>NC_069388.1:1346250-2692500 GCF_027475565.1 Acinonyx jubatus | reverse complement strand
CAAAGCTGAGAGTTCGGGCAGCGTCTGCCAGAGCCCAGCCCCTGAGCCCGGAGTCACAGCCAATGTCCCTCCTTCTGAAGCGTCAATGGATTGACCCAAAGGACATGGCCAGGGGTGGACGTACAAGGATGTGCATTACAACACGGGTTAATTACAGTGGAAAGTTCCATGCAGCCGACATGTTCTACCACAAGACGCCAGTTGTAAGCCACGAATACAACAGCCACATGATGAAATTATGAAACAATTAGCGACTTCATTCTCAACAAATATTTTGAGGATGCAGGAAATGCTCGTGCTGTATGAACACAAGGGGAAGAGCCAGACAGAAATTTGTGAGTGAAGGGTTGTGTCGCACACTCACAGACACACACGAGTGACCCAACGCCTGGTGGGCGTCGCTGAAAGGAGGCGTGCGGGAAGGCTGGGATCGTCAGAGACTTTAATTTTCTTCCAAAGAACTTCCTGCATTTCCCAAAATGTCTGCACAAGGGTGAATTTCTTTTGTAATTAGAAGAAAGGTCATATTCTTACAAGTAAATTAAACAATAGGAAAGGCCAGGCTACCCAGACATTGGGACTCGCCTTGGGATTGCCATGAAGAGCTCAGAGCAGACACTGAAACCACATCTTGGAAAGCCGTGTACATAATTAACAAATTTCAGACTCAAATAAAACCTCGGATCAGAGGTCATGCCCCCAACATGCTTCTCACTGTCCCGCTGCGCATGGCCCCCTGCCCCCACCCAGGACGGGGCTCGTCCATCAGGAGGGGGGCCCAGGTGGCCACCCCACAGCTCCCTGGGGGAGGAACCTGGGGGCCTCGGAGTCCCCACCACGAGGCGAGGTCAGGCGGTAAAGGTGCCTCCAGGACAGTGCGGGACCCCACTCAGGGTGACCGTGACCCGTCACATACCCTCTGCCCGAGAGCCCACCCTGGGGATGGCGGCCTCCCCTGGTGGATGGAGGGGGGCAGAGGATCAGAGGCATTCAAGGTTTGGGTGACACATAAAGGCTGCTTCTGCCATATTCCTCCAGCGTGCGATACTTTGGGATGCCAAGCTGATATAATAAATGAAAACCTAGAAGGGAGTGGGTTTGGGGAAAACAGTTTTAAAAATGTAATATTGCCACGATTTAAAATGTTTCTCTGACTCCGACTGAAGAGACACATTTCTTTCTTTTTCTTACGAGTTCTGGTACCCCTTAATGGAGCCACCGTCTCACACAAAATCGGGTTCTCCTTGGATTAATATCTTTGAAAATTAACTTGATTTATAACCAATTTTCTCCTCATTTAAACAGAGACCCCCAAGGGCTCCACTGGGGAACCCACAGGATCCGAGAAATGATGGGTTGCCAGGAAAGCTCGGTGAAGCAAAATCTTTGCAAACATGTACATATGGCAGTGGGTGCTTAAGGGAGCAAAATAATGTATTTCCTTGTTTTACACTCCTGCTTTAATTTTGGAGTTATACATGCAGTTTGCTGGGGATGGGGGAACACTAATTGGATAATTATGAAACCACCCCGTCTGATTTCCCATTTTCAAAAGTAGCCGCGTATCTCCCCATCCTCAGCGCACACGAACGGTGTTAGACGTGGGCCAGCATCTTCGGAATATGGGGCAGACCCCCACCCCCCAGTATAAGAGGAGCCTGAGATGCGTCACCCCCGCCCGGAGCTTTGGAATGACGCAGGGTCCCCTCTCTGCAGTCAACGTGGAAAGGTGGGATATATTTAGAACGGCTCGCCAGATGCTACTCACAGATGCCAGAAACACGGAAATTGGTCGAGGGGTGCGCTTGGCCCCTCTGCTGAGAACCAAACACCGTGCTTTATTACTTTGCCATCACCCAGCGCAAAATGCATGGTCTGTGTGTGTGCCGCGAAGGTGGCAGGGAGAAACACGGGTGGGTGATAACCAGGTGGGGTAGAGTGTGAGCATCCGCCGTGTGCCAGGCACTGGCCGAGTGTTTGCCATCCCGCTGACCTCACGGCGGTCCCCAGCACTGTCCCCGCACCCCCGTGTCTGTAGATAAGGGGGAGCTGCCCAAGGATCCGCTGAGGTTTTCCTTCTCGCAGGAGACTGTCGTCCATGGGGCTCCCGACGTGGATCTCTATTCCATTATCCACTCCGCTCATCGTCCCCAAGTCCCGTTTAGGCACATGAATTTCTCTTGTTGCTCCCAGGGTGTCATGGGCCCCAGCACCGCACGGTGCTCAAGAAATACCTGCCTGATGAAGGAACGGGCGCCCGCTCTCCATCATCCTGTGCAACTTAATGCAGACCATTCCAGCTCCGTGGGCTCTTCCAGACCGGGACACGACTTTCCAGAAATATTTTCACCCAGGCTGCCAGCCTTCCACTGCTCTGTTTCCCGCCGTCGGCCACACTGTGCTCGGATCTCCACCTTTCTGACTCTGCCGAAGGCCCTTCTGCATCCCGGCCTCTGCAGGCACAGCCACCGCAGCCGGTCCCGGAGCACCGCTGGCAAGCTAGGCTGCTGAAGGCCCCGGGGTCTCCAGAGAGCGGCCCCGCGCACACCTGCTCCGGTGGATGTGGCCCAGCCCGACCGCCTGGAGCCCCGACCACTGGGACCCTCAGATACCGGTGAACGATCTAGAAGGACGAGCTGTCAGCCCGAATCCCTCCGGCGCCCTCTCCCCAGAGCTGGGGAAAGAGCACTTTGGAAGTGATTTTGATCCCTGGTAACTGTGCTGTTCTGGTGGGGGGGTGGGAAGGACTTCTCCCAGAGGACATAGGCTTGGCCACGAGGGCCGAATTCTGTGCTCCTGGAAGAGAGGAGGCCGGAGCCTAGTCCCGGGGGACCATCGGGGAGGGGTTAGCCCACCACCGGGCAGCCCCTGGAGGCTTTCAGTAGAAAGGGCCAGTGCGCTCCTGCTGGGGCCCCAACACCGTCCCACTGGGCAGAGCTGCCCTGGAGAGAGCCCCGGCCCCTCTGCTTCCCGAGGACTGACCCACGTCCCCAGCTCAGCCAAGGGGACACAGGCGTGAGGACAGACGGCCAGGCTGTCCACATTTCCTCCAAAAACCCGGCCTCCTCTTCCAATCAAAATGCACCTTTCGTAACACATCCTCAGCATCTTCCCGGCACCTCGAGGGCCTCCGGCTGCACGATGGAGCGTGCACTCGGTCACTGAGGGTGCAGGTATCCATCGAGGACCCCGGGCTCACCGGGGGCATTTCCGGGGACGCACGTCTGAGAGCAGAGCCTTCCCAGCCTCCCCCACAGCCCCTCTCAGGTGCTCCTGGAAGGCCCCACATGACAGGGCCTGGTTCTGAAGGACAGAGGGGCCACAGCCGGCTTGTCGCAGAACGGCACCGTTCTGCCCAGGGGGAGAGACAGCCCGCCGGACGCACGGCCGTGGGTGCCCAGGACCACATGCTCAGCTGGCTGTGCGATCACGGAATGTGAGCAGGACCGCGCGGGGCAGCCGCCTTCTCAGGGCTTTGCACCCAGACAGCACCAGTTCCGTTGTGGTTCCTGCACCACCACTTGCCGTCTGTGCAACTCCCGGGCCCTCCTGAGCCTCAGCGTCCTCCCCCGAGCGCAGAGACAGAGAAGTGGCGTCCGCTCTGCCACGTCTCAGAGCCGCCACGGGAGTCAAGGAGACGGTGAGGGCCGCGGTGTTTAATGAAGGCCCTGTGCACACGTGGGGAGATTGGGAGAAGCAGGAAAGTAGGTGGGGGACCCTGACACTGGGCTCAGTCTACACCACAGTTTTTCCGTAAGACACTCCTTTGCTATTTCAGATCATGTCATTGACTCCGACAGCCCAAAATCAAAACACCTGCTCCAGGGTGCAGGGCATCTGCTTACTGACAAAGGCATTTCGTCCACCCCCCCCTTGAATGCCTCTACAGACCTGGAACTCACTACCTAACAGGGCATGCTGCCCCATCTGAGGCAAGCTTTTCTCTGTGTTGAGTTTACATCTGTAAACTCTCTGGTGACACGTAGGAGGAAAAGGCATAGCTGGAGCTGAAACCTTGAAGCCTCAGCCTGCGGGGTCGAGGCAGCTTACGGCAGCTAGCTGGAATGGGGGGAACACATGCGACCTGCCTCAGTTTCCATCTCCTCACGGAGTAGCGGAGAAAGTTTGATGCTGGAAGTGTCACATCAGTTCAGATCCTTTGTGTTAGGTGAAACAAAGGCAAGGTCTTGGCTTACAGGGGTGGGGCCGCTTTCAGGTCCGGTTTGATCCAGGACACAAAGGACGCCCCCGGGGCTCTGCCTCTGGTTCTGGCGTCCCCCAGCTCATGGCCACCTGTGCACTGGGCATATCCCCCAGCTGGCGTTCCCTGGTGGCAACAGAATGACCCCAGCCCACTCAGACCGCGTAGCTGTGGACCTCACATCCTGGCATGCGAATTTTCTAACTGTTCTTGCGTCCGTGGGGATGGAGTGTGCTTCTCAGTGCCTACTCTTGAAACAGAGGTGGAGCAGTTAGACCCAGCACGGGCTGAGCATCAGAGAAGAGCCTTCCCCGGGGGGAGTCAGGTTCTGAGAAAAGAACAATGCTGCTGTGGTTCAGCACGAGGCATGAGCATCAACACACCTTCTCAACATTTTCCTGATCACGTTTTGGCTAAATCCAGACCATTGCTTGTGGGGATTTAGAACGGCCACCACCACGGTCTACACTGTCGCCAGGGAGGGTCTATAAGCCGCTTCTATTGAACAGCAACACCACGAGCCCCACCCCGGGCAGGCTGCTGTGTCTCCGATCAAGGCCCAGGCCCACCGGCTCACGCTGAGTGACAGCCCTGGGGGACTCCGGAGGCCCAGGCCTCTCCCAGTGCCCGAAATGATTTGAACTGTGCTCAAGGCCGTGGAGATCCCGGGAGCTAACCACAGCAATTCACGCCAGAGAAACCCTGCACTTGCTACCAGGGGTGATAATGGGTAGCTAAGCGAATGCCCTTGATGAAAATGTTCGGGTTGTGGGGTTCAGCCTGGGCACCCGCAGGACAGCAGGTCCCACTGTGCTGGGGGCTGCAGAAGGAAAACACGGGGCGAGAGGGGGTGGGCGGGAGTCTGGCGTCCTGGGGGTGGGGGTGGGGGAGGGGCGGGCACAGGAGGTGTTTTACTCCCGTTCATTTTATTTCTCTTTGATCTAGATGCAAACGAAACTGCTGACCCGACACAGCCAGGAGTCTGGCTCTCCTTGGAGACTTGGCAGATGCTGTGTCCTCATCGACAAATATTTACTGAGCGATTGCTCTGTTCTCGGCAGGAGTGCACAGGGCAGGGCCGGGCCGGGCAGGGGTGCGTTCTGCAGCAAACAGACCGAGTCTCTGCTCTCACAGAGCTTGCGTGCTTCCGGAAAGCCCAGCACAAATGCCTGGTCTGGCACGTGGCTCAGTGTGCCTCGGGGACCGTGAAGCCGGTGGGGACCAGCCCGGGGGCTGTCACCTGGCCTGTCTCTGCTTCCCGCCATCTGCCCCCTCGCCTGCAGCCCTAAGTCTGCCCTAGGGCGTTCTAGGGGGCGTGAGGGACAGGAGGACTGGGGAGGACACCGCCTCCCGGGGTCCCACCAGCAACGACCACAAACCTCGTGCCTGAGATCAACACGAACTTCTGCTCTCCTGGCTGTGGTGGCCAGAAGCCCAAGGTGGGGGTGCACACGGGTGCGTGCAGTTGGAGGCTCCAGGGGAGAGTCACTTCCTCCAGCTTCCAGGGACCGCCCCGTCTTCAGAGCCACTCAGAGCGCCTTCCCATGTCCCTGTGACTCCGAGCCCCCTGTCTGCCCCTCATGACCCTCTGGTCTGCCCGCCGACCCAGGGAACACCCCCCTTCAAGGACCCTGACATTCCACCTGTGGAATCCCTCTAGGAGGTGACCGAGGCCCGGGTTCCGGGGGTGAGGATGTGGGCGTCTTCGGGGGGCCGTGACTCAGCCAACCACACAGCAAAGAGGGTCCTCTCCAGTTAACTGAGATTTCACATCTGCAAATATCATGACGTGCACACGTTTCTGCCCCTCCCCCCCACCCCGTGGCAGGAAGAAACACATTATTCAGGGGTTTTGTTGTTCATCTTGCTAAAAAGTTAAAAAAAAAAAAAAAAAACGCAATGGCTCAGGATCTGCTTGTTTTCACAACAGGGAGACTGGGTCCTTTGACACGGTGGCGCTCAGTTTTGCTCTTTTTGAAGCCGGTGAATCCTTTTGGGTTTAGAACTTTCTAGAGTCCTCTCTCCAGGAAGGTTTCTGAAACAGATTGTTTAGACAAGGGCCACCCGCACGGGTCGAGGGGGGAGGATGTGTGCGAGTTCACTCTGCGTGCATCATTGATCAACACTGATCACCTGGAGAGCCCACCTTGTTTATGCCGTCTCCATGGGAACAGCCTGAGCGCCGCGGTGTTGACTCTCAGGAAGGGGAAACATTTTCACAAAGCATCTTAACCTGTTCGCAACTCCGTGTGTGGCGCGAGGGGGAAATCAGCAGCTGCCGGGCCGCAGGGATGGAGAGAAGGGAAGCAGGGAGGCGGGTGAAGGGGCCACAGCTTTCTCTGCTGGAAACGAGCGGCTGGGAGCTGGCTGGGAAGGGGAAGGAGGGACTGGACGGGCCCCCAGGGAGCCCTTCAGTCCGTCATGTCACTGCACCCACGTGGCCCAAGTGACAAGTTTTGAAAAGAAGAACCGGTCCGGGCCCGACGGGCCAAGGTGGCACGTGTCCCGCCAGCTCCCTCCGCCTTCACCAGAGCGGCCGCAGCGCCATCTGTCTTCAGTGGGTGTAGAGCAGGCCATCTGGCGTGCACCTGATGACGCAGAGACCTCAGGAGCCCCCGAGAGCTCAGGTGACGGGTCAAGGCCAGTGTGGAGGACACTGGGCTGAGCCTCTCTAACCCGGGGGCAGAGACGGTTTGCAGGCCCTGCAATGCTGAGCCTCGTGTCCCTTGCTGCTCAGCAGGGAGACTTGAGCCAAGATGCATTTGACCCAGGAGACTGTGTGGTTCGGACCTCAGACCCGCAAGGGTGCCCCGTGGTCCTGCCCCCACGGCAGGCCACAGGAGGCATGCGTCCCACCGGGAGCTGTCTGCTCCTCCTCCCTGACCTCTCCCCGTGGACTCTCGAAGTCCCATGTGAGCTGGGGACAGGCTTCCCCCCAGCAAGCCTCCCTGTGGCTGCCCAGACTGGAAAGGATGAAAAGGTTGATCCATTGGTGGGCAAAGCAGGAGTGAGTCTCGGGACCAGATGAGCAGACCCGGTGTCCAGAGGGTGGTTTTGTCACTTGTCTGTTTCTCTTGGGTCACCAGGCTGTCAGGGGGCCGGATTTCTCTCCTGTTGTCCTACGTCCTGCGGCCTCCAGAGGTGACCTCTTATTCTTTTGGTCTCTGGCCCAGACTGTCCTCTGACAGCCTTATTTGAGGATTTGGTAATTCTTTTTTATTTTTGAGAGAGAAAGATCGCGCACAGGGGAGGGGCAGAGAGAGAGGGAGACACAGAATCCAAAGCAGGCTCCAGGCTCTGAGCTGTCAGCACAGAGCCCGACGCGGGGCTCAAACTCACAAACCATGAGATCGTGACCCGATCCCAAGTCGGACGCCCAACCGACTGAGCCCCCCAGGCGCCCCAGGGATCTGGTAATTCTGCGTTTGCAGGTGCAGAGAGCTCAGTGCCCCTGAGCTAAATGAGGGGTGTCTCCTGGCCCTGGGGCTTGCGGGCTCCATGAATCACTTCCCCAGGAAGGAAAGACCAGTTCCTGGCAGGAACCCAGATCAGCCGCAGGGATCTGACTGAGGAGGCGGCCTTCGTGGCCCGTGGAAACCAGGGAATGACAGCCAGGAGCACACGGTGGGCCTGGCTCCGTGCCTCCCTACAGGACGCTTTCCCCCCAGGCCCGGGTCTGCCCAGACGGCTGCAACTGGGACCCAGGGCCTCAACAACAGAAACGGGCTGTCTCCAGTCTGGAGGCTGGACGTCCGAGATGGACGTGTCAGCAGGTCTGGCGCCTTCTGAGGACCCAGAGGCGGAATCCGCCCCAGCCTCTTCCGCTGGGTTCCGGGGGCATCTTTGCTGCGCCGGGACTCGTGGGTGCGCCTCCTGCTCTCTGCCTCCACTCCACGTGCCATTCTCGCTGCGTGCCCCTCTGTGTCCAGGTCCCCCTTTGGGACCAGGACATACTGGATCAGGCCCCCCCCCCCCCCACGCCGTGAGCCGTATTTTAGCATCATCTCCTCTGTAAAGACAACCCATCTTCAAATAAGGTCACATTCTTGGTACTAGGGGGCAGGACTCCAATGTACGAAATGGGTGGGGGACACAATTCAACTCCGGAAGATAATGAACAAAATCTTATTTGATTCTCAAAACCACAGAGCATCAGTTTCTCCAACCTACAAATGTTGCAAGTGAGGCTTAAAAGGCTTAAATAATCTGCCCAAGGCCACAGGCCTTGTAAACAGGGAACCAGGACTCAGGCCCAGCCAGCTCGTCACCAACACATCCTTAAACTCTCACTCGACTCCCCTTAACATCAGAACACGGGGTTATGGAGAAGAGCAGGTGCGTCCCGTCTTTGGTGGGGTGAGGACAGTGCACCCCACCTTCACGCTTTGCGGGGCGGCCGGGACAGGAGTGCCAGGTGACTGGAGAAGCCGGGGGATCGCCCTGGATTCGGGAGCCCAGCAGCCCAGCAGCGTCGAGGCCGCGTGTCCAAGACGTAAGACTCAGAAAATGGTCGAAAACAAAGACTGCAAATATCAAAGTCCTCAGGGAGAGCGCGGGAGATGTAAATGTGGTTCTGAATGGGGTCCAACAGCGGAAGGGGATTAATTAGGATTTTTTTGGTCGCAAGAAATGGAGAGGAACCTGATCTCACATAAGCCAGAAGAGAAAGGACTGGCTGAGAATCCCAGGTCTCCCGAGGCCCGGGCCGAGGGGCAGGCAGGCCCATGCAGGGCTGAGGCCAGAACGGCAACACCCCCAAGTGCTCTGGGTTTCTGCACACCTCCTGCTGCCCCTACCAATGGCAGTGCACACAGTCACCCCTGGGCTCCAGTTTATGTCTTCTCGCATTGGAGACACTCACCCCAAACCCTCCCGGGTCCAGGGACACCTGTGTGGCTCAGCCAGTTAAGCATCTGACTCTTGATCTCGGCTCAGCTCTTGATCTCAGGGTCGTGGGTTCAAGTGCCACTTTGGACTTTGTGCTGGGTGCGGAGTAAAAAAAAAAAAAAAAAAAAAAGAATCTCCAGGGTCCAAAATCCCAGGACACATACTCTGACTGCCCACCTCAGTGCAAGGGTCCACATCATGGTGCATCCAGCTGTGGCCAGAAGCAAGGTCACGCGGTACGGATCTGGGGCCAGCCTGGGTACCCGGGAAGGGTGGGTGGAGGGACGTGTGCCATGAGCAAAGACTCCCCAGAGAGCCTTCCTCCCCGTGGGCCAATGCGAGAAAGTCTGGGCTTGGTTTTCATTTTTCCAGGGACTGGGTTTAGACATAAGGGGACCGCGGGGTAAGAATTTGTAGACATCTGCTTTGTTTAAACAGGAAACCGGGTGTGGGAGGAGCTATGCTTTCCACAAATCAAGCTTTTCAGGCTCCGCGGTCGGCTCTAAATGGGGCCGCCTGCTTCTGTACTGGTTTCTTAGCAACTAAATACCTGACTAATATTCCATTTTTCCAGGGCTTTAAGAGCTGCAAGATATTAATTCCAAACAAGACATCTAAACTGTTACTCTGGAAACTTGCGTACGCAGGCCTTCATAGATTAGATGATGAAATGCCACATTAGAAATACCTCGATTTTTGCACATGCTTCCCCACAGGCAGGTCAGCTTCGCTGGCCCCGGGCAGCTGGGCCACACCAGGTGGCTGCTGCAGGAAGGGGGTCAGTCAGGGCTCAGGGTCCCTGCTCAAGCTGTGAACTTGTGCACAGCCTGGTGTGAGCTCCAGGTGACCTTGACGAGTCCAGAAGCTTCTCTGAGGCTCAGTTTGCTCCTCTGGAAACTGAGAACACAGTAGTTCGCTCACGGGTGACTCTACATGTTTTACACAGTGCAGAGACAGAGGGAGCCTCTGGAGGGTCAGAGACTGAGGACAGCAGCTACTCACAACACACAGTAAACAACAAAAGGAGCGTGGCCCCACCAGGACCCATGGATTTGTCTACATGGTGTCCAGGGTCAAGGACACAGCTTCACATGCATTTATCAGGGGAAAAAAATGTAAAAAGAGCTTGTCATTTTCTGATTCCACATGTAAGGACTTTGGAAGTTGCCGCACGTACCTAACAAGTGGAAGGTGAACAGACTGAAAGACTCAGCAACTCTTCTCGGCTTCATGGGAGAGGGGCACCCAGGGCAAGTCACTGCCCCCAAGACTGGAGACAGACAGGCAGGAGACACAGGGACAGGAGGGAAGAATTAGGATCGTTTCGTTATTAGGAGGTACCCACACTGCCCGTGAAGCAGGATAGTGTTACTAAAAAGCGGACCTAAATTAGTTGACTCGATATCGTCGGGATGTCAGTTCTTGCCAGCTTGGTCGGTAGCTTCACTGCAATCCCACTCAAATCTCAGGAAGTCACTTTATGGATATTGACAACGGACGGGAGGCCACGGACCCAGAGGAGCCAACGCAAGAGCTGGCGGGGGACTGCCCGACGTCAAGCCCACCGCGAAGCCACAGCAATCGCGCTGCCGTGTCCCGGCGGAAGAAGGCACAGACCGTGGGACAGAACAGAGCCCAGAAACAGGCCCCAGAAACCCAGTCGACGGACGTCTGACAAAGGAGCGGAGGCGACACGACGGAGCAGAGACCGTCTCTTCAACAACCGGGGCCGAACCCGCCGGCCGTCCGCCTGCAGAAAAACGCATCCAGACACGGACCTTACGCCCTTCACGAAAATTCACTCAAAGTGGGTCACAGACTTAAAGTAAAATGCGAACCCTGATCTCCTCGATGACAACCCGGGAGAAAGTCTCGGTGACCCTGGGGATGGCGATGAGCTTTCAGACACAACACCCAGACAGGATCCGAGAAGGAAAGCTGGCAAGCTGGACTGGGGTAGAATTAAAGACGTCTGCTCTCGGAAAGACTGTCAGGAGCCACAGACTTGGAGAAAATAGGTACAAACGACATTTGATAAAAGACAGTCATCCTAAACATACAAAGAGCTCTTAAAACTCAACAGTAAGAAAACAACCCAGTTAGAAACGGGCCGGAGACCCAAGCAGGCCCCTCAGCGGAGAAGACGCACAGATGCAGACGGGCGCGGGGGCAGACGCTCCGCGTCACAGGCCGTCAGGGAGACGCAAATCACAACAGCGAGGCACCACGCACGCCTGTCACCAGGGCCCAAACCCACGACCCTGACGACCCCAGACGCTGGCGAGGGCGCAGAGCAGCAGGAGCGCTCGGCCGTTGCCGGCGGGAACGCAGGACGGCGCGGCCGCTTTGGAGGCGAGTCTGGTGTTTTGCTACAAAACGAATCATAGTCTCACCGGACGAGCCGGCAATCGTGTTCCTTGCGATTTATCTACACGAGTCGAAAACTCGTGTCCACACGAAAACCTGCCCACGGATTTTTACAGCGGCTGTGCTCGCGGCTGCCAAAGCTTGGGAGCGACCACGGCGTCCTTCAGAAGGTGACGGATAAACTGTGGCAGATCCACAACGTGGACCATGACTCCGTGCTCACAAGAAACGAGCTCTCGGCCGCGAAAACACAGGGAGGAGGCTCCGACGCTCGTCACTAAGGCAGGAGGCCGATCAGAGGAGCCCCCACACGTGAGTCCAGCCACACGACTTCCTGGAAAAGCACAGCCGTGGACACGTAAAGGGTCAGTGGCCGTCGGGGCAGCGGCAGGTGGGGGTGAGGGCAGCGGGGAGAGAACACGCGCAGCTCGGGGGGTCTCGGGGCCGTGGAACTAGAGCGCGCGATGCTGTGAAGGCAGGTGCACGTCACTGCACGTTTGTCCAGACCCGCAGAACGCACAACGCCGAGAGTGACCCCAAGGCGCACGTGGACTCGGTGGTGATGACGTGTCCGTGGAGGCTCATCCTTGGTATGATACACACCATCCTGGTGAGCGATGTGGACATCAGGAGGCTGTGCGTGTGCAGGGGCGGGGGCTGCGGGGAATCTCTGTGCCCCCCCCCACGTTGTTGTGAACCTAAAACTGATCTAAACTATAAAGTACTTTTTTTAAAAAAAAAGCAAAGAATTAAGCTTTTAACTCAAAAAAATCAGGCCTAAAATGCTCTCACTCCCTGCCAGGCGTTGTTTCCTGCAGACTTCACAGTGACTGCTTGGACTCGGGGGCTCGTCACCCTCATTTGTAGCCACGGGGAGCCCGGCTCGGGGTCACAGGTGACCTGTCCAGGGCCCCTCAGCCTGACTGAGGGTGCCGGGGCCCCCCGGCTGCGCGTCCAGGCCTGTGTCCACAACCTTGCCCCAGGACCCCTCCCCAGCACAACACCTAAACCCAAAAGACGTGGAAGAAGCAGTGACTGAAAAAGAAGAGAAATAATAAAATAGAAAAGCGTAAGTCAGGGTTGACCGGTAAAATCTCCCTTATGTTGGGAGGGGGCGTCCACACTCTGCACATCCCTCCCCCTCCCTGTGCGGGATCCCGCTTGGCCGCCCCACTGGCCCTGCCCTGACACAGCCGGGTCTGTCCTCAGGGTCCTGGGTCCCCAGCAATGTCCTTGGGCCCCGCCCCAACCCTAGAAGAAGTATTGAAATAGAATTTCAAAAGTCAGCTTGTTCCATAAAATCACAAAATGTTTGTTTCTTAAGAACAAAATCAAAAAGATACAAGCATAAAGAGCAGAAAGCAGGACCTCTGAAATAAAGGTTCTCAGTTCACAACTCAGGGCCTTGGCCGTGGAAACGGTGGAAACAGCAGGCAGGTGAGGCAGCCGGCGAGCTCCCTGTGGCCTCCCGGTCTTCACCGGTGACGGGCCCAGGTGATGTCCCCGGGGGAGGGGGGGGGGCTGGGGTTGAGGGGCCACCTGTGAAGGCCGGGTCCCCTGAGCAAGGAGCCAGCAGGTGGAGAGCCAGTGTTGTGCATGTTGTGCAGGACGCTTTGCTCACACCTCGAAGGTCTGTGCCCTGGGCAGGCGTGGAGGTGGGGCCCCACGTGTGCCTCCAGCTAGAGAAACACCACAGACAGCTGGGGAGACGGGGCCGCCCGACCCCGCCCCAGGCTGTGCATGAAAGCTGGCTTCTGCTGCATCCTGGGGCCCCCACCTCCTGACACCTCAGAGATGCTGCACCTGTAAATTGGGAACAGGAAGAACGCATCGTGGACCGGCCCACGGGAAGCGCTATGTGAGCATTAGCTAATGTTGCCACGTAATGTTTGATCGTGACCTCCGCCTTGTCTGGCGTGGCTGTCACCACTTCCCTGAGTTCCAGATGAAGAAACTGAGGCCCGGGGGTAGGCAGAGGCTTGCCCTGAGGCCCCCAAGCAGAGTTTGTGGCCAGCCCTCAGCTGGAAGCCACTCGTGGATCTTTGTCCAGCGACCTTCAGGTAAAAACAAGGAGTAGCAGGCCTTTCAGTGTGGCTCAGCCCCGCGTGCAGTAAAGTCGCTTAATCTGGCATTTTACAGTTCGGAACTCCCTATTAACTAGCGATCATACAACACGGTGATAATTGATATTCACGAGGAACTTAATTGTAATTAAGTTTAAAATAGCATTAGTGTTAAGTGTATTTTATTCTAACTCCTTGCCAATCGGTCATCCGTGTGCAGTAGATGAGGTAACGAGAAATCACGCTTATTAAGACCACTCGACCTTCCCAGTTCCGACCTTCCCGGACACCAGTCCCCAGTGAGAGGACGTGCTCTGCCAAGTAGGGTCAGCCCCACGTGCTGGCCCCACGTGCCCAGGACGCTGACCCACCTCCTTCCCGGACTCCTCTGCAGCGGGTCCTGGCACCGTGCACCCCCTGAGTGCACATCCCATGGCCGGCAGCCCCCTCCCAAGTTAGGGGCCAAGAGTGCACCCCGAAAAGTATGTCCAAATCCTAACCCCAGAGCCTGTGGATGTGACTTTATGTGAAAATAGCATCTTTGCCGTTGTGATCCAATCAAAGATCTCAAAGAAAGATCATCCTGGGTTTAGGGTGACCCTAAAAAAAGAACAGAGAGACACTTGGGCAGGGAGAGGTCACGTGAAGGGGGAGGCAGAGGGTGGAGGGACGAGGCCACGAGCCCACAAACAAGTGGAGCCCCCAGAATCTGGGAGAGGCAGGAAGGACCCTCCCCTGGAGCGACCCCTGGTTCCCAGACTTCCGGTTCCAGAACTGAGAGCGAGTGCATCCCTGGTATAAGCCTCCAGTTTCCCGTGCTTTGTTGCAGAAGCCACGCGAGACTGACCAGAGCCACATTCCGAGGCGTCCTGAGGCCTCCGTGCGGACACCACGACCCAGGCTGAGTTAGATGGCGGGCCTCTGCTTGCACATACACGTTCATTCCTAAATCCTGTATTCATGCAATCATTCAGAACCTCTTGGGGGCCACATTCAATGTCACACGTTGGGCCGGGCTCTGGGTCCACGTTGTGAGCACAGCAGGGCAGATTCAGGCCCCTGAGGGCCCTCTGGGATGGGGCTCCTGATGGGGACAGAACAGTCAGCAGCCCCGAGCGCTGGAGCGCCCCCATCACACGTGCATACCTCAGCAGGTGACCTCGCACAGAGGCGTGGGCCGGGGCCCTTGAAAGCGGCCTTTGTGCGCTCGGAGGTGGCAGAACCAGCACCCGCCACAATCCCAGGCCACAGGCAGGAATCCACCTGTGCTCCGTCCTTCCTCCGGACCCTGAGAACGTCGTGGTGACCTGAGGAATTCACACACGGCTGTCAGTGATGAGCCCTACATTTTTAGAAATACATATGTGAAAATAGGGCCACGTTTTAGCCACCACACAAACCCCGACCAGGAACACAGCCCCGAAGAGCAGCCTTTCCGCGACCTTCACGGTTTAGCAGAAGCTAATAGCTTCCACTAAATTTGCAAAAGGAAAGCAGCCCCAGGCATGCATTCCCTACCCCACCAGTGCCTCCCAACCCAAAGCCCCCACACCCCGAGGTCCGGCCCTACAGGACCAACGGTGGCCTGGGGACGGCGTAGGCAGATGCCAAACCAGCCAGTCTAATTATCTCGGAAGCCCAATTTGCACATTGAAACTACGGCGGCAGGAAGGGAGCTCGCTGGCATTTCTCAGCTCTGCCCGTGTCATCTTCTGATGGCATCGTAAGACACTCTCCTAATGAAGCAATAAAAACAGTGTGAAACTTAAAGCCACCCAAGGACATCTTTAAATGACACCAACTCCTCTCCCTGCAGTGATATTAGCCGAATGGCTTAGATGATACAGACCACAAAGTGTTCTCCAGGGACAGCCCCCACCACACTCCGAATCAGGGAGATAAATGCTCAGTTCTTGCCTGGCCGATACCCCAGCTGGGACCTGGAATGTTCCCTCCAGTAGGAACTTCCATATTCTAACCACTCACAGTTTTCCCGGTGACCTCCTGCGAACGCGTAGCTGCCCAGGCGAATGTGCAGATTACTGATGTAAAGTTTACTGTGTGCTCGTTTTATCTTCAAAAAAGTGTTCAACTAAACTACGTGCAGCCGTGGAAGACAGCCAGGTGCTGGAGGGAGACTTTCCCCAAACAGAGACACATCTTCCAGCTAGTTACCGCATCCGTGGGTTTGTTTGTGGGTGCCACAGGACGCTCTTCGGATAACTACACCGCGTCTGAAGAAAACACCCGTGGAGGATGACAAGGAGCCATCGAGGAAACCAGCTCATAGGATTGTTCGAAGCCAGTGCCATCGCTCACAGCTGGCCCTCTGGGGAAGAGCAGGGTCCTTGAGGTCGGCCCTGGACGGGAGTGTCTCCAAACCCCGCGCCTCCTACCCCGTGGGCACTGTCCCCCCATCCCTCCGTACTCACTGGATCTTGGCCCCAGTCTCAGGGAGCTGCCAGGGGCAGGCTGGCCGACGTGAAGTGCCCCCTAAGAAGCAGATGCATGCCAGGGAGGGGACAGGCTTTGAGCTAGCTCCCCGTTGTGTCCACACACATATCTTGCCTTAAGATACGATTTAAATGCTTGTCTCAAAGGCCCTGCAGGGTCGACCTTGCCACGCGTCACAGCCTCCTCGGCATCACTTCTTTCTGTCCCACGGCGGTTTTGCGTGGCTGGGCTCCCGTCAGCTGGGACGCACCCCAAGGCCAGTGTCCCAGGGATGTCTCACGGAGCGCCTCACCACAGCAGCCACCTGACTCTCAGAGCCAGGGGCACTGGACTCTGCGTGGTGTCTTTGTTTCTCTTTTGTCCCTCACACTGATTTGGAAGAGGCTCCTCTGTTGGCTGGTGTGTGTGTTGTCCCTCTGGACGGCTCACCAACACGGCGACATTGGGTCCACACGGGGAGCAACCATGAAGTGTCTCTCCTGCCCCCTCCTCCCGGCGCAGCGCTAACGCGCACAGAGAGCTCCGTGGATGCGCACCGGATGAGTGCACACAGATGAGCACACGGGTGCTGCGACGCTGCTGGGGACTCGATACAGGAGAAAGAGGGTGTCCTGGGGAACTGTGCACCTTCCAGGGAGAGCCCTGGTCCTGTTCCCCGTGGCCCAGCATCAGCCGTGGTTGATTCACTGCTTCAGAGCAGGCTTCGGATCCCCAAGGCCCCCCTAAGCGTATGCTGACCCAGAGACCAAGGCCCGGGGGGTCAAAGTCTGGCCTGCTCTCCAGTCTGATTCCTGCGATCTTCATTATTTTATTTTTTGTTTTGTTTTTGCATGTTTATTTATTCTGAGAGAGAGAGAGAGAGAGAGAGCACATGAATGTGTGTACAGGGGAAGAGGAGAGAGAGGAGAGAACCCTAAGCAGGCTTTGTGCCGTCGGCGAGGAGCCCAGCTCGGGGCTTGATCTCACGAACCATGAGATCATAACCTGAGCCAAAACCAAGAGTCGGATGCTCAACCAACTGGGCCCCCCGGGTGCCCCGATCATATTTCAAAGAGAGGGCGCATGGCTTCCGCAAGTGATAAACAGCAGGCCTGGAATGCCCCGTGAAGGCCAAATGCAGAGCACGGAAAATTCAGGACAATGTTGGTAGCGAAGCCAGGAGACCTTGGACGGTGTTGCTGAACACCCTGCTGAAGAAGGAATGCGCGGACACTGACCCAGCTCCCACTGTATGCTGGGCCCTCTGGCACACGGTCCCTCCTGATTCCCAGGATAATCCAACGAAATATGCACCGGCCTTCCGATTGTGTAGCATTTTCCCAGGCTGCCCTTCCAGTGCTGCGAAACTTTCTCTTCCCTTCCGAGAATCAAATCCGCAAATTAAGACCAAAGTCCAGGGGAAAACGCACGGGGAGGGGGATCCTCCCAACACGACAGTGTGTGCGTTCCTGGCACGCACCACGCCTGACACCCAAAATGCTCGGCGTGCTGCCGTTCTCCGCCATCTTTTGGCAACATCCTCAAAGGCTAGCGACTGGACTTGTACGCGTTTTATTAGCAGTTAATAGAAGCACGTTTTTAGCACCTACGTCGTTCACCCAGTCGACACGTTTGCAAATTGATTGCAGCGGGTGGCACTGTGTTAGATCTCAGGCATTTCATCCCGCAGCCAAGCGTTCATCTGGTGAACTGAGCGACCACGAGTTAGTTCTGCCAACCAAGTTTTTAGGTCCAGAGCTTACCCCCCGCTCAGCCGTAGACGCTCTCGAGAGTACCCTTCTGCAAGGAGCTTGCCTTCCGCTGTCTGCAGACACGCAGCGTTCTCTTCTGAACCTCATCTCACTGCTTCGACTTGACGGATCCAGGGGCTGGCCGCGTGAACCACTGCGAAACACTGTTGCCAGCGTGCCAGGGTCCAGAAAGATGTGGTCGAGGAGCCCGATGAGACGTGAAGCCGGCTGGTCTGCCCTCCCCCACCTCACACCCCTGAGACTCGCCCTCAGACGTGGTTTTTCATGCCGCGCTGCGTAAACTCGGATCGGCATTTGGCTGCTGACAGCTGTTTTCCACCAGAGTTCACAGCCCATCCACCCTCTGTGCCCATACAGATGCGATTTAGGGCACCGCGAATCCATCACCACTTTTGGAATTCTAGCTAACAGATGTCCTCTTCAGAGATTCTAATGCAGACTGTTAACCCCCACCTCTCTTGGGCTGTTTTTCGGTTTGTTTTTTAAGAAGGTGCCAGTTGTCTGTGAAGATGCCAGACACTGGCACCAAATACGTGGACACTGGGCTTACGGACAGGCCTCCCTTGACTAAAACAAATGCGTCTTCGGGAGCAGCGTGGGTGGGGGCTCCGGGGGAACCTGGGCTCCAGCTCGAGCGGGGCGTGTCAGGCCGCAAACAGATGTCCTGCAGAGCACCGGAGATTAATCACTGCTGTTGGCACTTTAATAAACAGCTGCTTTAGAGAACGCTCTGGAATGAGCACAGTTGTGGCCACCCAATCTTTCTGAAAGAGGACAGGGGGTCATACAGCTGTAAGCCGGGAGAGAAGGAACGCGCAACTCATTGTCAACCAGCCTCCCTCAGGCACGAGCCCCGGGGACGTGGCCCTGAGAGCGGCCTGCAGCGGAAATAGAGCAGTGAGAAGTGTGCAAGGCCCAACCCCACGGTTGCACGGATTTGCCCCGGGAGCGTGAGGGCGCGCAGGGCGCCCCGTCCTCTCTGGGTTTCTGCAAAGCTGAGTTCCTGGGACAACTGTCCTCTGAGTGGCTACGGAGTCCCGAGTGTGCATCCATGCCCACCCATTCACACGCTCCGGAACGGGAGGGAAGCCTCTCCGATGGCCGGGCAAAGGGAAATCGGCAAAAGCAAATCCGTCTCTCTGTGCCCGCTTCCCTGCCATCAGCCCCCAGCACTCTCTGCCAAACCCCCGTGGGGATCCGTGGAAGGCTGGAAATGATTCGGGCGCCTTCCGTGGGCCTCCTCTGTGCTGGGAAAGCATCTGAGTGACGGACCCGGGCAGCGCTCCGCACAGCCAGATTCCAAGCCACGTTCCTTCTCCGTGGCTGCTTCTCTCCAATAGCCACATCCCCCCCCTTTAAATATCCCTCTGTATGGGGCACCTAGGTAGTTCAGTCGGTTGAGCGTCCAACTTTGGCTCAGGTCATGATCTCGCAGTTCGTGAGTTTGAGCCCCACATCGGGCTTTGTGCGGACAGCTCGGAGCCTGGAGCCTGCTTCGGATTCTGTGTCTCCCTCTCCCTGCCCCTTCCCCGCTCATGTGCGCGCTCTCTCTGTCTCTCAAAAATGAATAAACATTAAAAAAAATTTTTTTTTAAATATCCCTTTCTGTTCCTTGAGACTTCAGCAGGTCCCCATAGACTGGAAATACAAAGAAAACATTTACCCAGAAGAGATCAGTCGTTGGGATAATTCCGTCTCCGGTCCAAACAAGAAGACTTGGCCAGCAAAATGGGGCTTCGGGTGGGGGGAGAGCCCTGCCTCAAAGTGAGGGAGGCTGGCCAGCTGCCACTCGGGGCCCCAGGCCCACCGTCTGTGCTGGGCCACCAGTCGGAGGTCACTCCCCGTTCTGCAGCTCAGGGCCCAGCTGTAGTGGCGAGACGTAATGCCACAGCAGACACATCCTTCGGGAGCCACGGAGCAGGGGAAGGTGCTGGGAGCCCACACAGCTGCCAATGGAAACCGCATGCTCCACGGGCACCTCGCTTCCCCGCCCCGGGACTGGACCGAGCCCACAGCACCTTTCCCTCTGGGCCTGGAGCAGGCTGGGCCCTGGTAGCTTTGGCTCATCACACCGGGCACAGAGGCCCCGTGTTCACCTGGCTTCCGCCGCCCTTGGAGGCTGACAGCATCTCAGGCCTTGCTCGGGAAGCCGCCCCGCTACGCCCGTCAGAGGACGCGAGACACGAGTGGGGACCTCCGTGCCGCCAGATGGAGAGCAGCTGTGTGGTGAGGAGGGGACGGCTGACTGATTCAGGGGGCACTCGGTCTAAATGCACGGGTGTCACAGACTAACTCTGCTTCCCTCACACCAGGTTTCTCTCCCTACAGAGCAGGCGGGCAGGGCTGCCCAGAGAGAGAATAAACCAGTGCCCATTAATAAGCTTACATAGAAGCTATAAACCACAACGTTAGCACATAGAATTCAAAAGTTCACAGGCCAGAGGGAAAATAATATCCACTAATTCTCAGAGGCTAAAATGTTGGTATTTAAAAAAGTCAAGACAGAACCCAGCATCCGACATTCCTCCTAGTGGATCCAAGGAGGGAGGGCTGGTGGAGGAGGGGGCAAGAAGAGGGGCCGGTGACCGTGGTCATTGACTCTGGGGGACGGGTGTGGGGGCGCTCCTGGTACCCTTCTATTTGTGGGAATGGCGGAAATGGTCACCAAGCAAAGTAATTTGTAGAGGACGATTTAAGAGCCTGTGAAATCACTAAGAGGACTATGGGAGCCTGGCCATGACTTCTGGAACCATCCTCAGTCATGGCTGAGACAAACCTCCCACTGACCCAGTTCTGCCAGCCCCACTGTCAGGACAGAGGTGTAGGACAGCCTCACGGTGCCTTCCCCGGGGCTCACGGGCCACATCCTTGCTCTCCATATCCTTCAGCCTCCCGACAGGGAGACTCACGGCGCCTGGCAACCCAGGAAGGATGCGGGCCTCGCCCCGGTCTCAAGTGGCCTGAACCCACAAGCCTCACTCCGTGTGCCTGCCCCTTGACCCATCAGAGTTGGGGCTCATGGCCTGGAGGCCTTGGGGGTCAGAGATTGATTAGTAATTAACCCAGGACGGGTGCAGTGTTCCAGCCAGACGGGGCTTCACAGGCCAGAGGATCCCCAGGATCGGTCCTTCAGGCCCTGCCCCGGGGGGACCAGGAGAATGGCTGGTGCTGTGGCAGCAATCTTGAGTCCAGGAGGGGAGCCCGCGGAGGAGAGGTCAGCCCCTGAGGAGCCCACCCAGGTAGCCCACCTCGGTCCCAGCGACTGAGTCCTCGGCTAGCGGTGCCCACAACGCCGCTCTCCAGATGCCCTCTGCTTCCTGGCTGTTTCTGGCTCCCCGTATGACCTGGAACTCACCCCACACACATCTCCGGGACAGGAGCGTCACTTCACCTCTTGTCACTGATTGTCCTCAGGGTGAGCGCTTTTTCCTTAGTGACACAGCTGACTGGCTGCCGTGAATGTCTTGCGATGTCCCCAGGCATCTGCCCCGTGAGTACCTGCTTTGTTCCTCAAGCACCTCATGGGTTCCAAGGTCGGCCTCCCTTTGCGGCCATCCCCTTGTCTCCCGGGCACCCTGCCAGCTCCTGCTCGGCGCACTCGGGAGGCCATGTGACAACATCCAGTGTTTCCCACTCTTTTCAGGACCTGGGCACCTATTGTAAGGTTTTTGTTTCCAGAGACATGCTATTCTAGAACATAAGGACCTGCGCCAGCCTGTGCAGGGAGAGGGCTCCCCCCTCGTGCTGAACAGTGTGCACCCTGGCTGTGCCCCCAGGCTTGGAGGTGGCAACGTGGCCTCGGTGGGCTTTGCACGGGCTCTGCTGTGTGGCTCTGGATCATCGGGGAAATGATCTCGACATCTTTTTGCTACGTTTCAATTCCTGGGGCCCGTTTTCTGTCCCCCTGCCCTTCCCCCCCTCTCTAACTTCACCTGAGGCCAGTGCATGCACACGGTTAGGTCACTGCGAGTGTGGATGAGGGCTCCATCGACCTTCGAGTCACCACTGGGCAATCCATAGCTGATGGCTCACACACGGACACCGGAAGCCACTTATCCACGAGGGACACAGTCACGCCGGACGTGAACCGTGGCCGTTGGTCCCAGAGCCTGTCCTCACCAAGGAAGTGAAAGCCTAGGCATCCCTGGCCTGCACAGTGGTCCACGTGTGGCTGAGGCATGAAGATGGCTTCTGACTTGTCCCCGGGAGGCCGCGCACGGTCCCTTTGTCTCTGAGATCCCCGCCTTACCTGAGGGCCCCGTGACGCCCCTCGGGGGCTCTGTTACCCACCTTAGGAACAAGCCTATGGCTGCTTTCGTTACTGCCTGGACACTCACGCCCAATAATAGAGCCCCACAAAAAGTGCGGTGCTGGTGCTCACCCTGAACCCTGTGATTAACACAGCCGTGCCATCAAAGGTGTAATTCAGCTTGCCGTGGATGAAAAGGAATTTCAAAGGCAGCTTTCTCTGGCTGACTTCTTTGAATCCGCTTACACAAAAAAAATCAGAACTTGGTTCCAAGCTTGTTCTCAGGGACGGCAAATTAATGAACTGTCCTTGTGTCTCCAAAGACTTCGCTCAGAACTCAGGCTACCAGGAGGGTTGGTTTTTATTAGCCGCCTTATTCTGGGCTCTTGGCAATTCCAGTCTTTTATTGGGCGTCGGAGGGCGTTGTACGAAGCTGATGAGTGTTGGTGCGGAACGTAGAAGCAGAATCAGAGATTCAGTGGCTGTGTTTCCCCATTTCACTCCTCTTCTTCCACAGTCAAAGGAAGCCGGGAGGCAGAATTCAAGTGAAAACCCAAGCGGTGCGTAATTCTTAAACGCAATAGTTAAATGCCCATAATAAGTGCAGCAGCTATTAGACCAGGGCTCTCACAAAAGGATCGGATGCTTGTCTGCCTTTGAAAGGATCGGCTCCTTGAAGCCTGACTTAGGGGATATTCAGTCAGCATGAATCTCTCCCGGTTACGTTCCCCATAAGATAGCTGTCAACTCTTTCGAACAAAGCACACCGTTTACGAGATATTTACGCGGGAGTCCACGTGGAGAGGGCCTGAATGCGTTCATTGTGTTCCCTTCAGAGTGGAGTGACGGGGAAATCAGAAGACGTTTTATAAAACGGGAAGAAAGCAATTTGGGTCCATGTGACACCTTTTGGGCTCAAAGAATCCCAACAGTGAAATGCTTCGGAAGAGTCAGTGCTCGCGGCTGGTGACACGGCAGCGGTGAGGCTGGGGAGGGAGGAAAGCCTCAGACCCAGCTGAGCACGAGCCCACCGACCTCCGGACGGGACTGGGCAGCTGAGAGCCCAGCGTGAGGCGGCCGCTGGGAGGAATAGAATCTGTTCAAATATTTTATTTTATTTTTAAAGTTCACTCATTTTGAGAGAAAGAGAAGCGGGGAGGGGCAGAGGGGCAGGGAGAGAGAATCCTAAGCAGGGCTGCACACTGTCGGCGCAGAGCCCGATGTGGGCTCGAACTCATGACACAGTGAGATCATGACCTGAGCCGAAATCAAGAGCTGGACGCTTGACCGACTGAGCCCCCCGGGCGCCCCTGTTCAATTGTCTTAGGGGGCGCCAACGCAGCTCTGGAGGGGCTTTGGTTCACAATAACCCTGCCACCCAGAGCTTCCTTGGGAGGCCCTGTCAGGGTCGGTTATTGTTTCTATTTGCTTGAAGGCCTGTTTCCTCTCCCGTTACTTAACGTTTTAAACTTACACTTCAAACAAAATTAAAGACAGGACAACATTAACTTGTTCTTTTCATTTTTGATCGCTGACAATTTCACGACTACTACCCCCTTTTTGGGGTTTCCTTTTGACCCTGATTTGTGAGGATAAATAACGACACTCAGGCACATTGCTGGCTCAGGTAGGAGTTCATGTTCCGTTCCCTCTCCTGACTCTGTCATTCCCTGCTCCCGCCTTTATCTGGGAAGCAGCACGGGCTCTGTGGGGATCCTGTTACAACTCGGTCTTCCTGCCGCCGTGTAGACAACGGACAGCGGGTCATTCCTAATTTCTGTTAGTGATGCAGCTTCTTCCTCGGGGTAGATTCCGGGGAGCAACATTCATCGAGTCTGAGGCTGTTTACATTTGTACGGCTATTTTTACATGCAGTCCGATTATTCCCAGCCCGTGCTGCCCTCAGCAACTTGTGATGGCGACACACAGGACACCCAACAGTGCTAACGATTATGGTTTCCTTACTATGTTAATTGACCAGACTTCAGTACTGCTCCTCGTTATTATTTTGCTCGACATTCGGGAGACTGAACATTTTCCCATCCTTACCCACATTACGGTATTGTGTCACCCAGCCATTCACAATTCTTCTCCAATTCCTTGAACTATCATCAGTTCACTTATTTAAAAGAGGATTGTCCAAGGACGCACCAGTGCCTCAGTCGGATGAGTGTCTGACTCTTGATTTCAGCTCAGGTCATGATCCCAGGGGTGTGGGATCGAGCCTTGCATTGGAGCCATGCTCAGCATGGAGCCTGCTTCAGATACTCTCTCTCTCTTGGGGCACCTGGGTGGCTCAGTTGGTGAAGCATCCAACTCTTGATTTTGGCTCAGGTCATGATCTCACAGTTCATGGGATACAGCCCTGCATGGGGCTCTATGCTGACAGCTTAGAGCCTGCTTGGGATTCGCTCTCTCTCTCTCTCTCTCTCTATCTCTCTCTCTCCACCTCTCCCTACTCTCTCTCTGTGTCTCTCAAATTAAATAAATCAACTTTAATTAAAAAAAAGATTCTTTCTCTCTCTCCCTCTTCCCATCTCCCCTGCTCGTGTGCTCTTTCTCTAAAAAAAAATTGGGGCACCTGGGTGGTTGAGTCGATTAAGCCTCCAACTTTGGCTCAGGACATGATCTGGTTCATGGATTCGAGCCCCATGTGGGGCTCAGGGCAGACAGAGCAGAGCCTGCTTGGGATTTTCTCTTTCCCTCTCTCTTTCTCTCCCAAAATAAATAAAGAAACTTTAAAAAATTAAAATAAATAAATACAAGAGAGCTGTCCAGTGTTGCATGTGATAATACCAGGCACCCAGTTAAATTGGGATTTCACATAAACAGCACATACATTTTTAGATTAGTATGTCCTGTGCAATATTTGGGACATACTTATACTGAAGAGCTATTTGTTGTCCTTCAGGAACTCATATTTTACTGGGCTTCCTGTATTTCATTTGCCAACCCCACCTAAGAGAGTATCTACGGCAGATTTTCCATGTACCAGATGCTGTCCCAGGTCCCAGGTAGACAACCAAGTGTCACCCCCTCGACGCTGGGCTTGGTCACTTTACAAATGCTGTCAGTGCCACGGCCCTTCACATGGGTCTGAAACGTTTTCCAGAATGTTCCTTTAACTTCTGTTTCAGTTGTTTCTTATGGAATGTGAACTTTTAACTTGTAATTGATTTTTTTTCCACTTAGTTTCTCCTATCTTTTATTTCAAAGTTAGGAAGACACAGGGAGCCTGGGTGGCTCAGTCAGTTAAGCATCTGACTCTTGATCTCAACTCAGGTCTTGACCTCAGGGTCGTGAGTTTAAGCCCCACATTAGGCTATGCACTAGGCGTGAAGCCTACTTAAAAATAAAAGAAAGTTAGGAAGACACCATACTTCCAACAGAGTGACACTCAGACCTTCTGTCCGTGCATCTGATGACACTTGGAAGGTGTTTATGGGACCACACACTCAATCCTCCCTAAATACGATTCCCAGTTCTGAGCAGTACGGGTTGGCAGACAGACTTATATCCTTCAGACTCAGTAAGAACGTTTCCTCTGAAAACCCACTCTCATCCCCTCACATAATCCAATTTCCAAATGGTGACTGAGAAGGGACAGCTTGGGCTTACCTGTTGGGCTCAAGCTGAGGACCGGGACTGTGCACAGCACTTCCCGTGAACCCATGACCACGTGCACCCCATGCCTCTCAGTAGCCCCACGAGGGAGGAGTTACAGATGCGTCACACTGAGGCTCGGAGAGGTCACCAAACTGCGAGAGAAGCAAAAGTGAAACACTGTCCGTTTAGGACAGGCTCGGCTGTGAGTGACCCTGAGTCTGAAGCTGGGGTTCACAGCTGCCATGAGAGGACACAGGCGCACTGGATGTGATCACAGTGAGGGTGTCCCACTACAGCCGTGGCCACTTTCCTGACTACAGTGCCCAGACTGATGGATGCTAAGGGAATACAGATGTATATGAAGCCTAGGAGACTTGATCGATCACCGTGGTCACCTTGTACCTGACCAGCAGGTACATGGGGTCACCTCATGCTTGATGGGGTGGGGGGACACGTACACAGGGTCACCTTGTGCAATATTGGTGGGTACATGTGGTCGCCTCGTGCCCTATTGAGGTGTACACAGGGTCACCTCGTGCCTGATAGGGAGAGGGTGCATGGGGTCATCTCATGCCTGATCGGCAGGTACACATGGTCACCACAGGCTTGATCGGTGGATACACGTGATCATTTTGTACTTAGTAAAGAAGTGTGTGTGGATGGGCAGAGGCTTGAAACTCCTTTTGAAAGCTGGTACAGAACCAGGTGATCTGCAATGTGTGTGTGTGTGTTTCGTTGACTCTTTTTAGAAAACATACACCAGAATCGTCTAAAACTTTTCTTCCTGTTTTCCATCACCCACTGACACCATCCCTATAGAAAATTTGACCACTGTAAAACTCTTCCTTTTTATTTAAGGATATGTGTACATATAAGAAAGCCGCGTATGAGCTCAACTTTCATGACAGCCAGACATGTACCCGGATTGTTGACATCAATGAGATGTGTGTATAGGAAGACGTCCACACTCAGACAGGGTATTTGGTGACACAAGGGTCCTACCCCATTGGAAACTGGATCTGGTTGCTTTACCTTGTCCACTGCCCAGCAAATGACTGCTTAACTGCAGAGACAAATAAATATTGGTGCAAAAGTGCATAGCACACCTTCAACAAATGGTGTTGGGAAGACTGGATGTCCATGTGCAAAAGAGTAAAGTTGAACCCCTACCTCACACCATATGCAATGATTGACTCAAAAATGAATCAAAGATCTAAATAAAAGAGCTAAAACTCATAAATCTCTTTGAAGAAAATATAGGGATAAATCTTAAAACCCTAGGATTTAGCACTGGTATCTTTACTATGACACCAAAAATGAGCAACAAAGGAAAAAATAGATAAATTGGATTTAATCAAAATTAATAATTTTGTGTATCAAAGGACAGTATCAAGGATGTGAAATAGCAGCCCACAGAATGAGGGAAAATATTTGTACATCATCTATCTGATATGAGTCTTCTACCTAGAATAGACAAAGAGTTCCTACAATGTAACAACAACCCAAACAACCCAATCAGAGAATGTGCAAGGGACTTGAATAGACACATATGTGTAGAAGACGTGAAAGGTACTCAGATTCATTGGTCTTGAGGCAAATGCAAATCAAAACACAATGAGAGGCCACTTCACACCCACTGGGATGGCTATAATTTTTAAAAATTGGAAAATAACAAGTGTTGACGCTCACCTGCCAACAGGAGGCTAAGATTTCTTGGCTGCGTGGCTTTGCAAGAAGCTTTGCTGGTTGTTTGACCGGTTGCTAGGAACTGGAGTCTGTGTGACATCCTTCTGGGGAAGAGCGCTGGACGTTATCCCTTCTCTCTGGCAGCAGTGAGGGGCCAGGGCTCTATGCTTTGCAAGAAGCTCTTTGTTGGATATGAAGCCTCCTTTTGGGTGATGAAAATGTTCTAGACCAGGATGGAGGTGGTGGTTGCACAGCACGAAAAATGTACTAAATGCCACTGAATTATTTATTCACTTAAAAAACGGGTAATTTTATGTGCATTTTGCCTGAATTTTTAAAAAAGTACATAGCCCATTAGGGGCGGCTGGGGGGCTCAGTCGGTTGAGCATCCGGCTTCAGCTCAGGTCATGATCTCACGGTTCGTGAGTTCAAGCCCCGCGTCAAGCTCTGTGCTGACATCTCAGAGCCTGGAGCCTGCTTCGGATTCTGTCTCCCTCTCTCTCTGCCCTTCCCCCACTCACACTCTGTGTCTCTCTCTCTCTTTCTCTCTTTCTCTCTCAAAAATAAGCAAACAGCAGGGCGCCTGGGTGGCTGTCAGTTGAGCGTCAGACTTTGGCTCAGGTCATGATCTCACACCTCGTGAATTTGAGCCTGGGGTCAGGCTCTGTGCTGACGGCTTGGAGCCTGGAGCCTGCTTCTGATTATGTGTCTCCCTCTCTCTTTGCCCCTCCCCCGCTTGTGCTCTGTCTCTGTCTCAAAAATAAATAAAACATTTAAAAAAATTTTTTAAAGTACGTAGTCCATTAAACAAGTGGCAAATTGTACAAGGAAGAATGACCCCCCAAATCACGTTAAATTTACCTATAATTTTGCATTCTTTGTTCATTTTCAAACATGTGTTTTAAAATAAGAAAATTGTAGAACGAACAGGGGGAAGTCCTGTGGGAATCGGTGAGCACTGACTGAGCACAGACACCGGTGGTCCTCCCCGGGCCACCACCTCCTCGAGAGCCGGATCTGCTTCTCCCCGAGGCCACAGTCGTTCACCTGGAAAGGAGGGAGAGGCAGTGTCAGCGCCTCCACGGGCTTGGCCGCCTCCCCCTCCAGCTCTACCAGGCAGCACCCTCCATACTCCCATCGCGTCCACAGATGCGCCCCAATCCACCCGACCTGGGGCGTCCTTTACGGGGACTTGGCACAAAGCTAGGAAAACTCCCGGTTCTCCTGGGAGCACAGCTGGTTCCTGCCAGTTCCGAAATGCTGTGGCCTTGAGTGGGCGTTACCACCGCGATCCACGTGCTTCCCATAATCCATCACCTTCCACTCTGGCCGGTACATGTCCAATCAACAACTATGTGGAGCACCCCTCGTGTGAGGGCATCTGCCGTCCTCTGGGAACCGTCCCGTGAGCCCCGGGGTCAAGAAGCACCCATTTCGGGAAGGAGAAAATTAAATCAATAAGAGAATTGCAGGTGGCAGAGATATTCTGCGGAAATAAGGAGGGAGCTTCACATGGTCCCGGAGGCTCTGCTAGACAGGGCTGGGTGACAGCCGCTCCCAGGACAGGAGGGGCCGAGGAGCTGGGGAGCGGAGGGCGGCATCAGGTGCGGCTGGAAACAGGAGGCAGGGCTGGGTCCCCCAGGGCATCAGAGATCACAGGGCATCATAGATCACAGGGAGTCTCCCAGATTTCAGTTCAAGAGCAATGGGTTTAAACATCTAAAATATTCTAAACAAAGGAGAGATGGGGCCCAACGGATACTCAAAGGAAAAATGTATAGGTATTTAATGTCACCAATAACCAATTAGATTTAAATGACAATGAGATCCTCTCTGTTTCCTTGCCTGACACATTGGCAAATATCCAATAATCGATCATATCGGTTTAGGAGGAAACAAGAGAAATGGATATTTTCTGACACTAGTATCAAGAATGTAAATTGGTGAAGATTTCTCGAGGGAATTTGTCAACGTGGATGTAAATACTAAAAACCAGTTAGAACTTCTGAAGCTCTTCTGGGAATTTATTCACGAGAAATGATCAGAGTCACACAAAAATTTGTTTCTAAGGAAATCCATCACAGCACTACCTATAGTTGCAAAACACTTTAAATAATTTAAATATTAAAATTTAGTTAAGTGCAGTGCATTGATATGATAGAATAGCATCCAGCCATTTAAAAACACAATTTCAGAGAGCATTTCCTAATAGGACGAGACTTTGATGAATGAGCCACAGGCTACGAAGTAAAACAGCAGTATGTATTATGTATAATACCAATGCTGCGGAAAAAAAAAAGAAAGAAAAGAAAAAAGGTAAAGAAATTATGACTCTGTATCAATTCCCCAAAGCACGGTTATGATCGGGGAGCACAGCCCAGCCTTTCCCTGAGGTGCCCGGTTGAACAGGTGGGACCGTCCCCCATAAAAGGAGCAGAAACCTGCACAAAAGCAACAGGGCTGAGAGGGGAGAACTCGGTGCGTGGACGGGGAGGGCGCTTTGCCCACCCCGGGGTGTCCCGGGGCCTGGCTCCCTGCACCTGCCTGCTCGGCATGAGGCTGTCTGCTTCTTGAGCGACTCAGCCTGGGTATTTAGCTAGAGCTGCCGGAACAGAATCTACCTTCTCTTTTAAGCAAACATTTTTTTTAATGTTTATTTATTTTTGGGAGAGAGAGAGAGAGACAGAGCACAAGCAGGGCAGGGACAGAGAGAGGGAGTCACAGAATCGGAAGTAGGCTCCAGGCTCTGAGCTGTCAGCATCGAACCCGACGTGGAGCTTGAACTCACAGACCGTGAGATCATGACCTGAGCCGAAGTCAGACGCTCAACCGACTGATCCACTCAGGTGCCCCAGAAAACATTTTTTTTAACCAAAAGCACATCAGTGGGTAAAAAGATAAAGGAGATGACGGTGAGCACCTGAGGACCCAGGCTCCCCAGGTGGCTCCCGCCGTGGCTCCGCCCCACGCCACGTGGCCCGTCATGATGTCTCACTCGCCAGGCGTCCCGCTGTCCTCACTAATGGTTCAAGGAAACGCTAAAGTGTTGGCACATAAAGAAAACTTCTTCGACCACGTCACCTCCAGAGTACATCAGCCACCGCAGGGTAAGTGCGTTTCCCCACGTGGCCTGTGTGACAAGTTCAAGGGGATCTCACGGACACAGCTCTTCGCTGTGGAAAGTTACTGTCTCCAGAACAGGAGGCCACCAGTGCCCGTGTCTCTGCGGCCAGTGGATTCTGGTTCTTCCTTATTAAGTGTGTGTGTGTGTGTGTGCACGTGTGCGTGTGTGTGTGTGTTACCTACATTTTAAGAATCCTCTATCATGATGAACAAGGCCAGTCTTCCCAAGTGCCTTTTCTGAGAAGGTTCCAGGAAGTCCTGGGCTGTGGCATCCTCTCCTGGGGAGGGAACCTGGGGTTGCCAAGATCCCACAGCCTTGGTCAGTGGCCCCGGGGGTCACATCCCCCCTCTGTGGGTGGTGTCCTTTGTGATTCTAAGCTGCCAGCCTAGAGCCTGCTGCACCCTTAATCCTCAGCACCTATAGAGGGGGACAGCCTCCCTCGCAGGATGGAGACCCACAGGCCGCAAGACTGGAAATGCTTCCTGGGGCTTGCACCCCTTCCTACCGCACTGGGAGCATCTCAGAGCACAATCCCTCGCATGTGCCAGAACTGGGCTCGGCCAGGCCGCGGTGGTGATGGTGAGCACACCGGGGCCACGGGTCCTGGGCACTCACTAGATGCCAGGTGGTCTGGCTGCGTCCGGAAGACCCGGAGAGCAGGGGGTGTGCTGGGGGCAATCAGGTCACACACATCTTGATTACGTGAGCTGATGGGGACGTGGTGGTGCAGATCCTTGAGCAGACAGGGTGATGGAAGTGAGGACGTTCCACAAGGAACAGACATGTGTGCCTGTCAGGGCTCAGCAGTCGGGGTGCACAGTGTGGCCAGAGGGGGAAACCCCGAGATGTCCCGCGGCTGGAGGAGTGCTGAGCCCTGGTCCTGTGGCCACGTGTTTCTCGGGTTAAAGCTCTTGGACTCTCTTCCAAAGGTGGTGGGAATCCAACACCAGCTGCCGTGATCAGATTTAATACTCAGAAACTTCACCCTCTAGGCTGGGGTGGGGACAGCTGGCAGTTTTCTCGAGGCTTCTATAAAAACTAATGTGTCAAATCAGTTTCTCCATCTTTAAAAATGATGTTAAAAATAACTCATTTGGGGTTTGGGGAGCATATAAAATAACGATCCTAAGATCTATCGTTGATAGTTTGCTTAGGCATGATGCCAAAGGCTTCATCTACAAAGTCTCATTTAATTTAATCTTCAAAACAACCTGCAAGATAGGTGTGATTGCCTGCCTTTCGCGAGAATACTAAGTATCAGAGTTTGAACATTTGCCTCACGCCATCCAGCTATTTGGGCAGAGCAGGGTTTTGAACCCAGGATTGTTGAGCCAGGAATACCGACCAGCCTCTTAAGCTCCTAAGAGATACATGCAGACGGCGACTTCGGAGCACAAGGGCGTCCCTGCACGTTTCACAGATGACGGGCCGGGACTCAGAAATTCACCAATTTTCCCAGCCCTGGAGAACGGCTCATGGTGCCAGACCTGCATGAATCGGGAGTTAAGACGCAGGTGATTCTGACAGCGTTGTCTCCTGCGACATCCCAGGTCCCGCGAGCTTCTTCGAATCCATGCTCACGGGTGGGCAAGACCGGAAGCGACTGGAGGAGGGCAGGACATTCTTAACATGAACGAAAGGCACTTCTCTGGTCACAGAGCTCCATCAGAGAGGCCCTGTCCCGAATCCAAGGCTGGTGAGCCAGCGGCCGGGCCGGGCAGAGTGGGCCTCTGGGCTGTGGGGAGGCGGCCGGCAGGGACAGGTCACCAGCTCTGGCAGCTGAGCACATCCTCACGTCCCACAACCACCCTGCTCCACTCCCCTCCCCATCCCCGCGGCTGCTGAAGGCTGCCGGTCCTCAGCGACCCCAGTGATGCTGGAGGTGGCCACACCCTGTGCCTCCTTCAAGTGCACCCATGAACAAGAGGCCCCCCTGGCTCTGAGAAGTGAGTCTTGCCAGACAGCATCCCTTCCGACAGCCTCCTTGTCCTTACTATTAGGCTATTTCCTGCAATTGCGGCTAACATCTGTATTTCCAGAAAAGCCGAAGAAATTTACTTGGGAGATGAGCCCACACCCTTGACAGAAAGCAGAAACAAGACGGCTAATGGAACCCCCTTTGTCGGGGGCTCTGGCACGTCCCACAGGCCAGGGGACGGACCCCCAACCTTTGCAGCCAGATCCCCCTGAGGCTGGCTATTCATACTCCCCTCTCTTGGGGGCGCCTGTCCTCATTAGAAAGAGGGAGAACACGATTGTTTCCTGCCTTTCCCCGGAAGCTGTCACTGGGGTGACTGCAGACGGCACCGTGTGCCACACCTGGGCTGTCCAGAGTCACAGGATGCTTTCCCACTATCGTGCTAAACATTGAAGTGGCTGTAACTGCTCGGTACCTCCTCGGCCCTCTGCCACCAAGAACTGCAAACAAGAAATTGTAAATTCAAAACAACCTCGGGGGAGGGGCACTGTACTTATTGTACATTTTTACTTTTATGACTCAGCCCAATTTCAGGAAAACATAAAAAAGTGTGGATCTTTGAATCAATCCTAAGGAATGTACCGGAAAGAGCATCACTTCAACATGTTTCATTAACACGTTGGAGAGATCCTTAAATAATCCCAAAGCTGCTTCTTGAGTTTTACCTTAATTTGGCTGCAGAGACTCTGTGAAGTGGGAGGAGTAGATGAGAACCACGGAGGGGACAGCGCACGTCCAGACGTGGGTCAGCCAGTGCACAGACTGTGGGGCCAGAGTTGGAGCCTGAGCCCCGACCCACAAAGCCACGCTTCCCTCTGGCTGTTCGTCTGTGTCTCTCTCCCAGACCATCACACCCCAGCGACAAGCAAATCCATGTCAAAGGCAGTGGAGAACATCACCTTGTTGTTGTGCGTGTTATGTTTGTATGTTTCCCTATGCCTGTCTGTGTGACTTATTTCGACTTTGTCTGTTTCTCTTAGGATCCCATCCCAGGAGCTGCAATTGGTGTCAGTGCCACAGTGTTGGGTCTGTAGCAAGTTTGTTCACCCCACAAATGTCCGTCAGTTGCTGTATTTCAAGGTGCTGTGCTAGCATGTGGGGGTGGGGGACGCAAGGATGTAAATTAGCCTTGGCGCAGCAGGAACTTCAGCCCAGTGGGGGAGGACCAGATACTCAGGGAAATAGGTCTTGACGGGGGTAGATGGCGTACAAGTGAGTGGTTCACAGAGAACTGCCCTGGGGCAGGACCTCGGAGAAGGGGCAACCAGTGTGGACAAGACAGGGCAGGGACGTCTTCCGTGAAGGGGAACAGCCCGGGCCTGTTATAAAGGACGCAGACAGAAAGATCAGTGTCTCCGGGAAGAGGAACATGACGGGAAAGGCTCGGAGATGAAAATGAGGCTGATCTCTTCTGGGCAGACCCTGCTGGGATGCTTGATGATCCAGAGGATGAATACAGAAGCTGATTCTCGCTGGCTTGGGCTGCGTTGGGTTTTGAAGTTTCCATCCCACAGTAGGTGTTAGGACTTCATCCTGCAGCCAGGGAAGCTCTGTGGGCGGATGTTAGGGGAGGGAAGTGATGTGAAGGCTGAGAATCTGGCGTTGCCTGGGGAGGGTGAGTGGAGCTCTCCAGGGTGCTGATGGGAGGCCTGCACCGGGAGCCAGGGAGCTGGGCGGGTGGCCAGCAGGTGGAGGGAGAGAAGGCATGGGGGGGGGGGGCGCACAAAGAGAGGTGCACGGGCTGGGCTCCTGAATGAAAGCGGATAAGGACGCCAAGAGAAGACAGACTTGGTCAGAGACAGGTCAGTTCTTGAATTCACCTCTCACCAGCTGAGTGACCTCAGTTTCCGCGCCGATAACCTGGAGACACTCGAAGTGGGTGAATACACTGCAGGGGACCACTGCATACAAGACCTCATCTTTGTACAAGGTGCCCAGTAAAGGGGCAGCATCACTGAGGGCACACCTCCCAATACCCCCAGGCAGGTGTCAAGGAAGGGGACTTATCTCCCAGAACCTACACCACCACTGACAACTCTAGGTGGTTGGTAGAGCCCTAGAAAATAGTGGACAGATTCCATAACATCAGATTTAAAAGTTACACCTAAAAGACCAGACTGGTAGGTATAAGGGGTGAAGAGTTGTGTAAAGTCATGTAAAGCCATCAAAACGAACAGAAGGCACAGTGATTCTCAGAAGGTAACACAGTGTAGCAAGAAAGGAAGATGTGTGCGATTGACCAAGCCCATGGGACATCCCGCTGGAATGGCCAGGGGGACACCCAGCCTATCACTGGCCAGCCTGGGCCGCGGTCACCTCGGGAAAGCCAGTTGTCTTTTATCAGAGGATCACGTGCTGATACCCCAGACCCCAGACCCCCCAGGATGGCCCTTCTACCCCCTCAGGGGGCAGGTGGGGCCACAACCCCAGGCAGGGGACAGAAAGAGGAAAATGAACCACAGCCTGGAGGTGACCCTCTGAGCTAGGGGTAGAGACTAATGCCCTCATAGGTTTCAGGAGGGTCTTAATCTGTGTTTTGTTTAATTTTTCTAAGTGTGTGAAACGTTTAGGTGAATCCAAATAATTGGGTGATGGGAGGATCTGGCTGGTAATCTCTCAGCTTAATGAATGAAGAACTAATGGGAGCTGTCCTGTGCCCTGTGGCCCCCCCTGAGACATTTAAACTCCTAGTAAATGACCACGTCACTCGCTCCAGGGCTCACCCACCCATCTTTGTCTCAAAGGGTACAGGGTTCTCCCTCCCTGTTTCTCCCAGGAGCTGCCACTGGCTTTTAGGGAACCCAGTGCCACAGCCTTGGGGGGGAGGGTGGGGGACATGATGCGGCAGGAGTCACTGACATCTCTCTCCATGGCACACGGGCTGGTTTCTGGTCCCTTCTTCCACGCACACCCAGGTGAGCATGGCTCTGGCCCCTCCTCTGGCCATCGGCCTCTACTGGTCACTGTGCGTCCTGGGATTACCCAGGCTCCACACTCCTCCACCGAAGTCTGCAGCTGAGAGGAATTCAGGTGCCTGGCCCGCATCCTGCCTCCCTTAACACGCCCTGCTGGCTAACAGCAACTCGATGGGACCCTGTTGCCTCCCAGAGCTCTGGGTGGGAAGGAGGACACTGCCCTTCTGTCTCCATCCCCAAGCTGCTAGAGCATTCCACCGGGGCTCAATAGCAGGCAGAGCGCAGGACCACTCTTGAGGGGGGCCATCCAGCGTCATATAGCTTCCCTCTTAGACTCTCTCCCACCTCCAAGCATGGGGAGGGCTTGTCTAGTCTGGGCAATTGGGGAAAACAGTTCCACCCAGTTGATGATGCGTTTCTCTGTGCCTATTTGTCAAGCCGGAGTGTCTATTCTTGGGTTCAAGATGGCTTTTCCAGCAGCCTGTGAGCTCTGTCGTGGGTTTCCAAGGTCTGCCCTGAAGCTCAACCATCCGGTTTCCCCCCTTCCTTGTTCTCCACGTTACTGCTGTAAAGGCTGATCCAGGGGCGCCTGAGCGACTCAGTCAGTTAAGTGCCTGACTCTTGATTTCGGGTCTGGTCATGGTCTCTTGGTTCGTGGGATTGATCCCCATATCGGGCTCTGGGCTGACATCATGGAGCGTGCTTGGGATTCTCTCCCTCCCTCTCTCTGCCCCTCCCCTGCTCGCTCGCTCTCTCAAAATAAATAAATAAACATTAAAAAAAAAAAGAGCCAATCCTGAGGCCACTGAACAAGAGTGGGGACAGACGGGTAAAGTAAGCACTGGGAAGTCCGTCCAGGAAAAAGCACGCTTGTTAGCTTCTCCTACCAGCATGGCGTGAACACAGACGCCATTTCCGGGCTGGTCTGTGGCTTTGGGCAGATGTGGATCCTGCTGGGCCGGCCACAAATGGAAGCATCATCTCTGCAGACGAGAGCAGTGCTTTCCAAACCATTGTCCAAAGACAAAAAGTGAAGTGTCCACCCTGCAATCACCCCGGGACTGTTTTTAACCATAATATCCAGGCCTGTCTCCCAGAAAAGGTGACAGTGGGGCAGGAGGAGATGGAACTTCTAATGCTTGGACAAGAGATTCTGGTGTTCGACAGGGTCGAGAAGCTGTCAGAGGAAGTTTAACTTTCCAAAAAATAGCCCTCTTAGCTTTTAGAGAAAACCACAATTTCTGCAGTTTTTGCAAATAATACTGACAGCGTAGGGAGAAGTATCTAATGACAGTGTAGACAGGAAAATGTTTTGACTTTTGGTAATTAAGTTGAAAGTTCTAGAGCATTTTGCCAGAGATGAATGTAACGTTCATTTCCACATTGGGCAGTTTCCTGTGGAGACGAACAGGTTAATCCTGTTCTTGTACTTGACTTTGTGGTTGATAGGATTTTAAAATTTGCGACGCAAGTGACACAAAATGTAAACATACACAAAAGTAGGAAGCGTGGAAAGTAGACGTGAACAAAGAGAAGAAAATCAGGTCACTCAGGGGCACCTAGGGGCTCAGCAGGTGAGTGTCCGACTCTTGATTTCAGCTCAGGTCACAATCCCAGGGTCGTGGTGAGTGTGGAGCCTACTTAGGATTCTCTCTCTCTCCCTCTCTCTCTGCCCCTCCCTTGTGCTCTCTCCTGCCCCCCCTTTTTCTGCCTCTCTTGCCCACACAGGCGCCCTCTTTCTCACTCTCTCTCTCTCTCTCTCAAAGGAAAAAGAAAATTAAGTCACTGGTAATCTCTCAGCCAGCATAACCACGTTCAGATTCCAACGTTTCCAATTCCAATGTTGTGTCTCTGTTAATACTTACGTGCACACACTCAGAGTCGCACACTCACACACAAGGATGGAGTATTTATGCCCCCACGCCCACGAAGGGGACCATTCTGAGCACCGTAACCGGGAAACCGACCGGCTCATCATGATGCTTGGTTACAAAAAGCTAACCTTAGCAGGAAAGGCATTGTGGATGACGGGATCCTTGCCCCCGAGGACGCCCCCGTTCTAATGCCCATAACCTACGAGTGGGTCACTTTACACGGCAAATGGACAGAATCACGTTAGGGATTTTCAGATGGGAGATGATCTGCAATATCATCACAAAGGTCCTATAGGAGGGAGGCAGGAGGCCAGAGGCAACAAGAGAGGCAGGGGTCGGGCCAAGGAATGCACATGGGCCTTGAAGCTGGAAAGGCCAGGAGATAGGCCCCCCCCACCGTGCCCCAGGATGTCCCAAAGAAACCAGCCCTGCGAACACCTTGGCTTTAGCCCATGAAACCCATTTTGGACTTCTGACCCCCAGAACTCTGCGATAACATGTTTATGTTACATTAAGGCGCTAGGTTGTGATGGTTTGTTACAGCAAGACAGAAAACTAAGACGGGCATCTCCCAAAAGGGCTCGCAAAGTCGCCTGGCGTTCTGCAGAACCAGCCTCTGCGCAGACAAGGCCTGGCCACACAAGTGCCCCGAACCCAGCGCCAGAACTGGCGCCCCAGGACCCTCACTCCAGGGGCCTCTGTGCCTCCTGGCAGCTGCCCCAGACCCCCTGTAACAGCCCCCGTGCCATCACCGTCTCTGCCTGGAGTCCACTCTCCCTGGCTTTCCCCCCACGCGGGGCTGGCTTGCTCAGCCAGGATGGGGAAGGAGCCTCTCGCCTCTCCGCACCCCTGCCATTGCCCTGCTCAGGATTCCGTGTAAGGTCCTCCACCGGGGTAATGGACCAGACAGCAGTTGAAAGAACTAGGTTTCTCTACAATGTAAATTGCCCTAACTTCCTCCAGCAGATGCAACATTTAGGTCATTTCTATTTTCTCTGTTGTTGCTGTTATTTTAGTCAACACTGCAATGAACATCTGTCTCGCTACATCGTTAAATTGTTGGGCACATCTGTGATTGTTTCTTTAAGATAAAATTCTCAGGGTCTGGACCCACGGTGTTACAAAAACCCAAGTGTTCTTTTGTTCTGTGTCGCACACCTTGCATCGTTAAGTGGGACACGGCCCCCAGCGTTCCTGTAGCCAACATACGGGCCGTGAAGAGTGCACATTTATAATTCTATGAGCAGCAGTAAAAGTTTTTTAAAATGTTGATTTGTTAAACATAGTGTTTCTCACGGCTACATGCCGGCACCTGTGTTCTGTCTTCATTTTGGAGACCCAGAGTACGGGAAACTGAAACAACAATTTCACACCCAGTGTCAGTATCAAGAAAGGTTATTATTTCAACGATAAAAACTAAATGTTCAAACATTTCTTGTGTGCAGCAAATGTATTTGCCTGTGCTTTAATGGGTCTTGGAGTTTGTATTGCAAACACGTGGTCAAGGTATAATTTGTCACATTTTGTGTTTGCTTTCTGTTGTGGACATTACAGTCTGAAGGCTATCCTGTACACACACACACACGCGCGCGCGCGCGCACGTATATATGAAAGGATTAAAGCTTCGAGTGGACGCGTTCCCGGCTACGACATTTCACATCAATAAAGCAACGTGGGTCAGATAAAAGTCCTGTGCCCACCTTACAGATGTTGGAAGTGACCACGTGTTCGTGCCATTTCTTGGCCACAGAAATATTCTTTTCCGTGATCCATTTATACAGTCTGGTTGCTCATAGACAGCACCTCCTTCCTTTCTGCACGACTTTTCAACTCTTACCCAGGCGAGGTTTCTGGTTAATAAGAAGGTAAGGAACGATACAGCTAATACATGGGGACCTCTAAGGGGGAGTGGGGGTTGTAATCGATTAAAAAACTCGACCTGAATTAGTATTAGATTTTTCCTTATGTTTAATTAAGTCTAATTAAACAACGCCGACATCTTCTTGGCACCTGTGGTGTGATTATGTTAAATATTTAATGCTTGTGAAGGATTAGGCTGCTCTTCTAATCTATAGCTAACAATCTGTTCCCTCTCTGGAGTATTTTTTATTTAGTTCTGCTTTTGTATAATGAGTTACATTTCAAAGGAAATTGTGGAACACTGCGGCACGGCCGAGCCGCGTCGGAGCCCGGCAAATGGGAGATCGAGGCACCACGCCAGTGACTTCCCTCCCAGCCCCAGGCTTGGCTGGACCACAGCAGAGCTTCCCCACCAGACGGGACAATGTGAAGGGCACCAAGGAGGCTTCTGGAAAAGACTTTCAGCCCCTGCCACCCAGGATTAAGGACTTGGAACGCAGGATGCCAAGTTCACCATGAAAACACCCTGGATGCTCTGAGCAGTTCTTGGCTACATCTCCCCACCCCCACCCCCTGGTTCCCAAAGGGCTGTCAGCTATATGGTGAAAAACAGATTTGTATGTTTTTGCCCCTCCCCCCAGCCCGCACAACACACACGTCCACCCTCCTGTGGAAATTAAGCCACTCTGGAGAGCCAGATTTCAAAGACCTCATTTCAAAGAAAAGGCCATGGTTATTTTTGGAAGCAAAACCTGTAAATGCTGAGTCAGGGTGTTTATAGAATGTCATGCTTCCCCTCCAGAGGGAAGGCGGTCCCTCATTATACATCTTGGCCTGAAACGCTTCTCGTAGAAGAAGTTCGGTGTTGTTTTCATACGCGATAATTGGTCCAGAGACTCTCGAAACTTGAAGCTTCGTTGCATTTCCCTAATGATTCCTGATATTTTCAACATATTTAGGAACAAACGACAGATTTATGTAATTAGCTTTCAATTGGCCGAATCTGTGCCATCAATTTCTCGGGCTGTTTCAAGATTCTCCCCCCTCAGCAACAGAGCACAGCATCCAGTGGGTCCTTCCCACTCACAAGGTGGAAAGAAGACCCAGGAACCCCGTTTGTTAAAGCGAGTGGGCTTCAAAACATTAAATCAGCACGGAGAATACAGGCTCTGGTGGTGGACGAGTTACATTCAACATTTGGCGGCAGAGATGAAAATCGGCTCCACTCCTCGCAGCTCAAGCTCTGAGCCTTGTGAAAGAGACCCAGAGACGGATGCCCCTCATGACCTGCAGCCCCCACCCCAACATCCCTCCTCAGGCAGGAGGGAGGGGAGGATGCCTCCGGAAGCCAGGCACATGCTCCGGAAGCAAGCCCGGCGGCACCCTGCGCGGCGGTGACAGGAACTCACAGAGCGCTCCGTGCCACCTGTTGAGAAGGCTGGATCATGTATATTCAGGAGCGTAACTGGATTTTCAAAAGTAACGTTACTCTTATGTAAAATTAATAGGGTGTTTGTTACAAAATCCACGCGGCATCTTATTAACGTTTCTTGTCACTGGCAGCAGAAGGTGGAGGTTCCTTAAGCTGGGCTTCTGTTGCCCTCTAGTGAAAGAGGTCAGCATTATGCATGCAAAATTATTGTTATCACTGCATAACTAATGTTTACCGGGCTAGGGAACGGAGAATCGAGCCCCGGCCTGTCCCGGAGCGCTAAGTGCGTGCGTGTATATACTTGTGTGTGTGCGCGCGTGTGCGTGCGTGCATTTCCCCGTCCCCCCCCCCACCTCCCACCCCCCACTTGACTGAGTGAGCATATGGAAGCCATTTCTTCTTTCCTGCCACTTTTATTTTTTGGCATGGAAGTTTAGTTTTATATGGCTATCAACAGGCAAAGATCCAAGCATAAAGAATAAATCAACAGAGCCGATCCGAGACACAGAGCTTTAATGCATAAGTATATATTTAATGTGTCTGCTGAAAGAATGTCTAATTACCCTGTCATTGAACAAAGCACATGTTCAACTGTGATAAATTATGCCAGCCTTTACTTCTGCACAACATATTGAGATTTACGAAAGCTGCGGCAAAACCACCAGGCCACCTACCCGACAGAACGAGCCGGCACGCAGACCGTCACGGACGGAGCCGCGACGGGAAGGGGCGGCGTCCCAAACGCTCATCGTAAACCCACGCTTCCGCACCTGGCAAGAAGCAAGCCCTTCTCTGAGGGGTGACTCCTTGAACGTCCGCTGCTCCTTTGTTGGTCTCTTAATTGTCACCAAATCACAGTGTCTATATCCTGCCATTCTGAATTCCATTTTGCCAGAGGCTGGATTCCAACAGGCAAGGAGAACCCAGTGTACATTTCAGAAAAAGGAAGTGGGAGGCCACGGCAGCTCAGCCTCTTTTCCACGTGAGGCTGGATCCGAACAGGTCCTGAGTCCCCCAGAATTTCGGCCCCCAAAGGGTAACAGCACAAGACGATGACGTGCCCCTTTGAACTGCACCGGGTAGGTTAATCTGGGGGATGGATGAAGTGGGAGGGTAATCGTGGGTTACCAGAAAAGAAGCAAAGAGCAGCTCCCTGATGTATCTAGGCCATCGTGCGCAGGGAGGTGGCCAAGGAGGTAACGTGTGAGGAGTGCTCTAGAAACCAAGGATCCAGCCGCCACCCTGGAGTGGAGGCCGAACAGGTGCTTCCTGCTAGTGTTCATCCAACATGGATTCATTTCAGTAAGTAGGTCGCCACAAATGCACATCTGCCTTCGTCACTCCCCTCCCCCCCCCAACCCCCCGCTCTGCTTCCGCAAGTCCCGGCCCTGACGTTCTCTCCCGCTAGGTGCTGGTCATCACCTGTCCCTGGACGCTCCGAAAGCCCGAGAGGGAGCTCTGGCTGACAGTCCCAGGAGTCGGCATTTTTATTATGCAACAGCGGAGCAGAAACCACGCTGTGTTCTGTGATTTGTGCTGTGCTCGGTCCCATGGACACAGAGCACTGGGTTTCTATTTGTGTCAGCAAGAGACATAACAAACCAGGGAGAGGAAAATATAAATTCATCCTGTGCTGATATCTATTCTTTCCTGAGAGAATGCCCAGAGTGGCAGTCTGTTTCCTCAATGGCGATTATATTTCTTATTTCTTTGATTACCCCTTGTAATAGTATTCTTTTATTTACCGACGTATAAGAGAAGGCTTTACCGTGATGTCTCCATCATGCGTAAAATACAGAGCCAGTAACATCAGTCCTTTTATTTGCTTTACCGAATTGTGATCTATAGACCAAAGGGCACATGAAAAATAGAGATAAAAAATCTATTTCTGATACCAGATTGGCTCTAAAATGTCGAAGTTTCCTTTATGGCTTCAGGAGATGTGTATCCTTATTTATCTTTCTTGGTCTGTTTTCAAAGGCTGCCGACTCAACGCTGCTGGACTGGGTGCCGTTCTCTCTCGTGTCGGATCAGGGCTCTTCCTTGCTGCTTCTCGGTATTTCATCATGGCCTCCTAAGGCAGCTGAGAAGGAAAAGCCAAGGGACCCAGGCCAGCTGGAGAGGACAGGTCAGAGCCATGGGCTGGTCACGCAGCCAGCCGAGGGCCACGGGCACGCAGGTGAAGCTCGTTTTAGGAATTAGCGAGAACGTGACGGGCTTCAGAAAGGGGCAGACTCACCAGCTACTTCCTTGTGAAGGAACATTTGCGGTCTAGAGTGACTGGCCAGGATGGAGTGACCCAAGTCGTGCCTCCCGCTGTGACACAGCTGGAAAAGCCACCCCCCTCCAAGGCTTGGGGGCGGTGTGGGCATCTGCCTCAGCAGCTATGGCACCGTGGACAAGTGGGTGGCACCGTGGACAAGTGGGCCACCTCCCGGGTCCTCAGATTCCATGTCCTAACATGGAGCTGATGATAATTACATCTCAGAAGCGGAACTCAGGACCCGATGAGTTTACACCCGCCCAGAACACTGCAGGTGCGTCATTGATGTGTACCTGGTCCTCCACTCTGCACCTGTTCTAGCCCCTGACTTCGGAGCTGTGACGTCAGACCAGTGGTTCCAAGCTTTTAAACCTCAGGTTCTCCCTGCCAGACATTTCTGGGAGCATTGAGGAGAAGGGCTGGGGCGCCCTCGCCCGCAGTGACACATCGTGAGTCGTCGGCAGCCTGTGGACGTGATGAGCCTCTGTGGTGCAGGCGGTGGGGGATTTCACGACCCACCGCTGAGCAGGCACTGGCGCCCTGACCTTTCTTGTAAAATCTTTACTTTTGCACACAAGGCACTCACTCCGGTTGGCCTCTCCAGCCAATCTCGTGATAATTGCTGACAGAGTGTCCTGGAGCCCAAGCCTCACGTTCGACAAGGGGAGCGCGAGTCCGCGGCGAGGGGGGGGGCGGGCTACGTGCATCGAGCAATAGCAGCATAACAAAGCTCACCACCCAGGTAAACAACCATCACGGTGAGGACTGAGCTTGGGTGAGGCGCCCAACATTTTCTCATAATCTGTGCCGCCGTGGCAGTCGCTTGCCTTGCAAAGCCACGCAGCCAAGAAATCTTAGCCTCCTGTTGGCAGTCGAGCACGTAGGCATAGAGCCCTGGCCCCTCACCGCTGCCAGAGAGGAGGGATAATGTCCAGCGCTCTTCCCCAGAAGGATGTCACACAGACTCCAGTCCCTAGCAACCGGTCTCCTGATAGAACAGCTGGACGGGATTCCAGCGTCGAAGGATCACGATAAACCACCCTTGGCATTTTTCTCTCTGTGAGTAATATTCATAGGATCGCATTTACATTTTCTCTGTAATAAATCAAAAGCAAGATGCCCCCGTTTCTAATTTATCTTGTGGACTGCTCTAGGGATATCTTGCCGCTGAGAATATTGCCAATATTTCTTTAAAAATCCTAAGATACACGGGTTCTGAATGTTGAATGTGGCAGTCTCATTCGTGCCCGAAAACTTTATTCCGGGAGGGGTGTTTTCTTCACTTTTCGGTTTCTAAAGAAAGCAATACACAAATAACGTCAAGCAAGCATGAACTGTCAACACTAAAATATTGACTTTGCTCCAACCCTGTCTTACAAAGGGAAAACATTAACAATTGAGATCATAAGCAGACCTATGTACCAAGCGTATGAATTATGAATCAAAAGACAAAAATGTGGTTTTTTCCTTTCTGCATAGACGCAGAACAGGATATTATAACCCTAAGGGAAAATAGAAGTCAGTGCTCACGAAGCATTGTAGCTGCGTATTCGGCAACAAGAATGTTCCCCTATTTGCAGCACACAGGACACAGCCAGCAATCGTGACTGGTTGGTTGACCGGTAACAACGCTGATTGTAGGAAATTTCATGAATTTGGACTCTGCTACTTTAGAACTTGCGATGCAGGAGGGCTCTGCTTGAAAAACATCTTTATAGAAGCGGCTGGGTGGCTCGGTCGGTTAAGCATCCGACTTCGGCTCGGGTCATGATCTCGCGGTTCGTGGGTTCGAGCCCCACGTCAGGCTCTGGGCTGACGGCTCGGAGCCTGGAGCCCGCTTCGGGTTCTGTGTCTCCCTCTCTCTCTTCCCCTCCTCCCACTCCCACTCTGTCTCTCTCTCAAAAATAAAATAAACATTAAAAAATGTGTTTAAATATCTCTATAATCTTTATGGGGAAAAAAATCTATTTAGTAGACAAGCCTTCATGTAAATACAATTACCAGGGACATGCCCACCATGCTTATGAGCACGTGCTGCTTCTAAGAGGCTTGGGACCTTTGTTTCCCTGCGAATTCTTATCATATGCTAATTATAAACCATATTAACCTGTGCTTAATTTTTATTATGAAATAATATGGCTTCTTACAATAGGAAACTGGCTCCAAAGTATATAAAATAAAACGTGAAATGTTCTCTCGTTGTGCTTCTCGGATGGTGAACATGCCTTGCCACTGTCCACACCTGTTTTTAATAAGTAGGTTCCAATGGGCACTTTCCTGTTGGCTGAACTCAAACTGAGGTCAACTTGGGAGTAATACGGCTGCCTTACAATAAGTATTCACTAATTCAGAACTTGGGATCGGGGGCGGTGGTCCACCAGACCGTGCTGTGCCACGGAGCCCTCCCGCATCTTAGCGACGTCACGGGAGCCACGGAGCTCATGAGCTGGCATGCGTGCACCTGAGCTTGGGGTGGGAGTTCAGAGAGCCTCCGTTCCAGGGACCGTGGCCCCCAGACAAGGGTGCCTCCACAGTGACTGATGGAGGCCAAGGTCAGGAGGCAGCGCCAGGTCGGGCACTGTAGGCCCCCCATCGCACTCACGCCTGAGCAGTGAGTCAGCATAGAGGGGGAGCCTCTGCAGTGACACCACCGAGTTTCCCACCACGGGGGCTTGTGTTCCTCATGGTTCCCCCGAGAAACGGACCCAGTAGGATAGAGAGATATTTATTACAGGGAATTGACTCACATGATAAGGGAGGCTGAAAAGTCCCAAGATCGACAGCTGGCAAGCTGGAGACCCAGAAGAGCCGATGTTTTGGTTCAAATCTGGAAGCAGGATAAACCAGGGTCCCAGGTCCACAGTCAGGCAGGAGCATGCCTTCAACTCAGCCCTTCTGGTCATTCAGGCCTTCAACTGCTTAGACAAGGCCCACCCCACTGGGGAGATCACCTGCCTTCCCCCGTCCACCAAGGTCCATCTCACACAGAAACATCCTCACGGACACACCCAGAATCACGTTTTCACCAGACCTCTGGGCATTCCGTGGCCCAACAAGTTGACACATAAGATGAACCAGCACAGAGCCCATTAATAATCTCCTGTGTCCAGTAAAGGAAGTGCTGTATCTCACCCGCCTTCATTTGCAAAGGAGGATGAGCCCTTTCACAGCAGCGAGCGGGTGTAGGGGAGCAGCGGCCAGCTTCCTCAGACGTCACCAAATGTGGAATCTGTGCCCCTCCTCCCTCCTGCGTGTGCCTGCCCCCTCCTCCTCCAGGCTGTCCCTTGTACGATCCACTCCCTGGGACCCGCTTTCCTGTGCGAGAAGACAGCAGTCACAAAAACAGCCTTGCGCTTTGCGAACCACCAGGCCCAGGATGCTGTGGGAGTGTTTAGCCCCCAGCTAGATAAAATTCTGATGCTAGATCATTTGCTCTTTGTAAGAATCGTAAGCATAACACAAGGCTGCTTGTGGAGTGGGTCGGAGCTGTCTGCTGGAGTTCTGGATCACTCTCTGTTGATGACCATTAGCGGCAGGGCGCTGAGCCAGCCTGATGAATGGCCAGAGGCTTCTCTTTCATTTTCAGATGCTCTCTGCAGGGCCCCGGAGTGGGTCTAGGAAGGACGGGCCCAGGGAGCTGTGTGGGATCATGTCCACCCACCCACTTATGAAATCTTTCATTTATTCAGTGACTGTTCAGTAATAGACATGCTCCTAGCACCAGGCGAGTTGAACAAAAGCAGAAATGTCTGTCTCCCTGGGAGCTAATGACAGTGGGCCTGGTGTCCTGTCCCCTTCCCGTGTCCCCTCGATCCCGCCAGGAGCTCTGCCAAGTCCGGACGCTGGAGTCCCATCTCTCCTCCCTGCAGCCCCGGGGTCCCACCCCAATGCATCTAGAACCCCCGGGGCCTGGCGTGGGCTCACAGGACTCGAGTGGAGTGGGAAGACAAGGTGTCCACGAGGCCTCTGGACTGAAGCCCTGCCTCCCAAAGAGCAGGCCCTGGTCCACGGTCAGAGCTCCAGACAATTGCATGACACTGGTCTTGCCACCAGTGTCTACGGGGACCACGGTGCCAGCCACCTGCATGGATCTGGGGCCCAGGGGCCCGTACTGTCACGGGCGCCGAGCCCCCAGGGTCTTGAGCCCTTCTCCTCATGTGTCCAGTCCATGAAAGGCAGCCCCGCCCATGACACAGGCCCCCACAACACGGACGGTCCGTCACCCACACTTGCTCCCAGAGCGCTTTGGTCACAAGTCCTGAGTGGCAGCCGCTCCTTCCCCGGGTCCACGTGACACGCTGCAACGGAGTGGCCTCCAGTTTCGTCCTTCTGCTTCCTCTGCTTTCCTGTCCTTGCAGGAGACGGACCTCGGGCCTTTCAGTAACTGGGATCCCCAGAAGTGACTTCGGGGTGGTCCTTCCCAGCGTGCGCACAGGGTCGCGGTTTCACAAGACGAAGTGTTCCCCAAAGGGACTGTGGGTGTCCTAACTCATTGCCGTGCCCCCACCAGACATCCCGAAGCCTGGGCCCCCTCTGAGCAGTGCGTGGCCTGTGTCACGCCCTCAGCGGCCGTGAGCCTGGGGATGCTTTGAACGCATCCATCTGCACAAGGAAATACCTGCCTGATGGCGTTTCTGCGAAAAGCCAGCTCAGCTTACGTGCAACACTGTTGGGGGTGGAGTTTTTGAGCAGGATGCACTAAAAGGGAATCAGGCCACTCCTAGAAACACACTTCCTCCCAAGCCACTGCCCCCTTCAACCAAGCTCGGGGCCAGGGGCCAGGCTGCAGGTGGCTGGGATACACATTTTCCCCGTTGGCCACAAGCACAGACTCCAGGCCAGAGCTTGGGCAGATCCAGCCCTCCGCTGGGGACATTAAAACCGCTTTGCCCTCCTTTAGCCGACACCTAATCCCCAGCTTCTGCACGGGACGCTCTTGGTCTGAGCACAGAACCTCTTCATCTTCCGACGGAGGAAATGAAGCTGTCTCCTTCGTAAACATTGTTTTCCTCCGTAATTAAAATGAAACAGTGTCCCAGCTGTCTGGCAGGCCCTGCTCGGGCTGTCGGAGCAGGTCTGAGCACCTTGCTGAGGCAAGGCCCTGGACGGCCGAGAAATCACCACAGGGACAATGATTAGCATGACTCACAAAAAGGGATCCTAATTAAAGTGTGCGCTTTGGCTGGACCAACGTCCAAAGGGTCTTAAACACCCTGCATATCGGTGACAGAGGTGTCCTCGCACTACCGTCTGGCAGGGGGCGGGGGTGGGGGGAGTGAGCCAGCTCCCCACCGCAGGTGCCTGGGGAGGCCACCATGTTTGGGGGCGGAAAGAAACCGGCCCTGGGGTCTCAAGTTCCTGGGTAGCACGTGCCTCTGGGAGCCAAGAGCGGGTCCACCCAGGGGGCAAGCTGCCGAGCGGAAAGGGCCCCAAGGTCATTCTCCACCTGTGTCCCTCTGGGGATGGCGGTGCCCAGACTTCCTCTGGGAAACCGCATTCCCTTTTCTCCCTCTCTGTGGCTTCCTCTCTCACGGTGTAGATGCTAGAGATCCGAATGAAGGTGTCGGCAGCTTCATTCCCTCCGGAGGCTCTGGAGGAATCCGTCCTGGCCTGCCCGTGCAGCTCTGGGGGCCTCTGGCACTCCCATGTCTAACCGCTGAGGTCCCACCCCCCTCCCCCGTCCATCGACCTCTCCGCTTCCCTCCCACAGGGCACTTGGTGTGGGGTCAGGGCCCACCCGGGTCATCCAGGATGACCCCTCATCTCAGGCTCCTTAACTCAGTCACAGCTTCCAAGACCCTTTTCCCAATAAGGTCACAGCCACGGGTTCCAAAGATTCTCGCTTTACCCGCATGCTCACCCTGTGCTGCACGCTGCCCAGGCCAGGCTCCCCGGTGCCCAGGAGGTCGTCACGCCTGCACTTGGTGCCCAAACATGTGATGTGCCCAGGACGGTGTCCTCAATGAGTTGATTCGAGCGAAGGTTTGAGTGGAGTGCTCAGCGCCCTATCAGAGCTCAGGGCTACCCCGTTATCACTACTAAGCACTCAGATCATGGCCACCCGTTACTACGACCAGGCACTTAAAAGCACCGTGTTTTAGTCTAGTTTTTCGGTGGGAAGATCAGAGACTCCACCCCGGCCGCTCTGGGCATAGGGTCCTGGTAGGGAAATTGCACAGAAAGCCACAGGAGGAATCCCAGGGAGACTGAGGTGCAAGGCTCAGGGAGGTTAGCCTTGCATCCGGAGGGCTCATCCCCACACGCAGCCCCAGAAGCAGGTGCAGACGGGCCCCTGGTTTCTGCCACAGCGCCTACACCGGCAGATCCGTCCGTGTCTCTGATTCAAATGTGTAATCAGGAGCCTTGCTGGCTCTGTTTATGTCTCAGCCCGGACCACATGGGGTTTGTCCCAGACCCTGCCAAGGACTGGATGCTCCTGAGTCAGGGGCTCACCCTGCACCGGTCAGCATGGCTGGGAGAGGCAGGATCACAGGGTGTCAGCACCCCTGCGGTCCCCACCCCGGCTCTGTGCGTGCAGGGGCCTGGGGTGGCGTGCTCTCCTTTAAACAGAGAGGCGGGCCTCCTTGTAAGCAGCTGCTCAGCGCAGGGCTGGAGCGGAGACAGGCCCCCCCTTCTGGGACCGAAGGTCTCGGGTGGAGCGTGTTCTCTCCGCACCAGGGGAGGCAGAAGCAGCCCCACTCCATTCCCCCAGCGCCCCCAGAGCCCTTGATGGATGAGCCAGGCTTCTCCGGGCCTCGCCCAGCCCTCCAGGCAGGCCCCAGAACCAGAAGAGCCGATCCCCAGCTGCACACCCAGAGGCCGGTTCTGCTTCCCTTACAAACGTGCTGACGAGGCAGGACGAAGGAACAGTCGGGAGGGGCCGGGGAGTCGCAACATCTGGGCCTCCGCGGTGTGCGTGGGAACCAGGGATCCCGCGGGAGCCGCGTGGGCCGTCCTCCCGCCCCTCCTCCCAGCTGCTGGGCCGGGGCTCAGGAGGAAGTCGGGGATGGGGGCAAGGATGGTCACGGCGCCTTGTGTTAACACCACAATAGACACGGACTCCCCGTCAGCAGAAGCGCCTCCCAACTCAGAGGTGGTCGCACAACAGACCCGGACCCTTGGAAGGGGGTGCGCTGACCCGTCGGGGCTCCCTGGGACCTCAGAGGCGCCGCCTCCCCGGAGAGGCCTCCAGGGCTACAACACCTTTGGAAAAGTCAAAGGACGTCCACAGCAACTCTGCACTGATTTCAACCGTCAGTTTCCTCCACCCCTGCCTTCAGGAGTTTGAGCCGCCACAGACCCGGCATCTTGACGTCCAGCGGAAGCTTCCGGACCACACAGACACCTGCCCCAGCTCTGTTAGCCGCGTGGGGGCCTGCGGAACCCACATGCCACGGGGCACGGGGTCGGGCCCTCGAGGGGTATGTGCCCCAAAGAATCGAAAACCCGAACCCAGACGTCACACACAAATGTTCCTGCAGCCTTCGTCACAACTGCCAAACCACGGAAACAACCCCAGTGTCCATCGACAGGCGAGCGGATAAACAAAACGGGGTCTATCCGTCCAGTGTGATGTCATTCAGCCATTGAAGGCAACAGCGTCCCAACACCTGCTACCGCGGAGGGACCTAGGACGTGCTGAGAGACAGAAACCAGACACAAGGTACAAACACAGTGGGACTGGCTTACAGGAAGTGCCTGGAATAAGGAAATTATGAGACAGGAAGCGAGTGGAAGAGAGCCTACAGGGCGGGGATGGGGGCACCACGGGGAGTCACGGTTTATAGGGCACAGAGCCTATGCCTGGGAAGATGAGAACGTTCTGGAAATAGTGGGATGGTCACCCCACTCTGTGAGTGTGCTTAACCCCCTGAAATGTGCACTTGAGTTGGTGACCATGGCAAGCTTTGCATTATGCATTTAACACAATAAACAAAAGGTGCTCGAACTGCCCAGAAAGTCTACCAGGAGGGAATCTGTTGCTAAGTTCCGGTGCGTCTGGACCAGAGTCCGCAGGCACTTTCTGTGGAGGGTCGGGTAACACGCATGAGGTTTCGTGGGCCATTCAGTCTTGGTCTCCTGTTCCTCTTGTATTTTTTTTTTCTTTTACAACCACATGAATTGTAAACACCATTCTCAGCTTACAGGCTGTGCAAAACGGGCCGCGGGCCAAATTCGGCCTCTGGGCTGCAGGTTGCTGAACCTCCGGTCTTTGCTATGAACATAAACATTACGTATTTTACAAGGAAATAACTACTTTTATTTTATTTTTATTAGCACTGAGAGATTTCAAAATGTGTTACAATAGAAACAATTTGCAAAGTGAGATAGTGTGGTATGATTATGTTTACGGAGAAACAAAACCACGTGTTTCTGGGCATCTGGGTGGCTCAGTCGGTTAAGCGTCTGACTTTGGCTCAGGTCATACTCTTGAGGTTTGTGAGTTCGAGCCCCGTGTCGGCCATGTGCTGACAGCTCAGAGCCTGGAGCCTGCTTCGGATTCTGTCTCCCTCTCTGTCTGCTCCCCGCCCTGCTCGCGTGCTGTCTCTTTCTGTCTCTCCCAAAAATAAATAAATATTAAAAAAAATTTTTAAAGAAGGTGACAGGCACCTGGGTGGCTCAGTCGGTTAAGCCTCCGACTTTGGCTTAGGTCATGATCTCACGGTTCATAGGTTTGAGGCTCACCTCAGGCTCTGTGCTGTCGGCGTGGAGCCAGCTTCTGACGCTCCGCCCCCTTCTCTCTCTCTGCCCTTTCCCCACTTGTTCTTTCTCTCTCAAAATGAATAAACAAACCTTAAAAAAAAAGTGTATCTTTTTTGTTTGTTTGTTTGTTTGTTTTGAGAGAGGGAGAGAGAACACAATTGGGGGAGGAGCAGAGGGAGAGGGAGAGAGAATCCCAAGTAGGTTCCCGGCTGTCAGCACAGAGCCCGACCCAGGGTCGGTCCTACGAAACACAAGATCACCACCTGAGCTGAAACCAAGATCAGACGCTTAGCCGACTGAGCCACCCGGATACCCTGAAACCACGATTTCTTTACGTGTGTATCTGCTTGTGAGCACAGAGAACTCTGGACAGACGCAAAGCCATCGACGGCTGTTACCTCTGAAGTGGGTTTGGCTGAGAATCCAAGGAACTCTGCCTCATCTTTTGTTTTCATTTTCTTATTTTTATTTTATTTTTTTATGTTGTATTTATTTTTGAGAGAGAGCACGAGCGGGAGTGGGGGAGGGACAGAGAGAGAGGGGAACAGAAGATCCGAAGCAGGCTCTACACTGACAGCCGTGAGCCCAGTGTGGGGCTCGAACCCACAAACTGCGGGATCATGACCCATGCCGATGTCAGACATTCAACCAACTGAGCTACCCAGGCGCCCCTTGAATTTTTTTTTAAATAAGCATGTAGTTACTTGTGAAATTCAAGACAATTTTCACCAATAATACCAAAGAAAGGATTGTTATGTTTCCCATACCCCCAACTCACATCATAATGGTCCTCCTGTGCTTGAGAGGCTCTGTCTGTCTCTGAATGTGCCGTAAGACCCCACCCTTGCCCTGACAAACCTTTCCCACCCAAGGGAAATGTGGCCCAGAGCAGCAGGCAAGTGACACGGATGGTTCTGAGAGCTCAGGATAGTCCTGCAGAGCCCCTCCCCCCTTCCATGTCTCAGGAAGGGGACATCCTTGTGTGTGGGGACAGCACAGGGCATTGTCACTGCGCGCTGGGACGCCCTTGGGGGCCGCAGGGACTCAGCCCCACGTGCTACCTGTCCCCCAGGGTAACGATTCACTCTGATTCCCCTGACCTGGGGCCAGGTGTCAGGTCAAGTTTCCCCACCAGTTCAACACAGGGTCAGAATGACAGATGGATGTCCCAGCAGAACATGAACGCTTCGTAGAAACCCCTCTCGGGCTGGAACCCATCCGACCTCGTGCCCTGGGCCAGCAGGCCACAGCCTCATCAGAGGGGGCACAAGCTAAGTCAGCCATTCGTCCTGGGAGAGTCAGGTGGAGAGTCCCTTTCTGCTCTGCCCAGCCTGGCCCCCTCTCCCCCGGGGAGGACACCTCTGCCCCTGCAAACAAGCTACGTGTCTGGGCTCCTGGGCTCCAGGCTTCCAACCCACCCGGTCCCCGGTGCAAGCCGGAGCCTGGGAACTTCTCCGCAGACAGCTGTGACGCGCATGGGACAGCACAGGGAGCGTAGAGAGCCAGGGGCTCCAGGGCCCAGATCCCTCCCCTGAGGCTGTTACAAGTAGGAAAGCTGTGAGCAGGCCCAGCTCTGTGCTCATCTCCGGGACTCTCAGGGAGTAGTCAGCAGCCACGGGGGACACAGTCTTTCACTGCACCCAGCGTCCCCACTCGATTCTCCACTCCTCAAGGCTGCCCAGAGCCCCGTGAGGCCAGTGTCATTGTCCCCACTCAACAGGGCAGGAAACAAAGCTGGGTGTTTATGAGACAAGACCAAATCCCCGGAGGGGGGGGCGGGGCCGGGCCCTAGGCCAGCTTTTCCTGCCACTGAACTCCTTCCAAAGGGCAGAGGGGGACCGGCAGGTGTCCCCTCCCCCGAAATTACCTACAAATAAACTAGTTTTCATGAACTGGTCCGTGCTGCTGAGTTTGCTGTTCTCATCCACAGATTCCTAATAATAATATCTCCCCCAAACCGTTGCTTTGAAGATTGAATGAGATACTACCTGGGGAGTACTTAGAAAAGACCCACGACTGTTGTTAAGACGATCATCGTCGTTATTAGTTGCATTACAGAGTCTGAATTGCCGTCCTCTGCTTTGCAACCTTAAGGGAAGGGGGCATTTCTGCAGGAGTCGTGCCCCGCCTGTGTTCTCCTTTGGTTTCTGCGCCTGTGGGCCACTACGCGTGTAGGAGGGTCATCGCCCAAGGGAGTCCGGCAGAACACTGTCACTGCCTTCCAGAAAGATCCCTCCACTTCCTCCGGGCACACTTCATGACGGAACTGGATGTCACAGTCACTCCCAGGTTGCTGGCTTTCCCTCATGGCCTGTGTCGTGTAGAGTTTGCGTCCAGTCCAGACGACCGTTTCTTTTTCCTGCTGTAGGCTCTCCGTGGTTTGGAGTTAACACAAAGTAGCCCACGTCAGCCGCGATGAAGGAGATACAATAGATACCATAGACATATGGAAAGGAAAACTCACCTGCAGGGAATACTGTCTACAGAAGCAGGAGCAGAAAACTGACGCACGTGTGGTCTTCTGGGTATGTTACGTTCTGCGATGTGTGTGCACACATACACACGTGAGTGCACACGGTCCTACGTACACACAGAGACACACACACAAGCATGCGTACGTGTGTGCACACATGCAGAGGTGCACAAACATAAATGCACACGTGCGCACGCAGAGAAACACGTGTGGACAAACACGCACTTGCACACAGAGAGAGGCACACACACACACACTCACGTAGAAATTTCAGTTTTCGTACTGTTTCCTAACAAAATCGGGATTCTACAATTTGTGTTCTTTCCCACGTCAGCACAGATGAACCACCTTGTTCCCAGGGCCGCGTCCTACTCCGCCCCCGAATGCGCCACAGCGGACTGAATGGTGTCCCCACCCCCGCACACGTGCAGAAGGTGACTCCCAATGATTGCCTAGCACCAAGCACGCTGCGCTGAACCTTCTTTTTAATACAACGTTGCACACTCACGCTGCTGTTTCTGCAGAATGGAACCGATCCCGGAAGGTGAGGAATGGCCACGGGATAAGAAGGAACGTGGGAAAATCTACCGTGGGAGAAACAAAGTGTTCTCTTCTCTCTGCCTAAATTCTTCCGAGGGAACCAGCACAGAATGCCCTCCTGCTTCTCCTCCCAGCGCCAGCATTTACCTGAAATATCCCCACAGGCTGTCTGCAGTAATCAGCCTCAACGGATAATTGTTTGACAAGCCACATGTTGCCATCGTTTCCTCGATACTTTGGGAGGAGGTGACATAATATTGTGACAATGTACTGTAACACTTATGAAATCTTAATAACCAGTGCACGCCGAAGGTCGCGGGTTCCCAGCCACGCCGAAGCCCCGCACACGGCACCGTCTCTGCCGGAGACAGATCGCTCTTCTCGGGCGTGGCTGCAGTTTTAAGGAAGACGCTAAACCACGTTCCTTCCCACCTCGCCGCCTTTGTGAACAGTGTGACACGTCTTGCCTTTGAAATATCCAGTTAGGAGGGCTTGGAGGGAGGGAAGGGTGGGGGATGGGCATCGAGGAGGGCACCTGTTGGCATGAGCACCGGGTGTTGTATGGAAACCAATCTGACAATAAATTTCATATTCAAAAAAAAAATCCAGTTAGAAGTACAGAGAGAAGGGGATTAAAGCTGGCTTTCCCAAAAGGTAGATGATTCTTCCTCCTCTAAGGAATAAAATATTCCAATTAAGACTTGGCAACTGGGGCCCCCCTGGGTGGCTCGGTCGGTTGAGCATCTGACTTCGGCTCAGGTCACGATCTCGCGGTTCGTGGGTTCAAGCCCTGCGTCGGGCTCTGTACTGACAGCTCGGAGCCTGGAGCCGGCTTCGGATTCCGTGTCTCTCTCTCTCCTCCGCCCCTCCCCGGCTCGGGTTCTGTCTCTCTCTCTCTGTCTCTCAAAAATGAATAAACATTTAAAAAAAAATGTTAAGACTTGGCAACTAAGTAGCATTGCCTGAGGAACTATACGTGAGCTCACCCTTTACGACACCGATATGCACCCGGACTCTTAGCGGTGAGCGTTGCTCCCACTCAGGAAGACAGGATGGCGCTCTGTCTTCCAACCCACTAGGCCCAGGCCCGATCATGGGGAAGCTTGATATATTTTGTGAAGTGAGTGTGATCCACAGCCTGAAGTGTTTAAAAATCAGTCATTCCATTTAATTAGATCTTCAGTAGCTCTGAAAATTAATATCACACCAATTGTGACACTAATGAGCTCTGTGATCTTGGGAGTGATGGAGACAAGGGTCTCGGCAGGGACTGGGGATCCAGACACTCGCGTGGTTTCGGGATACAGCTTTGCCTCTGCCTTGTTTCTGTGACTTAATTCGGGAGCCAGCAGCCGGTTTTAACAAGACCACACGGCGTCCACGCGCTGTGGTCATTTAGCCCGCTACGTTTGAGAAGATAAAGGAAAAAATACATAACCAGCCGTGACTTAACAGAACTGACATGCCATTTTTCCCAACTTTTTTCAAAACCCCATGTTTGCAGCATCGACCTCATTAAAAAGCCTGTAAGCAGGATGAGGATCTGGGTCCTGTATATATTAATAAAATCATCGATTTTCCCTGAGCCAACTTCCCTCTGGCACAGAGATGCCTAACAACACTGCGAAAACATTGCTCATGTCAATTTCCAGTGTACCACTGTTAATATCCAATTTCGAGAGCACATCTTTTATTTGTAAAAGCAAATTGCTAGAAAAAGCGATTGCCACTGGCATCCTGTGTTTCTAGCTCCAGCACGAATCTTCATGGAAAATTTATAGGAAATAGTTTCTAAATTTCTCCATAGCCTATGTAGCACGGGTGTTTATCATACATTTAGATACCTATGTGACTTGATTATTTTTTTTAAGTGACAACCCATGTGAATTTAAAATGAGGTTACTTTAGGGTGCATAAATTAGATAACGTGAGCTAAAGGATTAAAAATGAAAGGCAGAAGGAGAAGGAGCCACAGACCTACTGGAAAAACCCAGGCTTGGATCATCACTAGCGTTTCGAACGGGTCCCCCTCAACCACCGTAGGATGCCACGTAGCTGTAGCCCCACTTGACGGGAGAGTTAATACACACGACTCTGGGAATTACAGCCAGGTAATTAAGGACATTTGTGAAGGCGCTCGGGGAAACCAATTGCTCTCTGGCATTATTGATTGAGGGAGAAGTCAGGTAATGTTAGGCGTCAAGTAGAGAGGGCTGACCAGACCAGTAAATAAAAGAACGATACATTTTAAATGCAATTGTTGCAACGGGCACTAAGCAATCACTCTATTAAATAAACCGGTAGGTGCTGAATGCGTTTGAAGCTCCCAATATGTCTTCATGGATGTGTAAAGCAGAGCAAAACAGGAAACAGAAAAAAAAAAAAAATTGAGTAGAATGGTAACGTGGGCTCTAAACTGAGGGAACCTGTGCAATCAGGCTGCTGATAGAAATGTGCGAGTGACAATGGACCCCGAGGAAAAGCCATAAACTGCGTAATTAGATGTATTAATAGAAACATGGGGAAAATGCGTCAACGTAAAAGCCGTGATGTCCAGAACAGGCGCTCAGAGTAATTAACCTGTCAGGGGCGCAGGTCCCGACCTGCCCTTGGGACCGAGGCCACGGCCAGGCTGCCCTTGGCCGGTGTGCGCAGGCTGCGGGTTTGTTTCCTCTGGCTTTTGTGGTGCTTTTCACTTTGCCTTTGGAACGATTGCCGATATGTCAGACTTGGGAAATTTCACATAAAAAGTCTGATTCCCGGCTTTTCATGGAAAATTGAGACCCGACTGCACCTCGGCCACCTTCCCGTGGGACGGAACGCGCTCTAGCTACAGGGAGGGAGGAACCCCTCTCCCCACTGTGCACACCAGTGTCACACGCACCCACGCACCCCTGCCACGCACCTGCCACGTGACCCACACCCCGGCCACATGAGTGTGAGCCAAGTCCCCTCCCCTAACAGACCCGTTGGACTTCCGGTCTCACTCGGTCCGGGAGCTGGCAAGCGCAGGCCGCCCTGGACAACCTGGGTCCGAGTTCGGCAATGGCCTTCTTCATAGATCGCCGCAAAGATCATGTAAAGATGGTAAGAGTCTGTGCTCCGTGCTGTCCGGGGAGAAAATCAATTTCTCATTCTCCTAAAAAGCTCACGATGTGACTGGAATTTACCAGAACCGAGTAAACAGAATTGTCATCCCCCTTGAATGTGGGGGGGAGGGGGGAGGTGTTAGAAAAAGACTTTATCATTCTATTTCAACTCTCCTATTATTACCTAAGTTTGACTGATTTTTTTCCAGGGATGGGATTGTTACAGGGCGACTTCACGATGAACCTTGCAGAAACCATGCTTCCGGCTTTATAATAGAGACATTTTAAAATTTAAATCACTGGTGAAAGATTGAAGCCTAGCGACTGGGAAGCTGTGATTTTTTTTTTTTTTTCCATTTATTTTCCTTGAAAAGTGCAGCCGACCCAGCATTTGCTCCTGAGTCTGACTGTCTCATCGCAGGGCAGGTAAAGCAACAGAGAAGGGAATGAGTGACCTTGGGCTTGCCAAGTTCATGGAAACAAGCCTTCTGTCCCCCCCGGGTATAGACCTAGGGCAGAACACGGAAGGTGTTCCTGGGCGAGAGGTGCCAAGTCCTTACGCTGGAAGCCTAGGACAGCGTCCCACGGTAGCCTGGAGCCCATCTCTGCTCCAACGAGCCCCCCTCAAGGTTTGCCTACATCCAGGACAAGACGGGCTTCAGAAACCACCTTGCCGCCATGGTCACTCTAGGCCATTCATGTGCGACGGGCACAACACAGCCAGGTCATGCCGAACATTCGGGTGCGGTGGCAACGCACACAACGTGCTCAACACGGTGCCCGCGGAGCAAATGACGCATGCATACTGGCTACGGGGGCTGAGAGGGTGGTGTATACGCTGACAGTTAAGGGGTGGGGGGAGCCCGAACCCCAGTGTCCCCCCCACAAGGTGGTGTCCCCTTTTGCTGTCTGGGGAAGTTATCTGGCTGCTAGGCTTCATCTCTAAAGGTAGAATAATAACTCCTACTTTGTAAGAACTCCACAAGGCGACATTGAAAATACAGCTCGAGGCAAACAAATGCATTATTAGATACTATTCTGTAGCACCTATGCTTTGCTAGGACCCGTATTTCAGGAACTGATCGGACGAGGCCAGATGATTTGGACAGCTACTGGAACTTGCACCGATGACTGAGAACAGCATTTCTCAAACAGTGATTCAGAAACGTCCTGCGAAGTATCCACTGTCTGCCCCCTGCATCGGCTGCTTCCGAGTGTCCACTCGGTGTGCTGGCAACAGGAACACGAAGTCCAGTCCTTGTCCCAAGGTGCGCCTGCCATGATTCCAGAGGACAAATGGCTTATTGCACTCTCTTGCCACAAGCGCCCTTTGCTTCTGGCCAGTGAAGTGACGTGTTCCATGGTTCATGCGTAGACTTGGCTATTTGTCATCATCCTCACTCTTAAGGAGAGTCATGCAGATTTAACCAAGGTAAGAAAGCCCCTTGGAGATAATGCTGCGAGGACACAATTTAGGCGTGCGGGTTCTTGGTATTTCCCATCGAGATCCACAGTGCTGCAGCCTGGAGTCCTTGCACCTGCTTGACCACGCGGTCGTGAACTTGCACCCCATTTCGGGCAGGCCCGCGATTCAGAGCAAGAACAGCTGGAGCTATTGGGGTTTTCTTTGGAACAGACCACAGGCCACGAACAGGGATATCAAGTGCACCGAATGGTCTTAAAGTCGGGGGAGCTCCAGGGACGCCGAGCCGTGGAGGGAGGTGCATGGGGGCTCGCAGGTGACTCCGGAGAGGGGAGGGAGCTGTGGCTTTCTGTTTGGGATTCAAGGCATACAGCATCCCTCAGGAAGCCGAGATCCGTCTCTTATGAAATGAGATACTCTCTCCGCTGAGCGCCCCGGCTGTATATTCTGAACGCATCGCACGCAGTCAACCCCGCGGGACTCGGCACTCACACGCGTCCAGGCGAACGGCCACCCACCCAAGTCGGGCGTGCCGGATGCTGAGTTCTGTCCTTGATGTTCTCCGTCTCATCCACAAGCGCTGAGGCTTCCTCCGGTTGTTCGGCACAATGAGGTTTTGATCCGATTTTCCAGCTGATGACTTCATTCCTCCAGAGTGAACACTAACTGCTTTGAGCTTTTCTGGAAGTTGCCTGAAGTGGAAAGTGAGAACGTGTATGTTAGAGCAACAAAAGTTCATGTCATGAGTTATTGCTTCCTCGGTGTATTTGAGAAGTAACCTTTCGTTTGAACTCCAGAATTTTTCTCCTGATCAGCAGAGTTGGCGTCGGGCTTCTGGGTAAAGAGCATCCTGCTGAGCCGAACCTCCGAGGCCGCCCCCCCCCGGCCCCCCGCCTAAGCCCCTTCATGACTTTTCCTCATTCCCACAAAGACACAGCGTCTGCTTCGAGACAGTCCAGAGGCACAGCCCATGTCCTCTGGGCTGTTTATCACGTTAGCCACTTCCATGAGGGCAAGTTCCTCGCAAGTTGCCACCTCTACCTTCCTCATTCTGCAGGTGCGAAAAATTCACTGACGCTGCTGCTCGTCAAGAGACGCGAAGAATTTCCTCCAATTTGTCTCAATTCATGCTTGAATTCCAACACCCATCTCGGAAACCTACAGTCGCTGTTGCTTTAAGCCCCGCGTCCTCCTTCCCTTTCTTCCCCAAGCCGAACGGTCTGGCGTGTACTTTGTAAGAACAGAAAAGCTGTTGCCGTGTTGACTCTGGGTCTCGAGAAAGGATTGTGCAACCTGGGGGGACGGGGCACGATTTTTGCCAGGGGAAGTTTACCACAGCCCTTGTGGCTATAACCTCAAAAGGCGGTCTGCTCTCCACGATGCCCTTTGCGTCTTCCGAAAATGCATTTGCACGCGTGATTGTCACAGTAGTTGTCATGCAGCTCCCACCCTGGCGGTCTGCCCCAGGGCGGTGTCCAGAGATGCACGTCAGCCGGGGCTCGTGCGGCCAAGGGGGGGCGACCGAATAGCGACGTGAGACAGTCACTTGGTTTCAAACCTAAGATCCGTGGGTTGTCTTTCTCTCTTGGGGCGTTTTGTTCTTTGTCCAATCATTATTCTTTCTCATTTTGCTTCTCCGCCAGCTAGAAAGTTCTGTCTTCGGGTCCATAATAATCGTCTGAAGTCCTCCCTCGCGGGTAGAAGCAATCGAGAATCTTGCTGCAACCAGGCAAGTGTCAGAGCAGCTCCTTCCCAGACAGCTTGAAGTCTCCTTGTCATCGAAATCTCAAACTCTATCACCGTAAAAAAGTAAAATACAAAGTAACAGGCATATTCCTTTCCATCTGTTTTACACTCTCATTATACCTTGTTACTTAAAGGGAGCACAATCAGGCCACATGACTGGTACCTGACGCTGAGACTGCAGAAGCGAAGCCCTTACCAGTCAACCACGAATAAGGAGGGTTCCTGTTAAGGTATCACGTCGGACCCGCAGACCTGCCTGGTTCTCCGATGTCACCAACAGAGCTAAGTGGGCGATTAAGGGGTTAAGCGGGATCCACCCCGTTAGTGACATCTGTCTCCCAGCACAAGGGAACCCGGGCCGTGGGAGGGGTCCCTTCCCTCCCAGGTCAGGCCACCCCTGTCTGTCAGACAAATACAATAGGAATTACTTAATTTAACCCCGTTTCAGTGCTAATTGAATTCCATTTTCTAAATCCTGAATAAATACATTACAACTGCCATTTCGGTCAAACGGAGAGAGAGAGCCATGTCTTAATGACTCCCCTGTGGGTTTAATGCCTATTCTATCCTGAGAATAATGACTCCGACAGGCCTGGAATACATTGAAGGGATAATGGTTATTTAAACATGTCAAGTCTTTACAGAGCAGATAAGTATTTTAATTTGCATTTATGAAAATCAAAAAGTAAGCACGGGAAACAGGTGCCATTGTGTCTCCATCCTAAGCCGTGGGAAACCCGGAGTTGCAGAATCAGGAAGTGCGGGGGCAGGAAAAGCTTCGTGCCCACAGCCACACTTCCGTTCCTTCCCGAGAGGCCCTGCCGCCGGCCAGTCTGTCCTCCATACGGCGTTCTGGCGAGTGGGCCTTAACACGGCACATCCGAGCACACACCTGCCTGGCTTTACACCTTCAGGGCCCGCCTGTCGCTCTGCCATCAGCACCAACAGCAACAAGGTGAGGGCCGGCAGGCCTCCGCACGACGTGCCTCCTTGGCACGCCTTGATTTCCAGTCCCACTTACACCTCAGGACCTTTGCACATGCTGCACTCTATAACCCTCACACTCACACACGCCATCCTTTGTAATTATCTAATTATTTAAGTCATCACTGGATTAACGTGTGTCTCCAGATAGGCAGTCAGCCGCCTTACCTAATCTGTTCGATATCAAACCCCTGCACATGTTTTTGCCCAGCACACAGTATGCTTCTCCCTAAGCTTCTGATTGAATGAATGAGTGAATCTATCAATCGATGTCTTACTTTGCTAATTCCGTGGAGCCTAAAAATAAATAAGCGTTTTAGTCAAGCTGTTTTTCTTATTCTTCCCATAAGCCAGTGCTTCTTCGACTCCAAGTTACTTCGTGTTCATTAACTTCCATATTCTTCCCTTATTCTCCTTTTATTCCATCCGTTAAGATTTTCAAATCCCCTCCCCCATCACTATGTACCCGGGAGACATTGGACTCCTCTCCCCCAGTACTTGGACCAATCCTCCTTCGTTGTCTGGGTGTCTGTTTCTTTCCTGGGGCTGCTCTGGAGGCAGAGCAGACACGTCTCTCTCCGGTGCCACGGGCCGTGTAGCCCAGGCAAGCGCCCGCCTGAGAACAGCCCGGATGGGCCCCTCTCTGCAGGTGTCCTCGTTGCCGCCCCCCACCCTGGCTTCCTCTGCTAGCTCTGACTGGAGGGGTCGGTGGGAGCCCTGTGCTCCCTGAGAAGGTGGCCGTGGATGGCACCCAGCTGCCGGGGCACCTGTAGACACGTAGGGGGACCACCCGCCTGGTCTCAACTGGAAAGCCAGACCCCCGTCAGCCAGCAGCTCCATCCATCAGGGGCAGAGGAGCTGGGGACAGGTTGGCAAGTGGTTAGCAACCAGCTTTCAGGAGAAAAGGGCGGGAAGGTCCTGGTGTATATAGAACCTGCCAATTTCCATGGGGTAAACACTCACCGTAGCCGAGTGAGAGCCACCAGCGTGATGTCCCCAGAGTGAACTTGGGGAGGGGTGGGCTTCTGAAGAAGGCCAGGCTGCTGCCTGACCCTGCGGGCTTGCCTGACAGCTTTGTCCTTCTTCCCTCCTTCCGTGGAAGACGGGTCGCATCTCCAGCTGCCAGACCCTGTGAGAGGGACAGAAAAGAGTCTCTCTCCCAAGTGCTCAGGAGCCTCTGTTGCTCTCAGAAGTCTTTGCCAGGATTTGGAAATGCCCACCCTACCGCCTAATGAAGTAGATTTTAAGAGCCCGCACACCCACTTCGGACATTTGACAGAAGACCTCCCTGCAGGCTTAAAAACTTCCATTCAAGGGGCGCCTGGGTGGCTCAGTCGGTTAAGTGCCCGGCTCTTGATTTCGGCTCAGGTCATGGTCTCGGGGTTGTGAATTCGAGCCTCACGTCGGGCTCTGCGCTGACAACACCCGGAGGCTGCTTGGGATTCTCTCTCTCCCTCTCTCTCTCTCTCTCTCTCCACCCCTCCCCCCACTCGCACCCGCACGTGCGCTTTCTCTCTCTCTCTCTCTCTCTCTCTCTCTCTCAAGATAAATAAACTTTAAAAAATTCCAATTCAAAACATAAGCAAAATTCTAGAATATCTGCCTGAAAATCATTTTCTAAAATAAGAATAATGGCAAAATGTAAACATGTAGAAGAGGGACGTAAACACATAAGAAACCTCGAATCTCGAGCGTTCGCAGCTGTTGACCCCGGGGCCTCGCAAGGCCTGATTTACTCCGTCCGCGAGCACGGCAGCCAGCTTCGCCCTTTGCCTTGGGTTTTGCCTTGAAGAGCAGAACCGAAGGGCTTGGTGGACAGCGGAAGGGAGAGGAGCCTGGGTTTTGTTATGGGGGTGTGTGCAGGTGAGAGAGGAGAGGGGAGAGAGAGAACAGAGAGGCAGAGAGAATGGGGGAGAGAGAGAGAGAGAGGAAGAGACCTGGCTACGAATGGGGACGAGCTGGGTCTTTGTCTGATGAGCTGTAATCCAAGCGTGAGCAGCTGTGTCTACAAATTTACATCTCAGGAGTTTGAGTCAAAGGGCAGGTATGGCCACAGAGTCACGCAGCCCAGCATCTCGGGCCACCGTCACCTCTGACGCTCAGCACCCTGGCGTGTGCAGCTTTGGAGCAGACGCGGGCCCCCTGCCCGACCGTGTGCGCATCGATCTGCAAATAGACCCTCCTTGATGGTGGTAATTCCTACTTGTGCCTTTATAAATCGAGCTACTTTTTAAATGCACGATGTCGCCACCCTCCGCTTCTCTGCATGGATCCCCCAGGACCTGTCCACACGGCAGCTTGTCTTCTTAGGATGATGGGTCAGCCATCCCGTCATCCTCGCAGATCTAGAGGGCGTCAGCCCCGTCATCTGACTGCAGTGTTTGCCGAAGGTGTGGGGAAATGAGCCCCGCCCCCCGCCCGCTGCTGATGAGAGAGCGTATCTACAAACATCTTTACGTTGTTTCTTGTTCGTTTTGTTTGATTTTTTTTTTTTAATTTGGAGGGCAGTTGCACAGTATCATTTAGAAATTAAAATGTGCCTGACCATTGACCCAATTTCATTTCTAAATCTATCTGTAAAAATAACAGCACAAATGAACAAAGATGCACAGTGGGGAGTCATGAACCTAATACTTACCTGGAGGGATCTGTTTGATTTGGGGGCATCCGTACAATGGAATACCCTGTGCTCATCTCTGCACCTCAATACTCCTGTGGGCTTGGCATGTATGAAATCACTGCTGGAAACTGCTGATCACATGGCCGTGGGGACTGTATAATTTCTCTCTCAAGTTTGATGCCCTTTTCCAGAATATAATAATTTTTTTAATATTTATTTATTTTTGAGAGAGAGAGAGAGACAGAGACAGAGACAGAGTGTGAGCTGGGGAGGGGCAGAGACAGAGGGAGACCCAGAATCTGAAGCAGGCTCCAGGCTCCGAGCCGTCAGCACAGATCCCGAGGTGGGGCTCAAACCCATGAACCGTGAGATCATGACCTGAGCCGAAGTCGGATGGTTAACCGACTGAGCCATCCAGACGCCCCACCCCTGCTTTTTCACAATATACAACTCCATTCATTCATCTCTGGGACCAATATTTACTGTGTGCGGCTATAAGCTGATGGCAGGACCTCAGCTAGTTGCAGTGAACAGAGCAGACTTGAGTCGGGGAGCAGAGAGGGGCGATGTGGAGGTGCAGACGGCGTGGAGCGCTCACCAAGAGAACCACCCCCAGGGGAACCAGCAATGGCTTGGGGCCGCGGTGAGCCAGGACTCCATTCCAGAAACAGTGTTCAGCAGCAGAGTAGAAGAGAGCAGGAGGCAGCGGTTCCCAGGTGGAGCATATTCCCAACAAACGGATGATGGAAGTTTGGGAAGGAAGGGCAGTAACTCAGGAGACAGGAAGATAAGTTTTGGACCGGGCACCTGGGTGGCTCAGTCGGTTCAGCGTCCGACTCTTGGTTTCGGTTCAGGTCACGATCTCACGGTTCGTGGGTTCGAGTCCATAGCAGGCTCTGTGCTGATCGTGCAGAGGCGGCTTGGGATTCTCTTTCTCCCTCTCTGCCCCTCCCCTCCTTGTGCTCTCTCTCTCAAAATAAATAAATCAACTTAAAAAAAAGAGATGACCTAGAGAGATTGAGAAAGTCGCCTTTTTTGGTGCAACCAGAAGTGTTGGAACATGAATTCGAACCCAGGTCCGCCTGGTTCCAGGTGTTTTTGCCACTCGAAGGGCACCTTGCAAGATTCCCTGAGAGCTCTTCTGTGGAGATTAAAAGAAAGAAATGTTGCAAGTGATGAAAACGTGAGGTAACACCTTGCAGATTTCCAGCGCGAGATACAACGGGCAGGTGTCCACAAGCCTTGGCAGGCACGTGGACATGTTGGTAGAAGATGCACCAGCCAGATAGGCAGATACGATCAAGTTTCTATAATGGAACTTTGTGCTTTGCGAGAGGCTGAGATACAGTTTAAGCAAAGTGGAGTCAGACACTTGACACGTTCCTTCCGTGTCGTGTCAGAGGGTCCTGGACAGATCATTGCTTCCGCCTTTACTGCAAGTGAAGAATCGGACAAACTGCAAGCCACGGGCTTTTTCTGAACCCACCGAAGACCCAAGGCTGCAGAGCAGGCAAAAAAAAGCACCCAAACCTGGGGAGAAACAGATGCTTGCAGGGAAGAAGAAAACCCAAGCATTTGCTGACACAGGGCAGATGTTGCCTGATTTCACTGGCACTGGTAGGAATCTCATCTGTAAACGGTTAACTGGTTAACAAAGGCCAAACAAGGGCAACAGGAGAGTCAAGTGCATGGGGGCTACTACCCCCCAGGTGGGGGGGTGCGTCCTCGTCAAACACACCAGGTGTTGTGTGTATCACGTGCTGCTGGGATGCACGTCAACCGTGGCATAAAGGATGGGAGGGAATTAGGGACATACTTGTAAGTCCCTTACCCTGCGTTGAGGTGGGGCAATGCCATCTGAAGGTGAACTTAGGTTTTTTCAAATGTGCGTGGTACGTGCGAGGAAAAACACTCACAAAATTAAGAGGTATAAGTAATAGAAGAAGTAAAGTAGAATCATACAGTGGTCCCTCATACCTAGAGAAGGCACAGCAGAAAGAGGGGAGTTTTTAGAAACTAGAAAACAAGTAACAAAATGATGGAGGGATTTTTAATTAATTAATTTTTTAATGTATTATTTTTTTTAATGTTTATTTTTGAGAGAAAGGGAGACAAAGCGTGAGCAGGGAAGGGGCAGAAAGGGAGGGAGACGCAGAATCCGAAGCAGGCTCCAGGCTCTGAGCTGTCAGCACGGAGCCCGACGCCGGGCTCGAACTCACACACCAAGAGATCACGATCTGAGACGAATTCGGACGCTTAGCCGACTGAGCCACCCAGGTGCCGCACAAAATGATGTGTTTTAATCCAGTTACATCAATAATCATTTTAAATGTGGATGGTCTCAATAAAACAGTTAAAAGGCAGAGATTATCAGGTTGGGTTCAGAGAAAGGAATACAGCTACATGTGGTCCAGGGGATATCAATTTAAACACAAAGACACACATGCAATGAAGGTCGGAAGCTAGTGAATGCTCTACACCACGCAAACACAAATGATAGAAAGCTGCAAGAAATATATCAACTTTAGGCAGAGCAGAATTTGGAACAAAGAATATCATCAGAGATAAAGAGGGATGTTTATCCAGATACCTATCCAGATAATAAAAATATCCGGAAAACCTCTACGTATTTGGGAACTAAATAATATACTTCTCCATTAGGCACGGATAGAAAGGAATTTTCTGAGGAAATTAAAATGATTCTGAGCTCAGTGACAATAAAAGTACAACGTATCAAAATGTGTGGAATGCAGATAAAACAGTTTATAGGACAATTTGTAATATGACATGCTAATAATAATAATAAACAGAATAAAATTCCACCCTGAGGAATTCAAGCAGGGAAGTCACTTAATCCCAAGGCAAGCAGAAGGGAGGAAATAATAAAGTTGAGGATAGAAAATCAATAAAATTGGAAACTTCTGGTACCCCCAAATATCGAGGACAATAAGGAGATTTTACGAACGACGCCATGCTGATAAATGCAACAACATAAATGAGCTCCACCAACTCCTTGGAAGGCACAAGCCCCTGAAACGTACTCTGGGTAGATAACCTGAATGGTATCACATATATTAAAGAGGTTATTAGTTAAAAACCTTCCAGAAGAGAAACTTCCCGGCCCAGGCAACTTCACTGGCAAATTGTATGAAACATGTAAGAAACAAGCATGTCAAATGTTCACAATATCCTCTAGGGAATATGGGAAAAGACAATGCTTCTCAATTTATGTAGAGGCCAGGTTTATTTTAATACTACTACCAAATAAAGACATTACAAGAAAGAAAGAGAGAGAGAAGGGGGGGAGAGAAGGAGGGGGGAGGAGAGAGAGAGAAAGAGAAAAAGAGAGAGGGAGAGAGAAACAGAGAGAGAAAGACAGAGAGAAAGAAAGAGAGAAAGAGAGAGGGAGAAACAGAGAAAGAGAGAGAAAGAAAGAGAGAGGGAGAGAGAAACAGAGACAGAAAGACAGAGAGAAAGAAAGAGAGAAAGAGGGAGAAACAGAGAGAGAAAGAGAGAAAAAGAAAGAGAGAAAGAGAGGGAGAGAGAAACAGAGACAGAAAGACAGAGAGAAAGAAAGAGAAAAAGGAAGAAAAGAAAGGAAGAAACGGACCACTATGCCTTATAAACATCTCTGCAAAATTTCTCGACAAAATGATGCAGTGTGAACCCAGCAGTGTGTGAGGCAGCTCGTCCATCATGATTAGACGGGGTTTATCCAAGGGATGCGAGTCTGGTTCAACCGTCCAAGTAAAATAATATCATTCACCATATTAATGGTATAAACAAGAAGATAAGGCTACTTTAATAGACGCCGAAAAATCAGTCAGATGAAACTCAGCCCCGATTCATGGTGAAAGGTCTTGGCAAACCAGGAAATAGAAGGGACGTCTCTGACGGACGGAGGACATCTATCTACGCCGAATGGGAATTCCCGCCAACCCTGCGCTGACAGGGACACAGTTGGTGCTACCCCCTAAGCCTGGGGACAAGGCAAGGACGCGCGTCACCACCCCCAACGGCCCCATGCTGCGTCCTGCAGGAGGCAGGACCCCTTCCTCCCACATCCACGGTCGCAGCTCGCAGGCCGCGGGGCTGATGTGAGGTCCCTCCCCTGCACCTGGCCCTCCAATGCTCCAGGCCTCCCGCTGTCCCTCACCAAGGCCAAGCTCCAAGGGCAGCATTCCCCAGCCACACACCGGTGCACGAACTCACACCTGTTCCTGCACACGCACACGTGCACCCACACCCGCTCACGCCCTCCGTCACCACCCCCACCTCCGGCTCAGGTTTTCCCGGCATCTGTGCCTGTGGTCACACGGGGCCTTGTCCACTCATTCGCTCGCCCGCGTCCGCGGACCGCCACATAGTCCCAGCTCTTGCGGGCGGGGGGGGGGGGGGTCTCTGTCACCTGCGGGTTCCCAGCACCCGGCACGGAGCCTGGCACAGCATAGGGACTCAGCTCCTGAACCGGAACGCGGGCGCTCCGAGGAGGGGTGGGGTGGGAGGGCCGGTTCCCCGACCTCCATCACTGCCACCTGGCATGGGACCTGACAGACAGACAGACAGCTCCCTGCAACTGCCGTGAGACGGAGCGTGAGCACTGCGCACGCAGACATTATGGTTTTCATATCATATGTTCTTAGCCGGGGGCCTCTTGCCAACATTTTGAAATTCATTGTTTAGCTTCTTTGTGCTCAAGGCAAAACACTTAATGGGAGACGAGCGTCGTCGAAACAATGGTGATAAATTCTAAACAGATAAAATTACCCTGTGGCCCGAAAGGAACGTGCGCGTAGTTAATATCGGAACTTGGCAAGTGCACCATCTGAAGAAGCAGGTCATTGACCAGGTGAGGAAACGCCAGGGACCCCGCGTCACGTAGCCCGCATGCCACGTCTCCTGGACGGAAATGGGACCCCCCCTGCCGTCAAACCCCTGGGTGTGGGGGCTGCAAAGCACCAAGTCCCGCCCCCATTCCAGAAGCCGCTGAAGGACTCTGCGGGTCCCACTGGGGATGTGTGCGCTCCGGCAAACAGGCCAGGATGCGGCACCCATAGGTAAGGAGACTCAGTTCTCCGGAGATTTTGGCACGGACTGTTTTTACCTGGAGGAAAAAATCCAGCGCTCTGAGCAAGTTAACTGCCCTACAGGGAGCAGCCGCGAATTCAGAGACGTTGGCCAGTGTGAGCAAACACTCACGCTCCGGGGGAGGGGTTCAGACGGCCTGGGAGCCCCCCGGTTGGGAAGATGGCTCCGGATCAGACCCTCTCACTCCATCCCTCCTCTGCCGCTGACTTGCTCTGAATCCTAACGGGTTTTGTAACCTTCCTGAGCTCTGATCTCCTCACCCCTGCAACGTGGATGGCTCCCTCCTGGGGTTGAAGATAAAATGAGATTAGCAAAGTGCCCGACACATCGGTGCTCGCTGAAAATCAAGGATGTGGCTCCCGCGGTGACATTTGGTGCTTAGATGCTCAGATCCCATCAAACAGTCAGGCCTTTCTGGAATGAAGCAGAAATTAATAGGTCACCTTCAATCAAAATAGTATGTATTCAATGGGATTCAGCCTCCCATTGCCAAATTAAGAAACGCCCCAGCATGGGGCCCCCAGGGGGCTCAGTCGGTTGAGCATCTACCTGACTCTTGATTTCGGCTCAGGTCATGATCTCACCGTTCGTGAGTATGAGCCCCATGTTGGGCTCTCTGCTGCAGCACAGAGCCTGCTTGGGATTCTCTCTCTCCCCCTCTCTCTGCTCCTCCCCCACTCATGCACTTTCTCTCTCAAAATAAATAAATGAACTAAAAAAAAAAGATTCTCTCTCTGTCCTTCTTGTCCTCCCCCCCCCCAAAAAAAAAGGAAAGAAGGGGAAAAAAAAGAAATGCCCCAGATAATTCAAACTCTCTGGAATCCTGTTCCTAGCAGGAGCTTCTGAAGGAAAGTCAAGGGTACTCATGGGAAAGCTTTCCATGTGTACGCTTAGACTTAACACCTTCCGGAAAATACATTATCCGGAGTCTGTTGTCGCATCAGAAGGTGGGGAGCTTGCCAGCTGCTTCCCTGGAGTGTGGTCGGGCCGCCCGGGGCCCTGCGCCTCACTGAGCATCCCGGCTCCTTCTGCTCTCCTCTGGTCCCCGCTCTGGTCCACCCCCCCCCACCCCCCCACTCCCCCACCCCCCCCACCCCCCCACTCCCCCACCCCCCCCACCCACCCCCACCCCCGCTACATGACTTATTCCACAAGGCAACGACACCCTCCCCCCGCCATTGAAAGCAGCTGTTTCATTTCTGATTGACTCTCTTTGAGCAAATCCTCCAGAATCAAGTTGCTTGAAGGGTAATTGTTCCCGACAAACATCTTGTTTCTTCCTCTCTGCAGCTGTAGCTACCCAGTTGTTAGAAGACCATCTACTGGCTGGCATATTTATGGCTTGACTTCTTTCTCCCCTTTTACTGTGGTTCTGTGTTGTTTGGTTCCCTCAGTTTGGAGGGGTGGGTTGTGCACTTTAAGATTTTTTGGGGGGGAGTTATTTTTTGCTTTATTGTATTCCTGACAAATAGTATAAGAAAGTTTTGTCTTAAACTTATTTTAAAATTTAACATGTCAATAAAACATCCTGAAAAATTGACATGAGTCCATTAACTGACAAAGCCTATGTTTCAGAGAGAAGCCAATCTGTCTCAAATGTTTGAAGACCACTTTAAACGCTCTGGAGCCATGTTGGGGCGTCTGGGTGGCTCCGTCGGTTAAGCGTCCAACTTCGGCTCAGGTCATGATCTCACGGTCCGTGGGTTCGAGCCCCGCGTCGGGCTCTGTGCTGATGGCTTGGAGCCTGCTTCAGATTCTGTGTCTCCCTCTCTCTCTGCCCCTCCCCCGTTCATGCTCTGTCTCGCTCTGTCTCAAAAATAAATAAACATTTAAAAAAATTTTTAAAGCTCTGGAGCCATGTGTCAATCAGTTCCATGGACTCCAGGGGCTACATTTCATACTCTTATACATATTTAGTCCATCACTAAAAGTGTCTGGGAGGTAGCTATTGCCCTCTTGAAAATGTCTAGGGACATTTCTATCATCTCACCTGATTCCCGGGGCTTTCCTCGAGGTCCCCAGCTTCTAACCGTCTTTGTGGGGGAAAGGGCCCCTCTTAAAGAAGGGTCCCCTGTGTGAGGTCAGGGCACTGTCCTAACACAACCAGGAGGCCTCGATCGGGCTGGGGCGTGAACGGGCGGCAGACGGAAAAACACGGGTGATCTTCCCGAGCACCTGTGACTGCAGACCACGGCACCCCTGGCGGGGTCATGGTGGACGCACGCACAAGCCATCGGCTCCTCAGCCAACACAGTCCTGTCTTAGAGAACCTGTCTCCGTTCAGCCCTGAAGGGCCACCCACATAACACTGGACCTCACGCTCACCATAGGTGACAGAACCGGGGGTTCAGAAAGCAGTACGTGTGTGGGTGACAGTGGGGTCTCAGGGAGCCTGAGGAATGGCTCTGTTTCCTGACTTCCTACTTCTGCTCAGAGCCAGGATACAGCCACACGTCACTGTGCTACTCGTGGTTCTCCGTAAGCACTTTTTTGTGCGTCCCCCTCTGAATCATAAACTCTGCAACGTCCAGCCTGTGTCTGTCTTGTTCAGTGTTTGTTCCCAGGATGTAGCTCTATGCCTGCAACAAAGGGCTTCCAGAAGAAACAATGAGGGAGCTTTGGGCCAATGAGAAAGGAGCAGACCAGGTCAACAAGGTGACCACAGCACGGGGGCCGATGGCCCACATAAGAATTGTAAGTACAGTTATAAGGCATATGTCAGCAAAAACACCCACCCTTTTCCACATTAGAATATAATGTGTTTAATAGATGGGATTATTAAATTGTGAACTTACGTTTTAAACAGTAAGTACTTTCCCCATGTCAGCAAAGGAGCCCTGGGGATTCATGTGAGGCATCCTGGCACATCTAGGTTTTGATTCTGAAAACCAGTCTCCCCTACAAGGAATCTTAGCTCCTCGCAGAGCAATTGATTTGATGTCCAGGGAAGGGCAAAGTACAGATGATCCTGGAACATCTTGTTGCCAGAAAGCAAGAATCCTTTCTTTAAAAGTTTGATAATAGTATTAAAAGGACAAAAACTGAAAGCTAACCAAAGGGGGTGTTGGTAGACACTGACAGGTAACCATCACCGAGAAAGTGATCATTATAGGTAATGGGAACCAGCCAATTCAACGGAAAACCATTGACCCAGAATGACCCTCAAAATGGCGGAAGTCTTCGAAGCCTTCTGTGAAAGATTGACGAGGTGTGGAAGACTGGTGGTGCCATGTTGTGACCCCCCCAGACGATTGCTGGTTAATAGGAGAGAATGTCATGGGAGGATCACCCTCTCCCAGAAGTCAGCGCCTCATTCAGACTTCTCAGTTATGAGCCGGCATATTTCCTTTATTGTTTAACCCAGTTTGAGTTGATTTTTCGTGTGAAAGAGGTTAAGACTCAGCAAGTAACTAAAGAGCCCAATACATGACTGGGGACTCCGGAGAAAGGTCATCCTCCCACCTTCCTGGTCAGTGAGCAAACTCCGAGAACCTCCGTCTCCTGGAACCATGACCAAAATCTGCCTAAGGGAGCTGGATTGCCTGTGCCTTTAGCAAATATGGAGCTGCGTCTCCAGTTGGCTTTACCCACAGAGAGAGGAAACCAGCTGGGGGGGGGGGGGGGCAGCCACTGTGGTCCGGGGCAGGACTGCACGGGAGGGGACGCTGTTGGTCATTGGGTCTTCCTTCCTTTTGTCTCGGCTTCCAGGCAGGTTTCCCATTCTCTAACATTCTTAAGGAACGCGTCTGGGATCTCAGCCTCAGAATTCTCAGTGCGTCCCTTTCTAGCCCTCCTTGGCCGGTTCTCAGGCTGTTACTTCACTTCTCAAACCCTAAACCGGCTGGCACAAGGTCATGCATCATTTGGAATGGAACAGTGTGCAGAACCAGTGGCATCTGTCCCTATCTTGGTCACATTGCCATGAATTCCGCTGGACTTGCATTGGAACCATTGGCGGGGATGGTGGCATCACATATCCCAGTGATGATTGGGATATGTAGCAGTGTTAGCAGTGTTATCTGCTACGAGGGAGCGAGGGCATGACGTCATTATCTCCAGACCTGCGTCCAGCTGTGCGATGCCAGACTGGCTGCACCCGGACAAACAGGCCCGCGCTAGTTTTCTGCGCTGGTTACTTGGCGTGTCTTCCCTTCGCTCTGGAGCTCCTCGCTCAGGGCTCCTCAGAAGCTCAGTTTTAACAAAGATTTCTTTCCACGACCTCCACAGTGTTCAAGGGGCCGAGACATGCACGCCAAGATTCTAAGTCATTTGCAAAAGTGTGCAGATTTCCCAATGCTCAATGAGCAGAGCGAGGCTGTGGGTGGCCAAACGACCCGTGGCACACGGTCACCCAACGCTTGTCTATCAGCCACGCGAGACACAGTGGAGGGGGGGATAGCTGACTTAGCTTCTCAAGGGATGCATCCGAAAATACCACTTAGGATTGGTATTTATTTCCCACCGAAAAGAAGAAGTGTAGTGCTTCCTGCTGGGAAATTTACTGCCCCTTTATTCTGTTTAACCAATAATACCTTATGGGCTCTGGAAAATTATATTCGCTTAAAGATCAAGCAGCCATTTTCGTCCGTCCTGATGGAAAAGTGTCAATTGCCATTGGGTCCACAGAGCTCAGGTTCTGCCCATCACTTCCAGAACAACAAGGGTGCAGCCACAGTCGCTGCTGCTCACGCGTGGCTTCGAGGTGTCTCACGCGGACACTTTGTCGGGGCCACCCCGCCCCCCCGCGGGACGCCATTCCGTGCAGCTCTCTCTGTTCTTTCCTCAATGTCCAGTCTTGCTCGACTTTGTGAATGTCCTTCCAGACTTCCGTGTGCATGGACTTCTCTCTGCCCGTGGACCTCCGTGGCCGGTGGGCAAATTGGCCTCCTTCCCACCGGTCCTAAATCTGTGCCCGTCCCCAGTAGCTTGTCAGTTCCTCTCACTAACAGAGAGGCGACTGGCATAAGCCGAGGCTGCTGTGTGGGCGGGACACTCCTTCCGGCCGATGCAACGTGGGCAGGAGGGACAGGGTTGCTGGTGTCAGGCCGTGGATGGGAGCTTCCAGCCGCCAAGCCAAGCCCACGAGGGTCCACGAACCGCCCCCACCCCGGTCCACACACAGACGCACGAGAAACCAATGCTTAATTTACATGCAGCTGAGATTTCGTGGTCTCACATGGCGATCCGTGGCATGTAGTAAAATGAGTGGGGCAGGTATGAAAATCAGCCAACCGATACATATATTTTAACATGAAACTTTCTTCATTTATTTACAACTCAGCCCACCCCCCAAGCTCCATTCCACAGAGGTGGGCGAAATTCAGTCTCAGCCTGCATAACTCTGAACACCTCCTTCGCCCCGTGGATGCGAGTCCTACAAGTCTACCAAGTGGGAAGACAGAGAGAAGGCAAGGACTCACATGCTTCTCGACGCCGGGCCGACAGCCTGATACTGAGACGTCCCTCGTCCTGGCCCCAGGGGCCACCCTGGAGACACCCTCCTTTGCACCACCAGGCCCATCACATGGGGATGTTCTTTAGTTCCTGCCATGGGCTAGGACCACAGACATGCTGTAAGGTTCTCTCGGAACTTCCCCACTCCCTAGAACAGCCACATTCTTTCTAAGTTATCCCCAGAAGAAAGGCATCGTTTCTCTGTATTCTGGGACCCAACATGCCTCTCTGGGCTTGGCTTCCTTCCCTGGTGCTTAGTTCAGGAAGCAGGGCCCATTTCCACAATGCCCGCTAGTGACTAGACCCTCAGACCATCCACCACCCACTCCCCATCCGCCCAAGGATGCCTGCCTCGTCCAAGGGTAACAGAGTCTGCCCTTGGCTTCCTCCCAAGTCTACAGACTATTCCCAGGTCTTTTGTTTGCCCAGGGATCTACGCGATTGAAATTTAAAAGCTAGGGGGGCACCTGGGTGGCTCAGTCGGTTGAGTGTCCAACTTCAGCCCTGGTCATAATCTTGCGGTTCGTGAGTTTGAGCCCCGCGTCAGGCTCTGTGCTGACAGCTCAGAGCCTGGAGCCTGCTTCAGATTTTGTGTCTCCCTCTCTCTCTGCCCCTCCCCCACTCATGCGCACTCTCTCTCTCTCTCTCTCTCTCTCACTCTCTCTCTCTCTCTGTCAAAAATAAATAAACATTAAAAAAGAAAGAAAGAAAAAGAAAATCAAAAGCTAGGAAGAGACTCCATGTGTCCCTATGTTTTGATGTCACATTTCTCCCTTGGTCAAGAACCACAGACACCATAATAAGCACCTGTTGATTTCAAGGCAGCATCACATTTTGGGGAGGGGGCGAAAACCAGGGCGTGCCTGTTTGCCGAGCCTACGATTCAGTTCAACCACAAGAATACACATAAAAAGCAATTCATTAAGTACCAGAAAAAGACATGAATATAGTTATTTAACTATGTTTCGTGTGTTCAAAACATGAGGTAGAGGGGTGGACAATGTAAGAGCGACCTGGAAGCTTGTGGAAAAACCACATGGAATAACCAAACCCGAATCTCCAGGGACAGGCCCGCACGTGAGTCTATTTTTGAAAGCTACCCTCGGGACTTGAGCTGAGAGGCAGTGTTCTCACAAAAGCCTAACACACCCCCAAAGACTCCCAGCTTTGGAAAAGCCTCTCATTTACCTCCAGGAAGCCATAGAACACTCTAGTTACGAATTCATTGGCCAAGGTGCCACTTTAGTGGGCCTCCTTTAGGAGGGAAGGGGACTCGTGGCCTATAGGAATCCCCCCCACAGCCCCTCGACACGTCGTAAGAGAAAAGTTAGCAAAATGACAGTCCCCAACCATAGCAGAATGGAGCAGAAAAACAAACCCCAGGTTCTGAAGAAAAGTGGGCAGTGACTGGGCTCTGGTTCTGTAAGGCGTGCACACTGAGAAAATTCCACGCTTCAGAAAACCCCACAGATGCCATCTCTGTTCGCTTCTTGCTGGAGAGCTCATTCCCTCACCCTGCTGAGCACCTGGGGGGACTCAGGACTCTGTCACCAGCAGACATTGAAGTGACACTTGCTGCAGGATGTAAAACGGGTGATACCTGGGGAGTTGTCTAAACTGAGCTAGTTTCTGTCACGATCGCCTACGTATGCAAAATTACGGGCACGGGTGGGTACCTAGAGGGGGTCTTCGGTGTGGAGCTCTGAAAACACCCCAGTGCTGGGCCCACCCACACCCGTGAAGTTAGACCGCTTGGGAAAGGCCATGGCACATCCTCATCCCCGGGTTTCGGCCAACATCAGAAGGCACACATGGGCACTAATTCTGGTGCCACAGGCGTGGCTGTTAAATGACAGTGGTTTCATCCAGTCCTTCCACTACTGTGGATAAAGCCACGGTTCAGTATCGGTTGGTTCTGTTGATGTGTCCCTTTGACATGTGGCTGTCCAGCTCCAGCCTGAGAGGACAGTAGGGTCTTTCTCCTTTATTTTGTTTAAATGTTTTTAATATTTATTTCTTTTTGAGAGACAGAGTGTGAACAGGGGAGGGGCAGAGAGAGAGGGAGACGCAGAATCCGAAGCAGCTCCAGGCTCCGAGCTGTCAGCACAGAGCCCGACGCGGGGCTCGAACCCACGAACCGTGGGATCATGACCTGAGCTGAAGCCGGACTTTGAACCGACTGAGTCACCCAGATGCCCCAACAGTGGTGTCTTTCTCCAATTGAATAATGTCTGTCTGGTTCCCTCAGGCTCCTACTGGCTGCCAGACTCACAAAGTTGGAAGAGGTAAGGCTAAGGTTCAAGTCTTGGTCTGTCTGGCTCCAAAGACATTATCGTGCACAGGTCTTTATGGAAGTAAAACATGGTATGATAGTATAACTTACAAGGTATGAGATATACATTGTGTGGCCCGGAGGAGAGATGAAGGTGTCACAAAGGCGACACATTGGAGGTGAATCTTGAGGACAGAGTCTTGGGGACGGGGGACATATCCTTCAAGCAGAAAGATCAGATCAGATCAGTGTTAGGCCTTGGCAGGGCCGTAGCTCAGAGTAGAGCCCGGGTCCTAGCAAGAGGTGGCAGAGATGAGTCTACCTAAGCACCTGTGGGACGTGTCGGGGACCGACAGTGATCCGGAGATAAAGTGGTGCCAAAGGAAGATTTTCTTAAAAGGGGTTGTTTTAGGATTTTCCAGAGAAACAGGACCAATAGGGTGTATATACACACAGAAAGAGATTCTTCTAAGAGCAGGTGGGCTCCAGACCCAGGAGAGGCACTGGGGGAGGGCTGCAGGCCGCCTGCTGGAGAAATTTTCTCTTGCTTGGGACAGGGTGAGTCTGTTCTTTGTAGGCTTTCAACTGATTGGGTGAGCCCCACCCACGTTGGGGAGAACAATCTCCTCTACCCTACCAATTAAAATGGTAGCCTCTTCCAAAACCCCCCTCACAGAAGCACCCAGAAAAATGTTTGACCAAATAGCTGGGTGCCTGCGGCCCATCAAGTTGACACATAAAATTAACCTTCACAGGCACGTTCTGATCAAATCTTCATGTTGGCAAGAACTTTCGGATGCTGTTGGAGAATGGATTTGGAAGAGACAGTCTACAGGCATCTACAAAAGGTTATTTGTAATGTGATTACAAGATGTAAAGGATCGCAAAACCACTATTCCAGATCCCAGCAACAGATTAAGAAAAAAAAGCCATGAACTTTTCTTTTTAATTTACATCCAAATTAGTTAGCAGCTAGTACAACAATGATTTCAGGAGTAGATTCCTTAATCCCCCTTACCCATTTATCCCATCCCCTCTCCCAAAAAACCCATGAACTTTGAAGACACTGGAGGCATCCCGCCAGCCTGCCCCCCCAACCCTTCCCCTCGGAAGTCACCCCTAATTTGTGCTCTCGCACTCTTGCGTAAATGTTTGCGTCTCCACCAATATATCCTCAGCTTTCCCGTGTTTTGAGTTTTCCACGTTTTAAGCCAAACACACCATATGTATTTTCCTCTCACCTGTCTTTCCACTGAACAGTCTACTCCCGGGCTTTATCTGTCTGACCGCGTGCAGTTCTAAGTCGTCCTTTCCAGTGTCACGTGATGTTCCATTCCGGGAGCACCCCGCACGTTGATTCTGTTCCACCCTCAGTGGATTTGGGTTGTTTCCACCATTGTTCTGTACCACACACAACGCCGCTGTGAACGTGCTGGCCCGTCCTGTTGCCGTGGGCCCGGAGCTTCTCTGGGGTGAGGGGCTGGGAGGGGAGTTTTGGGCCCGTGGCTACATGCATCTCCGAAGTTACTGAGTAACACCAAGTACGTTCCCAGAGTGTTAGTGTCCACTCATGCTGCCTCCATCGGATTCCCGGGTCACCCATGGGTCCACATCCACACAGGGCTGCACTCTTGTCAGAGGCTTTGTTGCGGCTGGAACACTAGTCGGTCTGGTGGGTTGTGGTTCACAACTCCCAACACTTACCTTGTAGTTATTGGCCATTCACAATTCCTCTCCTGTAATGTCTTTTCAGGTCGTGTTGGATTATCTTTATTTTATTGAAAAGTGTGTCGTGGGAGTTATTTATATATCTTAAACACTGAACCTTTCAGTTTGATGTGTTGCGAATTCTGTGTCCCACTTTTGAGGCTGTTTGGGGCGGTTTGGTACGATTGGGTTTCCCAACACTGTCCACATCACCATCCACGGGGGATGTCATATCAACCAGATGTCCTCGTGCCTCCCTGGGCACACCGTGTGCAACTGTCACGGACACGTAGTCTTTTCAGAGACGCAAAGAACATTTATACGAAGTGACCACACACTGAGCCATAGCTCTGCTGAGGACACTTCATGGTGTGATATGAAATACATTGAGGGTACATCCTTAATGTATTTCAAAGGATGGGTATTACACACATCAAATTATCTGCAATTAAAATAGAAATCGGCAATTTTAAAAGATAACTAAAACGTCATATGCCTATATATTTTTGAATGTATAATATTTTGAATGTAATTCGCTGACAAAGAATTTTTGACAAACTTTCATTCTTTCTTTGACAAAGAATAAGTCATGCTAAAAATTAAAAAGCAAAAGTTTTAAACCTTAAAATTAAAAACCACTTACAACTGAATAGTAACAAAAATCCTACCTCAGAAAGATGGAGGCAGCAAGGCTACATTAGCCTTAAATTGTCACACTAGCAGGGAAGGAAGGCTGAAAATAAATAAGCTATCAGGCACATTATCAAAAGATTACAGGTTCAATCGAAATTCAGGAGAAGGAAGGAAGAGATAATACATGTCAGAACAGAAATTAATGAAATAAATAAAAAGGGATGCTATCATGTAACAGAAAGTATTAAAACGAGAAGAAATAGTACATATGAAAAGTTTGAAAACAACAACAATAACAAAAAACTACCCATAATTGTGAATAGAATTTCCGGGTAAATTATTTGAAATAATAAGACAGTTTATTAAGAGATCCGGAAAAAATATATACCTCCACGAAATTAATTTCCTATCGCTATACAAGCCGCAGACAGAAACGAAAGTCGAGTGCACATTAATTACAAAGGCACCCAAATGCTGAGACCCAGGGATAATCTAACAAGAGCTCTGCAACACCTATATGACGCGGAATTATTAAATTTCACTGATGCACAAAGAAAACTCAAGTAAATAAAAAGATACACAATATCAATGGATCCGAAGCTTCACTATAATTAAATACGTCGACTCTCTCCAAACCGACGTGGAGAGTCCGTGCTGCTACAGCAGTTACAGCCAAGACCCCGATGTAGCAACGTGTGCGGGTGACCTGGTAAGATCCTGCACCACGTAAACAGCCGCGCACAAGGACACGGACGTCTTCGTCTACACGGGGAAGAAGATGTGAGGAGGGAGAGCTCTTCCTGCAGTAATTAAGGGCCCCGAGAATCACCCAATAGACCAGTGAAAGGGGAAACAATCAGAACCGGATGTCCGTGGACACTTCATCTGCCACCAAGCTGGCACGGCAGAGCGGACCAGGGGAGACAGGAGCAGTTCTCAGTAAACAGTGACGGGCAACCCGGTTTTCCTGCAGGAAAAAAGAATTACATGTGTAACTCACATCATTCGCAACAACCCGCTCAATGTGGGTTACAGAGATAAATGTGTGAGGCACTTCCTTCTGTAGATGTAGGAAATTGTGGAGGAGACTGTGGCGTCACTGTTGATAACCCAATTAATCGCTTATCTAATTGTCATAAACTTGCGAGCTGCCCCTCTTCTCCTTCTGCTTGAGGACTGTGTCTTATTTTTAGTTTCTGTAGTTTCACCAAAATGTGTGTAGATGTGTGAGTTCGTTGGGGGAGGAGGGTGGTATGTATTATGTATGGATTTATTTTTATTCTGCTTAAGATTAACTGCACTTTCTGAATCCATGAACTGGAGTCTATCATCGGTTCTGGAAAATTCTAGCCTTTGGGCTAGAAGGACATGTGTCCTTGTGAGTTTACATCTTTTTTTTTTTTTAGTGTTTATTTATTTTTGAGAGAGAGAGGGACAGAGCATGAGCGGGGGAGGGGCAGAGAGAGAGGGAGACACAGGCTCCAGGCTCCGAGCTGTCAGCACAGAGCCCGACACGGGGCTCGAACCCACCAACCGTGAGAGCATGACCTGAGCCAAAGTCGGACACTTAACCGACAGAGCCCCCTCGCCAGGAGCCCCAAAGAGTTTATGATTTTTGAATGAAACTTCTGTCTACTTGGAACTTCATCTTTGAAATTCCTTTCAGCCTTTGTTGAAGGGGAGACTATTTCTTCTGCTTCTGCAGGCTTCCAAGAACATGACCAGCGAGGACTGCCTTCGACTAGGCTTCGGGTTTTGCAGGCGAGGTGCTGATGGAAACTCAGGCCACGACTCTGAACTCTCGGGGTATCAGTTTCAGGTCTCAAATCTGCCTCAAGGTTTGAGAGGACAGTGTCCGTGCAGCCCCTCGGGGGGGATCTGTTTCTTCCCCCTTATATCGGGGAGCACGGGCCCAGCTTTAAGAGGGGGAGCAGTAGCAGGCTTGGCTCCTTGGATGGATCGTGAGCTTGGCTTTGGGTCCCTGCATCGGCAGGCCGTAACACTGAAGCTCAGACACGCGTGGCGGTCAGGCACCCTCAAGGGAGGACCCGCTTCCCCGCTCTATCCCCTCTCGGGGCTCCCAGCAATAATCAATTGCTGGCCTCCAAGGAGAATTTGCTTTCTTGCCAGCACATCATGCATTTTAAAGCTTTTTTTTTAATCCAGCATTTTTTGTGTCACTGGGGGAGTTTGTATATCCATTGTACCACTCTGCCAGAAGGCATTCTTTTTAATAGTTGCATAAAATCCCACATTATAAATGTCCCACTTTTAAATCATTAATGGATGGATAGTCAGTTTCTGAATGTTTTTGTTTGTTTCTGGTGTAGAAAGACTCCTTAAGTGTGCATCTTTATGAGCGTGCTCTCATTTCTGCAGCATGGGTTCAAAATATCAGAACGGCTGTGTTCACGTGTGTGTGTGTGTGTGTGTGTGTGTGCGTGTGTGTGGGTTTATAGACATGCAGGCAGTTTGATTCACAAACACACCTGCCATGTCTCATAGTGGGGACATTCTTTTTCCCCCCTGACTTTTTATTTTGGAAAATAAATAGTTGCAAACTAGTAAGGTGATCGTGTGCCCTCAGACACACACACACACACACACACACACACACACACACACACCAAGGGACAGTGATCTATATATTTACAGTATGTACTGACTGAACCGTGTGAATCATGCAGCCGTCAGGACACTTCATCACTAAACATATCAGTGTGTGTTTCCTAAAATTCCCTTAATCCCTTCTTAATCTGGAACAGTTCCCCTGACTTTATTTTTATTTTTGTCTTTCGTGGCATGGATCTTCCGATGAATGCTGGGCAGTTATTTCGCAGAGAATCCCTCTGATGTGTTTATCTGATCATTCCCTCCTGATTTGGTTCAGGATAATCACTTCTGGCCAAACCACCCCGGAGGAAATGTTTCCTTCCGGGTGCATCACATTGGGGGGTTACACAGAGTCGCTTTTCCCCACCCTTCACTTCGTTAGGTTTGAGCTTTTGGTTGAGATGTGTCTGCCGGTTTCTGTCTCGTTAAGCTATCACGTGCCCACAGCGATTCGTAAGCAATCCTAGACTTTGAGACAATGTGGACACCCTCTTCACCAATGGCCTTTTATCCAGTGATGTGAGTGACTGTTGATGGTTCCTGCCTGAATCAGTCATTACTACAGAGACTGTAAAGTGATGATTTCCCCATTTTATTTCTCTACATTGAGTAATTGACATTTTTCTGTAAAGAATAGCTTTCTCGTGTACCCTAACTTTTGAAACCATCATTCATTCTGTCATTGATGGGAGTGTGGATTCATGGGTTCTTATGCTTGATGGGCTGTAACCCGTCCCTGTCATTTTCACCTTGATGCTAAGGTTTCCCTGGGCCTGGCCAGTGGTGCCCTCAAGCCACAGGGCTCTTTGGCTCCGTCTCAGCAAAGATGCTAAGTGCAGACACACGAGGAGGAGGTTTCCAGCTCCTCCCTCTGGCCCAGCCCTCCGGTCCACGGGGTCCCACGGGCCGGTTCCACTTGCCAGGATGCGATCTGGAGCCTGCCCTCACTCTCTGAAACACTCTGCCCCCTTGACTTCCCGCCACGTCCCCCAGCTCTGCTCCTGCCTCTGAGCTTGTGTTGAATGCGTCCCTTGATGTTGGTCCTTCCCGGGACGCCAACGCAATTCTCCTCCAGTGTCTCTGTGGATGACTTCACCCGCTCCCAAGGCTCCAGTGATCATCCCTACTCTCAGTTCCATGCCAGCACCTCCCATGCTAGCCTGTCTCCCGAGCTCCCGGCCCGGCCGCTGACGCCTAGAGACACTGCCACCCTCCCAGCCCTGCGGACGTGGTGCATCCACCCCTTTACTTGAAAACGTCAGCGCCACCCGCTTCCCAGACTCGAACGTGCCACCTGCTTTCTCGGTCACCCAGTGTCTCTGGTCACCGGATTCTGCCCAGTCGACCCCAGAGATGCCTTATACACTGCATTCTTCCCTTCACCCTCCCTGCTGTGTGAACGTCCACTCTCGCTGAGCTGTCTCCCACTCCACGATTCTTCCCACCCGCCGACTTCTTACGCCAGAATTACTCCCCCAAGAGGACGAGGCGGCCATTGCCCACCTCCTTCCTGGGGAAAACCTGACCGCTGTCAGCAACCCCCCCACCCCGCACCTGGCTGTGTTCTCACTAATGAGAGGAACAAAGGTGTGATGTGGGACTTTGATGACAGCCGGTGCCCCGAGGGCCTTCCCTTTCCTCCAGCCTCCAGCTCGGTCTGGCAGTGGCTGCTCCAGCATCATTCTGGACCAGGGGCTGATCTGGGAGATGAAAACCCTGTGCTGGGTTGATGGGCGGAAAGATGGGAGCCAGAATCCCAGACGACCCTATGGAACTATTTTCCACCACACCCCGGATGCCTCCCTCCAGGCTTCTACCTGGGAGATTCCGACTTTGACCCCTTTGGAACCACTGCTTCTGGGTAGGGGGAGGGTATTTCTCTTATCACCAGCCACCCCTAGCCCCTGACAACACACAGCACATCCCCGTGGGGACAAGCCTCCAGCTGCCCTTAGAATTAGCTGCAAGGCCTTCATCAACTTACATAATTGCTCAAAGATTCATTGTTTCCTTCACCAAGCGTGCCCTTTTTGATTCATCTTTAGTGGTCAATTTCGACCAATGCTTCGATCTGTAAGTCAATTGTCCTCCTAAGAGAGGAGAGGCTTCTGGGTGCCGATCATGTTCTGCATCTGTACCGATACGGTTGCAAGCATGTATTCGTCGGAAGAAGTTCTCTCTTTAGGGTCTTTATGCTTTGATATCTATTTATGTGCATAAAGAAGGCATGCCGTAAACTAGTGTAGGTATAGGTGTAGGTGTGGACGTAGATGTCGCCGTAGATATAAGCACAGAAGTAGAAGTGGTACAGGTGGATGTGGGTGTGGGTGTCAGTGCAGATTAGGTGCAGGTGCAGGTGGAGGTGGAGGTGAAGGTGCAGACAGGTGTAGATGTAATCTCGGTCCTCACGGGTCTCGGACAGCATCGGCACGTGGCTCGTGTCCCTGGCATTCCACAGCTTCCTCCTTACCTAGAACTCAGTGGCATCCTCAACAGGCCAGGAAGCGTCTACCTCCCCGGGTCCAGCCACACAGGGATACGCCTGAAGCACTCAATAAATATTTATGAACACACCAGTGAGTTGGAATTCTTCGCGCACATATGTGTGTTTGGGGCCCTTAAGAAATGGCTTCCACACGTCTAACTCCAATTGCATAAAATCATACTTCCTTTATTTAATCTAAGACAATTTTCTTGAGATTGCACAAAAATACCTCCTGAATTTGGGGATTGGGATTTTGAAAACAAACTCTCCTTTCTCCCTCCTCTCCATTTGCTTCCTGACTAAATACATTTAGTTCATGTCCCCTTGACCTTTTCATTTGGAAAGTGACCCATCCCTTGGGCCCGTCTCTTGCAGCGGCCCTCTCTCTGCTCCCTTTTGGGGTAAAGGCTTTGCGGATTCCCTGGGCCCTGGGGGCCAGCACTGCAGACAGCGTCCAGATGTACAGACCACACCCTCTTGGACACTAGGACAAGAAAGAAGACAAAGGCTCATCGTGCATAAGAATTAAATGTTGGGGGGGGAGGGCGCCTAGGTGGCTCAGTCGGTGAAGCGTCCGACTTCGGCTCAGGTCACGATCTCATGGTTTGTGCGGTTCGTGAGTTCAAGCCCTGCGTCGGGCTCTGTGCTGACAGCTCAGAACCTGGAGCCTGTTTCAGGTTCTGTGTCTCCCTCTCTCTCTCTGACCCTCCCCCGTTCATGCTCTGTCTCTCTCTGTCTCAAAAATAAATAAACGTTAAAAAAAAATTAAAAAAAAATCAAGGCTTTGACTTTACCCGTGTCCATGGCTTTGCTGTGGGATAGGCGACCCTTCCCACAGAAGAAGGCAACTCGTGCCTGCTTCACTGGGACACTCTTTTCCTTTGGGAAGGTACTTCGCCCCATCCTGGGTCCATGTGTTCAGGTGAGCCTGGTCCCAGACCCCGGCAGGAAGACTCTGGCCGTACTAGCTCCTTGCACACCTAAGACAGACCCATGAGACGTGATCACAGGACTTTGGCTGGAAATTAATCACTGGGAAAAAGAACTCTGTTTGGGGCCGTTCCACTTTGGTAAGCCATCATAAAGGAAAGAAAGGAAAGAAAGAAAGAGGAAGCGAATCCCGAAAAGTAACTTGAATACCTAAACTGCCGTGCCTGAAGTCTAAGGGCCTCCACAGTTGTACGTGAACCAATGCTCACTGTTTTTGCTCAACCCGGTTTTAGTTGTATCTCTCTGCCACTTGCCAGCAAAAGGGGTCTGAACACCTACTTTCACATTTAAATTTCAATCTTTATTTTCAAAGATCATTTATTTATTTTTGAGGGAGAGAGGGGCAGGGAGAAAGAGAGGAGGAATCCCAAGCAGGCTCCGCGTGCTGTCAGCACAGAGTGTGACGTGGGGCTCAAACTCACAAACCGCGAGGTCATGAGCTGAGCCGAGATCAAGAGTCGGACGCTCAACCTACTGAGCCACCCAGGAACCCCTCAACTTCAATCTTTGGAAAACTGTCCTGGACAGAAGTTTGACGGTTATTTATTGAGCACTTGCTATATTCCGGCCATATAGCCAGCACAGAGCCCCAGCACAGACAAGGTAAGCATGCCCCCTGTTCCCACAGGGATGATTTTAATGGTCCAATTCAGCCCGCCACGGCCATCCTGTGCTCCCCGGTCTGGGGGAACTTCACAAAGCTGTACTCTGATCCAGACGTGCTCCTACCTAATAATGTCTGAATCCCAACGAGCCAGTTCTTCGCGCGGCCTCCGTAACTGTCTCTTCAGAGGGCAGGGCACACGGCCATGCCCTTGGTCTGTCAGAGAGAACCCGGCCACGTTTCCCCCGGGCCCCTGCCCACTTACACCGTCCTCCGGCACCACCCACGGGCCTGCCCATTCTCCAGCTGCCCACTCAATGAACAAACCGTCTTGTTAAAATGCATAAATGCCAGTACTAAGACCCCAGAAGGCAGTGAGTCCTACCTATTCCCAAGATTTACATTCTGAGTGTGTAAGTCAATAAAAACTAATTAGATGTTTACCTCATTTCCTTGGTAATGACCCTTCCATGGCACTGATTGTTGAACTGAATCCATATGCGGGCTCTGCCTCTATCGGGGTCAGGGCTAATTTCTGCACACACCAAGAAACATCACCGTGGTTATTTATACCTGGGGCCGGTATGTTCCGTGCAGATGCTCATCAGCTCATTTCCATAGGAGGAGGAGCCGAAGCCAAGATTTTAGCGCACCGAGCAGGGAATTAGGTATGCAACAACCATTAACAATAATGAGAGTTATGCACCTAATTCCCCAGCATCGTTTTAAAATTTGTTTTATTAAATAACGCTGTAATGTTATGGTAAGTAATGCAATGGTAAGTACCATTGACTTCAGCCTCATTAAATCATCTCCTTAACTATCATACTGGAAAACGATCATTAAACAAATGTGGTTTGTTATCGGCCATGATGTAATTGTCGCAGAAGGAATTAATTGATAAACAAGGCACCACATATACGGTGCCCCTAAAGGGTGCAAAGTCGAGAGTGAACAGGTCTGGAAGATACCTCAGGAGAGAGAATTCAGAAGCCAAGGAAAGCAGAAAGAGGAGACACCCATAAGCACCCACCTTGGGTCCTTCAGGCAGGGGAAGGGACGTGAACTCTGGGAGAGGCATTACCCTAATGTTCTGTTGGGGAGAGAAGGGGGAAGGGAGGTTTACCAGTCGTCCTTCCTCCCTCATCGTAGGAAACAATGGAAAATGCAAGGGAGTATCTCGACGATTCCCCCTTTCCCTGTCAGGACGCTCTACGTTAGCAGTCAAAGCTGCAGCACCGTAAAAGGAAAGGGTGCAATTGTTTCCTGACTTTCACTATGCTGTTCTCAGTGGTGATCAGTGGGGTTACGCTCTCCTAAAACATGGCCACCCAGGTCCCTCGAGCCCATGAAGATGAGGCCACGTGGCCCTGGAAACTAAGGTCACAGGTGGCACAGAGGTGGCTAATCGCTGACCCTAAGATAAGGAGCTTGCCCTGGTGTCATCACCGTGATCTGGGAAGTGGAAGGAGGAGGCAGAAGGGGGAGGTCCGTGTCAGAGAAAAAGAGTCAGGAGCAGAGGCCAACACTATAGGTGCAGGGCGTGTTCCTGGGCCCTCTCACAGACCATCTCTCTCTCCTCGCCCCGGCTTGATTTTGAGGAAGGTTTTGCCTGACTTTAGAGCTGAGAAAATGGGTACTTAGCGGGTTAAATATAGGCTCAGAGCCCTTCCTCATGAGGGCCCTCGAGAGCAGGGTGCAAACCCAAAGCCACATTCTGCCCACTGTCCCGCAGTCCCAGGAGTCCCGGATTGCCAGTTAAGCTGCAAAGTGACTGAAGATCAGCCTTCTGTGTGGCGAGCATCCATCTCGACTTGTGGTTTGCTTCTCGCACCATCCCTGTTAACGGCTCTTACAAAGGAGATCTGGAATTTATATCAAAAATCCATCTCTGGGACAGAAGAATAAACACGAGGCCTCTGTATCACTTTGCCGGGCTCATGGTCGCAAAGAGTTACCAATGTGGTAAAGCTGAGAGGGGGTCTCGGTTGTTAAAGCAGCCTTTCTGGTGCAAACTATTGTGCAACCCACTCATTACCCCCAGTGGCCCACGGCTCCTAGCTCACCGGGAGTCTTCGGTCGGGTCTTGAGCGTACCCAAAACAGTGGTATGTACATACGAGAAATTCTCCCCTGTGTCGGCGGTTGCCCATTTTATTACCCTGGGGGAAGATAAAAATACAAAGATTCAAAGGGAAGATAAAAGGGCATGATGGCACGGAGGGGGCAGTTAGCTCTCACCGTCCAGTAGAACTTTCTGTGCTGCTGGAAGGACTCTGTATCTGCCCTGTGCAATACAGCTGCCTCTAGGGACAGGCAGCTACCGGGCACGTGTAATGTGGCTCGTGCAACTGGGCGACTGAATATCTACGTTTAGTTCATTTCAAGAAATTTAAATACTCTCATCTGGCTGGTGGCTCTTGTCTCGGATGGTAGAGAACTGAAGACACATTTGTGAACGTGGCCATGTGTCTATGACACTCTGGCAGCCATTGGCTTTGGAATGGGCGGCCTTGCGGACAGGCGCATCCCAGCCTCCAGAATCTAGAAATACAATCCTTCCCTGAAAAGCCATGCTCACTCATCCATCATCCTGCCATTTCTGAAAAAGACCTCTAGTCTGCATGTCTTGTATCTATTTCTTTGGTTACTGTACCTGTCAGTTTAAGTTACGCGTTGTCCCTCAACCGAAGTGCATGCCCTGGGGTGGCCCGCTCTTGGTGCTTTTTTATTGCACATGCAAAATTAATAAAGGGCTCATTGTAGCCACCAATGAAAAATATAGTGCACAATAAAAACAATGCCCTTGAACTTTTTGGAGTTAACAAAACCACACGTGGACACATGTCTTGCTGAGGAAGGACGGTCCTGGGTGTTGCTGTCTGGACTGGTGCTCTGGGAGGACTGGTCCTCACAGCCCACTCTCAGAATCCGCTGGCGAAAGATCCTCGTAGCCCTGCCGTTTGGGCCCGATAAAGACCATTCGAGATGCACATTTTCCAACTTCCCTTCAGCAGTCACAGATACCTCCAGATGCCTCAGAACTCCCAGACCATAATCCAGATTGAGTGACATTTTTAAACGAGGAAAACAAGATTTATAGATTAACTTGCCAGTTTCAGCATTTTGATCCTCATACTAAGAACTGTACATTTGACAAGTGTTCTGTAGGAATGCTGGCTGATTGGGCTTCCTGGGAAAATGACAGCCGGCGGGATCCTGTCCCAGCTACGGGATCGCCAAAATTAACTGCCCGAAATCATAGGAGAATATCGCCTTTTCTCCTCGAGAGCTCCTATGCCCGTCCGCGTACTTGCTAGGAAGTTATTTTATCGATCACTGGGGATTGGAGGTCCTGGTGAAACGTGATCTCTCGAAGCGAGCCCCTGCACATGCAGCATACACAGCTCTTAAATATTTGTTCGGCTAAAGCCGCCTCTGCTCTTAAAGCCAGTTAAAGGGCACAGAGCAAACACTGCGGCCCGTCACACGGGCTCCCCGAGACTGCGGAAGGCAACCAGGGGCCTCTGCACAGGCACAGGAGGCCACTCGCTGTGAATTACGGGCATGAGTAAGTCAACATTGATCACTCCCAAGGGAAAACAAAGAAACAAGAAGGAGTCAGTGCTTTCCAAGGTGCACACGTTTAGGTACAACGAGGGTTCCCTCTGTGTGCTCCTGGGCACACTGCTCCAAGCCCGATGGTTCTTCGTTCACAAGTCAACAGATGCTGATTCCAACGACATTTAAAAAAAAAAAAAAAAAGGAGGGGGTGGGGGAGAAGTTTTTTGGAGTAGTCTCAACGCTGGCTGTATATTAGAAACACCGTGGAAATTTTTCAAAAATCCCAGTGCCTGGAGGCACCAGGGTGGCTCAGTCAGTTGAGCATTGAACTCTTTTTGTTTGTTTGTTTGTTTACTTTTGAGAGAGAGAGAGAGAGAGAGAGAGAGAGAGAACGTGAGCAGGGGAGGGGCAGAGTGAGGGGGAGACACAGAATCCGAAGCAGGCTCCAGGCTCTGGGCTGTCAGCACAGAGCCCGATGTGGGACTTGAACTCACGGACCGTGAGATCATGACCTGAGCCAAGGTCAGATGCTTAACTGACTAAGCCACCCAGGCGCCCCTCATTCATATATTTTCTATGGTGTAGTTAACTATTCAAATCTTATGCCCTTTTATTATTATTTAAAAATTTTTTTATGTTTATTTATTTTTGAGGATAGAGAGAGTGAAAATGTGCGGGGGAGGGGCAGAGAGAGAGGGAGACACAGAATCTGAACAGGCTCCAGGCTCCAAGCTGTCAGCACAGAGCCCGACGCGGGGCTCCAACTCACGAACCCTGAGATCATGACCTGAGCTGAAGTAGGACACTTAGCGGAATGAGCCACCCAGATGCCCTGAGCATTCAACTTTTGATCTCAGCTCAGGTCTTGACCTCAGGGTCATGAGTTCAAGCCCCACACTGTGCTTTAAAAAAAAAAAAAAGATTCCACCACCTGGAGCACAGATTCAATTATCTAATACTTTCTGGGTGTGAGGTTACGGGTTTCAGGTACGAGGGCTGGACACCAATGACTGTGGGTCTAGAAAGTTCCCTGTCGGAGGTGGCTGGGGCAGCAGCTTAGACAAGGGAGCCCCTGAGAGCCGTGAGGATGGTCCACAGCCAGGTCTGTCCTAGGGGATGAAGAGACGCCCGGTCTCTGCCACCTTCAAGCCACAGGCTGGAAGGTCAGAATTCCCAGAGAGTGGGCTGGCGGTACAGAGGAGCAGGGCAGGGAGGGGGGAGCTGCCCTCCTCTGCCCAACTTCTCGAAGGAGACAGGCGATGACGCTCCCTCCAGTCACTGCTCCACGCGAGGCCAGGCGGGTTCCCTGGAAGGAAGCCGGAGGAAGGACCCAGAATGACCCGAACCACTGTCTTCTCTGGCGAGCGACAGGTGTGTGCTACAGAATGAAAACAATGGATATTAGTCAAAAGTCTACGGGTTAGAAAAAATATGCAACCTCTTTGAATGCAGGAGAAGATATACTTCACTTTTTCCAAAGTATGTTTTATAACCACAAAGCCAGTCTCCCCACCATGGTTTCTTTTCTCATTACCGTTTTCATCATTTTTAAAAATGCAACTCAGTGGCATTCGGCATATAGGATGCTCTGCAACAGCACCTCCATCTAGTCCCAAAATGTGTGGGTCACCCAGAGGGAAATCCCACACCCCGTGGGCCCCCCCCTGCCCCCCAGCCCCCAGCCCCCAGCCCCCACTAGTCTGCTTCTGTCTCTGAGGATTGGCCTGCCCTGGACGCTTCCTGTCAAGGGAAACCTCCATGCCTGGCCTTTGCGTCTGCCTTCCCTCACTCAGCATCATGTTTTTGTGGTGTTTCCAGGGTGTAGCCATGTCCGTGTTTGCCCTTCCACGGATGCACACGTGTGGTATGTCCACATGGCAGAATGTTTTCCTAAGAGGAGCATCTGGCAGGGTCTACCTGCCGGTTTTCCAGAGCTGGAGATAAGAAAACAGACCAGGTAGGGCCCCTGGGTGGCTCAGTCGGTTGAGCGCCCGACTTCGGCTCAGGTCATGATCTCGCTATTTGTGAGTTTGAGCCCCACATCGGGCTCTGTGATGACAGCTCGGAGCCTGGAGCCTGCCTCGGATTCTGTGTCTCCCTCTCTCTCTGCCCCTCCCCAGCTCACACACTCTCTCTCTTTCTCTCTCATAAATAAATAAATATTAAATTTTTTTTTAATTTTTTTTAATTAAAATTTTTTTAATTAAAAAAAAAAAGCACACTTTACACGACTATCTACAGGGTCCTGTGTTCCCCTCGGCCCCAAGGCCCTGAGTGTCACTGACACTTCCCTGGTGGTCACAGGGCTGACCTGGCATGTGCTTTCCCAGAATCAGGGTGTCCTCGGCCCCACATTACCCGGGATTGGGCGTGGACTGATTTCCCAGAGGAAACCCCTGTGTGGGACCAAGAGAAAAAGCTCCAGATGTGGGCCGGGCACAAGGGGAGATGCTCTGCAGACAAAATTATGTCTCCCGGGGCTCAGAGACTACAGGACCTTTGTCTGTGCCTGGTGGCCTGATGTTTTGGTAGTCTTGGTGATAACAAAAAGCGTTCGCTTACCTGTTCTGCTTCAAAGCCCTTCCTTGGCCTCATTTAAGCCTTTTGGGAAAAGAGAGATGCATCTCTGGGTGGCCTGTGTCATCGCCTGTGCAGACCAGGAAAATACCTCTGCCTGTCCTGCACAGACTCGGGCCACACAGAGCTGGGGAGCCCCTGAAGCGTGGCAGGTCCGAGCCCAGCTGGGCCTCAAGGGCACAACACACACCAGTTCACAGACTTTGTGTCAGAAAAGGCACAGAAATGCCTACTGGATGGTATTTGTATCGATAATACGTTGAAATGAGGATGTTTTTACAAGGTTATTTATTTGGAGAGAGAGAGGGAGGGAGGGAGGGAGAGAGAGAGAGAGAGAGAGAGAGAGAGAGCAGGGCAGGGGCAGAGAGAAAGGGAGAGAGAGCCCAAGCAGGCTCCACACTGTCACCACAGAGCCTGACGCTGAGCTTGAACTCAGGAACCGCGAGCCGATTATCGAGAGTGAGATGCTTAGCTGACTGAGCCACCCAGGTGCCCCGAAATGATAATGTTTTGCATATATATCATTAAAGTCAATTTCACCTTTTTAAATTTATAAATAATTGTGTATTTTTTGACTTCAAGTTTTTATCTAAATTCTAGTCAACATATATGGTAAAAATTGGTTTCAGGTGTAGAATTCAGTGATTCATCACTTACATACCACGTCAGTGCTCACCTGTTGTTTTTAATGCGTCTGTTAGCGAAGCTTAAATTTCACACGTGGCTCTCGTTACATTTTGATTGGACGGAGCTGGTCTGAAATGTGGACGATGCGTGCAAGGTAGGCGCAGGGGCATAGGGTTGAGAGGTGGGATCGGGTCTCAGTCTGGGGTCCAGCCTGCTTTGACCACATGCCAGCCGTGTATCCCGAGACAGGTCACTTAATTCCTCTGGGCCTCGCTTGGCTCACCTTTAAATGGGAAGGTAAGCACTTCCCGGGACAGTGGTGCCGTGGGAACTCTTCCCAGGGCCATGGCCGGTGGGAGCACTTCCTGGGGCCGTGGTGTTGTGGGACCTCTTCCCGGGACTGTGGTGTGGTGGGAGCACTTCCTAGGGCTGTGGCACAATGGGAGCACTTCCTGGGACCGTGGTGCCATGGGAGCACTTCTTGGGACTGTGGTGTTGTGGGACCTCTTCCCGGGACTGTGGTATGATGGGACAGTCCGTGTCCGCAAGGACTGAGCCTGGGGACTGGCACACCGTCCGGTGCCGGTCATCACTGCTGTTTCGCGATCCTTCCTGGCACGGAAGAGGTGGGCATGAAAGACGGAAAGAAATAAAGGCTGCAGCCGCCCCTTGCCAGAGTCCCAATTTGAGTCTCTCCATCACCAGGAAACCACAAATCTCGTTCATTCAATCGTTGTTTATAGAAGGTGTGCCATAGCCAAGCCCCGCCCAAGACACCAGGAGCCCAGGAGGGCGGGTGCGTCCCGGAGCGTCCCAGAGCATCCGCCCATCTCCCCAGGGCTGTGGCCAGGACAGCGGCCATTCCCACCCGGGCTCCTCTGTCTCTTGAAGTTGGCGGGTGACCTCGTTCACTGTTAGAACTTGTGGCTTCGTTTTTGGGTACAGCCAAGGTCAGGGTAGGTTGTGGGGCAATTCATGTGCACGCTGCTCAGTGATGAGCTTCTGGGGGAGGGGAGAGACGAGTCTAGCTGGCCTGGGTTCTAGGCCTATTTACACACCTGTTGTCTCAGTGCAGAGGAATCTCACCTAGGAGATGGGGAGGTTTGCACATCGCAGGCTGCCTGGGAGGGTTAATTAAATTAATGAACTCGCAAGGTGCCAGGAGGTGAGCAGACGTGTCCATTTTGATTACTGACGCATCCTTCATTCTGACACAAGGTCTAACAACTGAACAAACGCTAAATAAATATGTGGAAACAGTAAGTCCGATCACTTTCATTATTGCAAGGAACTACCTTTTTCCTTTTTTTCTTCTGCAAGATGTTACGCTCTTAAAGCCAAAACAATTCATTCATGAGACTGTGTCTGTGTGTGCACATGTGTTGGTGTTCCGGGGAGAAAGGATTCATTACTGTGTGTGTGTGTGTGTGTGTGTGTCCGTGAGGGAAAGAGAGAGGACGATCCTCCGTATCTTTTTTGCGTCTCTCTCTGCAGGACCAGCCTTTCCTGCGGCCCTCATACCCAGAACCTTCATACCCCCAGAACCCAGTGCTTCTGGCAGATTGGGCACCGGGCAGCTGCCTGCAGAATTCAGCGTCGTTGTAGGTTGGCTGAAAGCATTGAGCATGAGCCTGACCAGGAGGTGAGGGCCATCTGGTCTCCCGCTCATCAGAACCGGCTGGGCGCCACCCAGCTGGAAGCCACGCCCCTGGAGGGAGAGGCCCAGGAATCTGCATCCCTAACAAAGGCTCCCTCTTAGGGACACGCTGACCTGCTGGTACATTCCGCCAGAACTGCCCGCAGACAGAATCCAGCCCAAGCTCTTTCCTGCCCACAACGACGACATCTGCCCCGATCCCCTGGGGCAGCATTTCAGACAACCTCTCATTTCAGCATCCACCTTCAGAGGGGAGTACCAGGTCCTAGCAGAAGCGGGTCCCTTTCCACGTCACCATGGCCCCCTGCCCGCCACTCCCAGGCCGTGCCGTCTACCGCTCAGAACGCGTTCAGGATCCATGCGGCAGTTTCTGTTAAAAATCTGTCCCGCGCATACTCAGAGCAAATTAAATCAGATCAAGCAGAAATTGCCTTAAAGGGAGTTAACATTGTAAGTAAATTCCTGCTTCAAGTAGCCACGCTAACTGGCTCAGCCACACGTAACCTGTCGTCTGGGTCAGATCACCGAGGAAGCCGGTGGCCCCTGGGCTGTCTTTTCAGCACTGGCCCTGAGAAGTCCCACTCACCTTATCGCTCTGGATTTCAGTTCGTGATAGAGACGAGCCGCTCACCAAAGCGGTTCAACAACGTCAAGAGACTGAACGGGCGGATGGGTTTAGGATGCTGTCTGTTCAGAATGTGAAAAATGTGCGCAGTGTTTGGAGGCATCTGTTTTGTAGCCAGAAGTTAGAAGACACTCGGATGCCGGTGGGAGGGGGTGAGGGGCACACTGGGCAAAGAGGAAAGGAAGGGACATTGCCACCGGAAATGATGGTGGGAGGGCTTGCGCAGACAACGCAGGGCAGCTGTGGGCTCCTGTGGTCGGTAGAATAACGCCCCCGGAACCTCCACCTCCCAGTGCCCCAAACCTCAGAACACACGACCTTCCGCGGCAAAAGCGACTTTGCAGCTGTGACTACGGTTAGAACCTTGAGAGGAGAGGTCTCCCTTGATCGTCTGGGTCAGGCCACTTTGATCCCATGAGTCCTTACAAGCAGAGAGCCTTCCCCAGCTGTGGTCAGAAAGAGGCACGGAAAGTTGGAGGGCATGTCAGAGAGACAGACGCGAGAAAGGCCTCACCCGCTGTCGCTGGCTTTGAATCGAGCAGTGTGGCACCTCCAGACGCCGGGAAAGGCGCGAAAGGCGTTCTCCCCTGGGGCCTCCAAAGGGACCATGGCCGCGGGGAGCCCGGTGAGACCCGATTCAGACTTCTGACCTCCAGAACTGTGAGGGGGTACGCTTGTGTTAAGCCACAAGTCTGTGCTGATTTGCTACAGCGGCCGCAGGAAGCACAGACCATTCTGGAGTCCCCGCTGCCCCCCCACGCCTATTCCCCGAGCCCCGCGGCCGGGGGCACTGGTGAGTCTGCTCCACACCATTGCTTTAGGGGTTAAATGAGGTCCTGCACAGAGAAATACTGGCTCCTTGCTGGTACCCGACGTGCGTGAGCCACGGTTGGATGAGAGGAAGGAAGGGGCCATGCGCCACGCAATGCACAATGGAGAATTCACGAGGGTGGCGAGGACACAAAGCGTGGCCGTGCAGGCGGAAGCCTTTACTACAGAGTATTCGCCAGAGTTACGGGCCTGCAGGTTAGAGCGTCTGCTTGCAAGTGGACCGGATGGTTTCCAGGTGCCCCTTCTTCATGACCCCATAGCTCTGTCAGCCTCGTGAGCCCCGGAGGCTGCACCGGCTTGGACCCCGGGGAGGCATCTTGGCGAGTGGCACGCAGGTCACGCTGGCAGGGGCTCTGCTGACGGAGGAGAAGCTGAGTGTAGGGAGCAACCAAATGACAAGACAGTCCTGGACTTCTGGTCCCGCTTCGCCCCGTGCCATCCCTTGACGGTGCTGGGAACGGTGGCATTCTTCTGTCACCCCCGCTGGAAAGAGGTTTCATTCCCACACGCCCGAGCCTTCTGAAATGTGAACTGTTCCATTTCCTTCTTGCTTCCCAGGGAGAAAACCAAAGGCTTTGTATTCACACCGCACCATCTCAATACTTGATTTAGCCTTCACTGTTTGTGCAAGAAAATTCCTGCCTCTTTTCAGATTCCGGGCCGTCCGCTGCCCGTGCGCATCTCGTGGTGTCTCGGTTTCCTTTTGGAGGGCATGCCCCCTGCTCCTTGCTGGCCTGGCCTGGGGAAGGGCCGGATGGACCGCTGCCCACTGGACCTGTCATCCCCCTGAGGGCGGGCGTGGTGGCCCCTCTGAGCCCCGCAGGCCGGAAGCCAAGCTGCCACACAGCGCCACTTAGTGGCCGTGAGCCACAGGCGCGCCCTGCTGGGAGTCCGCAGGAGTTTGGGTGATAAGGAAAAACTGGGGTTTTACAGAAGTCACGTTTCCGCTTTGTCCCGAGAGCTCTCTGGATCTGAGAGCTCTGTTGGAATTTGCAGAAAGCAGCAATCTGTGAGTGAATTAAGGGATGCGTACGCGTATCGATGCATTCAACAGAGCCATATGACGGGATGAAATGGTCTGGTGTTCAACCTAATATTTGTGCATGGGGACCTGGGGGCGGAAGTAAGCTCCGTCTGGCATCACCTGTCTATCTTCTGTCCACCTAGCTATGGTCTATCATCTGCCTGTCTGTCCCTGTCCGCATTCACACATGCACACGCTTCACAGAAATACCGATCACGTATTTGAGAAAAAGTAAAACCTCACCCTCTTGAACTTATCCCAGAGTGTGTATCACATTCAGAGTCTAGCTGCGTGAATTTTCCATTTAGGATGCTTTGGCAGAGTCAGTGTGGAGAGCCTCAGTGTCCGCAGACAACCCGAGGCATTGACAAGGGTGGGGGTGGGGAACGTCCCCGTGCCGTGGGGCAGAGACTCACCTCTTCCCAGGCAGGTGGTCCAGTGGGCCTGGGAGCAGTTGGCTGTGAACGGCGGGCCGACGGCGGCCATCCCCCTTCTCTGGAGGCGCCGGACCACTGTCTTCTCTCCAGCCCCGGATTTGACCGTCACACCCATGCTTCTCCTCTCTCTTCAGTGTCAGGCCCCTGCTCTCTCCGCCGGCTCACATCTGCTTCCTCCCTGGTCACCCCTGGTCCAGACGGGACCGATCTCGGCCCCATGCCCGTCACGTGCCCTGCGGGCTTCCAGCCGCTGCGGCTGGTCTCCTTCCAGCCCCTGACAGGACAGCGACGGCTGCTCCCGGCCAATGGGAGTGCGCCTGCGGGTCACGTGGTCAGAGGAGTGGGCTCCCGCCTCCTCGTGCGGTCCGTGCGGGCCTTGGCCCTGGGCGCTCCTTGTGCCTGAGATGCTCTGAGTCTCCTCCTTTCCCATCTGCACCCGCAGTCCCGTCCTCTCTGCACTCCGTGGGCACTCCGACTAGGAAATCGCCGGGCGCGTGTGCCCCTGCCTGCGCTGCATCCTCCCTGGATCGGAGCTCCGAGTGAGCCCCCCGGGCCTTATCTGCTGTCTCCCTACACGCCAGATACATCGCAGGCCTAAGTGGCCCGTGTTGAACTGGGGAAGGGGCTCTTAGCGTAGTCCCCACTGTCCCGTGGCTGCGGGACCACTCCCTTCCGGGCTGGGCACGTCCCATCACCCTGGGCCCTTAGCTGGCGGTGAGGCAGCTATTCAGCTCCAATTGCCTCTGCCCACGTGGGTGACGCGCACACGTGTGCTGTTCAGCAGCCGTTCCCAGCCGCCGCGCTTTGACACTTTGGCGTTTGGAGCCCAGCCAGCGTCTCTGGTGGGGCCGCGTCCTGGGGACCGTGGGATGTCCGGCAATACCTCTGGCCTCTAGTCACAAGACACCAGTAGCGTCCCCACCCGTCCCCACCTGTCCCCACCCTCACCACAGTTGCGACAACAGAAATAGCCCCCGACTTTGCCAAATGTCCCCTGGGGCACACTCACCACTGCCTCCTATGTATCAAATTCTCCACTCCTCACCATCTGCCTGCCAGGGGGACCGTCGTTATCTCTTTACAGAAGGGGAAGCTGAGCTCAGAGAGGTTAACACACTTGCTCAAGGTCACACAGCCAGTAAGCCAAGGGGCAGAAAACTGAACTCATGCCTTAGCCTTTCTGGAAGTCTCCAGAAGGACAAATACGTGCCTCCCCTCCTGTGGACAGCACTGTCACTGAAGCCGTCAGTTTCTCGACCGCAGGAACTGGGAGGACCCACACCCAGTCAGGACGTGTCCAAGTGCAGATGGGATGCTGAGAGAAGCCGTGACGCTGGCCCAGGTCAGCAGGCGAGCAGGTGAGCATGTGGGTCGCTGGTGAGGGGCTTCGAGCCTGGCTCAGGTCCACCTAGAATCTCCTTCTGGAGTAATCGAAGATTTGCAGAGGGGAGGGGAGGGTGGCCACACGGCCATACCGCTCGTCATTTCTCATGAGTGGTGAGGCAGGTGTTGGGCGGCCCGAGAAGAGGGTGAGGCAGGCCAGGCACCTAAGGTTGCTCTTGACCCGCTCAGGGCCAAGCCCCTGCTCGTCCAGGCTCGAGAGTGAGGCCGTTCCACGTGTGTGCCCTGGGTGCCCCCTCCCCTCCCCCCACACCTCCCCGGGGCCCCAGCTGGTCCTGTGCCCCAGCTGGTCCCAGCCCTCACTCTGAGCCTTGCCCCTCCAGCCCTCAGATTCATATTTATGCCAGTGGCCATGCTTGACCCCCCCAACGTCTCCCATGCACACCCAAAAAGCTTTTCAAGGTGTGTTCAGAGAAGGGTGTGTGGCCCCCTGGCCGGTCCCTGGCTCATCCTCCGAGCCACCTTGTTGAGGGAGGCTAGGCCAGGGTGAGCAGTCAAAGCCAGGCCAGCCCAGGTCACCCCAGACCAGCCCAGGCCACATCCGGCCACACCTGGTTCAGCGCACCCTGCCCGGGCGTTGGCCATGCTGCCGTCTGGGAAATGGGTTGCTGATGTCCAGACACACGAGCTGCAGCTTCGGCCCAGCCCTCTCCTGTCCTGGGGCCTCTGGAGGCTCGTGAGAAGCACACAAGCCCATTCTGGCACCCAGGAGCCGCCTGCACAAAAGCCGTGCCCGGGGCGCACGCAGCTCGGCTAACAGCAGGTGGTGAGGCCAAGGCCTCACTACTCCCCATCACTTTCAAACCACGGCTCTATTCCAATGATTATAAAGCTCCCTGGCCTCTGACAAATGAACGGAAAGCCTTCCCACGTGCCGACAGAGCCGGGAAAGAGAATGGCATCAGAGCCGGGCCTCACCCTCCCTGGTGGGTTCTGCTCTTCCTAATTTGTGTTTGCCCAGAGCGATGGGAAATCCAGAGGCTGGCAGGCTGTTACTCACTTTCCAGCCCCGTCAGTCTCGGTGAGCTTGTACATTATCGGATGTGAGTTTGGGGTGAATTATTCAGGTTGCGCGTTTTGATGAATGGGGAAAAAATGCCTGTGCAGAACACAGAACTACGTGTGTGTGTCTGTGTTTCAGGAAAACACACATCCCCTTTGCTAATCCCCACTTGTACTTCCTGCACAGCATCTCCTGCGGGCCTTCCGTGCGCGGGGCAGAGTGCCGGGTGGCGGGACCCAGCTCCCCGGGAGACACCTGCCCATCCCTCCGAGCCTCATCCGTATCATCAGTGTCAGTAACAGTCATGATAACACCGACTGCCCTGAGCGTGGGGGGCGGAGATCTGCCTGCTCTCAAGGGCTGGTCAGACCACGATGCGCTGTTCGCTCAGTCTCGGACCAAGCCCCGACGGTGGCGCGGCCGGGAGACCATCTGCAATACGGAGCAAGACCGGGAGGGCCCGCGTCCCACCGCCAGCGTCTCTGTGACTGTCTGTAAATCACGGGCGACCTCCTGGCTTTGCGAGAGCCCCCTTGGCAAGAGGACGGGGCATGGAGGACCTCCGACGGCACCGCGATGGAGGGATGTGATTCTGTTTTACAGCCTCCCCCCCGTCCTCCCGGATTTATTTACTAGCTAATCACCTGTGTGAGACAGTGCCTTTTCGTCCCGCTTAGATAACCCACGGGTGTCCAGGTCAATTGTTGATGCACCACAGTTGGCTGGAGGCCCCTCTCACTTGAAAGCTGATCTCTGGTCTCCGAGCTTAGCCGGCTTCAGTGATGTGTTATTACTACAGTTCCATCACCTCATATTATTAATTTCATTTATAGCAGAACCAATAACTCATACATTCAAGGCACTTTGTCATGCATACCTGTAAATAGATTGGAAGTTTACTGAAGCATGCTGGGTAAACACGAATCTGCTGTCTGCTCGTCTCCTGGACCCGTGCCGAGTTCTTTCGATTCGGGCAATATTTTTTAGAATGCATATGAATTTACGCCACAAAGACAGCCTCGCCACCCCCGGCCCCTGCCACCAGCACCCCTGAAATTCCATTTAGTTTCAATCTTACTGCTCAAAGCCGGCTCTGTTGGAGCCGCGCCGCGTGAAGGTGAAATGTCACCGCGTCATTGTCACATTGATTTAGAAGCGTCGCCTGTAAGCCTCTGGCTCCTGTGGGGTCCTGCTCGGCGACGTGGGGAGGACCCGCTTCACCCCGCGCAAGGTGAGTCAACAGAGGCAGGGCTACCCCCGGAGGGGGCCCGGCGGCAGCCCCGGACAGGAGGCACCCCACTCCCACGCTGCACCCCAAGGTGACCTGGGGTCATGACAGTCTGGATAATTAAAGAGGCAAGCTGCTCGCATAGAGCAAACCTTTTATTTCTCTTTAAGGCTGCACCTAAAGAAGGGAAAGCGGAACCCAGGAACATTATACACCGACCCTTTGACAACGGCACCGTTTCCCGAAGATGATCCTGCAGGTGTATCTGCCTATGCCCTCAGCGATGACATCCGTTCAAGGGAGATGACATTGCACTCAGCGATGACATCCGTTCAAGGGAAGAAGCGCCCTGCCTCTGAGGGAAAGACCCCAGGCCCAGGCAGCAGTGCTAGGCTCAGCGTTACCCGTTTCATGGATCTCCGTGGCTTCCGCCTTCCCGGAACCCATCCCAGCCCCTTCTCCTGGTAACAGACCCTCAGTTCTCACTGGGGGATTCCACTCCCTCCTCAGTGAGACGCAAGTTCATGGACTCCATGCCTGAGTGGTCATGTGACCCAGGCATGGCCAATCGGAGCACTGAATCATCCCGGCACAGCCACTAGTTCAGAAGGCTGCAGGGACCAGGTTGGCCCGATGAGGCTCCTTCCAGGCCTTCTACTCGGATGACCCGTAAGGTCAAGTCTCCTATCACTTGTGTTACTGACAAGGCAGGTCTAAAAGTGCTGCTAGCGGCCATCTCGCCAGTAGAAGGGGAAAGCTACTTCAGGACGAAGCTAGCATGTGCAATACAGAAGGGGACCGAGGCCAGCGGTCAAAAGAAATCTGTTCAGCACCTGGGTCCAGCCATGCCTGAAGGCAACATAGGTCCTGGCTTTGGGGTTACCTGAGCCAATATACAGTATTCTATTTTTTTTAACATAAGCCAGTACGACTTGGAATTCACCCTCTTCTAAGTGGAAAACAATATCCTGATAAAACAACTTAGACCCCAAATACTAAGAGCCAGTCTCCCCATCGCCTTCTGCAATTGTTCGCCTTTCCTTGCAACCACAAGAGTCGGATTCTAAGTTAATAGTAGTCTTTGAATTCCTTCAAGTGCTATCCTTTGTAAAAGCAATCTCTCAGGTTGTCAGAGTGCGAAGTGATCCGATTGTACGGAGGAAATGTATCATTTTAAAATGAAAACGGAAAGGCGGGTTTTCTCCAAGGTCTTTTCTTTGAAACTGCGTGTCGCCCGCTCCAGCATTTGTGGTGCCCCCAGCCCACATTTTTACTGCTTTAGAGGCAGCCAGAGATTCCTCCGGCTTCCAGCCAGCCGTTAGTCCCAGCTATTCCGACTCCCGCCCCTGGATTCAGACATGGGGCAGATGGCTGAGCCCTCTTCCCAGCTGGGCTGCCACAGGCCCCCTCTCCCAGTGGCCCTGAGTAACATGTGTGCATGCACTTGACTTACGTTGAACTATTAACGTTACTTTATTTTGCACAGCTGGAGTCAATGGCATTTTGAACGCAACAGGAAAATCTATGTAAATGAATACACACAATTATCGAGAAGCCTATGCAAACCTGTCCCCCTCGATGTGGCCGGACCCCACTGAATCGTGTAACGCGGGTGACCCGAGCCCTGACTTTGTTCTAGACCTTGGGAAAACGGCCAACGCTCTGAAGATCCTTGGATTTCTGCTCACAGTGGAAAACACTGTCTGGGCTGGAGACCCCGGGACTCCCCTTTGCACGGGACCTTTCCTCGATTCGGACGATGCTGGAAGGGAAAAGCCCAGTGTCAGCGGCAAGGTCTGAAGCCAGGACTTGGTTTCTGATTGTATATAAATGTGGCTAAAACTTTCTGTCTGCCTCCTGCCCCGGTGCCGTGTTCCAGTGATTCCCAGGGCAGCCAGCACACATGGTTTTCCGGAGCCCCTCCACATGGTTGTGCAAGACCCCGGCCCGTCTCTCCTGATGCAGGCGTGCTTCTGGGAGGAGGTCCCGTCTGAAAATCCACGGGTCCTCTGGTCTCAGATGGACTTCCTGAAAGTAGAGCATGAGACAGGGCCTTGGGTGCGACAGTGTATTTAAGGATATCTCAACTGATTTCTGCATGTGGATTTTTTTTTTATCCTGCAACCTTTACGTGTGTGTGTGTGTGTGTGTGTGTGTGTGTGTGTGTGTGTGAAGTCCTTGGGGCTTTCTTCATAGGAGATCATGTCATATGCACAGGGAGACAATTTACTTCTTTTCTTCCAATTTGGATGACTTTATCTTTTTGTGTTTTGCCCAATCGCTCTGACTTTGACTCCCAGTGCTACGTTGAGTAGAAGCAGCAACAGCGATCGTCCCCATCTTGTTCCTGATCTTAACGGAAAAGCCCTCAGCTGTCCACCACTGAGTGTGATGTGAGCTGGACGCTTGTCCTGTGTGGTCTCTGTCGTGTTGAGCTGTGTTTCTTTCTATTTCGAGCCTGTTGAGAGTGTTTTCTGATGAAGACACTTGAATTTTGTCAAATGCTCTTTCCAAATCTATTGAGATGATCCTACGACTTTTTACCCTCTGTTCTGTTAATGTGGCGTCACACTCCTTGATGTGTGTTTGCTGAACCACCTTGCCTCCCAGGGATAAACCCCACCTGGTCGTGGTGTCGCGTTCAGTCTGCTAATCCACGTTCATCAGGGATATCACCCGGTGAAGGTAATTTTCCTGTGTCTTTCTCTGGTTTTGGTGTCAAGGTAACGCTGGCCTCATAAAATGAGTTTGGGAGGGTTCTGATCTCTTCAATTTTTTGGAAAGGTTTGAGAAGGACGGGTGTGCAGATTTTCCTTTAAGTTTTGGTAGAATTCGCCAGGGAAGCCATCTGGTCCTGGAATATTCTTCCTTGGGAGGGATTCTGATTGATCACTCTCCTTAGTCATGATTGGTCCGTCCATATTTTCTCTTTGCTCATGATTCAGTCTCAGTGGGTTGTGTGTTTCTAGGAATTTATTCATTTTTTTGGGGTTGTCCAACTTGTTGGCATAAAATTGCCCACAGCCTCTTAAGATCCTTTGCTTTCTGTGGAATCAGTTGTAACATCTTCTCTTTCTGATTCGAGTCTCTTTTTCTTAGATTTTTCTTAGTCTATCTAAAGTTGTGCCAATCTTTTTATATTTCAGGAAATCAGCTCAGTTTTGTTGATTTTTTTTCTATTTTTTTGAATTCTCTGCTTCATTTATTTCTGCTCTAATCATTACTATTTCCTTCCTTCCGCTAACTCCAAGCCTTCCCTCCGCTAACTTCGAGACTTCCGCTAACTTTGAGTTTAATTTGTTCTTCTTCTAGTTCCTGGAGGTGTAACATCAGGTCGTTTGTTTGCGATCTTTCTTCCTTCCTGATGTAGGCGTCTTATCACTATAAACCTCCCTCTTGGCTGCATCACTATAAACTGCCTTGGCTGCATCCTGCAAATTTTACGGTGTGTTTTTATTTCATTTGTCTCAAGACATTTTCTAAAATCCCTTTTGGTTTCTCTTTTGACCTGTTGGTTGTGCAAGAGGGGGTTAATTTCCACGTATTTGTGAATTTTCTCCCATTCTTTCTGCTATTTTACTTGTGCTTCCTTTTGGTTGTGATGGGAAAAGATACTCGATACAATCTGAATTCTTCTTAAATGTGCTAAGACTAGTTCTGTCACCTACGATGGGATCTGTCTTGAGGAACAGCCCATGTGCTTCAGAACAAGGCACACGCAGTCCCCTCTCGTTGCTGTGTCATTCACAAGAGCCAAGAGGTGGGAAAACATCTCAACGTCCATTGATGGTGGATGGAGAGAGCGTGGTGTATGTAAACAACATGACATTGTTCAGCTTTAAGGAGGAAAACCTGCCATTTGCAACGACAGGGATGAACCTGAAGGACATTGTGCTGAGCGAACAAGCCAGACACAGAAGGATGAAAAATGTGTAATCCCTGTTATGTGAGGTAGCTAAAACAGAGTTAGAAACGAGAGCAGAATGGTGGTTTCCGAGGGCTGCGGCGGGGGGGATGGGGAGCTGTCCTTCAACGGGTGTAAAGTTTGGTAAGTTCTAGAGATGTGCCGTACCGCTTAGAGCCCATAGTTAACGATCCCGAACTGCACACCTACAGCTTTGTGACGCGGGTAGATCTCATGTCAACCGTTCTTACCAGAGTAAAAGAATAAATGAATGAAGGCATTCTCACTCATAAAACCGTACAGATGTGCTCAGGAGGTGGGAGACAGGGAGGGTGGAGGGTGACTTACCAGCTGGTTACTGACCGGGCACCTGGGGTTCGGCCCAGAAAAGTGCCGCCCTCCGTTGGCTTTTAAACGACAGATTTCTGCCATACAAGCGGAAACTTTTGCACTCTGACAACCTGAGAGATTGGCTTTACCAGAGTAAGGAGCTGGGGTACTAACCCGCTCACTCCCACCCACCACCGGAGGCAGGCTGACCCCAGGCGAGATCCGCACCCTGACCTCCCTCCCTGCGCACACGCACACATGTGCTTTGGGTTCAGCCTGTGCAGGCGTGGAGGATGCCCTGGAGGCAGAAGGAGGGACCTCCAGGGCTTGATGCAGGCAGCCACCTGGGTGCTCAGTGCCTGCTAGAGACGTGACCCAGCGGGAGCCACGACCTCAGAGCAGAACCCGCCCTGGGGCCACCAGGGGGCCCTGGCCTGGGCTGGAGAGGTGCCTCAGCTACTCCTCCGGGCTCTGGGGCTACGTTTAGCAAATCGCACAACCCAAACCATGTGCAAGATGAGCTTGTGGAGCAGGGCCAGACCGGGAAGCTTCCTGCTGGGGGGGTGAGGGTGGCAAGTCCCCTCCACCAAGAAGACTTGGAAGGTTTGTTCTTTTGTTCCGTCCTCACGGGGAGAGGGCTCTCCGTGTACATCTGGACCATCCAGGAGCAAGCCTCGCAGAGGCCACCCCTGCAATGCAGCGTCACTCGGCGGAGGCCCGGGGCCGGCGTCATCGTGCCTGGCCTCAGTTCCCCTCCCTTTCCCCGCCGACTCCCCCTGCGGAGCTCCGTGTACGCATGCGCGGCGCCAGGCACCATCCCTTCGCGTGACGGCGGTGAACCTAACGCACGCGCAGCCGACCGCGTCTGCCAGGAGCCCTCCCGCGGCAGCCCAGGCCACGCAGCCCGAGGAAGGACGTCCCCGGAGATGCATTATTGCACTCTTCTGGTTTTGTTCTGTCTTTCCCTTCCCCCTGCCTCCTTCTGGCGTTGGAGAAAACATGAGTTGAGATGCCCGATTCCTGTCTTGCTTTCCCCTGCAAACTGGGAGTGTAAGCAGAATAACGCATTCCGTGTGTGAAGGGAGGGCATGGATGGGCCTTGCACGCTGAGCCGGGGCCTCCTGGGGACGCCCCTGCCTTCCAGCTGCGTGAGAGGCAAACCTGTCAGGACACGGTTGGGATTTCCAGCCCCAAGCTCTGTGTTTAGGGCTGAAATCAACTAGATGTTGGGCCAAGCCAGCTGCCGGGGGTCGGCTGGTTCCCCGGGGGCACCTGTGGGAACACACCTCCTCTCACCCCTGCAAAACCGGGGGCTGCCCAGAACAGCTCGTCAGTATCAAAGGCACCATGGAAGTGAGAAGGGGTTTCCGTCCTGTGTCTTAGCCGTGACTAGCTACGCGAGCAGGCTGCAGAGACAGTCGTGCGGGTCTGAGTCTGCTCTTGCCTCCTAAGCCGGGCAAGGTAACAGTTATCTGTGTACAAACTGTCCCACAGCCTGGTGTCTAAAACATCCACTTCCAATTGTATCTCACAGTTTTGTGGCTCAGGAATTTGGACAGGACTCAGCTGGGTGATTCTTCTGTTCCACAGACGCCAGTGAAGGCGACTCAGTGGTCTGGAGGGTCCTGGAGACCTTCACTCTCAAGGTGGACGTGCACGATGACAGCGGAAGGCACCCTGTGCCCGGCCACTCCCGCATGGTGGCCTCAGCGTGGTGAGACTGTGCACCTGGCCACTCAGGGGTCCGGTGAGTATGCTGCAAGAGGAGGCACCCCCTGGGGGCTGCACGGCCTCCTGTGACCTGGTATGTCTCCCCAAACGTCATTTCTGTCACATTTGGCCAAGCGAGTCGCTGAGGCCAGCCTGGACTCCGGGAGGACAAGGAGCCTCAGCGCCCTGCGGGAAGAGGCACAAAGGATCTTCAGCCATCCTTCCTCTGCCGCAGGCCCGGCTGCTACCTCTTGCCCAAGTCTCGATTCTTCCTGAGCCGATGGCGATAGTAATGGGCCCCACTTTTGAACACGGGCCTGAGAATAAAGTGGGATCACGCCCCAAAGCTGCGTCTCCGTCCCTTGAACAGGTCAGTGGGGAAGGTGGCTGTTTTTCCCTTGGTCCAACCTGGAGAGGCGCTTCCGGAGCACGTGGGCCAGAGCCACCCGGCGACGCCAGCCCGCCCTCTTCCAGCTGCCGTATCTCTCTGGCACCTTCCACCACATTCCTCTCAACGCTGACTCTCGAGTGCAATAAAGCGGCTCCTGCACGGGGAAGGCTGTGGCGCTCAGCACAGATCATTATCTCTTAAGAGCAATGAGTATTTGAGAATGTGCCTTTCCCAGCAATAATTTATAAATGAGGGAGAACAATCATAATAGTCATTGAAATCCCAAAAAGCAGGAGACTATTTATAAATGCAGAGTGCTTCATCCTTGCCAATTCCAGAATCCTGAGTACCTAAGTGGGAGAGAGTGAGGGCAACTTGGTTAATTGGCATCTAACAATCCTGTTGTGAAAGGTGTTCCCCAGGACTCAGAAGAGGCCAGGAAGGCGGCCAGCTCGGCTCCAGGACAGCGAGGAGGGGGGGGCTGTCGGCACGGAGGCGGCAGTGGTGGGGGGGAGACTCCCTGAAGCAGTGCCTCGCAGCCAGAGGCTGGGGCACTAACCCAACCCACCTGACGGGGCCTGGGTCGGAGGCTCCGAGATTGGGATCCCGGGCCACTTGGTAGTGAGCAAGAATGAAATCCTGCCATTTGCAGCAACGTGGATGGAACTGGAGGGTATTGTGCTGAGTGAAATAAGTCAGTCAGAGAAGGACAGATATCATATGTTTTCACTCATGTGCATCTTGAGAAATTTAACAGAAAACCATGGGGGAAGGGAAGGGGAAAAAATAGTTTCAAACAGAGAGGGAGGGAGGCGAACCATAAGAGACTCTTAAATACAGAGAACAAACTGAGAGTGGATGGAAGGGTGGGGGAGAGGGGAAAATGGGGGATGGGCATTGAGGAGGGCACCTGTTGGGATGAGCACTGGGTGTTGTACATAAGTCATGAATCACAGGAATCTACTCCCGAAACCTAGAGCACACTGTATACGCTGTATTTAGCCAACCTGACAATAAATTCTATTAAGAAGAAGAAGAACCATGGAAGTCAGGAGAGAGGCCATCAACTTACCTGAAATTCATTTAGGGCAAGAGCCTGTAGTCTTTACTGTTTAAAAACACAGGCACAGGGGGCGCCTGGGGGGCTCAGTCGGTTAAGCGTCTGACTCCGGCTCAGGTCATGATCTCACAGTTCGTGAGTTCGAGCCCTGTGTCGGGCTCTGTGCTGACAGCTCAGAGCCTAGAGCCTGCTTCGGATTCTGTGCCTCCCTCTCTCTCTCTGCCCCTCCCCCAAGTGCTCGCGCGCGCGCGCTCTTTCTCTCTCTCTCTCTCTCTCTCTCAAAAACAAACATTGAAAAAATTAAAAATAATTAAAAATAAATAAACATAAATAAAACAGGCATATTGGAAGCAAACAGGAAGTCCTTAAAGAGGTGGATGGACAAATACACCGTGGTCCATCCAGACGATGGAACATCATCCGGTGCTAAACAGACATGGGAATCTTCAGTGTGTGCTGCTGAGAGAAGCCGGTCTGAACAGACTTCACACTACACGGTTCCAACTGTATGATGTTCTGGAAAAGGCAAAACTATGGAGACTCAAAGACCGGTGGTTGCCAGGGGCTTGGGGAGCCGAGGACAGGCAGGCAGGGCATGGGGGGATTTGAGGGCAGCGCGAGTGCTCGTACGACGTGTGACGGTGGATGCATTTGGCACGACAAGCCCCAGTTGGCTCTGTCCTGGAACAACAGCCCCCAGAACCCCGGATACAGGGGCTCTGGGAGGAGGATGGCACCTGTGTGCTAACCCCAGGGAAGCGTTTGCGTTTTCTCACCTGTAAATGGAGGCCGATGCTGCCAGTCCCACTTCCGGAGCAGGGAGGCGGCCAGGACGAACTGGAACAGCAGGTGTACAGGGGTGAGATGAGACACTGCTGCTGTGTGCGCCTCACGGAGCCCCCCGGCCTTGGCCCGGCCCTGGTGTGAGACCTAACCTCCCCCTGGGACGGTGAGACCGCGGGGACAGGGGCGGGTTTCCTGGGACGCAGCACAGTACCTGTTCAACCCGAATCAGTCAGGGAGTCCGTGCGCTCGAGCCCAAGCTCGTTAAGCGAGGACCCCGGCTTCTGGAGCGAACAGGCCTTCCTCACCTGTCTCATGGGGTGGCCACCTGCGGTCTGGGAGCACCGCCCACACGGTCTCCCGGAAACAGCTGTGATCAGGATTAGACCTCCCGCTGTCTCTCTTCTTCTTCCTCAGTTTGGGAACACTCCGGAAGGAGCTGCTTTCTGTGCTGTAGCTACGGAGCTAAAATGCCCCCCAGAGAGGGGCCCCTGGGGGCTCAGTCGGTTAAGCATCCGACTTCCGCTCAGGTCATGATCCCGAGGTTTGTGGGTTCGAGCCCCGCGTTGGGCTCTGTGCTGACAGCTCGGAGCCTGGAGCCTGCTTCGGATTCTGTGTCTCCTTCTCTCTCTGCCCCTCTCCTATTCATGCTCTGTCTCTCTCTCTCAAAAATAAACACTAAAAAAAAATTTTTTTTTAATTAAAATGCTCCCCAGAGAGGCCTCAGGACCTGTGGACAGACCTGTGCTCACCTCCCTGTTCTGTTCTGGGTGAGCTTCACAATGTGAAGCAAGCCACGTCCCTCCCGGAGCCCCAGTGAAACGGGGCTCTAGCAAGCGGATGGGGTGCTGCCCGAGACCCTGCTCGGGAGACAAGGGTGCTGCCCGAGCGTCCATGCGGTGCCCCCAGCAAGCAGCTCAAAGCTGCTCTACGGCACCCAGCCTTGGCTGGAGACGTTCCGTGGGGGCCCCGGGGCGATCCTTTCTGCAGCCTTGGGGGCAGAGGGCTCTGCACCCACTGGGTTATTTCGCGCCCTCCTGCCTCCTTCTTGATGCCCCAGCACCTGCTTCTACTCGTTCACCAGAACTCACCTCTTCTGCAGCTGGAGACCCAGGTCTAGGCCATTTGCTATGTGTGTGTGGGGGAAGGGGGGGATTCCTGTTCGTAGGAATCACCAATTCCACAAGTGTTAGCTTGAGAGCTGGATGGCCTGTCGAGCAGACTGGACGACCACGTCTCCTCCCCGCTTCCTTTCTACAAGGCTCCCCTTTCCACACACAGCGCCCAGCAGCCTCGAGGGCCCTGCCAGCGGTCCCGAGAATCCCACTCTCATGGTCCACCGGGACACGGGATATCACCGCCACTCTGGCCACCTGCCATGGTTTCGCCCGTCAAACAAGGAATTTGTTCGCTCAACCCAAGGCAGCCCGCTTACTGGGGAAGTATCAAACATTAAGCCACAACAGGACATTCAAGATGGAAGGGTTTGGAGGTGACTTAATGCCTTAGCCACTGGTGTGCATTCTGAGTCACCCAGGAAACCCTGAGAACAGATTGATCAGGCACTAACTGATATTCGCTGCACCTGAATCTACGGGGCTGAGCTGGGGTCCAAGCATCCTTATCCCAAAGAAGTGAATCTGTAACGGGTAAGGGTCATGTTTTTGGGGAGGAGGCTTCCCCCATCTGCCTCTGAGGCTTGTTCCGGGCAAAGCTTCATTCAACCACAGACCCGGAAAGGGGAAGGAGACAGAGGCGCTGCTCGGAAGGCAACACGAGGGCTTGCTTCTTGAAGGACGCGCGTCTCTGGCCCCCACACTCAGCACAGCGCCACGCTCAGGCTTTCGCTGCCCATTCCACAGCTGTACCTGAGCAGAGTGGACGGGGCTGGGATCTCCTGCCACTGCCCAAGGAGTCCAGCCACCTCCCAGCAGCCCCGGGGTCTGCGTCCTGTGCCCTGGGGGAGTTGATGGGCACTAATCCCCCAAAGCTGGATAACAAAACCCGGGTGACTGTAACCTGAAAGGATCCAGCCAGCCACTCAGCAGGTGGCAGCCGTGGCCCCGGGGACGCCAGGCGTGGGGGCGGCGGGGCGCTGAAGCCACGGGGTGTCATCCCAGCGCAGTGTCACAGCCTGGGCACTGATTTGACACCTGAAGCCTGCGTTCACCTGCTTTCCGTGTTCCTGGTCTCTGTTGTGTTTTATCGCCGCTCTTGGTCTGCTCAGATTTCCAACGTCCCCCTGCCCGCTCTCCCTCCCTTAAATCCTGTATCATCTCTTTCCTTCTCCTCAGACATTTGTTTTCATCGTCCTGCTTCCAACCCACCCCCACCCCCCCCCCACCCCCCAGCCCCTGCCTTCTGGAACCTCCTGTCATCAGCTTGTTCTGCTCAAGCTGCCTCCTCTGGCCCCAGTTCTTGTGATTCTGTCCTGGAGTTTTCCAGAAGAGACAAGAAAAGCCTCTTCCAGGTGTAGGCAAGGGTTCAGGTGGGTGCAGCATCGAGGGGCCCTCTTCACTCTTCCAAGGTTAAGTTTCAGGAGACCCGCCTTATCCCCACCTTTCTTGTTCGTCTGCTCAGTGCTGGGTGGGGCACGCACTGTCCCTGGCACTGGGAGACAGCAGGGGCACAGTGGGCTGCCCCTGTCCCACTGCACACACACCTCAGACAAGCCGAGAATCAGAGTGACAGGAGCGAGGTGTCCTGGCTGAGTGGGAGGTGCGTGAGCAGGCCTGTGGGGGGCAGGGGTCTGCACGGCCTCTCCCCTGAGCGGAAGTCAGCCATGCAGAGGCGCGGGGGTAGAATGTTCCAAACAGAAAGCACAGAGACCTGGATGCAAGAAGCAGCTCTGAGGAGTGGAGTCGGGCCGGGGACCAGATGGCATAGGTCCTGGTGAGCCACAGACACGTCATCGAGGGTCCAACCTGAGGGCTTGAAGCAGGGGCGTGATGTGACATTCTCGGATTCATGTTTCCAGCGGGGGCCCTGCAGGGCCTGGTTTGCAGGGAGAGCAGAGGGGAGGAGGTGGCTGTAGGGGTGAGAGGTGACAGGCCTCAGTCCCCGGGTAGAGGGGAGAAGACACACGTGCAATACGATTCGGGAGAAGGACCACCAGACAAGGAAGAAAGTAAAAGGATAAAAAATGCACTCACTTCCCTGATCCCACCCGGGGATGCAGGGCACCCAAGAGACGGACGGGCACAGCTCCGTCCCAGCTTAGGAGGTGCCAGGGAGCAGGGGCGCGGGGCACCCACGTTCCCGGGCATCCCGGAGACGCACGGACGGGTGCGCAGCGGCTCTGTCGCTGACATTCACCAGCCTGCCCGCGTCAGCCGAGGTCACCTGACCTCCCTTCCTCCTTTGTCGGCTGCTTCTAAAACCCAGCCGGCAAGTCGGCAAGTCGACACCATGCAAGGTCGTGAGTGAGCACTCTGTTACTGGTGACATGTGTCCCTGCTCCCAGCACCGGAGCTCCCCCTCTTCCTACAGCAGACAGGAAACAAAGGGGCACAGAAAAGAACTGCTGGGGTCCCAAGGCAGCCCTTCCCCTCCCGTGGCCGGGACGCACCTCTTCCTCCAGCAGGTCCCAGGCCGCGGACAGCTGCGCCCTTACACTGTGCTGTCCTGATCCCTTTCCCTTCCCAGCTGCTCTCCTACTTTACCGAAGCCTCCTAAGTGGCAAAGCCCCTGTCCCCACCCCCAGCCCCAGAGGAGCAGTGGCCCTGAGAGCACGGGCGGGACCCGTGCTTCGGGGCACTGGCTCAGGCGAGGGTGTGGGTCCGGACTCAGGCAGCCCCGGGCTCCGGGTCAGGCTCCTCAGTGTTCTGCCCTGGGTCCGGGAGGAGTGCGGGGTGCAGCCCAGACGGTCATGGGATCTGCCCCGGCGGCCACCACTGTTGCCGTGGCCCTGCCCGTCCACCCACTGGACACCGGGCTCTGTGGAAGGGGGTGAATACTACACCGCTGCCCGCAAGACTCTCCGAGTGTCCCAGGGAAGGCGTGCAGAGAACAGTGCCAGGGTGGTGTGACAGTGAGAAGACGGACGTGTGCAGGAAGTCCCAGAGCAGCCAAAGCCAGGTGCTGACCCCGAAGAGAGGGAGATGTGAGTGACAGAGCAGCGCCACCTCCCCCAAGGCTGACGGTGTCCTGGCAGAGGGCAGGAGGGCAGACACACAGGAGCCGGGAGGGATGTGCCAGCCTGGTGGGGTCGGAGGTCAGGCTCCTGGGGGGGGTGGGGGGGGTGGGGGGGTGGGCAGGGGCAGTTGTAGCTTTCCTCCTAGGCTTCTGCAGCAGAGTCTGGAGGTGGCCCCCAGGTTCTCAGTCACGCTGCCCAGTGCAGCCTCACAGCCTGGCCACACACCAGCTCGGGCCCGCCTTCCGTCCGCGGGAACCGCTGCCTCTTTTAGACGTGAGATGATGATTCAAAACCTTTGGGGCAAGGTCTGGTACACAGTAAATATCAGAAAATGTTAAAAGGGAGCCATGATGATGTTGGTGACAACAGGGACAGGCAATGGGCTTTGTGGCCGAGCGTCACTGGAACTGAAGCACAGAGCTTTGTGTCCCAGCCCGTCTCTCGTCTGCTTTTTCCCTAGGACTGTTCTCTGCTCCACGCAGGAAGGGTTTCTCGGGCTGGGTGTCGGGATTGTTTCATTCACTTCTACTGTGCCTTGAATACCTTCAGCTGCCCACAAGGATTCCGTTCTATTCTAGGAACACACCTTTTACTAGCATCTCCCTGCTTTCTTTACAAAACAGCTTTTATCTAACACTGACGTGCCTCAAAAATAATGGTAACTGGGGAAAAGCAAATCAGCAGCAGACAAAAACGCAGGGAAACGCGGCCGTGACACAAGCATCTGATTTGCTTCTAAAGACGAGCCCCTTCCCAGACCCACCTCAGCAAGGGTGCTCGGCAAACATCTGTGGACCAATTACAGTCAACAGTGTACAGGTGTCGAGAGGAAACAGTCACTCACATGCTACCCCCCCAAATGAGTTTTCCTAATCTCTCTTGGAAACAAAAGCCCACTTTTCTCTAGGGTTCTTTATCTGGCAGGCAGAGAGCACAGCTTCTCCTGCAGGTGGGCTGGAGCCCCCAGAGGAAGGATGGAGGTCAGGCAGAGCAGGGCTGGCTGCAGTCCTCCCTCAGGGCCCCTGGGACAGGGTTTGGCCAACTTCCTCCTGCTGATTCCCAGGCTCTGCCCCCCAGCTGTCTGGCTTCAGTAGATCCAAGGCAGGGCCCAGGAAGCAGCATTTTTACGAGGCTCCCAGGACAAGCTTATTTACCTGCGGGATCGGCCGGTGGTTCTCAAATGCTAGGGTACATGAACATTGACCCAAGAGGCTGGCAAGGGGCCGGGTCCCAGGCCCCGATCCCCAAAGCCCCAGCTGGGAGGTGGGGCCCAGGAGCTGAGCTTCTCACGAGCCTCTCTCGGATTCTGAAGCAGATGATCTGAGGGCCGAGGCAGAGAGGAAGGGGAGGTGGTTACCACGCAGATCCCTAGGTGGTGGATCTGGAGCGTGGCCCAAGGTTCTGCATTTCAAACGAGCTCCCAAGGGCTGTTGGTGCTGCTGGTCTGGGGTCACACTTCAAGCGACCTGGCTGGAGACCATCCTTTAGACTCACTCCGCTGCCGTGTATCTTAGATCACAGTTTTCCTTCCTCTCTTAATGTATCCTCACTGCTTCGTTCGCGGCAAGCCTGATAAACCAATGCTCTCTACTGGACTCACACCAGCTACTGCAGGGCCTCTGAAGCCGTCTTCCTGAAAATGTGAGTTCCCATAAGACATCAGACGCCGTGTGGAAGGGCTGCCTCCATCAAACGAGTTGGGGAAGCGCTGTGGGGGTTGCGGGGCCTGGGCTAGCCGGAAGCATCTAAGTCCCCTCACCCCGCCGTGGGATGGGGGTGTGAACAGAGCCCAGTTACGGAGTGAGGACAACCCCAGGAGTTAATTGCCACGAAGCTCGTCCGTCCGTCTGTGCCTGACTCAAGGCGGGTATTCTCAGGATGCGCGTACCCCGTCTGCAAGTGGAGGCAGCTCTGGTAGCTCATGACTCCCAGGCGCTCAGTGGCCGGCGTGTCCTCCAGTGTTTGTGCCTCGGGACCCCCACCCAACACCCCCGTTCTTGCAGTTCAAGTGGCCATGCCTGTTTGCAATCCAGTGGGTTACAGAGCCAGGAGAGCAAATGCTCTGCTCTGGAACTCATCCCCTGAGGAACACTTGTTATCAAGCTCTGGTCTTCCGGAGACAAAGGCAGGGCCCGGGATGCACATTTCAGGACGGCCTGTGTGGGCTCTCTAGGCAGTGACGGGGTACATTAAGAGGGGGGGCAGGAGCAGGGGTCTTTCAGAGGTGTGAGCACATGGCCGAGGAATGCAACCCCCCCCCCCCATGTGGATTTCCGGTAGATTTATCCCTGAAACCTCACTGGTGACGCAGGACCTCTGTGCAAGTGTGACCCTGATAAGCCAGGCGCGTTCGGGGATGTTAGTTCCCCATCAGGTTAGGAATGTGCCCAGATGCAGGGCGAGGTTCAGTGGCAGGCTGGTACAGATGTGCTGTCCCCTTTACTAGCTGCACACGCTTGCAGGGCGAGAAAATGCACGTCACCTTGTGGGGCGGCATCTACGCCAACCCGGCTCCTCCTGGCTTATCCGATCACCTGGGGTCTGAAGCGTGCAGCGCACTAACCAACAGACCGCCCTGCCCAGGTGGGAGGGCCCCTGCGGGAGAAGCAAAGGCGGTTCTGCGGCTCTTCGGCTCTTCGGGGACCTGCCCAAGTTGGCTCTGACCTTGGGGCTCCACACTTGCACTCAGTCCTCTTCTCCCTCCTTTGCGGCGCATTTCTTAAACCAGAACTAATGTATTCTGGACACAGAGCTTCTCCAAACCAAGACAAAGAAATTTCAAATATCTGAGCAAACAAAACCACTTTCTCTCAATCTCCAAGCCAAAAGGAAACGTGCAAGAAGCATTTACTCACTTTCCAAGCCGCACATATTTTCACTCGAGGATCCCTGAAAGAAGTGTCCCCCCCCCCCCCCCCCCGTTCGCAGATCACCCAAGCAGAGCAAACGCAGCCGGCCTGGACAGGCGGCACGGAAATTCCTGACACAGCTCTCCTGTCGGAAAATTTCTTCCTTTTCTTTCCTGGGGCCTCTCATTTCTTTCCCGGCTTCTCAGGCCTAGCAGTGTGTTTTGATGCACGACCAGGAATCAGTCCCGTCCCCAGTCCTTAGGGGCGCAGCGCGGCCAGGGCTCTGCACTGCGCTGGAGGGTCAGCACAGCCTGCAGGCAGAACCACAGCCCGTCCGCGCTGCGCCCTCGCTAAGGCCCGCCTGGTCTCTCGGGGCTGACTCCTGCCCGCCGAGCGTGGGTGCAAGGCCCCTCGTGAGGTGGGCCCGGGCTGCGGGAGTCGGTGCGAAGACACCCTAAACGTGGAGAACAGAAGGGGAGCGCCCTCCCACCGTGGGCCGGGCAGGAAGTTGGCCTGAGCAGCAGGGGCTCCCCATCCAGAGGGGGCGCCCAGGGTATGTGGGGGTGGGGCGAGGGGAGACTCTGTGCCTGCTTCAGTCCTCAGGTCCCCGCCCTCCTCCCCTCCCCCGACCCGGGCTCGGACGCCCCGCCGTGGGGGGCGGGGGCCCGGGGAGGAGGCGCCGGGCGCGGGCGCGGCGCGGGGGGCGCGGCGCCTTTAAGGCCCGCGTCAGGCCGAGCGAGCGCAGGGGCCGGGCTCGGGGCGGGGCCTCGGCGGGGCGGCCGCGCGGCTTCACCTGCAGTTCGGAGCGCGCGGAACAGAGGCGCGGGCGGCTGCGAGGCCGGCGGACGCACCGGCCCGAGGGAGCGCGCCGCCGGCCGACTTGGCCTGGCTCCCGGAGCCGGGCGGCGATCGCGGCGGCGCGGCCGGGCTGGAGGCGCGGGGCCCGATCGAGCGGCGGCGGCGGCGGCCATCGGAGCTGCGCGATCGGGGCGGCGGCGGCAGCGGCGGCGGCGGCGGCCGGGAGCGGGCTCCGGGCGCCGGGCGGGCGCCGGGGCGCGGCGCGGCGGGAAGATGACCGCGGGCTCCGGCGTGCTCCTCGTGCTGCTCTCGCTCTCCGGCGCGCTCCGGGTAAGTTGCCGCCTGGCGTCCCGGCCGCTCGGAAGCCCCGGGCACCGCGGGGCCGCCCCCGGAGCCGGCGGGGCGCGCACTCGCCCGGAGGGGCTCTCCCGGGCGCCCCCGCCGCGCGCACCGCTGCATCCAGAGGCTCCCGCGCTCCGCGAAGCCGCCCGCGGTCGGCAGGAGCGGGGAGCCGCCGGGGCAGAGGCGAGCCGTGGTGCGGAGCGCGGTGCGGTGCGGGTGGGTGGAGGGCCCAGAGAGCTCTGCCCGAAGCGGGACCCGCCAAGCATCCCTCGGCCGCCCCAGGTCCGCGGCCGCCGCTCGGAGCTCGGCTCTCCCGCGCCTGGGCAGGCTGCCCGCTGGCGGAGCCGGCGCGCCCTCCATCGCCCGGGAGCCGCGCGCCTCCGGAGTTGGCGAGCCCAGCCCGGGCCGGGACTGCGGGCGGGGGAGCCGGCGGCAGCAGGCGAAGAACCAGGGTGCTGGGGACACCCGGTCTCGCCGCCCCGTGCCGGGGCCGGGGTCTCGCGGCGCGGCGCCTCCTCCGTGCTGGGCTTCCGGGTGCTGACCCAGACCGCGGCTGCGGGTGGGCGGCGGATGTGGACCGCGGGGCACCTTCGCCGCGGAGTCCCCCAGGCGCGGCTGGAGCCGGTGTCCGGCGGGGCCCTCGCCGCTCGGAGCGGGGCCGGGAAGTCAGGCGGGCGCGGGGTGAGCGTGCCCGGGAGCGCGGTCCGGGCGCCCGCCTCCTTCCCTCCGAGTCCGCGAGCTCGGCCCCCAGACCGGCTGTGCGCGGCGGGTGCAGGCCCCGGGGCGGCGTGCGGGGCTGCGCCGGGTAGCGCCCCTGGGGAGGCGGCGGGGCCGCGGGAGTTGCAGGAACCCCCTCTCGTGGCCGATCGGCCTCGCTGCTCCTCCGGGCAGCGCGGTTGCAGCCTCCGAAATAAACAAGTGCGGCGCCCCCAGGCCCGCTCGGAGGCTGCGGGGCGCTCCGGCTGCGCTCGCCACTCGCCCGGGCGGGGCGAAACTTTCCCGGGCGAGTTCGCCCCCGGGGTTCCGGTCCTCTGTGGAGCTCGGTTCCCGAGGAGCGGAGCCGCGGCTTGGAGCTTTCCCAAGGAACGAGCCCGCGCCCCTCGCTCTCCCCTTGGCGCTTTGTGGGGAGGGCGTCCGCGTCCGGGCCGGCGGCGCGGTGCCGGGGCCCGGCGGGCGGGCGGCGGCGGCGGCGCGCGGGACTGGAGCGGGCGCCGCGGCGGGAGGCGCGTTCCGCTCGGCGGCCCCGCGAAGCCACGACCGCGGGCTGCGCCCCTGCTGCCGGCGAGCGCTGGCCGGGGGAGAGGGGCCGCTGCGCTCCGACGTCTCGGCCCAGCGTCCTGCCGCGCGCGCCGTGTCTTCGACGGTTCCCCTCCGCTCGAGGCTGTCCTGTAGCTGCTGCCCCCCCGCAGCCTGGCCGGGGGGCTCTCCGCCCGTCCCCCAGCCCCTCTCGCTGGGCAAGACCCGAGGACACCCACCCTTTCAGGTCAGTCAGGGCAGCTGTCTCGCCCGTTTGGGCCAGAGATGGGGGCTCCACGGGCGGACAAGTGTCCAGCCCAGTGGAGGTGCCAGGGCTGGAGGGTGGAGCCGCGTCGTCGGGAGCCTCCCTCCTTGCCCAGCGCTGAGCCGCCTCTGGGAGGACCTCCTCTCTTGCTCTGCCGCCGCCTCCCTCCCTGGGGACCCACAGAGAAGACAGAAGCCCAGCTCTGGGGCCCCGAGGGGCGGTGGCCGAGAGGGCCTCGGCTGGCTGCACCTCCCTCCTCTCTGTGGCTTCCTCGGCTGTCTTCGGACACTCCTCAGACGTTGCTTTCTGCGGGGATAGAGAGGTCCTCCGAGGCCCGCAGCCCTGCCATCCGCTGGCCCTCCTCCCCGCCTGCACCCCCGTGCCCAGGCCGAGCCAGCAGTTACCCCCTCACCCGCGCTGGGCTCCCGCCGCTTCCGCGCGGGAAGCAGAGGACCCTCCCCTTGACTCGAGGTCAGAAGGTCACGTGCCGCGTCCTTCACGTGACGTCCATCCCATGGCGCAGGGCATCTCTTCCCGTCACCTGGGCACGAGGAGGGTGAGCCCAGGACAAGAAGGTGCCCCGGAGAGAGACCACAGTCACAGGACACGTCACAAGTGTTCTGTTTCATCGTTGTTGTTAATCTCCCACTGCGCCGGTTTATAAACCGCGCTCGATGGGGGTGGGGGGGGGTGTGTGTCGAGGAAAAAGCGGTTTATACCGACTTTATACGGGGTTGGGTGCTGGGCGGTTCCGGGCTTCCGTGGGGTCTGGGACGGAATCCCCCCAGGAGGGTGCTGTTGGACCAGGTGAGTCCCTGAGAGCACGGAAGCAGGGGAGCTTGGGGGGAAGGCTGTGGCTCAGGTGGTTCTGTCATAGCCAGAGGCCAGACCCTGCCTGCGGCAGCCACTGAGAAACAAGGGGTTGGATTAAATTTCTGCCAACTTTGCATTTGTCCCGACCTCTTTTCTTTCTGTTCTCAGGCCCATAATGGGGATCTTACAGCCCGGGAGACCTGCAAGGCTGGATTCTCCGAAGAAGACTACACAGCACTAATCTCGGAGAATATTCTGGAAGGAGAGAAGCTTCTCAAAGGTAGGGGGGCGTGGGGGGTGGGAAGAAATCGCACACTGTGTTCTGGACTGGGGAGACCTTTCCGTGGAAAAGGCGGGTCGGGGCTGTCTTTGAGGCAGGCTGTCTTCCAAATGATGGTTGTGAGGTCAATGAGGTGTCCCTCCGTGGACCTCAAAGGCATTTTGCATCCCAGGTGAATGATTCAGAATGCCTGTCATTTTTGAGTGAGGTGAATCATTTCCTGGGCAACAAATTGGAATTCGGATGTAACGTCACCCAAATAATGTGCAGAGAGAGAGACTTTTTTGCTAAGTATTTTTATGTATGAAATTCTGGATTCTTAAATTATCCCTGCTTTGAAATGCATGATAAAGCAGACGATGTTGTTGGAAATGCGGTAAATAAACCCACAGACGTTCTGTTCACAAATGTGGTATTCATTTTCATTACTACCCCACTGATAACACGAAAACACACATGCAGGAGGGAACTACCAATTAGCTTTATCGTAATTGTAGGATTATATCCACGTTTGTGATGGGAACGTCAGAGGCAGCTTCAAAAGTCAAGAGACAGGAGATCATTCTGTATGTTGATCCGTTTCCCTTTCGAGACAAACTAATTAAACTTCCCATGTGTACGGGAGGGGAGATCAATCAGGCCTTCCTTGTGAGGTTTCCAAGTCCTACCGCGAACACCGTGGCTGAGCGCCTTCCCAGAAGCAGCAGCTTTTAGCCGGTTTCGGAGTGACGGAGGGAGCAAACTTTGGATAAGGCTTCAGAGCTAAATTTCAGCACTCACGACTAAATAATCCTCATAGCGCTGACTTTCTCCCCAGCTTTGGATTTCAGGGAATCTCAGATTCTCAAGAGCTGACAGCAGCTCCTTAGGGGGGCGGTGGTGGGGGTTTTTCGGATTCTCTTCCTCGGGGACAGAGCTCGGTCACTTATCTTGTTCGTTCTTGGTTACGTGAACGGGATTTTTATTTGGGGCTGAGTGCAGCTTCCCTCACCTGTTTGTTGTCATCTGCGTTGACCTGCTAAGGGCATCATCTGTGGAGCCTTTCCATGGATTACCCACCCTCCCTCCCCCCAAAAATCCGCGGCAGTTGCCCGGAAGCAGAATGGGCGTGTTGCATGAGTAGGCATATGTGGTGAGAGCCTTAGGAGATGCTCTGTGAATGTGCTGTGCGTGTCATTTCAGAATTCGAGAGGGTAGACCCTCTTTCAGGATGGATTGGTCTCCCGAGCATCCCTGTGTGCCCTCAGGGAAGGCCTGGAACATTCTTCTACTCCCAGTGCATTGTCCTGTTGCACACAACAGGGACGCTGTGGTGCCCCCGTGTGCTGATCTGGAAGCTGGCTTCTTGTGCCTCTCTGGGCAAGGAGCCACACCTGATGGGATCTTGGAGTTTCACTTTGACCCAGGAATTTCAGAAAGAAGGCCTCTGTTTTAGTAATAAGTACTACCTACCGCAGAAGAGTGGCAGAATCTCAGACCTCTTATGATGAAACGTGGGATTTCTAACAGGCGTCTGGTCTCCCCCCTGGTGGAGAGCTGGCCCCTCTGCTCTTGGCCCACGTGGTGGGGAAGTCACAATCGCTGGCTGAATGTTGGCCTGGCCCGTGAGCCCAGATGGTTTTTACCCAGCGTGGGGCGAAGAGCCCACCATGGTAGGCGAACTGGGACCAGCAGACAGGCTTTGAGGATGCGGGACTCATTTTCTGGGCCCTTACTTGTACCTGAGATGTGGCCCAGCGCAGCCCAGGTTGAGGGGAGCTGTGTCCCAGTCACTGGGGCCTGCTCCTCCCCTCCTCTGGGGTAGGCTGGAGCCCCCCTGCTTCTCCTGCACCTGCCTCCCTCCCCCTCCACCAGGCCGTTCTCAGGGACAGAGAGATGTTTTCTATCTCAGAAATAATTGTTGCAGATACGGAAGCAAAAGCCAACGCTGACATACATTCAAACCAGGACAGATAAAAATGTCTCTGTGTACAAACTTTGCAAGTGACAAGACTGCAGTGAAGATGTGTGGGTCCAAGATAAGATAATGGCACAACACTTCTGTTATTCTGGTAGGAATCAGGTTAAGCTGATAATGACTCCTTATAATTGAGTTACTCCAACGGAGAGAGCTTAACCTTCATTTGATGAGCAAAGCTTCACGGCGTCCCCATTTTATTGTAAGTACGCCGTAAGCCATTAACGACTGCTCGGTGGCTCCTTCTCTGCCTGAGTCAGCTTACCAGTAGCCCCGAACCTCCAGATTCCAGAAGGAGCGATTTGTTACATGGTAATTAACTTATTTATGATAAGTGGATGGAAGAAATGTCGTGGCATTTTGTTTTATGTCTAAATGAAAAGCATTTCCGTTCTAAAAATTTGATGCTAATTAGGCTTAAAATAGTTTTCCCCAATAGGATAGCAAATACTATGGTACTGTGGACCTTTGGACCAGCGGAACGTGCTGTGGGACGAGTGCCCCGCTGGTTCCTAGGTCCCTAGATCTCCTCCGAGTTCTGTCTCCTGTGTCTGCTTTTTCCGGCAAGCACGTGCATGTGGTCACATGGGCTCTTAGCTGAGGTTTTGTTTTCAAGGTAGTTCACTACGGCCGCCATCACCGGTGCATGGTAATACCCACAGTAGGTTGGTTAAGCGGTTTCTCCCTGGGCCCAGATGGAACGTTCTGGGAGCCCTGGTTGAGCGGGGGCTGGTTGCCAAGCCGGTGTCTTTTTCTCTGCTTTGTTAATAATTAACGGTCAGCCCTGCTGAGGAGGCCGCAGCTGATGCGGTGACCTGCATTGCTCTGTTGTGGCGGGCAGAGTTCTGGAAAACCCAGAGCGGCTCCGCCCGAGGATGGGAGGGTGACAGGATGTGTGGCGGGGACCCACGACGCACGGGTCCTGTCTCCTCCGGGTGCTGGAAAAGAGGCGGCATGTGAGTAGAAACGTTCGGAGGGGTCTGGTGGGCCTTACCTAGGGGAAGCGGGCTCAAGTGACACGGAAAAGAGGAGCCTGCTTCGATGACGAGCCGTTGTGTTCCCCTCCTGCGTGAGCGTGGGGCCGTCGTGTGCACCCTGGGCCACACCCTGCTCCCTCATCGGAGGACTTCCGTTCTCTGCTCAGTCATCTCTCTTACGTAAACCGGAAATTTCATGAGGACCGCAGCCTGTCACTCCAGTTTACTATTTTAGATCATTTCAGGATGTTCAGAAGGAGGAGAGAGATGGTCGAGGGCTGGGGCGGCGGCTTATCAGCGGCGTCATCACTTGCTTGGTTTAACCCTGCCGTCTCTACTTTGTCAGTTCGGTTTATTGCCTCATCGTTGTAAACTGGCTGCTGCGGCTCCGGGCATCGCACGTGAGTTTGGAGCAGGATGAAGCGAGGAGGGGGTAGCACCATCCGCATCCCTTCCCTGTACCGGGAAAGCAAGCACTTTGTCAGGTGGCTCGCTGTTCTGGTCGGCCGGAGCTTGGTCACCCGCCGCTCCCAGCCGTGAGGGGTGGGGACGCTGGGAAGGAGAGGGCTGTGTCGCCGTATCTGGGTTAGCGCTGTTACGATCCCCCACCTGGTAGAGCCGTGTCCTCGGAGCGAGTGGGATTCTGTTTTCGGAAGGAGGAAGGGAGGGGTGGACGCAGGGAGACAAGCAGCGACATCCGCTGCCGGCGCCCTACCTGCCGCGTCGTGGGATGAGCGACTCCTTTGCGTACCGGGCGGGAGAGGGCGGGACGGTCCCAGACCGTCCAAGTGCAGGCGTTTGCGGTCAGCAAGCGAGCATTTGCCACGATGTGATCGGCGCGGCCACGAGTACCCTTCTCTGGACGAGGACGTGGAAAGTAGCCGCCCTGTCCCCTCCGTGTGGACAGGTCGCTCCTGCCGGGGCAGAAGGCAGCCCCAGGCGCGCGCGAGAAGGTAAGCGAGCCCTCCCGCCTACCCAGCCCCCGGCTTCGTGCCCGGCCTGCGTGCGGGCCGCGTGCGGGCTTTCGTCTCGGATGAAGAAGTTAACGAAGGAGCCCGAGAGCGCCGACACCCTGGCGCGTCTAGGGCGCCCTGGTTAAGTCGCGGGGGAGCGGGAGCTGCCGTGAGCGAGCGGGTAAATGGCGCTGGTGACCCCCGGCCACGTGTGCTTCAAAGCGGCAGGAGCGGCTGCCCGGCCAGCACCGCCTGGCCCTCTTCCTCGGCGACGCCCCTTCTGTACCCACCCGCCTGGCGTACGCGGAGTCCTGCTTAAGATGCTCACACGGCAGGTGGACGCCCTCACACCAAGGTGGCGGTTCAAGCCGTGGGGCCTCATTAGGGTATGCTGCTAGATGACGCTTCTGGGAAGGGGGTTTTTTTTGTGTGGCTCTGTTCGCTTTTCTTCCTGGTAAAGAGGAACAGATTCGGCTGGCCACGCCTTCTGCCTTTTGCTTTTTACCTCCTTCTCCTGCCTGGAAGACGGATGCGACGTCTGAGGCAGAGCAACCATCCTGTGACTGTGAGGACGGCAGAGCGGGAACTGGATCCTAGGTGGCGTCCTTGAAGGGCATCCAGATAACCCGTGGGCTCGTTGTCCCCCAAGAGATGAGAAGAATGAGGCTAACACACCGCAGTTGAGTTTCTTGCCGTACGTGACCGAACGCAGTTCCTGATTTAGGGAAACAGTGCACCCTAGCTAGTGCCTGTCCTTGTCTCTGGAAGCTTGGAGTACATTTCATCCTCTGACTTGTGCCCAGGTTTGGGGGTCCTTCTGCTCAGTTTTTGTTCCTTGGGCCCTGATTTCCATCTCTCTTTAGTGGCCTGGCTAGTACCCACGCCTAGCCGAGAGCATGCCGTGGGCACTCAGTAAGTATTTGCTGGGCAGATGAAATGAACGGGCACCACGTTCAAGTCTGTGGCCAGGATGTGGATGAGTCCTTACGTGTCTGCCCCTCCCATCGTGGAGTGCAGAGTCTCCGTGGGCTCTCTTAGTCGTCCTCATCCAGGAGAGCGGGCATTGGGACTTCGTCTCTGTCCGCAATATCGACTGGCTCTGGGGAACCTTGGTCTCCACTAGGTGGAGGTGAGTGGGCGCAGAGCAGGACCGCGTCCCGACGGTGAGCTCCGCCCCCGTGGGCGCGGCCCTCGTGGCCCGACTGGGTGCTGCGCACCGGGTCCCTGAGGCAGTGTGTCGGGAGTTCCCGTCTTCTGACTTCTGCCCCGTGTGTATAATCACCCGTCACCAAATCAAAACCCTCAGTGCTGAGAGCTCACACGCCAGTTAGACGTGAGGATGATGCACTCGTGGAAGCTGTGGCTTAAAGGTGAAGGTTTTAGGGGCGCCTGGGTGGCTCAGTCGGTTGAGCGTCCGACTTCGGCTCAGGTCACGATCTCGCAGTCTATGAGTTCGAGCCCCGCGTCGGGCTCTGTGCTGACAGCTCAGAGCCTGGAGCCTGTTTCCGATTCTGTGTCTCCCTCTTTCTCTGCCCTTCCCCTGTTCATGCTCTGTCTCTCTCTGTCTCAAAAATAAACAAACATTAAAAAAATTAAAAAAAAAAAAAGAAAAGGTGAAGGTTTTGCGGTTCAGAACCGCGTATTCTAGCGGCCTCTCAAGATGAGGAAACGGGAGGCCTTGTGTGATTGTCCCGTAACAACACAGAGTTCGGGCCACGCTGCCTGCTGGCCTCCGCGGACACCGCCCTTGTGATCCTCGCGAAAGCTCTGCCCATGAGTAGCACTGGTCCCGTTTCGTGGATCAGAAGCCAAAGACCCAAGTCAGGAGCTTGGCTAGAAAGCGCTGATCTGCTGTGCCTTCCCTGTCTGTCCAGACCCACACTTGTAGCTCACTTACATCTCTCACGTACCGTGCACAAAGATGGTTCTGGAGCGCTAAGGTCACGTGCACATAGGATAGCCCAGATGTTCCGGGCACCGTCAGAAAATTAGTAATTATCAAGCATTCAAACGTGCTAATTGTTTCCCGTTTTGGACGTTTGCAACAAACAGAAGCCCAGTGTATCAGGAGGTGCTGGACGGGCGTCACTGATGTGTGAGGGCTCATCTGAAGTGGGTCCAAACTCTGTGGACACCTTGGGTTTGCAGAACCGGCCCCAGGATCAGCAGAGCCAGGATTCCGTGAGGCCAACGGGAGTCTTCAATTCTGGGCACGTAGCAGACGGCCCAGGGCATGTGCTCAGGGGGCTCTGAGCCCTGCCAGCGCTGGGGGAGGCCGGGAGAGACCCCCCAGGTGAGGCCTGCAGCCTGGAAGCTGGACATGGGTGACCCGGGCACTGGGGACAGTGAGGAGGCCTACGATTGTGGACCGCCAGGGGGGCCACAGACCATGGCTTGAAGGAGGTTTCTGGCACTTTCTCCTGGCCGGATGTGTGTGCCTTCTATCTGCCGTGGTCCTTTCTACCCTGGGTCTGGGGTCCCAGGTGTTTGCAGGGGCCTCCCATTTTAGGTTTCCAGGTCTATCCCCTCCCCTCCCCTCCCTTCCCCCGCCATCCCATCCCCTTCCCGTCTCTCTCCCTCACCTCCCCCTCGCCTCTTCTCTTCTCTCCCCCTTTCCCTCCCCTCTCTCCTTTTCCCTCTCTCCCCCTCCCCTCCTCCCTCCCCCTCCCCCTCCCCCCTCTCCTCCTCTTCCCCCACCTTTCTTTGCAGCATACTGAAGTAGATGCCAGAACTAATCATGACTTGAGAACTTGAGAACAAGTGAACAAGCAAGCATTCGTCTTTCCAGAGAATGTCCTGATTATTCTGACTTTCTGAAGGAACAGTCTTTACTTAAAATGGATTTCACCATAAAAAAAAGAAAAAAATACCTTAATGTGAGTTTCTTTGCGTCGAGAGTCCAAAGTTCTCCCGCGTGTGTTCTTGTGAAACCTCAGGGCGCTTGCCTCTGAGTTTTCCTCCTCAGAGGGGGGCCTGGCCTGTTGCAAGCGGGGGTGGTGCAATCCTTTCCTTTTGTCAGAAGGCTCAGAATTTGGGTGACTTTTTGCCCGCGCTCTAGGCTGCCCTCTCCTGGTGGCCTCTGGCACTGTTTCCGGTTGGCTCCCTGACTTCCATTCTTACAGGAAAGAAGACAAAACAAAGCAAACCTAGTTGATTATCCTCAACCCGGTGTCCTCGCCACGTGCTAACCTGCCCTCTCACTTAATGCCCTCGAGACACCTGCGGGCTCAGGGTGTTGGTAGGTCATGCCCCGGCCCACCAGCTTCTGTGCAGGGGTCTCTGTGACTTTCCATCCCCCGCACGACTTTTCCAGGGAGGAGTCCGCTTAGGTCGTGGACCGTGTTAGTTTAGTGTAGCCCAGTGATCCGCGTATTTGGTGGCTTAACGGACACAAATTTATCTTCTCGCTGTTCTGGACACCAGAACTCCCAACAGGGGCCGGTCCTCTGGGCTTCAGTCCGGTCTGCAGGGGGGCGGTTGGGCGGGGCTGATTCCTTCTGGAGGCTCTGACCTCACGGCCACCCTGGTACCTCTGCCCATACCTTCTCCTGTGCTCCCATCACCACCTCTGACCTGGCTGCCTCCCGCCTCCACTTAGGAGGACCCTTGTGACGGCTTTGGGCTCACCCGGAAAATGACCCGAGATCCATAATCATCCCCAGGTTGCTTCTGCGCAGACCCGCGTGCATGTGAGGTGACACTCCAGGCATCCCTGGGGCCTCCTGCAGGCGTTATAAAGGAGGGACACACGGTCGTTTCCTGCTCCCACGTGTATCCCCTCCTCATGTTCCTTCGTGCGGTTCCGAGGGGTCCTCAGCAGTTCACCACGGGGGAAGCGGGGGCCCAGGGTGACCGAGGAAACCCGGTACACGGCGGGGTGAAGAGGTCCGGCTCTTGGACGCCCCACACGGCCCTCATCCGGTCCTGCCTCTTGGCAGGGGCCCCCACCTGCCGTAGCTGTGTCTGTAGTTGGGACCCTGTTTGGCAGCTTCCTCGTGGGTCCTGAGATGTGATTTGCCACTCGAGGGTGTGAAGGGTAAGCAGAGGCTCCCAAGCCCAGAGCAGCTTCCGGTCTGGCTGCTGCCAACGTTGCCTTGTTTGGTTTCACTGTTTTCTCGCTGACAGTGTGTGGGGATTTGGGAAGGATTAAGGTAAGCCTTCAGCGACAGATAAACATCCACGGGCGGAAGAGTGCCAGTCCCCGCCTTGTCTCTAGGAGGACGGTCCTCCCGGAGGATGGGAGGGGACCAGACGGAGCCACAGGTGCGGAGGGAGGCGTTCCTGGCCTGGTCTGGATACAGTTCAGTTGAGTTCCAGCCCCGGGGTGGGGCGTGTGCAGACCTGTGTCTGCTGGGAAGGGAAGGATCCTTCTCTCTCTGTCTCCGAACCAGACGGAGAGAGGCTTTCCTTCTGGGTCTTCCCTCAGGACCGCGTGCGTGTGCCTGTGCACCTGACTCGGAAGAAAGTCGGGTTTTTGTCTTGCTTTGGTTTTTCCACCCAAGTGTGAGTTTGAACACTGTTGACACTGTTGACCTGCCTGGAAAGCTGAGGGGGGACCCCTTGTTTGCTGAACACGTGGCCCCGGGCTCCTGCTTATAGCAGGGCTCATAGAAGAGCGCAGGCTCAGAGTCAGGGGCATTCTTGGGAGGGGGGCTGAGCTGGGGTGCCCTCCCTTCCCTGGGCCTCAGTTTCCTTACCTGGAGAGCAGAGACCTAGCACGTCCACCTGTGGCTGAGGAACCACCTGCCTGGGGGGCACTTGTGAAACCTGGCAGGCCCCGGGTCCCCTCCCAGACCCTCCGGCCTGGGTTGAATGGTGGGGGCCCACAAGCTACATCTCCCTGGAACCTGTGGCTGATTTTGTTTGGAGAAAGGCTCTCGCAGGTATAATTAAGTAAGGATCTTGAGATGAGATTTTCCTGGATGATCTGGGGGGAGGGGGGCTATATCCAGTGACAGGCGTCCTTAGGAGACACAGGGGAGAAGCCACAGGAGGGGAGGCAGGAAGGGCCCTTCCCACACCTTGACTTTGGACTCCAGCTTCTAGAACTCCAAGAGAATAAATTTTTGTCACTTGAAGCCACCAAGTTGGTGATCATTTGTTACAGGTGCCCTGGGACACTGCCACACCCACTGCATCAGAAATCCTTGGGATGCGGCCTGGGCCTCTGCCTGTTTGATGTGTCTCATGGGGAAGCTGATGTTCATTAAAGCCTGAGGGCCTTGGGTCTAGAGGGTTCAGGACCCCAGGGGTCAGCATCCCTCGTGAGGAACCGTGTTCTCCCTGAGGGTGTGTGGGGGGGGTAGCCCGCATCGGAAGGCGTGCCTCGGGGGGTGGGGTGGTTGGAACAAAGCCGTGAGCATCCGTGTCTCCAGGACGGCAGATGAGGCCCCTCAGCTCGGTGACACAGCATTCCGTGTTCCAGAGCGTGACCAGAGGGTTCCATCGGAATTAAAATGTATGTGGGACATTGGCTCTCCTCCCGTTACCTTTCCTTGTTAGATGCCATCTTAACAAGGATGATAGCTCAGGTGATACTGCGTAGATGCGTCGTAAATATCGTGTTACTCTCCAGGTGTGCATTTGGGAATGGCGCATGTCTCCGCTCGCTCCCCCTGCTCTCGGGCAGGGAGGCGTGGGTACAAGGCGCCTCTCCTCCCCCCAGGGCTGCTTTGCCGAGCCGGTGCAAAAAGGCGTGACTTCCGTCTCCGAGTGTGAGTGTCTCGTTCCTCGTGTTCCGAGGGTGTTCCCGCCCGGCTGCTCGGCGCCTCCGAAAGCAGAGGGAGCCGGCTTGCCCTGGAGCAGCCGCTCGGCGGTTTGCAAGGGCCCAGCCCCTGTCGCCGTTGCTCCTTTGCAGCTGCGTTGGGGGCAGCCTCTGTGTCCTCGGGGATGGCCGCAGGGTACCCTGAGCGGTTGCCGGGGAGCCCCGGGTACCTCGCGGGTAGTCTGCTGCCGCAGGTCCCACAGCCCGGCCGTCCTGACTCCTCCAGGGTCTGGGTGGGCAGCCTGTTCCCGCCAGGGGAGGACGCAGGATGCCTGGGGTCCCCAAGTCGCGCCCCAGCTGGGCCCTGGGGCCGTGTTTGCCTCTGGTGGCCGGAGCTGCTGGGTAAGCCACTTGGTGGCTCGGTCCTGACGTTCAGGCTGCTTTGTACTCGGAGGGGACTTCCAGGAGAAAGACCCCCTTCTTCCTTTCTTTTTTATTTTTCAGCGAGGTACTGAGAGCGGGCGGGCCTGGGCTGGCCCGTCGGAGGGACGCCCGCGGGCGTTTGATTACTGAGCGCCATGAACAGGATGGGCCACGCGTGCAGCCCCCTTCGGCGAGCACCGGCACGCCACGGTGGGACGGTCGTTCTCGTGTGGTGACCGCGGCTCTTCTGAGCTGGGCTCTGTGCTGGGCGCCTCCCCGGGGCCAACAAACCGCGTGCATCTGCGCAACCGACCCCAAGAGGCAGGCGCGTCACCAGCCCCTCTTTACCAAGCAAGGGCTGCTGACGCATGACTCTTCGGGGTCCCGCGTCCACGCTCCCCCACTGGTGCCTGACGCCGTCCCCCTGCCCCGACCATCACCGCCATCCCGGATTTTCCAGGTGGGAGGGCCGGGACTGTTCGGCTTCAGGGTGTCCAGACCCAGTGCCCCGTCGCGGCTCTGTGACCCCAGGTGCATGTTGTGACCTGCGTGGCCTTCTGTCACACTGGCCGTGGGAGGAGACGAATGGGAGCCCTGGGCTCGCGGGGGAGTCTGGGTGGCCCTGCAGGCAGACGTACAACGAGCGGGAGGCAGACCTGGCCTGTTGAGGGCGCGGCTGAGCTGCCCCGGGTCACCGGGTTACGGTGCTACTGCCTCAGCCAGTGCAGCTGGCCCTGCTCAGCCCCGCGGTATCCCCCCCTGCCCTGCTTCTCTCCCTTCCCCAGGCTGGGGGTGGGGGGGTGCAGTCCACGTCCAGGCCCCAGCAGGAAGTGGACTCATTCCCGATGCGTGGGCGGGGGGGGGGGGCGCCTGGGGCCGCGGGCCCCTGTCTTCTCCAGGCGCCTCGGTCGGCGGCGGAGGACCTCGGACGTTCCCCTTGAGTGTCGAGCCCCGAGATGCGGGCAGCCGGCCTTCGAGGCGGGAGCTTTTCTGTGAGATGGCAGCTCCATCCGGTGGGCTTTTACGGTTTTGTGTGGGGAGTTCTTGACGTTCTCACGTGTGGCCAGAGACCTGTTGGCGGAGGGCGTGTGTTTCAGATGCAGTCGGTAAAGGCGTGGCTTCCTTCAAGCTCTGGAGAGCTCTGGGCTCCTGGAGAGGCAAGTGAGAATGTGAGTTATTCGCCGTGGTTGTTTAGGAACAGGGCTGTGGGGTGATCGGATCGTGTCAGGTCGCATTTGACGCTGGAGCAGGGACGCGCCCGCGGGGTCAGAGGCTAACTCGAGTGTGGCCGTGGTGCCAGTTCTCTCTCTGTAAAGCTGGACGCCTTTCCCTCTACCTGTCGTTCTTTCCCACCTTCCCTCAGTACGAAGGAGGGGTTAGATCACTTGTCTTAACTAGCTCTTAGTATCTTAAGATAAAAACCAGAATGCCAGCAAGGGCTGAAGGTGATAAAATTGCCATCAGACGTCTGTGAAATTACAGAACTTAATGTTTTCTTCAGAACAGGGAGGCTTTTCGATGAATTTTTTTTTCTTCCTTAAAGGAGCTGGACAGCTTCAGGATTGATCTGCAGAGAAGTGTGAGCTAGACTTCCACGTGGGGGAAAAAAAATAGTTACATGCTTGAAAGGTTAATGGCTGGTAAACGACAATTTTCTACAATCCTGGCTAATAAAAGTACCTTATAAGACATAAAATGTCACGCTGGCAGAATTACAGGGGCCTTTGAAATCCATTTAAAGTCTCGGATCCTTTGAAAATGGGGGTGGGGGGGGAGTGTAGTGGGAGCTTCAAGTGTTTTCCTTGGTGGTTGAGCGATGGAGAAGCCAGGTACAAGCTTCTCCAGAGAGGGGGAGTCTTTCTCCCGGGTATTTTTGGCTCAAACGTTGAACAAATGCCCCGGACTCCTAGTCCCAGAAACTGCAGGTGAATTTTTACTGCGGTAGTTCAGTCCTCGCTAAACCTGCCCTGTGTTTGTGGGTCGTTGAGCCGGCCCTGCTCTGGGGATTTGCATTGGAAAATGCTGTTAAGCGTGGTATTGCCTACGAGTCTCTGGGTTTTAAACACGGTGACAGTGGCAGCCTTTTGTGGCAGCCCCTAAAACTAGAATGGGCCTGTCTCCGCTTTTTAGGTAGGAATTCCAGGGCACGGAGACTCGGGAGCTTTCTAGAGCTCCACAGGGATAAATTGGGGGACTGGAAAACAAGGGCCTCCTCAGGTTAGTCTGCCCGCCTCCCCCGTCCTGCGTGCCTTCTTTGGACGCGAGTCTGAGCGTGCGGAGCAGGTGACCGAGCGGTTAGAGAAAACCCGTAGGGCCGGCCTGGGAAGGAAGCACTCCCGGTGTGTTACTGTCCCCGTGCCCTTCGGATCCTGCACCTTCTGTATCAAGTTGAGCCCCTTGACGAGGACACCCCTTCCTCCTAAGTGACAGAAGACCGTCCTTACGCCCAGCTGCGCTGAATCAGCATGATGGAGGGGCCAGCGGGCTGCCTTCCTAATTTCTTGGTGAGCAGGATTAAATTCCCCTTGGGGCTTGTACGGGGCCGCGGGCTTGGCTCTGGCGTCTCATAACAACGGGCTGCAGCAAAGAGGCTCACGTGCCCGCGTGTGGATTCTGAAAGTCTCCCCTGCTCACCCGATGTTGCATCAGTGCCTCTCACCTGTCCCCCTCGTCCGGTGCGTGAGGCCACGCGAACCTAAAATAGGGATGTGAGTTTCCGGCACCCTCGGCCTGGAGGTCGTTCGCTCCCCGCGCCCCCCAGGGGCCTGAGCGAAGGTGCCATGCGAGCTGGATGGCTCTGTCACGGTGTGAGGGGATCCTACTCGTGCCTCTCCCCAGTGGAAACATGACAGTAAAGGGGAGCTGGGGTCTCACACCAACAAGCCAGGGTTTGGGCCGAGGCAGGTGGGGACTGTGGGACCGGCCCTCCTGGGTTTCTTTGCGTGAGCTGACGGCCGGGGGCGGGCGGAAGACGGCAGCGGCCTGAGAGCACGGGGAGTTGGGAGCAGGACATCACACTTGTGTTTGGAATTGTGTCACGGGTGGCATCTCTCCTCCCTTTACGGAAGAGGCACCGAGAGGAGAGGCCTTTCTAAGCCAGGCCTCTGTCCTCTGGGAGCCCTGGAGCGGGTGCCCAGGACTGCCGGAGATAGGCCCCGTCGTCGGGCTCCAAAAGGAGGATTCTGGGAGGATGGCATCCTGTGACGTGCAGATGAAGTTCCCCAGTGGCTTTCTAAGGTTGCCGCTTCAAGGAGGCTCTAATTAATCACTTCCTGTGAGCACAGGGGAGCAGGGGCGACTCCCAAGATGAGGAGGACAGAAGTGTGCCCTCTGTGCAGGCAGAAAAGCTCATTGTTCCCTCACTCTGAAAGGTATTTTATCAGGAAGGCATCCCCTCCCCGCGGTTATCTAGGAATTGTTTTATTGCGTTTCTCCCTTATCAGTTTTGAAATAACATCATTTCCTTCTTGCTTAAATGCCACGCGGGTTAAAACTGCTGTTGTTGGAAATGGCGCCACGGATGGGTGTCTCGTTTATTGCCAGAGTTCTTGGTCGGTCTCAAGGAGGGCAGATGGGACGGGGAGGCCGCGTGTGGCTGCGGACACTTGTGTGTGTCTTTCTGAACGAGTCCCGGGTTCCGAGTGTTCAGCAGGCGCTTATCTATGTATTTCCGACCATATTGTGTGGTTAATCTCCACTTACCGTCTCCCAGTGGAACCACTCTTCGTGAGACTGGAGCCTCTCTCCAGAAAGTTATTTGATTTTTGATGTAAGGAAAGGATTAATGCAGTTGGGTTTTGATAAGGCTGGCCGTCTAGCGTGGCACAGACATGTGCGTCCTGCCCGTATCGCTGACAGTTGCTTCGTTACATAGGAGCTCTGCAGAGCGGCGATACGGGCGTGCGGAGATAATTGTGGTTCTGCTGTTTAAAAACGAAGTCTAGTGCTATACAATGTTAAAATGATAACCTGTTTAGGGAAACTCGCAGTGTCTGTCTTTTGGCACAGAAAAGCCAGCCTCTCCCAACGGCTTGACTCGCCTCCGATTAACGTATTTTTTATTTTCCTGAGCGTGAATCAAAGCCTCGTTTCTGTTTGAACTCTTAGGCCAGACCGTGGGGCAGAGGTGCGTGTGTGCAGTTGGGCACTAAACGTATTTCCAGACGCTCTGTACCGACAAGGTGCTTCTGCCTTTTGCTTTTCAGGGATCTCAGATTTTGAGATGGGACGTGTTTGGTTAGACTCGGCGTAAGTAGCTTCCTCTGTAGGGAGCTTTCCTGATCCAGGTGCTAAGCCTGGTGTCCTGCCTGGGAACTGAGGGAGGGAGAACCAGAGGCCACACTTGCGCCGTGGATCGGAGTGATCCCATAATCCTGCCATCTTCCTCTCGCCAGCCGGACAGTGACGGGGCTGGTGTCCACGCCGGCCCTCTCGCTCACTGCTGTTTCCCTTGTGGCCACGTCTGTTTTGATGGGGTGGACGTCCGTGGAGGCCCAGGATGCTGGATAACGGAGACTGGGCCTAATACTCTGTCACAGCGTCTCAGAGACGGCAGTGGGGTCAGGGGCTGTTGGACAGAGAAAGTCGTGGGGTCCAGCCAGACGCCACGCTGCGTTAAGACACCCCGTTAACTGTTTAGCGCTTGGTGGTGACGTCTTGCTTCGGAAGCGCTTGTGAGTCTTCGGATTCCTAGATACCAGAGCGGCTGGGGCACTCTTTGGCCCGTCGGCCACGAATCCCAGAGGGTCTTAAGCCCTCCATGGCACGTTCCCAGTGTCCTTTCCCCTTTTCCCCCATGCCACGCCCACCCCTTCCTCGGGCGGGCACTGAGCCACGTGCCCAAACGAGTGCTTGCCAGCCCTTCCTTCCTCCCTCTGCCCCTCTGTTTTGGCTGCCCCTCCAGCTGCCCTGTGATCGGTGGGAACCTTCCAGGGCCTCCCGCCTCAAGTGCTGTTTCTTTGTGGAGCCCCCTTCTGCTGCCTACTCCCATCCCTTCGCCTGAGCTAAGTGAGATTAATTGCTTCCATTGTCTCACCGCTTTATTAAAGTGTGCGATGATGTAGTGTTTATTGTACTCTCCTCCACGTCTGCCCGAGTGTGGTTGCACTGTGTGCGTGGGCATGGCGTTACAGCTAGAGGTGAGGGAGCATGTGTGCTAGGGAGCTGGAGGGCGAGGCCGACGCCCGGGTCACCTGCGAAACCTCCCTCCCGGGAAGGAATCTTTGCAGGGAAAGGAGATGAGCTTTCTCCCACCTCTTGGAAGGGCAGAGGCTGGAACTGACAAGCGTGAGAATTTGAAAGCATGAAAACCAGAGAAGAACGGACATAAAATGGAAGAGTCAAAGTATTTTCATTCTGCACCTCTGTATTGGGGCTCGCTCGGTGTATTTATTAAGGCGTTATCAAAGCAAAGTAAGGCAAGTGGGTCTTAGTCTAATGAAATCGGCCCTCTGTGGAGCGCATTAGCTTCAGGTGTCCGGAGCATAATTGGGTGACGGTGGTGATGATTGCATCGGGAGCATTAGGGCCGACAGCCTCTCTCTTTGTGTGCTGTGTGCACAGCACGGCTCACGAGAGTCTTGGCGGATGAGGGGCAGGCGTGAATGACTCCTCCAGCTCTGGTCCGCACATTTCACCCCTGGTGCCCCTCTGACTCAGGGCCTGTGTTACAACCCGGCAGAAAGGCACATGGGCTCTGCCCTTTGGTAAATTTTAACTCCTGGTTTGTTTGACTGGTCCCGGCATGGGCAAGGCACGTGGTGGTCTCTCACCTGGGGGCCAGGGGGCTTCATTTTTTAAATTACTTGACTTTGTCTCCCTCCCTGCCACCACCACCCTTCACCAGGGCGCCCTGTCCGCCAGGATCCTTCCGCTGCTGAGCTTTGGGTAGGTCTGTAGAGTTATGTTGACCTCAGGGAATGGCGATCTGGAGGTGTCTGCGTGCCTCAACGTGCAGGAGTCAAGCTGCTTGGCTGATAACATTTTATTGATTCAACTTTCCTCCCGGTCTTGGCGAGCTGGAGGCCTCCCCAGGTGAGGTGGTGATGCTTCGGTATTTTGGCGCTGTGGAGGTTCTCGCTGTAGATGTTGAAATGATACGATGTGTTCCTCGTGGGCCAGGGATGTGTGTGTTATCACCTCCTGCAGTTACTCGCGGGTGGCGGCTCCTGGGCAGGGGATGCCCAGCCCTCAGGGAAACATGCAAGGCGTAATCATTGTTTCCAGAGGAGGAGTTCAGAATCAGAGACGGAGGCAGTTTGGAAGGGAATTTGGGAGGGAGTGGGGACAGGCCGCGAAGCATGTTCTGTCTCCTTCAGAAGCATGGAGTTGAGGCTTTGTGGGGTCTCTGATGATGGGCCTGTGGGGAGCCAGAGGCCTCCGGGAAAGAGCGGTACCCCAGAGTCTCATGGTCAGTGATCAAGGAGGTGCTGATGGGATGAACTTCACTTCCCAAGCGGGGGTTGGCTTCAGATCCCGGCAGCAGGGACCCTTCCTGGTGGAGGTTCAAGATCGACCGGCAGCTTTCCTGGGAGCAGCCGAAGCCGGTGGATATGCCGCGACTTGCAAAAGCCCGGGGTTGAGGCCCGGGCAGGGATCTCTTTTCTGGCCCCCTGCCTCCCTCGGAGGACCGCCCCATGTTCCTTTACATCTAGGGTGAGAAGTCACGAGGCCGTGACTGCTGTTTCGAAGAGCTGTCCCTCCAAAGTTAAGACACTGTGGCCAGGAGCAGGTCCGGGAACATTCCAGGAGGTGGGCAGGGGCTGGCATGGGTGGGCGTGGCCTCCCAGGGCCTTGTTGCCTCTCAGCTGTCGCTCTCAAACGCACCCTTTGCTGAAACACCACAACCAGCTTCGGAAGCTGAGCTGGAGGGCCCAGTGCTCTGCGGCTCCCACAAAGCCCCGCGCACTCCTCACCCTGCCCTGCCCGAGACTCTGCAAAAGCGAGCGCCCGGTGCCTCCCGCTTCCCGTTGTGCTGGGGCCTCTGCGGGGCCGCCTCCTGGGCTGGGCACCCTGCCTCTGCGACCAGCTGTGCTCCAGCCCCTCTGCTTCTCCCCTGCTGTCCAGAGCCGACGGCAGTGTTTTCTTGCCTGTCGCCCTCCCTCCACCGCCCCGTGGGCTCCCAGACCTGCCTCTTGCTGTGACCCCAGGCCTGGAGCAGGCTGGGCCCAGAGGGACCAGTTGGGGCTGGTCGCTGAGCAGGTGATGGGGCGTGTCCTGCCCAGTGGGGCCTGTGTGACTGTCCCACCTTCCCTGACTCCCTCCCTCCCTCTCAGCCAGCACTGCTCGGTCCTTCATCCCTCTTCTCTGCTTTCCTTCCCTGAGTGGTTCCCACCTCCCCTCACCCCTGGTGGCTGGTCTTCTCCAGAGCCCCCACCGGAGGCTAGGATCCCTTGCCCGTGGGGAGGGTGCTTCGGCTGCCATGGGGCTGCCTTGGGACTCAGCCTGGGAAGGTCAGCGGCTGGATCTCCTCCCCTCCTCCCCGTGCACCTGCAGGGGCCAGGCACCCACGGTTGCTGGATTCCTGGGTGGAAGAAAGAGCCTGCCCCTGAGACTAGACCGGGGCGCCCTGATGGTGGAGGGAGACTGTGGGAGGGGTCTGAGAACCGGGGAGCCTGCGTCCCGCGAGGGCGATGCCTTCGCCTAAGCCCTGTGGGGACGCAGACTCGGCCTGCACCCCTAGTGCCCAAGAAACGTGAGCAGTGCAAACCCTGATGTGAAAACCTCCAGTCTTGTGACCTTCTGTGAGTCCAGCACCCCGGTTGCCAGGCCGGACTCTGAGCTTGATGGCGGGTTAAGGCCGTTTCCAGTAACAGGGCGGCTGTGTGGAGGCCCACGCTAATAGGAGGTTCAGACACTCCTTGCAGACAGGTAGTTGGAAGGAAGGGGGGCATCTTAGTCAGGGCCCGTGGCTGCAAGGGCGAAACTCCAGGAGGTCAAGGCTGGGCCTGGTGTGAAAGAATAGACCTCCATGCCTATCGGTAGCCGCTGGCGAGGCAGGTCTGGCGACGGCCCCACCCTCCCACTGGCCATGAGCCTTGACTGCTGGGGCTGGGGCTGGGTGGGGTGGGGTGGGGTGGCCGTTCCCTGGGGCTGGGTGTGAGAAGGGGGTGTGGGGGGAAGGTGCAGGAAGGTGCAGGTGAGCAGGGCAGAAGGAACCTTCCTTGGAGGCGGAATGCCCACGAAGGTGGGCAAGTGGGTTTTAACGGCACTTTGTCCAAACGGGGGCTGTCGGTGCCTGAGGACCAGGGAGTCAGGCCCCGCATGGTCTCCTGAGGTATGGCGTCTGCGGTAGGTCTGGAGGACGTCGGGGTTCCCAGGGCCCACGCGGCGTTTGGGCCGGGGGTCCTGCAGCGACAGAGACCCTGTTATGCTGTCTCCCAGGCCTCAGGACGGAACCAGGACGCCCCAGTTCTCGCAAATCTCGATTTTTCACCGAGAAAGCAAGCAGCAGGTATGAAGCAGAGATTTAGTGGCGTTGCTTAGCTTTTACTGTGTTTATTTATAAGCGCCATGTTGGGCATTGATATAAATTTGCCTGTTAAGTACACGTGCTTCCGTAAAATCAAGGAGTCCATTAAAACAGAAGCGGAGGTCTGACTCGCGAGGGGGCCGAGGGGAGAACACAGCGCGTGGCGTCCATGCCTGAGGCGTGCGCCCGTCGCTCTGGCTGCGGCCGGGGGCCTGGACGACCTTCCCGAGTGTGCGACCTCCTCTCCCTTCCCCTGAGCGAGGGGTGGGGGGCGGCGGCGTCCGGGCCCCGTCTCACGCGGCTGTGGTTCCATCGCTCTGGACAGTAAGTGCCACTGGCTGCCTGTCCCGTGCTGATGAAACGTTTCCCGCTCAAGTCATGAGTTTTCAGGAAAAGCGACGACGTCCCGAGGGTCTGCAGATGGGGCGGACCCAGGACGCACGCTGTCCTCACCCCTCGGACACGTGGCTCCGAGCCATCGGCCTCCCTTCTCCGGGTTTGTGGCGGGCAGGGCTCTCCCTCACGCCCCGGGTTCCAGGCAGCGGTGTGCAGCCTCGGGTGCCTGGTCACCCCCTCCGGGAAGTGGGCCCCATAAATCGCGTGGGGGAGGGGCGTCCATGCAGCCAGCGCCGAAGCCGAAGGGGGGCCGTGTGCTTGGAGCCCACGTAAGGGAACTGACCCCGGACCTGTGCACCCGCCACGGGCCCCCCTGCCCCCCCCCTCGTCAGCTCCTCCAGGCGGACTGCCGACACGATAAACACGACAGACGTGCTGCATCTGTTGATTGAGCAGGTTCCGGCTACACTTCTGGTGTTTGTTCCTTCGAGAATCCCAGCTGCTCTGCAGAGAGGCTTCAGAGGAGTCGAGACGGTTGGCGTGGGGGCCACTTGGGAGCATAATTAGCGATGAAACAGAGCAAGGATTCACCTCTGCAAACACACTTTAGACAAGGTGGTTTCTTTTTTATTTTTTTTATTGTTTATTTTGAGAGAGAGAGAGAGAGACAGAGCTTGAGCAGGGGAGGGGCAGAGAGAGAGAGAGAGGGAGACACAGAATCCTAAGCAGGCTCCAGGCTCCAGGCTCCGACCTGTCAGCACAGAGCCCGACGCGGGGCTCGAACCCATGAACGGTGAGATCATGACCTGAGCCGAAGTCAGAGGCTTAACCGACTGACCCCCCAGGCACCCCTCGATATACTTACTCTTGACTTTTAAAAGGTTTTTGTTTACACCAGAGGCATGTGCATGTATGCAGTGTGTGTGAGTGTGCATGGGACTCCGGTGTGTGTGCAACAACCACACACGTGGGTGCGATCTAATGCAGACCTGTAGCTTGTGTTCGTATGTGCACACACGTGCTTTGTGTGGGTGTGTAAGTGGGTGTCCACGTGCGACGTGTCCGTGTGCAGGTGCCCAAGCATGTGGTTGTGTGGTGTGCTTATGTGTTTGCACACGTGTGGACGTGACGTGCGTGTGCTGGGACAGGACTTCCCTGGATCTTTGCTGCTGGAATCCGTGCCGTGATGAGTCTTTGTGAACCCAGCTTACGGAGAGACGGTGGACCGTCTCTCGTTACTTCCTCACGACGAATCCCTAGGGGCGGAACTCAGAACTGCTGATTCAGAGGCCGTGTTCCTTGTGGGGCTCAGGATCCGCTCCTTTAGGAGGTGGCGCTGATTTGCATCCCGGTGAGGACGCTGGGGATGCGCGTGTCCCTGCGCCTCACGCCCAGGGGCCCTTCTGCGGCCGTTCCTTTAAAGCCATGTTCCGGGGTGACCGGCGTCCTCCGTCGAGAGGCTGGGTGCTCAAAAAATGTGCCTTTCCCTCCTCTTTTTCTCTTGCAAACTGCACGTTGGAGCCTGTTAGCGTTCCTAGCAGGGGCGATAGGTGTGGTCTACACAAACTGCAGATTCATCAGGGAAATCCGACATCTGTCTTCAGCCGACAGGGCCGTGCACTTCTGCGAGCCCAGTTGCTGCTGACACCCCTCTGGGGAGTTTTGTGATTTTTTTCAGGTAGTTTTGGTGCATTCTTTTTTTTTTTTAATTCTTATTTAAATTCTAGTTCGTTAGCATACAGCAGAGCAGAATCTGGTGATTCATCACTTCCTCTCAACATCTGTAAGTGCTTAGCAGGTGCTAACGTGTCCCTAATGTGTGCCCTGCCCGGGTGCTGAGGTGTGTGGCTGCTGGAATGCGGTCTGTCCAGGGGCCATTTGTTTGTATTAACGAGCTCGCAAAACCCATCCAAATTGGCTGAAGCCCCCACACGGGTTCTTTGAAAGTCAGCGGAACTTTCTAAGGCCTGGAGTCCAGGGTTTAAACGGCTTGGGGAGCCAGGGCGTCCACCTGTAGAGGGCCTGACACAGTCATCATCGAGGCTGCGTCGGCAGAGGACGGCAGGACGTGCCGGACTCTGCCCTTGTCGCACAAAAGCAGCCATGGACAGTTGGCGAGGAGAGGGGTGCTGTGTGCCCCAACTCCAGGCTGTGGGCCGGATTCCATGCGGCACACAGCCCCACCTTCTACTCCTCTGCCAGATCCCCCCGCTTCCGCTTTGCCCTTCTCTGTAACGTGTGGGAGAGAACGGGCCCTGGGTGAGGCCTCTTGCTCCCAATGCATCGGTCCGTAGCGTTCGTGCAAGCACATGACCCGTGGTGTTGTCCGCCCATTGGACAGATGAGGAAACCGAGGCCAACAAGCGGAGACGGTGTCACCAAGGTCACGCTGAACGCACGGCTGCCCGCCTAAGTGCAGCTTGGCGTGGGTCCGGCGTTGGGGCCAGAGGCTGGGGCGCGTGCCTGCAAGCCACAGCCCCCAAGGCCCGAGCGGCTGGAGAGGACGCAGAGGACACGGGGACGCAGCTGTGGAGAGCCCGGCCTGCCCCCTCAGCCCCGCCGCCCAGCGCTCGCTGCTGGGCAGATGATAATGACACCCATAACGACGGCCGTAACGGTGAAAGATAAAGGAAATGAAACATTATTAACCGCTGATGGATAGTGTATTCAGTTTCCAATTTAATGACCTGTAACTGCAAATCTAGGGTTAAGAATGAACCAATTTCCCACTTCCTTTTTGCTCTGTTCATCCCAGATAAGGAAAGGACAGGATTACTCCAGAGACGTGGAATCCAAATGTCAATGTTCTGCCTCATTAGAGAAACGGGCGCGACTCCCCTGAAAGCCTGCACGGCTGGGGTGCTGTTGTTCAGCTCACCTGCTCGGGAGGTGCTCGTAGGGCCCTGTGCGCCCTCACGGGGAGGGCGTCCCCGGGGCTGGAAGTCTGCTCCCCTCCCGCACCCTCACCCCTTCTCTCGGCTCCTCTTCCCAAGGCCGTGAACTTGCACAACTAGTGCATCCCGGCCGGTGGGGTCGCACGTGCCTGGGGGCAGAGTGGGGCGGCCGTACGGAGCCTGAGGGAGCCGTTCCTGGCAGTGATGTGGGCACCTTACCCGCCCGCCCACCATCCCGGCAGGGCGCCGAGAGATTAGAGACCGGTGTTCAGGTTGATGGCATGTTGACCAGATTGTGTGTGTGTGGCCTGTGGTCTCCTTCCCAGGGCTTTTGCGTGGAGAGCAGGGGGTGGCAGCCGCCTGGGTTCTGTTGCCCCAGGGCCCCTCGGGGAGGGCGCGCTCCCCCCAGGCCTCCAGCCCTGCTGCAGGGGTGCAGCGGCCAGTGACGCTTGGACATCCCACGGCGGTACTTTACGAGGCCAGCCTTTCCAGCCATTCTGCGCACGACTTGATAGAACCTTCCGGATCGGATAGAACCTTCCCACTTGAGGTGGGAGGGGCTGCTGGTTACAGTTCACAAGCCAAGAGCGGTTGGTAGCTAATGCTTTTCCTCAAGGAGGGAAATTATGAGCAAACACTTCTGCTCGGCAACTTTGTGAAAACAAACATATGACAGTATAAACGCTTCTTAACAGCCCTGCATATTGGTCTGGTTCACAAGACACTGAAACCCTAAAATAAAACAATGAGAAAGGATGTGTGTGCCAGCTTGCAGGGAAGGATCTGACGGGTTCATTCTCACTGGTTTACGGGCAAGTTTCAGAACTGCATCTGTTACTGCTTTGTGAACACTCAGACGTCCTCTGGGCTTGTTTTCTTGCACTCTGTGACTGACATCTGCCCAAGGCTTACCGTCCGCCAGCCCAGTTGGGAGGATGGAAAAGTTCAGCCCTGTCATTTTAAACACGGCTGACGTCAGACTTCTCCACGGTGCCTCTCGGAACACTGGATGTGTGGTAAGACGGCCACTTTAGATGGGACACAGAATCTCCACACGTGCCGTGGATGCCGGGGTCCTCCGCCCCCCGCTCCGTGGCCCTGATGCCGTGTACCCTCTGGGAGTCTGCCTTCTCAGCTGCACCCTGGGGGGAGAGCCACGGTGGCCTCGGTGTCCAGAAGTGAAATGTGTGCCCTCGCCACGCACCTGCTGGTGGATGGTCATAGCTCGTGAAAACGAAGACACTTGAGGGGACTGATGGGGGTTGTGAGCTGTGCTCGTTTCCCACAGCAGCCTGCAGTCTCGGGGACGCCCAGCGCAATCCCCCCCTTGCGGGGCATCTGGTGCGTGTCAGAGCTTGGAGTTGGGTGGACGCCACGGGCTTGGTTCCCAGGTTGCTTGAGAAGCTGCCTTCCCTGCACATCCTCCCCACGCTCGCTGGGGCAGCTTCCAGAACTGTGCGTTGGGTACCCGGCTGTGCCTCTGGGCCTGTGTGTCTGTCCTTGCGTCCGGCACCCCCCTGCCCTGGCGGGTGAGGCTTACTGGGTAAACCCCCCCCCCCCCCCCCCACAGCAGCCCACAAGGAAAGCATGACCGTGGGACAGACTTTGGTTTCCCGACCTGCTCGGAAAGACGGTCCAGCAGCTGAGCTGTGCTGAGATGCCCGGGTGCCCGGACGGGCAGGTGACTTGGCACTGAGCCGTGTCTGTCCGGAAACGAGTGCACATTTGCTCCTCCAGGCCATGGGGAAACACCATTTGGGCACCACATGTTTTCAATGAGATCGGGTTTCACAGGATGAAAGAAAATCACAGCCAATAGGATTTGGAAGGACAGTGATCAGCCTTAAAAAAAAAAAAATCTATTTATCCAAATCCATTTGTTGAGAGAAGCCTCGGGCATATTTTTATTCTCGTGATTTTGTTTTCCCCAAATAGAATGCGTTCCTCGGTGGAGTTCTCTGGGTACGTGTTCCCACCAAAACCCCCTTGCGTGGAGTGGCCACAGTCCCTAGCTGATCCGTGAAAATGGGATTTTCCTGATCTTTGGTTCAGGCCCCCAGAGTCGAACTGTGTAACCTCTTTTAGCGGAAAAAATCACATTTGTCCCCCTTGACTGACAGCCTAATTCTCTTGCCCACCGGTGTCGGAGGTTGTGGCCGTGCACTGTGGGGTGACCTGGGTGACCCTCAGGCACTTAGGCAGGTCTCACAGGGGCCTGGGTGGGGGGAGGCGAGCTGCCCGCTGATCACATCATCCGCCCAGAGCGGCCAGGAGCCCCTGCAAAAGGGGGTGGGCGCCTAGCGGCTCCTAATTAATGATCCCGCTGGTCCAGCAACCCCCTGCTGCCCTCGGCCCCGCGACAGGTGCAGCTGTGGTTACCGCGGGCCCGGGCGGCAGGGACAGGTGACGCGGAAGCAGGACTCGGTGGCCACCGCGGGTGAAGGCACGGACGACTGGAGCACGCCCGCCTGGCGCTGACATTAGGGGCTGCCCCTCGCGGGACGCAGCACGGCCCCCACAACACACGGCTTTTATCTGTGCCGTGTGCAAGGGGATTCACGGTCTTCAGGCGATAATAAAATCATCAGGTTCTGCGGCGAAAGTCCCAGACTCTGGCTCCTTGCAAGCAAACTGGGCTTAAGAGGAAAACGGCTTATCCAGATCCTATTAGGAAAGGACCAAAAACATTTAAAAAGTGGGGAACTCCTTTCTCCCAGCTGTTGTAGTGGGAGCGGGGTTTATGGACAGCCCCTTTCTGGGGGGGGGTTGGTTTTTGCACCCAGGCCAAATGGAGAATTCACGGAGGCCCCAGCAGTGTTGGGGTGATGGGGGGAAGGGAGGAGGAGGGGTGACCCCCTGCACCCTGTCCTGCCTGCCCGGCCTTGTCCAGTCCTAGCAGCGGCTGGTCCCAGTGGGGTCTGGAACATACCGAGCCGTGAGCGTGCCCAGGGCTGCCTTTTCATTTCCTCCACGCAGCTCAGGGCGCTGGGGGTGGGGACTCCAGTCCCTGGGGTGACTCTGGCTGAGCTCTGCACCCCCCGCAGGCCTCCCTCTCCTCGGGGGCAGGCTGATTCTCAGCCTCTTTTGCCTGTGGCTTTGCCCGTGCACGCCTACAGCACAGGGCACAAGGGTCTCACCAGCTAGCAGCGCTTTGGGGTGTGGGGGTGGCGCTGGGGGGCTGACGGTGCCTGGACACGGACCTGTGCGTTCTCGGCGTTTGCCTTAGCAGATGTCTGAGACTTGCTTGGTGATGTCCCGTGAGACCAGAAGTGGCGCTGGGATATCCCCGTAGCCAGCAGAGTCCCGCAGGGCCCTGTACCCTCCACAGCCCGCTTGGCACATCTTTCCAAGTGCTCCAGGGGGAAATCGCTGCCCTTATACCCCTCCCCTGCCAGCTGCACTCCTTCTGGGAGTGAGTAAGGTGGTCTGGGGAGGCACTAGAACCTTGCCCAAGGTCCCCCAGCCCAGGAAGGACTAAGTCTGCTTTGGGGCTGGACCTATGTGCACACGCTCCAGATGCTTCCTTCTCCCTGGGCCACTCCACGCGGAAGGATGTTTCAGGCTAAGTCAGGTGGAAGGATGAGTGGATGGAATGAATGGATGGTGAGTGGGTGGGGGGATGGGCAGGTGGACGGGTGGGTGAGTGGGTATAGGTGGGAGGGAGGAAGGATGAATGAATGGATGGAGGGAAGGGTGAGTGGGTGGGTAGGAAATATGGATGGAAGGAAGGAAGGGCGGGTGGGTAGAAGGAAGGAAGGGAGGAAGGGGGACAGGTGGGTAGATGGGTGGGTACATGCATGGATGGATAGATGGGCGAGGAGGTGGAGGGATGGGTAGAGGAAGGGAGGGTGGGATGGATTAATTTGAGCTTCTTCCTGATGGTTATTCAGATTTTTCTGGAGCTGCTGGGATGGCACGTTGGGGTACTGAGTCAGGTGGGCAGGACCAGAAAGCCCCCCGAGCGTCAGCTGAAGCATCTTCCTCTCTGTTCACGTGCGGTGCGCTGTGGGGCTCCTGACGGGGGCCCTTCTCTTTAAAAACTCAGAGAAACACTGACCTTGTACCGTGGAGGGTGTCCTGTGTGCATGTCAAACAAATGGCCCTGTGGACGGAGGCCTTGCTCACCGTAAAGCGTCACTTAGAAGATGATCTTCAGTGATCAGGTTGGGTCACTGGGCAGATGCGTGGCATCCCACGGGCAGGCCAGCCCCTGAGGACAGGGGTTTGTCAGCCTTGGTGGCTGATATTCCCGGTGCCAAGGTCAGCGCCTGGCGCCCAGCATACACTTGGGTATTTGTCCATCCGGTGAAGGAACATGTCTTCCCTGCCCCCCTGTGAAGGCTAGATTCCGGAAGCCCTCCGGTGCGTGCTCCCTTCCCTCCTCCTCGCGTGTGATGGAGACGTTAGTGCACGTCAGACCCTTTGCCAGGGCTCTCCTATTGTTTTAGAATGTTCCTTTAATCCAGTAAGTGCGCGCCCCCGGCTGGACTTTGATGAGTCTGTGGGGAGACCGGGGAGGGTTTTGCGGTGCTGCGCTTGGAATGACAATCAGGAGGTGCTACTCGTGGCTGTGAGGGTCTTGGCTCTGGCAGAGTGCCCCGCCTCCTTCTGGGTTTCCTGGGTTTGGGGTGTCAGGCCAGCGCCCGGGGCACAGAGATGCCCGTGTGGGAAATCCCCGACGGCTTTGGCTCTCCCGAGGTGAGGCCAGGAACTCCGGTCCTCGCTGGAGCTCGGAGAAGTGGAAGAAGGCGGCCTGGAGCAGGGCGGTCTGTCCGAGAGCCGCGCTCCCGGCCCGTGCTGGGCGGCGGCCTGGCCTGGGACAGCAGCACAGCGGCATCTCAGCCCCGGGCCACCGCAGGCCTCCCCGCTGCCGGCCCTGATTGGGCAGCGAGATCAATTAAGTTGACTGTGTGTGAGTTACAAGGATTAGACTGAAGCCCGTGGCTTCATTGATCAGTTGCCCTAGACAGTCAGCTCTCTCCAGGAGAACCATGGATCCACAGCCCAGCCCGAGGCCTGGCTCGCCTCCCTCCCTCGCCCCTTCCCTGCCGCCCTCCCTTTCCCTGGACTCACCCCTTTCCCCACCACCCTCCCCTTCCCTGGACTCGCCCCTTCCCCACCACCCTCCCCTTCCCTGGGCTCGCCCCTTCCCCACCACCCTCCCCTTCCCTAGACTCGCCCCTTCCCCACCACCCTCCCCTTTCCCGGACTCGCCCCTTTCCCACCCTCCCCTTCCCTGGACTCGCCCCTTCCCCACCACCCTCCCCTTCCCCGGACTCGCCCCTTCCCCGCCACCCTCCCCTTCCCCGGACTCGCCCCTTCCCCGCCACCCTCCCCTTCCCCGGACTCGCCCCTTCCCCGCCACCCTCCCCTTCCCCGGACTCGCCCCTTCCCCGCCACCCTCCCCTTCCCCGGACTCGCCCCTTCCCCGCCACCCTCCCCTTCCCCGGACTCGCCCCTTTCTCACCCCCCCTTCCCTGGACTCACCCCTTCCCCACCACCCTCCCCTTCCCTGGGCTCGCCCCTTCCTTGCCACCCCCCCCCCCCCCGGACTGTGTTTCTGGAACACTGTCATCCAGCAGGTCCCTCTCTGCCCTCACGAGCCTTACAGGCCTGCCTGCCGCAGACCATCTGGGGGTCAGGTTCTGGTGTTCATCACTTCTTTGAAAAATCACACGTTACTTACGACAGACACCGTGAGCCTCTGGCAGCCACCTTGCCCTCAAATCCTGCAGGAAACATCGTCCTTGTGTCTTGCCAAAAACCAAAACAAAGCATTAATTAAAAAGACATTTATGGAGCACCTGGGTGGCTCAGTCGGTTGAGCATCCGACTTCGGCTCAGGTCACGATCTCACAGTTCGTAGGTTCGAGCCCCGCCTCGGGCTCTGTGCTGACATCTCGGAGCCCGGAACCCGCTTCGGATTCTGTGTCTCCCTCTCTCTCTGCCCCTCCCCTGCTCACGCTCTGTCTCTCTCCCTCTCTCAAAAATAAATAAACGCTAAAAAAAAAAATTGTTTTTAAACACATTTACAAGAACCTGCACTAAAGAAAATGGTTAACGAGTCAAGCTGCAGAGGAGTCTGAGATTATAGGTGGTGAGAGTCCCCTGTGTTCATGGTAACGACAGAAAGAGCATGTGCTAACATGACAGCCCGTTGAAATTCTGGGACTAAAAATGCTCGGGAAGGACAGAGTTGGTTCTGACAACAGCAGAATCTTAGTCGTGCTGGCGGGAATTTGAATGAGCGTCCCTGAGGACGGTGGGTCGAACCCAGGCTTCCAGAAAGCTGTGTCAGTCTTAACCCCCTGTGAGTGAGGTTTATCTGGGGGGAGAAGGATCTGTGCAAACTTATTCAAGTTAAGATGAAGTCCTACTGGATTCGGATGGGCCCTGGAACTGTGAGTGGTGCCCCAGTGAGAGGGGAAGGGGACGCGCAGTCTGGTTGGAAGAGACCCACAGGGAAAGGGCAGGTCGGAGTGGACGCTGAGACCAGAGTAAGGTGTCCGCAAACCAGGGAACCCCGGGAGCCCCAGCAGGGGCAGGAGGGACCCCGCTCCGGGCGTCAGAGGGGACGTGGCCGGATACGGGCTTCGGGCCTCCGGAGCTGGGAGACGGTGGCTTTCTGTTGTTTGCAGCCACCGTGTTCGCGGTGGTATTTGGTTACACGGTGCCAGGGCGCCGAGACGCTGAGGAATGTGGCGGTTGGGGAAAGCCAAGAACAAGGGTGTTGGTCCCAACGTGCACTGCTGACTTGCCTCCTCAGCAAGTCCCACAGTGACCCTGGGTGACTGTTCTGTCACCAGCTCCCGTGAGGACGCAGCGTTTGCCCAGCCCAGAGCCGCAGGGTCACCGTCCAGGACCTGCGTGGGGTTTTCCCGGCGTCCCAACGAGATGCAGGTTATTCCCCAAAGCCCCTCAGACACCCACAGCACCCCACCCTGCCCTCCTCAGCTTTGTACCTTCTTACCCTGCCTTGCGGGAGGCTCGTAAAACCGTGCTCTAGGAGTGAGGGGTAAAGACAAAAACAGCCTATGGAAAGTGTCAGGGGCCCTTTGGAAATCAGCAGTACGTCGGCCAGCATCGTCCCCCTGGGGCTTGGCTTGTAGCGAGCATCCGTGTGAATGTTCGAGATGAAGTTTGAGAAGGATGACCGGGTTTGGGACTGGTTCTTACAAAGGGACGTTACTAAAAATCATTTGTTTTAGGGAAACGCGTGTGTATTCAAGCACCAAACAAGCGTGGGCGGGTCCAGGCGTGGACAGTTGGTGACGGGGATGTTCTGTTCCTGCCTGCTCGGAGCACACACGGAGTGCAGAAGGGTAGGGCTGACAATGACACGAATCCGTGAGAGAGAAGTCATGCTGGTGGGTGAAATCAGTTACAGACCATGGACACACTTGCCCTAATGATAACATCTCAATATGGAAGAAAGAAAAAAAAAAAAAAAGCTTCAGGGAGAGAGTCTGGTGCTGCAAAGCCAGACAACCGGGGAGGTTGGAGGTAGGGGGCACCTGTCAGAGGAAGTGACATTAAGGGGACAACTGAGGGGCACCTAGGTGGCTCATTTGGTTAAGTGTCCGACTTCAGCTCAGGTCATGATCTCACGGTTCATGGGTTCGAGCCCCGCGTCTGGCTCTGTGCTGACGGCTCGGAGCCTGGAGCCTGCTTCGGATTCTGGGTCTCCCTCTCTCTCTGCCCCTCCCCCACTCATTCTCTGTCCCTCTCTGTCTCTTTCTCTCTCTCTCTCAAAAAATAAACATTAAAAAAAGGCGGGGTGGGGGGGGACAACTGAGTGATGAGGAGGAGAGGAGCCAGCCACATGAGGATCTAAGGGGAGAGTGTCCTGGGCAGAGAGAGTTGTACGTGCAAAGGCCCTGAGGCAGGCCTGAGCTGGGCATGTTCCAGGAACAGAAGGAAGCCCCAAGTGGTCAGGACAAAAGGAGTTACAAGAGGAGAGGGGACAGGCAGAGAGCCTCTTATGGTGGACCCATGCAGGTGGGGAGCGCTGAGCCAAAGGCCTCCTCTGCCCCAGACCCAGCTCTCCCTCAGTCCGCAGCCAAGAGCCCTCGGTGCCTAAGAGCAGGGGCCTTGGCTGAATGGGCCACGCCTGGGTTCCGGCCCCTGTGGGTTCTCTCTGCAGCAGTGCCTACCTGGATGGGGAGAATGCCCAGCTCTTGGCTGGTTCAGGGCCCCTGCCTCTCTCCCCCAAGACCCAGGGACCCCTGCAGGGGTGAGGCAGGCCGTCCTCCGGTGCCTACGTACCATTTCGTTCAGGCGGAAAAGCCCTGGTTTTCTGGCAGGACCTCCGGGAAGGCGGGTTCCCCAGGGAAACAACCCCCCTTCTTCGTGCCCTTCTTTCTAGAACATTTTCTGGCTGACTGATGGCAGGGCCCTCCCACCTGCACACATAAGCCACTGGGAAGCCACGGACTTCCTGCAGCTCTTAACCCCGCTAACCTCCCTGGAAGGTTTCCACGGGGAGGAGGAAGGTTTCCACGGGGAGGAGGAAGGTGACGGCAGCCGGCCACCGTGGCCTCATCGTGGCCGTGGCCCCCAGGGCGACACTTGTGGTGTGTCACCGGAGGGTCCCAAGCCCACCGCCCCCAGCCCACTTTACGGACGGGGTTCTGTGACCGCTAGACTGTGACGGAACAACACCGAGCCTGCCCGTCTCTGTCGATGATCCTGCAAGTGCTTCAGGTCATGGGTACGTGGGAATGGGGAGAAAGTGGCGCCTTTACAGCGTCCGCGTGCCCGCAGTGCACTGACCGGGCCACGTGCGAGAACAGCAGCGACGTCCGGAAACACTTGCCAGCTTAGTTCAAGTGGGACCACGGGTGCCCTCTGCCCAGGGGTGTGCACGACGCTGACACCAGGGGCAGACCTGGCGGCTGATCCCTGCGGCTCCGGACGCGCCCCTCACCTTGGACACGTGACCCCCCCCTCCCCCCCGAGAGTTCTGGCCCCTTCTTTCCAGGGATTATTCTCAGACAATAAACCTCCTCTCTAAAAATAGGTCACATAAAAGGCTCGAGTATTTTTCTAATTAGTGTAAGAATTTATTGAATATACATCACACGTATAGATCACAATATTATTAAAATTACTATTAAGACTTTACACATCAAAATATTTCAGGCGGCGGGGACACAGGGAAGCCTGATGCTCCCTGAGAATCATATCTGCATTAGCAAGATAAAGGACAATTTAGGACGATTACAAAAGCAATGATTTAGCGTACAACATAAAACTCTGCTGAGAACTAACTCGTGATGCCAGCTGGGCTAAGCTGCTTAATCTTTATCTAGTTCAATTAAAATCTGAATGTTTGGGATTTCATTAACAACGAGGGGTTTGGAAATTACATGTGCTTTTACACCGCGTTCCACTGCTGATGCCCAGGATTGGAAGTTTCACCGAACGTCTTCAGGTAGATTTAGGTATAATTAAAACTTAAGTACTTAGAGGATAACGCAGAGGGAAGAGAAGATTCGGTTCCAATTGACAGAAGTAGAGCCCACCAAAGTCAGCGCACCTTTCGGGGGGGAGGGAGGGATGCAGAGGGGGCCGCTGGCTGGGCGCCCCCCAGCCCGGGGACCCTCGGCCAGGGGACAGGTTCAGTTAAGGAGCACACGGCTTGCTCTGGCGACTTGTAAGTGCATGTGCGGCTCACGGCTGATCGTCACATGTGGATGTGCCTGCGGTCTGTCGGTTCATTACGCATTTCCCCGACTTTGCGAGCAGGCCTTTCTGAAACTAAGCCAGCCAGAGTGATGAGGCAGCTTCAGGTATGACTTCAGATTAGGCACGATGGGAGCAGGATGTTCACGTGCCTGTGTTCCCTTGACCCGGGGGCGTCACCAGCCCTGTTCTTCCCCCAAGCGTGGGAGGATCCCTCTGTCCCCATTGGGAGGGTCTGACTGAGCGTGGGGCAGGGACCGGGCATCTGCGTTACTAACGCGCCCCCGTGTCATGCCCTGTGCACCCTGAGGGATCAGCCTACGATTTGGGCTCCATGTGGGACACACCTGCTTCTCCACCCACAGGGCAGAAGGGACTTGACAGATGGGACTCGGTCAAGAACACGGAGGTGAGACGCTGAGGGAGGCAGTGTCCGCGGTGGGGGGTAGGCGCCCACAGCAGAGGTCGAGGTGATGGAGGCGGGGTGCAGGTGCCTCCAGAGGCTGGAAGAGGCCAGGAACAGCATCTCCCCGGGAGCTGCGATGGACAGGGTAGTTTGTTTGTGCGTGTCGCCTACGGCCGCAGTGTGTGTGACGCAGTCACGGGGAGCCGGGCAGCTGTGTGGCCTCGAGCAAGCCGCTGTGCCTCTCTGAGACCCGTGTCCTCGCCTGTGAAATGGGCGTGGGGGAGGAGGGTCTGCTGAGGTGATGCAGGCCCCTTCCCTGCGAGCCGCCGCAGGGCCCCCAGGGGAGCCAGGGGAGGCATCTCTGCTCAGGCTCACGTCTCTCCACGTCTCTGGCCGCACCGTTCCCTCCTCCCTCTGCCCGAGTCCTCACCCTGCTGCTTCTTCCTGCGTTCTGGGAAGGGGGGGGGAAGGATGCCTGGCGGGACACCCGGGCAGGACGAGAGCCCGGCCAGCTGTCCCGTGAGAGGGGCTCGGGCTCCTTCCCAGCGCCTGGGCAGCGGCGCGGACAGCAAGCCAGCTGTGCCAGGCGTCGGCCACCTGACGTCCCTCCTTTCCCTCGCCAGTTCTGTCTGTCCCCCGTCCCCCTGACCCTGGCTCCGCGGCTGCCTACGGGGGTGTCGAGGGGCCGGACGGGGGTGTTGAGGGGCCGGGCGGAGGTTCTCGGGAGTGGCATGGTGCGATGCGGGTGTTCAGGGCACCTGCCTGGAGGAGGAGGTCCTGATCTCGCGAGTTCAGATGGACACGCTGCCGTTTCTGTTCTGTTAACCTGGGCGGCTGTTCATCCGCCTTCAGTAACAAAGAGGCCGCTCTGGCACCGAGCCTATTGGCTGTCCTTCCAGCACTTTAAGAGAACCCTGGCTCCCCGCTGGTCCTGGAGGCCTTCAGCCAGGGCCCTGCTCTGTTTCCGAGCAGGGTGCCGCCCCCCAACCCCCACCCCCGTCGTGGGAGCCACTCAGGGAACACGCGTCTCTCCAGAAACGAGTCAGCTGCAGGTCCGTCGGGAACTATCCGGTCAGCCCCGCCCTTCCTTTAACTTTCCCCGGGAAGCCCGAGGCCCCATCTCTTACAAGTCAGGATTTGGGATGGAGTGGAGCACACAGCTCAGTCTGCCTTCAGCGAGGGTGCTTGTGTGACAGCTTCCCCAGGTCATGACTGTGACCTGTGCAGTCTCCTCCTTCCCCTTAAATCACTCTGGAACTGAGCCTGTGACACTTTATTACCTTAGATTTACGTCTTTTTACTGCCTGTCTCCCCTCTGAACCACAAGCCCCTGGAGGGCAGGAGGCGATCTGTGTGTGTGCGCAGGGGTGCGCGTGTTAAATGGGCATGGTTCGTACGTGTGTGTTTTCCAGCAACGTGTGCCGTTGAGCCTGACCGCCCATGAGTATGCGTTGCGTTTTGCACGTGAACTTGTCTTTTCATTTGCGAGGCCTCCCCTTCGTCCCGGGGGGAGAGGAGCATTGTATCCGTGACCCTTGTTGAGTGTGGACATCCAGTGCCACAACCGTACTTTCTTCAGGCTTCTCGGAGGTCGTGTGCCCACGGATCACATGAGAATCCTGTGTGAAGTGTTGATTCTGATCGCAAGGGTCTTGGCTGGGGCCCGAGGGTCTGCAGGCCCCCACGCTGTAGCTAACGGACTCAGGACCACACTGTGTGGAGCAAGGGTCCCGCACGCGAACCTCCTTGTGTCATCCCGAGCCCCCACGGCGGTTTCTAGGAGCTTGTGACTAAACCCTTCGGTTCCCTCCAATTCTCCTGCCTCCTGTTTACCAGTTTTTCTCTTCCCTTTGGTCGGTGAGTGTCTCAGGGTGTTGGTGGCATGCGTTGGCACCCGCTTTGAATGGCCGTCGGATTGCTCAGAACCAACGGTGTGGCTGATGTCACGTCAGGATTGGAACAAGCCGCTACGGTCTGGCATTGTCATTTCCGCTTGTCATGAAGACGGAAACAAACGAATGAAGGGTGCGTCCCCATCCCACGTGGGTCTGGCAAACGTTCCAGCAGGGAGATGCCTGGAGACCAGAGCTGAAGATGTGCGTCTACGTCTGGCCTCAGGTGTGGAAACTGGGGCCACAGACCGTTCCCACGGGGCAAGAAATAGACCCGCCTGTAATTACCGCTGAGCCGTATCTAATGGCACCCCTTCTGTTTCTCTAGCCATTTGATGGTTTTGTGACACAGCCACCACTTTGATACGACTCCAGGCCCAAGGCGGGGGTGCTGTGTGTCTGCTCGTCCCTGGCTGTCACTCTTTCAGAGTCTGAAAGCTTCTGTTCTTTCCTTCATTGCTTAGGTTTCCTTCCACCTGTTGATCTTAAGAGTCTTTCAGAGTTATCGGGAAGGATGATTATTGTGCATCTGGGCGAAGCAAGTTGCTGTAGAATACTGTAGGCAAAATGCCCTAGGTTCCTTCAAAACTGCAGTTTACAGGAAGGGTTTCATTTGCTCTGTTGCCGTGACGCCATTACGCTTATTTTTTTTTCAACGTGTATTTATTTTTGGGACAGAGAGAGACAGAGCATGAACGGGGGAGGGGCAGAGAGAGAGGGAGACACAGAATCGGAAACAGGCTCCAGGCTCCGAGCCATCAGCCCAGAGCCTGACGCGGGGCTCGAACTCACGGACCGCGAGATCGTGACCTGAGCTGAAGTCGGACGCTCAACCGACTGCGCCACCCAGGCGCCCCGGCAATCAAACATTTTAAAAGCGTAATGGTAGGGGCGCCTGGGTGGCGCAGTCGGTTGAGCGTCCGACTTCAGCTCAGGTCACGATCTCGCGGTCCGTGAGTTCGAGCCCCGCGTCAGGCTCTGGGCTGATGGCTCGGAGCCTGGAGCCTGTTTCCGATTCTGTGTCTCCCTCTCTCTCTGCCCCTCCCCCGTTCATGCTCTGTCTCTCTCTGTCCCAAAAATAAATACACGTTGAAAAAAAAAATTTTAAATGTTTGATTGCCGTGTAACTATGTGCAAGGTAAAAAAAAAAACAAAACAAAAACAAGGGACGTGAGTCCTGAGTGTGTGCAAATGATGAAGCCTCCCAAATGGAGCCTGCCGTAGCACCAGCTTACGGAGGGGCAGAGTGAGAAGCCTCCTCTGGGCCCTCTGCTAGGATTACCGCTCCAGCAGGCGTCTGCCCCACCCCCGTTTTACCTGATGGTGAACTTCAGGTCAGTGGAAACCCGTGGCCTCTAAGCTGTTGGATCTGCTTCTCTGGTCCACCTCGGAGTCATTTGGATGGTCATCCGTGTGCGCTCTGATTTCCTTCCCGTCGACAGGCAGCCTGCTCCCCGCAGGTGCTCGCGCCCTGTCTACACTGCTGGTGCCCCCTGAACGGCTCTGCGGTGGCCTTTGGCCTTTGGGAACACATCCCTTGTGCTGGTGGGATGACCGGAATTCTGGGAGCACGATACGGGTTGAGACAGTGGAGTGTGTCGGGGTTGAACTTCGGTGCCCGGGGGGAAACGAAATGCCAACGTCTTCTGCACCTTTCAGCTGGTGTTCCACGAGCCTCTTGGTTTTAAGTGTATGCAGTGTGTTTTCCACAGGTGCGGACCCCACCAGGGGCATGTGACGTTCAAGGACGCTGTAGACGGGTTCTTTAATGTTCAACACTCCTATGTGTGCAGACGCTCGAGCAAAGCTGTCACAGAACCGCTCTGAGCCGCAAGGGTGGGTGGGCGGAACTGGTCTTGTGCGGGCTGAGCTAGTGGGATCCAGTGTCCTTGTGGGTAGGAGGGGGCGGGGGGCGGTGGCGTCCCTGACACCCCCCTTCCCGCCCCGTTTTGCAGGAAAGCTGCACGGCTGATCTTTGTCCACCTGCACATCCTGGCAAAAGCCAGACACGCCAGCAGCCTCCGAGATTTTTCTGGGGAAGCGGCTGCCGCTTTTGTTCACTGGAATAATTGCGGGGGGGGGGGGGTCAGGGCTCTCCGCGTGGTGCGAGGCGGACAGTTACCCAGTGCCTGGTTGTCATTGCCTAACGGGGACCAGGTCAGGCACTTGACTTGAAAGTGAATTTGATGATTGCTGGTGGAGGAGAGGCCGGCCCTCCGACGTGTGGAGGTGAGGCTTCGCTGCCAGACTCCTGTCCCCAGGCCTGAAATAGGCCCTCTGTGTGTCGGAAGCTGCTCAGAACCCGGCCGGAGGCTGGGCCACGGGAGCGGGCCACGGGAGCGGGCCACGGGAGCGGGCCACGGGAGCCGGCTTGCAGCCCACCGGTGGCAGGAGGACCGATGCCCGCTGGATCTGGATTCCGGTGGGTGAGCGGACACCCAGACTGCCCCCTTCTGACAGCCCTTGCTGGCCCAGGATTGGCTGCGAATCTGTGGGCCTGGTAACAAACTTGGGGTCCCTGGTTGGAAAATGAGGAAGAGCTTCAGGACCCCTGGGTGGCTCGGTCGATTAAGCGTCCGACCCTCCTGAAATGCATTTAGGGCAAAAGCCTGTAGTCTTTACTGTTTAAATACACAGAGGGGGCGCCAGGGTGGCTCAGTCAGTTGAGCGTCCGACTTCAGCGCAGGTCACGATCTCGCGGTGCGTGGGTTCGAGCCCCGCGTCGGGCTCTGGGCTGACGGCTCGGAGCCCGGAGCCTGCTTCGGATTCTGTGTCCCCCTCTCTCTCTGCGCCTGCCTCTCTCTCTCTCTCTCTCTCTCTCTGTCTCAAAAATAAGTAAACGTCAAAAACAAAAAACAAATCCAAGAAAGATCTCTGGTATTTGCCCACGACGAGTACTCCACGTAGCAATCCTGGGGTTGAGTGTGGTGACTACAGACCGGCTTTTCAGCGTCCCCTGGAGAGAAGAGTGGGGCTGAGGTATGTAAGGGAGGTCCCCTGAGGGGCCGTCTCAGTGTAGCTGAGAGGCCGCGGTCACTGTCCGGGACCAGCTGTGCAAAGATCCTAAGACTCATGCCAGCCGGATGGCTTAGGTCACCTGCCCGCCTCCGAACCCCGACTGTTCATGGAGCTCAGCCTGCAGGACGGCCCCATCCTTGAACCAGCGGGGCCCAGAGCGGTGGGGTAGCCCCGAGCCTGCTGGCAGTCCGGGCCCTTCGCTAGGGAGCCAGGTTCACGTCCTGCAAGCCAGGTGGGGAGTCTGCTCGGCGGCTGCCACGAAGGACCACAGGCCGGGGGCTCACACGACAGAAACCTTTTCTCTCGCAGTCCGGAGGCTAGGAGTTGAAAACCACAGTGTGGGCAGGCTGGTTTCTTCCGAGCCTCTCCCCTTGGTGTGTAGACAGCCATCTTCTCCCCGTGTCCTCCCTCTGTGCGTGTCTGTGTCCTGATCTCTTCTTACAAGGACACCTGCCATCGTTGCATGAAGGCCATTTCTAGGGCCTCACTTTACCTATGTTACTTTTTAAAGGTTCTACACGTAAAGACAGTCGTAGGTGCTGAGGGGTAGCGCTTCAGTTTTTCAGGGGGAAGGACGGTTCAGCTCGCAATGGCTCTCCCGAGGTACCTACCGCCCGACAGGGATGGGAGAGAGTGTCTCGACTTCCCAGCCGGGGTCTGGGCACCTGTCCTGTGTCCGTCAGGCTCACGGCGAAGCAGCTTTGCGGGGGCTCAGGGCCAGATGATGCCCCGGATCAGATGAATATTTATTTGAGTTGTAGATGGACCGTTAGACACTTCAAGTTGGCCCCTGAAAAAACCAACACCCAGGAAATAGGAGGGACGCGTGTTTGTCTGAATAGGGTGGGAAATATCCCTGCTGAACAGAAAAGCCTGGGATGGAACCAGAAAGGAAAAGAGGCTTGGGTCAGAAAAAAAAAAAAAAAAACGATTAAAAAAATCCTTTTATTAACGAAATGTTTTCACATGGAAAGGCAAACAGATTGAGAGAAGGAATTGGGATACGTGTGATGGAGAATTTCTCACGTTTAAATACAAAGAGGTGATGCAGGTTGGTGGCAAAGCGTTGAGCGTAAGCAGCCCATATCGACTAACGCGGGGAAAACACGCGCCCCTACTGGTAACCAAGGAAATGACCCGAACATGGGACTTTTCCACTTTTGTCCTACCAATTAAATAAACTTTTCCTTCCCCTTTAGAGCGGTGTTACCTAAAACCAGCCAATCACCTGTTGAGTTGGCATTTTTACATGGTCGCGAGAGATGTTAAATTGAGATACAAAGGAAAGTGACAGAATCCGTCAAGCTCCGGAGAAATGGTCATGTGCTCTTACTCAGCGGCTCCAGATCTAGTCAGTCCTAAAGAGAGACATCGGGGGTGTGGGTAGGATGCGCCTCCCCCCCTCCCCCACCAGGCAGGGGAGTAGGCACTGCACGGCGCAGGCCTTCTGTGCTCACCGCGGCCTCTCCTGCACCTGACCCTACCCCAGCGTGGCCCGAGGGACGCCTGGTGTTCCTTTGGGTCCCCTGCGTTCTACGTCTGTTCTCTTGTCTCCCCCCCTCCAGCCGTACTGAGACCTGGGGAGGACGGAACGCAGGGCCCGCGCGCAAGGGACGGGACCCTAATCATGTGAGGAGGAAATCCACGTTCCAGGCTTGGCCCTGCCCAGGATGCCTTTCGTGTTGTGGCCTGTCGAGGCCCGGTCGTGGCTAAAGTCTGTTCGTTTCATCCTTCTTAATCCCATGTCCTGCATGGGACCTGGCTCAGCCCGAGGGTCAGTTAAGAGGCCTGCTAAGGCGTCCCCGTTCCTGGTGCTTGGTGGTGACTCAGCCCCCACCACCCAGGGCACCAGCGAGGGCTCAGGGCCCGGAGGCTGGGGGCTGGGCTGGGGAGGGGGTTGAAGGGACAGTCCCAGGTGGTTGCACAGCCGCCTGAGCGCCTTCATCAAGGGGCGCCCTTCGCTCGGATTTGTTAGCTTGCTGCCGGATTGCCCCCGGCACACCGTGCTTCATACAGACAGACCCTGCTGGGCCGCCACCAGTCGCTTGTCACAGGCATAAACCTCTACGTAATTATGTTTTTAGAACCAGACAGAGGGAGCTGTTAATTCCACATGCAAATCGAGGGAGGACCGTTGCAGCCACGTGAGATCCCCCCCCCCGTCGGGCCGTGGCAGGTCTGGGAGGTGGTGTTTAAGTAGATGAGTCTCTTCCTTCCAGACACAGCAGGTGATGAGTGCCAGCTGACCGCTTGTGTGTGGGAGGAGGGCGTTTATTCTGGGGGCCCCAGAGGACGCTCTTGAAAACCTAACAGTCCCTGGTTTTCTCCGGAAAGACCACAGAGAGGGAGGGAGCCAGGAGGTACCGATGCCCTGGCTGTAGCGGCCGTGCTCCGTGGAGGGCAATGAACTTAGCTCTTGGACCCCAAGGAATTTGAGTGCTCCTTGGGGACCGGGGGGACCTGGTTTGTTTGTCCCTGGCCTGTTTGCCAGTCTTTGGTCACAGAGCCTCAGCTTGTGTCTGAGGGAAGCCCCCAGGCCCGGCCCATGTGCTCTGTGGAGGGTCCCCCAGCTCGGGTGCTCACAGGGCCGATGGGATGCGCCCGCGTGCAGCAGTGTCTGTCTCCCTGGGGCCACGGGGTGGTGTGGGGGTGGGCCTGTGATGGGACAGGACCGTCGAGGGGCTCCAGCTTCCGGATTCCTGGGTAAGAAGCTCTTGCCGGACGCCAGGCAGGAGAGAAGCCCCGGGAACAGGTGCTTTCGGGGAGCACAGAGCTCAAGCTGACAGAGAAAGGTGGCCCTGGGGACAGGTGGCCACCTCAGACGGAAGCAGCCTGACTCCGGGCTCGCAGAAGCACACCGGCCCCGCGAAGCTAGCCGGAGTCTGGTTTCTCCGTTCCTGCTGCAGAAACAGACGCCAGGGGGTGGACAGCGAAGGATGCCTGCAGCTTCCCGGGGGGCCAGGCGGCGGGGGTCCGGCCGAGGGAGCCGCGTGCTGGGCCTGTTCCTAGTTCGCTGTCGTCAGTGCTTGGGAAAGGCCGGACGCTTTCAGGAGAGAGGCCACGGACAGCGGGGGGTTATCGGAGGCGGCGAAGGCCACGCCGCTCCTGTCCTCACGCCCTCTCCCTCCCGCCAGCGGGTTTTGGTGGGTGGGGGCTGGCGGATTTCAGGAAAGCCGTGAAACGAAACGGGGCTCAGCTTCCAAATGGAAGGTGTTTTCAGATAGGCTTTTTGACGCATGTGCGTTTTTCAAAATCCATTCCGTCGGGAGAGGTTAAGAACGGGAAAATCTAATTTTCTGGAACATCGGCGATGGAAAAGACCTTGCCCCTTGCAGATGGAGCCCGTGCTTCACCAAGTTTATAATTTGGAGGCTCGGAGGAGTTTGAAAAAGTCCACTTGTGCCCCTAAATCAGGTTCAGGCAGCGAAACACACGTGCTGTTCCGGGGGCAGGATGAACCTTGGGCTCCGAGGGGGAGTAGAGCTCCCGCCTTATCGGGTTTCCGCCCCTCGCCCTTGCCCGTCTGCCCTATGCCGCGTCCTCTGAGCGGGATGGCTTTGTCTGTTAAAGGGAGAGTGGATGCTTTTCAGTGCAATTAATTTAGTGGGCCACAGACGTGGCTGCCTGCCGGGAGTGGGGCTTGATCAGACAGATGGGCTAATGGGAGCCGAGCGGGCGCCGACCGCGTGGAAGGGGATGGGACAGCCGCTGTCGCTGGAGCGCCCTGGCTCCACTCCACACGCAGGCGGCTCTCTGAGCTGCTGCTGGGCCCGGGCACCACCGCCCGCGTCTCCCACGGCCAAGGTTGAGCGGGAAGGTCACGGCCGCCACGCCCACGGGGCCTGGACGCGGGTCCTCGGGCCTCCCTCCGGCGGGCACGGAGCCTCCCCTGCACCTTCACAGCTGTAAGTGTCTCGGGGAGCCCATTCTTCTAGAAGGAGGTGGCCAGTGCGGCCGAGTGTCCAGGCGCCTGCCCTGTGGATCCTGTCAACTCGTGCTTGACCTGCAGGGGGAGGCTGCGGCCGCAGTGTGTTCCCACTAGCCCACCCTGCGGCCCAGGCCCCTGTCTTTGCTCTAGACCAGGCTTGTCCACCTGGCGGCCCCGGGATGGTGCTTGTTGTGGGTGTGCCTCTGTAGGACGCCCAGCAGCATCCCTGGCCTCCTCCTGCCCCGTGCCCAAGGCAGTCCCTTCCCCGGTGTGACAGCCAGAAATGCCTCCAGACGCCGCCCCGGGTCCCCTGGGGGGCAGGAGATTCCCCCTGGTCGGGAACCGCAGCTCTAGATGCAGGACCAGTGCTGGTTTCGGAAACTGGCCCCATCTGTGCAAAGTAAGGGAAGATGGCAGGTGCAGGCCCCTGTGGTTGGGTAGGCGGCAGGGTTCGTAAGCAAGGGGACCTCCCTGTGAGGCCAGTGGGGCGGCCGGGAGTTGAGGAGATCCTGCCCCTGCCTGTGGAACCTCGCGTTGACAGAGAGGCCGCGACTGGTCTCCATCACTGCTCGGCCCCCATGGCCTCTGGGCCTCGCGCCCTCTCGAGGTTGACTCCTTGGAAGGGCTCCCCGTGGGGGAAGGGTGGGCAGAGCCACCTCCCAGGGACAAGGGAGGGGTCAGGAGCCGCCGATTCCCCCACTCGGCCGGCGGGCTAGGTGACCTCCTCCAACGGCCGGTCATGGAGGGCGCTTTCCGTGTCTGCTTGTGGGTGTCTGTCTGTCCAGCTGCAAGGGTGAATTTGCGTGGTTCTTCTGCAAGGGAACCCGTCAGAAGGCAGGGAGAAGTGGAATGCCCCGTGGCGTTTGGGAAAAAGTAGGCCGGTCTGGCACCCTTGGGGGTCGTGCGGGGGGCACCTTGCCGGTTGGTTTGTTCCCCGCGAGTCTGAGAGGCCTGGGGCTGCCCCGCAGGAGGAGCCTCGCCCTCTTCGCTGCAGCTTTTGTCGAAACCTTGAGTGTGGGCTGAGGGCTCCTCTGCCCGCCCTAGAAACCAGCACCTGATGCCCTAATGAAGGTGAAAACACCAGCTGCTGTTCAGACAGTGGTTCTCTGTCGGCCTCGGACTTTGTCCCGCTCGTCGGGGTGAAGCTCCAGGACTCAGCTCTGAAGTGACCAGCAGTGACCGCAGAGGGAAGCAGCCTTGCCCCGAGTCCGATTCTGTCCAGATTTCCTGCTGTGAACCGTAAAAGACCTAGGTGTGTGAAGATTACCCAGACAGACGCTCTTCCTTCCTCTTTGCCCATTTTTTTATCTCTTAGAATTAATGTCGACGCTCTCCTGAGGAATCAGTCCTGTTCTCGAAGCTTTATGGATGGTGAGTCGGGCAGCGGGTGTGGACGGGTGTGGCAGGACAGATGGTGTAGGGGATCCAGGGCGGCAGGAGACTTTCCCGAGCCCAGGGGGGCATTGGGGTCCGTGATCACTGAGTTAGGGTGCTACTCAGTGCGTAGCCCCTGATCAGGAACCTGTGAGCCCCCTAAGGTCGAGAAACGTGTCCGACCTGTTTTCCTCTATACCCTCAATTACTGGTGGGCACACGTCCGTGTGCCTGCCCCTGGACGCGGGCAGTAAGGCGGAGGGCAGAGCAAGAGACCCCTTCCAGGTCACGGTCATTCATTTAGCCACAGCTGGATCTGCATGCACATATGGACACATGCGTAGGGTCAACAGGATGATCCGAGTCGGGGAGTTCTGCCGTTACAGGTTTCTCCCCATGCCCGGCCGGGAGGTAGGGCTAGATTGCAATCTCAATATTAGTGTCACAGCGGCAGCCTTTAAATTGCCCTCGCCATCCAGCCAGGGCCAGACTTGGGTGGTTCTCAGGTCTTGGCTGTTGTGAATAAGGCAGCAGGGGACGTTGGGAGTGTGGATGTCTGTTGAGATCCTGACTTCGGTTCTTTTGGACGCATGCCCAGACGTGGGGTTGCTGGATCATATGATAGGTGCTCGCAGGGGCGGGGGAGAGGCGAAGTGAGGAGCTCCTGTCCACAGGTGCGGAGCCCTTGTCCGCAGGTAGAGAGCACAGTTGCGCAGGACGGTGATATTCTGGAACTCTGCCGCACAACGTTGTGCCTGTGGTCAGCACTGTTATCCGCTTACAAACCTGTGGGAGAGTAGACCTCGTGCTGAATGTTTTGGGGTGATTTGGGGGCGCCCCGGGATGGGGCAAGGGGAATCCCTGGATTGAGTTGGGACCCCTGTGTAGCTGACAGAACAGCACCGGAGGGCTCCAGAAGGGGCCCTGAGACAGCTCCTGAGCCTCTTGGGGGCCGCCACAGGTGTCCTTCTGGTTCCCTGTATTTTGTGTTGTTGTTTTGTTCTGTTTTGTGGTCGTTCATGTATTCGTTCAGCCAGCATTTCTGAGCTCCTACGAGTCAGACTGTGCTCGGCGCAGGGACTAACTGGGTGGTTCTTGTCCTGGGAGCTTACGGCCCAGAGGCTGGGTGAGCACTGATCACCTACCACCAGCTCAAGGTAGATTTGAGCTTGGCGAGTGGACCACGGAGACCTTGGGGCTGGAACAGATGGGAGGAAGAGTGGACCTGGAGGGTATGGCCTCTTCCAGGGGCTCAGGGCCTGGCCTGCCCCCGGGGACACTTGGCAACACCTAGAGACATTTGTTTGTCAAAGTGGGGGAGGGTGGCTGTGAGCATCTTGTGGGTGGAAGCCAGGGTTGCTGGTTGACATCCTGCAGCGCCGGGGTGCCCCTCAACACAGAATGATCCAGCACCAAGTGTTCATGGGGTTCAGAAAGCCTGGCTTTAGCTGAGATCCAAGAGATGAGTGGAGCCAACCAAGTGAAGAAGGAAGCAAGTATCTTGGAAAAGGGAGCAACCTGTGCAAAGGTCCTGTGGTCAGGGGAACGTGGCTGAACGAGAACAGGAGAAATGGCCAGGTGGCTGGAGGGGTGGGCAGACTGTGGTTTGAGAAAGGCACGGGGGTGGGGGGCTTGTTGCTGCCTGCCTTTGGGGACGTGGCCTGTGGTCTGCCCCGCGTGCTCGTCTTGTGTGCCTCCAGCTTTCTGACCACTGGGTCCTCCAAGATAATCTGACACTAAGGCTCTCCACAGGGCAGTGTGACCCGGCTGGTCTCACCTTTGGCCAGTGGTCAAAAAAATAAAGCTAGCCACCCTGCATATTTTCCGAGAAAGAGAGAGGAGTGGGGGTGGGGGGGCTCTGTGGTCTCATTAGCAGTTGATCGAGGTCAGAGAGCTCCCATATTTGGTTAACTCTGCAAATTAGACCAGTTAGTTCCCTGGGAAATGAATACAGTCTGCTCGTCGATCTAGGGAACCGCGCCTTCCCCGAGGAGCGCGGAGAGGAAGCAAAGCCGATGTTGTGAATTCTGAAGGTGAGGGCACCTTTTGACCCAGAAGCTCCACGATCGTCGCTGCTTTTGTGGCTGTTTCCGACGTCTTCTAAGATGGGGGCTTTGGAATGCTAATGCTTTAAAAACACGAATAGTTGTATGTGTGTGCGCGTGCGTGTGCGTCTGTGAATGTAGGGATTTCCACCCGAGGGTGAGTCGATTCGGGAGACCGTGCGTGACGTCATCTCCCTCCTGGGCATTTACGGAGCTGCGAGCTGGGGCCCCCTGGCTCGGCTGCGTCCAGCCGTCGCCACTGTCTGATGGCAGAGCACCCTCCCTGGTGGCCCCTGGCAGATGCTGGTCCGCGTGCAGTACGCCCTGGTGACTCGCTGTGCCGGGGACTTGTCATGGCCTCGGTTACAGCGGCCTGTACCGGCAGGGAGGCTCCCCCGCGGAACTCGCCCAGTCCTCTCTGTGACCTGGCGGGGTCGGTCAGCAGCAGCAGCGGTCCCCCCACTTTACAGATGGGGAAACCGAGGCACAGAGAGGTAAGTCACTGGCCTGAGGTTCCTGGCTAGTCAGAGGTCGAGCCAGGACCTCCTCTGGGTCCTTGAACTCCCTCAGGTACGGGACGGCGCGTGGTCCTCCCAGGCGCGTGCGGTCGACACCTGCTGTGTTCCTGCTCTCCGGGTCCGGGCCTCACCTCCATGGACCGCAGCGACACACAGGACAGAGAAAGGCCGGATGTTTATTACACGGGGGACATTTCACCTGCTTCCCCCTCCCCTCTTCCCCCTCCCCCTTCCCCTCCTCTGCCTCCTTCCTCCTCCACCTCCTCCCTTTCCTTTCTCCCCCTCCCCCTTCTCCCTTCCCCTCCCTTATCTCCTTTCTCCCCTCCTCTTCCCCCTTCCCCTCCCTCTTCCCCTCCCCCTTCCCCTCCCCCTTCCCCTCCCTTTTCCCCTCCCCCCTCCCCTCCCTTTTCCCCTCCCCCTTCCCCTCCCTTTTCCCCTCCCTTTCCCCTCCCTTTTCCCTCCCTTTTCCCCTCCCTCTTCCCCTCCCCCTTCCTCTCCCCCTTCCCCTCCCCCTTCCCCTCCCTCTTCCCCTCCCCCTTCCCCTCCCTTTTCCCCTCCCCCTTCCCCTCCCTCGTCCCCTCCCTTTTCCCCTCCCTTTTCCCCTCCCTCTTCCCCTCCCCCTTCCTCTCCCCCTTCCCCTCCCTTTTCCCCTCCCCCTTCCCCTCCCTCATCCCCTCCCTTGTCCCCTCCCTTTCCCCCTCCCCCTTCCCCTCCCCCTTCCCCTCCCCCTTCCCCTCCCTTTCCCCCTCCCCCTTCCCCTCCCCTTTCCCCTCCCTTTCCCCCTCCCCCTTCCTCTCCCCCTTCCCCTCCCTCTTCCCCTCCCCTCCCTCCTCCTCTCCCTCCTCCTCTCTCTCCTCCCCCTCCTCTCCTTCCTTTCTCCCCCTGCCCACCTACCCCTCCTCCCTTCCCCTCCCTTTTCTCCCTTCTTTGCTTGGATGGGAAAGGGGGGGTTCCCTCCTCTCCTTTGCAACCTCAGGGTGAGTCCTGGGGTACATGCTGGCCCCCCCCGCTGCACACCTGGCTCCCCACCGCGTGTCCCTGCAGTAGGTAAGATGCTGGTGTGTGCTGAGGCAGCACGGAGCTGTGCATGGCGTGGCTTTGGTTCCCAGAGTCCCCACATCCCTTCCAGACGTGGCGGTGTGCCAGCCACACAGGATGCTGCCTTCGCCCCCGCAGCTACCCAGGGTAGGGTTCTGGAACAGAGCACTCACCTGCAGAGAGAGACAGGACAGCACGAGGAGGGGGGTTGCCCCGGTGAGCTCCCAGTGCACGTGCCCACAGGAGGCTGGGAAGGCCGTTGGCAGGCGTGACGGTGAGGCTTGTAGACGCTCAGAGTGTTTCCTGAGTGTGCTCCACGCACCGGGAAGTGGACGTCACCCCCTCTGCGCCCCCCCGGGCTGCCGGGAGGTCTCCTCATGTTGTTCGGCTCACAGAACGGGGGACGGAGCTCCGGCGTTTGGGGCCCTCGTGGCCATCCTGCGAGTGCGGGGGGTGGGGTTGAAAGCCGTGCTGTGGAGCCCAGCTCGTCTGCCCCCGCCCGCCGCCCGGTGTGCCCCTCGCCTCCCCGAATTCAAATGTCAACAACAGTGGGCAGTGGAAGCAGGTGCCAGGACTGGGCGAAGGTTCCTGGCAACGCTGGGTTGTCTGAGGCTAGACTGCGATCCCCGGGTCTCCTGCGGGATCCCTGGCCGCAGGTCTGGGGACCCGAGCGGACGGCAAGGTCAGCCCCCCTCCTCAGCTTGGCCTCCGCTTGAACTCGTCAGCCTGACGCCACGGGGTCCCCTCGCGCAGCGACAGCCGTGATACCCACACCCTCTGCTCTTGCGGACTCGGCCAGGAGAGGTCTGTCCAGCCGTCCGAGCCCATGCGGGGAAGATGACACCTGGAAGGCACAATACTGCAACATTTCTGAGTGCGGGCCAGCGGTGCTTGGCTCCCGTCGACATCGGTCCCACCTCCCGGGGCCCCGACGCCCCCCGCGCCTCGTGTGGTACTTTGCTGAACTAGCCGGGGTGCAGGCGGGCCAAGCCGCCAACTCCGGGAAGCGATCCGAGCATGTTCTGGATGGCTGAGTTGATACAGTGAGGTCGTGGGGTCCCCGTCCCAGAAAGGGGCTCTGGCGGGAAGGCGCGGTCTGCCTGTCACATGGTAACGAGACGTGGTGACCTTTGCTACACGCACACTGTGGCTGTTGTAGATCTTCGGAGCATCGAAGAGGCTTGTTGGAATTAATTCCTCTTTGCTGGGGAAATGATGAACTCAAGGCTCTGTGATGTTGAGGCAGAGAGAGGAGGTTAGGGTGTGACTTGCCCCCAGACGAGGCCCTCGTTCCTGAAATTACAGGACAGTATTTGCTCTGATGTCAGCGCATTGAGGGGAGATCACAGAGGTCATTTCCGGGACTCTGGGACTTGACCTGGAAGCGGTTCCGTTGACCTTTGCATGGCAATCCATACCTGTGAGACCGTGCGAGGCTCTAGGATGTCCCCACGTGACCCTGACCTCCAGGTGCCAGTCCCGGGGGACGGATACGGAGGGGCGGTTGTGCACCGAGCCTTGCCGGGAACCTGATGGGGGCTCTGTCTGTGCTGTCGACCCAGGAGGCCTTCCTGGAAGAGTCTGGGTGCCGAATTGGAACTGATCACATGAGTGTCCTCGGGCTGCCATAACAAATCCCTACGAATTGGGTAGCTTCCGACGACCGACGTGTTCTGTCTCAGGGCTCTGGAGGCCAGACATCCGAAATCAAGGTGTGTGCAGGGCCACGTTCCCGGAGCTGCGGGGGAGGGTCCTCCCTGCCTCTTCTGGCTTCCTGTGCTGCCGGAGGAGGCCCTGGGCTGGTGACCACGACTCCAGTCCCTGCCTCCCTCCTCACACGGCCTCCTCCCTGTGTGTCTGAGGGGACCCTGCATCCACATCTCCCTCTGTCTCCAGATTCAGGCTCACCCTCATCTGGTGTGGCCTCATCGTCACTTATGACGTCTCCAAAGGCTGTGTTTACAGATGAGAGACGTCCTGAGTTTCCAGGCAGACGTGAACTTAGGGGGGCGTTGTCAACCCTGTGCCCTGATCCTCGGGGCAGGCAGAAGAGGGGCGGAGGGAGCGGGGCTCGTGCCCAGACGGGGTCTACGCATTCGCTGTCGAGGCTGCTCCTGCGGGCAGAGCTCTGGGGCGGAAAACTCTCTGGAGGCCAGCAGGTGGGCACAGGCAGGCAGGAGCATCACGGAGCTTTTCTCTTAAACTTAGAGGAAGTCCCTGGGGTCACAGTGGTGAGTGCTGGCTCCCCCCACCTGCTCACGCGGTACAGGGCAGGGGCACAGCCGCAGGAGCACCGTCCTCCCCCTCCCCCCCTCCCCCCCCCCCCCCCCCCCCCCGCCCCCACTGATAAAGGAGTCGTTCTTGGCCGGGGCTTCGCCTGGTGCCTGGCCCAGAGTCAACTGTCAGCAAAGAGAGGATAGCAGGTTTGTGTTTTGGCTTCTGTAACCCTGCTGTCCTGTGTGGGTCGTAAGTAAGTGTTCGCCTTAAATAGAAATCTTAGGTCTCCAAGGTATCCTCCCCTTCAGGTGTGAATTTGCTATTTTAAATTCCGCTAATGTTCCCTTATCTGTAGAGAGCAGGGCCTCGAAATTTCTCATTTTTCCAACAAAAGGTGAAAGAAAACTAGGACCTGTGTCTTTCCTGAGCTGTGTCAGCATGGGAGGTGTGTGTTTTTTAAAAATATTTATTTATTTTTGAGAGACAGACTGAGCGGGGGGAGGGGCAGAGAGAGAGAGGGAGACAGAGAATCCCAAGCAGACTCCGCACTGTCAGCTCAGAGCCCGTCGTGGGGCTCGATCCCACGACCTGCGAGATCGTGACCTGAGCCGAAATCAAGAATTGGACGCTTAACCGACTGAGCCACCCAGGCGCCCCGGGGAGGCGTGTATTTTGGGAGGGAGAGGACGCTGCAGGTGGGATGCAGCCTTTCACACCAGCTGGGGCTGGGAGAGAAGAGGCAGTTATGGACGGAGTCTGTGCTCCGTGCAGTAAAGGCAGACGCCCAGGCCGGCTGGCTCGGGCTGGGGGAGGGGTGCGTGCCCAGGAAGGCGGGTGTCATCGGTGCCCGCAGGGTGTCGTCGGTGCTGGTCTTCTCTTGTCCACGTGGTTCCTTCCGGAGAGCGTTCCATGGCCAGCTGCCTCCCAGAACGTCAGCCGTCTTGGTCAGGGGGTTATCGGAAAACCCGGACAAGATCTGTGCCGCTGTGGCGGCTGCTTAATCGAATGGGCCGGGTCTCCTCTTCCACCGGGTTGGCCTCAAACACAGTGCCGGTCCCCACACGTCCCACTCCCCCTGTGCCGGTGACGCCATTGCAAACCCATCAGGAAAGTAGAGGCTGCCGTTCCGAGTGGACAGATCCTGGAGAGAAAAGGAGTTGAAGGAAACTTGCCATAATTAAGCTGTCCCCTCCTGTTCCCTTCTGTCTCCAGACACTAACTTTAGGTGACAAATATAGTGTTTCTGTGGTGTTTCCCCTTAGCGTTTCTTTGTAGGAGTCTCTACTTAGGCAGGTAATTAGTAGTCCCCTTCCAGACGCCTCACTTACGTGACTTGTTTTAGAAAGGGCTTAGCCCAAAGTTGAGCTCATGGAAGCTTCCATGAATACATACTGAATGAATGAGTGAGTGAGTGGCAGGTTTTGAGCTATTTCGGCTCACTCGTACGAAATTCCTCGCATAAGAGGAAGCCAGCTGAGGGAGAAAAAGGGTTATTCTTGTGAAATACACACTTACCTCTCTCGTGTGCTGTGTGGCTTCGGAAGCCCGCGGAAATGCAGGTGTGTTTGTTGTGTGGCCAGCCTGGAGGGTGTGGGGTTTCAGCTGCTCCGGGGGGGTGGGGGTGGGGGGTACGAGCATGTCCTGACCCATCAGTGACCATCTTTCTAAGGTTCCGTATGAGAAAGCAGAACTCGTGTTCAGGTTGCACCATATAAAGTGAAGTTTCTGATCCCGAGGCCTCATGGGCATTCTGGAAGCCTCCGGCGCAGGGGGGCAGGGGTTGCTGCCTGTGGGTGGGCGGACGGGCTTCCTGGGAGCGCTTCAGGGCGAGGATCCACAGGACGGCCTTTTCTGTCAGCTGGAAGCCAAAGAGGAAACTTTTACTTGACTTCCGGCGGTGAGAAGGCCCTAAATGCAAGATGTGCTGCTTAGGACTTTTCATCTCCGTCATCCGAGAGCAGCTGAAGGACCGAAACGGGCCCAGCCTCGCGGTGTCTCGAGGCGCATGACATAACTGTTTCTGGCATTGCCTTCCTGGGGATCATTTCCAAACAGCTGGCCGGTCGGCTGCATTTTTATTGGCCGGAAGGTGTAGGGCTCGTTTCGGCCAGGCGAGAGGGGGCTGCCGTGCCCCTCCCCTCTCCCTGAGCGGTTCTGTGGGTGCCGCCTGGCATGGTCCCCGGGAAGCCTCCTATTTTATCTGAGAAATTCGTGTGCCCGAAAGCCACGTAGGAAAGACAATTATGTCTGAGGGTGTAACAATTAAAGTTCCTGTCAAAAGCAGACGGTTTAAACTTCACAGAAAAAACAGACACCTGGGGAAAACGTTTTTGTTACGTTTGACCGTTCTTTTAATAAGTAAAGAGTTTTTGGAAATCAATGAGAAGAGCTCAAATTGGTGTGGATGGCGGGGGGTGTGAAGAAACAGTGGCCGCGTTCGGTGAACACGCAGTTGACAGGAGAAAGATTTTAGGTGCCGGAGAGGCATTTCAAGGTGCTCACGCTCACTTCGATGGAAAATAAAACTTTCTTATTAATTAGGTTGGCAGTTGTGAAGAGGTGTGACGCTCGGTGTTGGGATATGCGGCGAAATCCATGCTCGTGCATGTGGCTGGCGGGGGCGGGGGTGGGATTTATAGCCGACATTCTGGACGGCCATTTGACAACGTCCACTCACCCCTCCATCCAGCATTTCCATCTCTAGAAACTCACTCCGGCGTTTGCTCCCGGTGTACACGTGCACTCACCGGACGGTTATTTATAATGAGACGCCACCCCTGTCGATCGGCCGAGAACTGTCTCAGCCAAGTGCAGAACAGGAAACCAGGCATCCTTTACAAAGCACGAGGTATAATTCTACGAATGGCCACGGAATTTTGAGTAATAGCTACTCTTAGGTGAAAAAGCAAATTTGCGAGATAACATATCTGTTGGGGACTCTATGTTAGGTAATATTTGTGCTTATATATATTCATAGAACATTTAAAAAAATTTTTACGTTTATTTTTGAGGGGGGGGGGGGAATGGGGCAGGGGCAGAGACAGAGAGGGAGGCACAGAGTCCAAAGCAGGCTCCAGGCTCCGAGCTGTCAGCACAGAGCCCGACGTGGGGCTCGAACCCACGAACCGTGAGATCATGACCTGAGCCCGAGTCAGACGCCTAACCGACTGAGCCCCCAGGCACCCCTCATAGAGCATTTTTAGGGGGATGTGGGGAAAGGTGACATTGCCTCTGGCTTGGGGGCGGGGAGCAGTGTGAGGCGGGGTTTTTACTTCTTGTCACGAGATATCTGTGGTGGCCTTAAATTGCTTTTTAATAAAATTGCTAATTTACACGACAGTTTGCTTAAAGGGGAAGTTAGCCTTTTCTGTCAGGTGCAAACGAACAGAATTCCTGTTATACTTTGTGCGTAATAAAAGTCTCCGCGTACCTCGTGTGTTCTGCTTCCAGTGCATCCACGTGTGTCACAGCGTGCTGCTCCCAAACGCCCTCCGTGGCCTAGAGCTTGTGGGGTGAGTGGTCACAGTGCTTCCTGGCACCCCGTGCATGCGCGGCCCCCGTGTAGGGGACAGTGAGACCCCCTGTCCCCTGCACCCACGGTCCCTCTTCCAATGGCAGCTCTTCCTGAGGCGTCAGAACCTCCTGGAAATCATCTACTCATACTCCACGCACCCCAGACTGTCACTTGTGACCATTTGATTGTCACCAGAGCAGGAAGAATGCCCGATCGCTCAGTTCAGCCTGCCTGCCTGGGGTGGGGTCCCGTGGTTATGCTGTAGCTGCGTGGTGCTGCCTGGACAAACCCCTGTGTGGACGGGACAAACACCCTCCGGCAGAACATCCCCCCCCCCCCCCCCGCCGTCCCCACAGTCGGGGTCACGACATGCGTCATCTTGTGACTTTGCCATTTTCACTTAAGATGAGTTATTGATCAGAGTTCCACGGCCGTTCATACAATTATCCCTCATTCTTTTTTTTTTTAATTTTTAAAAAATTAATTAAAAATTTTTTTTTAATTTTTAAAAAATATTTATTTATTTTTGAGAGAGATCGCGCGCATGCGTGCGAGTGGGGGAGGGGCAGAGAGGGAGGGAGACAGAGAATCAGAAGCCAGCTCCAGGCTTTGAGCTGTCAGCACAGAGCCCGACGCGGGTCTTGAACTCATGAACCGTGAGATCATGACCTGAGCTGGTCTGACACTTAACTGACTGAGCCCCCCAAGCGCCCCTCCGCCTCATTCTCTTCAGTAGCTGCCTGGCATCCGGTCCTGCGGGTGCTCTGCCCGTGCCTGAGGCGGCTCCTGCCAGACAGGGAGTCGTTTATTACCAGTTTCCTTGTAGAAATAATCCTGCGCATCCAGGAACGTCTCACAGAATCACTTCCCAGAATTGGAACGGCTGAGTCCCAGGGCTTGTGCCTTTTATGTCTGGGTGGATGTTGTCTGTGGCCGTACTGTGTGGTTTACGCTGTCAGCAACATGTGTGTAAGGGCCGATCTCCCCGCAGCCTCCAGAGGCTCGCTGCAGGAGAGATCTGTGCCCCCGTCCCTCCCAGCTTACCGCGGGCTGCATCCTGCCGTGGCCACTTCTACACCGTCTCCGCTTCCCCTCCCCTGGGACGACCACACGCCCCTCAGCACATCCCATCTTGCCCCCCGAATCCATTGCCCACACTGGTCTGAGGGGTCATTTAAAAAGCCTGAATCCCATCCTGTTCCTGCCCTGCCCAGCCCCACCGTGCTTGGCAAACACGTGCACACATTTGCCACCTGGCCCGGCCCTGGCACATTTCCCCGCAGCCGCTGCGTGCCCGCCACCTGGTCCTGTCTGTTCCCCACACTTGTCCAGCTTGTCCTCAAGAACTGGAATGCCCCCCCCCACTCTGGCCACGGGTGGTCCTTGTTGTTCGTATCTCGGCCGACGCCCCAGCCCCAGATGACAGCAGGCGTTGGCTCGCCACGTGGTTTCATTTCTGACAGTAATCCCTGCCAGAAACCGTCTGGCTTAATTATTTCTCTCATCCCCCTGGACCGTGAGCCCTGGCTGTCGTCCTTGGCGCTGAATGGTGCCCGGCTCCAGGAGCCCTTGGTAAGCATTTGTGGAGGGCCCGAAGAGACTCTTCAGAGAGAAGCGAGACTGGAAGCCCCACGTGGGAAGGTGCTGCTATCTGTCTGCTTCCCTGCCACGCATCTGCAGCACCAAGGCCAGGCCCGGGCGCGGGCCGGCCCCGAGGAGCTCGTGACCGGTGGCAGGGGCCAGTCGTGGCTGGTAGGATGGACACGCGCTGAACAGGCACCAGCTCTTTCCGACCGCAGCCCCCTCCACCGGCCCTGTTTCCGTAACTGTTCTCATCACAGCAGAGCCTGACGGAAGGTGGGCCTGTCTTAGGGCTTCTCTGGCGAGAAGCCTGGGAAATGCACGTCTGGTGGCCGAGGGGGACCCCGTGTTTGCGGGGCGGCACCAGGTTTCCACCGTGGTGGTGGCTTGGGAGTGCCAGCTGTGTCCACACAGGATCCGAGACCCCTCCCGCGATGCTGGCCCGCCAGGTGGGGTTCCCGATGCCAGGTGCTCCCTCCTGTGCCCTGGGCGGGGAAGACAGCAGAGTACCCAGAGCACCTGCGTGGGGGTCAGATGTCCCCGTCGTGGCCGCAGCACGGTGCGCCTCCCTGAGCCATGAGGGGGGCACCACCCCTGGGTCTGGTCTCCTTCCCGTCTCGCCGGCAACAGGGCGATTCCTGGTGGGTCCCTTGGGCCACCAGTGGTCCGTGTGTCTTTGCGTTGTCTGCCCAGGCTGCGTACCCTCAGGCCGCCGGGTGGGGTCGCCCCCAGAGGCTCTTCACCCGCACAGGCTCCGTCTGTGGCTAACTTGGGCACTCTGACCTGTCGCCCCCGCGTGCCTCTTGTATGCTCCGCGCTCTGCTCTTGTGCATCTTGCCGTGAGAGATGCCCTGTTTTGGGGGCTGCCCCTCCCCCTCCCCCGGTGGCCCCAGCCCTCCTGGGCCCCCCCTCCCCCGTGCTCTCAGATGCCCAGCTACTTCGGGACGAGCCTGTGATCTCAGTGCTCTTTGCCACACAGATCTGAGATCTTCTTCCCTTCCCAGGCCTCGATCCTGCCCAGTGTTATCCTGAAACAAAGCCTCGGCCTCTTCCTCTGCGCGCTGGGGTGTCTTTATTTTTGGCCCAGGCCGGACATGTACTTGTAAAGGGTGTTGGTGCTTCACTCCCACGAGCCTCCCGGGGCCGAGACTGCTGGCCGGCCCTCCGACAGCGGGGGTTATTTTAAGGGGCGTCGCACAACTCTGATGAAGAGAAACGGGCATTTGCATGCGCACACTGAACGTTCGCAGAGTCAAAGTTACGGTCCCCCAGGGTGGGCGTTGCAGGGGTGCGGCCGTAAGGGGCGCTCCTGAGACTCTGGCTTCAGGAGACCCCAGCCGTGGCTTTTTTACCGCACAGGCGGCCGGACAGCCGGTTAGGGAGGAGATCAGCGTGGCCCAAAGTGGCCCTGCCCGTGTATGTGGGCCTGTGTGCGGGTGGAGGCGGCCTGGGGCGTCCGGGGCCCGTGGTGGGACGGGAAGGGGGCCGCTGCGTGGCACTGCAGTGAGCGGAGCCGCCTTCCGTGGCTCAGATGCCTGGTGTGTCTGCCAAAGCCCTGCGTTGACATTTCAGGCGAGGCGTGTAATAACGTGGTTTATTGCCCCTGAGTCGGAGTGGCTCAGAATTAAAGTCTGTGCCGTCTGGACGGCCCGCTGCGAAAACAAACCTAACTCCGCGCGGCTCCTGAACCACCGCTCAGCACGCGCGGCCCCTGAGACCTGAAGAGACCGAATGGGGCTTGGGTTCACTGCGCCCAGCTCGGGGGCCCTTGCCCTTCCACAGGCCCTCGGGTTGCGAGGGGGCAGGCCTCCCACCCCTCCCTTGCAGGTGGAACGTTCCCGCCTTTGCTGCTGTTGCGCCCGCTCTATTCCCTGTTCCCTTCTTCTGGAATGCCGCCCCCAGCCGTGCCCTCCGGCTGGCCCCCCTCATCCCCAGACGCCGGCACCTGCAGGCAGGGCACCGTCCTCGGCCCTGGAGCAGTTGCTGTGGTCACCGTTTCCTCTCTGGGGTCCTCTTCCCCTAGATGGCAAGTGCCGGGGGCAGGCACCTTGCCTGCTGTGTCTGGGGGTGGTCTCAGAGTCTAGAGGCTGCAGCGTTGCCGTTTGGGAATGAGTGGCCGGACGCGGGGCCCCTTGCTAGGCGGGAGGGCAGCCTCCTGGCCGCTGCCCCTGGACGTGCCCCTTCTGGAGGACTCCGCCTGCCCGACCTGGCCAGGGGGTGGGGCAGCCTGGGTTGGGGGTGGGGCTCCGGCCACAGCTCAGGGCACAGGTGGGCTCCAGAGGGAAGGTAGGGGCAGGGGAGGCAAAGCTCCCCCAGGATGGGCCCGACCCCAAGACGTGCTCTGGACTGCGCCCTCCGGGGCCGCCTCCCCGAGCCTTTGTCCAGCCAGCCCAGCCTCCCTCCTGTTGCCCTCCCTTGCTGAAACCGCGTCCTGCTCATTATCAAAGCCCGTCTGGCCCTGGCTGTGTCACAGGTAATCTTACGTGAGCCTTGCCACCCTGAGAGATGGGCACAGCTGTCATCCCTACTTTGCAGGTGACATTCAGGCCCCGAGGGTCAAATCCCCACGCGAGGTCACACAGTGGCACGTTCCTGCCCTTGCTCGGGTAAACCATGACGCGTGCGCTCCTTACGGCCGGTAACGGGCATCGGCGTTCACGTTTCGTGACCTCAGCCCCCTTCCTGCAGCTCCGGGGAGGCACCGGGGCCGATAACGCTCCGATTTGCCGAGAAGGGCTACTCTCCCCTCCCTCGTTCGCTTTACGGTGGAGTCTTCTGCACCCGAGCGCGAAACCTTCGTCTTCCCGGACCAGGGGGCCCAGCCTCCAGGGACGCTCCCGGAGCACCGGGTCAGCGCCGTGCAGGCTGGCGTCTGAGACGCAGCCGGAGAGAGGGAAGGGCCTCCGCTAACAGCACCGTATACGGGACGTGTGTGAACGACACCACGTTGGCTGCGTTGGGCTGAATAAAACACTCCAGTAAAATCAGTCCTACCTCTTGACTGTCAGTATTTTTTGACCGGCACAAACGCGTTTAAGATTGCGCTCAAGGCTTGCGCTCTCTGCTGACAGAGCCCCCGGCCGGCTGCTCCCGCCTGATGGGCCGGGGGCCGGCGGCTCCATTCGTGAGTGTGACCGCGTGTCCCGTGACCGGGAGGCCTGCCTCGCGTGGCTGCGGGGGTGACCTCTCTCCCAGAGCCTCGGGCAGATGAGCCCGGCGGGAGCCCCCGTTCGCTGCCGTCTCCCTCAGTTTCCCCCTCCTCTCCTCGGGATGCCCCCGTGCCTCTACACGCCCCCTGCCCGATGACACGCCGTGTGCTCACCCCGCCTGGCTCTGCGGCCAAGCTGCCAGCTGTAATGTCCTAAAGGCTGTGGGCTCGTTAGGGAAAGGCTCGGCCGACTGGACGGCCCATTCACCTAGCACGTCACAGGGACGGGGGCGGTCTGGGGACGTCCCATGGCCCCAGAGCATCAGTGTCCTTGCCTGAGAGATGGCACGTGACTCCCATGCGGGGCTGGGCTTCACAAGCCAACGGCGTGCACTTGAGGATGCTCACACAGCCTCCGGGTCCGAGATCTTTAGGGGTGGATCTGGGTGCGTGTGTGCACGTGTGTGTTTGTGTGTGTGTGTGTTCTGTGTGTGTGCTTGTGGGTATGTACATCTTTATGCGTCTGTGTGTGTGTGTGCCTGTGTGTGTATGTGTACATGTGTATATGGGTATCTGTGTGTATGTGTGTATATGCACATATGTGTGTATGGTTGTGTGTGTGCACATGTCCATCGTGTGTGTGTGTGTAAATGTGTGTGTGTGCATGTGCACGTGTATATGTGTACGTGGATATCTATGTGTATGTGTGTTATATGCTGTGTATTTGTGTATGTGCACATGTGTGTGTATAAGTGTGTGCACGTGCCCATCACGTGTGTGTATAAACGTGCACGTGTATGTGTGTGCACACACACGTGCACCCTGGATGCCCCCTGGAATTGCCCATCTGGACTAGAGAAGCAGGAGGTGGGACAGCCTCCAGGACCCGCTGGCTCACACATGAGGACAGTCCCGATGCCCTCACTCTCCCTCATCCCCCCCCCCCCCCCCCCCGCTGCAAACTGCGTCACACCCAGAATGTGTTTGAGAGCCACACCCTCTCGGCCGCTGAGCAGGGCTCTGGCCCCCCCCCCCGCCCCCCGTGCGCTGCCCACAGCTGGTCTCCACCCAGCAGCCAGAGCTCCTGTTCCAACGTGGCTTCGTAAGGGCAGATCCGGAGCCCCTGTGACCCCTGTGTGCTCCCAAGGGGAGGAGGCCCAAGGGCGGGCAAAGACTTGGGCATGGTGGTCACATCAGGTCAAGTGCAAACCACCCAGACGCCTGTCAGCAGGTGAACGGGTGGACAACAGGTGGCAAGTCCATACAGGGGGACGTGATTTGGTCATAAAAAGGATGAGTCCGATAGACGCCCCAGCACGGCTGTAGTTGAGAACACTAGGCTCAGTGCGGGCAGGCGTCACAGCAGTTCAGGGTCCCGTTCCTGCGCAAGGTCCGGGACAGGCGACGTGTAGAGATGGAAGGCAGCTCAGTGCTCACCAGTGCTGGGGTGTGGGGAGATGGCGAGTGACTCTGATGGTGGAATGTTCTGGAATTAGGTGGGGGTGATGGTGGCATAGCTCTAGAAATGAACTAAAAACCACCGTGGCTTGTGCTTGCAATGGATGGGCTGTCTGGTATATAAATTATATTTCGATTAAGCCATTGGGAAGAAAGCCTGGTGTCCAGGCCCCCAGCTCCCACTGCATGAGGAGGGGACCCCCAGGCCCCTTCACGTTCACACCCCTGCCTGTCTCGCCCCTGCTCTCCTCCCCTGGCGCCCTGCCCGGTGATTCTGCATGGCGCCTGTGTGCCCTCCCCCTTGGCCCCCGCCCCCGCCAAGCTGGCTTCCTCTCGGGTCTCAGCTCAGGAGCCACCTCTCCGGGTATCAGTTGTCTGAAGCGGTCACCCTGCTCTGCTCCCTGCACAGGTAGCCTCTGAAACTGCCCCCTTCGTTGACGTGTTTGCTGTCTGCTCCCTCCACGGGAGGGGACACTCTGCAGCAGACAGGCATCTGTTGGCTCGCGGCTCCGCACCCAGTGCCTGGCGCACAGCAGGTACCCAAACCGTGCTGGATAAATGGGCATCGAGTGGCAGCATTGGACGTGCCTGTCTCGCCTCGGACAGGATTCTGAGGCTGCCCACGGGGCGCGCACCTTGGGGTGTGGCAGGAGACGTGCCTTCCTGGTGCAGGGCGAAAGACCGCACGGCGTCCAGGAAACACTCCCGGAGGACAAGGAGGAGGGTCCCCCAGACCGCCCTCCCCGCGTGAAGTCCGCTCAGGGGCTGCCCGAGCCTTCAGTCGCCGTTAAGTCTCAAAGACCTGTCAACAGAGGCGAGAGGCGTTCCGCGTCTTCTTAATAAGCACGGTGGCCGCCACAGTGCTGCCGCGGGAAGCTGATGAGATCAAGCATATCTGAAGATGCCCTCTCGCGTGGGGGTGACACCTCCGCGAGGGCCGAGAGCAGAGGCCGCGTGGCTGTGGACAGATGTCGACGTATTTCTATCGATCCTCCCCCTAGCGGCCCAGCCAGCGTGCCAAGACGAGCAGGGCCGGGTCAGCAATTTTGTCTGTGGTCCCCGTGACGGTTGAGTTGCCGCTATCTGGTCCAAGGGAGATCGAAGGTAATTACGTTCGCTTTGTTCGAAAACTTAGGAGTGAGGCGCGTACGAAGCTCTTTAAGATTCCAGACGAATCGATTGGTTTGATATTGAGAAATTTTAATCGCAGTTTCTCTGTGATGTACAAGGTGTGGTTCCTGGAGGGCACAGTGAGTCTCGCCTGCGCCTCCTCCCGGGCCCGGAGCCAGGGGCTCACGGCTTGCTCCTGGCAGCGTTTGGGGTAAGCTGTCAAGTGTTCTTGCGTCTGGTTCCTTAAAGGGTGACCTTGGTAGTGGCTGGCCACCGGCCACTGTCTCTCCCTGCTGGTGACTCTGTCTCTACCTCTCCGATCTGGTTAGAGTCCTCGAGGTAGATGCAGGTGTCTGTGGACAGACGGCTCCGACTCAGTCTGTCAATCTGTCTTCTGATAAAAGCAGCCACGCCATCCCGCCCCCAGCACGGTCACCCCCGAGCGACTTGCCTGCCAGTGAGGAGGTCTGCCTTTTCCTCGTTATCTGGCCCAGTTCTGATGCCGTCCTGGGAGGAGGTCCTGCTCTGTCGATCACCCCCACTGGGGGCATCTCCTTTTCGGGACACCTCCCCCCGTCGCCACCTGCCTCAATCCCACGAGACCCAAACGGACCCCCTTCCCGGCTGTGAGGTCCAGAGGATCGTGTCAGCTCACCGAGCCTTGTGTTCTCTCTCTGGTGGGGTTAGAGCAGGACCCGCCTCACTCACTGGTCAGCTTGCAGATGCGGTGTGGTGACGTGTGCATCACACATGGCACCGTGCCCGGCACACAGTAGGTGTGCTTCCTCCCCTGCCTCCTCCAGCATCAGCAGTGGTGTGGCGAAATCCGAGTGCTCCACCCTGTCTCCTTCGGGGTCTGTTACCTCCTGGCACCTGTTCCCCAGCACAGCACGTGGTCTTTCTTCGGTCCCTTCTTGGTCCCCTTCCAGGAAGGCCTTTGCACAGGCCTCTTCCCGTCTCCCTTGGTCGTGCCCATCCTGTGTGCCTGGTAAGTCCTCACTGAGTATTGCGGGGGAGGAGGGAGTGCCTCCCGGGATTCTGTCCATGCGGAGACCGGCTTCTTTTTTAACAGGAACCAGGGGAGGCTGTCGGTGTGGAATCTCCACTCCTTCCTGCAGAGGGCAGGTGGCCCCGAGTCACTGACACTCAGCTGACTCTGAGGTCCCAGGGCCTGATTGCCCTGTGTTCACTATGAGACCTTGTAGGTAAAGGTCTCTCTTCCCTTCCTCCCATGGCAACAAAACCCTGTAGCGGTGAATCCACTCACACGTGGAGGTGAGGGCAAGCGGTCTGGGGGGCACGGAGATTCTGGCCTCAGTCGGGCCGATGGGAAGCAGCCACGCCCCTTCGGTCTCTGAGGCTGACAGCTTGAGAAAACGGGTGAGGGGTGGAATCCCGGCTCCACTCTCCTTGCCCTGGGTGAGCCACCGTTGCTCTCTGAGCGGCCAGGGCTCCACTGTGAGGGGGGGGGGGGGTGGTCCAGGAAAATGCCTCCCAGGGATGCCTGAGAGGCTGATGCGTCGTTTCCTGGCTATGGCCGGCGCACTGCTTTGCCGGGTGGTGGTGGGGGTGGTGATGGTGATGATGATATAGGTGAGGATGAGAAGGAAAATGATAATGAGGAGGGTGACGAAGAGAATAATGGTAACGATGATAAAGAAGACGCTAATGATAACGATGGGGATGGGGATGGGGATGGGGATGACAGTGTATAGATAGAAGGGTGTCCCTTCCACTCTTTCACACCACGTGCTCCCCGTTTGGAAGGCCTGACGTCCCATTCCGTGACTTCTGTCATCTTGGATATTTCTGTTTCTTTGAGCTGTGAGTTTTCCCTTCCTGTGTGTGCTTTCTCCTCCTCTCTCAACCCATGCTGCATCGATGACTTGCACTGCTGTGAGGGTAGGAATGGCACTTCCTTCTTCCTTCCTTCCTTCCTCTGGTAATTTTGCAGTGTGTGTGTGAGTTTCTGCCCCGGAGTTTTTAGTTTTCTCCAACTGCAGGGGGTTAATTAGTTTGGTTATCTCATAATACCATTATAGTTTTCTTATTAACTGGGCAAATATCCAAGGACTCCTATTCCTCGTTGGGGTCTTCTGCAAGGTTTTGGTCACAGGGCTGGGCGAGAGGGTGGTGGTCTTGCAGGGCAGCCACGGACAAGGAGAGATTTGATCGTTGGAATCACCTCTGGCTGTCCCCAGGAACGCCATGGGGCTAGGTTCACCCTTTTGGTTTGACCGAGGAGAAGAACACCAGCCATTTTGTAGAGCAGTGGTTCAACCATTGCCTTTCTATGCACTTTGCTTCAAAACTCATTCAGAAGTTCAAGCTATCGAGATACTTTAAGGAGAGATGTTGGGGAAAGGTGGAGGAGAAGAAAATCAGAGGTTTAGAACCAGAAAAGTCTGTTTGTGCACCTAGGACCTCAGAGGAGAACATTCCGTCTTGACGGATGGAATGGTTGTAAGACTCGGGCAAGAAATAAAGTAGGAGGACGAGGATGATAGGTCTTCTCACCGTGAATTCGTGTCCCTCCTGAAGAATGGGGACCGGAGAATTGGCCAGGCCACCACAGGGCTTCAGGGCTGGGCTCTTCCGGTTTCATTTGCCCCTCCCCCGCAGACCCCGGCGTGTCTGCCCAGCGCTGAGTCATCTGTGCCTCTCCACACTCACTGACCATTACTGTCCATTTTTAATAATCATTTCAAGAGTTGCACAACACCAAAGGTTTTAGTTGAAATTGGAGGGAGACTTTTTAATTATACTAATGGTTCTCCAGAAAGTGTTTGTTCTTTAACCATTAAACTATCCTTAGGGCCAACATAACAGCATCGGAAGACTGAGCATCTTAGAGGAAATCTCATCCTTCATTTTATGTGCACGGAAGTCCTAAAGCGAATTCGCTGCTTCCAGGTGTATCCCCTGGAGACATTCTTGAACACATCCCCACGGAGAACACACAGGGTATTTACTGCTGTATTGTTCAAAATGGGGGGGGGGGGAAACAAAAGCAAACAGAAGAAAACCAAAATGTCTGATGATAGAATAAATATGTAAACTGTGATACATTCAAACAGTGTGATTCTGTGATAAACTGTGTATCCGTGTCCCCGTGGATAAATGTCTGACATAATGGCATACAACAATTGCAGAATGATATTGACTAAATGGTACCATTTAGATGATGTTTTGAAATACCCTCAAATATATTTGATCTATTCAATCAAATATGTTCGGATTATATGTCCATGCGGAACAAAAGCATGGGCATGAAGAGAGGAGACACAAACCAATTTCCAAGTGGTGGTTTCTGCCTTGCCAGAAGAGGCCAGGACGGAGGAGGGTGGGCCCAGGGAGCTCCCGCTGGGATGTGTGATCGTTCCTGGAGATCTGAAGTGCATATGGCCTGTGCCCTCATTTGTTCAATTAGGTGGGGTGAGTGTGTGTGCGTGTGTGTGATTATTTCTTACACTTTTTTTTTGGTTTTGAAGTGTTTCGTCGTTAAACGATACGGACTTGAAGAGATTTTATGTAATTGGTCTTGAACAAGAGGCCCTCTTCAGAAGAAGTGGTCTAGGTAAAAACTGGCTCATGTTGAACTCCGCGAGGCCGACTGTGGGAATTCGCAAAGGATTCCAAAGCAGATTGGGACATACGCGTTGCGGGTCCTTGCCTCTCCCAACACCTGTTACGGGGACACCCTGAGGCTTCCTCGAGCTCAGACCCCTTCCCTGCCAGGCATAGCTGGGCATCGTACGGCTCGGGGATTTATCATCTGATGCAGCATTTGAGAAGGGCCCCTCCCCAGGCTGGATCAGAACAGTGAATCTAGAGCAACCAATGCAGGATGTTTGAGGGGAAAAGCCCTCTGAATTAGTCACAACCTTTAAAGAGTTATTTGCTTGCAGATTTTAAATGCCATCTCATTGCTTCCGAGTTCATTTTATGAATATAAAGAGTATTAACCGAGTTTAAGAAGATGAGTTAATTAAGAAATCATAATTCCCAGAAAGCCTCTTTGACATAATTTAAAATCCCAGGTAAGTGTAATCCCATCATTAAAACCTGAAATTGAATGGGAGACTGGAAAATACTATGTGACTGTACGATACGAGTAATCCCAACGAGAGGGTCCAGGGGCAGGGAGGAAGAGTGAGCGAAGGAGGGAGGCCAGCCGCTTGTGGAGGAGGGTGGGAGGTTGGCACAGACCCATTCTGGCCCCGAGGTCGTGGAAGCCAGCAGTCGACATCCAGGAGATGGTTTTCCACGAACGTACAGAGAAGTCACTCACACCAGAGCCTTCCGGCGTGGGCCACACGCCAACGCTCCAGTCGACCGCACAAGGAACCAAGGAACTCACTTGGGCTAGTGAGCCAAGGCCGGGCGCCCGTCTGTTGGGGATATCGTGAGAGGAGTCTGTCTGCGGGATGGCATTTTGGATTTTCTAGAACTGATTCTACGCAGACTTGTGTATTGAAGTTACTCATCCTTCGGTAACTGCTGGGCCAGGAATTTAGAATATGCCATCAAGGAAACCATGGTTCCTTGCCCTTTTTGGTTATGTTTGCTGCCGTTTCCTTATAAAGCCCTGCACACTGGGTACAAATCATCCCGTCTAGTGCGTGGCCCTGTGAGGGCTGCACTGGCCAAAGCTGCGTGATCGGGTTTAGACTGTGAACTCTGAGATGCTTCTTGTGTCTTCCATGGGACCAGACAGTTTCCCATCGGGCGGCAGCAGCCTGAGGTGGTCCTGTGAAGGGGAGTGGGGTAAACCCCGGGTCTGTCCGCCCCCTTCTCCAGAAAGGCAGGATCCCTTGACACGCGTCTGTGCGCAGGGTGACGCGGGGGAAGCACCAGGCGGACGCTCCCTGTTGAGTGGCTGGTATTACGGGCGCCTCCGTGCACGTTCCCACGTTTCCGAGGAAGGACCTCGCTGGGAGGTGCTGCTGTTGGCAGTGATTGATCGGTGGGGGGCAGTGCTCAGCACGAAATGGGGCACATCGCTTTGCCCCGTAAATGTCAGTCATTGTCACTGTTTTTATCGAGCTTTAACTTCAGCTGTATAACTGGAGACATCCATGACCCCGGTGACCAAGAAAACGATCTTCCGGCGAAATACTGACCAAATCAGAGAGCTGGGGACAGCCAAAACATGGCCTCGCTGCTGTGTGTGACCTGTCAGGAGAAGGCTGCACGCGCTTGGGCGCGATGTATCTTGTCGAACGTAAACTTAGGTTAAGGAAGGAGATCGGGACTCTCAGCCGTCTTGGACACTGGCTGATGAGTCCGCTGGCAAATATATCATTCCACAGCCGACGCGCTTTCTTCTACGATGGTGAACACGGTTGTGGGCTGATGGCTGTGTGCTGTTAACAGGAGGCCGAGTAATCAGAAGTGGCTGGCAGAGGTCTCGTAAACCCATACGTTGCTTGCGTGTTCAGGGCCATTTTTCATGCACGGCGTCTTCAAGGCGAGAGGGAGAAGGCTGTATAGCGACGGACCGGAGACGGAGTGTGCAAGGCTTGGACACGCCAGCCTCATCCGAGCGGGCTCCGGGGTAGGTGTTTTCTAGGGACGAGCGGTGCCTTTTCCTGCCTGGGGCGCTAGTGGATGGCAGGGTGCACACTGAAGCCTGATTGCTTAATCCAAGGATCTGGAATTCATAAAACTCTTCAAAATGCATAAGGCCGCCGTCTGTGAGGCCTGCTGGCAGTGGTGACGTTGTGTAGGATTACGGATTACTACCAGCTAGGCGCCTCGGGTCTGAAGGACGGCGAGCCTCAGCTTCCCGGGAGAGCGCGGATTGTAACCATCGGGCGGTACGGTTCAGACTGTTTGCTCTGCCGTGGTGGAAGGATGGACGGGGAGGGAGGACGGCCCCGCACGACCACCCCTCTGGTCATCTCTGAACTTGAAAGCACTTCCCTCACAACCACGGGGCCTGTGGGCGCCCGGTTAGGAGCAGCGGATAAATTCCCGGGTGGATAAATTCTGCCTGGCATTCCTGGCCAGATGTAAAGTGAAATTTACCCAACTGTACAGTTAGCCTTTTTTTTTTTTTTTAAAGGAATTTAAGGATCCTGAATATTTGAAGTCCTCCCTCCTTGACCCAATGCTGTCAGATTTGCGTTTTCTCTGGCCCTCACAAAGGACCTCACTGACCCCTCAGAAAACGGGAGTGCTGCCCTGCCTGCTTCCTTGGGGGGCACACAGACTGGGGTGTGGTGTCATCGTAGGGCTCTGCTGGGGGGCGGGGGCGGACTGTGCTTGTCTGGAAGGCACGGTGCTCTCGAGGAGTGTTTTCTGTCGGCAAGTGTAACGTGGAAAAGTAGCTGAGTGTCTGGTCTAGGCTGGAACGTGAGACCCAAAATGGTTATGAATTAAGGTAAAAGATACTTCAGGTTAGCCGTCCTTGCCAAAAACGAATCTTCATTCAGATTGTATCAAGAGCTTGGCTGGGAGCCAGGAACATGAGAAGAGCAATATTTAACTAGAACTCTTGAACGGTTCTGCGGGAAAACGCGTGTGCAGGTGTGCGCGTGCGGATGCCGTGTATCTGTGTGAGAACCTAGACTGATCGCATCCAACAGGTGGGACTTGTTCAGGGAGCTAGTACGTGCGTGTAAGACCCTGCGGCAGGAGCTTGGGTAATTATTCCCCAGTCTCCCTGCCCCCTGCGCCCCATTCCAGCATAAAAACCTTCGATCGCTCCCGTATCGCTCGGCGTCAGTGAGTTGGGGCTGACCACCACGTGACCCCACTCGGTCCCGAGGAGAAGGTGTCTGTCTTGCTCACAGACTTGTTGTGGGTCCGCTTCGTGTCGTCTCCACTGTGGCATCCTGGCCGAAGTTGTTCGTTGTTCTTGTAACTATGACTTGCCGAGGATTGATTTTGGGTGCGTGATCCCTAGGCTTTATGACCCAAGATGGCATGTGCCATTGTGTCCACGTCACGTGGCAGAGTGCCCGTCACTGCCGTGACAGTCACACTGGCTGGAAGAGTGCCCAAGGCTAGACTCTGTAGGGGCAGAGATGAAAAATACCCCAACGGCAAGAGGCTCCCTGAGACACAGACTCGACTCAGATGTAAAGCAGTGTGTCTGTGTGGAGAGTGAAGACAGCAGAGTCCGGGAGGAAGAACGACTCTGGGCGAAGCCATGGACGCATGACAGACCTTAGCGGGTGACAAGGACTTCCCCAAAGTTCTGTGAGAGCAGAAATGGGAGGCAGAGGGAGGGCCTGACAGAGGGAGAGGAGATCATGCTGGCCTCGTAGGACAGGGGGTGCACCCGCCAAATGGTGCCTTGCTCTTTGTCCGTGTTTTGTGCTCTTCTTTGAAGGGTCCTGCTCTCAGGGTCCCCCCCTCCCCAGGATCACAGCGAGGGAGAGCCCACTGATTACGCTCTCAATGTGCACGTCTGTCCTGCTTTGGGAATTGCTTAGCTAGTCTGTTTGTCATTTTTGTTTGTCATATTTGTTTGTCATTCTTCTGTCCACATTCCAAAAGGATTTGATGTAATTTGCTATAAAACACAGATATATGTTGAGGTTGTTAAAATGGAGAGAGAGAGAGAGAGAGAGAGAGAGAAAGAGAGAGAAGACACAACTCAGGGAAATTCTGTGTCTGTTCCTTTCTTGTGAATGTCCTCCAGTGTTCTTGGTTTTAGGTTTGCCATTTTTCCCAGTGACAAGGTAGCCAGGGGCCACTCTGCCAATTCACGAAGAAGGAAGGGGTTGCTTCTCCTGTGGCTCATTAATTTATAAAGTTTTATATGTCCTGACATTTCTCGTGTTAGGTTTTCATTGTCGTTTTTGGCTGAGTCCTTGCTTTCTAGAGTCTTGTGTTCAATTTTAATATTTTAATTTCTTGGTTATGTCTACAGTGCTAACACAAATTCATAGACACACGCTCAGAATAAGGCTTTCTATAAGTTTAAAATTGGTAATACGAAGTCAGGGACAAAACCAGGGGAATTATGGGACACTTAATCACTGGTAGTAATCACTACTAATTTACAGGTAGAACAGGGACCCAGCATGAGTCAGTGTAAGATTCTGCTGGGTAACGAGAAAGACTGTACTAAGGGTCGAGGCTAGAACGCCTTTGGCTTAGTGATGCTGGGAGCAGAAGTGCTTTCTCTGTCCTTTCTGATTCCTACCCACGTCTTGGTGAACAATCAAATTCTTCTGAGAATTAACATTCTCCTGATGAGAAACATAAGTAGATTTGTGTGTGCATTTTGTACCGGTCCTAATTTGTTCCCCTTCTTGTTGACACATTAGTGGATGTATTCGTCCATCCAGGTGGCATTTCTACCCCAGTGAAACGGACAGTGGGCGACAGGTGCATCATTTTCTTCTTTTGTTTCTAGCTTTAACACCGCCAGTGACACCACCTTGTGATTTCTAACATAGTGAAACCCGAAGTCTGCAGTTTTTAAACACAGTGTTAGCCCCTAGCCATGTTTCCTTGGGAATATAAAGTGTCACTGAACGGTCAGCGTTTAATTTTTACTCAGCTTAATGTAGTACGGGCTGAAAGAGGTCTGCGTCATCGAAGAAGCCATTACTGATGGAGTCCCCAGGTGTCAGATCTGTAACAGCAGCGTAAGGCATCCTCACTGGGACACTGCTGATAATTCACACATCTCATTCGACCGAGAGCCCACTCTGCCCGATTTACTTTCAGCTTGCACTGCAATCACATGAAGGGTTTCAGTAAGTCATCCGTATGCTTGGGAGTTAACTGGAGAGCAAGAAAGACGGCCGCCAGAGCCTCAAGCATTGGCGTCTCCTTCTGGAGGAGGGGCCCCTGCACTCTGGGTCAGCTCTGTGTGTAGGGAAGGGTGGGCTCCAGGCTGGAAGGAAAGACCTGGGAACTGAGCGAGGTGCTCTCCAAGGTACTTGTTTCTTCAGGGTCACCGTTCAGCAAGCTTTGAGCTTCCATCCAACAAATGTTTACTGAGCTCCTGCTTTGGACCCAGGACTTCCCTAGGCTTTTCTGCTTGTATTCTCCTTTGCTCGTGGAGTCACCTTCCAGAAGGAGAGGCAAAAGCCCTCAAGTAAATACACAGGCAAGATGATTTCATGTAGGAGAGCGCTATGCAGAAAATAAAGCAGGACGGTGTGATGGGGACTGCTTTGCTGCCAAGGACTGAGCTCCGGACAGGTCCGGACAGGACCTGAGGTCCGGACAGGGGGGCGGGGTCAGGCCTTGGGGCTGAGCGTTTCTGGAGGAGGGAACAGAGGCAGAGGGTGCACCAGAAGTCCTAGAGGGACAAGGCGGTCCCAGCGGCTGGGCGCAGTGAGTCAGAGGAAGAAGGCTGTCCACAGATAGAGAGACCGACAAGGAGTTTGGGGTCCACGCTTAGTTGGGAGGCATGTCAATGCCTCCACTGCCTGCAGAGAATTGGGTTGTAGGAGCGGGAGTGGAGCAGGGAGCCAGGCTCACCAGCAGAGTCTCGTGCAGGTGGGAGGCATGGTGACTGCACTGGGAGAGGACGGAAGTCCTGTTCATTCCGTAGCCAGGTGGCTGGCCAGCCTGCCCCCCTCCTCTCCATCACACATCCCAGACGGAGTAATTCACCAGCTTTTCTTGTTGCCCCAAGAAAAGGGGCACGTGCATGTAAAAAACCACGTATCACATGGTTGTTTACCTAACATTTCATCTCCAGGACCCCGTTTCATCCTGGCCTCGTGGTAGGAACCCACAGCACCCCTGACTCACTGACTCTGGTTATTGGACCCCGACATTATTGGGGCCAACCCCAAAGCTTCATCCCCTGCGTGGCCCCAGCACCCTCTCTTTAGTGTAGAAGGGCCCTTTGGCAAACCAGTCATGACCTCGCAGCTCCGTGGGCCCACCTCAGTGGTGCCGGTGGGGTCCGTGTGTGATAGCTTACCTGTTTTTAGCAGTATACGTGTGATCAGGTGAGCAGCCGCCTTTTTCAGGTTGTTCTAAATGTTCTTACTTGGATTTTGCTTAAAAGAAGGAAAAAACACAAACTATCAACACATTTTTCCTTTTCCATACTTTACCAAAGAGGAAAAAAATGTAACAGGATATCTACTCCCACGATCTTTCCTGTGGTGACTCAGGATGATGACAAATCTCAGAGGGGAGTGTTAATGGCAGCTGTCAGTGTTATTTAAGATGAACTAGAGCTTTCCAGTCTCCTGCGGTATGAGCTCTGAGAGAGGCCCTGAGGGTTGCTCCCACCGGTCATTCACCTGCCAGTCCGCTGCTCGTCCAAGTTGAGACCCACAGGTGCTCACAGGGCAAAGCGAACCCTGCTTGGGTGTCCGTGAAGCATCTGCTCACCTCGCTTTGTCTTAGCACAGTTGTATGTGCTGTGCAAACACAGGAGAATGGGGGCCCTTTCCAAACTGAGAAAGTCTCTTGGGGAGAAGGGAGGGCTCATGCCTTATCACAGTCTTTCTGTTAGGTATTTGCTTTATGCCGAGTAGCCCTGGGACCCAAGAAAGCCTCTTGGTTTGGGAAGAAGCCGTCGGTCTCCTCCGCTGCGGCTGACTTGGCCGATTGGGAGCTGGGACCTAGGTATCTGCGGTGTGTGGGCACGGGTGTTCACATTGTGCACACGGTCATCGGATTATCCCGCGGCTATCCCGTAACTAGAGGTCACCCCTCACATGGTTAAAGAGGAGTCTGGACGCCCACGTACGTGCTTATTGTGGAGAACCTTCCTCCGTGTACGGCTGACCCTCTGGTATGGTGGCCTCCCACTGCCCCATTTTTCCACCTTAATGCTAAATATTTGTGCATCTGAAGCGACTGAGTCTGGAGACAGCAGGAAGCTGGTTGTCCTCACCACAGAGGAGTTACTAACAACTGTCCTCTCTTGCCAAATGTAGGAAGATTGAATTCTGCCCAGACTTTCTCTAACAGACCTTCCGGTAACAGCATCATTTTGGTTCTCTTTTGTTTCCTTTTACCTCCTGTATTTAAATAATCCAGAATCCGTTTGCACCTCATGGTGGTTTTTGTCTTTTTGGTTTTGTTTTTGTTTTTGTTTTTTGGTTGGAGACTGACTGCCCCGGGGCAGGGTGGACGAGTGTGCGGTGAGACTTCAGGCAATAGAGAGGGACGTGTCATTTCAGAGGTGACAGTCCCAGCTTTCAAATAAGCCGGCGGACGACAGCTAGTAACTGCCTCTCGTTTCTGGTGCGGAAGGGCAAACGGTTTGGATTTTTTTATATAATTGACACGGGGTCCTAAAAACTCCTGTTTTTTGTTTTTACTTTTTGTTTCCAAGCGGCATTTTTGGAGAAAAGGCACAGAGATGTGTGGGGCCCACGCCTCCCTGGGACGACAGGGCCTGGCTGCCCAGGCCCTTCCGTGAATGAGGAGGGGAGAAGGAGGGCCACGCTTTATCACAGTCTTTCCGTTGCCTATTTCGTTCGTGTGGTGTAACCCTGGCATCCAGGATCCAGGATTTCCAGGATTTTGTGCATAAAAAGTCATACTGTGTCACGGGGCAGGGTGCCTCTTGCACGGAACATGCACCACCTCTCTGGAAGCCGCCTGGGTCCAAAGGGACAAAGTGTTGTCATCGCAGACAGTGACGGGTGCAGTTGGTGGCTCTGGGCATAAAGAACTAAGCACGCACCCATCCTGCCTGTCTTCAGAGCAGCGCCTCGCAGGCTCCCGCCACGCGTGGGACGTACCGTGTCCCGTGTCCCAAGGTAGCACCATCTTGAGCGCTGGCTCATGGTTGCTGTGAACTGAGTCGCAGGGACGAGACACCCTCTTGAGGTGTGAGCCAGTTAATTTGCACAGTGGGTGAGGACGGATCCCTCCAGGCCGTCGCACCTCTCCGTTGGCCGTGGGGAGCCGCGGTGTTGGCTGGGTGCTGGGCTGGCTGGCTGGCTGGCAGACTCGGGGTGCGGACACCTCCGCCGGGGGGGTGCGGGCCGAGGAGCTGCGGCTCTCTGAGCTCCAGGACGGGGAGCCCCGTCGGGGGAAGCACCACAGTCACGTTCGTGCACGGCTCAGTGGGGGCAGCCTTGCCGACCGGACCGCGCGGTGAGACCCTCCAACACGAAGCGCGTGCTGGAATAAAAGCCAGCGTAGGAGGCCTCTTCGGGTCACCTCTTCGGTGATGGAATTCTGCTTCAGGCAGTAAACGGAGGTCTGCCTCCCCTTTACCTGACTGACATCACGGAACCTGGTGACTTTTTTGGCCTCTCGCTCCCGCTGCCCAGCAGTAGAGTCGGTTTCCCCATCGTCGCCTGTCTGGACTTTCTTCTCCTTTTCTTTCTCGGCGAAGCGCATTCTGATCTTCACAAGTGGTAACTGTCGATAAACGTGCTTCTTGATGTTTGTAATTGAAGTAACGGCACTATTTTATCATTGTTCTGGAATGCAGGTGAGAACTAAAACTTAGAGACGCGTGTTGGTCACACGGTAGTTGACGAGTATCCTGTATAAAAGAGCAAACAGCAGATGCGTCCCAGGTGGCCGACTTGCCTACATCAGAGCTTGTTCTAGCGAGTTCTGTTAGTACGTGGCTGATAGCCTCGTCGTAGTAATTTACGCGTGCTAAGCTTGAGAAAGATCGGCTTGACGGTTACTCTTGAGCCTGTTGTTCTAATAAACGTTCCCTTTCGAATTGGGAACAACAAAATGAAGCACGTGCTAAGGACAGGGCCACCGCATCAGGGCACTTTGCAGAGGGACGCAGCACACACAGCCCGGCAGAGCCGTCACCCGGCCCCGCGTGGGACGCCCCCCGTGCTGGGAGTCGACCTGACCACCTGTCTGCCCTGTCTGGGGACCGTGGTCTAAGAGAGGAGATGGGGACCTCTGAGCCGGGACAGCCGCGCCCCGTGCTGTCTCCACCCGAGGTCAGCAGAGCCCTGCCCCAGGCCACTGCCCTCGCCCTCTGCTGAGAGGCTCCCTTCTCCCTTCGTGTGGCCTCAGGAGAGGCCCTGTCTCGAGTGCACAGACCTGTGGTCCTCATAGGAGATGTGACGTTGGGAACCTGCCTGTTGGTCTTCTGTATTTTCTAGAAGTAACCTTGACAGGAAACTCTGTTTGAACGGGGGAGTGAGTCACAGAAGGCAGAGAACATGCTTCAAGCCTGAGGTGTTCCCTGCATAGACCCTGTTCCCTTGAGAGACATCGGTACACCTGGGCCGGGCCTGCTGTGGTGGCCGTGGTGGTGGCCCTGCTGGTGGAGGGGCTCCGGGGGTCCGACGCGAGTAAGCCTGCTGCCTCCCATCCCCTCCGTCCCCCGGCAGCCCCATGGCAGGGACTGTGGTCACGTCCGTTTCAGACACAGGAGGGGCCAGGCCACACGCGGGTGGAATCTGGGCTCGAGCTGCCCTGTCTGCCCGCCACCTGGGTCGCCGGCGTGGGCTCAGCCTCCTGGTCGTCCTCAGGGCCGCGGGCTGAACAGCCGCCTCTCGAAGGCTTGCTGCAAAACCACGCACAGTCGCTAAACTCTGAAGAAGCAGACAGATGTGGAGCAGGCCTGTCTGGGAGTTTCTGGACATTGTGAGAAGTGACGTCTCCCCCACTTTATCCAAAGTGTGACTACAGCTTCTTTAAAAACAAAGAAACAGCACGCAGTTGAAATGAGACCTGAGAAGGGTGTAGATTGGCCGTTTGTGGCCTCAGTTCGGTGACACGTCCCTGGCCGGTGTCCGGGCACAGTACGTGTCCTTTCAGGGGGTTCCCGTCCCAGGATGAAGACATGTGACCCCCCACGGGGGTTTGACCTGTAGGGTATGGAATAATTCTGTTCTCTCGCTGGTGCACCCCACAAGTAGTAGGAGACTGAATCGTCATTGTCAGACATGCAGTCAGGCAGACCCTAAGGCCTCCCCGTGTCCCCCATCGGCTCCCCTTGGCACCTTTCCAGGGTATTTCCACAGGTACATCACCCTAGGTAAATATTTTAGCGCAAATGGAATTTGTTATACGTGCGTTTCCGCAAGCTGCTTTTTAAATCTCCTTGGAGAGCATGCGTTATCAGAACATACAGGTTTACTTTCTTTTAAAAATTGCAGGGTATCCCATAGGTTGAGTATCCTGCTAATTTATTTAACTAGTATTGAGGACATCGATAGGAAGGCTGTTGCCTTCCTTGTTCCTTATTAGACTGATGTCTTTCTCCAATGTGGCGAACTCCTCTAAAAATGGGAGACACATGCTAAATTGCCCTTAAAAATGACTTCACTCATTTAAATGCCCACTGAGAATACATGAAATGTGTTCATTCTGGGAAGCCTCTCCAGTACTTGGTACTTTCAGCCCTTTTCGTTTCTGGCCATCTGGTAACTAAAGCATTATATTATTTAAAATTTCTGGTTCCCTGATAACTAGTAGGTGTGAACATGCCACGTTTTATATGGCCCATTTGTAATTCTGCATAGGTGAATATATTCCTTGGGGCGGTTTGGCTTTTTCTTACTGATTCGTAGGAGCTCTTTATATATGCTAGACATTGATTCCTTATTTGTTACACATGGTATGTTTGTTTTCTGGCAGTCTGTTGCCTGGCTTTTTCCTGGTCTTCTCCGTTCTTCTGAACAGCTCAGCAAGTAACCTGACACCCTATGAATGTGTGAAATGCTGAGGGCAAGAAACGGGGCCTATTTTCCACTCAGACACACAGGTCGGAGGACCCTGGAAACCTCGAAACTTCACAGAGCAACCTGCCAAGGAGAGGAGTTGTCTCCCTGTGTCCTGCTGGACTGCCAGGTGCTCAGGCTCGACTCGGGCCCCTGGGGACCCCAACTGTGTTTTCACGCTCTCCCACTGCTTCTGGGACAGAGCACTGCCTTTTCTCACCCAACTCCGAGTAAATGAAGGGCCAGACGTTTGGAGCTCCCCTGCTTCTTAACCTGCTTGGGTCTCTCTGGTTTTCTGCCCCACCGAGCTCTGCGTCTGGACTTTGCCCTCATTCTTGGTGGGTTTCTCCAGCCCGTAAATGACAAACCTGCTTCTCCTACGAGTGGAAGCAAAGCCTGGTCAGCTGGTGGGAGGGGCTTGCTCACAGTTGGGGTGTGGCCCCTGGGGGGTTGAAGGCACCCAGGCCTGGACCACGCAGCCACTGGCTCTCTCCCTGAAGCGAGCATCACTCCCTCCGGTAAAATTGACTCCGCACGCTGGGGCCTCGCGGACTAGTCTTCACATGACGCTGGATGCTGTTCCCCGGGGGTGAGCGTGGACACCGTTCCCACCCGCCACTCCTGCCTTCCGGCTTTGCATTCAGGACGGTCCCACCTTCTTCTTCTCATTTCTTAAAAGAACTTTTGATGGGCCTGTAAAAGCTGACGCTGTGTCCTGATTCGCCTCCCGCTGGACGGGCGGCCCTGCAGACCGGGGCGCGGGATGGGCCACTTCAGAAACATCTGAAAAGGAGGTTGCGACTTAGCTAGGCTGCTTTCGGGGAGCTTCTCTTTGAGGACGGTAGAGAATGTCAGAGATGTCAGCCCCGCCGTGTGTTTAGGGGGCTCATTTTCAGGTTCACTGTTGGAAGACTTTGTCTTCCTGCTTTTGGGTGTGGGGAGTAAAGAATTCACGGCGACGGTGGTAACCGAAGATTCTGTGACGCTGGTTTCTGCCCCCGGGGGTGATCGTGCCCTCGAGGGACGTTTGGCCGTGTCTGGGGACGTTTTTGGCTGTCATCGCCAGCATCAAGTGCACACGGGCCAGGGGTGCTGGTGAACATTTTCCAGGGCTGGGGAAGCCCCCTACCCCCCAGCCGAGGCCCCGAGGTCAGCAGGACGGGGCGTGGGCACCCCGCTGCTCCGTGGAACTGGGGTGTTCTCCAGATAGTGGTGGGCGGGGGAGAGCACGAGCTTGGCCGGAAGGGGCTCCAGGGGGCCACACCCTTGTCGCTTGAGTTCCAAGCCTCCGTCACATCAGCACCCGAGCCTGCTCCCTGGTACCCCAGCTGGAGAGGAGTACCCACCAAGCTGGGTCTTGGCGAACGTCATCAGAATGCGTGGTTGAGTTCAACAGACGCCTGCAAGTGGCCAGGGCCCAGGAGGCAGTTGCCAACGCTGCTGTTGTTGACATAAGTCAAAGATCAGAATTCAGGGAGAAGAGAGGGCGGCTTTCCGACCTCTGCCTGCCCCGGGGCCCAGATGTGACACATCGTCTACCCCAGCCTGCTGCTCATCCCCGTCTGCCCTCTGCTAGACCCTCCTTTCTGGCCTGGCTACAAGCGGGGGCAGCCGGGACAGCTGACCTCGACTCCCGCCAGCGCCGGGCTTTTCCGGCCTCGGTCAACCAGTTGTCCCCACTTGACCACCCCGCTCCTAGTCTCCGTGAAGCTGGCCAGAAGTATGCTACGGAGGTGAGGACGGGCCTTTGTGGGGACAACAGAGCCTCCGTCCCCCACTGGCTGTCCGTGCCTGGCTCCCTTACCTACGGAGGCCCTGTTAACTAGGCGTCGTTGGCCACATCGGGAGTCGCACGTTAACATTTTATAGGCCATTTTCTCATAAAGAAAAGCGAAGCCAACATACTTCTTGCTGGCTTTGGGGTTTTGGCTTCACGCTCAGCACATCTGACGCAGCCACTGTGGGGATAAAATTCCCCAAATGTTGCCGTATCATCGAGTAGCAAGGAAAACGCTCCATTTCAGTTCTTTGAGGAGAGACCCCCAAATCCTTTAATGTCCAGGCAATAAAGAGTGAGCAAACCTTCCCTGGAGGACTGAAGGCCCCGAACGGAGCCCTGAGTCGGGAGATGGCCAACACAGGGGAAGTCCGGAAGGCTGGAGTGGGGCGGTACTCCGTTCTGCCTTTGCCAACATGAAAAGTGGGTGTTTGGATGGAACCGAGGTACATTCAGCCATTCTGGGGGCTTTCCTTACCCTCGGGGCTCAGCAGTGACCCCGGCAGGACCAAGGCGGGTGGGGCAGGGTGCACATAGTGTTCCTCTTGTGGAGGCTTCTGGATCTAAGACAAACACGAAGAGCGAAGCAAAAGAACAGGTGCCTCCAGAGTGGGAATGACAGAGTCCAGCCTGAGCTCTTGCACGGGCCTTCTCAAGACTGTTGTCTTGCACACACGTCAGCCATCTGCTCTGGTTTAAGAGAAGAAACATGGGGACTGATGGAGACAGGCCTACAGAGGACACTGAGGAGTAGTAGCCGATAGCTAAGATGGGGAAAAATCCCCTAGACATGTACATATGTGTGCGAGCACACACATGGTCTGCACATGTGTCTTCTATCTACCCATCTACCCATGCGTGTTACGTATATGTATATGTATGTGTATATGTATGTGTATATGTATATATATATGTATGTGTGTATGTATGTATTGTCTTCTACCTCTGTCGGTCCATCCATCCATCCATCTATGCATCTATGCATCCACCCATGCATCTGTGTGTCTGTCATCTACACATCCATCCATCCATCCATCCATCCATCCATCTACGTATGCATCAGTACATACACAGACACACGCATACACAGCATTCATAAGAACTGGAAAGTGTTAGGGAGTTTGGGAAATCCCCTGTGTTCTTCATAGCCCAAAAGGACATTGACGTCTATGGGATAAGACGTTGATGGATTGTTCTGGAAATGATCGGGTTGTCAGGAGAGCATCCTGGTGTTTCAGAAGGAATGAAGCTTATCATGCACTTGCTAAAAGTTTGTTTCCAGGATGGCTATACCTTTTTTTTTTCCCCTCAGAATTTTGTACTTGAAGAATTTGTCTTTGCCTGGGCGCGCTGCTGAGGCAGATTGATAAAATATAGCAACGGCATTTATAGAGCATCCCTTGTGTGCCCAATGGTGAGCTAAGACTTCTGCATGCGTTCTCGCCCTGGGGGTATCATCCTTCCCGCTGAATTGATGGGGAACCTATCTAGGTAGAGGGTTTAGCATTTTGCCTGGGGTCCTGCAGTTGGAAGGTGGTACATCTGGGTGCTAATGTGTTCTGTTCTGTTCTCTTCGGGCACTTACACCCTCCCGCCTACCCTCACGGCCATTCCCTGAGCTGAGAGCCACCGTCTCCCAGGAGACTTGGGGAAATGAGGTCTTTGGCATTGACCCCACCCCAGCTCTGCCAAGAGCCCTGAGAGTCTTTATACCCAATTGTTTACGAGTCCGGCCAAGCGGAGAAACGCAGTGGCCCTCACTCGCTTTAATCCCCTCACCATTAATTGTCTGGCTGCATTTTCTTCAAGAGGTAACAAAGAGTAAAATCCAAGCAGTTGCTTCTGTTCGGCTGGTTGTAAATATTCAGCCAGAATTTGACTGACAGTGCAATCTTATGTTCCCCAAAGCTTGTGCCGTATGTGAATATTTTAATTAGGATTGTAACAAGCTATTGAGAAACTTTGAGCTAAATTGGTTCAGCTGTTTTTGCATTAGTGAAGCATGAAAAGGAATTTTTTTTTCATCTATTAGAAAATATCCCTTAAAAAAAAAAAATCAAGCCAAACCAACTGAAAATCAGCCAGTTTGGGATACTTCTTTAAAGTCAGCAGATTGGATCTCGGTTGGGATTAACTGTACACATTTGAAAAATGTGAAATTTAGTTCAAAGAGGTTGTTCGGGTTTTCACTCTTCCCTTTGGCAGCTGCTTGGAAGGGAGAGACAGTTCTGACAGGACCACGTGTTTCTAAGAAAGGAAGGAGGTTGCTGGCAGGTCCAGATTCCTCAAGGTGTCTTGACTTAGGACCCTCCATAGAGGCGAAGGGCTCTCCGCCCGGGGAGATGCTGGGGTGCCTTTTCAGCACGTGGCCCTCATCCCCAGGTTGCGCACCCCCAGCGGCTGGAGGCACGGCCGAGACCGCCATGTTGGGCCGCTCCGTTAGAAATCCTCCCTGTGCTGAGCTGTGACCTGCCCGCTCGCCTCATCCCCTCACGTCGTGCCTCCCCTTGGACATTGAGCGTCTCTCGTGGCTTTGTCCGAGAGCTTGAGTGAGACAGAAGGACGGAAGGTGGCTGGCTAAGGTCTAAAGCTAAGTCTTGCCATGTTGCCACCACACAGGTGGACGGTCAGGAAACCCCTCGGCTTCTCCGATCCCCACAGCCGTCCCTCCCCTCCGCGGGGCCTCCTGTGTGGGTTCTTCTCCACCCCGGTGGTGATGATCTCTTCACGTCTCTTCTTACCCACTTGTCATGGCCCCGTGTTCCCATCCGTACAGGGGCCGGACAGTCCCCTGGGAGGAACCAGACAAAGCAGGCAGCTCGTGACCCAGAGTAGGGGACCAGCACGAGCTCACGGCAGCTCAGAATGAAGGCCCAGTGCGGCCAGACCTTCAGATTTTCCACAAGAAGCCAGGAAGCCGGAATGAAATGTGCAATCTCCCGTTTTCAAATATCGGCAGCTAATTAAAATGTTTTGCCGACACGCAGTGCGGGCCCCGCCGCGCAGATCCCTCTGCCAACAACCAACAAGCACTACAAGCCACTGAGTCATTTCCAACCTTGATCTTATGGTCCCCAAGGGCAGGACCTAGGACTCCTTGTTTCGAGTTTTTGTTCCCTGGAACCCCCCTGCAACACGGACATAACTGGCCACTTGGTAGTTGCTTATGAATCTTTTTTGTTTTTTTGGAAAGAAAAAGGGTGTTTGTTTTCGTCAGGTTCAAAATTTAGAACAGTTCTACCTCGTGCTTGGTTTTTCCCAAACGTATGTGCTCTAACTGCCACTTACAATAAGACGTGCTAATGTCAATGCCTGGGAATTGTCCTCTTGTCTTCCGCCGGGGTGACAGATGGGCCGTGAGCCAGGGCCAGTGTTTCCCGCGCGAAGGCCTCAAAACCACGGCTGAAGTCTCTCTTTGGACGATCAGCTGGGACGATAAGGGTTGTCTCCATCTTCACAACCCACCAAACAGGGCTCCCGGGGACTCGATCCTGCCGCCTTTTTGTCCCCGCAGCCCCAGGCCTGCGCCCGCCGCACCAGGACACCGGTCAGGCTGTCCCCACAGCCCCCAGGTGTTTCCTGTTCACTGTGCCCTCCAGGAGGGCGGCGGGAACCCGCGATTTCCCTGCGCTAAGGCCTCCCGAAGGGCCGTTCAGAGCAGGCGCCCCATGAATACTCCGTGAATGAAGGCAGAGCCAACTGTGGCTTTCTCAACAGCTCCCTTCCCGTTTCTCCGCCGCCCGAGCGAGGGCATTCTCAATCCGCAGCATTATACTGTCAATTAGCGAGATCTGAAGTCCGTCCAGTCCCTTGTGAACAGATGCCCCAGTGTTCCCCTGGGAGAGGGTCAGACTCTGTTTCCCCTTGGAACCCTCGCTTGTGCAGACTTTGCCTTGAGAACACTTTCGCTGGGGGTTTGGAGGGCCGGGTGCTGGAGGCTTAAGGCAACAGCGAGCCTGGCCTGGGGCCGAGGACAGTAATTCTTACCAGAGGGAACAATCCCATTAATGCGGGAGCTGAAGGAGAGGAAGACACATAAAACCATTTGCCCGGCAGGGAGTTCTGCCACCAAGTGCTCCCCATAAATCTCCGCCCGGGGTCGGCGGGAGGGAGAACGTTTCCTCTGTGGTGCACCCAGCCCTGGGCTGTGGGACACCCCACATGGAAATGTGGGGGGGGGGGGGATCGTTTCTAATCAGAGTGTTCACCACACGGACGTCCTTAAACCCGTCAAGGTCAGGAGGGGAAGTCGGGATGTGGAGGCCGCAAGGCAAAGGTGCCCAGAAATCAGCCAGCAAGGAGATGTGCCGTATTTTACGTGCTGGCAGCCTGAGTTCATTAATTCCAAGGGAAGTTTCTGGGTCAGTGACTTCTCATCTTGGCTTTCTTTTCGTAAAGAAACAATGAACTCACACATCACCACCCTGGGAAGGGCCCTCTTAAGCCCGGTGAGTTCCTTACTCTGTGTCTTATGCGCCCGTTCTGTGGGATGAGAGGAGGCTCGTCGCGAGGGTCACTTCCGCACCTGCCCCCAGAATCCTGTGTTCCGCGCGTGCGTCCGTGTTTACGTGTGTCTGAGGGTCCGTGTGCACGCGCTCCCCCCTTCCCTTTCCTGGGAAATTCTGCAGTTAAATGCACGCAGGCCACGTTCGCTCTAGAAACATCTCCCTTGAGAGTGCCTGGTTCCCGGCGCACGGATGGCCCGTGAACGGAGGCTGATTTGTTCTCGCCGCCCCAGCGCGGGGGGCTTCGAAGGGCTCCAGGGGGCTGGGCTGGGGTCTTTGTTCTGTCCCACAAAGTAGTCAATGAGGCATGCGTCCCCAGCAGTGCAGGCCCTCGGTGCCTTCAGTGGGGGGGGATTTAGAGCCACCCTCTCCGTTCCCACGTTTCATCCTCTCAGCGTTAGGGAGAGAGGCGAGAGGGAAGGAGGAATCTAAAGGCTGCGTTTTGCACTAACTGCTCCCATCAGAGTCTGTGGAGCGTCTTGATGAAAGCCGGGTTCTGATGGAGCGAAATCAAAAGAGGCAGACAGTGACTTCGCCCCCACGAGATGACACTTTAAAGGGAAAGGCCTAGGAAGGGAGTTCTTTATTGAGTAATTAGCCATAATAAGCTCAGATAAGACAACAGATCAAACAAATCCTCGGAAGGAAAGTGAACAGAGACGATGACTTTCTGGAAGGAATAACAAATAACATCCACAAGCTGAAATCTGGGACTCTTGGCAAGATCCTGGTTCTAAAGGGAAGTAATTGCCACACACAGCTTTCTCTTCTCGTTGAACCCACATTATAACCGGCGTCGTTAAAGCCCGAGCCAGGCTGCCTGTGAGGCCGTCTCTGGATGTCAGTACCTTGCAGAAGCGGCCACAGCCAGGCGGATGGGCTCTGGGCTTGGGAAGAGCGGACGATGCTCACGTGTACCCCGAGTGTGCTGCCGGGCGCCCCCGGGGCTGTGCTCTGGGGAACGAGTGAGCTCCTTACCCTTGAGGGGCTTTCAGAGAGAAGGGTGCCGGGTGGGAGGCAGAAACAGGAAGCAGAAGATGCCAGTGGGGCTGGAAGGAGCTCAGGGCTGCGTCTCAGTTATGAGTCCTTCCGCCAGCCGCTCGTTCCCAGTGGTTGCCGTTTATTCCTGTTCACCGTGAGCCAGGCACAGGGCCCTGCCCAGGAGCTCACGGTCAAGGGTGCCGTGATTCAAATGCAGGGGATGGTGACCACAGTGAGGAAGGTCCAGGCGGGATGTCACTGGGGCAGAAAGAGGCCACCTGGAGAGGGTCTCCAGGAAGAGGGAAGTCAGGGCACAAAGATAGACCTTAGGGCTCAGTTCTGGACTAGATATCGGGCCCTGGGAATCATGAGGGTTTCAACACTTAGCACGAAATAGAAAAAAAAAAAAAAACAACCCACCACCACCACCACTTTACAGAATCTGTTGACAAACGGCCAGAATACTCAGAGGCATGTAAACCCCAACTTTGGGAAGATGGTTTTGATCGGTAAGGGCTGTGGACACGTGAACTGAGGCTCCAAGCCGGCTCCCAAGCAGAGTGCAGGCTGGCTCCTCCCATCTCGGCAGAAGGCTGGGCGAAGGCACAGCAGGATGGTGCGGCAGGGGGCGCCTCGGTTGAGCGTGCCTCTCTTGATTTTGGCTCAGGTCATGATCCCAGGGTCGTGGGATCGAGCCCCATGTCCGGCTCTGCACTGTTCATGGAGACTGCTTGAGATTCTCTCTCTCTCTCTCTCTCTCTCTCTCTCTCTCTCTCTCTCTCTCTCTCTCTCTCTCTATCTCCTCCCTCCCTCCCTCTCTCTCTCCCTCTCTCTCTCCCTCTCTCTCTCCTCCCTCTCTCTCTCCCTCTCTCTCTCCCTCTCTCTCTCCCTCTCTCTCTCCCTCTCTCTCTCCCTCTCTCCCTCCCTCTCTCTCCCTCTCTCTCCCTCTCTCTCTCCTCTCTCTCTCCCTCTCTCTCTCCCTCCCTCTCTCTCTCTCCCTCCCTCCCTCCCTCTATTCCTCCCTCCCTCCCTCCTTCCCTCTATTCCTCCCTCCCTCTCTCTCCCTCTCTCTCTCCCTCTCTCTCCCTCTCTCTCTCTCCCTCTCTCTCCCTCTCTCCCTCTCTCCCTCTCTCCCTCTCTCCCTCTCTCTCCCTTCCCCCCTCCTTTCCTCTGTCTCTCCACTGCATTCTCTCTCTCTCTCTCAAAAAATAAAAATAATTTTTAAAAATGCAGCAGGAGGAGTTTGGGGAAAGACACAGGGAACTCGGATCCCAGGAACAGGACCTCTGCTCCACCGTTGTGGGCTGGCTGCTCCGAGAACACAGGCCGGGGAGCGGCCAGCGTCAGAGTTCAGGAGGTAGCAGTGGAGAAGCTCTGTCCAGGAGCTCGCGGGGTGTTTGTCCTGCTGATAAATTACAGACAGGAGGCCACTGAGAGTTTACATCTCCATCTGTGTGCAGCGTGGGGCCCGCCTGGGCTCCGGAGACCCTTCTAGACCTTCGAGACTCTTCCAGCCACAACAGGGGACGCCTCCCTTTGCCAAGACACGTGCTCACCTGACCTTGGTGGGTTGGGGCGAAGGAGGAGAAAAATCACTCCTTAGCTTTCGTGACGATGCGTGTCAAAAAGAGAAAAGCGAGCCCGGGGACAAGCGCAGGAGATCGGGGCTGCTGAGTCCTTGGGAGTGTTTGTGGTTTTCCGGGGGCAGGCCACGCAGCTGCTGCGAGCACAGCACGTGAGTCGGACACGCCGCTTGGACCTCCTTCTAATCTGCACGGCGTCTGTCGCTCCGAGAAGGAGAAGGCTGCCCTTGTGATTCTGTTTCTGACGACCGTGTGTGGGGGGGGCTCGCTCCGATTCCTTCCTCGAACGGACATCTGCTAAACAGCAGTGACGAGCCCACACAGCACAGGGTGCGGGGACAGGGAGCCAACGTCCAGGACCGGGGAGCGGAGCAGGCGTGAGGTCAGGGGGCAGGGGCTTCCGTCCGTCCACTCGTCCATGTGCCCGGGGCACCCGGAGGGACACCGTGACGTGTCACTGGTGGCGTCTACCCTCAGCGAGGTGAGCCCAGCATCCGGCTGCCCGTCATGGCCCGGGCACGGGGGATTCCCGCACAGCACGGGCGCAGTCTGCAGGGGCCGGTGAGGGCACCAGCAGCAAGCAGTGAGGGTTACAGTGCTCTGACCAGTAGGAGCAGCTCGGAGCCCAGTAGGGCGGGTGCTAGGGAAGCAGGGTCCGCGAGGAGGAGCCATTTGGGCCGAGTCCTGAGAGGCAGGAAGGAGCCAGGCAGGCAGTGTGTCGGGAGGGGAGCGTCCAGGTCGAGGGCACGGCGGGTGCAGGGCCTGGCAGGGATGCGCTGGGTACGTGGGCCACGGGCTGGAGCGAGGAAAGCTGCCGGTGGGGAAGGGGACCCTGGTCCGCGGGCTCAGCGTGGGTCTGGACGGTGGAGCCCGGCTGGGTGTGGGGCCCACCCCGAGGGGTGCCCGGGACAGCTCTGGGGCAGGAGGGGCGGGATCATGAGGTTGTGCTGGCTCAAGATGCCGTCAAGGAGGAGGAAGTTACCGAGACTGTGTGCGACTGGCCAACGGAACAGACTGGAAGGGCCTCGCCAGGAAGTTTTCAAAACTGATCAGGAAGCCTTTTGACCTGCCTCACGTGTCCCTTTGCTGGTCACGCATTGGATACGTGGCCTGCCTGAGTGCAGGAGTGGCTGGGGGCTCTGATGGTCTCATCCATGAAGTGAGGGGGTGCGGGGCCCCCAATTCCTTCCTGGGGTCCCTGGGGCTCCGGGCGCCCACTGCTCCAGCCGGTGTGACCTGCGTTTCCTCACTCCCCTGACCCGCCCACACGTTCATTAGCTCACTCATTCATTCGTGCATGCGACATGTCTCGCCCAGCGTCTGGCATTTGCCAAGTGCTGAGCTGGGTGACGGGGACGCGCTGGCCAAGGACAGACGGCCCCTCCGCCTGTGGGGCTTCAGTCTTTCAAGAAGCATCAGAGACCCCCTCTCGCCGTGTGCTCACCCACACGTGCCCATGCACACACGCAGCCGCAGAAGTAAAATCCTGACAAATGTAATGAAGAGATCCCGGGCCCACAGGCGGGTAATTCGGGGGTTCGTGGCCAAGCCGGTGGCCAGGCGGGGCCCGAGGGCAGAGCAGCTCCTTGCCGGTGCCCGAGGCAGCTCCTGAGCTGCATGGGGACCACGTGGCCGGAGCTCAGAATGTGAATGTTTCTCGGGTGAGTGAATCGGAACAACCAGATCTGGAACCGTGACTTCTGAGTTGCCCATGGCCGGCCTTTCCACGTGACCTTCCACACTCACCGTGAATTACCCCCCTGGAGCAGGGCCTGGGAAAGAAGGGTTCTGACTGTACCCCTTCCGCCTGGTTCACGGGGGCTTTCTGTTGGTGGCGGGCACCCCCGAGTGGTGCATCCCAGGACGCCACGCAGCAGCACCCCTGGACCCAGCCAGTGGCGGTGGGCCCCCCCCCCCACCTTCCACAAGGTGCGTGACTGTTCGTTCACAGGCCACTGAAGCTCCAGGCGCCTCGTGGCCTGGCCTCCGGGAGGCTCACGTGGCTGTTTCTGCGGGGCCGCTGCTCGTGCAGAGCTCAGCCCGAGCTCGCACGACCGTGTTCTACACTCAGAAGGGGCTCCCGGGGGGGCTTGGGGCCCACCCTCTCCCCGGCTTCCAGGCCCGTGTGCACATCCACGTGGCGCACATGCCCGCCGTGAACACGTGCTCAGGCCCCAGAGTGGGAGTTGTTGGGACGCCTCAGCGGCTCAGTTGGTTAAGTGTCCGACTTCTGATTTTGGCTCAGGTCGTGCTGTCAGGGTCGTGGAATCGAGCCCCATGTCAGGCTCTGTGCCGACAGTGTGGAACCTGCTTGGGATTCTCTCCCTCCCTCTCTCTCTCTCTTTCTGCCCCCCCCCCACCCCACTGTTTTTAAGATAAAAAAAATAAATAAGTTTAAAAAAAGTTGCTTTTCTAGAATCCCCGGATGAAGACGTAGCCTCTGTCTTGCTTCCAGTTGAGTGACTTTGAATGAGGGACGCATCTCCCATTCAACCCCAGGCCACAGTGAGCCTGTTTCCATGGAGATCATGAGGAGCAGGGGCTTCTGTGATCCCCAGTGGTTCTCAGAGCGTGGCCCCAGACCACCGTCATCAGCACCGCCCGTTGGAAACTCAGATTCTTGGGTAGACCTGCTGAATCCGTAACTCTTGGGGTTCAGACACCGGAGGTGGTGTCTTTACTAGCCCTCCGGGGGTTCCTGATGCCCAGTAAGGCAAGGAGCCACATGACCCCTCGCACCAGACCTGCCACGTCCTCCGCCTCGGCTGGGCTGCAGTCCACGTAGATCAGGGAGCCGGCTGGGGTCTTTTCTCCTTCGATTTGTTGTGGTTTGTGTTTTTACTTTAGGTTTTTTTTATCTTCCCTGCGATAGTTTCTAAACGATAGGTAAAATATTAACACAAACAGTTATATGTTAAGACCTGAGAAAGGGAGCTCCCAACACAAAGACCGCACCTTCCCAATCCAGGCAGGGGAAGCCCCGGCTACCCTGCCCATCGCAGCCCCCCCCCCCCCAGCCCCCCCAGAGGCAGGCGCTCCGCTGAACTGTGTCTCCGTCATTTCCTCCAACGCGCTGTTTGGTGTCTGTGTGTTGACTGAGCTTTTTGGAAACGGGAAGTCCTACGATGCGCCCTCTGAACCGAGAACCGGCACCGACAGGGCTAGCGATGTCGACCCCGGAGCCGGCTGTCGGGTTCGAGACCCGGCCCTGAGCCTGCGGTCCGGAGCGAGCCCGTGAAACCCTTTGTGCCCGAGCTTCCTCGCCTGTACGGCCTCCTTCCCTGGTGAGTTTCCGCGGTGTCGGGGACAGTGCTGTGCCTCTGGCTGGGCGCGCAGTCTCTCACATTCACAAATGCGTTGTGTTTCTGGGCTCCGTTCATGGGGCTGCCCCGTGGCTGCCGTGTGTTCCTTCCCTGGCGCACATGGTTCTGTCGGAGGCACGTAGCAGAATTTATGCACCTGCCACGGACGGACGTGGACTTGTTTCCAGTTTTCTCCTGTTACGGAGGCGACCTCTGCGAACTTGTTGATTCCGTGTGCAAGGGTGTTCCCGGTGCACAGGCCCACGTGCAGTTGCTGCCTGCTGGAGTAGGACGGTTTCACCTTTTAAGGGGAAACATCTCATGCTCCTCTAAGTGCTTGGAAAAGTTCACCTTCCTGTGAGCGACGTCTAAGAATTTCTATGGCTTCAAATGCTTTTCAAAGGTTTGGAGCAGATTAAAAAAAAAAAAAAAACAAAACAAAACAAGAAACAAACAAAAAAACTTCTGGCTTGCAGATATGATTTTACTTCCATTTCCAAAATTCTTAATGATGTGGAACGTCTTTTCATGTGTTTGACATTCTTTTTTTTTTTTTTTTGGTTTTCTATTGTTAAACTTCAGTTTGAGTCTTTCACTCAGTTTTCTGTTAAGTTGTCATTTCTTACTGATCTGTAAAAGTTACTTAGGTACCTTAGCTGTGAATTCCTTATTAGATTTGAAGGGAGCAGGTATCTTCTCCCAATTAGCATCTTTTCTTTCAGCTTTCTTCGTGCCGTCGTTGGTAAACACAAGTTTCTGAGTGCTGGGAGCTTACCGCTTGTTTCCTGCAACTATGGATTGTTCGTGTGCATTAGGAAGTGCCTCCATGAGCGCACTCTGGTACATTTGCTTCTCAGATGTTTCTAGAAGTTCACATTTGAGTCCTCCAACCTCTGGGAGCTGATTTTGTAAATGGAGTGGGATACAAATACAGTTTCACTTCATTCATTCCGTGTGGAAGGCTGACTGTTTGAGATGGTGCCTCAGGTAACCCTTCTAGTCTCTGCTGATTAACACTTAAGTCCTTCATATAGAAATTTCTCACGCGTGCAAGTGTGTTTCTGGATTTCTGTTTGTCAAAACCTGTAGGAGTACCCTATGCTGATTCGGCTTTGTTCTAAGCCTGGGGTGTAGACGGGGCAGTTTCCCACCTGGTTCTCACCAAGACTTCCTTGCCTGTCCTTTATCCTTTGTTCCTCCATAGAAATTTGGAAACGCCTTCCAGAAAACACAAAAATATTCTGGAATTTTCATTAGAATTCTTTTCAACCTATTGCCCAATGGGGAGAGAACCTGATATATTTACCCCTAAGATTTATTGCTCCCTTGCGCAAATGGATGATGTAATACACAATTTTCTCCATAAATTTTTGCACACTTCTTGTTAGAGTTACTTACGGTACTTGATATTTCGTGCATGATCAGTAATGCCATCTTTTATTAAATTACATGTTCCACACATTCTAGAGTATCGAAGTGCCATGCACATTCGTAAATTTATCTTGTATCTAGCAATCTGTTCAGTTTCTGATTTCTAATAAATTATAGATTCTTTGGGGTTCTAGCACGTAGATAAACCTGTCATCTATGAATAATGCCATTTTTAATTATTTCTTTGTACCTTGGATTCTTTTTTCTTGCTAATTAGTCAGTGTTAAATAGAGATGTTAATATCAGATAACTTTGTCTTGTTCCTGATTTAAAAGGCAGTGGCTCTAATAATTCGTCATTAAGTACGATGTTTGCTGTAGATTTAAAAGATATTCTTTATGAGGTTTAGAAAGTTCTCTTTCATTCTTAGTTTACCATGACTTTGTTTTGCAATTTTTTTCTTCTATTGAGACAGTCTCATAATTTTTCTCTTTAATCTGTTCACATAGGAAATTGCATTAATAAACAAACTTGCGTTGTTGAGATAAACTTTGCTGGGTCATGAGACACAACCTTAGTATGCCTTGCTGGATTTATTTTACTGATTTTTATAATTAGTAATTTTTATATCTTCCAAAGTAAGATTACCTATAATTTTTCCTTGTACTTTTCTGGCTTGATTTTGGCATTGAGGTTACACTAGGTTCATAAAACCAAATGGGGACGGGGGTTGGCCCTTCTTGTTCTAATCTCTGGGAGAAATTGGACAAAATGAAAATCTTCTGTTGACTGTTGGGTGGAACTTACCTGTACATCTCCCAGGCCGTGTGTGTGTGTGTGTGTGTGTGTGCGCGCGTGCGCGTACATGCACGCGCACCTGTGTGCACTCACGTGTGTGCATATGTGTGTGCCTGTATGTATGAACATTAAGTACACTGTTTTCTTAGATGATTAGAGAACCATAGGGTGTCCTACTTATTACCAAGTTGATTTTGGTTATTTACGTACTTTTTAAAAGCTGAGTGAAGTCAGTCAGAGGACAGATATCGTATGTTTTCACTCATATGTGGATCTTGAGAAACTGAACACAAGACCATGGGGGAGGGGGAAAAGAGTTACAAACAGAGAGGGAGGGAGGCAAACCACAGAAGACTCTTAAATACAGAGAACAAACTGAGGGTGGATGGGGGGTGGGGGGGAGGGGAAAATGGGGGATGGGCATTGAGGAGGGCACTTGTTGGGCTGAGCACTGGGTGTTGTATGTAAGCCAGTTTGACCATAAATTATATTAAAAAAAATAGAAATCTTTACTTTTTATAAGGTCATCTATACGACGGGGATTTCTTTCCCTGAACATCCCACTTCTTGGGTGACATTTGTGGTTTGTGATGGCAAGCCCTGCGCTCCACGCAGAAACTGTCTTCGTTTGTGAGGCATTCACCTTGTCTCAGATGCGTACGTGACCACGCAGGGAGTTGCTGCTCAGGAACTATGCGGAACTAAATCTTCCAGGATGAGCAGTATACGACGGGCAACTCACTTGTGGGCTACGGGCAAGCGTGGGTTTCCTGTTGTTGTTGTTGTTGTTGTTGTTAAACCCTGTGATGATCCAGGAAGATATTCTCATCCACCTTGTTAGGGCTAAAGTCTCCTTGATTGTGACTTTTTTTCCCAGCAACTTAGGTAAATCCTCTGTGCTGAGCCCCAGATAATAAGCAATTAGACCTCGACGATTGCAGTCACCTCTTAATGATCCCAGACTCTCCCTTGCTCACTCACCAGTCTGAGGGATGTGAGAAACTACAAACCAGGTCACGATTGCTTGAGACCTTTCTTCTGAAACCCAGGCTAGAGGAGGGCCTGGCCTCTGCTAATCACAGTGTCCACTAAGCCTCAGCTCCACAGCCTTTAACTTTTAAATCCGTGGACTGCTTTCCTGCCCCAGGACCTTTGCACATAGTTTTGGCCGCCCACGACATTGTCCTCTATTTGCATGCCAAGACCTTCTCGTCCCTCAGCTATGGGTAAAAACGTCACTTCTTCAGATAGACCTGCACTGACCACCTGCTCACGGGAGGTTCCCCCGCCCCCGCCACTAGGGTCTCTACTTTTGCGTTTTGCTGGTTTCTGGCCGAGCACCGTCCCAGTCGATTGGGGTTTCATTCCTTTATCTTCCCCACCAGAGTGTACCAGTGCCGAAACGTGACTCACTGGCTCACTCACTCTGGCTCAGTGAGCGTCTTGGAATGACAAAGGAATGCCTTGGAGGCACTTGTTCTGCTGAGCGTCTCCCTCAGATCTGCCAGCAGCCCCAGAAGCTCGAGGTCCCAGCTGGGCCCGGCCCTGGATGTAGCTTGTGAGGAAGTGCCCCAGGGTCCTTTTGTTCTCCCCGCTTAGACACCCTGTCCCGCCCCTCCAGCTGGCAAGTCCCTTTCCTGAGTTCTAGCTCACTGTGACTGTGGTAAGCCCCTAGGCGGGTCCCCTGGTGTCCTGAAAGGCAGCGGTGTCCCTGGGCTCCAGTCTTGGCACGGCCACGTGTGGTCTCCCAAGTCTGAGTACCGTCCCCACCTCCGGGGGTACTTCCAGGACAGCGTGGCCAGTGAGAACTGGAGGAGCGTGTGGGGCCGCCTGGGGAATTTGGTGACGGCGGTTGTCACAGCTTCCACTGGGGGCTGTGCGTCTGTCCTCCTCGTTCACGCTGATAGCCTCTGCACAACGGCGTCCTCCAGTCTGGGGACTGTCTCTTCGTCTCTGTATCCTTTGGGTAGGATTCCCAACTTTTCTGTGAGTTCTTGCAAATAATCGTCATCCCAACAGGGTCTTTTCCAGGGCTCAGCGTCTCTCTGGAACTTGCAGGCACCTGCTAGGAAGCCATCAAGTGCAGGGCGGTCGCGGGGCCTGCCAGGAAGCAGACAGCCCCTGCTCACGAGCCGCTCCTGTTCGACAAGAGGCAGATGGCGATGAGCTCCACGCTGTGGAGGAGCGCAAGGGCCGCGGGGTCGTAGAGACAGCACCCCCTTGGTCCGATGAGTGGAAAGTCTTCCTGGCTGGGGTCGGGGGGAAGGGGCGGAGCTGAGTCTGGAGGGTGGGCTAGGGGTGGGGGAGCAAGAAGGGGCCGTAGCTGGGACGGAAGCAGCACCTGGACCCCATCAAGGCCTGTGTGTCTTTGAAGATGAACTCGACCTGACGCAGCGATGTTGAGAGCGTCAGGGAGACTGAGGCTCATCGACTGTGCTGCGTTGAGGGCGTGCCTGCATCCGCTTTTGGAAAGACAGTTGTCAGGCGCCTGCAGGCGGCTTTTGAGAGCCATCAGATCAGAACTGAGCCCTGGGGACTTGCGGGCAACATATCCCTGCCCCTTGGCTACAGGTACCCGCTTGTCCTTGCATTCAGAGATTTGAGCCCCTTCCCTCCCCCTGCAGAGCCCCACTCCAGTGGTCCCCCTTTAATGACGTCCTCCTTACCATCTCTAACGAGTGTCAGCATAATTTTTATTTAACAGATCCAAGGCAGACCCCAAATAACTAAACGAGACCAAATTCTACTGAGCCGGGAGGGATTAGATGCTATTTTCTAATGACCACTCAGACGTGAGCTGCGATAAAACCGAAACCGGCAAGCTGCCTTCGTGCAGGATTCGGGTGGGCATGCGGGCACGAGCCCGGGCGTCAGAGATCCGGACAAGAGGGTTTCTCGCCGTTCCCGGCTTCCCTGGCGTCGCAGCATGGAGGGCGAGTGTGGGCTCCCTGTGGGGACAGATTGTCGGAACTGGAGCGCGGGCTTTGCTGGGGAAATGCCTGCGTCTGCATTTTGCACTCCTCCAGGTTTGAAGGCTGAACCTCCAAAGAGATGTTCCTGAGCTCCTGCATTTAGTTCGCTTCCAGCTGGCCTCTGCAGCCCTGGGGGCTCATCCCAGGACGAGGTTGCTGTCTTAGCTCCGAGTGCCCTAACAGTTGACCCTGCCAGGAAGGGCTGCAAGCAGCTCGTTGAGAAAATGATGCCGGGAAAGCTGATGAGGGGAGACAGTCTAAGGAGGAAAACCAGAAAAGGGCCTGTGAAGGAGGTCACGGCCTCGGGCAAGTGTAGCTCAGTCCCTCTGGGGACCCCCTGCAAGACCACGGGGAACCCACCGCGAGGAAGGAGGAGGCAGGCATTCACCCATCAGTGCCCGCCTCTCACTGCCCGGGGCCGGCTGGTACCTGCTCGTGGCCGGGAGAGCCACATAGGCAGGAACTGGCCATCAAAGACGCCAGCCCCACCGGGGGCCGAGGGGCCGTGGGCAGGGCACCAATGTGTCCACTGGGTTCCTTCGGACACCTGCTCCCCCGGGCTCACCGTGTCCTGACACGTCTGGTGTTTGTCTCTGGCTAAGGGCTTGCCCTGTGCCAGACGCATTCTGGAGCTGAAGAGACAGCAGTGATGAGCCCAACAGCAGGACAGGGGTGAGTGAATGAGACCGAGGCATGAGGCATGAGGAAGCCTCAGAATTTGAGCGAGTTCGGAGTGAAGACGGTGAGGACAAGAACAGTGTGGAAAGGGAGTGCCCAGCCGCGGTGGGGACATGGCAGAGAGACCCAGGAAGCAGCCTGACTGGCCCCCACCAGCCCGATCTGGGGAAGTGCGAGAGTCAGAAATAAGTAAGACGGTGGGGCTCGTAGCCTGGGGAGTAGAGCAAGAATGTGTGAGTCCACGTTGACAGAAAACAGAAAAGACTGGGGGTGAGGAAGGGGCGGGGCATCCTTGCAGCAGAAAGAAAGGCAGCCGGCACGTGAGGCGTGACCGACGGAACCAGGAATGCGCCGTTCGACGCAGCGTTGACGGCAGGTGATGCAGGCGAGAAGCGTCCGTAGGTGGTGAGTCTGGTCGGCGAGAGTTAAGGAGGGTAGAGAGGCAGACGGACCCAAAACATCTTCCTAAAGATTCCTAACAGTTATAAAGGGGAAAATAAAGGTGAGTTTCCACGTGGGGCGTGGGGCAGATGCGTCCTTGTGAAGCCGTCAAAGCCACGGCACCTGCGGTAGCGGGACACGTGGAAACTGCGTGCCTGCTGGCACACAGCCCTTGATCCCCAGGGATCCCGGATCTGTTCCCGAGAGACCTCAGACAAACCCAAACCGAGGAACAGTCTGCACTCCTCAAAGTGCACTCCTCAAAGGTGCCCAAAGTCACGAAATAAATGAACTGTATAGAAAAGGGGGGGGAGGCTCAGTCAGTTCAGCGTCCCACTCTTGATCTCAGCTCAGGTCACGATCTCACGGTTCTTGGATTCGAGCCCCACATCGGGCTCTGTGCTAATAATGTGGGTCCTGCTTGGGATTCTTTCTCTCTGCCTCTCTCTCTGCTCCTATCCTGCTCTCTCTTTCTCAAAATAAATAAATAAACTTAAGAAATAATGCGCAGGTCACAAACCTGACGAAAGAAAACCTGAGTGGGGACAGCGGAGTTCCGTGCCTGATCTGGGAATTTCTTTTGCTAAAAGACGTTCCTGGGGTGGTTAGAAAAATCTGGGAAAGGTCTGTAGATGAGATCGTAGCATTGTGTCAGTTGTTCCTGCCCTGATCTTGATGTTTGAGCTGGGATACGAAGGAGGATGTCCTTGGCTTTAGGACATACATATTGGGGGATGTGTTAGCAGTCAAGCACGTGGGGTCGAGGAAATCCACCTGCAGGCATGACTGGTCATGCATGGTCTTGCAACTTCTCTGTGAGTCTGGGAGGCTATTAAAACAAGAATTACAGAACGAGTGAGCAGTGCAAGCCCAAAGAGGTGGGAGTCCAGGGAGCACTTTGCTGAGATCAGGTGGTCAGAGAAGACCCCTGCAGAGATGTCATCTGAGTTGAGACGTGGAGGAAGAGAAGGAGCTGGCCGCGCACAGTGGGGTCGGTGAGAGCAGAGGTGCAGGTGCCACAGCAGGAAGGCTTCAGTGTCGTGGGGCCGCACGCAGGAGCGGTGAGAAGGGGGCAGGGACGGGACACCGGGGGCTTGCAGGGCAGCGAGGGCGTGGATGCCATTCTAGGTGTCGGGAGCCTGTGGGAAGGTTCCCGAGCAGCACGGCCCGCAGCCAGCTCTGTGCGCTGGTCCGTCACCTCCCCGCTGCTGATGAGGCAGGGCTGGAGGTGCCCCCCTAGCCGACGCCATTGCCACTGTACAGCTAGAGGTACCCTTCCGTCCGTGGAGACAGCCTCCAGCAGGGATGCGGGCATGGAGGGGAGTGGCGGACCTGGCGGGACCTGGGGAGCTCCAAGGTGGCCCGGTTCTTCCACCTTGAGCACCTGGGTGGCTGTGGTGTCACCGGATTCAGGGGGGTGGAGGGCCGGGCCGGACGCCTCTCCGTGCCCCCAGGGGGCCCCTGGCTCTGAGATAAGTACGCATGGTGATGCCCGTGGCATACGCAGAGGGCTTCTCCAAAGCCAGGGCCTCGTATGGGTCGTGGCTTCCACCACGAACAGGCATGTGTCCGCCTCAAAGGACAGACCATCGCTCGGTTCTAAGTCCCGGAAAAGGATTCAAACACTCGCTGCCAGCCAGGGCTTGCGACTCTCAGCGAAAGACCCATCGTTCCAGCGGGTGCTTAAATACTGATTACATCTCTTGCTTTGTAAGTAACTCAGTGGTAAATTTTTACAATATTGTTTTTACAGAGACTATAATGAGAAGGCTGGGTTTTTTCCCCCCCGTCACTTGGATATTAAGGTCTTTAATGGAAGTACACAAAATGACTCCATGAAAAGCACACAAAATGTGGAGCAGGCTGCGGTGGGCTCAGCGCTGTGTTCAAGTCGAGGGGCTCCAGCCCCCGAGGGACGACCCTCTTGGCAGCGTGGGAAGCCAGTGGTGCCTCGGTCCTTCCTCCCTGTCCTGAGTCCGGTCCATCCCTCGAGGGCGCAAGCTGCACGGGCAGTGGTCACCCCGTGGGATTCTTGGGGTGGTGGGAACGCACAGCTTGGGGACGGTTTTATCTGGGAGCCTGCCTACTTTTTAATTGGCCTTAGTGTTGATGAATGGCTCTGTTCTGCTGGGAGCGAGCAGGGCTGGGCGCTGGAGCGTGTAATCTGATTGCAGCTTGTGCTCTGAGCCCCGCAGAAGCCTCTGGAGCTGCCCTGATTGGTTTGGCCCCGGGCTGCACAGGGCTTGGCAGAAGTGAGGCAGCAGAGGGTGGGAAAGTGGGAGAGGAGGCCGGCGCCCTGGGCACTGGCGGGCCTCCACTCTGGGCGTGAGGTCATGGCCATCGTTTGTGGTCCCGCGGCGTCTTCCAGGCAGACCGCGTTGGGGCCCTGTGGTTCTGGGGGCAGCTGGAGACGCGGGGGCTCCTCCTGGGATGGCCTCTGGTGTCCAGGAGGCACTTAGTAAAGGCTGTTCCCTTCCACCCAGGAACTGGGAGACCCCGTGGATGTGCGTTCATCCTGTCGGCTCTGGGCCAGGCGGGAAAGGCCGTCAAGCTGGTGGTCGTATGGGCAGGCCCATCTGGTTGTTCTCCAAACCACACTTTTCTCCCTGGGGCTCCCAGCCCCCGGCTCCTGCTGCCCTTAAACAACAGCACCCCCTCGGCCCCTGCCCCCACCGCCAGAGGGCCGGGCAGACCTTCGTCGCCCCTTGGGTCCAGCTCTGTCGCTGCGTTTGGCCCAGGAGAGGGCCTGCTGCGTCCCCATGGGACCCCCCGGTCCTGCCCAGGGCAGCCCTGAGCCGAGCCTGGCTGAAGGGCCGGGAGAGCAGGGGGCGGGCCCTTCCGCAGGGCGGATCTGTCATCTGCTCCTCCTGGCCCCCCTGCGCCCCTCGCCCCCGCACCCCTCCGCCCCTCGCCCCGGCCAGACATGTGTTGTTGTCGTCTGGGGAGCTCATACCAAGCCCGGCCTCGTGAGGATGACTCAGAAGTGGGGTTTGGTCGCACGACAGGCGGGCAGCTTGTGTTTGCAGACACTGCCCATTTCGGGTTCCAGGAAATACCGCTGACGTGAATCCTGTTTGAATTCGACACGTCTGTTCCACGTCCGGGACCCCGTCTCGCCCTCTGCCCCCTCTTGCCGGGCGGCCGTCTTGGCCCCGGAGTAAGCACATGACCACCTCGGATGCCCGACCGTCCCTGGCCTGCCCCGCACGTGCGACCCGGCCGCTGGTCCTGAAGTCACGCAGTGGTGCCGCGGCCCGTGTCACACGCGGACACGGGGGCGGCGGCGTGAGGAGCGGTACCCCAGCCCTTCCCACCCGGTGTGACGACCAGAGAAAACCAGCGAGGCACCGTCTCTGAGCGCACGCTTGCCCGTCGCTCCCACCCAGCACGTCCGTGCTGGGCTGCAGGGCTCCGTGGTGCTGCCTTAGCTGTGGACACCTGTTCGCAGGTGCACCGAGGTATCCTCGTCAATGACGAAGCGGCACCAGGAGCAGCTCCCAAGCCTCGCCAGCACTCTCACACACCCACCCGGGTGGCGGGGGCGGCGACCACCCCTGGGGAGCCCCGGCCAGACTGCCCCGCCCCCCCCCCACCCATGAGCTAGCCAGGTGACGGTCACGCTCACCCAGGTGGAAGGACGGCCACCTCGGTGGTGACAGAACGTGTTCACCGGATCGGAAAGTTTGATTCCACATCTGTGGGAAGGCCGGACGTGCATGCTGGTGATGCCGGGGAGTGGGGTTAACGGCGTTGAACCTGCAGCCGCGGGGGCCGTCATAAACCAGCCTGCAGCCCAGATGCCGGCCACACGTCTCTTATCCGTCCCACACGATGCTTCCCACTTCTGTCTTCTTTACGTGTCAGTGCTCACTCCTATCTTGCCTAAAAATCGCGATTTCCGCCTTGATTCCTAACAAACCGAAGGCTCTGGCTGCCCAGAGCCCATTCCTTCTGGCACATTCTCCTGCCGGGGACCCTGCACCCGTCTTTCCCGTCTGGCCCCGAAGCCTGAGAGAAAATCGCGTGCCTTCCTGCACGTGGCCGCCATCAGCAGCCCCGCCGGGGCCCAAGACAGTTCCGAGCTCCTGGCCCCACAGCCGCTCAGGTCCGCGAGCGGGAGGCAGGTTTTGTGGTCCCGCAAGACCTGAGTGCAGTGGGCTGTGCCTTCTGACTGCTCGCCCTCGGTGCCCGGCGCCTCGCTCAAGGCGCATTTTATTCTGAAACCAGCGATCATCTTCTGTGTTCATTGCAGATAACGTGACGCGCGCTCTCCCGCTGCATTTCTTGTGACGAATGCCGTCCGGGGCCTCTCGGGACGCTGGGGCTTAGCTGTAGACGTCCCTCGCTGTGTCTGACCCCCCGCCCCGAAAAACCCTGAAACCCGGTACCAGATTTACCCCGAATCGTCCTGCCACCGCGGCCCGGCGGGTGCGGGCGCTGGGCCGTTTTGTGAACTGTGACCTCGCTGTGCTCATGCTTCACTTCTGGACACCGTTGGATCAGCTCTTGAACACACCGTAAAGTGACCCGAAAGCGCTGAGGGTCGCATAAACGCGAAGTGTGACTCGTTCGGGTGTGTGGTGATGTGAAAACGGAAACACGTGCGTGGCCGCGTGAACTCTGGACTCGCTCGCCTTTAGCGTCTGGGACGCTCCGTCCTCTTCAGAAATGACGCAGAGTGGCGCGGAAGCTGCCGCACACGGAGCAGGAGGGTGGCCGGGGTGCGGGAGGTGGCTCACATGCGGCTCGGGGAGAGTTTACAGCTACAGAGGGCGCGGGCTCCTTGACGGTAGTGAGTCAACAAGCTTTGGCAGATCAGCTACTCTGAGTTTTTAAGCGCTTGTCAAACAGCCGTCAGGGATCAGGCACGGAGCTTGGTGCTGGTGGGGCGACAGCAGTGAAACGTGGTCGCTCCTTAGGGGATCCCGTGTTCATAGGGGACAAAGATGTGGGAACGTGAGCGCGGTGCGTGTGACGTGGTGGGGATGCGGGACCCCCCCCCACCCCCACCCCTACACAGAATCCAGGAAGGCTGCACAGGGGAAGAGATGGCCAGGGTAGGGAGGGGGTGAGAGAGGAGGTCAACTGGGCCATCCCTTCATGTATGGCATGTGTGGTGTGCCTACAGAGTTCCCAGGGGGTCCTGAGAAGGGTCGGGGGACAGTCTGGGGTGTGGTTAGGAGAGCCGACTCGAGTCACACTGCCTGGGCTCGGGTGCTGGCTCCTCTGTGCGCTTTCCCTGTGGCCTCGGACAAATTGCTTATGTTGTCTGGGCCTCCGTTCTCTCAGCTGTAAAGCGGCATAACAGTAGTGCCTAGCTCAGAGCGGCTTTTTAAGGCTGGTGCTTAGAAGAGTGCTTGGCACCCACTAGGTGCTCAGTACAGTTAGATGGTGATGGTGGTGGTGGTGGTGATGATGGTGATGGTGATGATGGTGATGGTGATAGTGGTGATGGAGATGATCAGATGGTGTTAGAGGTGGTGGTGATGGTGATGATGGTGATGGTGATGGTGAGATGGTGGTGATGGTGGTGATGATGGGGATGGTGGTGATGGTGGTGGGATGGTGGTGATGGTGGTGATGATGGTGAGATGATGGTGACGATGACGGTGATGGTGGTGATGGAGATGGTGTTGATGATGGTGATGGTGAGATGGTGGTGATGGAGGTGGTGATGGAAAAGGTAGTGATGATGGTGGTGATGGTGATGGTGAGATGGTGGTGATGATGATGGTGATGATGATGGTGATGGTGGCGATGGAGATGGTGTTGATGATGGTGATGGTGAGGTGGTGGTGATGGAGGTGGTGATGGAAAAGGTAGTGGTGATGATGGTAGTGATGGAAAAGGTAGTGATGATGGTGGTGACAGTGATGATGGTGATGATGGTGATGATGGAGGTGGTGATGATGGTAGGATGGAAAAGGTAGTGATGGTGGTGGTGGTGATGGTGAGATGATGGTGATGATGGTGGTGATGGAGATGGTGGTGATGATGGTGATGGTGAGATGGTGGTGATGGAGGTGGTGATGGAGGTGGTGATGGAAAAGGTAGTGATGATGGTGGTGGTGACGGTGGTATCAGCAGTGAAACCTCCAACACTGACAGCAGAGAGGGTGGTGATGATGTCTGTCACCTGGGCCCCATTGGTGTCGGCAACATGAGCATGGACTGTGTGACGTGAGAAAGTGGCCACGGAGTGAATCACCCCAGAATGCTATGGTGTGGAATGTGAGTGCTACTGGCAAAGATCTCAGGAGAGGGAGCTCGTGGGTAGCTGGGACCCTTTCGGAGGAAGCCAGCCTCGGGCCAGCTTTCCCAGGTTGGAGAAATGGCAACTTCACAGCAGTGGAAGCAGGAGGAACCTGGGGAAGGGCACGGAGCGAGAACGTGGGGTTCGAGTGGACGCTTGCACGTGGAACATTCTGGTCCTGGAAGAGCCATACCCAGAGCAGAGGTTAGATCAGCGGGGAGTGGGGCGAAGGCCAGCCTTGGAACCTGCCACTTCCTCTGTGTTCTTCCCCCTGGCGTGTGGCTGGTATGAGCCCCTCCTTCTGGCCTCTTCTAGGACTGTTGCCCTTCCTACCATGTGTCTCAGCACAGACCCACAGGGAAGTCCTGGGAGGGACGCTCATATTTCCACTTCATGGGTGAAGGACATGGGCTTAGGGTTGGGGCGGGGCTGCTTGGAACCTCCCAGGTGAGGGTGTCCAGGATCCCACGCAGTGTGAGGCCCCATTCACACCGCCTCTCCTCGCTGGAAGTTCCCTGGGCCAGGATCCCGTTGACAGTCTTTCTTAGTTCCGACAGGATGGGCGGATCTCTTGGGGCGAAAGCCCACTCCGTGCGCCATCGGGGACACCTCTCTCATCCCAGGCCGTGAGCACCGGTGAGGCGAGCTGGGAGCTGCAGGAGGATCAAACTACGAATGCACTCCCACCACCGAAACGTGATGGAAGGTTGTCCTGCACGTCTGCGTTGCCACGGTAACGGGGGATTCGGAAGGGACCGCCCAGTGACACGTTTTGCCAGCAGTACTCTGCAATCACGGAAGACTTTGTGGCTCAGTCTAGAACGACGGAGGTCCGGAGCTTGAGGGGCTCCAGGGAATGTGGCCGCGTCTCATGGCGTGACGGGCGAGGAGCTCTGGTCCCCTTGGAAAATGCCACTCTGGGGGCTCCCGGCCCGTGACAGATCCAGAGGATCGTGTGCCACGTGTGAGCATCAGCCGGTGGCCAAGGAGTTGTGTGGCTGCGTGGCTGAGGGTTTCTGTGGGGCCTCCCCTCCTGGGCTCCACTCTGCCACCCTCTCTTTTCCACTCCTGTCCCTGGCCTGAGTGCGAAACCCTCTGGGGGCCAGGCCTGCCGCGCACGGCCCGCACGAGAAGTGGTTGTTAGGTGACCTTCGAGTGTCACTGAGACTGGGGGTTTGGGGACGCTGAGCTGGTATGCGGCCCGGGGGCCCCTTCCCAGCTCCGAGCTGGCCCGTCCACACCGCGGGCCGCGCACTCCATGCCCTGCACAGAGAGCCTGTCGTTCTGGTCCTCCAGCACGTGCGAGGACCGACTCCAGCCACATCCGAGAGCCCCGAGGCCCCGTGACGGTTTGGGAAAACCTGACATCCCGCAGATTCTGAGAGCATCTGAACCCTTCAGTCGGGAACGGAGGGAAGCGGGTCTTCTGCCTCTCAGATATGAAACACAAACCCCATGTACCGTGGCTTTCTGAAGTCCACCAACCACGTTAGCGGGGAGGCGGCCTCCGCGTCTTCAACGTGGTCCGAAGGGCGTGAACTGGATTCCCAGGGAGAACGTCAGCGTTAGGCTCAGGTCAAGTCCCCTTCAGAACCAGGCTGTCCCAGGCCGCTACAACGTCAGAACCACAGTTCAAAGTGATGGGATGGGCCTCAGCGCCAGGTGAGGGGCTCCCCATCTTCCCCCGTGTTGACGTCGTAGGCTTTTTGGACCTTGTAAGGTCAACTCCTGTGACGGGCTGAATAGCAAACCCACGCGGCCCCTGTGATGAGCGGGCGGGCAGTCCCAACATCTTCTCGCGTCCCCCAGTTATAACGAATAACGTGACCACTTTGTCCTTTTAGATTTTTTAACGTGGTGTTGATTTTGCTTCATCTGATAAACATATTCCGGAAAAGCTGTTCTAATGGTTTCCTTGGGATGCAGGTTTTGTTCCTTGAGAAGTTTGAAAGGATAGCGTATTGGGATCTTGTGGCTGCTTTAACAGCTCGGTCTGAGATCAAAGTGTGGGCAGGGCTGCGCTCGCTCCGGACGCTCTAGCGAGAGGACCCTTCGGCCTCCTCCCGGTCCTGACACTGTGGGTGCTCCCTGGCTGGGGGCCACGTCCCTCGTCTCTGTCCCGCTTACACATCACCTGCCCTTCTCCTGTGGCTCTCTCCTTTTCTTCTAGGGAAAGGAGACCCTGGTCACCGGACTTAGGGACTCAGCTTCTAGGGACCCTGGTCACCGGACTTAGGGACCCAGCTTCTAGGGACCCTGGTCACCGGATTTAGGGACCCAGCTTCTAGGGACCCTGGTCACCGGATTTAGGGACCCAGCTTCTAGGGACCCTGGTCACCGGATTTAGGGACCCAGCTTCTAGGGACCCTGGTCACCGGATTTAGGGACCCAGCTTCTAGGGACCCTGGTCACCGGATTTAGGGACCCAGCTTCTAGGGACCCTGGTCACCGGATTTAGGGACCCAGCTTCTAGGGACCCTGGTCACCGGATTTAGGGACCCAGCTTCTAGGGACCCTGGTCACCGGATTTAGGGACCCAGCAGACCATCCAACCTCTTTATCTCAAGATCTCCACCCGGTTACTTCTGCAAACTTCCTTTTTCCAAATAGAGTGACGCACACAGGTTCCAGGGATTTGACGTGAACTTCTCTTTTTGGGGGTCACCATTCAACCCTCCTTGCACCGTTCCGTATGGTTTAGCATAATTTACGAACTTTTTAGTTTGAAACAAAGATTTACAAAGAAGTTGCAGCGTAGTACAGAAAGGCCCCCCGACCCCATCCCCTCCTGGTCTAACTCCCAGAAGTTACCCCCAGCAAACTGACCTCGATACAGTCCACGGGTTTTAGGCATAATTGTCTTTTGAGGGTCTGATTTCAAGTCGGAGAGGTGTGTATACAGCACAGGCCCCCTTCAAAGCCGTTTGATTCAGGCCGGATTTCACCATCCGCCCAGGGTTCCGCCTTCCACCACGGAAAGGGAAGCTTGAGAACCACAGACATGGTGGCCGCGACAGTGAGTGCTTAGAGCACCGGGCGCGTTCCCCCCGCGTGGTGAGTGCTGCTCCTTTCAATAGATTCAAGCTGGGGCTCGGGCACAGGATAAGCTGCTGGGTCCGCTCCTGGGAAGGGTCTGGAGATCAGGCGTGGAACACGCAGAGGGCTTGGAGTGAGCCCCTTGGCGGGTCTCGGTGGGGTCCGGGCGGAGCGCTGTGCGCTCGGGCACCGATGGGTGAGCCCACAGCATGCAGCGGCCTTCATCGGCAGTCAGCCGGGCAAAGTCACGCTGCGCTCCTCACCACCAGCGCCAAACAGGAGGGAATGGTTAGAGCCGTGGTTTTTATAGTCATGGAAGATCATTCAGCATGGGAGCCTGTGTAGCAAAATCCTGCACGGGTCACTGAGGAAATTTGGAACCTCATCCTCCTGACTGAGAGCAGTGGTAGTGCTTTGAGTACCGGTACTTTGTGTCGACCCCGCTGCCCCCGTTTTACGGGATGGCTGTCACATTTTGTAACCTAAAATAGAAGGGAGGGGGGCTATTGGAATGTGTCATGTAAAGGCACTGAGTCGAGTAAGAACCCTTTGAAGGGCAAGTGAGAAATCATGGTGCCGTTTCCTCCCGTTCCCGCTGCCGAACCACCTCTGTGCCTGAACGTTCTTTGTTTAAATTCCCGTTGCAAGTTTCAGAAGGGAAACGTTAACTTCAGGAATTTGAAACGAAAAGAAACTCACTCGGAGGTGGGTGGTATGCGTGGAGCCCGGACAGATCGTTCAGAGAAAATCAGACGGTAATTGGCTGGTGTTTAAGGTGGAGTGTGATGCGGGTTGGGTAAATAATTTTGTTGCAGACTTTTTTTTTTTTTTTTTTTAATTACACAGACTAATTTGATATTGTCCTGGGAAGCCGTCCCTTTGAATATTCAACAAAAGCAACAATGCGCTGGAGAGATGATATTAAGGGTATTATTTTTGCATAATTTATGCTCGGTGACAGCTATCACCTGCTTTACTTCATCACCCGCTTACACGGAGACGGCTCGATCCTCCAGTCTCATTTAGCTATTTATTCATTGTAATGAATGATTTTAATGTACTGCGTTAAGGTTATGCCACGCTGAACTGTTAAGAAAATCCATTTTACTGTACACATTTAATGTTTGCAGCTAAATTAATGCCTTTGCTACCGCCTCCGTGGTGGATTGGACACCGTGCGTGCTTTGATCGCACCTGTCTCCGTTTCGTCCCGGTCCCGGGTCACCTCTCGGTAGCGTCGCCGTCACCGCCCCCGATGGGGAATCTGTGGACAGGTGCGCGTCCCGTTTCGCACAAACTCCAACAATTCGGCTGGAGCCCTCTTGGCCGCCCTCCCTTTCTCCCGCCCACAACCGCGGGAGCCTGCAAAGCCTCCCCCCCCCCCCCCCCCCGCCCCCGCCATTTGTGCCCCTCCCTGAATCCTTCAAGATGTTGTTGGCAAGTTGCAAAGACAGGAAGATAATATCTTTCCTGAGGATGCAAGGCAGTTCTAATAAAAAGCTGTCATTCACAAATCCAGATCGCCTGTCACACGATATGCATTTTAAAGACCATATGAACTGTTAAGTGGCTCAATATGGGCAGCCTGCATGGTTATTACGACTTGGAGATTTTTAGCGGTGAGAGAAGGGGGTGTGAGGCCTACTACTGCTTTGGCAAAGGGAAAGGTTGGGGTTCTGCAAAGACCTGCAACATCTGGGCTCTGTGACCTCAGAATTGAGCGCCCTGTACCTGCTCGAGAGGCCTCTCCCGACGAGGGAAAGACGGGCGCAAACGCGGATGCGGTGGAAACGCTGGAGGGTCATCCTTTACAATCTCGCAAGTTCTTGAAAACGATAAGCCGCACCGGGTGACACAGTCACCATCTGAGCGCAGCAGATGGGGACTCAGAAGGGTACTTTGCAAGGGGAGGCTTAGGTGGGACTCGGCAGGCGGCATCTCAGATTTGGAGGGAAGGGAGACGAGAGCCCTGCTCACGCCAGGGCCGGTGTGAGGTGTTGGAGGCCGGTGCCCTCCCTGATCTGTCTGTCCGAGAGGCCGCCAGCTCGTGCCCTGAAGGATCGCTGGGACATTTTGTGATTGACGTTTGATTGGAGCGCCTCCTTATTTTACAGATGATATCACCAGGGCCCAATCAGGAACTGAGGCTCTGAGATTTAAGGAAGAAAAATACGTTCTTTGGGAGAAAGCAAATGCAGAAAATTGTAGACAATTATTCTGGGCCTCTTTTAGACCGTGCGGAAATAATTAGCCCATCGCACTCAACCCAGCAGTTTACGATAAACGAAAACATCCACTTAGTGAGAATTTTTAGTTTTCGAAGGGAAGGACTAACGTGAGAAAACGGCGTGCTCCCCTCTCCCCCCACATTTGTTTTGTTTCCTGAAGAAGAAAACAGCCACAGAGATCATTCGGAGGAGGGCAGAGCGGTCGGCCCCAGGTCCCACGCACACGCCGTGGCGTGCGAGGGTGGCGTTCGGTGGGACGGTGGAGGTGCAAGCCTCGTTCCCTCAGTGCTGGGCTTCTCCATCCGGTCACCAGGCTGGCCCGTCCCAGCCCCTCGTGATCACATGGCCCCGTCTGTGTCGGATGAGCGCTGAGGGCTTTGCACAACTTGTAAGCATCTGTTTGTTCCCTTAAAAATGTGACCTTGCCGTTCTTATTCACCACAACATCCGTCTCCCCTCATCCCGATGCCCGGCGCGTAGTAGGTGCCTCGCAAGTACCCGTGGGATGAATACCTGACTTGATGCGTGTGTAGAAAGAGCGTGGGCAGAGTGTCCGCATGGGGCTGTGGTCCGGACTTCTCACCTGGGCTCAGGGGACACTCAGCGGCGTCTGGAGACATTCTGGTTTCCCACAGGTTGGTGGGGGGGGGGGGGGCTATTGGCATCTGCTGGGGGCCAGGGACCCTGCTGAACAACCCTGCAAGACACAGGACGGCCCCCGCGGCCGAGAATGGTCCTCCCGTTGGGAGTGCCAAGTGTGAGAAACCTGGTCGTGTTCGGGAGATCCTTCCTTTTCCCTGTATCAGTTTTGCAAATTCTCTGATGTAACTTTGTAATTAAAAATCGCTGGTTAAAGAGGTATTTTTAATTAGCGCAGACTGGGGATGAAGAGTCAGTGTGGCTCGTGGGAGTGGCGTGGCCACAGCACGCCGTTCCTCCCTGCTAGCTTTTGTCCCTGGGGAAACTTCTGGTGCCGGCTTGGGTAGCTGCACGTGCCCTCAGGCCTCAGAATCCTCGGAAGCTCAGGGGGTGTTCTAGAAAACACCCCTGGGATGTGTCCACTCTGTGATCTGCCAGGTAGGTGAGCCCAGGAAGGAACAATTTACCCACACGGACAGACTCAGCGTCATTTAGGGACAGGGGGGCTGAGCCGCCGTGTTGCTGTGTCGGGGGGCCTGGAAGCCGTTGGCTGGGACTGGGTCGGGCCTGGGGTCACCCTAGACGTGACCCTGACAGCGGACAGAGGTCTAGGACAGCCGCTTTTCACTGGTGTCCCGTCAGCGGTTCCTGTCGTGGCCCATGCACCCCGCTGAAGCGCTTTATGGGCAGAGGAACACCGTCTGGACCGCACCTGTGCCCCTGTCCCTCTGAACACCATTCCCACAGCCTTTTGGGGGAATCCCCATTTGGCGTGAGGGCTCTGGGGTTACCTGAGCAGAGGCTCATTCCTGAGCAGCAAAGAGGTGTGTTTATTCCCGCCCGTGTTCCTTCCGGGGACGCTCCCTGGGTCTGCCGTGTCTGTGCTTGGGCCGTAAGAGTGGTTGGTCCGACTTTCTTCCTCTCTGCCTCGGGGAGTAGAAGCAGAATGACCCTTAGGAAAAAAAAAAAAACCAGGAAAAGTGTATTTTTGCATTGGCACGTTGTCCTCTGAGGACGCCGTCTGTCCCTAATTATGGCCGTGCCTCCAATCTGCCCTCGCTGGGCAGCGCTCCTAAGGCACGCCCGTGGGTGCACGGCCCTGGAGGTGCGGGAGGAGGGCATCGGCCGCCGCATCGGGCGGGTCTGTCGGGCACCCTTCCCCTCCCGGCGCCGAGCAGAGAGCTAGTGACGAGCGTGTGGAGGGCAGCAGCTCTCGGTGACCAGGGCGGGGACGAGATCGGGGCGAGCCGGCTGGGTGGGCTTGTCCAGGCCTGGCTGGCGAGGAAGCTGTCGTGCGAACTTCTCTCATGCGCGGGAGCCCGGTGCGAGGCTCGGGCGAGCGCCGCGGTTAACTCGTGCTGGGCTTTGACAAGTGCCCGTTTACTCTGGGTGGTGACCAGGTCGTGCTGCAGGACGTGGACGCGGTGGGGGACGGGGCTGCTGGATGAACACAGCGCCGTGTCTCCAAGGCCCCCTTCCCTGTGTTCGGTGGGGAGTCTGACGCCCCCAGGACAGGCCGGGCGTGCCCCCTGCGGTTGGCGGGCCCAGTGAGCCGGGGCCACTGCCTCTGCGGAACGTGGCTGCTGCTCCCGGGTCCACCCCGCGTGCAGGCAGGTGCTCACCCAGAACTGTCTCTAGAACCCGGTTCCGCGAGGCACAGGCAGCACAGGGACCTCTGGGACGGAACGTGCCGCCCTGACGTTCCTTTCCAGGGAACTGAGTTCCTTGCATATGAAAATTAACCTTCTTTAATAACAAAAATGACACAGGCCGTTGAAGTGGGGCTGGCGTTATCTTGCCAGGGCGCTTGCCAGGCCTGGAGTATTTACTGAGTAGTTTTCAAAGTTCATTAAACTCCAGAGATTAAAGGCTGCCCCTCGCGGTGCCCCGTGCCAGGGCACTAAGGCCCTATTACTTGGTAAAATGTTTGCTCCGTTGTTAATTCAACTCCCCTGCGTTCTCATCTTCCGAATCAAAAGACATTTTCCCGTGCTGTTAAATTTGACATTTTCAAAGGACCTCGGACCATTGTTCGCAGCACTTGCCAGTACGGCACATCTATTTCCTGGGGGAGGAACGCTTGCCCCCCACGGTTCTCTAGAAATGTCAAATGCATCAGCCTTCCTTTCTCCCCACGCTGTTTTCCCGTGTCACCTGACTTCTAATAACCAGCTGACCGACACAAAGCCTCCCCAGTGCAGCAGGAGCTTGTGGGGGGCCCCACGCTCCCCGGCCCCCTGGCACAGGACCCACCGGGCAGGGAGCGTGGGGACAGCGGCCCGTGTGCCACCTGCTGGCCTGGTCTGTGATCAAAGCTGTTTCTTTTCCACTTGTCATTTCCTTCTGGATCTCTATAGGAATATCCTTTCTGTCACCTGATTTGACTGAGGGCCTTTGCCGGATCCTGCAGCACAGTCCTGGTGGCAGTGACCGTGCTGCTAATGGGTCCTCACGCAGGCTGGCCTGGGCGGGCGTGGAGCCCTGTCTTCCCTTCACCGCGAAGAGGTCCAATGGTGGACCCCGTGTTTCTGGAAAGAAACGCGGGGCAAGCCTTCGGTCTTCCATCAGTGTGGGGGGCCTGTGAGAAGCCTTCCTTCCTGAGTGTCTGATGCACAGATAAACGGCCACCAGCCCTCTGATGTTGAGGACCCCCAGGCGTTGGCACGATCGAACCGGGACGCTTTAATTAGCAGGGTCGAGGAACATCCTGAAACAAGCTGTTCTGGCGAAAGTCATTCTGCGTTACTGCCCGGCCCGGAAGTCTTTGTCGAGCCCCTCTGTCACTTAGCAGACGTTTGCTGCTCCCACCGCCGAGCCCCGTGTTAGGGCTCGGCCGTCCAGCTGCGAGCAGCAGAGACCCACGGCATCACCGTGCCGGCGTGGATTTCAGGGGACTTCCTGGCCGTGTGCCTGATCACTCCAGGCTTCAAACTCCTCCGTGGTATCAGGGGAATAAGAGTGTGCAGCTTGCTGCGTTCTTTTGAGGATTAAATGAGATACTGCACGTATTGAGCTGAGCGTCATGGCAGGGATAAGTGCTCGATAATTAATAATCATCATCACCGCCACCAACGGCAAATGCCAAGGTTTATTAAATCCTTGCACGTGCCAGGCAGGGATCCAAGCAACGCTTCTCTGGTATTAGCACATACAGTGTCCAGAGCATCGTAGGTACTCGCACGGTACCTGTAACAGAGAGCGTTGGGCCCGGAGAAGCTAAGTGACTTGCCCAGGGGTTCCACAGCTAAGGGGCAGCCGCGCTGGGATTCAAAACCAGCCTGTCTAAACCTGTGGATTGTGCCGAGATCTGTCGTGCCGCAGTGCCCGCGGCTTCCACCGTTGCTGCCAAGCCTCACGGAGCTCACTTCTCCCGGAAAATGGGTCCGTTGTCATCGGCGTCCTCGCTGGTAACAGCGGTTGCACCTGTTGGACTGTGTCCGTGTGACCTGGTGGCCTTTGTCCCTCACACGCGTTACGTGAAGCCCTCCCGCAGGTATTGCACTGTCATCGTGCCGGCCGCCTGGGACAGTGCTGGCTGTTGTTTCATGGGGGAGAGGACGGGGGTCGTCTCGCCCGAGGGACACCCCGGTCACCTCGGCTTTGTGTCTCGGGAGGAGCCACACTTCCTGGAGGGTGTTCCCTCCTCTGGGCCCCCCACCCACCCCTGCCCTTGACCTCCGTCCCCCTCCATCTCAGACGTGTCCTTCCTCCCTGACGGCTTCCCCGTGTTAAGTCTCCACTCCGGCGTTTTCTCCCCCCCCCCCCCCGGAAGGCCATCCTGCCCCCATCGTCTCTCAGGACGGGGAGGGACAAAGCCCCATTCTGGGAACTACGTCACCTCCATAAGGAAGAGCATATTCTCCGCGCCCGCACCTTGATGGAGATGCGGAGGGAGGAGGGAGGAGGGAGGAGGCACCTCCGGACGCTGCCGTGAGGAGGGGTCGGGTGCTGGGCAGCGGAGAGGGGCGAGGACGCGGCAGAGTGGTGACCGGGCTCCCCCCACAGCAGTCAGGCCGCGCCCGGCCCTCGGCCTGTTGAGCCAGAGAGGCCACACCTGCCAACTTCCCAAAAGGAGTCAAACCCAGACTTTTATGTGAAATCTTTCCGTTTTTACACGTCAGAAGCGTCATGTTAAAACACAAAGAGAGCTCCTCAGCCGGCACGTAGGCCAAATCAGGCACGTGTGCAGTTAGGACGTCTCCACAGCCATCAGACCGTGAGTGCCCGCACGCCCATGTCCGGCCTTCCTGCACACCCACCATGTTCTAGAAGCTTCCATGCCCGGCACGAAGATCTGCCCAGTAGGCCCGAGCCACCTGCCTGGCCGCCCAGCCATGGGCCCCAAGGCCGGAGGGCAGACACCCCAGAGCGCTAGGCGCGGCAGCCCCTGATCGGACGCTGGCTCTCCTCTCGGGAGGCCAGGCCTTTGGCCCTCACCCCTTCCGAGGCCGGAAATCTCCAGGCTTTGTGAGAGGAGAGAAGTTTCTGGGGACCCCATCCCTCCATCCGTGGTTCCAAACCCCAGAGAAAAAAGATTTGACCGCTTAATCCCAGAAGGCGGACATTTGTTATCCTTTAAATTATGCACAGGGGCCCCCGTCTTGCTGCGACTGAGTGAGGACACACAGTGAACATATGTGGGTGTGTTAGGAGGTGAAACAAATAAATGTTTACTTAATTTATTAGCATTAAAAGAGCTTTCGTGCTCATATATGTGGCATTACTAATACACATCTGGTGTTATTAATAACGTTATTCAAACCCTAAACACTTAATTTTTAAAGGCCTCGCTAACTCTCTCTCGTTGTGCTGCGATCTCAAGGCACAGTGATCACGTAGAATGAGCTCCTTCACTAGTGAGAGTGTGGACAGACCCACATTTCGCGTAGCCTCAGTAACATCAGATGCGCTGGATGATTTCATCAGAGCGACTTAGGGCCCCCATGGTCTTTAATCTCATAATGTGTCTGACAGACCCTTTGGATTAGGACTAGAGGCGGGGCCTCCGTATCTGGCCCTCTGCTTGTTTTCTAAATAGGATTTTATCCTCACACGGCCACACCTGTTCCTTACCTGTTCCTTAGGTTTCCTTTGTGGCCGCTTTCATATAAAAGCAGAGTTGAGTAGTTGACACAGAAACCATGGGGCCCTCAAAGCCTAAAATATCCATCAACCGGGCCTTTCTAGAAAAAGTAAACACAGGACGCCCCATCCCAGAACCACCAGGGGACTTTTTTGAGGATCCAGAGGCTAACTCCTCCTTTGGAAGTCTGGCAGGCAGGGACCCAGTCTGTATTTTAATGAGCTCCTTGGGTCACTGTGATGGCCAAGAGCAGGTTTAGCACGAATCTAGAAAATGCTCTGGTCTCGTGGTGGATCCCGCTGACCGTGGCAATGGCCAGTGTGCACTCGGACCTTTGCGGCCGAGGCCCGAGTGTCCACACCACCCACTTGGAACGGCCTGCCTTCTCACTCCTCTGACACCTGAGCCCCGGCCCTTCCCAGTTTTCCAGGCTCAGAGCCCTGAGGTCCACACGGAGGCACCTGTAACCCTGTGTCAGCCCTGGGATCGGACTGGACGCTCCTACAGAGAGGGAAGGTGTGACAGACGTCTGGTGGGTTTTGTGATATACTTTTTAGTTCTACTTAAATCCTTACGGGAAAATTATTTCGATAAAAATACTTACTCAAATAGGGAACAACGAAGAAGTCTGTGAAAACGAGGCCTCTCCCGGGGTGTTTGCTTTGGGAAGAGGGAGGAGAAGGAGGGGTGGTCCTAGGAGGCTGTCCGCGTCCTTTCCTCCGTCCAGGTGGAGGTTTACAGGGGGGGTTCGCTTTGTGAAAATCTATCAGACTGTATGCCTGTGACTTCTCGGCTTTTCTGCAGGGATTGTGTGATTCCCTAAACACGTATATTTTTAAGCATTGGCTTTTGAGGGTGGACCCAGGTGACCCAGAGTCACCTTGAAAAGCTGACAAGATGGAACTTGAAACCTGTGTCCCGTTCCTGGGGGAGGCCCCTGCTGTGTGTGCATCGGTACTTTCATAAATCCTGTCGTTTTCTTCAGAATGACACAGTCACGTTGTTGGGGTGCCCGGGCGGCTCGGTCGGTTGAGCATCTGACTTCGGCTCAGGTCATGATCTCACAGTTCATGGGTTCAAGTCCTACCTCGCGCTCCGTGCTGACCGCTCGGAGCCCGGAGCCGGCTTCGGATTCCGTGTCTCCCTCTCTCTTTGCCCCTCCCCTGCTTATGCTCTCACTCTCTCTCTCTCAAAAATAAACATTAAAAATAAATTCAAAATAAAGTGTTGGCAAATGAGATATAAACATTTAAGTTATGTCAGAGTTTTTGTTAGAAAAACAAACAATTTCCACTTGGGTAGGGACCCCACTTCTTACTGGTGTCTGGGGTGCCCACTCCTAGCAAAGCACCTGTACGTGGGGAGGGGAAGGGCCTGTGGAGTGAACAGATGAACAGATGTGATTCTCCCCATGAGTCCAGGAGCCACCAGCGTTTCTGCGACTTGGCCTTAAATACCTGCTTGCTCTGCGTTACTGTCTCTTAAGCACGCCCCGTCCACAGGATGGACGTTTGCCGGGGAGGCAGGGCTCACTTGCGTGCTAGAGACCCAGGCGCTGAGCAGCGAGCGTGGGGAGCACATGGCGAGCTGTGTATGCTGATTACTGCAGAGTGGAAGGAAGGTCGTCAGGGCACGAGCTGACCGTATTTCTGTGGGACTCCCCTTCTGCGTTCGTTCACTTACATTCTCACGTTAGCGTTGAGTGAACATTGAAGTGTTTTCAGTCCTGATTATTTACCTTGGCATTGATGACGTAGTTTGAAAGATTTTGAGCGTTAAATATTTACGGAGGCCTGATTTTGCATTAGGATAGGTTTGCACTCTGGGTCTCTACAACTTATGGAGTCAAGAGATGAGGTTCTTAGGAGTCATGCTTGCACACAAAAGAATAAGAACAAGAACAGAATGACGCTATTTGAGACTTATCGCCTATAAGGGGGAGGGGAGCGGGAGGGACCTTGTGTTGGCCCTGGCTGTCCGGAGAAACAGAACCCATAGGTTGTGTGCATACTGAGACCGATGCACCGGAAGGAACAGGCCCCACACTTTGTGCGGCTGGCATGTCTGAAATCTGCAGGGCGGGCGGCCGGCTGGAGGCTCGGGGAGGAGTGGATATCGCAGTTGAGTAGGAAGAAAGCCTGCTGGCAGAATCTCCTCTCCTTCGGGGCATCTCGGACTTTTTTCTGTTGTGACTTCAAGTGATTAGGCGAGGCCCACCGCATCGTGAAAGGCGATCTCCTTTACTGAAAGTCTACTCATTTAAATACCAACTTTATCACTCAAGGGCCTTTAGGCACCTGTAGGTTGGTATTTGAGCAAGTATCTGGGTCCCGTGGGCTCCGTGGGGTCATTCCATGGCTTCGCTGATGGGCACCATTGGGGGAACCACCTCCCTCTTGAGAGAAGCAGGCAGTGGTGTTCTACGTGAGCCAATGCGACTAGATTTAGTGGAATGAATCTTACCCGCTGGGTCGGGGGAGGGTGGCACTCGCCATTTGTTACTGTCCGCCCCGTAGTTTCTCCGTGGGGAGTAAGCAAGAAATTAGAAACATGCGCATGTCCTTCCTCCTCTGCCCTGCTTCCTCTTGGGACTCATGCACTCTGAGCCTCCCACAGGAGGGTTGGCACCAAGGAGTGTCACCATGCCCCCAAGCGGTGACCCCGGTGACGCACACAGGAGAGACATGCCCCACGTGGGCTGGGCACCGTGCCTTGGGCCAGTGGAACCCAGCTGAGTGGGGATTTATTTTGACGTATTTCTTGGGCATCGTACATTCTGTCCCGATGAACTCAGACACAGGTTCCAGAAAAACACTGGGTTTGGACATGTTCCTGATGACCATTCCTGCCGCGTGATGTCCCGCTCTTGGACAGGCTTGGAAGCCGTCCATTTCCTTGTTTGGTTCTCTTGTCATGAACTTGTTGCACACACTTGTGTTTGCGAGTGAGCCCTGGATCCGCGGCCGTGGTTCCCGAGCGTGATGGGTTTGGGTGGTGAAGTCAGGTCCTCTGAGTCACACAGCGAGGGCGTTCGAGATGGTTTGTCACTCACTCTGGGTCCTAACCAGACTGCCTCAGCTCGGCTGTCCCCGCCCCCCCACCCCGAACCAGGAGCTGCAGGAAAACAGGGTCCACTGTTGGACTTTAAGCCCCAACCCCTTCCCCTTCCCCCCCCACCCACCGGCCTTTTTTCTAAACAGGGAAGAGGGGCCGTGTTTGTATCTCAGTCGGGCTAGCCTTGTGCAACGGGGGAAACCTTCCCCTCCACTCCGTGACTTCCTCGTGTCTGGGAAAAGTAATCGGCTTGCATCAGCCATTGGGTGTCCCTTCAGTCAAGCCCACAGTTGTAAGCAGAGCGCCCAGATTGGAACACGCGCCACAGGAACAGACCCCACAACAGAGCAGCCCTCACACTGTGACTGAGCAGGGCCCGGCCTGGTGAGGCTGCCTCCCGGGAGCTGGCGTTTCTAGCTTGTGCGGCCTCTTGTGAGGGCATCGCACTGGGCTTGGCTGGGCTGAGTTTGCTGTAAACTGAACCCCAAATCTTTATGCACACTAACCTCTTCAAACACCGGACTCTTCAAACAGTATCTTCAATTATTTAAAAGCAAAACAGAGTTTGTTGCGGTTTTTTTATGTTTATTTATTTTGAGGAAGAGAGACAACGTGAGCAGAGGAGGAGCAGAGAGAGAGAACCCCAAGGAGGCTCTGGTGATGTCAGTCTGGACCCAACGCGGGGCTCAAACTCAGGAACCGGGAGATCATGACCTGAGCCGAGATCGAGAGGAGGACACTTCACCGACTGAGCCACCCAGGCACCCTCATTAATGATCTTTTTTAAAAAATGGAAGTTTGGGGCTCCTGGGTGGCTCAGTCGGTGAAGTGTCCGCCTCTCGATCTCGGCTCAGGTCCTGATCTCATGGTTCCTGAGTTTGAGCCCTGCATCAGGCTCTGTGCTAACCGTGCAGAGCCTGCTTGGGATTCTCTCTACTCCTCTCCCACTCATTCATTCATTCATTCTCTCTCTCAAAATAAATAAATAAACCTTTTTAAAAAATAAAGAGATTATTAATCGAAAATGCTAAACATATTCAAAAGTAGAGAGAACTTTTGAATCCCAACCCCTCCAGATCTCCCCCCACCAGCTTCTATCCACCAACATGGGTTCTTTGCATCTGTCCCCAAAACAGCCTGTCTTCCTTGTAGAAGCAGCACAGGGCATCAGACTGGTCGTCATTTTCTGGGGGGCATCGCTGTGGGCACTGGCACAGGCCAGCGTGCCCCTGGCTCACATCTGACATCGTCCCTAAGCATCGCCAGCTTGTAAGCTGATGTTTTAGCTGGTCTTAATGTGCGTGCTGTTGTCTTGGAGAGACTGACCCTGCCCTCCAGGGTGCGTGGACCTTCCAGGCAGGGGCTGGGGGCCAGGCTCACCCGGTGTCGCCCAGGGTGCGGGAGCAGCGAGTGTACCCAGTGTCCCCTGAGCCCATGGTTCTCACATGGCTCCTCGTCGGCCTTCCACGCGTGAGGGGTGGAGCGAGGGTCTCAGCTGGGGGCCCTGCTCGCCTGCACGGCTGGAAACCTGCCCTAACATCTGCCCAGTTGTTTAGCTCTTTAGCGCAGAATGCATTTTCATCCTAATGAATATTTGCATAGAGCTTTACTCTTGAAGCACATGCGTGTCTGACCGGAAGTGTTAGACCAATTTACAGATGAGAAAACGGAAGGGTTAGCGACGTTCCCATTGGTCACCACAGTGGAATCTGTTGGAGAAAGTCCTGTTCCCCCCTTTCTTCCTTCTTCACAGATCCACACGTTTACTCGGGATAAGTAATCTCCTCAACAAAAGGCTTGTTTCCCGGGCTCCCTTGCTGCTAGGTGTTACCACATGACTAAGTTCTGACCCAGTGCAAATACATGGAATTATTTGGGGGACTTCTGGAAATTTTTTTTTCTTTTTGCAAACTATCCCTTCTGCCTCCCTCTCGGCTTTCTTCCTTCCTCCTTTTTCCTATGTGGAACACAGAAGTGATGGCTGGAGGTCCAGCAGCTACCTTGGGTCCACGAGGTGACCTTGAAGGTAGAAGCCACGGGTACACAGACCAGAGACATGACGAGTGTGTGTGTTGGGGGGTGGGGTGCCCCCAGGTGTGGCCTCACTCATCGGCTGCTGTCATACTCTGAGGTATGTGGCTACCTCCCTAGAAGTCAGGACACTCTGGAAAGTGACCACTTTGTACCCCTACTTCCACATGGGGGCAGTGGCTCCAAACACTGCCTCTCACGGGAAACGTGTAAGTTGGACCCAGAGAAAGAGAAGGGGTCCCCGTGCACATCACTCGGTTCCGCCTGCACCTCAGGGTGTGTCATCTTCTGAGCTATTCTGCTGGTGGCCGTGCAGCCACTTGGGCCGACTTGACACCTTCCCGTGTCTGCACCTTCCTACCAGCAACTCGAGCTCACGCTCCCCATGCCTCATGGGATGCCGTTTCAGTTGCCTTTATTCCTAAACCCAAAGGGCAAACGGGAAAGCATCGTCTCTGATCTTGGAGAGCTTCCCCCTTTGTCTGAATGCAGCAGCAGGACACAGAGTATCAGGAAAAATCTAGAAATTGCCGTGTGCAATCTCCAGCTCATGTAAGTATCTCCACATGTTATTCTTAATTAATTATATTTTATTGAAGCAATTAGGAGACTGACAACCTCAGTTAAGTGATAACGAGAAGACCATGTCTTCTCACGTGCTACTGATCAGACGGGGTGGCCGGGCGTCCCGGGGGCTGGCACCGGGAAGGCACGGCATTGGGGGGGATGGGCAGACGGGTGGGCAGCCGTTCCCCGCCCCCCGCCAGCTGCCACCTGTTCGCGCACAGTGCCCCTCCCACCAGGGAAAGGAGGCCCCTCGGCACATCCCTCGGCTTCCTTGTCTTTGTTTGAATTTCCAGAAACAGCGGCAACAGCTGCTCCAGTCCTGAACACCGCGCTTCTCTGGGAAGTTGGGTTAATTTGTCTAATTTTACACCTTTCACTCTGCTCCCCGCGGTCGAGTGCTTTCGCGTCAGAGCGTCAGGTAGATTTCATGCTTCTTGCCTTCCCTGAAACTGCCCGTGGCGTTGAAAGCGGCCCACGCACCTGGCTCAGACCCGGGGCTGCGGGACTTAACTGGGATCGTGCCGGCCGAGGGGGCGTGGCGTTCCCGGCGTGGCTCAGCTGGTGGGACGGGGACCGCACGGCAGGGCCGGCGAGGGGACACGGCACCGTTTTCTTTCAGTCACACCTCCCCTGAATCGGAGTCATTTCTTGGGGACGATGCCAATTTCCCAGGGGCTCCCAGGATTTGGAGGTGAGATGGCTATTTTGTTCTTTGTAGGACAAACATTGTTAAGAAGACCGTGCATTCTTTTGGCTGATGTCAGTGTCATCACCTTGCTGACTTTGGCGGGGGGGCCTCGAGATTACACTGAAAGCTGTCCATCACCCTGTCGTCTCGCCTCAGCCCTCCCAGCCCTCGGAAGCCACAGCCGGCCTCCTCCCCGCCCGCCGGGGGCTGGCAATTCCCCATGAGACACCATGCCGCATCCACACTGTGCCTGTGCTGGGAGACACTCTAGAAACTGCTCGTCCCCGTGGTACCGATGCTTCGGGTGTGGGGGCAGCCCCTGGTCTATGAGACGGACCCTGGTGCCCACGTCCGACCTCGGGGCCGGGACTCCCCCACGCTGGTAAAGAACAGGAAACGAGAGCCGCTCACGGAGTCCGTGTGGCAGGACCACACACGGTTCAGCCACGGCCCCAATCCCCCGCGTTCACATTGTTTAACTGGTCAGTATCCTCACGTCTGCACCGAGGGGGAAATAAAGCCGAGGCTGAAATGTGGATTTAACCCAAGGGTCTCTCCAACAGATCTTCTCTGTGATGAACATGAGGTTGCACTGCGAGCACTTGTCCCTCATCACCGAGACCGCCCCCCCGGGCTTGCAGCAAATCTCCCAAATCCTCCTCTGGAGAAAAAAAACACAGTGCACTTTGCCTCCGGGGCTCCAAGTTCTCGGGGAGGATCTTAGGTGGTTTGGTGTTTGGCAGTGTGGAGAGCACGGGAGACGGTTGGCTTGTGGATTCGTGCCGGGGCTGATCTGGGGGAACACACCCTTTGCTGTCAGAAGACGATGTATTGGGGGGGGCTGGGGACGTTGACAGGAGGGGGTGTCACTGTATGTTGAGGGGCCACCGCCAGCTTCTCTGACCGGGAGAAAAATTTGAGCTGAGGCTGGACAGCATCCAGGAGCCAGCCTGGAGGAGACAGCGGCGGAATATTCCAGCAAAGGGGTGGGGAGGCGTGTTGAAGGCAGTGTTCACTCCAGCTGCTGTACGAAGATGCGGTCGAGCATCAGACGTGTACAGGGGCTGGAAGCACCAGGTGAGGGAGCTGTCAGCTTTGGTTCCTGGTGAGCACCTGTCCCTGCCCCGCCCTGCCCCCTCCCTGCCCCGGCTGCGTTCTCACATGGGGGAAGGTAGGGTCTTCCTCTGTTCTTAAGGGCGCGAATCCCATCATGGGGTCATGGGCCCCACGACTTCGTCTACTGCTAATCATCTCCCAGAGGCCCCACCTGCGTTACCATCACTGGGGTTCAGCAGGGCGGTTCTGTCCTCAGCCTCCAGGGTCAGATGTCCCCGCTCCCCCGGCCCCGGTTCCCCAGTAATATCCGGCTTCATCCTGGGGCCCCTGCCCTCTGCCTGGACACACCGTCCACGGTGCTCACTCCCAGAGGGGCGCCCCTCCCCGGCTCCCCGAGACCCTCGTGAACACGCCTACAACAAAAAGTAGTTGCCATCACCAGTTACTTCTCCCTCCTTCTAGAAGGTTCTTCCCCCCCTTGTCTCACACAGCTGGCCCCGTTCCACTATTCAGTACTCCACCGTAACGGCAGCTCCCTCCAGAGGCCACCCCCTGTTGCGACCCTGCGATGGGAACGCCCGTCCCCTCCCCACGTGCACAGCTTCCTGTGCTCACCATTGGTGGCCTGTGTGGCGGGGCCCTTTCACCTGGTGGCCGGCGGACCCGCGAGGGCCCCGAATCCCAGCACCCGGACCCCAGCAGTTGGCCACTGTTCAGATACACCGTTTTCAGGAGGCTGGCGGTAGAATTTTAACCGAAGCACGGGGAGGCCATGGGGAAGGTGGGGAGCCACTGATCTCGTCTTCGTGGCTCATGGACAGCGGTGGGCTGCACTTCATCCCTTTGCACAACTTTCTGTCTCTTCACAAAGCTAGACAGAAACTTCTTTCTGACGTTTCTCCGGAAACTCTGCCCCCGGGTATATTCCCAAGACACATGTCACAATAAAAATAATAAAAAAAAATGTTCAGGAATGTTCTTCCTAGAAGCTTCATGCTGACCTGCTCCACAAGGCAGCTTCCTGAGCCCACACGCCCAGGAAGATGGGTGAAGAGGGCCGCAGCTCGGCCCTGCAGGGTGACACATGGTGACAGTGGGAAGGAGCCAGCACGACGTAGATGACGGTCACACACGTTCTGCTGAGCACGAGAACCCGGACTGCAAAGGCTGCACGCCGCGTCATTCCATTTCTTCGTTTGCGTTTCTGTGAGGTTTGCGAACAGGCCAGACGAACACCGGTTTCTTACGGCCGCTGTGGCAAATCAGCACACACTCAGTGGCCTAAATAGCGTAGGTGTATTCTCGGCAGGGTCGTGTCCCCCAGGGGGGCTCTGGGGGAGAATCTGTCTCCTGGCTGTTCCCGGTTTCTGGAGGCGCCCACGCTGCTTGCTGTGGCCCCAGGTCGCTCTGTCCTCGGGTGCTGTCAGCGTGTGTCTGGCTCTTGTAGGCTTATTCACTTGAAGGCTCTGGAAACTGAGCAGTTCGGGAAGCTGCCAGTAATTTTGCCAAAAGGAAGGCAGCAACGTTTTCTAGATGCTCTTGCCTTCCAAGGCCCCGCGTGGGCTGGCACAGATACAGAGGCCTGCTCAGCACCCCCCCCCCCACCCGCCCCCAGTTCCTGGGCTCGGAATTGCCTCCCAACCCCTGGAGCAGTGGTGAGGGCTCGCGGCCAGCAAGGCGGCGTCCCTGACCTTGAGCTTCTCCCTCATTTGGTACCAGAATCAGAACCGCCAAAGACGCATCAACACAGCTGGGCCTCGGAGACAGACACACTACGCCTCCCTAACACTCTTTAAATAACTACGACGTGAAAAGGGGTTTCCTCCCTCTCCAGAAGGAACTAAAATGTGTTCTTCATAGATAAACATTTCAGACCAGACCAACTCATCTGGATCAAATGTTACCTTTTTAAAGATGCAAATTGAAAATTAAACATCAAAACGCGAGGGTTCACTGGGGCCTCCAGGAGCGGCTTGGATGCTCTTTAGAGCTGGTGCATGGTTGGAAATCGGGCCCACAGTCCCTACCAACAGGCAGGGAATCTGACTCTGTATTGTTGTCTCACTTTGTGTGGTTTAGAATTATTTTAAAGAGGAAATAGGATAAGAACTACTAAGCATATCTTAAGCAGGTGGAAGCTGCTGTAAGTGAGAGAAGTAAGTCCCCAGGATCATTCCAGGAAGATGTGGGCAAGCCTTTAACCCTGCATCCTCACTGTCGCCCTGAAATGTCCCTCATTTTTTAATATTCCCAGCGTGGAAACTTTGAAAGAGGCTCAGTCACAGCTACTAACAATATACCGTTTGGTGGCTGAGAATACTCAAAGTTTTAGAAATCTGATCGTCATACTTAACGTCGGGGGGCCTGCAGCGCCACGGGGCATCCTGGACCAGACCCGACAGTGAATGTAGTTTCACTTCTTTTCCCAGATGAGAGCTAATGAGTTCAGGGGAGGGAAGGGACTTGCCCGAGGGTGCACAGCTCAGGGTTCAGCAGGGATCCAAACCAGTCAAAGTCCTGAGAACAGCCAGCTGCACCTCAGGAGTGTTGGTTTTTATACTGAGACCGGACAGGCTGGAGCTGTAGGAAAGTCCAGTGACACTTTAATGCCTTTCCTGTAAGTTATTAAGGAAAAGAAGAATATCTTGTGATCCTGTATCCACTCACCCATCCATCCACTTGTCCATCCATTTTTCATCCATCCATCCACTCATCCATCCATCCCTCTGTCCATCCACTCATCTGTCCATCCATCCATCCATCCCTCTGTCCATCCACTCATCTGTCCGTCCATCCATCCATCCATCCATCCATCCATCTGTCCGTCCATCCATCCATCCATCCATCCCTCCGTCCATCCACTCATCTGTCCATCCATCCATCCATCCATCCATCCATCCATCCACCCACCCACTCATCTATCCAGCCATCCATCTGTCCATCCATCTGTCCTTCCACTCATCCATCCATCCCTCTGTCCATCCACCCATCCATCCATCCATCCATCCACTCACCCATCCATCCACTTGTCCATCCATTTTTCATCCATCCATCCACTCATCCATCCATCCCTCTGTCCATCTACTCATCTGTCCATCCATCCATCCATCCATCCATCCACCCACTCATCTATCCATCCATCCGTCCGTCCATCCATCTGTCCATCCATCCATCCATCCATCCACCCACTCATCTATCCGTCCATCCATCTGTCCTTCCACTCATCCATCCATCCCTCTGTCCATCCACTCATCCATCCATCCATCCATCCGTCCATCCATCTGTCCTTCCACTCATCTATCCATCCATCCGTTCATCCATCCACCCATTCATCCATCCACCTGTCCGTCCATCCATCAGCCACCCATGCATTCACCTACCCATTCACACACGCATGCACTCACCTGTTCATTCACCCACTCATCCATATGTCCACCTACCTACCCACGCATGCATCCCTCCTTCCTAGATATTGGGGATTCCATGACCAACGAAGCTGATGAGGTCCCTGCTTTCATAGATCAGATATTCTTCTTCACCGTCCCACACTGTCATCAAAATGGGGAACCACGCTGTGTCCTCAGGAGTTCCCCGCCCCAAGCATCCGCCTTGGGGCCCGTCTAGGGGGTCTGATTTCAGAACCACATTAGTCACTCCCTCACACAAGGAAAAGCTGCGTTCTCAATGTAACAACCTCAGCAGAGACGGCGCCTGGATGACTGGCTGGCACAACCTCAAGTAAGACTTCCTTGTCTTTCTTGTATTAGTTTTCAAGTGGGCAGCGTCCCACAGGGCCAGACAGCCGAGCATCAACATGGAGGCTCAGCCACCAGCTGGGCTGCACTGTGTCACCCACTTCAAAGACGCCACCACAGTCATGCCTTAGATGTGGCCCACCATATGCTCAGCAGCTACATTGAACAGCTCATTTCATTGAGCTCTGTCTGATACAGAGCAAGTTTGGAGCTCAAAAAAATAAAAATAAAGGGAGCGAATGTGTGCCAGAAAGGAAGGACTCTGTGTGCGTTGGGGGATGCGTGGGGGTGGAGATGTGTCGGCACCGTGGGCAGAGCGTGGCAGGCGGCCCGCTGGTGTGGACAGGCTGGACAGAAAAGCCTCAGGCCAGGCACCTGCTGGTGCCCGCAGGACGTGCGCCTGTCACCATGCTCACTCCTCAGCGTGGTCCTGTAGGGGGGCCACGATGGGGGCCACGCCACGTCTCAGCGTGGGACCGTGAGTACTGAGCCGCCTCCTCTAGAAAGAGGTGAATGCAGTCTCCCCACCCTTAAAGCAGGGGTGCCTGGCTATGGCAGGCCCTTGAGAGCGATGAAGGATGCCTTTTGGCCACTGATACAATCTGCTGTCCCCTGCAGGCAGCAGCCATGTCCTCCTCTGGGACTGCCCCGTGTCTGGTTCATTACTGAATCCTGGTAGGTAGATGAATGTCTGTCTCAGTCTAATCTACACGGAGACAAACCAAGGGGAATCTCAGTGAATGTTGCTGAGATCTGGGCCCCCAGGCATGACCCAGGATGGCTGGAACTGGCTCCTGACTGCTGCCCGAGCCAACTGAGCGGTCTGCCCCCAGTGGCACCATCAGTCTTGGCGTGTGGGGGCTTGAGAGTGGCCTTGGAACTTGGCAAATGCTACAGATTAGTGTCCTTCCCAGAGAGCCGGTTTTCAGCGTTTACCGGCACCCCACTGGCTTGGAATCCTGAAGTCTAGATTCCTTAGCACGGCATTCAAGGCCCCTCCTGTTTTCCCAACTCAGCGCAAAGTGGCTTCAGAACAAGAGAGAAGGCTGGGGCGGGGATTGACTGGCTCATATAACTGAAGTTTCCATGGCATGTCTTGGTAGAGATACGTCCAGGGACTGAGGACTGTGTCCTCAAACTAGGCTGGCTCCCTCTCCCGCTGCCTTATCAGCTCCGACAGTGTCCACAGAATCAGCAAACCCAGCAAAACAGCTGTTCTTAGCTAGGAGCTCTAGCAAGAGCTTTGGGTTGCATCTGGTTGGCTTAATCTACCTCTTCTTTTCCCCTTGAAGCAGTGGCTCTAAATGGAATGTTCTGTGGGACACCTGGGTGGCTCAGTTGGTTAAGCATCTGACTCTTGATTTCAGCTCAGGTCATGATCCTGGCATTGTGGGATCAAGTCCCACATCAGGCTCCACACTGGGCATGGAACCTGCTTTGGATACTCTCTCTCTCCCTCTGCCCCTCCTGGCTGCTCACATACTCTCTCTCTTAAGAAAAATAACAAGAAAAGAGAAGAAAATAAATAGGACATTCTGGTTGGTCAGGCCTGGGCCCTGTGACATCCTTTGAGCTGGAGGGGCAGAGGCAGCCCCCCCAAACCTCGGGAGCCAGGACAGAGGGACGCTGGGGCCTGATCCCCAAGGACAGGGCATGCGTGCTGGCAGTGCCCCTCTGCCTCTAAGAATGACTGCGTTGAACCCACCCCTTCTCGGTTCGGTGCTCCTGGCTGTTTGTCTGTACGTGACTTCCATGCAGGGTGCCCTCTGTGTCGACCATGGTTTTAAGCCATCATTCTCAAGCGCCTTCCCCCTCCTTCCTTTGCAGCTGACCCCCTGCCCCTCCCGCCTGCCCTGCACCCCCACTGACAGCATCCTCCCCCCTGCCTCCCTTCTGCCAGGCTGCAGGCGACTGCGAAGTTGTTCAACCTGCCCCTCAGCTGCCAGCGCAGGCCGTGGTCCTGGGGCGAGGGGGTGAGCAAGAGAGGGAGCACAGCACCTGACCTCCGTGCCCCGGGGTGGGGAGCACCTGGGCTGGGAGGGGGCTGGCCTCTCCTCACTTTCTCAGCAACCTGGGTCTGTGGGCAGGCTGTGTCCTCACCTGGATGGAGGTTGGGGACATAACAGCACCACGGCGGGGATCGGATGGAGGCCGCCCCACGCCCGCGTCACAGCAGAGCCCCCATCGTGGCTGTCACTGCCGTGATGTTGCGGCCCTCGTGCGATCATGGCCGGCACAGTCGGTGCTCCAGTCGTCACTGATGGAGCACGTCCCCGGCGCCAGGGCCTGTCTGCCACAGGTTCTCACCGAGGTCCCTCATTTGTGACAGGTGTTGTCCCTGGTCCCCACGTCCATGTGAGCGCCCCGGGTCCAAGTGGGTCTTCCCGGGAGCCCTTCCTGTGCTGCTGGGCTCCAGCTGGGAGATTTCTCGCGGTCAGAGGTCAAGGTGGGGGCAGGCCTTCTCCTGGGGCCTCTCTCCTTGGCTTGTGGACGGTATCTCCATGTGTTTGTCCCTCCGTCTCTGTCCTAATCTCTTGTGAAGGTGCCTGTCGGATCGGGTGACCTCGTTAAATGTACTCACCTCTCAAAAGATGCCGTCTCCATGTACAGCCACATCCTGAGGTCCTGGGGCCAGAAGTCTGACATGACGCTCCCCAGCGGCCGGCTTAATGCAGACATGTCACCTGCGCGTGAAGGCACCGCGCCCTGGGTGGCGGGGGGGGGGGGGGGGGCAGGCCCTGATGCCAGCGGGCCGTGGGCACGCCAGAGGCAGGGCCGGTGCGCCTCCCCCGCCCTCGGTCGGCACAGGCTGCTCGGGCCGGACCGTCTCCGGAGGGCGGCCAGCCTGTGGCTGCCTGTGTAGCCCGCGCTCCTGCAGAGGCCGGTCCTGCCGCGGGGCCAGCAGGCTGTAGCCAACGGAGCCCCACGGCATCCTTGTGCTTCTTCGTGGTCTTCCTGGCAGCACTGTTGATGACGGTCCTTGCAAGCGCGGGAGCGAGCGGCAGAAGGGAGTGTCGGTTCCCAGGATCGGAATTCCGACCAGAGCCGCAGTCGGGTGGTTTCCCCCGCGGGAGAGGAATTTGAAGCCCTTCAGAAAGCCGGTTGCTGGCCTTCTGCTGAAGTCCACTCACCTCCTTGTGGAAATGAGGCTGGGCGGCCGGGCTGGACCCGACGCCCCATCAACGAAGGTCTCCCAGCGGGAAACCACGCCCATCGCACCTGCACCCAGTGCTCAGGTGTCTTCCGGCAGCCGAGACCAGGTGGGGACTGATGTCCTGTGTCCCTCCTCGAGCTCTGCCAGCTCAGCCAGGGAGAGGCTGGGCCCTCTGCCATCCACAAGTTTCAGGACTTCCATCTGGAAGTGGGGGCTACTCCAGGCCCCCAAATCCCCAGGCCAGTGGCATCCACATCTCCCCAGAAAGTGTTGGAGACACACGGTCAGCCCACCCCCAGACCGGCTGAATCAGAACCCCCGGGGCACGGAGGTGTGCGTCACATAGGCCTGCAGAACTGTCCGATCAGGCGAGGGGCGCCTGGGCGGCTCGGTCAGTTGAGTGTCTGACTCTTGGTTTCAGCTGAGGTCGTGATCTCATGGCTTCATGGGTTCAAGCCCCACGTCGGGCTCTGCACTGACAGTGTGGAGCCTGCTTGGGATTCTCTCTCCCTACTTCTCTCTCTGCTGCCCGCCCCCCCCTCGTGCTGTCTCTGTCTCTCTTAAATAAACTTAAAAAAAAAACACATTAGAAAAGGTATAAAGAAAAAGTTGAGGATGATTTTTAATGCGGTCAATGCACATGACATAGAATTTTCCGTCTTAACCATTTTTCAGTGTAGGCTCTGTGGCATGGAGAACATTCACACTGTTGGGCAGCCGTCCCCGCCGTCCATCTCCAGAACCTCTTCATCTTCCCAAGATGAAATTCTGTCCCCACGAAACACCAGTCCTCCCTCCCTCCCCCACCCCCACTGGCAGCCACCATCCGACCTTCTGTCCCTGTGAATGTGACGGCTCTAGGTCCCTTGTGTAAGCGGGCTCGCACAGTATTTGTTCTTTTGGGACTGGCTCACTTCCCTCAGAGTAGTGTCCTCAAGGTTCACCCCCGTGGTAGCAGCTGTCGGCACGCCCTTTCTTTTTCAGGCCGAATCTTACTCTACGCATGGTCAGACCCATTTATGTGATGCGGGGCGCCAGGCTGTTGTGAATAAGGCCGCACCGAACATGGGAGAGCAGGTATTTCTCTGAGATTCTGTTTTCACTCTTTTGGATGTATACCAAGAAGTGGGATTGCCGGATCATATGGTCGTTCCATTTTAATCTTTTGAGGAACTGCCGTCCTGCTCTCTGTCGTGGCCGCAACAACTTGCATTCCCACCAGTGGGAACGGGGCTCCGTTCTCTCCACACCCTCCCCAGCATTAGTTACGTGCTGTCTTCTTCTTGATGGTCCTTGTGACAGGGGTGAGGTGGGATCTCGTCGTGGTTGTGATTTGCATTTCTGTTGAGGGGCGGTGTGGAGCATATTTTCATATACCTGTTAGCCACCTACATATCTTCCTTAGAAAAACATCGATTCAGACCCTCTGCCCGCCTTTTAATTTTTTTTTAAGTTTATTTACTTATTTTGAAAGGAAGAGAAAGCGAGCATGAGCAGGGGAGGGGCAGAGAGACAGGAAGAGCGAGAGAATCTCAAGCGGGCTCTGCACTGCCGGTGCACAGCCCGATGTGGGGCTTGAACCCATGACCTGTGAGGTCATGAGCTGAGCCAAAACCCGGAGTCAGACGCCTAACCAACTGAGCCACCCAGGCGCCCCCTTCCTCTGCCCATTTTTAAATTGGATTGTTTGTGGTTTTCTGCTGTTGAGTTGCAGGAGTTCTTTATATATTTTGGATCTTAGCCCCTTATCAGATGGTTTGCAGATATTTTCTCCTATTCTGCAGGTTGTCTTTTCATGTTGTTAATGGTTTCCTTTGCTGTGCAGAAGCTTTTTAGTTTGATGTGCTCCCACTTGCTTATTTGTTTATTTATTGGGGAAAGGGGCAGGAAGAGAGGGATAGAGAGAACCCGAAGCAGGCTCCGTGCCGTCCGCACAGAGCCCGATGCGGGGCTTGATCCCATGTACAGGGAGATCATGACCTGAGCCAAAATCAAGGGTTGGACACTTAACCAGCTGAGCCCCCCACTTGTTCATTTTCGCTTTTGCTGACAAATCAAAAAATTTATTGCTAAAACTGATGTCAGAGAGCTTACCGTGTGTGTTGACTTCTAGGAGTTTCATGTTTTCAAGTCTTATGTTCAAGTCTGTAATCTCCTTTGAGTTGATTTTTGTGGGTGGTGTAAGAGAGGGGACCAGGTTCATACTCTTGCATGAGGCCATCCAGACTTGTCCACACCATGTGTTTGGGGTCCTTTTTGGTTTCATACAGACTTTAGGATTGCTTTTTCTAGTTCTGTGAACAATGCCATTGGGCTTTGAGAAGGATTGTACTGACCTGTGGATTGCTTTGGGCGGGCTGGACATTTTAACGGTCTTTATTCTTCCAGTCCAGGAGCATGGAGCGTCTCTCCATTCGTGTGTGTCGCCTTCCATTTCTTTCACGGATACCTCGTGATTTTCGGCGCTTTTTTATTAGCAGCTGTTTTATTCATTTTGATGCAATCGTGAATGGGATAGTTTCCTTAATTTCTGTTTCTGATGGTTCGTTATCCGTATGTAGAAACACAACAGATATTTTTGCGCGTTGATTTTGTATTCTGCAACTTGACTGGACTCGTTTATTCGAAGTTTTCTCATGGAGTCTTTAGTGTCTCCAGGTACAATTTCATGTCATGTGCTAACAGAGACGGTTTTACATCCTCTTTCCCGCTTTGGATGCCTGTTATTTCTTCCTCTTGCCTGCTTGCTCGGGCGAGGACTTGGGGCGCTGTGTGGAGGGGAATGGGGGGAGTGGGCACCTTGTCTCATTCCTGATCTTCGGGGAGAGCTCCCCGTCTGCCAGCAGCGAGCATGATGGTGGCTGTGGCCTCTATTGTGCTGAAGTGCGTCCTGTCTACACCCACTTCGTGGAGAGTTTTTATCATGAATGGATGTTGGACGGAAAGTTTACCGAGTGCCATTTCGGGGACTGGGGGCTTATGCTTTTTAATAAAAGGCAGTCTTTTTGAAGCGGTAAAGTCTTTGGACAGTGTTTTCCTGACTCCCTGCCCTTGGGAAGCGTTGGATGTCTGTACACAATCATAGGGGTGCATGTGGGGGGTGGTTGGCCCAGGTGTTGGATGGACATGACCGTGGACCCAAGGAGGGGCTGCTCTGGGGAGGTGTGTGCAAACACTCACTCAGAATACAGCAGGACCGGCCTGACCTTAGTTCTCTGTAAACAGCGTGGCCCTCGGAGCTGACCAGGGGCCTTTCAGATGAGACCCAGATCCTGTGGCCTGTCTCCTTTATAGGAAAAGCCCTCTGTCAGGGGCCACACTGTCCAGGTATCCAAAGACACTAAGTCTCCTGTGTTCTCTCTCCACCTCCTCCCCTGCCTCCCTTCACCTCCTCCCCTGCCTCCCCCTCCCTCTATCTCCCTCCCTGTCTTTCACCCCTCCCCTTCCCCTGTCTTGCTCTTCCCTCCCTCTCCCCCCCCTTTATCTCTCTCCCTATCTCTCCCCCTTCTTCCCCCCTCCTCTCCCCTCCCTCACTCCCCCTCCCTCTCTATTTCTCTCCCCATCCCCTCTCCTCCTACCCCTCCCCTTTCTCCTCCCTCTCTCCCTCCCTCTCTGTCTCTACCTCTCCCTCCTCCCTCCCTCCCTCTCTCTGTACCTGCAAATCTGCTGAGGTTGTTTCTTCCACCTTGAGTCAGCTGTGGGGTGTGGGCCCCACGTCGAAGTGCCAGGTGCTACCTCTAAAAATATCGCCAGTGTGCATAGCACCTTCCGGTGCAAGGAGTCAGGCCAGCAGAACATTTTCCCTCCTGAGTTGATTATCATCAACAACTGTCAACACACCCCAGCCCATCTCCGGCTGGAGTGTGTTTATATATTGATAAGTAGCGTGGAGATTTGGGAGAACTCTCTAGCTGTTTGTGGCTCAGAATGACCGATCTGCAGACCCCAGTAAACAACCAGAGCTGCACAGGGAGGGCAGGGGCAGGACAGTGGCACCGGCATCCAGCTGACTGGGCCCCAGAGGCCAGACCCAGGTCGGGGGTGTTACCTTCATGTGCACAGAGCTTCTGGTCAGCAGCCTGGCAGCCAGGCCGTCTTCACAGTCAAAACGTGTGGGGAAAGAACGCCGTCGATCCATTAGGTTTCCTGTCCGCACACGTCTGTCTGTTCGCGGGGCTGTACTTGGCCCTCGAGACGTGTGCAGAAGGGAGCCGCGTCCGCTCACAGAGCACACGGAGAACTCACCTGCTTCTGCTGTTTCGCTGTGAAATAGTAAATGCCGATCAGGAAAATGAAGATGCCGTTGGCTTCTTACTGACCGTTTGGTCTCGAGGCCTATCGTAGGCATCAGATTGAAGTGAACATCATGGTTCAAGTTTAAACCCTGGCATTTAAAATTTTTTTAACATTTATTTACTTTTGAGAGAGAGAGAGGCAGAGTGCAAGCAAGGGAGAGGCAGAGAGAGAGGGAGACACAGAATCTGAAACAGACTCTAGGCTCCGAGCTGTCGGCACAGAGCCCGACGTGGGGCTTGAACTCAAGAACCGTGAGATCATGACCTAAACCAAAGTCAGACGCTCAACGACTGAGCCCCCCAGGTGCCCCCTGGCTTTTTTTTTTTTTCTTTTTTAACTAGGAGAGGTTATTAGATGACCCCGGTCAGGTTCCCTGAACCTCTGATTTCCCGTCTATAAAGTGGGCCAAGAACAGCACGCGTGTGACAGCCAAGTGAGACCATGTATGTGTGTGTCACTGGCCCCGTTGCTGTAAGGATGGGCCGCCGGGGGCTCAGAGCAACCGAATGTGGTTCCCCACGGTCTGGGAGCCGGGAGGCTGGGGTCGTGGTGTCAGCGGGCTGGCTCCTTGTGCGGGTGGCGAGGGAGAGGCCGTGCTCTGCTCTCTGCCCCGCCAGCACCCTCAGTGTCCTAACGCCCCGTCTCTGCTCAGCCATCACGTGGCCTCTCTGTGGGTCGTGTGTGCCTCCTCCCTGTCTCTTCTCCTGTCCCTGGATCCAGGGCCCTATTTCAGCAAGGGCCCATATCCTTAATTACATCTGCCAAGACCCTTTTAATGAACGAGGTCACGCTCACAGTCCCAGGGGACCTGTGTTTTGGGGGGAGCACCATTCAGTCCCCCGCAGTGGATCCACACTTTGTCGCCGGAGAAGGACCTCGCATGCAGCTTGGCGGGGCTGCTGGCCACAGCGAGGGCTCAGTACAGAAGTGCCTTGAGCTTGGACCACTGTCCCCCGTGGCAGGTACAGCCGAGGCCACCTTGTGCCCAGAGGGCAGCACCTTGTGAGTCGGTTCTTGCCCTCACCTGTCGACTTCTGATTTCTCTTGTGCCCTGATGATGGCCTCCCCGACGGTCCTCGCTGGGGCCCTTAGGGCCTCCTGCCTCATAACTGGTACAACTTAGACTGGTCAGCGGTGCCTTGGAGCCCAAACCCGGGTGACGTGAAGACCCGGGGGCCGTTGAGATGAAGGAGAGATCCCAGACTGTGCGTCGGCGGATGGCTGTTCACCGGGCCCAGCACAGCGCTAAGGGAGGGGCACGCTCAGCCCAGGGATATCGACGGTTCCCAGCCACACACGTGTGGCCCTGCTGACCCCTGGGCTCCCCTCCTGCTGTCCTTGCTTCTGCTTCACTTGGGCCGTCCTGGCTGTCCCTCTCCTCCCGCGCCAAGGCTCACCCCTCTGGACCCTTGCCATCCTGTTCCTTCTACGCATGAGCACTTTCTCTTTTCTGGCTGATTCAGCTGAAGGGTCACCCTGTGGAGGTCTGCCCAGCACCCTGTGCCTGACTGATGCCCTACTGTGTGTTCTCCACACACGTGCCATCGTCGGGCTCTGAATTACACGGCCACGGTGTCACCCGTCCCCATGGTGAGGACATGACTGTCCATAGCTTCACGACAGGCACCCGTGCAGGAGGCACAGGCTGAAGGCTGTTGGCAAAGCCTGTGTATTCTCACATTCTAACCATGGCCCTCCGAGGGGGTGTCGGTGGGCCCCATTTTACCAGAGAGTGTAGACAGGTGAAGAGTTGTCCAGACCCACTGCTGGAGAGGAGGTTCCGGGCACTAACCCAGGAGTGTCTGACGCCCAGTCCAGGAGCACCAGCCTCGGCCAGCGCGGGTCACGGGAGTGCGGGCGGCTACACGGGAATCCCGGTCTCTGAGAAAAAGCCTCCCTCTGCAGTCAGCCCCTCCCCCTGCACGGAGGACCCAGCAGGGCAGGGTCAGGACCAGGCCTGGTGGGGCTGGAGCTGAAAGGGGGTGAGAGCCAGAGGGGAGGCCGTGACTGTGTGCAGGTGCCCCCTCACTCTGGAGGCATGACGTCATCGCCAGAACTGTGGAATGAGAGGTCTCAGCAGGGAGAGGTGTCACCTCTGTCCCGACAGCACCAGAGTGCAGGGCAGCCGGCCCCACGTGGGACGTGATGAGACGATGAAAGTCTCACTGCTGCTTCTGTTTACAGTGATTTTTGCCGGGGCAAGGGGGGGGGGGTCACCAAAGATAAAATAAACAGCCCCAATCATTTCAGGAGACCACACGGCAGGTCTTTTAGAGCTGCTCATGCATTCCCTGTGGCCCAGCTGCTCCCCTTGTAGGATTACACCCTACAGAAGGGCACGGTGTGCCTCAAAGCCATGTTCTAGAAGGTTCGCGGCGGTCCAGAGTTGGGAACGACCCGGATGTCCATCCGCAGTGGGATGGGGAAACGAATCAGGGCACGCTCACACACGTGAGGTGTGCATACAGCAAGGATGAAGGGCGATTGTGCTGCCCCAGCCCGAGGTGTGGACAGATGTGAGCACAGCATCCCCGAGAGCCGCCACCAGCAAGAGTACGGCCCCGTCTTCCCATCGTCCGGAGCTCAGAAGCGGTCTACCGTGATGGGAGCCATTGCTGTCTTGCTTTTCCGGAGGGCTGGCTGCGAGGGGACACCCAGCACACGGTTCAGCCGGACCCTCAGCCGCCCCTGTGGTCCTGCAGGCAGCCCCGTCTTACAGTGAGGTCTGCAACGCCTGGACCGCAGAGCGGAGCTCGCGCCAGCCCCCGCGGACGGGCGGCACACCTGTCCCTTGAGTGCCACGCTCACTGCGGGCAGGTGAGGGGCTGGAGGAGGGCGGCTGGGAAAACAGCCCGCGCTGAACCCCGAGCAGCCCGCTTTGGGCACTCGGGGGGGGGGGGGTCTGCCGAGGGAGGGTCAGTGAGGGCCTGGGTGGAGCACCCAGGACGGGGCAGGGAGCAGCTCAGGGAGCCTCAGGACAGGGGATGGGGGCTCCCGGGTGAACACAGGGCAGGAAGCAGAATCCAGGTCTGCAGCCGGCACCTGAGTGGGACGTGGTCCTCGAGGCCAAGCCAGGGAGGAGGGACCGGCTGACCAGGGTCGACACTGCGGTGATTGCTGGGAGGTGAGGTGGGGGTCCATGCCTTCCAGAAAGGCCGTCCAACGAGCCTCAGGAAGCCTCCCTGTTCCAGCGCAGGGGCACTGCCCAGGCGGAGACGTCAGCCACTGATGTCATCGGTGGCCTTGGGCCATCCCTAGAACCAAAGCCTGTGCACATCCGCTCTCCGCTAATGCGGCGAAACCACACCGCAATTAGCAACAGTCCATCTGGAGAGAGACCCTGCGGGGTTTACTCTGCAGTCTTTGCTGTTTAAAAAGTGATGAAGAGGTGTTCGTGTTATGGGGGGAAAAGCAATGAAATAAATAGGACAGAGGAATGCATAATGTATTTAGTGGAGATGGCTCGTTTTGGTTTTTTTTTTTTAATCTGGCAGGTGAAGGAATAATCTCCGTTTTTGACAGCAGGTGTTTTAATCGGGCTGATTACGATAGCAGTTTTGCTTGGAAAATACCCTGGCTTCGTACATTAAAGATGAGAAACACAGGAAAGTTACAGCGAGTGGCGTTAACATGCTGTAGCATGTTATCTGGGACCCACACGCACGTTGTCATGTGGCTAAGTTCAGGGAGCGCACGTTCACACGGCGTTGGTAGGATGGGGGGCAGGGTGGACTCCGCTGTTCTTCGTGGAAAACGGCGGAATCTCGGGTTGGGTTCTCGGCTCTGAGCGTCAAAGGCTGCAGGAATCGTTGACCTTCTGGCCGCCCGCCCCCGTCGCCCCCTCCCATCCGTCCCCGGTCTGTGTGTGTGTGACTCATAGCCCCCAGTCGTGATTGCTGTAGAAATGCTGGTGGTGCTGTGGCGTGGGCGTGTGGGGCAGGAGGGTCCTGGACACTGAGACCACAGCGGTGCCTCGTGGTCAAGGGCACCTGGGCCGTGGGCGCCAGTGCACGTGGCAGAGGGCACCGGTCACAGCAACTCCCGGAGCCCCTTGAGGCCGTGTTTCCCTCCGTGCTGTCTTCGCAGGTTGTCTCAGGAGCACGGGGTGTATGGGCTCCATTTGGACGCTCAGGATGTGCTTCTAAACGAACTTCTTGCTTGTGACCTTTTATGGAAAACCAGCGCAGAGTCCGGGCTAATTGTTGCTAATTTTTCTGTAATCGTGTATCGTGTTCCCGGTAGGTGGTGTTTTCTTTCGCAATGTTTGTGTCACTCACTTACCACTCAAGTGAGCAGCGTGTGTGGGACAGCAACTCAGGGTCTAATGAGGGAGGAGAAGAGTCACAAAGTGATTCGCAGGCTGGCGTCTTTGGAACAAGCAGTTAATTAAAAACAACCTTGAAGCCAAGAGCGTGGCTCCCTGCTGCGTGTTTATTTTTTTTTTAATTTTTTTAAATATATGAAATTTATTGTCAAACTGGTTTCCATACAACACCCAGTGCTCATCCCAAAAGGTGCCCTCCTCATTGCCCATCACCCACCCTCCCCTCCCTCCCCCGCTGCATGTTTAAACACGGAGGCTGACTCACGCGTGTTTGCTGAGCCCTTCCTTGTGGCTCCGTGTCCCCAGCGCTGCAGAGACCACGGGCTCTGAGCGTGTGAGGGGCGCCGTCCTGCACGCGGACAGCTGACCCTGATCGGCGGGGCCCTGTCGCGCGCGGATGGGGCTCGGCGGCCCGTTTCTCGGTGGGCCAGGGTGGAGGCTGTGTTTCAGTTCCAGCACAGACACGTCCAAGGCCAGGAGCGTGAGTCGTTTTCCTGCAGGGGCTTCAGGTTCTGTTTCGAGAAACCAGAACGCCATCTTCTCTGAGTCTCCGCCTCCCGCCACCCTGCGTTCATCAGAACTGTCCCCCAGCCGAGGTCGTTCTGGCCGTGTCACCTTCCCGCACCCTTTCTTCCCCTGCACATCATTCATTCTCCACCACAACAAAGCGCCTTCTTCCCGTTTCCCGAGCAGGAGCACGTACTTGGAGCCCCGGGGGCCTGCAGCCCCTGCTCTGTCTTCTGCCCACAATGCCACCTCCAGACCCCCAATTTTCATGACGGTCATTATTCACGTCTCTGCCAGCAGCTGGGCCCCGCCAGGACGGCCCCGCCAGGCCATCTATCTATCGACACATGCCGACCGGAACCTCTAGTTTCAGTGGGGCAGAGTGGGTGGTTTCAGACTGGTCTGGAACCAACGGCTGCCCTGCGTAGATAGGAGGGAGGGGGGAGGGACAAGGGAAAAACAGAGGAAGAAGGAAAGACTCAAAAACACCAGAAAACACCCAAGGCAGCTAGGACTTGAGAGGCCAAAATCCCAGAGAAAAGAGACCTACAGGGCACAGAGGCCGGTGTCTCACGGTGGGGGGCACGGTCGCTGGAGTGGGTGCTGACATCCGGGCTGCGATGGAGGAGACACTCAGGCGAGAGGAGACACTGGGCAGAAAGCACCTGCGGGGGCTGAGAACGGGCACGGAGTGGGAAGGCATGTGGTGCGTTGATTCTCAATGCCGAAAAGACAGGCTATTCCAAGTCCCCTGAAGGGGAGCCATGGAGCAGCTCCTGGGATGCTGGTGGCGGGATGGACACTGGGCCGACCGCTAGGACAACTGTCAGCAGTTCCCGCCAAAGCTGAATGTGGGCACGTCCTGTGTCCCGGTAGCTGCACCGTGAGACAGATCCCTAACGGGACGCATACAGATGGACACCAGGAGACAAACGCAGGAATATCTTAGCCACGTCACCCGTTATGTCCCCCAAACTAGAAACCATCGAGACATCAATAATAGAATATGTAAGTAGATCATGAGACATCTGTACAGCGGAATACTATCCAGCCTTCTGAAGAATGCACACCAAAGGTGACCATCACAGATCGGATGTCGACTGAAGGCAGAGGAGTGGTCGCCTTTGGAGGTGGGCGCTGGGTTGGGGCATGAGAGCGGTTTCTCTGGTCCTGGCGATGTGCTCAGTCCAGTCTGGACACTGGCCACATGCTGGGGGTGCTCACTTTGAAAACCCATCAAGCTGTGCACTTGTGATTTGTACATGTTGCCATATGTATACCGTAATATTAATCTTAGCTGAGTAGGTAGATGATGGATGGGCAGGAGGGTAGGTGGGGACAGAGGGAGAGACAGAGAGTGAATGAATGAGGAGGATTGTTTACGGGTCTATTCCTCCCCTGTTCTCAGTCTGTATTTTTCTATCCCTTCGAAAGAAATTATAATGTACTTGTTTGCATTTTCCAGATTATGGGTTCCTTGTTCTCAGGGGTGACAATAACATGATGGTAATAATGGCCACTTATGTTTGACTCCTCTTTCCAGATGCTGGTCTCCATTTATTAACTCATTTAATCTTTACAAACAGCCCTCAAGGCAGAGACCATTATTATCTCCATCTCACAGATCCAACACAGTTGAGCCTCGGAGAGACTATCCTGCTTCCCAGAGTCACACAGCTGGTCGGGGCAGAAGCAGCATTCCCAGCCTCTAGCACACACATGTACTCCAACCATCAGGCTCTCTTGCCTCTCCTAGTGATGAAGGTGTCAGTTTGTTTAGGGCCAGCTATGTGCTTGATACATACAGAGCTCAGCACCCGGGACAGCTTCTCATCCCTGTGTTTCCAGTATGAGGCAGTGCCCAGTATCTGTTTGTTGGATGGATGGATGGATGGATGGATGGATGGATGGATGGATGGATGTGTGGATGGATGAATGATTGGGTGAATGGATGGGTGGATGGATGGATGGATGGATGGGTGGATGGATGGATGGATGGGTGGGTGGGTGGGTGGATGGATGGATGGATGGATGGATGTTTGTTTGGGTGGGTGGATGGATGGATGGATGGATGGATGGATGGATGGATGGATGTTTGTTTGGATGGGTGGGTGGATGGATGGATGGATGGATGAATGTTTGTTTGGATGGGTGGGTGGATGGATGGATGGATGGATGGATGGATGTTTGTTTGGATGGGTGGATGGATGGATGGATGGATGGATGGATGTTTGGATGGGTGGGTGGGTGGATGGATGTGTGGATGGGTGGATGGATGGATGGATGGATGTGTGGATGGATGAATGGTTGGGTGAATGGTTGGGTGAATGGATGGGTGGGTGGGTGGATGGATGGATGGATGGATGGATGGATGGATGAATGGATGGATGGATGGATGTTTGGGTGGGTGGGTGGGTGGATGGATGGATGGATGGATAGATGCGTGAATTGATGGGCGAGTGGATGTCTGGATGGATGGATGGATGAATGGGTGGGTAGATGAATAGAATTTCCAAAAAGTATGCCCTATGAAGACTCCCTCTGAGCCTGTCTGGTGTCTGATCAGAGACCAGGTAAGTGATTCCTGAGAAAAGCACCAGGGATACAGGCAGGCTTGAATGATTGTAGCTTGGGGCTGGGCTTCGTACCTGGAGATGCCCCATCAATATAGATTCCTGGCCCCACCTCTAGAGATTATGAGTCAGCAGGTCCCCGAGGGATCTTGGGACGATGGATTTCTAACAGGCTCCCAGGACGTGCTGCTCCGCTGGACCGTGGACCACGCTGGAGAGGCCAGGGCATGAAGTGCGCTCCAGTTCCGTTGGGGCCGTGTCTCCTGCACTGACACTTAATAATGTTTCCCCGAGCCCTCTGTTAATTGGACTACACAGAGATCATGAGAGGATGATTTCTGGGGCATGTCTTCAGGGCTCTGCAGAGTGGGTGTGTGCACGCAGGGAAGGGGCCGAGAGGGTGTGGAGAGCCTGCCCGGATCGGGAGTCAGCACTCGGCTTTGAAGCCCGCTCCTCAGTGCGCCAGGCGGCCTTCTGCCTCGAGGCCATTTATAGTGCCAGAGTGTGTGAAGCTAAAACAGTTTGATGTGTAATTGCAGGAGGAAACGAGAAACCTGCTGAGCATGGCAGGATAGAGCGCCTTATCACCTTCATGTGCAGCGGCTGCTTGCCGGAATTGCCAGCAGATCCACGCCATCGACAGAACGGTGACATTTTTCATGGGCCGCGGTGTTCTGAATCAACACTGCAATGGTGTGATTAGAGGAGGGAGGGACTGGGACAATCGCGGAGGCCCTGTGACAGATCAGTCGCAAACCCTGCCTCCCTCCTTATTACCTGCTGTCTGGTGTGATATGCAAAACAGCTTCTCCAGACGCATTACACCTTCACATTACCTGAAAATTGAATTTTATGTGGTGGCCTGCATATAATTTATAGCATTCCTCCAGTACACTTCAGCTCTCATTTAGCTGAAGGTGTATTCTTTATTTCCTACTGACCGAGAGACAGAGAAGGAAGCCCGGGTATTCATTTGTGCTTACGGCCCCCGGCCCCAGCCCCCCCTGCGGAACCGGGTTTTAAGCCGCCTTGGCAGCTGGGTGATGTGGGCTGCCCACGCTCCACGGCGCCCGAGATGCCACCTCCTGAAGAGGCGCTGCCCTCGGCGTGGATCGAGCGGTGCTCTGGGGTGGGTTTCCCTGCTCGGCCGGAGTGCGCTGCCTCCGTGGACCGAGGCCGTGTTGGACACGTGCTGGGCCCCACCGACCCAGGGGCAGCGCGTCAGTGAGGGATAGAGGGGACCTTGTATTTAAAGCGTCGCTGAAATCATTTCTTTTACCCAAGCAAACAAAACTCCCCTCACCTTGCCCCCATTTCAAATCATAAACATTCTATGGGGAAGATCGGTTCAACGAATCTTGGCTTCTGAAGTTCCCGTGTAGGAGAAAATCTCGCTTGGTCAAGATTACTGTTTGTTTGTTTGTTTTTTTAAATCAAGTTTATCAGGTAAAATTTACATACAATACGCTGTACCCCCTTTAAAGTGTATACTTCCATGAGCTCTTAAAATATTTTGTAATGTTTATTTATTTTGAGCGGGAGAGACCACAAGTCAGGGAGGGGCAGAGAGAGAGAGAGAGAGAGAATCCCAAGCAGGCTCTGCACTGTCAGCACAGAACCCGACTTGGGGCTCAGTCCCCCGAACCGTGAGACCATGACCTGAGCTGAAACCAAGAGTCAGAGGCTTAACCAACTGAGCCACCCTGGTGCCCCTCCATGAGTTTTGACAGATACATACGCTCATGACACCTGCACCAGGGCAAGATTCCAAGTATCCCGTCTCCCCTGGAAAGCTTTCTCTGCTTCTGTGCAGTGGACCCTCCTCCTGCTGACCCCTGGCACCAGTGGTCAGGCTACCGTCACCGTGGATCACTTTAGCATTTTCTGCAGCTCTGAAGAAACGGGGTCAAGGGGCACATACTCTTCGGTTGCCCTGTTGAATGTTTCAGAGATCGTCCGCGTTATTGTGTGTGTGTCACTATACTGTTGCCTGCTGGTATTCCCCTGAATGGAGACATGCATTCTGTGCCCCCACTGGTGGGCATTCTGGATCTTCTCTAGGTTTTTGCTGCTGTGAATAAGCTGCTGTAACGTTTGTGCCCGCGTCCTTCGTGTGTCAGCTGTCTGGCGTGAGCGGCTGGGACGCAGGTGCTTAACTTCCTAGACATTGCCGGACAGCTTTCCAAACCAGCCGTGTGAGAACCCCACTTCCTTTCCTGCAGGTGGTGTGCCCAGTGCTTGGAACTGTGGCCCCTGGGTGAGTGTGTAAACCTCACTGTGGTTTAATATCCATTCCCTACAGGCTGATGGCATTGGATACTCTCATTGCTCATTGATGTGTCTTCCTTTGCACAGCCGCTGTTTAAATCGTTTATTGATTCTGGGATATTGTTGTTGTTTAAATTATTGTTGAGTTGCAAGCGATCTTGGTATATTCTGCATGCAGGTTTTCGTCAGATGGCTATAATGAAAATGTTCTCTGCCATCCGGTGGCTTTTGCCTTGTTTTCGTGCGAATATCATTCAAAGAGCAAGAAGCTAGTTCGTCGATGTTTCCTTTTACAGGTCACGCTTTTTACGTTCTGTCTCCAAAATCTCTTCTTAGTCCAGAGCCCCAGCAGTGGTTTCCCCTGGGTCTTTGGCATGTTTTAGAGTTTCATTTCTGTATTCAGATCTGTGCGCGGTTTTGAGTTAACCTCTGTGTGTGGAGTGAGGTAGGGATCAGTGTGTTTTCCACGCGGGGGTCCAGTTATTCCAGCACCATTTCTTGGAAAGCCTTTCCGTTTCCTGTTAAATTGCTCCGTTTTGTCAAATACTAGTTGACCCCCTGTGTGTGGTTCTGTTTGTCAGATTCTGTCCCTCTGCCTGCACACCGTGCCCTGATGCCCGTGCCCTTGCAGGACATCTCGACACCGGCCACGGCCATGCACACCTCCGTCCACGGCTGTAGCTGGCCAGGAGTGAGGCGTGGGTGGAGGGGTCCGGGATGCTCCTGCGGGGCAGGTAGCACAACGTTGTTGGCAGCCTCGTCAACTTTGATACATGTAGAAAGAGCTGTTGATTGTTGAGGGGTTGGAACGAACCATGGCACCTAGCACATGGGCCGCAGTGCTGGTGGGTTTAAATCTCCGCCCGGCTGTTGACCCACCCACCCACCTGTCTGAGTGGGTGTTTCTCCTGCCCCAGCCGTGGCTGTCCCGCCCTGTGGGGAGGTGCAGTGTCTTCTGGAGAGGAGGTTGTACCCGCTGGAACATGGCACTCGCCAGCCACTTCCAAGTTGGGGCTGATGCCACACGACCACTCTTCGGTGACTTCCGCCTCCGAGTGTCAGGGATCAGATCGGCACGTGGCCCACGGAGCGGACACACCAGTGACATCTGATCCTTGGCTAAGTGCCCAATTAGGAGTCGGCTTGCAGTTCATGGCTGCCCTAGTTCCATCGTTTTTCTGAATGATCCTCATTAGGTTTTGCATGATCTAATTTAGCCCAGCTCTGTGAAAGCGCTGTGCAACCCCATCCCCTCTCTCTCTGCTATTTGAGAGAATAATAGATCCATAGGAGAATTCATTTGTAACTCTAAGCCCCGAGTTAAAGACGTCTCGGGGGATAAACGTGGGTGATTTGTGGAACATTGCGATGCATTTATGAGATAGATTGCACGTTCCCTGCGCACGGCGAGGCCAGATCAGGTTGCATTAGAGACGTCAGGCTCTTCCCTACCTAATCTGGCTCTCCTTTGGGGAGAGAACGCAAGCTTTACTGAGTGCTAAGTATGAGAAGCCACAGTGGAAATCGCTTCCGTCGCAGTGGTCCTGGGAGTAAGCGCCTGCTTCTTGCTCCTGTGGGCGCATCAGGGAACTTCATAAGGACTGAAGTGCCTCCCAGTGTGCTTAATTTCCAGGCCCAGCCCCACCTCCTCCGCTGTCACACGGAGGCCACCAGAAAGCACAGTCTCCCCGGACTGACGGGCAGGAGGGCAGTGCCGGGCCAGTGGCAGCTTGTGATCAGCATGCGCTGTGCGGGCCGGTGCTCCCCCCAGCTGCCCACCGCCCGTTTTGCCCCGGGGTCCTTCCCCACCCACCCCTGCACCCCCCTCCCCTCCCCCCCCCCCCCCCCGCTCTCTCCCCCGTCCCTTTCTTCCTAAGCCTTGATTGTTAGTGACTCTGGCACTTGATCCTTCTACCTTTGCGGACCCCCACCGCGACGTAAAGGGGTAGAACCCCTTGTGTTTTCCTTTCTCTCTCTTTCTTAGCGCCTGGATCTCAGATCTGCAGCCTTAGCCAGCCCCACCCACACATAGGAAGCTGAAGTCACTGGCTCTGTGCTCAGGCCGGGTTGTGTAGGCAAACCTGGCTTTCCTTCTGAGACCGTTAAGCCACAAATTCACGGCGATCGGCCTCGTAGTTGCCGTGACTTACTGCGTGTGCGTGATCTGTGAATCTGCAGAATGCCTGCGGGTTTGGATTCCGTGTTGGGCTCATTGACAGGAAACCGAGGCTGCCCCTCGACAGGCAGGCGGAAGCGTAGCAAGGAGGATTGCGTCCTGCCCGAGCTGTTCCAGGGAATTTGTTTGTGAGGCTCTCACTGGGGCGGAGACCCCAGCAGGCCCTGGGGGCGCACTGGCTCTGGGGATACGCAGCCTCTTCTGGCGGCCCCGCCTGGGTGCGCGGAAGGCTGCAGAAGGTGCAGCCCAGAACGGAGCTCTCAACCGAGTGGGCAGGGGAGGGGAGACCGAGGGACCCGGGACCAGGCGCCGCGAGGAGGGGTGCCCCGAGTTGTGTGCAGCTGACGCAGGGCCGAGCCCTCACCATACATGGCCCCTGGGCCCTCTTACGCCCGGGAGACCCAGCTGCCGGGTGTGGAGCCTGACGCTGCCCAGGCGACCTCCTGCGGCTCAACCCACAGGACACGGGGGCATCCGCTGCCTAGGCCGCGCCTGGCCTCTGTCCGTCTTGCTCTGAACTAGCCGTTCTGTTATCCCGGTGACTGATGTCTTCCTCACCCCTGGCAGGGCCTTAGATGCTGAGCCCAGTCATTTAAATGGATCAGCCACTTTGATTCTAGAGGCTTCCACCCCAGGGATGTGTTCACAGCCCTTGGCAGCCCCTGAAGGTGTGCCCAGGAGGGGCTGGCAGAGCCCTGTGCTCTCTGATGAGTCCCAGGGACCGGCTGCAGGCTCTTATGGTGGGGATGAGAGTCCCAGCCACCGTCACGTCAGGAGGGGCCTTCTGGGCCCGTGGTACTGGTAAGGGGGCTCCCAGGGCTTTGGACCACAGGTCCTCCGTGACCACGAAGCCACTGTGATAAGGCCTCCCCGAGCTCTCTGTTCTCTGGCCACACTTGGTCTCACCGCAGGGCCTTTGCACGTGCTGTTCCTCAGCCTTTCGTGGCCTGGTTAGATCCTCGAGGAAGCCGCCCCTGACCTCCCCGGCCGCATCAGGCCCTCCTGGTGTCAGCCTTGACCTACCCCGTCCCTCTGTTAAACACGGTGATAGGCAACGTGCCCTTCACACAGGTCCCCGTGGATTCCACTTCCCCTCAACCCCATCCCACACCAGCCGAGGCTTCTGCTGTTCCACTCGGACACTGGCTGCCCAGTGTTAGCTCAGGCCCCACAGGCTACAGGCAAATGCCTCCAAACTACCGCCGTACTTCTGACCAACGGGTTACAGGCTCCAGATTTCCCGTGACCCCCCTCAGATTCGATACTTTGGGAGAAGGACCCACAGGGCCCCAAAAGGCCACAGTTCTGATTAGTGTCCCTAGAGGCCTGGGCAGCGGGGCAGAGCTCCTGTCCCCGGGGGCAGCAGAGTGGCATCGGGACGCCCCCTGTGCTTCTGCATGCTGTTTTTCCTGAGTGCCCGTCACTAGGCACGGCTGGTTCGGGCACTGGCTGTGTCACCGCCCCTCCTGTCCCTGGCCCCTGGAGGTCAGGCTGGGTCAATCCCCAACTCTCCAGTTGTGCAGTTGAGGCTTCAAGTGACAGCCGCCCCCCCCCCCCGAAACGAGGGGCCTCACGAGCATGACAGAAACTCCCCACATTCAGGAAACCCTGAGGGTTGTTAGATGCTCGGTGTCGGGGGCCACGACAAAGACCCGATTCTCATGGTACAACGAGGTCGTTCCCGGCCTGCCTTGGCGGGGGGGGCCCGCCTGCCCAACACCCAGCACCCAGCACCGTGCCTGGAACTCGGGGTGGGGGCTCCCGCAGTAGCCATGCTTGGAGGAGGGAGTCGTGTGAGTGAGGCTGGGCTCGGAGGAGGCTGGAGGAGAGCCAGGCCCCGGCCCGTCTGTGCGTGTGAGGAGCAGGGGCCCCATGCCTTTCCTGGCCCCGCTCTGACCCTGGCTCCATCCACCAGCTTCCGCAGCCGTGGCTCTCACGGCACATCCTGGGCTCGCGGGAGGAATCTCTTGACCTTGATGTGCTTCTCCCCCTCGGTGTGTGTTACTCTCTCCGGTCGGATCCCTGTCTCCTGTGGAACGTGTGTCAAACCGTGGCACTTAGCCGGTCAGTTGGCCGCTCGCTTCCTTCCGGAAGCTGGAAGCCTGGCGTTCTCAGCCAGCGGGGGTGCGGGTGCCGATGGCAGAGCCGGGCTCTTGGGTTCCTTCCTCCCGCACAGCCCGTGCCGTGACCCCACGGTGCCCTTACAAGCGGGCCATCCACGCGCTCAGGCTGCAAGGAAACGAGGGATTTCCTGTCGCTCCTGAGCGTCACTGCCTGGCGGCTTCTGCTGTGTAACTCAGGTCCTTTGCGCTGCATTTAAGAGGCGGGAGGTCACCGGGATCCTGTAGGGACAGGTGCAGGGTTGATGGCCCCACGAGGCCAGTAGGGGGTCCACCAGCCCTGCACCCGTCTCCTTAGCAGAAGCCATCAGGGACCAAGGACTCCGGTCCCCTTCAAAGGTTGTTCTAGTTGGAGTAAGAATCGAATTGACACGAGGCAGAGTAACAGGAGAAAATCACATTTAATGGCGTGCGTACCGGGAATCCACGCAGACAGAAACTCCAAAGACAGTCAGGCAAAATGGGGCATACGTGACCTGAACTAGGGGGACGGGGTCTGGGACTTGAGAGGGAAGGAGTGCCCTTCACACGGAGATAAGAGCAGAGCAGGGAACTAGACGTCCGTAGGTCCTGCCACACAGATGGGTCGCCCAGATAAAATGCATCTCTGCCAGTAACCTTTCTTTTGGGAAAAACCTGCAATTTAGATTCTTTGATGGAGTTAAGGGAGGGGCACACGTTCCTTCTGAGCCCGCAGGGTCTCAGCTGCCTTCCGCTGAGAATAACCTTCACGCCAAAGCGGCCATCTTCGGTGACCTGCAAAACCACACTGATCATCCCAAAGGGACTGGCCATTTTCAGCCAGTCCTGAAGTCACCGCACTGGCTCTGTTGAGGGCCAGACGCCGAATGTCCTCGGCTTTGTGCTCCGTCCTTCCATTGCACCCATACGGCTCTGCCTTCACAGCAGGAGAGCCGCCATGATGAGCCGTCTGGACCCCGACGACATCTCTCCACGGCGGGGCCACACTTGGCCAGTGGGTACCAGTGTGCCAACACCAAGCTCGTCCCCTTCGACAGTCTTGGTTCAAAGTCCTAAACCAGACAGGCTGTACCCCACATCTCCCTAACCCATGGACCAAATTTGACCAATGATGTCCTGAATGAAAGGCCCAGTGCTTGAGAAGCTCTACTGTTTTTAAAAACGTCTACTATCATAAAAATAACACACCCACCAGTAGGGCCCCGCGGCTTCCGTGAAGAATTCACATTAGGAAGTATGAAAATCCGTACCCCATACAATTTGAGTGTTTCTTCTAGAGAAGCCAAGAAACCTTTCTGCGAGCTTCAGTTTTATAGTGTGTGTTTTGTTCTCCTTGAGAGGACCTCATAAATCAATTGGACACATTTTGCTATAAAAGAAATATTTTACGTGTGAAGTACTTTCTTTAAGATTTTCTCTTTTATCAGGGGTTTGTAAAAGCGAAAATGACACATGGGTATAATTGGTTGGCCATAGTCCTTAACTGTGGGTGTCGTATATCTCTGCTTATGCAAAATTTATTTGCACGTCAGAACTTTATTTAAGTGGATAAGGTGGGGAAAAGCTTCCCTGAAGACATTATATATGAAAAAGAAGCATATATATGCTTCAAAAAAACTTCTGCAAAAACTTTGCAACGCTGTATTGATAGGATTCTACCCACAGAAAGCACCCCCCAGAGTGTCCTGAAATAGATCCTTGACAGAAACCAAGTCTTGCCATCTTATTAAATCGATAACATCCCCAGAAGTCCTTGAGAAAAAGCCCAATGCGTTTTTAGCATCTCAAATGGTAAAAACTTAGTGAAAAGGTTCAACTCATTTAAAAACATCGAAACAGCGAAGTCCCATTGTTACATGTATGCCTTGAAATCACCGGGTGTGGCTTGTCATCACTTCCTGTATTTTTCCTCTCCGGGAGGCATATGTCTTCTCTGTTGACTGTTCTGACTGATTGCATTTTTAACTTTTAAAAGACTTGTCTCTTAACTGGAAAATAGTTTGACTTTTTGTCAAAATGGTCAAAACAATCTCGGCATTGGAAGTTGTGTTATTGGAAGATGTGGGCCTGTCTTTTAAAAGCCAGCCCCCAAGAAGGGTGTTGGCATACATGTTTCACTTGCCTGTCGCTGTATGACAAACCCCAACACTCAGAGGAGTAAGACACCGGTACGATACTTCTGTTCAGTTCTGTGGAAACAAAGATGGGCTCAGCTGGGTGGTTCGTCTTGGGGTTTCCATGCACCTGTGGTCTGGTAGTGGTTGGGGTTGGAGTCATCCCAGGCCATGAGCAGCCTGGACATCCAAGATGGCGCACTTCGTGGCTGGCAGTGGATGGCGGCCATCAGCCGGGAGGTTGGTCGAGACTGCAGACTAGACATGGTTTGGGCTTCCCAGAGCTCGGGGACCAGTTCTGAGGCATGTGTCCCGAAACACATGCCTCTCCCGAAAGAGAGCATTCCAAGGGCCCAGATGGAAGCCAGAGGGTCGTGTGACCCATCGGTAGAAGTCCCAGAACATCTGTCCACTGCAGTCTATTGGTCAATGTGGTCATCAGCCAGTCCACACTCACGGGGGGGGGGGGGGGGAGATTGGCGTCTTCCTCTAGTGGGAAGAGGAGCCCGTAAGTACAGAGAAGGAAGGAATCAGTGACACCATCGTTGGAGACACCCCCCCCCCCCCACCGCAGCCCCAGGGGTGGCTCCTCACACTGTGACTCTCCGTATCACTCCCACTGCATGGCTGTGCACAGACCACCCATACACGGAGTTCCCAGTGGCCCCTGCCTCTCTGCTCACTGCTTGATGCATCTCAGCCCAGCACACCGCACCTCTTTGGCTCACTCTCCGCGGATCGTCCAGTGTTGCCGTGGGCCCGCGGTAAACCCCAAATGCCGTGTCAAATGATTGCAAAGTGGAGGTGCAAATAGTGCACAAATACAGGATTCCGTGCAGATGATGAGCGCCTTGCTGGACGATGGCAGGAATCCCGCCCAGGCGTCCTGACAGATGCAGAGCAGGGCGGGGCTCAGGCAGACAGTCATCAAAGAGGCAGAAATCAGCGTTTTGCCGATGATAACGTACGTTCACCCGAGAGAACTATTAAGACGCCCGATAGTTAAGAGAACACCTTCTGAGAATCCATGGAATTCTAGACTATGTTTTATAAAAATCACTGTGTACAAAAGGGCTCTAAAGTCGCCTGTAAAAGGAACATCCTATCGGGGCTGCAGGGTGTTTGGTTCGTAAGAAGGTGTGCAGATACAGGCTGCTTGACTCGGTCTTTCGCTCTAAACGCTAGCGTGCAGTCACCGTTAGAACCGAAACTTTATTAAACACTAGGAAAAATAAACGTATCTTCAGTAAGTTCTGGTTTTGTTTCCCAACATACAGCGCTAATCAAGCATTTCACTCGCGTCATTCGCTCCGGCGTTCGGCGGCTGTACTCTGTGTCTGTCCGAGAGTTTGGATCGTCTGCTTTGACAAGGATCTCCTGAGGCTTAAACGCAGGTGCTTGGGGTTGAGAGTGCAGCTTCCCGCTCGCCTGTCAAGCTCGGGGAGCACGCCCTCACGCGGGCGCCCTCCAGCAGGTGTCCCGGCGCCCCTGCTCGCCACGGTGCTGTGCTGACACGGGGGGAGAAGCGGGAGAGGCCTGGTATCTGTGTCAGGAGCCTGAGCGCGGCTGCTCACAGGGACATAGTCACCGGGAGGCCCCAGGAGCACATCTGCAGGCAGGCTGCCCATGGGCAAAGGCGTCAGAACGATCAGCACTGAGACCCGGGTCTGAGGTAGAAGTTTCCGCTGAGTTCAGATAGAACTTCAAAGACATCTCCTCTCTCTGGCTTCATTCTCAGGGTGACAAAGACACAGTTCTTCACACGTTTCCGAGTCGGGAGCGACTTGGAGTTGGCAAGCTTTGTGCCAGCTTCCGCGGGGCTCTCCCGCAGTCTCAGACTTGTGATGCCGCATCGAAGCTTCAGCCCCGCCAGTGTCCTGCCCACCACGGGAGCCTAAGGGCCCATTCTCTGGGACAACTGAAAGGAGACAGGACTAAGCGTTAGAAAGGGGGGTTTTTGAAGGAAGGGACGCCCCCCCCCCCACACACACACACTCACCAGCCTCTTGACCCGAGAGTGGGCACCGGGACAGAGCCAGCCGGGCCACACTGCCGGCTGGGGCTGGGACTCCAGTCGCTGGCACCAGCCACGCCCTCTTACCACTGCCGTGCACCACCATCTGGTCCACGAGAAGGAAGAGGCAGGTGGCACTGACTACTCGCTTTGCAGGGCGTGTTTGTTCGAGCCCCCCCCCCCCCCCCGCCCCAGGCGCCTCTCTTGACTAATGGGGCTCAGGCCCCGCGGAGGTAGAAAGTCCCGCAGGGTTTCAGAAACCACGTTTGCGTACCTGCGCGTCCCCCTGGTGACGGTAACCAGCCTGAATCCGACCAAAGAGCCCCAAGCCGCCTTCCAGGGCCGTTAATGTCGTCTTTGCTGCCCACAGTCGGCAGGACGGCTTTCCTCAGGCTCTGCTGAGCCGAGCAAGCTCGCGAGCGTTCATCCCAGAGGCACTAAAGGCAGGTCGGGGCGCTCTGACACCGGGAACGCTGGCTGGGCTGGGGTTGAAAGCCAGTGTGTGGGGTGGGGCCGGGTCTCCCCGAGAGGGGGACCTTTGAACACATCACCTTCAGGACGTATTTTTAACCAACATCATCATTGTCGGATCGAAGTGAACCATCTCTACGGTTATCATCCTGCTGTGAAAATGTTTGTGGTTAAAGAAATTATAGCAGGTGTGGGGAACTCCAAGAAAATGCAGAGCTAACCACCATTTTAAGTAGACGTGGCATTTCTGACCGGCCCGCTGGGGTGTGTCGGGGCTGCCCTGGGGGGGGGGGTCACACGTCAGACTCTGTCTCTGGCGCCCGCGGTCCTGAGCAGGAGTTTGCATTCCAGGGAGTAAGATACAACAGGCTAGACACTGACCCACGTTTGGTGGGGCCTCGGCTCCAGACGGAAGTCAAGTCAGCCAGTCGGGAAGGCTCCCGGACTCCTGAGATGCAGCTCCTTGTATAAAATAAGTAACAAAGCAGATCTTTGACCCTCTGTTTGCTGATTGAAAAGCAATGTACGTGTGTGGGTACACATTTCTTCAACTTGAGGCCTGCTTCCCCAGAAGTAGATGTTTTTACTCCGAGGGTCCCTAAAGCTCGGTGCTGTTGACGTCGGGGCCAGATCGTTCTGGGGGGGGGGGGGGGAGGGGGGGCGCGTCCTGTGCGCGAGGATGTCCAGCAGCAGCCGTGACCACGCCCACGAGATGCCAATAGCACCCGCCTCCCTGAGTGTCAGTTATGAACATCAGACGTGTCTGCACACATTGCCAAATGTCTCCCGCAGACCAAGGGGCCCCTGGTAGACAGCCACTGCCCTCGTAATAGGCTTTTTGCTTTTTTTGAGCGGACTTGGCACCGTGAGCCACATGCAAAAGCACCTCGGTTTGCCCGGAGGGCTCTGCGCGTTTAGTATCGGTGCCCGGGACTCTCAGTTTGCCGCAGGGGTGGCTAATGCTGTTTAATTGGTACAGTAAATATTCCAGAGCCTTCTTGTTACGCCAGAGTCATTGGGAAATCAGCTTTGAGACACGGCTGCTATTTTAGGGATCGTCACACATCATCTGCTGTTTGGTGTCAAACCCAGAGCTGCTGGTATTTAACACTGATTAATAAATGGCAGGTTGTCAGTACCGGATGCGAGGAGACTTTCCCGGTGCCATTGTTCTTTTAAATTAAAACATTTAAACATTTAAATCCAGGGCTGGTTCTGGTGGCTCATTTTAATTATTCCTTTTGTCTCAGCGTACCTTCCGTCTGATCACACAGCTGTCATGCCGGCGGTACCTGGAGTCGGAACACATGACAGCCTTTCCCTATTAACTGCCATTATTTTTACAAGGAAAGCTGGAAGCCGTTGGAGCAGATATTCATTTCCAGAGAAGACTGCCGGCTAAGTTATTAAAATGAACGGATCTGAAGGCTACAACTCATTTCATTTATATCACAGGCTGGCGGCAGGACTGGGCCGCGTGTGCGTGCGTGCGCGCGTGCGGAAGGCATCGGGAACGCTTCTCGCCACTGTCGTCCTGCTGTCCCTTCTCTGCTCCTGACTGCGACAGTCACAGCCCAACTCCGGCCATCCCTGGCACACAGGAACGTATGTGCAAAGCCCATCAGGGAGGCCCCGTGTATCAATGGAGTTGGAGGACCCAGTTGGACAACCGGCGGGAAGCAAGGGGGCCCGCCTGGAGCCTCACGTCGTGCCCCCACCGGGGACCAGCATCAGTGTGCAGGACTCTGTCTCTGCAGGAAGGGTCCGGTTGGCCAAGCCCAAGTTGAGCTCTGCACGGCTGCCGGGCGGGGGTGGGGGGGGCATGTCCCCCAAAGTGGGCCCCATGCCAAGACTGAACGCAGTGAGGGATCCCTGAAAGACAGAGCAAGTGCTAACAACAGGAGGGGCGGAATTCAGGAGGGCCGAAAATGCCCTCCGTTCCCTCTTCCCCGCCTCCTGCAAGTCAGCGGGCTCAGGGACCATGGCAGTGTTACCTTTCGCTGTAGAGATGTGGTTTTGTCACCAGCTTTAAATCCGCCTGGTTCTGTTCTATTTAGCCGGGCTCCTGTGCTCCCAATCAGGGCGGGGAGATGCTGCGGAATTCAGTTCCTGCAAACTGCAGGATGTTTCCTTTCCTTGCAGTGTTTATGTTCCGTGGGTCCGGTGTTAAAGCCACACGTTCCCAATTTGGCGTGGGGGTGGGGTGGATCCCCGTGCCCCTCGTCCCCGCGGAGGGAGTCTGGGCAAATGCTGGCATCTTTCTCCTCCAGAAGAACCCTGACGTCACGTGTCTGGTCCCCACGGGCTCCGGTGACCGTTCTCGATGCAGTAGAGGGGCAGGAGACCTGAAACCAGACGGGACCTCGGGCCCCTAATTGAAACGCACGGGTCGTAAGTCTGCTCTCAGAAGGACTGTTAACTCCTTAAACATACACAGCTTGTCAGCTACGCCCGGTTACTTCTCAAATTCTTTTAACAGAAGGTAATAGACAAATAACACAGAAACAGTGGACTCCATGTACCTAAATAAAATATGAAAGAGGCGGATACATTTAATGCCGTTTTGCCATTGCATTCTGGATTATAAAAAAGAGAGACTCGTAATAAATGAAAGCTCACAAATGCTCAGACTTTTTTAATGATGAAGCTCTTTTTGCCCACATGAAGACGATTACCACTTAGAGGTCTTTAGACTGGGGAAGCAATTTTCATAGGCAAAACAATTAATCAGATATGCGCTTGCAGAACACAAAGCTTGCAATGTTCAGCACTCCCAGAAAGACCGGAGGTATTTGGGGGTGATCCTTCAGAAGGGAGAGTTTTACTGAGATTATCCGAAACCCAGCCTTCTTTGGTGTAGCTGAGAAGACGGTGCCACCGGCCAAAGATCATTTGGGGCGCTTGGGTGGCTCCGTCGGTGGAGCGTCCGAATTCGGCTCAGGTCATGATCCCACAGTCCGTGAGTTCGAGCCCCGCGTCTGGCTCTGTGCTGACAGCTCGGAGCCCGGAGCCTGCTTCAGATTCTGTGTCATCCTCTCTCTCTCTGCCCCTCCCCCATTCATGCCCTGCCCCCCTCTCTCTCTGTCTCTCAAAAATAAATATGAAAAATAAATAAATAAAATAAAAGTTTGAAGATTACCAATAACCTTGTGCTCTCCCCGTATACATTACCCTGAATCAACGTTTATCATTCTCTTGCTTTAAAATATTACCTCGTGTTTCTCCTTTACTAAACATTATTTAGCTTTAATTTTTTGAACTTAAAAAAATAGTCGAACATTCTCTTGGTTGATTCAGCTCAAGTCATGATCTCATGGTCCCTGAGATCAAGTTGGGCTCTACCCTGACAGTGTGGAGCCTGCTTTGGATTCTGTGTCTCCTCTCACTGCCCCTCTGCCACTCATGCTCTCTCTCTCTCTCCTTCAGAAATAAATGAACGTTAAAAAAATTTTTTTAACGATCATTTAAACATATATATTATTTTAAGTTTATTCATTTTGAGAGAGAGAGAGAACAAGGGAGGCACAGAGAGAGAAAGGGAGAGAATCCCGCACCGTCAGCACAGAGTCCGACACGGGGCTCAAATTCACGAACCATGATAAACAGGGTGAAATCAAGAGTCAGACGCTCAACCAGCTCAGGCACCCAGGCGCCCCCAAAGATGATCATTTCACATACACTTCTTAGAGCAAACGGCCAACTATTTTTCTACAAAACTTATTTCCATAAATTTACTTTGGTGTCTTATGTATTTATTTTTTTAATATAATTCATTGTCAAGTCGGTGAACATACAGGGCATACAGCGTGCCTCTCGGTTTTGGGGGTAGATTCCCGTGATCCGTCGCTTCCCTACGTACCCTGTGCTCATCCCAACAGGTGCCCTCCTCAGTATGTTTGATTGTTCAGCCTACGGAAGTTACTTTCCAACCCAAAAAGATGTTGCACTTCAGTCAGCCGTGTCTTCGATGAAAACAGTTTTAAGCCAAGTCGGTGGCCATGCTTTTGAACAAAAGCTATGAATATGCCCCTCACACGTACAGTCTTTTCCGTCATCGGTCACGGCCACGTAAATGTTCCATCACAGGGCTGGCTGACGACTGTTGAACTGTGACGTCTCATGTTGAAAGGTCAGCTGGTTTCCATTTCTTGTCGCAGGAGGTGGCTCTGAAGGGGGCGTTCGTGTGCGTGTGTCCCCTGCACCTTCTGACACTGCCCGCAGGGCCAGTCAGGAGTGAAGATTGGGGGCACGTCTCAGGCTTGTAGATGCACCACCCCTCCGCCCTCCCGGAAGCCCCGCCGTGTGGCATGTTCACGAATCGTGGGGACCTGTGAGGTCACCCGGTGTGGAGGTGGGACTAGAAGACGCTTACGTGCCTGCGCTAATGAGTACAGCTTGTTGGGGGAAAATCTGTTGTTGGCTGTTTACATTTTTAGTCAGTGAAGCTGAACTTTTCTTGCCCCTAATTTATGGACCCTTTGCTTTTTCTTGCTGAATTTGTTATCTTCAGGGGTTTGTTTTCTTGTTCGCTTCCTTCTTCCCACTGAAATTCTGCTCTCCAACTTGGAAGACTTCCTTGCGTGCCATTTGTGAAGCTTTCTGCCTGCCCCGTTCTCTCTGCAGACATATCCCTCGTTTTTCTCTTGCCTTTCGGAGATATCCGCAGTGCCGGCTGACTCGAAGACGTCCTTGCTTTTGTTACCACGTCTGTCTTTCCCCCGATGCGTTTCCCTTATTTGCCCTTCGTGACCCACTGCCTTTCTCTGTGACCCACCTTCTTCCCGGACTCCTTACCATCTCCCACTGTGTTTCCCCGATTCCTTTCTCCCTTCCTTTTTCTTCACCCTGGTTTTGCTGCCGCCGCTGGAGTGAACTCCCAGGCTTCCCCAGGTCCCTGTGCGGGCCTGCTGTGACCTCCCTTTCCTGCACTGGGGCCCTCCTGTCCGCCCTGGAGCAGTTCAGGGCCGGGACCGGAAGGATCTTAAAAGTGGCCGCGGGGACCAGCTGGCTGAGCCCCTAGCAGCCACGCCTGGACAAGTCTGCACCTGATCCTTCGGTGTCCCCGGAGTCGTGGGTGCTGAGTGATTTGTTTTACCTCCTGTTGACTGAAAGGACTTCTTATGGTTTCCATTAGAGATTTTTATTAAGCAAAGCCGCACTCCGCCAGACCAGAAAGGTATCATGCGAACGTTTTATGAGCAGAATGTAGAAATTAATGGAGAAAAAAGATGCTAGAAAGTTGGATTGTTTAGCGATGTTTGCTGCTCGCACCTGACGGAATGTGGTTAATCGTACACCATGGAGCAGGTCCCTCTAATCTCCTCCATAATGCGTGTGTGTTTTTTTTTTAATTTCCATTTGTGCTGTGGGTTTTTGTAAAATAAACACATATTGTGTTCTCCGGAGAGATAATGGGTGCCTTTAAACGGACAAAGGCATCTCTGATTCCGCCAGCTCTGGGCTCTGATAGGCGCAGGAGGGCCTCCGCGGCCTGCGTTATCGCGCACCGCTGCAGGAAATGACCGAAATAGACCAAGCCTCAGAAATCGCAATTGTGTTGAACCTGGTGATGGTGAGCTTCTCCGCGCGTGGACGCACAGCTCCGTACAATGAATCTACAAATAGGCCTGCACATCCGAGGACTTCTTTTTGATGCTCTGAAAAGGCTATTCTGTCTTTCTTTCTTAAGCCAATCTTCGAGTTTAGTGATGGAGGAATACCAATAATGGCACACACACAAAAAACAAAATCCAAAGGCCTTGAAGCATTTAAAGTTTGATCAGGAGGACGCAGCAGTCACGTGGCTTCAGGCACTGCTATAGGTCTCCAGCCCGCGAGGATTTCTCTACCGGTTTAAAAACCCGGTTCACATTAACTTGTGTCACTGCCCTCACAGTCCCCAGGAGGTGCGCGGGGATGGGGACTGGGGTGCGTCTGTCAACTGTGGCATTGCCCCATGGCCGGGGACAGTGATGCTTCAAGGGCACGGCACCAACCTGGCGAAGGCTGGCTGGGGAGGCCCGCAGCATGGCCCCCTGTCCGCTCCGGGCAGGACCTGGCAGCAAGGGCCACGTGGACGGCCAGGCGGGGGGGAATTAAAGCCGCTCCTTACGTATTCTCTGCTGCCCGTGTTCTCCTGTGCTCCTTTCTGCCCCCCAGGCCCTCCCGTCCTCTTTGTTTTGCACGCGCTGCCTGTCACGAGACACAGAGGACGTTTTTTCACCAAATGTACAGCCCATCTTGCAGAAATGACCGCTTTGCACAGTCCCCTAATAGGACCAGAAGAAGGGATTTCAACGTTCATTGCTTTCTAAACGTTACTTTCACAGCGTACGTTGATAGAAGATTTTAATGAAGGTGGACGAAGATTAAGAACGTCAAATTGCCACTCTAGGTATTTTGAGCTACGCGTATCCCTTCTACCCTTTCTTGTTAAGCCTGCAGAAATGAAACTATGCCAAATAATCTTGGCTGGCCCCCGCCTCATCCAGAGACTGTAGCTACTTTCTGTGTCATATGTAGTTTTCTGCGCTGGTTTTAGAGGTGCACGGACTCGCGGTACTCTGTTTATTCAGGAGTTTTCGTAGCCAGTTCAGAGCGTGCTTGATTTCAGTTTTCCTGTCGTTAAAGGGAAGACAGTTCCAGCAGGAGGCTTGGGTCCCGTGTGAGGGGACTGGGCAGCTTGCAGCAGCCAGGCGGCTCTCTGCACCTGTCACTGACCGGGACCCTTACCCGGAATGGGAGTGAGGGCGTGTTTGTTTCTACGGTGTTGATGATGAGTGCATGATGATCAAAGCTGTCTAGGTGGATGCTTGGAAGCCTTCCTGGATGATCCTCCGTGGGCCCTGTTTGTGGATGTGAAACCCCAGTCTGTGGGTCAGGGCTGTCTCGGGATGAGCCCCCTTCAGGGGGGCATCCCCCAGGACGGGGCCTTGGGGGAACCCCAAGCTGCAGGCCTCTGGGCCAGCTGGGGCTGGGGAAAGATGCTTCCCAGGGGGTGCTAACAGGACCCGGAGGCAGGAGGCACACACATGTGCAGGGCCTGTGGCAGCACCCTCCCCTGCCACCCTGGGCCAAGGACCAAGGGCCGGATCTGCACCCGGACTGTCCATCTATGTCAGTTTTCCCTGCAGTGGGGACAGGACACTTTGCGGGTCACACCAGCTTCTAACGTCTGGAGACCTGATTCACGTCAGCTGACTCTCCACTCACCAGAGGATTTGCTTGGGGGGCTTCAGACTCAAGGCCAACTTTTACACGGAAATACAGTTAGTTGTGAAAACACGGCCGGAACGTGAGCAGGTCTGTTAGTGTCACTATCTCAGTGCCCTGATCATTGTGCCAAGCAAACCATGGCGGTGTCTGAAGGTGCTTTGGTGGAGGTTATTTGGGCACAGTTGTCCAGAGCAGCGGGCCTTGGCTGCATGAATGCCTTCCCACCCCTGAAGGGCAGTGGGGTTCTCCCTGGCATCGCCCCAGTGTCCTGACCGCCACCCAGCCGCTGGGAAGTGCCGGGCAGACCTGTATCTGTATTCGATCCCACGCAGCTCACTTAGGACACGTTCCACGTATCAGGGTCACAAGCCCCCGCAGAGAGGGGACTGGCGTGGTCAGCAGAGAAGCGGGTTTGCATCAAGAGACACCGCACGTCTTCTGAGATTCTTCCCTCCCCACTCCTCCCCACCCCACCTGCCTTTTCCTGGGCCCTCGGTGCACTTTCACCCACACGCTCCGTGCCGGGCAGGTACATGTGTGGCACCTGCCTTTGGAGGCCACAGATTCAGGGTGGGAGCCGTGGAAAGGGCCCCTCTGAGCCACATCGTGGCGTCTCACCCGCCTCTGCCCCGCGACATAGTGAAGATCCCAGTGTGACCATGTCGTAGAAGCTAAACCGTATAATCCCTATAAAGCCCCCGTTTCCTGACCTGCACAAAAGCTGTAGTCATAGCTCCTGGGACACAGGGGAGCTAGCAGCTTTAGGGAGCATGCGCACCTGCATTCACACTTCTCTCTCCTGCCCTCCCAGGGGGCTCCTGCTCGCCTGGAGGGAGAACCCAGGACCCGGTGGCCCGAGCTGGGTACTGAGTCGAGGAGAGTCGCCCCGAGCACTGAGAGGCTGAGGGGGCTTCCTGGAGGAAGGATCCGGAAGTGGGGGAGGTGTAGGGCTCCACCGAGGGGAGGGGAGGGGAGGGGTTGGGAGGGGAGGGGGCTGGGAGGGTGGTGTCCAGGCAGAGAGGAGGGCGGTGAGCCCAGACAGCCCCTTCCTTCCTGCCCACCCTGCTGCCACTGGGCAGGGACAGTCATCACCTGAGCCTGGGTCCTGGGAGCTCAGCCCCAGATGGAGGACAGCAAGGTGGGGACAGGGCCGAGGCGGGCATGTTAGCGAGCTCCTGTACGCAACACCGTGGTCTTCGCTGCTCTGTGCTGTTGGTTGTAAAGCAGTCCCGAAACCACAGTCACTTCCCAACTTACAGACAGAGTCACAGAGTCGGGTCACCATACCCGTGAGGCCTGAGGCGGGGCCTGCCCCCACCCCTGTCCCAGAGCGAGAGGCCCTGGAGGGGGGTCTCACGAGGTCGGCTCAGGACCCAGGCGGCTGTGGACGGGGTGGCTCCTGGCCTGGCCCTGAGGGCCGGTTTTGCATCGTGTCCCTGACCTGTCCACCTGGACAGGTGAGCAGACAGGTGGCAGCAAAGGGTGTGAGGCTGGGAAGGTAAGAGGAACCAGGAGCTTCCCCCGGGTTTATTCTGCTCCACTCCTGCAGCGTCTGTGGGACAGAGCGGGCCGCCCGCCGTTAACCATCGCGAGACTTCACATCAAAACCTGGGCGCCCCCGCTGTTTGGAAGTCGGGGGGGTCTGGGCTGTCGCCTAGCAGGGAAGGGAGGGCCCCTTACAGGGGTGACAGCAGCACCGTGGCCACTCGGTTCTCACCCTCCCCGAAGCCCCCAAACCCCCAGGCCCAGTGAACCTGGGGTTCTGAGACACGTACCCTCGTGGCCCCTGACAGGGCCCCCCATTCCAGGCCTGGGATGCAGACACCTGCAGGATGCAAGAGGGTGTCAGGACAGGATGACCCAGACGACTTGGGGGTGGGAGCCTACAGAAGGGGGCTCCTCGGCCCCTGGGCTGGTCAGGAGGTTGGGTGGCCCCCCAACAGGGTTGCTCTGCTCCATCAGTAGAAATAACAGGAACCTGGAGTGAGTGGATTCCGTGTGAATCCCCGTCCTTGTGCTGCGTGTAGGAGACATTAGCGTCCCACCCCCAGTTTGCAGACGGGTAACGAGGGGATCAGAGGGACAGACAGGACCCTTGTCCAAGATCCCGCAGCACAGCAAAGACACTTCACAAGCAGGATCTGGTCGGGGCCGCCTTCTCCCCGTGAGCTTGGTCTGCCCACTGGGGCGTGGCCATGACAGTGAGCGGCCCCCACCCCGGCCCGGCCGACTGGAGCCACCGGCACTGGTCTGACCAAAAAGAAAGACGTTCACTCTTCACTTTTGAACGTGAAGGGCTTCTGGCCACGTGTGTCTTCAGATTAGGCTCCGTGATCACGTGGTCAGTGGCCGGTGATCACGTGGTCAGGGGACGGTGACACGTGCTGCCGTTTGTTTCTGAGGAACAAACCGGCCCGGCTGAGATCCAGAGGGAGTTTGGACTTCTCCCCCGGCTGCTCCCTCATTCACAGGCGTTCAGATGGTCTAGGCAGAAACCATTTGAAAATTAATTATCCAGATAATTGCCTACCACTTGAGTTCACTTTACAAAACGTCAGCTTGACGGTCGGCCCCGCTCGTGGGAAACGGCCTTGGCCCTGGCCTCAGAACCTGGCACCGGCCGTTCCCGCACCTGCTTCCGTCTGTTTGCTGGCGGGTTGGCCGGTTGATCGCGAGTTCCGTGGCTGTCGTGTGTGGCGCTCGGGCTGTGATCAGGTAATAGCGTTCCGTCCTCCCGGTCCCGCCTGCAGTCGGGCGGCAGATTCACAGGGGGCGCTCCCGGCAACTTCGGAGTCACTGTCACGTGTCAGAAAATTATTTGAGATGATGCCTGATTCCGCCCGTAATGGATCTTTGTCCTTCACTGAAAGGTTTCCTTACCCCACCTGATGGGGAAGAAAAGCCAACTTTAAGTAGCTTTACAGGTGTCGTTTGATTTCTGGAAAGATTGCTAATCCCAGGGGGAATTTATGTAACAGCATTCAGACCCTGCAGAACAGTCAAGCCTTCCATATTTATCAAGTGCCGCTGTTCTCGCGTGAATAATGCATTCCGGGGCAGGCTCAGTAAATTGCCTTCGTTAATGAATTTCAAAGGTACAGATGGTTGTTGAAGCGTCTTATCTGGTGGGCTTGCTGTTGGAGTTTTGTTATTCGGCTTTTAAATTTCCGCGATTGTTGGAGAGTTTTCCTACATTTTGTAAGAAGTAAAGCAGGGAAAGCAAGAGATACGTTATTTGATTTTTTTGCCGTTAATCCTCTGGACACGTTCTTTAATACGAGCAAAGGCCTTGTAGTGGATAAGCCCCGGGGGGAGGTAACCCCATGAACAGGCAGCCCCTGGCAGCCAAGGTGGGTGTTGAGTTCAAGGTTCAAGGAAAAGAGAAAAACAGTGACCGTTCCTCTGTCCCTTGCCTTTCTTCCCAGACAGCCCCGCCAGGCCCCAGTCTTCACCCAGCCTCCCCCACCCCCCGCCCCCACCCTGTAATAACACACCTCGGAAACAGCGTAGCTAGTGTGTCATTTAATCTTGGCAACTTCTTGAAAGTCAGACCAGTGCCATGTCTCCTCCCAAGCTCACTGCATAGAAAAAGGTTTTAATAAGAGGCAGATGTGGGGCGCCCGGGGGACTCAGTCGGTTGAGCGTCCGACGTCGGCTCAGGTCATGATCTCTCGGTTTGTGAGTTCGAGCCCCACGTCGGGCTCTGTGCTGACAGCTCGGACCCTGGATTCTGTGTCTCCCTGTCTCTCTGCCCCTCCTCTCTCTCTCTCTCTCTCTCTCTCTCTCTCTGTCCCTCCCTCTCTCAAAAATAAACATTAAAGTAAAATAATTTTTTAAAAATGAAGTACATGTAAAAGTGAAAACCGAACTTCTGGGAAGCAATTAAGTAATTTTAACGTCGTCATTTGATACCTGGGAAGACGAACAGTGTGTGGGTCTCAGCGCTGTCACACGTGGCGGGTGGTGGTGTTGATGACTCCTATCCAGGTGTCTCCAGGTGTTCCCGGAAGGAGCTCGAATTTCTTTCTGGAAATGCAGTTGGGGAGGGGAGAGCGCCCCACACGGGGGTCTCCGCCCACACACCTCCCCCGCTGGCTCACCACCAGGCCCTGGCAAGTGGCTGGACCTCTGTCAGCCCGGGTCAGTGTGGGGTCCCTGCAGAGAGAGGAATCCACAGCGCCCACTTCCCCGGCCGTCGGGAGAGTGTGGAATGTGTTCTGTGGGGGCCGGGTCTCGGGAGGCGCTCAGCACCACACAGAAAAGGTGGTGTGGGCGGCAGATTTGTTTTCATTTATTTAAAACCCAAACTTTGGCGTATCTTCCTTAGTAGAGTCACAGGGTGCCATCTGGAACACCAAATGTCCGTCACTGCCCTGCATGCGGTCCCACGACCTTCACCTGAATGGTCCTGCCTCCGTTTACAGCGTGGGGCTAATGACACCAAGGGAATGCTTCCCTTCCCCACACACAGGCCAGTCACCCTTGCAGAAGAGATCCCGTCCTCAGGGCCACAGACGCCTCTGCGGGCCTGGCCTGTGGCAAGCATGTGTGCAGGGCCTCAGCTCCCTTCCTCCTCGTCTGTCCCCTGGGGACCCTCGGGGGGCTCAGACCCTCCATTCAGAATCCCCGCCAAATGTGAATCAGCAGCGACTTCCTTCCAGGGCACTAGAGTTTAAGCCCCACCCTTAACTAGACTTTGGGCTTCACCAGCAGGTAAGAGGACACATGCTCTCTGGGAGCCAGGGCCACATAGTCACTGTCAGCACCATGCATGGTCCTTGGCGAGAGAATCTGTCTCTGTTGTGGGGCCACCTGACACCCCAGTGTGGGGTGGGGGGCGGGGCAGAGGGTGAAGGGCACCTCTGAGGCGCAGCCAGGTGTTTGGGCCCTGAGGCAGCTGCTCTCTCAAGCCTGGTCATGTCCGGGGACATGTATTTTACACACCTGGAGAGGGCGGAGCGGTGATGGGCTCAGCAGGTGCATCGTAGGCTTTCCCGTCACCCATCGTAGGCCCCAAGGAAACTCTGTGTACGGCGGGAGGCCTTTTCCGGGAGCCGTTGGGCCTGCATGCGGCCCCTGACCTTGCCTCCGGGGTCCCACACCTGGCAGCCAGGCCCTCTGCCCCGGCTGGGTGGCCTGTGTGATCCCCGCCGTCTTTGTCCGCAGATGCCTAATCGCCAGGCCCCGGGGTTGCATGCGCCTCTCCAGTGTTCTGGAATGTGTTGCCTGTGGCCGCGTGCAGAGCGCTCATCCATCCCTCAGAAGTTTGCAAAAGAGCTTCCATCAAATGAAAACCATGTACCGGCTGCTCTGGGGGCCGAACAGGCAGACTGTCCGCGGAGCTCACATCTTGGGGGCGGAAGGTTCTGCCTTCTCGCACGATGAGTGCAAGAAGGCACCGAGCTTGGCGGCCGTGGGGCCGCCCTATGGGGAGGGCCACCCTATGGGGAGCACCCTGCTGTTTCTTCGGGAGCTGTGGACCCTCCGTCCGCTCGCCTGTTCCCCCCCCCCGGGGTGGGGTCTCCATTCTCAGTGGCACCCCCCACGCTGCCCCATTGCACATGTATCAGACTTCCTATCTTGTGTGACGCTTTCTACACGTCTAGACCGCGAGCACCATTGGGGGTCAGGGCGCACCCGTGGGACGTGCGCAAAAGGTTTTTGTCAATTAAGAGAGAGTCACAGCTCCGTACAGAGAGGTTCCGTCCACCTTTCATCTACTTGCCTCCAGTAGTGACGTCGTGGGACAGTATCACAGTCGGTACCACGCCCAAGCCCGTCCCGTCAGCCGTCAGTCCTGCACCTGGGCGTGCGTGTGTGTGGTTCCACGCGGTTTTTAAAGTGTGTGATCGCTTGTTTAGCGCAAGGTGAACCGACCAGCCTGCTCTTCACCTAGCTCCTGACGGCTTCACATCAGCTTCTGCCTCTGATGAGAAATACGCCCAAACACTCACTCAACCAGTGGTCACTGATAGTGCCCTTTCTTCCGGCCTCTGTGCTGGCTGCTGGGGACACAGAGGTGACCAAGGTGGAGGTGGTTCCTGTTCTCGTGGAGTTGGTGGCCCAGAATGGGAGCTGGCAAGGAAATGGTCAGATGCCACCTGTGTGGAAGTCGGGCGTGGTGGGTGTTAGTGAAAACCCCTTGATGCGGAGGCCAAGGCTCGCTGGGCACAGGTGGGAGGGAGGGGCGTTTAGGCCGCCCGGAGCCCAGAGGTCTGTGGCCCAGTCAGAACCTGAATGAGGCTGGTTGGGTGCCCCCAGTGTGAGTGGGGCGGTGGCTCAGGAGCGTGCCGGGGCGGGGCGCACGTCAAGAAGGCTGCGGGCAGGGCAGGAAGCTCGGACTTGGATGGAGTTGGGGCTGTATACGTACCACGTACACGGAACAGCTTCACCGTGACATAACGCACACACCTTTCAACGCAGGTCAGTGGCGTTTAGTGTTCTCAGACTCTCGCGGTCACCACCACCGTCCAGGTTCAGGGCAACTTCATCACCCCCAAAGGTTGTCTGTAGTTTTATCTCATGTAGGTTATTTTACCACCACAATCAAAACCGAAGAGTGGTTCATGTCCCAAGGCATACACTTAAAATGACTCTCTGGCATCCCTGTGACATAAAGGAGGGTCACAAGGACGGCATGCACCACCCACGGGGTTCCCACACCCGGGCAGGACTCCACTAGAAGACCCAGCCGGGGGCCTGTGGCCCATCGCTGGGCCCCCTGGGTGGGTGGCAGCTGCTGTGTCGGACGCAGCTAGGTTGGTGACTTCAGTGGCTCAGGTGGGCATTGAGGTTGGGGACAGTTGGGGACCTGACTCTCCGAAACGATGAAGAGCTGTTGGAAAGTGCTGAACAACACAAGGGACGACACCCCCTCTCTTCATGTGATAATGTCCCTCCTGGGAAAATTCACTGCAGATTGAATCCCTGCCAGATCAGGTGATGTTTACATGTAAGACACGATTAAGGTCTGGGCCCAAATGATTCTAAGTTTACAGGACAAGCCACATCAGCTGTGCACATGGAACTTCTCATGCTTTGCAGGACGACTTGGCATCCCTAGTCCTTGCCCACAAGATGCTAAAGGCACTCAGACGTGGTGATAACAACAGTGTACCCCCCTTATTGTCAAAACCACTCCTTGGGATGGTGCCATCCCCATGAAAGCCACTGTGATCAACTAGGAGTTCCTCATGGACCCTGTAGCTAGTCCTTACACTTCATCTGTAGTATGGGCCCTTGCTCGTGTGAAGTAGCCAAATAAACATGGATGGATGGATGGATGGATGGATGGATGGATGGATAATACGGATGGATGGAAGGAAGGAAGGAAGGAAGGAAGGAAGGAAGGAAGGAAGGGAGGGAGGAAGGAAGGAAGGAATAAAGGAAGGAGGGAAGGAAGGAAGGAAGAAAGGAAGGAAAGGAAGGAGAGAGGGAGGAAGGAAGGAAGGAAGGAAGGAAGGAAGGAAGGAAGAAGGGAGGGAGGGAAGGAAGGGAGGAAGGAAGGGAAGGAGGGAGGGAGGGAGGAAGGAAGGAAGGAAGGAAGGAAGGAAGGAAGGAAGGAAGGAAGGAGGGAGGGAGGGAGGAAGGAAGGAAGGAAGGAAGGAAGGAAGGAAGGAAGGATGATGGATGGAGAGATGGATTGATGGAAGGAAGGAAGGAAGGAAGGAAGGAAGGAAGGAAAGAAGGAAGCATGATGGATGGATGGATGGATGGATGGATGGATAGAGAATATGGATGGATGGGTGGATGGATGGATAGATAGCTGATACAGATAGATCGATGAATGGATGGATGAATGGAGAGATGGGTAGGGGGATGGCTCTTAAATATCACTGTCCTTGAAGTACCCTCAGGAGCCTGCTCTCCAGCATATGTGCTGAGCTCACCATCTCTAGCCGTTAGCATGAGTGGACCACTCCACCCCTAAGTAGAATATGTTGGGAACTTGGTGAGTAAAAACCATATTTTGCTGTCATGAGAACACTAAGTTATGTAAGCATCTGAGGTTTTACTGTCGGTCAGTGGTGCCCAAAGCTGGTTTTGCTTTTTCTCCGGGGCTCATTTAGCAATTCCTGAGAACAGTTTTGGTTGTCACAGCCTCAGAGATGGTGCTGGCATCTAGTGGGTAGATGCCAGGGATGCTGCCAAACGCCCTGCGTGTGCAGGAAACATCCCACCTGCCCAGGACAGCCCCCGTAACAAAGAAGGATCCAGCCAGGCTGTCAAAGTGCTGGGATTGAGAAACTCTGCCCCAGGTGATCGGCTGTACTACGTTTAAGCTACTGGAATGCAAATTAATTGATTTTTGGAATATCGAAGACAGCCTTGAACAAAATGGATGCACAAAGAGCACCTACAGAAGACGAGAGACATGGGGGAGGAGCTCCAGGGATGAGCTCTGTAAGGACGTTTCTCCGGGTGTCTTCAGAGCAGAGGGTGTGCCCTGTATGTTAGATGTGTCATTAGTGTGATTATATATACTTACGTGGAGACACAGTTGTTCTATAAATGCAGTGATGCTTCTGAGAATAATAGGAAAACTTCTCTTGGGGGTGAGCAAGTTAACAGACAGAGAACAAGAAGCCTGGATTCACAATGGGTAATAAATGGAAGCTTGCCGCACAAAGAAAACTCGGTGTTTTAATTTGTCAGAAAATTACTGACTGGCGAGAGGTGCTTTGTACCAGAGCTCTCCTTTCAGAGCATGAATTTTCCTTAAAAGAGAGCGAACCTGTGTTTACTGTCTCTGTTGGACAGAGCCATTTGAAAACAATGAGGACCTACATGGAGTTCACAGACAGCCGCCTTGTTGCAGTAGCCACACGGGCCATTTTGGAAACAATTAGTTGTTGCCGACATCTGCCGCTATGGCCGCCGCAGCCAGTTTCTCTGTGTACCTTAGAGGTGGACAAAACCTCCGATTAGTTTCTTTGTTCACTGGAGCTTCACATCGCCCCGCACCATCTCCAGAGTGAGGGAGTGACTTCTTTTATCCTCCCTCAAGTAACTCTGGTAAGGGTAACCCAAACATAGAGCTGGAGACATTAGGATATACGGTGATTCTGAGAAAGTTGACCAGCAACGCAGCCAAAATTTGGTGATGGTATTGATACAATGGTGTTGGTGACTGTGGTCTGACGATGAAAGCGGCAGTTATGATGGTGGTGGTGATGATGTTGGTGGTGGTGATGATGATGGTGATGGTGGTGACGATGATGGTGACAGTGGAGGTAGCAGTGATGGTGATGATGATGGTGCTGGAGGTGATGATGTCAGTGGAGGTGGCAGTGGTGACGGTAGTGATGATGGTGGTGACAATGGAGGTAGCAGTGATGGTGATGATGATGGTGCTGGAGGTGATGATGTCAGTGGAGGTGGCAGTGGTGACGGTAGTGATGATGGTGGTGACAGTGGAGGTGACGATGATGATGTGGTGGCGATGATGATGATGATGGTGATGGTGGTGGTGGTGATGACTGAAGCCGTATCAGGGTCGGCAGAGCAGGCCTCTGGCCCTACTTGCCCCCCACCAGTGATCTCACACACCTCTTGGCCTCAGCTCCTCCTGCTCCTCCCCTGCACCTCCTGCCTCTGAGCTCTGGCCAGTCCCATAGTCCATCCATCCTGGGGACCAGCAAGCTTGGCCCAGCACCTGGGACTTTACATTTTTTATTCTCTCTGGAAGTCTTTCACCCAGATCTCCCTCTGGCTGTCTCCTTTTGGTCAGTCAGTTTGCAGCCCAAACTGTCCCCTGGAGCCTCCCCGGTGCCCCTTCGCCATCTCAGTGCCCTTTTACACTTGTATTGCCTGATGCACAGGCTTAGCTTCTCTCTGGCCTGTTCAGCCATCACCCTCTCTAGGTCAGCCACGTGAGAGCAGATACGGGCACTAGGCATCGCTGTCCCCTAGTTCCTGGCCTGTGCAGGTCTAGTGGGAAATCACCACTGAGAATCCCTGAACCAGAGTTTTGTGTGTACTTGTAGGATGGGGTCAGGGTTTGAGGGGCTGTTAGGTCCCCAGCAAGGAATGGGCATCATGAAGCGGCAATCCCAGGACCCCATCCTGGGGGTGCCCATCTCATTTCAGCAGCGACTCCTTTTGGGGCACACAGTGGAGCCTGTGTTTTATGTTTATGAACCAAGAACGTGTCAAAGCTCCCTTCTCGTTTCTGTCTGTGAGGCAGAAATAACGTCCCTGACTCTCGCATGTGTGTGCATTCAGAGACCGTGTTGTGCCCTTGTCTGAAATCACCTCTTTGAACGTCACACTGCTGAGGTGGGGAGAGGGACACACAGAACCTTAGTGGTCTGCCGAAAGTTTCAACTTTGGGTTTTCGGCGCACGCTGACCCCAGGGCCCACAGGGACCTCCCTCTGGGGATCTCTAGGCCAGCAACCACCTGCAAAGTCTAGAAGCACTGGGCGAGTGGAGGTCAGGAAGCCGCCCACGTATCGGGCAGGTGGCCGACATCAGGGCCCGAGAGGGCGCTGTGCCAGTCAGTCGATATTCTCCATTAGTAGGAAGTCAATAAACGTTTGCTGGATGAATGTGCATGGGTGTAAATCTCAAGGAGAAGAGGGGTCAGGAGCACGTCACCCATGCAGGTGTGTAATAAGCACTGAGTGACCACACGCCCTGCTGTTAGCGCTGTCTTTGCTCATTGGCACCCCAGCTCCGTTACCAAGGAAGGGAAGCCTGTGATCGATGTAGCAAGGCTCTGGAGCAGAGAAGGGGTGCGTCTTGTCCTGCAAGGAACAAGGTGAGCCCAGGCGATCGGAGGTGAGACCTGCTTCCTTCACTTGGGCCCAGGAGCCAGCCGGTTCTTCTGATGTTTGGCCTTACGACGTGATTGGGAGATCTGGGTCTCAGCTTTTTGCTCTGACAGGGTGCAGTAGGGGGCTCAGAGCCCTAGACTCACCTGCCATTGGGGGACCTGGTTTTACAGGGTCTGCACGTGGGGGTTAGGATGGAAGTGGCCAGGCCACCCCGATCCGGGTGTGAATGGAGCTGTTCCCAGGAGCAGGTGGTGAGGCGGCCCCTGTGGGAGGGGAACGTGTTGAGTGGGTGACCCTGGGGCCCTTGAGGGGTGGCTGAGCTGGCTGTCTCTCCTAGAGAGGGGGTCTCGCCGCAGAAGGGAGCAGGGGGTGCTGAACTTGGCTTCAAGGCGGCGGTGCACGTCTCAGAGCTGGGGAGACCGGTGAGGTCTTCTGTTTCGCCACCGACTCAATAAATGGCCGTGGTCACCTATTACTGTTACTATGAAACACAGCATTGTTGCTCCCTGCTGGCCTGCTTGGCAGCTGGGCCCGCTGCCTCAGCTCTCCCAACACCCCCCGGGGGACGGGCCCCTGCGCCTCGGTGGTCCTGCCCCGATCTGTTTGCAGCTTTTTCCCAAGACGTTACCAGTGCACACTGGGGGAGGACCAGGTTCCTAACGCAGAACCGGGCCTACTGTGTAGACCCCTGCGTTTGAACAGTGAGTGTCGTTATCTCCCCTCTTGCCCCCGGTTTTGTGCCAGTTGTTAGGAAGGGAATATTGGCAATGTCAGGAGCAAATTGGATTAGAAAAGCACAAAATCCCTAAGCCGGGACTTCAGCGGGGAGGGAGACAGCCTTGCTACAGCCCCTCCACTTCCCCCGCAATTAAAAGGGGCACGAAGCAAAGCAGCACTTGGCAAGCACTGCCTCTTAATTGTCAGTTTGCGGGATTAATGAACTACATTCCTTCGCCGAAACATAACATGCGGACGGTCAAGACTTGACACCTTGGCGGTGGGAAAGCGCCTTCATAGATGATCTTCGGAGGAATTGCAGGTGACTTCCCTGCTCAGGAAGGATGGGGAGACTGCAGGCCCGGTGACAAGGCATCTTTTCAGACAGTCTTCGTGGAAGTGGCTGGCTCCAGGCGGAGGGAAGGCGCCGGCTCCTGAGGGCAGGGGTGGAGGCCTGGGAAGCACAGAGGCCCCCCGGCCACCCCGGGTGGGAGGGGAGGCACCTGCCGTGGGGGTGGGGGCTTGACTGCTTTTTCCCTAAACTCCTGCTCCCCTGCACTTGGTGTCATGTCCTCCTGTGTCGTTTCTGCATTTGTTCGCTTACCCTGTGCACCGACCTGGAATTGTCCGGCCAGAATGCGTACCGTTTGCAGAGGAATCTTATGGAACGAGCGCACGGCCCTTGCACTTGACTGGCATCTGCTGCCCAAGGTGCTGGAAGCCGCGTGAGCTCCCAGGGCCGGAGGTCAATGTGAAACCCAGTGGCAAATCCATGAAAAATTAAGATGCCCGCTAAACATTGAGTTAACACAAAGGATTGGTGCGTCCGGCCCTCCAGGCTCAGGCCCCAGGGTGGCACCCGTGTGCACGAGAGGTCATGATGCGACAGTGAGGCTCTTTGACCAGGAAGTTGTTGAGGAGGAGGGGTGAGCTGGACTCATGAGCAAGTCCCCAGATCAACCCAGGACCGGAAAGTGCTATGGCCCTGCAGCACCAGCTGATGAAACCCGTGACGGGAAGGGTGTTTGGGCATCTCCGTGTTCGCCTTTCCAAAACCTCCTTGCAGATTAGAACTTTCTGTGGGGATTGTGCCTCGCTTCACTGGGTCCTCTGGGACAGAAACACCCTGAGGACTCCGTACTTTGGACACCACTCCGTCTGAATCCCTGCTGAGCAGCACAAAAAGGTTTTGCCTGATTGCAAACATGACCTGCTGGGGTTTCCTCTGTGTCCTCCGTGGCCAAGGACTCCTTAAAGTAGCTGTGGGTCTTCCAAGGTGGAGGAGAGTCATTTTTATGCAAATAGTTGGTATTTTTAGTAAAATTTTTCTTACCTATTTGGGTTTTTTGTAATTTTTATTTTATTTTCGAGAGAGAGAGACAGAGCATGAGCAGGGGAAGGGCAGAGAGAGAGGGAGACACAGAATCCAAAGCAGGGTCCAGGCTCCGAGCTGTCAGCACAGAGCCCGACGTGGGGCTAGAACCCACGAGCCGTGAGATCGTGACCTTAGCTGAAGTCGGACACTCAACCGACTGAGCCACCCAGGCGCCCCTTTACCTGTTTGTTAAATAAGGGGGCCCTGCAGTTCTGGCTAAGGATTCCTTAATCTTTTCCTGCTTCTATATTCTAAAGGTAGTAAAATCACATTTTTTTTAAGTTTATTTATTTTGAGAGAGAGAGAGAGAGAGAGAGAGAGAGGAAGGGAGAGAGAATCCCAAGCAGCCTCCACACTCAGCACAGAGCCTGACATGGGGCTCAGTCCCACAAACCCTTGAGATCATGACCTGAGCAGAAATCAAGAGTCGGACACTTAACCGACTGAGCCCCCCAGGACCCTGACAGTAATAAGTTCACTTTAAGTAAATCCTTACGTAGATTTCCTCCCTGTTGAGCTCGTCCCTGGCTCCCAAGCAGAGCTAGGTCCTGACGATTGCCACACCTTCCACCTGCTCCCTCTGAGCCCAGGGCTCCGGGCGCCACGTGGACCCCTCCCTCCACCGGCAGGAGGCACCTGCCTGGGCGGGTGACCGAACTGCATGAAGGCAGCCCCGCGCCAGCCGGGACCACGGCTTCAGCTCTGGCCACCGTCCTTGTCGTGGGCTGACTTTCCAAAGCCCAGACGGAACAGGCCTCTTCTCTGCTGTTGAAAAGAACTTCCGTTCTCTGTTGAAGCTCCAGGTCGTGCTCAGTGAAATCACACCACTGGGGATGGAAGCGGACAGCTGGTGACAGAGCAGGAGTCTTCAGGGGAGGAGAGTCAGACGGGTGAGAATTCCCTGGGGGGATGCGGGCACCGGGGTCACAGCAGCAAGACACGAAGGAAGGAAGCACACGCCAAGTACTGGAGAGCCAGAGCCCCGCCCGGCGAGATCTCGGCAACATAACCCGTGCTCGACGCCAGTGATGCCTCGCCCACACAGCGGCCCGGGACCCCAACCCCGCCCGAGCTCCCAGGTGTCCCGACCGAGCTTCAAGCAGCTGCTCCGGGGTGGGGCTCACCAGGGGACCCCTCCAGTCGGCCTGGAGTGAAGACCGAGGCTTCCACCGTACACACCTGGGGTCCCAGGTGAGGAGTCTGAGGGCCCAGCAATGAAGCTATCTGAGTCACGGCACCAGAACCGTGAAAGAGACCCCGAAGCAGGCAAGCAAGATCTTAACATCCCCGTAACGGGGACCAGAGAGCGCGCCTAGCTCCACTAGAACCGAAGACGTTCACACGGGGGTGAGCACCAGGAAGGAACTGGAAGAAGCGGGGCGGGCGGTGCTGTGAGTTGGGCCACCGACGTTTGTTGATCGAAGCTCACCGCAGGTAGGCTCCTACCCGCCCACAGAGACTGGGAGGCGGGGGCCCCGCCTGCTCCGTGGAGCCTGGTGGGAGTCATTCCTGGTTGGGTAGAGGCAGGATTCACAAGTGCGATGTTCCAAAACAGATGCTCTAAGAAAGGGAGGTCGGGCCCGTAGTCAGGACGACACTCCTGCCCCAAAGTTGCCGAGCTGAGCGGAGCGCGACCGTGGTCAGCGGGGAATGGCAAGGTGTGGTTGGAGCTCGAGCCGGCTGGCGGGAAGCCGGGACAGGTGGCCCTCCTCCTGGCGGTTGATTTCCATGCTGACGCCACCCCTGTCCACGAGCTTAGAAGTTAGTGGGGCCAGCGCTGCCTCTTCTCATAAAACTTGTTCCTTTGAGACACGTCACTCTTTGGGGAACTTGGTACGTTGGGGCCTTGACTGGTGTCAGAAAGACAGTCCCAGAAGGACGGGTAAGCCCTGTTACGGTCAAACAGAGAAAAGCAGTATTCAGGTAATGCCGTCCCTGCGTATTATGTTTTTTAAACAGTCCCAGTAGGCTTGTTTCCAGCTGTAATTATTACAGATGGGATCTTACTAACTCCCACTTGGAACCCGGAACAAATATAAGGAGCGAGTGTTTGGAGTATGTTCTGGGCCGTTTTCAGGTTGTAGTAAAAGAAGTTAACGCCACCCCTGTAATTTAGTTGAGAGATGACAGTCCGACATTGGGCTGTAGACCAGAATATCCTCATTTGTTATTACCTCGGAGGGCCCGGCCTGATGATGGGCCAAGACATCATTTTGCTTTTGCACACAGAATTCTGTCCCTGAGTGGTGAGTAATACCAGAGAAGGTTAATTGATTTGGGCAATTTTGGACACAAATGGCTTCCCTGGATCCTGGAGTGGAGGTTGGAGGAGCCAGCTGGACCAAGGGGTCCCTCGGATGGGCTTTATTAACAGTCCAATAACTAACTTGGACGTCTCTGCTGTCCTTGGGGTGAGAAGCAATTCAGCCTTCATGTGCTGAGCCCAGATCCTCTCCCGAGCGAGTGGGCACTCGTGCCAGTACCCGCCGCTGGTGGGGGATGGGCTCGCCACTCACTGTGGGCTCCGAGCTGTTACCAAACTAATTTTCACTAGAACAAAGAGGCCGCTTGCAAACCAGAGGCTCAGCGCGAAGGAGGACTCTCCTTTCCAGGTCACACTTCTTAACATCTTTCCTGTTTAATAAGCTAAAAGTCTGAAAATGTCGAGTTTCTTTAGAGTGTGTGTGAGTTTTATATGCCCACACACTTAAAAGATGTGTCTGAACATCCGCGGTGACTGTCAGCGGGGACTTGGGTCAGGCGTGTGGAGTTCTTGAAGGGGCAGCACGGTGTGTGTTTTCTGTCCCTCTGGGAACGAGGAAGGGGCTCATCATAGAATTTGCTGGAGAGTCTGCATTTTGATTTTTGGGCATAGCTTACCTGCTGCTTTCCAGTGTTTATGCGAGCATCCAGGAAGAATGGGATTTATGTGGGATTATGCACTAGAAAAAGACTTTTCAGGGAGACCCGATAACGGGGAGGGGCTGGTGGATATCAAACCAGGGGTTTTTTTTTTTTACACTCTCCTATTCCCATGGGGCACCTGGGTGGCTCAGTCGGTTAAGTGTCCCACCTCGGCTCAGGTCATGATCTCACGGTTCGTGAGTTCGAGCCCCGCATCAGGCTCTGTGCTGACAGCTCGGAACCTGGAGCTTGCTCGGATTCTGTGTCTCCCTCTCTCTCTGCCTCTCCCCCACTTGTGCTCTGTCTCTCTCTCTCTCAAAAATAAATAGACATTAAAAAAAAAAACTGTAAGCCAGAAAAACAGATTCTCACGTCTGGTGTACTAGTTTATGGGGACTAAAATACAGCCTTTATTTATTTATTTATTTATTTATTTAGGACAAATTTGGACTTTCCTGTGTTCTCCATAGACTACCTTCCAAATTACTTTGCCTGTGTGAGCTCGCTGATGAAGGAAGTGTCTATGTGGGACGGCAGGGAGATAAAATCAAATCCTCCCCTGGGATGGGCTTGCGTTTTGAGTTCATCGCATGTAGCTCAGCATGTGAATCGCATGTAGTACGTGTCATCCACCAAAGGAGACCTGAATTTCCACTTCCTTCTCTCCGCCGTGGCCACCGTTCTGCCACCACAGCAGCCGACTGACGGGGGAAAATTGGACACTTGCTAAGAACAGGCCGCCTATACGCATCAAGGCCCCAGCATAAGACGACTAGATTCAAGTGGGTTTTTTTAAGCTTCTCTCCAGATGTTTGACAATATGTGAACACAGCTGTATTATCTTGACCAAAATGGTTGATTTTGCTGCCGTCCTATTAGATATCATTCTCCTCCCTGTTTTGCTTTTTTCCTTTCATAAAAATGGCTACGAACGGGAAGCCTGGGCTGTAGTAGGGAGCAGAGAGCCACGGAGAGGAAGAACCGTGCAGGAGGCAGGACTCAGGCCGGTCCCAGGACCACTGTGGGGGCCAACGTGCTTGCTCCCCAAATGAGATGCCACAGGGTCCCAGCTACAGGGCGATGAGTTCAGGGTCAGTCCTTCCCTGGTTAGAGTGGCCCGGATGGCTCCCCAGTCACCCTGTCCTTTCTTAAAGTTGCTGAAGACGTTCATTCAAGATCGAAATTCTCACCTGTACCTCTCTTCTCCCCGTAAGCAGTGATATTTTCGGGTATTTTAATAATATCTGCCATTCTGAGAGTGCCTACAGTGTGGCGGGCTCTTTAGTGAGTTCTCCGTCCCCTTCCCACACCCAGCCTGTGGGGACGCAGGGGCCACCTGTCCGGTTTGCGGGGGAGACGGGAGGCGCCCTGCCACCCAAGGCCACGCTTTCTTCGTTCTCGAGGCCATGGCCAGTTGACCTAAATCAGGCCCGACCGAGACGCTGACGACCAACAAAGAACGTCTCGTGTGCTGTTACCAAGCCAACATTTGTTAAACACTAAGACCGCCTTCCGTTTCTGCTGCTTGTTTTTTGAAAGCTTATGTGTATGCGCTGGTGACTCTCCGCACGTGCCATTCTTGTGGCCAAGTCTCTGAGGCCTCGTCTCGAGTGCGCTGAGAAACCACGAGCTTGCCCTCACCGCTCGCGCTAGCCCTGCTGTGGCACCACCAAGAGCAGCAGCCCACGCGTGTGCAGGACGCAGGGTGTCTGCCAGGAGATGCGTATCAGCCGTTGGTGCGCACGCAGCTCGAAGTTCGAGGACCGGCCTCACGGCTGCAGAGCTCAGGGGTCCCCAGGACCACCCTCAGGGTTCGATAACTCGCGGAGACTCCCAGAACTCACTAAAACCCATCAGAGTAATGGAGAAGTCTTCTTCCAGCAAAAGGACCCAGATTAAAATCAGTCAAGGGGGAGCCCAGGAGGGACTGCGTGGGTAGACGCACGGGGGGAGCCCAGGAGGCACCGCTACGGGGTAGTGTCCACTGTCCTCTCCTGTTGGGCACGGCAGCACCGTTGTGTGACGGCATGCATAGAGTGGCACCAAATGGGCTCCCTCAGGCGTCCAGAATCTTGGTGTGAGTTCTGTCACTGAGGCACCGCAGACCAGCCCATGGCTGACCCCGCCTGCAGCCCCTCTGGGGATCCACCCGACAGCCCGGCCCAGAGCCCCCAGTCCACATTGCAGAGTTCCTCACCAGCAAAGAAAGACACCATCAGGCAGGCCGTCCCCCCGGGGCGGAGGGCCAAGGCCGGCTTGACTTTCACAAGTGAGTGCAAGACTTCCGCCGTCTGCCTTCGGCCACTTCGCGGGAAGCTGTTGTAATTTCGGTAGCTTGTGGTCGGTTCCGTGACGTCCGCGGCATCTACTGATGAGTTTCTTTGGCAAACACTGCCGCTGGCCTGCATTTTTGCAGGAGGCAGAATTGAACGCATGTCTGCTTTGTGACCTAATGGGAATCCCCTGTTTCCCTTTTGCTGGGAAAGGGACGTAGCTACTTCCCCACCCAGTTAGGTCACGTGGTAAAACGTTGTTCTTACTGAACGTTCTTCGAATACAAAAGTATGACACGGTATGAAACCGGTGGTCTGTGCTCTGCAGCTTCACGCCAGGCCTTGACCTCACGGCACAGAGAGGGGGGCGCAGAGCCTCGATCCTGGCATTTGCCGATTACTGGGCTGCATCCCGTGGCCTGTTTCGAGCTGCAACGTGACGGCACTGACCGTGGGCTCGGGAGAGATGAAAATCACACCTCATCGTATGGGATTTCTACCTTTGGGCGTCAAGAGGCCTGAATAACCCCGACAGCATTCAAGTTAGTAGAACGCAGTGAAATAATTAGGAAGCGAGAAATTTTGAGTATTCATTACGCACGTTTTTAATATAATATATTAATTGTGAGTGTAATCCATTTAGTGTTTTCTTTTTAAGTTTATTTACATACGTAGAGAGTGAGAGTGCTCAAGGGAGAGCTGGGGAGGGACAGAGACACAAAGGGGAGAACAGAGGATTCCAAGCAGGCTCTGTGCTGACAGCAGTGAGCCCGATGTGGGGCTCAAACCCATGAACTGTGAGATCATAACCTGAGCTCAAGTCGGACCTTTAACCGACTGAGCCCCCCCGGGCGTCCCTGTATTGTTTAGTTTTTAACAGTGTCTGTGTTTAACAGCAGGAGGACCCGTTTTCTGGGTATTTAGGAACGGGCTCTATCGAGCCAATAGGAGTCCACCGCAGCCGAGAGGGCCGTGATCAGAGGGGTTGCCAGTCCCTCCCGTGAGGAGCCAAGCGTCTCCCGCGTCGTCTCTGCCAGCATGTTGTTTTCTCCATGCCGAAGTCTTTATTTGCAGAAATAACCTATTTTAGGAGCTCGCGTTTTAACCAACAGGCCCCATAACTTAATTCATAAGCAGAGAGTTGAATTTCCGGTTCACTTAGCAAATTGCTTACAGTTCTTGGTTCTGTGCACTTGTAATAAAATACATTGTGGGTAAAAAAGCCCATCATGTCTGTATGGTTTTCTTAAAGCAACTTTAATAAGGCACTGAGCACCGAGTGGCTTGCACACACACGCACACACGTTCTCTTACACCCGTGCCGGGAGGAGGGAACGGGGCTGATTTTGGTGCCCAGCTCTGAATGCATGGCTGCTCCCTGTGTCCTTTTTTTCTCTCGTCTGCTTCACTGTGTACCAGTTCATGCTTTCATGGCGCGTCTTCTGGATTCTGTTGGAAAAAGCATCGGAGAGTATCGGACCACCCTGGTTCTCTGTATAGATCCAGGCTGCTTTGTCGAGGGTCACAGAGGATGACTTTTTAACTTCCTCCATTTTCTGGATCCTTGGAACACATCCACCCAGTGAGACATTCTTCTGTAATGGAATAGTACATTATTATTGGTGTTCCTTGATACGAAAGAAATGCAGTGCCTTAGGGATCGTAAATATCATCAATTCCCACAGGTTGGGAGAGAGACCGCAATATTTTTTAGATTATTAAGAAGGCTTCTCTTACCTCTGATGGGAAGTGAGATGAGTTTTATAATCACTATGCCCTGGGTGACGTGGGTGAAGCAATCAAACCCTCTCTTTAAGACATAATTATGATTGCTTTCAACATTCTTCTTTCTGGAAATATCCTCCTTTTTTTCTTTTTTCCTTTTTTTTTTTTTTTTTTTTTTACTGCCTGGAGCATTTTTATATATTCTATTAAGAAAGTTCCTGCTGTGGCTGATGGTACCAGCACTCTGTTGTTTCCGCCTTGGATGAGGTTTTAGAGCATATTATTGAGGACTTCAGAACATTCTATCTGGAGTGCAGGCTGCAGGGTTTGCTTGTCAACTTTGGGGTTTTCATTGCCACTAGGCAATCTGCTTCCTAGTATCATTTGTTGCCAGGATCTCTGAAAGTATTAAATACTCCAGGCAAACACTGCACGAGGAGAATCTGCCCGTTCCCCCCTGTCATTTGTGATGCTTGCGACTGGAGCCGTCCCACGTCTTGCAGGAGGCGCTCTGTTTGCAAAGCCTGCAAATATGAACCACCTACCAAACTCACCGGACAGGGGATGTGTGTGTTATGAGGTCGGTAATGCACAGCCACCGCCCCCCCACCCCGACTACTGTGAGCACAGTGCTAAAAAGTGCCAGGGAAGATACGGAACGTCTGGGGAGAAATTAGACGTGTCCTGAGCCTCCCTCGGACTGGCACACCCTGAGAAACCCAGATCTGAAATCTGAAATCCCATTCCACCAAAAGGGGATGTTCCCGGAAACATGGTGTCCTGGGTCGGTGTCCCCGGCCCCTCCTGCCTTCCCCTTCTTTGCTGTAGGACTTCTGTCCCTCTCCCTCCCTCTCCCTCCCCCTTTCTCCCTTCCCCTTTCTCCCTTCCCCTTTCTCCCTTCCCCTTTCTCCCTCTCTCCCTTCCTTCCCCTCCCTTCCCCTTTCTCCCTTCCTCCCTCCCTTCCCCTCCCTCTCTCTCCCTTCCTTCCCCCTCCCTTCACCTTTCTCCCTTCCCCTCCCTCCCTCCCTCCCTCTTCCTCCCCTGAAGCTTCATGCTTCACAGTAAACCTCACCTCTGCTTTCATGGTGGTCTAGAAATATTTGCACACTTGCTATTTTGCCATGGACTGCAAACGAACACCACTGTGAGATAAATTTGCATCGTGTTGGCTTACTGACTTTGCAGGAAATCTTCCTTTTGGCACCGCTCCTGCGTCTGCCTGTGGGTGTCATGGCCAGAGACAGAATTCCAGGTAATGCAAGCCTCAGTACAGACGCCGAATGTGGTCCAGGTGAGGAAGAGCCAGCCCCTCAGGGGCCGGAGGGGGCCTGGTGTCGTCACCACTGGGGCAGTGGCACTGGTGATAATTAGCATTGCTGGGTGGACAGTGCTACAGCCCCTGGAAGTAATGTGAGAAAACTCGAAACGCTTAATTCTGGTTAATGAGGACCCTTGATGTTCTTCGCTGGACTATTAATCGGAGTTAAAGACCAAACACACAATTTTTACAACAGATGTGATTCTGACTCAGGTCTCAACATTTTGTTGGAGTTTCTTTAAGCTCTTAATCCACAAATGTTTTGTTAATCTCAGCCCTGCGTTGAGTCCTGAAATAGGAAAGTTCCAGAAAAGCAGGGGGGTTGGAGTGCTGGTTCCTGTGCGTGGGAGGATGGAAGTCAAAATCACAATTTGCAGAACGTCCCTGCCTGCCAGACCAGTCGAGAGAGCGTGCGTGCGTGCTCTGATCATGTGTCCTAAACGTACAGCTGTGTGTGTGCCTCTAGGCGTGGACCCTGCGCGTATGTGTATATATGCAAATTCCTTCATGTACAGATTTAATTCTCGTGGCAACACTACCGGGTGGGCTCTTTACTTTCCTTGTCTCACGGCCGAGGAAACTGAGGCTCAGAGATGAAGTGAGACACGGTCGTGACCGCGACCCCCACCCCGCCCGCCGGGCACCAGCGCTGCCCTAACGCCCCCTTCAGGGCTCTGTGTGAGGTGAAGGCTCCGTGGTGAGGTACTAGGCAGGGTGAGACCGACCGTGAGTTTAAGCCGTGTGTTCAGAAGCTTTTTCCAAAACAAAACAACATTTCAGAGGGTGGTTGAGGAGATGCCCTTAGGGACAAGATTGGGTCTGCTCACTGGCACGGGCGGGACCATGCTCAGGGCCACTAAGGTGAGGTCACGGGCCAAGTTGAGTCTCAGAACAGAAACACAGCTGGGCCCTCCTAGAGGAAAGAATGCAGAACCTGGACCCACGTGTTAGAAGACCTGAGCAGCATCAAGGGAAGCAGGGGGAGGGGCAGCTAGAGGTGAGTGAAGGCCTGAAGATATACCTGTTCTCAGCTGGAGGCCGGGGCCCAAGCAGGGCGGGGTGCTGGGCCCCGGTGAGGGACAGGTGCCCCGGCCGCTGCCCCCGCACCTCCTTCCACTGGCCAAGTCTTGTTGGCCATCAGTCTGAGAGGGCTTGGAACGTCAGCTCCTTGCACTATGGTCCAGGGCGAGAGAGGGCAGGGATGGGGCCTCAGGGCAGACAGGGAGATGCGGCACGAGGGAGCGGGAAGAAGTTCTGGCCAGATTTTGTCCATAAAGGGGACGTGGACCAGGCTTCACGGGGTTGAGTAGAAAGAGGGAGAGGAGACAAGAGGGCGATGGTCCGGGGGGCAGCTGTGCCAGGGAGATGGGGGTTGCACATGCCACGAGGGGGGTGAGTGTGGGTCAGAGGCAGAGGACAGAGTGCGGGTCCGGGACAGAGGACAGAGTGCAGGTCAGGGGCAGAGGACAGAGTGTGGGTCCGGGACAGAGGACAGAGTGCGGGTCCGGGACAGAGGACAGAGTGCGGGTCAGGGGCAGAGGACAGAGTGCGGGTCAGGGGCTGAGGACAGCGTGCGGGTCAGGGGCAGAGGACAGTGTGCGCGTCAGGGGCAGAGGGCAGAGTATGAGTCAGGGACAGGACAGGCAGATGAGGAGCTTCAGAGAGTGTGGGAAACCCACTGTGTCCTGAGACCACTGGAAAGGGGAAGAGGCCCACGTGATGGCCACGATGCTCAGGAGGCAGGAATCCCTGGGTGACAGAACCCACGCCTGATGCCTCGGGAGACCTTGAGCACACCTGAGCTCGCCTCTGTCCCTCATCACAACCACTCGTCACATGTAGCCATTTAAGTTTAAGTAAAGTAAAATCAAATACGAGGAAACTGTTGACTCCTCAGCCACGTTTCAAGTACCCACATGTGGCTGCTGGCTGCCATACTGGACGCGGCAGCTACAAAATACTCCTGTCACCGCAGAAGTTTCTGTTGGACAGGACAACGTTCAGATGTCCCTTCTACTTCTTGCTGGCCCCCGGAGGGGTGCTGGGCAGGTGCCTTTGATAGTGGCATTCAATGCTTTTCAATTAGGAGGAAGTTTCTAATATAAAAACAGGATTTCCATCAGTCATGTTTCTTGGTATTTACCCACAGGAATGGAAAACTTAATGTCCGCACGAAACAACCTGCCCCGGTGTTTACGGCAGCTTTATCTGTCGTTGTCAAAATTCGGAAGCAACCAAGGTGTCCTTTGGCGGGTGGGAGGGTCATTGTCTGGTCCATCCAGACAATGGAATATCAGTCAGCACTAACAAGAAATGAGCTACCAAACCATAAAAAGGCATGGGGGGAACTTAAATTCAAATTACTAAGTGAAAGAAACCAGTCTGGAAAGGCTACACACTGTGTGATTCCAACCATATGACATTCTGCAAAAGATGAAACTATGGAGACTGTAAAAGATCAGTGTTTGCCAGGGGCTGGGGAGGGGGAGGGGCAGGTGGAGCACGGGGGACTTACCGGGCGTGAAACTCTTCTGTGGGATGCTGTGTGGGGCTTCATGTCCTGGGGCGTGTGTCCAGCCCCACGGGGTGCCCAGCACTGAGAGTGGCCCTAAGATAAAGCAGGGACTTGGGGTGCTGACGACGTGCCCACGTAGGTTCACGGACTGTGGCAAATGCTTAGCTCCGGAGGGGTGTCGACGGTGGGGAGACGGTGCATGGGTGGAGGTAGGGGGCATTCCGGAACCCTCTGCACCTTCCCCTCCATTTTGCTCTGCACCTGAAACTGCTCTGAAAAATAGCCTGTTACAAAAAAGGATTTCCAGTTCAGTGCTTCTCCAAAATGACCCTCACCTAGTTTTTACAATCAGATTACGACTTTTGGGGTGAACTTAGAGACCTCCAGGCACTGGAGCGCTCACACGGAGCCTCACATTGAGCTCCTGTGTTTCTTGGCGGGGCCCCTGCTACCCTGCATTTAACACACGGTGAACGACGGCCCCGAGCTGCCCGGGGGAAAACTTGGTTCTCCCCCAGCAGGACTGCCAAGAGCGGCGGTCCCTGCTTCCAGCCCGTTGCTCCCTAAGAAGATCGTGCGTCTCCCCCTGGGGGAAGGACGACCCCTCCTGGAGCCGTTCACGACCCTGTTGCTGGGTGAGCGCTTTAGGGGGTCGTATTCCGAAGCAGAGCCTTTCCGTCCTGAGGAAGGTTTCACAGGCTGGGAAATAATCCCTTCCTCCCAATCTTATACACAGACATAGAGCTTTCGTTGTTTAAAAAAAGGCACCAACATAGTTTATGAGATGTAAATAGAACTTCTGTAAGAGAAGAGCTGGAGCTGTCTGTAATTGTGTGAGCAGTGACATTTCCTTCAGTCTATTGGCAGGGACCGTGGCTGTTCTGAGTACAAGAATATGCCTCTAAATCGGGAACAGTAACTGGCACCCCAGACAACAGGGGGCTCGCCCAGAGAGCCTGGGTCCAGATGCCGTGCGCGCTGCTGGACCACAAGCATGTGTGTGCCCAGGGGTGCAGCCTGGAGGAGAAGGGGTGCCAGCAGCCGGCATCGGTGCCAGGATGGAAAAATGTGGGCAGCCAGGCCAGGCATGGGCATTCACCCTCAAAACGAGCTTACCTAGTGGCCCCTGATTTGGGGACAGCTGTGGACACATCAGAGCAGCTTGGGGACTCTGCTGTGTTTTAAGAGTGACCCAATCCTGATTCACAACAGCGGACCTACTTTCCTGTGTGTGAGTCTGTTTGGGCTGCTGTCACAGACTCGGGGGCTGAAATAACAGACACTTGTTCCTCATAGTTCTGGAAGCTGGGAAGCCCAAGGTCCGGGCACCAGCAGATCTGGGTCCTGAGGGGGGATGTCTTCCCGGCTTACAGGTGGCCACATTCTGGCTGCTTCCTCACATGGCACCGAGGAAGCTCTGGTGTCTCTTCCTCTTCTTAAAAGGACACTAATTCTGTCACGGGGGCTCCACCCTCTTGACCTCCTCTATTCCTAATCACCTCCCAAAGGCTCACCTATAAATACCATCACATTGGGAGTTAGGGCTTCAACATGTATATTTTGAGGGACACAAACATTCGGTCCATAACAACATGATTGATGAGTACCCAGAGCTGAATCTGGTTTCCATCCAGCAGATGACCCAGGTGTGACACAACTTACTATTGCCCACCAGGATGTACATGTAGCCTACAACAAGTGTGTGCTAATGCACCAGGCATTTATTAAGTGCCATGTGTGTCCTGAGGATACAAAGTGAATACGCATTACTTCCATCTGTCAAGGTCAAAGACCAGAACATAGAAGACAGAGAAACAGGGGCGCCTGGGTAGCTCAGTTGGTTAAGCATCCAACTTCGGCTCAGGTCATGATCTCACAGTTTGTGAGTTCAAGCCCCACATCGGGCTCTGTGCTGACAGCTCAGAGCCTGGAGCCTACTCAGAGCCTGTGTTTCCTTCTATCTCTGCCCCTCCCCGACTTGTGCTCTGTCTCAGTCTGTCTCTCAAAAATAAATAAATGTAAAAAAAAAGAAGACAGAGAAACAACAAGCTGTCGTGATGTGATAAATGCATAACAGAGATTAGCTATGTTTCATTTACCACTTCATAGAAATGATGTAAGAGAAAGCTCTGTCTTCCCTCAGCCATTTCCGAAGTTTGTAATTCCCTTGTATAGAACCAGACTTCCATCTGGTTGTATTTTCCTTCTATCTGGAAGATCTTTAAATGCCTTATTGGGCAGATCTGCTGGTGATGAATTCTTTCTGCTTTTGTGTTGTGAGAAAGTCTTTATTTTGCCATTTTTTGACAGATAGTTTTGCTGGGTATAAAATTTTTGGTTTGGGGTTTTGTTTGTTTGTTTTGTCTTTCAAGATTTAAAAATATGGCACAAGCGTTTCCTGGTTTGCATCATTTCTGAGACGAAATCTGTTGTCTTTAACTTTGTTCATCTGTACATAATGGATCCCCCACCGCCCACCAACTCTGGCTGGTTTTAAGACTTTCTTTTTTTTTAAGTTTATTTATTCTGAGAGAGAGAGCATGCATGTACATGCATGTGGGAGGGGCAGAGAGAGAAGGAGAGAGAGAATTCCAAACAGGTTCCGCGCTCTCAACGAAGAGCCTGACTCAGGGCTTAAACTCATGAACCATGAGATCATGACCTGAGCCAAAGTCAAGAGTCAGACTCTCAACTGACTGAGCCACCCAGACACCCCTGAATTCTTTTTATCACTGGTTTTAAGCAATCTAATCCTAAACTGTGTTGGCCTGGTTTTCTTGTTGTTTCTTTTGTTTGGGTTCTTGAGTCTTTGGATTTATAGCTTTCATCACCTTTGGAAAATTGTAGTCATTACTTCAAACACATTTGCTCCCCTGCCCCCATCCCCCGTGGAAATTCTAATTACAAATTTAATGGGTCACTTCAGGGCGTCCAGCAACTCACCGATTCTTTGTTCTTTCAAATTATGTTTTTTCTGTGTACTTCATCGGGACACCTGCTGTTGATGTGTCTGCCAGTCTGGGAGCTTCTTTTCTCCTGCAGCGGCTGGTCTGTTAGCGACCCCAGTTCACTCCGCATCTCGGGTGCTGTGGCTTTCCCCCACACAAGTTTGATGCAGGACACGATCCTGCTCCCCCGCCATCGTGAACATGTGGATAGAGGTGTAGTAATTTCCCAGTGTCCTTGTCCGCTAATTCTCTCCTCCTGATCTTTTTTATTGATCACTTTTTCTCATTATGGGTCATATCTTTCTGCTTCTTTGTATGCCTGGTATTTTTTATGCAGTGGCAGATACTGTGAATTTTGCTTCTGTGTGCGTAAGCATTTCTGTATTCCTGTTAATATTCTTGATCTCTGCTCTAGGACATGGGGAAGTTACTTGGAAACTGATGCATTTGGGTCTCGCTCTTCTGTGTTGTTAATGGAAGATCAGAGCAGTATTCAGCCCAGGGCTAAGTGTGTCCCAGGACTGGGCAGTTTTTCTTTTTGCTCCTGTTTTGACTGTCTGCTCAGTGTGCCGTGAAGCCTGAAGCCCCTCCCCGCTGGTGGGGACACACACCATTTCCAGCCCTAGGTGAGCTCCCCTGATGCTTCCAGACCACAGTGCTTTCTCACATGTGTCCTCTGATCATGTTCAGCCCAAGATTGAAGGAATTCCCTCCACAGCTCTATAGCTCTCTCTCGGGTGTATATTCTGCCTCATTACTTCTAAGCCCCTTCCCCTCCCAGACCCTCACTCCATCTTCTCAGCCCAGGGAACCCCTGGCTTTTTGAACCCAGAACCCCATGCTGGAAACTCTCTCCAGGCAGTGAGCAGGGGGCAGTCCTGGGCTTGCCCTGTATTTCTCCTCTCCACGGATCACTGAGCTGGGTGGTGGGTCAGTCTGGGCCCTGTGACCCCATCTCAGTGGGAAGACCCCTATTGGAGTGATGTGCCATGTAGAGGCAAGTGTAGAGTTGGTGCCCATCTTCTAGATCCTCAGGGGCCTCGCCATACTCTCCCCAAGAGCAAGAGATCCATGTAGTGATCAGATCTTGGGGGTTGACTGGGCACCGGGGTGGTGAAGGTGCAGGAGGCAGGGCCATGTTGTGGGGAGGACAGAGCCCTGTGGGGGCAGGCAGGAGCTGCTCCCTGGCAGGGTCCCCAGGAGTGTTCTGTGTGGGTGCCGGGCTGTGCCATGGGGACACGTAAGGACATCAGTTCTGCCTGCCTGCCATTTCTTCCCTGCACCACCCCAAGACCACGGACAGCACTGTGAGCTCAGTCGTCTAGTGCTGGCACCGACTTGTTGAATTTAAGGAGGTCACGCCTCTCCTCTCTGAACCTCAGTTTGGTGGCCTGTATGTTGGGGCAAATCCTGCACACTCTGTGCACACATGGAGTCGCAAAGTGAATGCAGCTCAGATGCTGCTGACTGTAAGCGTGTGCACACCAGTCTTCCCACCGCTTCTCAGAGGACTGTGAGCATGTTCACACTGACCTCTCTGCCCGGTTCTCAGAGGACTGTGAGCGTGTTCACACCCAATCTTCCTGCCCGGTTCTCAGAGGACCATGAGCATGTTCACACCGATCTTCCCTCCCGGTTCTCAGAGGACTATGAGCGCATTTACACTGACTTCTCTGCCCGGTTCTCAGAGGACTGTGAACGTGTTCACACCCGGTCTTCCCTCCCAGTTCTCAGAGGACTGTGAGTGTGTTCACACTGACCTCTCTGCCAGTTCTCAGAGGACTGTAAGTGGATTCACACTGATCTTTCCGCCCGGTTCTCAGAGGACTGTGAGCATGTTCACACCCGATCTTCCCTCCCGGTTCTCAGAGGACTGTGAGCACGTTCACACTGACTTCTCTGCCCGGTTCTCAGAGGACTGTAAGTATGTTCACATTGACCTCTCTGCCCAGTTCTCAGAGGACTATGAGTGTGTGCACACCAGTCTTCCCAGTTTTCTGAGGGCTGTGAGCATGTTCATGCTGATCTCTCCGCTCGGTTCTCAGAGGACCATGAGCGTGTTCACATCTGTCTTTCTGCCTATTTCTCAGAGGACTTCTGGGAGAGGCAAAGGAGAGGGAAGCAGAGAGCGTCTACTCTGTTCTACAGATGAATGAGTGGAGCACACAGTCAACACCATTACCATCGGCCGCACAACTGGGCAGTGACCATCCTTGGTCTGGAACTCAAGTCACTTGATGGCAGGTTGAGTCCCCTCTCCACTGCGCTCGGTGTCCTGCAGGGAAATGCTGCCCCTGGGAGCACCAGGCAAGATCAGGAGACGCTTTGTTACAGCTTGGGGAGGGGACAGAATGTGGTTGACCCCTAACGGCTGGAGGCGAGGGATGCTGCTTACACCCTGCAGTGCCCAGGGTGGCCCCACGGCAGGAAAGCACAGTCTGGCCACACACGTCAGGGAAATGGGCCCAAGGTGGAAATCCTTTAGCCCGCCCTTGTCCGTGCATGAGTCTGGAAACACTGGAGGGCCTCCTGTCCACTCCCAGGGCACAACCGTGTGCTGGCTGTCTCATTCCCGCCTGTGTCTCCGTGAGTGTAAGAAGAATGCATGCCTTTAAACCCCTCTGTCACCTGTGCACTCAAACAGGTGAGTCCCAGCACAGACTTCTCGAGGGTGTGCAGGGCTGGGGTGAGCAAGCACTCCCTCCCGAGGCGCCTCTCCTTCCAGGGCCCAGTACCAGACCCACAGGCAGCGCTAACTTGATGTGAAAAATGCAAGAACGAGTTAGAAGTCACCCTCTCATTCTCTAGCTCCTGGTGCTTCTCTACATAGAAAAGATCATCAGAATATGTGAGATTTTTTTTTCCAGGAAACTGCTTCAGAAAATGATTTTCAAATGCAGTAAAATGCTTCTAAATTTTTATTCATGCGATGTCCCTTATGATAAGTTTTCCACCTCACATCCATGGCCCTCCTGTTTCTCTCCACTCCTCCCTGCCGGGCTCAGCTGGACAGTCCTGAGCAAGGGGCCCACGGCTTCATCTTTCAGGATGAAGTGTGCGTGTGTTCACACTGGGCACAGATGTGCCCTGTTGCTTCTGGAAGCCGCCACGTGGGACTTCCCTCTCCTTTGGCTCCATCGCTCCTGCTCGTTCCAGATACGTGAATTCTCTGCAAAATGCGGATTCCCAGAGGAAGGATTCTGCAGGGCCCCGAAAATGCCAGGTGTAATCAGAGAGTTGGAGGCAGAACGATGCCGAAATGCACTTGTACCAGTGTTCTTCAAGATGCTGGCAATGTCTGTCTCCAGTGTGCGTTTCTGTTACCCATAAGGAGATGCTTCTGGAAGCAAATGGCCCATTTCAGCAGCACGGACTGTGGTCAGCGCTGCCTTCGTGCATTCTGGGGGCAGGCGGCAGGCCACGGCTGGTTTCTCGGCCAGGACTGAGCTCTCTTCACAGCCTGCCGCTCACGCTCTCCCCGCCCTTCTGCAAATAGGGCCTGGACGTTGCTCAGCTGACTATGCGCCCATGTGGTTAGACGCTGGGGGCACATGTCATGTGACCTGGAGCCATCCAGTGCACGTGACCATTGCACTGGCAGCTGTCTCTGGAGGGATGGGCCATTGCCTACGTGGTTGATTTGAGGACAACAGCAGCCGCCCATGCAGCACCCATCCCGTGCCAAACACTGTCCCCAAGTCCACCCCCTGAGATGGGTCATGCTATCACCATCCCCATTTTCCAGATGAAGAAACTGAGGCACGGGACTTAGACAGCTAGGGACCGGTAGAGCCAGGATCTGAAACCGGTCAGTCAGCCCCAACACCGAGCTGCTCCGAAGCACTCCTTTCCTGCCGCCACAGACTTTTGGGAGAGAGTAGCCTTCTTTTCTCTGGATCTGGGAGCCCACTGCTGGGGGCCAGCCAGGTAGGAAGGTGGAACAGGAAGTGAAGCTCAGGCAGAGGAAGGCAGAGCTGAGAGGTACAAAGTGAGAGCTGGATCTTTGATGGAACAGTTGCATGCCTGGATCCAGCTGTACCTGAAGGTACCCCCAGACATTACTGCCCCCTTCAATAATGTAGCTGAAGCCATTCGCACTGCATTTGTGGCTTCCCTAGCAAACGGTTCAAATCTAATCAAGAAGCACAAGACCATGCTTTGTCCCCACCTATCGTTACCTCTGTCTCCATCTTGCCAGCTGCTTTCAGAGACGGTTACAAGAAATCTCCCACCCCATGCACCCTATTGACTGTGATGGTGCTCCTCCCTCCAAGGGTGGCCTCAGCCAGTGGGACGTCAGGGCACACACCGTGAGCTGAGGCTAAAAGCGGGCTGAGCCTGGGAGCTCCTTGACTATGGTGGGGGCCTAAGATTGGGGTGTGAAGGAGCCCAAGCCGATCGGAAGCCTCGCGAAGGAGAACCCAGGCCGCCCCCCAACAGCTCACCGCTGGGTGTGTGTGGCCGAGCGACCGGGTATCTGACTGCTTCTCAGGTGGCCCCAGGCAAGAGCTGCCGAAGGCCCCTCGGGGTTTCTGGCCCATGAGGGTGCAGGGGAGCAGCCCACACAAACCAAAGCATCTGAGCCCTGCTTTCGTCCTGCCGCGTCTCGTCTTTACTCCCTCGTTCGTTCGTTCTGACGCCCCGCTCGCCTCCTGGCTGCTCGTGGTCAGGCACTTCCCTCCCCTGGCGTCCTCCGTGTTCCAGACCTGCTTCTGGATGTTTCTCCCCTTTCTCTGCTGCAGACCCACCTTCCTAAAACACAGCCTTCACCTTGTCCTACCCTGTAGGTCCCCCGGGCCTCAGGGACACGAGGCAGATGCCCAGAACACTCTTGAGGTCCCAAAGCCCGGTCTCGCCTGGCCTCCCAGACTTGCCACGTGCCAGGCCCCCAATTCCATCCTCTCCCAGAACAAAGACTTGCCACCGTGCCGGCTGCATCCCCAGGCCACGCTGCTGGGCGGCGTGTTTTCTGGTGGAGCGTCTGCCATGAGAGGGCACGGTGGCCAGGGTGCGTCCCCGTCCCTCCATCCTGCTCACCGCCGCATCCGTACCGCTGGTCTCCTGCTAACGGGCCACATTAGATGCCCGGCAGCCGTCTGGCTCTCTGCCCTTTTGTCACCACGACCGGGTGACAAGCAGCCCGAGAGCCCCAACAGCTTCCCAGGTGATTGCTGTCCTCGCTGCGCTTCGGAAGCTGTTCGCGGAGTGCGCCCACCCTGGCGGGCATCCCGGGAACTTGTGTGTCCGTTCTCGTCACACGAACGGCGCGGGAGAGCCGTCGTGACCCCGTTCGCCTGGAGCGCAAAGAGGTGACGCGACTTCCCGAATAGCCCAGCCGGGTTTGAACCTGCGTCGTGAGTGTGTGCGGCCGGCTCCCGACCTCCCCTGACCGCTACCCCACTGCCCCCTCGTGCGCGTGTTTATCCCCCTCTGTCTGGGGAGCAGGTGTGTTAAGACCGGAGCCTGAAGCGGTCCGGGGCCGGGACGGAGGCACCGGCAGGGAGCACCTGTGCGTTGGGGACGAGGACGTGGGTGTGGCGCAGATTCCCTGCCGAGAGGCGGGAAGGCGGCCCCCCCAGCCGCCGGCGGCCCCCCCAGCCGCCCGCGGCCCCCGGGATGAACGGGCACACCACGCTTCGTGTCGATGCTCTAGGCCAGCGCGTTGGGCCCTTCAGAACTGAGGTCAGTGCCCCTGCTTCCTCGTGGGACGACGGGCTTGGCAGCCACGGGCTTTGACGCGTCTCCCTGACAGAGGACTGTGCTCCGTTTACCTTCTTAATGGAAGTGCAGGGTGTCGGGGAAACCTGCCCAACTCCTGCTTCACTCCACCCTCTCTGGCCGGGTGTCGAGCGGCTCGTGTGGACCCCAGCAGCACACTCTCCCCCAGAGCCTTCCACATCACGAACGGGGATTTGGGGATCCCGTCAGCAAATGTGCACTGAGCCCGTCCACTCGGCGAGGACGGCGTGAGGTCCTGGGGCCACGCAGCTGCGGGAGACAGACCTCCGGCTTTGCAGAGTGGCCACATTTGGGGGAGACCCCGTGACAGGCCGCCAGACGCAATCCAGGTGGGCCCCTGGGGACATGCAGGGTGGCAGCGGGAGGGCTCGCTGGCCACCCCCGTGGCCTCAGTGAAGCGCCCTTGCGGCAGCGGTCAGGGACGCCCCTGCTCGCCGGCAAAAGGCAGAGTGACTGTGGAATGAGTGAGCACAGGCTACGGGCCGCTGCCCAGACGGTGGCCAGACACAGAGCTGTGCCTGCCGCAGTGCCCAGTACAGGCTTCAGCCGACACACAGCCTCCTGCCGGCGGGGCGCCCGGGGGCAGACACTGAGTCCCTTCACTCTGGTCCCGGTCCCCAGGCTCCTCCTGGTTCTCCCTCCAGCACATTTCCTCTCCTACACCCGCCTCTGAGTGGAGACCAACAAACCCATGGATGCATCGCTCACACACTTGAACGATTATTTTCCTGAATTCGGAGTGCCAGGAAGCCAGGATATGCCCTCTGACCAATAAGGAGAGAAGTGGGGGGCGGGGGGAGTTCTGGGCTGCATCACCTGCCGGGTGTAGGGACTCATGGCATCAGGAAGGGCTTGGATCACTCCTGGCCTGGACGTGGCAGGAGGCACGGGGCTGGGGCAGGACTTTCCCCCACGTTTGCGTGTGACCGCTGACGAATCCTTGTGAGTCCAGCCCTCGTCTGCGTTTCCTCGGCCTTAGCAGTGGGGCCTCCTCTGCGTCCACACACACCCCAGGCTCCAGCCCTGGAACACGTGGTAGCGAGGTTTCAGGGGGTCAGCTCCCGCGTGGACGAGCCTCGGGGGGACGGGAGACGCCAGTCCCTGTCACAGAGACACCTGCTGGTTTAACAGAACAGAGCCATTTCTAATTTCTTAAGAGAGCATTCCAGATTAACTCGTTTGTCGAGAGCCTCCGTAAACAAACGCCTAGAGTTCCCAAGGGTCCCCGTGGAACGATCCTTCTGAGTGGCTTTGGCTAAAAGGCATCCCGCGGTGGTGATTGCTCTACGATTGTTTCCGTTGGAGTGAATTATGCCTGTGCTAGGATCTGTACGGGGCTGATTTATTTTAAATTGCAGGATAAGTTCTAAAGCACGAGAAGTGCCTAGTCTGTAAAAAGTGTCCTGGGGCCTGAGTGGCAGCTGGAGGGCTGAGTGACGAAGGCAGAAATACAAATCGGGTTCAGGCCTGTCGCTTCTTGACCCTGTTCCTCGGTCTCCTGAGTCTTAAGGCCGAAAGTGGTTTTTAACGTCGTTAGAAATTAGAGGCCATTCTCCTGCCGCTGTCCTCTGTCCCTGGAGTGTTTTCTAAAAGACCGTGAGCATTTGTAGGTGCACACAGAACACGGACCATGGGCCTTGCCTTCCACGGCATGTCCTGGGTCCAGCATGACCTGAAAGCGTTTCTCATGTCCAGAGATGCAAAGACAGGGAATCGGTGGGTCTAGCTGTTCTATACCAGTCAAGTTTATTTATTTTTTATTCATCCATCAGTTTGGAAAACCAGTGTCCGTCCTCACTCCGTGCTTTTATGTGTTGCCTGACATCATCCCTGGCCGTCTCCACCATGTGGAATCGGGACTTCCCAGCTCCCGGGCTGGAAGCTTCCGGGCATCCCTCCATCTCCTGTCCTTCCCTTCCAGCCTCACTAACACGGGCCACCCTGGTCAGGAGAACTGAGAAAGGGGTCTTGTGTGCTGTGATCTCCCCTCGTGCACGTCTCTGGGGGCTTGACCGCCATACTCGGCGGAACCCCCGACATCGCCCGTGATGGACACGGGGCGAGACCAGGCTCAGCACACTGACTGCGCCATGGACAGAGTTGGGACAGAGTGGCGTTGAACTTGAAGCGGCCTGACTCGTCTGTCCCTGCTCCCCCAGGGCTGAGCTCCAGGTGCCAAGAGTCACAGCCAAGGGTAAGCGGGGCTCTCCACCAGGGTCCTTTCGACGGGCCAGTTGATTCTGCTGCCGACAGCTAACGTGTGTCCTGTGCTTCAGGGTTGGACACTAAGCGCCACGTGCGTGTTAAGCTTTTTTACTTTCTCGGCAACCCTAGGACGTGGCTGCTGCCGTGACTTCCATTTAGAGGTTAGCACACTGTGCAGGCGGTTGAGCAACTGACTTTTGGAACCTAATCCGCCAGGGCTGGGAGTCAGAACCCAATGGTCTCCAAAGGCAGCCCCTCGGCAGCATTATTTGGGGAAACTGCTGAAAAATACAGCTCCCTGGGCCCCCACAGGGAGATTCTTAGCGGGGCCCAGGAGCATGCATTTAAAATACTCTCTTCGGGGGTGGGTGCCTGGGTGACTCGGGAGGTGTCGGCTGCCCCGTGATGCAAGGTGGTCACTTATGGTCACCCGCTTGCCAGAAATCTGACGGGTGCCCGTGCACCAGAGCCATCTTCTGAGGTTTCCAGCCATCGCTGGGATACAGGAGCCTGGCGGGGATCAGACTGGCCGCTTCGTCACCCGTGAGGCTGGACTGGAAATTGGGGCCCCCTGCCTTCCCCGTGGAGTCTAGACTTGGGTGCGGGCGGGAAGCTGCCAGCTGAAATTCTCCCAGATCCAAGAGGCAGGTGCTGCCCTAGGAGGCCACGGGGGCCTTAGGTTCATCTGGCCGGTTCCGGGCAGCGAACGGGCCCCAGCGAGAACCCGGTGAACGGCTCATTTCTCCTCTCTCGGTTGAGGCCTGCCAGCGGGGCACTTCAGCCCCAGTCCTTGCTACGGAAGTTACCTCCAAAGCGGCTTATTCCTGGGTGGAGGGAAGTCCTCACAGACCGTCCCACAAAGACTGGCCGTGACTCGGGCTTCGGTGAGATGTACGCCGGGGCGTGAATACAACTGTTTTAACAACAACAACAGATGGCAGGGGCGGGGCTGGGTGATCCCAGGACTCCAGTGCCCTGGCTCAGACGACAACTTTCATGAGTGCGGTTTGGGTCCATCGAGCTCGTGCATGCTGCTGCTCCCCATGCTGTCACTGTAGCAGTTTTCACGGATGGCGAGGCCAAGTGCGGTTTCCTGTGACTAGGTAACTGTAGAGTGAGGATGCCTGCTGGCCGGTTCCGCTGTGCTTGTCCTATAACCTGCTCGGGGACATTTGCATGCCCCCACTCATAGAGCACACCTGCCTCCAGGTAGAACGGGCACCAGTGCCCACTTTAACCTGGGCCCAGGTGACTCTTCCGTGCCGGATGCTCAAGGAGCGCCCCACTCGCCGCATCCCCACGGTCCGCGAGGCGTATCTGATGTAGGCTCACTCCCTGATGGCACTTCAGGAGAGCCACTAGGTGACATCAGGGGGCGTTGTGTTCTGGGAGACAAGTCTTTAGTAGAACGTTCGTTGCTTGTCTGAGCAGGAACACAGGGCTGTCTGTGGCTGCGGCCGTCCCATCTGGAAGGAGCCATTGGCTGGATGTCATCACCCGGGAATGAGCACAACGAAAATTCTGGTATATTTATTTTCAACGTTTTCGGTATTGTTTCTGTACCTGTGACCTGAATCTACACGTGTTTATACTTGCGATGATGAGATCACACTCTCACGTGTTTCTGGACTAAGTGGGCCTTTTCCTGCTACTGTGCACAGTTGGTCAGGTGACTGGTCCAATGCAGGGATCTTAAAATACCCCTGACTGTTAAAGAAATATAAAACGACACTCAGGATAATCACAGCGCCAACAGGGATGGTTGACTGTACTTTAATTGCCCAGTAATGAGCATTTCGCGTAAGATTTGTACAGTCACATTCAAGATACATCAGACTAGGCAGAAATCCTTGCCTGCGCTGGATGACTATTTACTGAACTCCGTCGGCCTCAAGTCTTCGGGAATGGAGTGCCTTGGAGAAGAGTAGCATAATTTTATTGCTGACTCCTTGTCGTACAACATATGGCACAGGCTGTAACCAGATGCGTGTTACCTCACAGCGGTTTTACGCCGAGTCTCCCAACCACCGTGTGTGCGTCCTGTGAATAAGCCCACGGGTAGCACAGCACCTGCCAGGAGCGTTTGCTGTGCGACAGGGCGGACCATGGCGGCTGAGACCCAGCAGCCCTGTCCTGTGTGGTTTACTGTAGGGCCTGACCCTCACGTTTGTCGCGTTTGTAGAGCTCCTGCCCCAGCCCTCTCACGGGACGAGTGTTTGTGACTCTCCTGACACTGGCACACTCCACCACCACGGGCTGGTGAAAAGCAGAAAATGCAAAAAAGAGGGACAGGACAGGGACAGCACAGAGTGACGTATGGAGTTCGAGTAGTGGACGGAATGTTAAAGATGTTAAAAACTGTGATTTGATCTTAAAGAACAGAGAAAGAACTTCTTTGGGGGCAATTTTAAGACAAGTGTGCTACTTTGTTGTTTCGACCCCATGGGCGTGTCCTTCCTCTGTTTTGTTGGCGGTGTTGATGTCGGTGGTGGTAGTGTTGGTGTTGGTGATGGTGGTGTTGATACTGGTTGCTGTGGTGCTGCTGGCAGGGGTGTGGTTAATGTCGGTGATGGTGGTGTTGATGGTATGATATTGGCAGCGTTTCTGTCAGTGATGATGGCGTCGATGCTGGTGGTGTTGATGCTGGTGTTCATATTAGTGACGCTGGTGGTGTTGGTGGTGTTCATGTTGGTGTTTGTATTGGTGGTGTTCATGTCGGCAACAGTAGTATTGGGATGTTGGTGTTGGTGGTGTTAGTTTTGCTGACAGTCGTGTCGGTGTGGTGGCGTTGACATTGGTAGTGTTGATGATTGTGTTGGTGGTGTCAATGATGTTGGTGATGTGGTGTTGGTGATGCGTTGACGGTGGTGGTGATGATGTTGGTAATGTTGGTGTGGTGGTGCTGGCGGTAGTGGTGATGGTGTTGGGATTGGTGGTGGCAGTGTTGGTGATGTGGTCTTGGTATACTGGTGGTGACACCGGAGGTGGTGGTGGTGTGGGTGGGCTTCTTTGTGAGTTCTCGTTTTCCCAGTGGAAGGCTCTGTCGGAGAGACTGCTGTCTACCGGATGCCAAGTATCACTGGGATCGGAGATGCCGTGGCGAAGAGGTCCCCTGAGATGCCTCTTCTCGTGCAGGCCACTCCCCATCTGAGCAGGGCACCCATGTGACGAACAAGTCCCCACACAGAGATGGTATCAGAAAGCAGGGAGTGTGTGGACACAATAAAAGTGATAACCATCGGTAGATTGGTACAGAGCTGGGCTACGTTACGGTGAGCGACAGGGAAGGTCATCAGAGCGCACGAATGAGCGAAGCAGCTGGCGGCTGCATCAGGACAGACCCCCTCGCTGAGTGCAGGGGCAGGAGAGCGTCCGGGTGTGATGCACAGGAATGGAGCATCATTTCCGGCATTGAGCGCTGGCAGTCGTCAGCTGGGAGGTCGTCCAAGGGCTTGGATTCAGCCCTGAGCCCCGCAGGATTGGATGAAGTATGTGAATTCACCCAGAGACACAAGCAGATCGTTGAAACCCATTTACTTTTAGCTCGAGATCTTTCCTGGAAATTCACCAGAATGGATCTTCCCAGCTCTTGACCTTTCTCTAGAGGAAGCTGATTACGATCCACTCCAAACCAGCAGCACACACTCCACGTGGACCCTTCCGGAGCCCACGGTCCCCAGACGGGCTGCACCCTGCTCAGGTTATAGATCTGTCCTCCCCCACTCCTGGGTGATTCCCAGAAGTACCTTGTGGTTCTCTGAAGTCTGTGCTTCTCACAGAGCAATCTTCCCTCCTGGGGGTCATGGCCTCTGCTGCCCCCCATGAAAATATTTTTTTGGAAAAACAAGCTGGATACCGAGAGCCGATGAACTGCCGCAGAAAGTGCCTCCGTGGCCGCAAGCCTGTGCGCCCCGTCATCTGTCCTCGTTGGCGGCGGCAGAGGCGGCCAGCACAGAAGGAACAGCACGAGCGTGTCTGTGCCTCCCGCGAGCGGTGGGCCCACACACGCACGGCAGTGTAGAGGCTGGCTCCCCACCCCGTCCACAGAGCCGGGTGACAGACCACTAGTCTAGCCGGCTCTGTCTGCCCCCCCCGCCCCCACTACACTAAGCCCGTCTCCTTGTTCACGGCCCCTCCCGCCCCACTCCTGCCCGGGAGGTTGAACCCCCCTCCAGGGAGAGAGCAGATCCGGCCTGTGCTCCTCTACAGGTGAGCCGGCTCAGGTGGGCTGTGGAGGTGGGGGTGGCCCCTCCGGTCCCGCCCTGTGGCCCTCGGTGTCCCCCGGAAGCAAGACCTAAAACCCAGCGAAGTGAGACTCCGGGCTCCTGTCGCTGTGATAGGCCACCGGCAAAACTCCCCGGGCATCACAGCGGGTGGCAGGAAAACGGGCATTTGGCCGAGCTCCCTCCCCGCAGATGCACCGAGGAGCCTGTCACTGGGGCAGGGCCCCCGGGAGCCCACCGCCTCGGGGATGGTCTCCCGGGACTCTGCCCACGAGGCCCCGGGGGCCCAGAGGTTCATCCCCGCTCCCGGTTGTTTTAAAAATTATTGCTTCCGTTTCATCCTGAAAGTTGAGAGATTTGCATAAATTGCTGCCTTCGTCTTCCTCACTTTTTCTAAACTGGATAACGAACTCGCGTCTCTGCCCTCACATGCTGTGTGCAAATCACTAAAATCTATAAGCCTTGAATAGATGTAGAAAATCATACGCTGCTATGAAAGAGACCCATAAATGAGTCTTTGTATTTGAAGTTTTGTCATTTAACAAATGCATTGTTATCCATTATCCCTTCAATACTTAATAAACAGCTCATAATGAAACACAGGAAGGCACAATGGGAAAGGGCTTTTTTACCCTTCCTTTCTCTCCAAAACAGCTATTTCCTTGCAGGTAGTAATTTTGTTTTAAGAAGAACGATGTTTAGCGCCAGGCTTTTTAATAAAACATGTGTGAGAGAATAATTCTCCTAAAACATTCTGTATCTACAAAAATCTATATGTGGGAGAACCTGAATTATCCACTAATAGATTTTATTACATAGCAGTTAAGAATTTTTCTGGAGACATCTAGTCAAAGGCATCAATCTTGGGTAACAAGGCACGGGAGAGAAAGGGACTTACTGAAAACTGGCATTCTTCCCGTCGTGGGGAATTCGTTACCTGCTCTGGGGCTACTGTTTCCTTCTAGAAGGTGGAGCGCTCTAGGCCGTGGTTCAAGCATGGGACGTTTTGTGCGCGGCTAACACGATAAGTAAGGGAGTCAACGTGTATTCACTTAATCCACGTTCTCTGGGGGTGTGTGCCTGCCAGCGGAGTGTCTGCACTGGGGAAACCGAGGCACTGAGAGGCTGTCCTCAGGTAGCCGGCCTTGAACAGCAGGAGCAGCAGGCAGAGACTCGAACTCAAGAGGCCAGGGGCGGAGGCCCACGATGGGGTGAGGAGGCCCACACGGGGGTACACTCGCTGTTTTAATACACAGAGACATTCTCATTTAGGTGGGAACGGCCACTTAGAGGCTGAAAGAAGGTGAGAGGGACTCGAGGGAACCAGGGGCGGAGAGCAGGAGGCAGAGGAAGAGAGCATTCCAGACACCTGGCGCGTAAGGGAAACCCACCGCGGGACTTTCCCGGGTGTTTGCTGTGAAATCTTTCAAACTTACAGAGCAGCTGAGCCAGGAACACCCGTACGGCCCCCACGTAAGTTCCGCGCTTAACGTGTCGCCGCGCGGGCTCCTTCACACGCCCAACCCTCCGTCCCGTCGCTGTCTGGACTCCAGAACGGATGAACGGGGGCCACAGCCCCGACACTCCACGTGCACCTCACGGAACAGACGTCAGTATTTGTTGGCGGTCTTGAGGCAGACGTTCCCAGAGAGAAAAATGCACACGTGGCAAGTGTGACAAACCAAAACTGCCATCGAGGCACGGAACGTTCCAGAAAGTCCTCTTGTGCCCGGCCCCAGAGGCGATCGCTGCTCTGACTTCTCACTACCGCTTGCCCGTGGTGCGTCCATTAGTGCACCTGTTTGGGGTGCACCTCAGGCTCGGTTTGGGTTCTGCCTTTTAGCAGTGGGAAGCTGCTGGCCATTTGGGGCTGTTCAGACATCCTGCTGTGGGCAGGTGTTTTCTGCGTTTCCCTGGTGAGCGAGCACTCTTGGTCTTGTCTTTTGTTTTATTTTTGAGAGAGAGACAGAGACAGAGTGCAAGCGGGGGAGGGGCAGAGAGCGGGAGACACAGAATCCGAAGCGGGCTCCAGGCTCCAAGCTGTCAGCACAGAGCCCGACGCGGGGCTCGAACCCACGCACCGCGAGATCACGACCTGAGCCAAAGTCGGACGCTCCACCGACTGAGCCACCCAGGTGCCCCGGTCGTTGTCTCTTTATGTGACATCAAGACAGCGGCCCAGGCCTCCGTGCGCTTACCATCCGTGGGGCGGGCGTGTTTCGATCTCCCCTCCACCCACCTCTCTCTGTGTTAAGTGCATCTCCGTAGATGGTGCGTATCTGGGTGCCGATGTTTCTCTGTGAGTTCTGCCAGTTCGCACCCTGTGATGGGATGTGTGCGTCCTCTCAGTTTTATTACTGATGTGCTTGCAGTCAAACGTCTGTCTCCCTTTGTGACTTTTCTTTTTCTCATTTTTCCCTCTTATATAAATTGATTTTTTTTTTTTTTTTAGAATTTTACGTTACTTCTTGGATTCTTACTTCTACCCTTTACGTTATGTTTAGGGCTGCTGTAGGGATTAAAGTGCACACCATCTACTTGAAGTTTCATTTAGAAGGAGGCTGAGGCAGAGCCTTGGGGGCACAGGGGGCGGGGGGTCAGGGCTCAGCAGACACTGGTTGGCTCGTCCACAGCGCAGTGAAAGAGGACTTTCAGAGTGTTCTGGCTCAAGTGACCACAAATGTACACTCTCACTCTCCTTACTGTGTAAATATCGACGCTTCAATAATTAATGGTAAGCAAACTCGGGGGACAGCATGGCTCCCGTTTTTATTAGCTCTTTGGAAATCATTCAGTTTAATAACTGCTGAATTTTTGAATCCCCTTAATATAAAAAGCGTTGAATGTTAGGATAAACTCAGAGCCTCCTCACCTGCCCCACTTTGCAGGTGAGTCTCGGACGGTCCCAGGAGGTCGTCCCCCAAAACTGACCCAGTTGTTCCCCAGGATCTGTGGAAGCCCTACGCATCCCGCTGGCTGTATCTCCTCTGTGAGTGGAGTTCAGCTGAGCTAAGGCCCTACGACTCCCCACTCCTCTGGAGGAACCTCCTCCCCATGTGGATGGAAGCCTGGGGGCCACGGGCCGGGAACAGCAGAGTTGGGCGTATGGGTGAGCGAGGATCGGACTCAGGAGCAAAGTCTCAGGCTGCACAGGAAAGGGTCCTCGGGTTGCCCAATGTGGCTGGAGGGTGGCCCGCCATCCCACAGCCCTGCCACTTGTGCAGGGACCCCCAGACATTGCGCTGAGAGCCCGCCCTCAGTTTCCCCAGGGAGTGGAGGTTGTGAGTGAGATCCCAGGTAAGGGGCTGCTTTCCGTTCATCTGGGCCCAGGGCCAGACGCCTCTGATTGATCCTGGCTCCCGCAGCACCCCTGCATGTCACGTGCTCGTCCCCAGAATGTGGGTGACGGTTCTGTCTGCCCCAGGGTGGTTGGCAGGGTCAGCAGGGTAGTCCATCCAGAGCTGTTAGATGGGCACCGGCCCGTCTCAAGTGTCACCGAGTCGTCACTGGGCCCTCATGACTATTACTGTTAGTTTTACGATGGCTCTTGTTGCTGTGACGATGGCTGGCAGCGTGAGGACCGTCACTTCCCTGCCAGGAGCCACCAGGGTGTCCTCGTTGGTGATGTGGGGTCTCCCAGCTGCGTGGGACCTCTTTGGCGGCAGCATGGGGGAGGGGTCGGTAATCTGTCTGCATTACCATTGTGTTTCTCAGATAACGGACACGGCATGGGCTGTGCTCAGAAATGGAAATTAAATTTTTAATAGGCTCTCCGGTAGTTACAAAGACAGGAGGGCACTGGAGGCCCCAGCCTGATGGCCACAGATGACGGAGTCATTACTCACACTTGCCTTGGGGGCCCAGAGTGGGCTCAGATGCTCACATGGGAGCGAGCCCACAGGCGGGACTCGCTCATAACAACCGTGTGTCAGGAGCACCTGGGTGGCTCAGCCGGTTAAGCATCCGACTCTCGATTTCAGCTCAGGTCGTGATCTCACAGTTTGTGGGTTTGAGCCCCACGTCAGGCTCCATGCTGACAGCACGGAGCCCGTTTGGGGTTCTCTCTCTCTCTCTCTCTCTCTCTCTCTCTCTCTGCCCTTCCTCTGCTCGTGCTCACTCTCCCTTTCAAAATAAATAAATAAACTTAAAAAAAGAAAGAAAACGTGTTGTCCGAGTCTCCCACCTCACCCGGCCGTCGGGTTCGCCCTCAGACCGCGACGTCCCCAGGGGGAAGCACAGACTGTGTGCTCGCACAGGAGTGGAAGGCACAGAGCGAGAGAAGGGGCTGCATTTTGCAACTTGTGTTCCTGCCCCAGGAGGCGCCTGCACCCGCCTACCGTGAAAAGTTTGACCCTCTGACAGGCTCTCTGTGGGGTTAAGCGGGAGCATTTCCTGTTAAAGTCAATGTTCATATTTCATCTTTGCGAGTTGTGTTTAAACCATTAGCCAGTCAAGCACCCCATCCTATGGCCTCATGGCCCGGGGTCCTGAGAGGTCCTGGGCGCAAGAGGTGCCCTGGGAATTTCAGGCCCCGACGCGGGCACGTTCAGGTGTCCATTGGAACCCTCTTGCCGTGGAGACAGGAAGTGCAAACTCCTTATGTTTGCACATCTGGAACAGCTAACTGTCTCTGCAGTAGGGTGCTGAGCGAGCCTCTCCAGGAGCCAGGCTCTGCGTCCACAGCGGGCGGCACTAACACGATCGGGAGAAAGAACTGTCTTCTCCTGTAGGTAGTGGATGATCTCCAAGGTTTTTTCTGGTCAGTGCCAGAACCGCGTTTTTCTTGGTGCCCTAGATGGGTCGTATGTGCTCATGCTGGGGGCAAGAGGAAAGCCAGAGTCGGGAGGTGGTACCACAGTCCAGCGTCTTGATTCAAGCTGTTTCTCCATATCTGATGTTAAAGCTTCGTAGTTCCACCGTCCATGGCTCCTTCCAGCATGCAGCTTAGGACAATGTAGAAAATATGTTATTCTGTCCGGCTTCTGTGCAAAAGAGCCGTTATAAATGGATGGCATAGGGGGACCCAGGGAAATTGAGACGGAGTCAAGGCCCCCCAAGGAAATGCTGCTGATTATTGCTGTTTACCAAGCTCCCTGTCCGGGCACTGAGAGTCAGTTAGGAATAATTGTAATGCAGGTGGGAAGAATCCTGGCTGAGAGGTCAGGAGCCCCCTTCAACCCGCTGACCCCACCGCCTCTGTGCACACGCTCTCCATGCCGCAGAGAGCCACCCTGGCCGCCGACTCGAGAGGGGCTCGGCAGCTGGAGAGGAGCGTGTTCTGGAAAGCATGTGTGCCATGCAGATTAAACGGGGGTTCCAGAATACTCGTGACAAGCAGAGACACCGGTGGGTGTTACCGCCTTCCATTAGGGCACCGCAGGGGAGCTCGGCCGGACCCCACTAACGAAACTTCTCTGTTCTCTTCTTCCTAGGTAAGTGATCCCGCTTGGACACGCGTGCCCATACCCACCCGCCTCGCCCGCGAGGACGTGTCTCCGCTCCCGGGGCTCCCCCGTGGGTGCCGCGTGAAGGTCCTGCGTGGACCGCGAAGACCGGTGAGCGGATCTGCCGCTGCGGCCGTGCGTGGGCGACACCGGTCACGTGTCCGGGTCTGCGGGGGCGTCACTAACTTGCGCGCGTAGGGGAGGGGTGCAGAGGAGGCAGTGAAGCCGTGAACCAACGAGCAGTTGGTGTGGACGCTCTGACTTGAGAAGCCAGTGTAGAAAGCGGGTAGACTCCACCGGGGTGCAATCCGCGAGGTCCAATCGAGAGAGCGCAGGATTCCAGGGAGAGCATCAGACCCGCTCGCACCGTAGCAGCCCGGCGTTCTGGTCTGTTCTGTGTGACCCGGAGGTGCGGGCTCCTGCTGGGACCCCGTTTTCTGCTTCGCGGGGTCCCCTTGGGCTGCTTCTTCGAGGCTCGGGTTGTCCTTCTGTTTGTGGCAACCAGTTCAGAGGTGTTTTTGGGTTCGGGAAATGTTAACGGTAAATAGCTGAAGGTGTCTCCTGCTCCCTGGAATCCAGACCGATGCGGGTGTGGCGTGAATAGGTGTGGTCAGGAGACGCTCTCTTTGCGCCTGAGCCGTGCGCTCTCTTAGAGCGGGATTTATCGCTCTCTCTAAGCTTACGTGGAAGTTTACGCGCGTTACTGTTTTTAGAAAGAAAAGAGCGAAGCCGGGCAGTGGGCACTCCCGCACCTGCGGTGACCTGCGTCCATACCCACCCCGCGTTGCGCAGGGGTGTCAGCAGTGGGGAAGAGGTCAAGGCCAAGCGCAAAGTAGAAACACGCCAGGGGTGATGGTTGTCGTTGTCCGAGCTCGCGCAGTCCTGCGTGCTGGGAACGTCTTCCTGAGTGCTACGGGAGCCTCACGTTTGGCTGTGAGCTTCCTGGCGTCCAGCGAGTGCAGGGAAATGCGACATCATGAGCCGGAAACATTCTTCCTTCCTTTTTGCTCCCGGTGGAAAAGACTTCTACAGAAGTTAGTTCCTTTCAGACAATATTCGGAACATTTCTAGACCAAAGACCCAGGTTTTGTGTGGTTGTTTGGCCATTTCACTTAATAAAACAGCGGGAATAACAGTAGAATCCAACTCACCGATGTCGTGTAGGCCAAAGATGATTTGTCCGAATGAACATTCCAGCAGTGGCTTGATTGGATCCCAGGGAGAACCTGGGGTCGCCGCGGTGGGGTACGCACCCTGGGAAGCACAGGGAAAGGCTGGACCAGGCCGCGGCGGCCTGGGGTGTTGGTTGTGAGTGGAGTAACCAGCCTGAGAAATGGGACGCACGGTCAGGGGGAGGACCTCTGGGGAGAAGGGGCCCATCGCGGACCCAGGAGGAGGGCATGGCCAGAGATCTCACGGAGCGTGGGCAGCTGGCGGGCCCAGGGTGCAGGCCTAATTGTGAATGTGAGGGACTTTCTTTTAAAAGAGGATGAAAGAAACAGAACAAAAGGTCCTAAAGAATGATTCCAGTAAAAGTGAATGTAAAAGCTGTTTTGAAGACGCGGCCCGGATGTTTCCTCGGGTGAGCACGTTCGCGGGATCGTGAACGCTGGACTGTGCTGTGCAGGCTCCGTGTCGGTGGGACTCGCCCCGCATCTGTAGAAGGACAAAGGTCACGGGTCATATGAGGGCATAGGTCACACTTTACCTGGAGTCCCGATGTGGCATTTGACCGTGGGGGGATTGAGTCGAGGGTCCAACTACCCACATCCTGAACAAAGTGGGAAATTTCTTCCGTATCATCTGCTTGATGTGATTCAACAGGCCAGGTAGGTCTGTGGAAAATAGACCCAACCCTTCCACTTCCCTTTGAGTATCGCCACTTATTCTCATGTGTCTTTGGCTCACGCCACAGGGAGATACCGCGGTCCCACCGAGGACGCCAGGGCTGGCAGCGTGCTTTTTACAGAAATCCCCCTTCCTTGCCCTGGGCTCTGGGGCGGATGCGTCCAGCTCCCTGTGGCCTCGTGTCCCGCCCTGGATCAGGGAACTGCTGTCCTTGGAACGGGGACCTCACTACTTACAGCTGTCTGGAGGCGCTCTGCAGTCCCTGGGGCTTGGCGCTCAGTGCCTCGACTCTGGGAGGTCTGTGTGGTTCCTACGTGCTGTCTGCAGATGGGGAAACTGAGGCCCAGAGAGGCTGGGCAGCTATTCAGGACCACACAGCACCTGGTGATGAGCCATCCTGACCCGCCTGTGCAGGGCTTCTGGGCCTGGTCTTCCCCGGGCAGACGCGTGGGGGGCAGGGGCCCGGGCTACAGGTGCTCACCTGCATGCCGGGCGCCGTGGACGATGCAGCCAGGTGTCCTCGTCACGTGTAAATCTGACTGATCTGAAACACGGTGACATGGCTCCTTTCCTGATGGCCGTGTGTGGCAATGTGGTCCTTGATCTGGGCCCAGAGTCAGCGGGAGGGAAGTGCACGCCCCGCCTCAGCCCCGCACGGTGCCTGCTCAGTGCTTTCCAGGTCCACCGAGGCCTGGATTTGGGAGGCGCGTCTGGTTTAAGGAGGGAGAGATGCACAGGGCGGGTGCTCAGAGCGCGGAGCAGGGACAGTGCTCCTGTTCCAGAACACAGCTCAGCACTCATGGCTTCGCTGGCAACGTTTTGCTGAAGATGTAGGGCTTGAGGCTATATTTCTTGAGGAAATTACTCTTAAGTTCGTGCCTGCTTTCATTCACGTCTGGAAGGAAGGTCTGTGATGTGAGGTGTGGGGGGCGTCCCAGTGGCTGCCGCAAGGTGAGGGTGAGAAAGAGGTGAATTTGGGCAGGAAGGGGCAGGGGCCGCTGTCGCCCTGACTGGTGGCGGGCTGGCGGGGGGAGGGAGGCTCTAAGCCGGTCCTGAACACGCGGGAACTGGCCCCGCGTCCCCTGGCTCGCCGGGAGTGCGCTGTCCCTGCGGGGAGCAGCTCTGGGATCCAGTCCACGGTCCCGGGAGCCAGGGACTCAGGCGTGACTCACTTTCTGCCTTCGTTCCTGTGACCCTAGGGACAGAAAGAAGGTAACCCCACGGCCGGAGGAGCCCAACACGGACTTTGGGTCTGGGCAGCTGACTCTGACTTGTTCGTGGCTCTCAAGGGTCAGTGCTAACGGGGCTGGGGGCCGGGATGGGGCTGTTGCCTGAGTCACGACCCTGGCATCCAGCCCGTACGGGATAGGTGCTAAGTAGCTGTCGCGGGAACAGCGAGATGGAAGGAACAGCACGTGAGTGTATCTTCCCTCCCACGGGCCGGGGTGTCGGGGGCCACGGGGGGGCCGGGCTCCGCGTCTGCCTGCTCGCACATGGCGGACTGCTGCTCACTCCACGGCCCCACAAGGGCTCCCCTGTCTGTCCTTTCAATTCGTTGTTACGTATTCCCTACGAGCAAGTGACGTGTCGGGAAAGAATCATGCACGGAGGACCAGATGCGGCATCCGCATGGGGGGTCGGAGGCAGATGAGGGTGGAGTGTCAAAGACCCACCGTAGGGCGGGCTGTGGGGCTCCCTGCTCCCTCCCCGTCAGCGTCCTGAATGCGAATAAGAACCAAGAGAGAACAACTTCCGGTCGGTGCTGAGTGTCCAAATCGAGTGTGGGAGGGAGCAAGCAGCGTGTGACGTGCTGTCCCGGACGTGAGTCTTTTCCGGAATCCTGAGTGAGGAACCTGCACCTTCAGTGGACGAGCCCTCTTTGCAGATGGGGAAACTGAGGCCCGGAGGGGCCAGGCAGCTCACACGTGGTGCAAGCGAGAAACAGCTCGCGGCCCCTCTCCGTCCTTCCCACACGCCGTCACCGCGGCACCTGTGCCTTTGCCTCCGGGTCCTCTGAATGCGGGAAGAGTGAAGTCCCTGGGTAGCAGGGCTGTTTCCGCCCCATGCTTCCTACCACTGCCGGCCGGGTTCTGGAGCGCGGCGGGCCTGCGGGGGTGTTTTGAGTGAAGGGAATGTGGCGGAAAACTGCCAAGGCCTTAAACGTGTCCACGTGACTCCTTCCTTCCCCCTCGAGGACACACCCTCCATCTTTCTGCTCCGCGACTTGGCCAATCAAAGCGTTAATCCGGGAACATGTGTATGCCTCGAGGGGAAGGAGACACACCTGCCTGCAGGGTTTGGGAAAGGAAGGGCACAGGGTACAAGGCAGACCCGCGTGTGGCGATGCGGGCGGCCCACGACCGACCTCCTGCCCGGCGTCCCCAGGGTGAGGAATGTCCATCCGTCCGTCCACCCATCAACCCATCGGGGGCCGCTCTTCTCACTCGGGCGGAACCGGTGCAGGGCGACCGGTGTCCAGAAAGCCCCGGACACGCAGAGAACGTCGAGGTCCGACCACGCAGACACGAGGTCACCTGTAACCACGACTCTGTCCTATAACCACGCAGTTTCCCTACGACGCGGCTTCAGTGACACGCACCCCATTGCGAGGGTGTTGGGTTTTCTTATCTGCCTGAGTGAGTTTGCAACATGTTGTGTGAGTTTTTCAGTAGAATATAGTTTCTTAAGTCAGATGCAACAACTAAAAATAAATATATATACACACACATACACAGACGTTTATAAATACAGACATTTTCTCCAAAGGTAATTTTTCTAAAAGCCAGAATAGCTTTTGGTACCACATCTAATTAGGAGATTGTAGAACAACGCAGAGCCATCTTGATTATAATAACCGTCTTCAGATAATGCGCTGTTAAATTAGCTCACTCAACATCTATTTTGTAAGTAGATTTGGTTTATTTTTAGTTCTTATTTGAAGCCAGGAATCCAAATGGAGGAGAAGGGTTTCAGCGAGCTTGTGAGACCATGGGGACGGTGCCCGGGGGCTTAGCAGGGCAGCGCCTCCGAGCAGTTCCGTGCTTTCCGGGAGGAAGTTTGAAGAAAAGCCATCAGCACAGGCAGCCTTCGCTGTGCCTCAGAGACAAGCTTCCACTCGAAGAAAAAGAAATGATGCGCTCACAGAAAACAGCACAGCCGGCAAACATGTGGCCGCGATTCTCAAATTGCCAAGGTCACCCAAAACAAGGCAAGTCTGAGAAACTGTGACAGCCCAGCCCTGTGGATCCCAAGGAGACATGAGGATTAAGTGTCGTGTGGGGTCCTGGGCGGGGTCCCAAGGGTGTCAGAATAGTGAACAGACTTGGGGCGCCTGGGGGGCTCAGTCGGGTGACTGTCCGACCTCGGCTCAGGTCATGATCTCACAGTTCGTGAGTTCGAGCCCCGCATCGGGCTCTGTGCTGACGGCTCAGAGCCTGGAGCCTGCTTCGGATTCTGTGTCTCCCTCTCTCTCTGCCCCTCCCCTGCTTGCACTCTCTCTCTCTCAAAAGTAATAAACATTTAAAAAGTTAAAAAAATGAATAGTGAACAGACTTCAGTTTGTAACCGTGGGTCAGCATCTGCTTGCTGTGATAACAGCGGCAGGTGCCACAGTGAGGTGCAGTGGCGGGGGGGCCTCTCTGTCCCGTCTTTGCAACTTTTCTGTAAATGCAAAACTTTCCTAAACTTCAAAGGCCGTTTTAAAAACTCATAAACAAGATCAATTAGAACACCCGCTTCTACCACTGGAGCAAAACCGCGGCCAGTGCAATATTCTGGTATATTCTGCCATCTCTGTGCCCCGGGGTTCGCCGGGGGAAACCACGTGGGGGGTACAAGTTCGTATCCTGTTTCCCCTTCTTGTTGTGGGAACACAGCATCGTCCCCGCGTCTCTAAAAACAATGTGGCCGATCAGTCCACCAATAGGGAGATCCGTATGTAAGTAAATGCCTTCTGGGAGAACATCGCCTCCTCCTGAAAGTGGAAGTGAGCTCAGAAATGGATTCGGTGTGGCACACCCCTCACGCCCCATGCAGCCTGAGGGGCCCCCCTGCTGTGGGGTCTTGATGCTCCAAGGCGGAGACCCAGGCCTGGAGAAGCCGCCCTCACCTGTTGGGAGCTGGTCCTCGGCCACATCCGGCCAGTCGGTGCTCGTGCAGCTGAGTCCCTGCCCGCTGGCGGGCGAGGAGCTGGCCCCCACTCAAGGGAGGCTGGAGCGCCGTGTGGAGGACCATGAGCGTCCCGGAGCCACCGCAGGCGCAGCTGACCTGGGCTCTGCGGCACCGCACGCGAGGGCTCAGGATGGGGGCACAGCACTTCCTGCTAATTGAGGAGCCCACGTGTCTTGAAAACAGGGCCCCGGTGTTTCGTTACTCTCGCGAAGCCGACACCGGAGCGTTTTTCAGCGATTGCTCATGAAATGCTCTCCCCCTCACCCACGTCCTCTCCTTCTGATGACCTACTTTTGGTCTCCGTTTCCAGCACTGGCAGAACTGGGTCATGAGAGGAGGCAGGCTCCGCGATGTATGTTTTCACGGACTCAGCCATTTTACGTGCCGTTCTGCGGGCCCGAGATGCGCGGAAGCTTATTATTCAAACTGCAAATGGGCAGCAGCTTGGAGCAGAGGATGGTCAATTTAAGTGATCGGGGCTCATTTCTCCCTGCATTCGAGAATCTCTTTGGCGGGCCTGGCCGTAAAAGCCCACAGGGCCTTCTGAGCTCTCACACGCACACACGCATGCACAAGCCCAGCCACCAGGGAGGGAGCACGAAAGAGGTGTGGCCCGATGATCGTAGACGCGAGAGAGCACTGGCCTCCGCCGACCAGACCGTGACGGCCCGCGGCCAGGCCACGGGGCAGAGTCTGGCTCTGATTTAGTGCTTCGCCGTCCTTAGAAACCGGAGACCTCACCTCCGCGTCAGCAAACACAGTGGGCCTGATTGCAGACTCTGGACGGGTGGGAACAAGAATAAACGAGTGCCGGCGAAGGGTGTCTTTGTGAATTTCAGCATCCCAGCGGGCACACGTGGCAGTTCTCAAGAGCAGATAAAAGGAACTCATTCTCTGTGAGCATCTTATCAGGCATGTAGGAATTTTCCAGATATTACTCTACAGTGTATCCATGAAAAAAAGAAAAAGAACACCCGAGCTTCACCACTTAGTGTGTCAGTGCAGAATCCCAGTAAAGGCATGGAAATGGACGGAGGGAGGGGAATGGAAGAAAATACAGGATGTCATCTAGGTCCGGGGTCCCCAAATGTGGATTTCCAGGCCCTGCCTCAGAAAACCAGCTGGCGGTGTGGACCAGGGCGGGGAGTCTCTGTGCCCCCCAGGCGATTCGGATGTACACCCACCCGCCAGCCACGGTGTAGGTCGGTGATCGTCCCAGACGGAGGAAACTTCTAGCCCACTCGATAACATGCGCCACCCGTCGGTATCTTCGGCCGCCTCGCACTCTTAGAACCCACCTTCCCGAAAATAGCTTAGGACACGCGTTTCTAGCACTGCCGTAATCCCCCAGATGTTCAGCGGTGGGTATCCGATCACGTGGCAATGATGGGGAGTAGCACCAGGGTGGCCAGCCTTCACACCAGGCAGCAGTGGGACCTATGGGGGACAGACCTGTCTCTCCAGGAGGGACTCACCAGCCCACCTGGCAGATCAGGACATTCAGGTAATAAGTGTCCCGTCGCCCCCCTTTGATGGAGGTGAAACTCAGCGTCCCTGCAAACCCTCTGAACCAGCCCCTCGTGCCTTAAATCAGGATCCCCAAGGACAGATCAGAGCCTCACGGAGCACAAGGTCCAGACCCATCCGGAAACCCCGCATGCACCCCATATACCACTCCTGGAGTTGTCCTCTTTCTGAACACCCCTCAAAAGGAGCACCGGAGAGTATAGAAGACAGCATATTTCAAATCACTAAATTTCTGGGTTGAAGATCTTTCTGATCGGATTTTCAAACAACTTTAAATGAATAACGCTCCACTGAAAACCACACACAAAGCTACCCAGGCTTTCAATAAGGAAATTTCAAATGCTGAATATAGATGCAGCTGATATTTACAATGATTTCCAAATGATGTTAACCCAGCCATTAGCAAAGTTTACAATTGATTTTAATGAGAACCTTCACCATATGGAAAAATCCCCCCGCCCCTTCTCTCTCTCCCTCCTTTCTTACCCCTAAAATATGATGCTCACTCCATAACATCCTGAGATACCAGCTGTGCGTGAAAAACTTGCTGTCTATCAGCATCTGTGAATGGCAATAGGATGTCCTTACCTCTCAAGTGCAAGACGTGACACCACGGGGACCAGCGCTCAGCCCTTCCCCCTCCCCACCCCCCCTTCTCTCCCTAGTGCCTCCTACACCCTCTGTCCCACCTCCTGCCTTCCTGTCCCCAGCACCTGTCACTCACATCTCCCTTCAAAGCTCACTTCGAATGTCACCTCCTCCAGGAAGCCATACTTGATTACCTCCCCCTCCCCTCTGCCCACGCACATATAGCTGAATCTCCGATCAGCCCTTGCTGCTTCTTTCAGGGCTCACGTGTCATTTGAATCCCAGTGACTGTTGTCCAGACCTCCTGCATGAATCTTCCCTAGATGTGGGCTCCCTCCAGGCGGAAGGCAGATCCTGGGAGCTCTGAGAACGGCACCGGTGGGCATCTATACAGCTGGGATGAGGCCCCTGCTGCTCAGAAGCAGCCGTCCCGGGAGCAAGATGGCTGCCCCCATCCCGCTCACCCCTGTGCCCTCCCAGGCTCCATCTGCTTCCGTCCAAGCAGGGGCAAGGGCATTAATTGAGTGACCAGACGTTTACTGAAGCCACATATTTCCTGGGCCCGAGGTTGACTGGTGATATATTGACATGAGCCTCACCGAATTAAGAGTGATAGATTTATTTTGCCTCGGGAAACACAGATGGAATTTTGGCCCAGATATTCATCATCTCAAGAGCAGGTCTGGAATATTGTGGCCCAGAGGATTTAGATGGTCGTAAATATGCTGTTTTCTGGACGTGGGGACGAGAGGCCACCGGCGGCCGCTGTGGGCTGGTGGGAAGGGCGAGGTCCTGTGGAGGCCTCGGAACAACTTGCCTTGGCCACTGCGTGGCCTTGAGCCTTGGGGACAGGGGGCCGGTGGACACCCTGGGCCCCACCCTACCCCTGGAATCAAGACACCATTGTCCCCACGCTTCCCTCAAAGTGTCAGGCACAGCACAGGGTTCAGAATCGTGTTCGGGTGACAATAAAAGGAGGTTTTGTTCAATGTGGAATTTGCTTAGTTTTACATCCAGCAACCAATGAAAAGGTTTAAAATCTCAGGTGCCCCAGCCTGCTGTCCCCCTCCTGGGTCCAGGGCGATCACTTCTCATGGCATGGCCTGGGACCCCCACCTCAAGCCTGCAGGGTCAGCACAGAAGGACTCGGGACGCATGAAGGCCCACGGAGCCCCCTGGCCGCTCCCACACAGCCAGCCAGTTAGATTATGCTTTTCCAGCAGGTGGGACCCTCCTCACAAGGCCTCTCTTCGAGCTGCACACGCTGTCTGTCAGGAGTTGGGGGGGGGGGGTCCCTGCTCCGTCCCAGGTGTCCTTCCTGAGGATGTGATTGAGCTGTGGCTGCCATCACACGGAGCGTCACTCTGCATGGAGATCCCAGGAGCAGACACACAGCAAATCCCGGGTTCCGCGCCACACTGCCATCCTCCCGCTGAAGGGCCCTACCTCTCTTTGAACCACAGCCGGGAACAGAGAGCACCGCGCACAGTGACAGATGCAGACCAAATCATTGCCTCGGACGTATTCGTCCTCTCGGAAGGCTAATCGAACAGCCTCCCTCCCTTCCCCTCCCCCCCTCTGGCTTGTCCAGTTTTCACAGAGACGCCACCCCGTGCACCTCCCACCTGCTCCCGGGCGAGACCCAGAGTCCCTTTCTCTGCCAGCCGGGCCCCTGGCCCTCCCTGACGTGATGCCTCCAAGAGCTGCTCTCTTGCCCGGATGCTGTCCCCACTCTCCCGGCCAGCCTGGCAGGCCCTGCGCTGGGCAGTGGACTCCGGCCTCCTCTTCCCGCAGCCCTGGGCCCTCGGTGCAACAGGGACAGGCCCGCAGACCCACACATCCTGCTCTGACCAAGCAGCCCGTTCAGCGCTCCGCCCCTTCTCTGCCACCGCCCTCGCTCCCCAGGACAACACCTGTCGTTTGTGGAGCCCACGTCAGACACGACCTGGGCATCACGTCCTGCCCCTCGTCTCTTGGACTCCCCGGAGATACGCTAACAGCCTCTACTTTACAGGTGGGGAAACCGAGGCACAGTGGCTATGCTGCACCGCACTTGGCAGGCAGGATCTATATTCTCGCCACCCTGGAAGGGCATCTGCCCCCAGCATGTCCCTGAGTCCCAGCATCACGGAAAATAGTTTACAAGGTCAGTTGGCACACGACTCGGCAGCTGGGCTGTTTTTTTTTTTTAATTTTTTTTTAACATTCATTTTTTGAGAGACAGACACAGTGTGAGTGGGGGAAGAGGCAGAGAGACAGAGGGAGACACAGAATCCAAAACAGGGTCCAGGCTCTGAGCCGTCAGCACAGAGCCCCACCCGGGACTTGAACCCACAAACCGCGAGATCATGACCTGAGCCAAAGTCGGACGCTCAACCGACTGAGCCACCCAGGCGCCCCAGCGGCTGGGCTGTTTTAAAGCAAAATGTCAGAATAGTGGAGAGCCTGGATGGATGGTGACAGCACAGGGCCCGACGCGACCTCGGATGGAACGTCAAACCTCGGTCTTCCCACCTGGGCCCCGTTCCCAGGTCCCCAAGAGTGAGTGCCATGCTCACGCCCAGCTCCTCCTTAGAAGTTTGCCCTGGGCATGCCTGCCTCCCCATCTGGGGCACAAGGCTGGTCACCCTTTCAACACCTACAGCAAGTCCTATTGGTATAATTCAGGACTTCTTCAACGTATTGGGATACACCTCCCTAAAAAATTCATGAATGATAAGCATGCGGCCGGATGACTTTTCACAAATGAGACCCCAGTGCGGCCGGCACGTGGAGCCAATCATGTGTATCTCCCACCCCCCTGGGAAGCTCTCTCGGGGCTACCATCCCATGCCCGAAGGGTGACCAGATGCCCAAGCCCAACCCTCTGGACTAGTTTGCCTGACTCTGAACTTGAGGTACGTGGGATCTTTTGTGGCTCGATCCTTTAGCGGGACGTGGGGTTTTGAGTCCATCGGCGGTGTCCTGTGTGCCGTAGCCGGTCCGCTGTGCATTTGCTTGTCCCCTGCAGAGAGAGATAGGATCATTTTTCCCTCCACCCGCTGACGGCGCTGGGGAGATTTCCAGGGTCAGGAGGTAGGGCTGCAACGGCCATCCGTAGGCGTGGGCGTTGGTGCGTTTCTGTGCCCGCACACCTGCTGGGACAGCTGGGGCCTGGCGCAGGTGTGTGCCCGGTGTTGGCAGAAGCCTGCACACAGTTTCCCAGAGCTGCCTATTTGCAGCCCGTGGGAGGGGGACGAGCCTCCACAGTGATTCGCTCCTTTGCCACTCCTGACCTTGGAACGTGGCAAGTGGCTAAGCCCCCTGGACTACAGAGTTCGGGTAATGAACATGCCCCCCCATAGGACTGTGGGGGGAATGGAACAGACAAGACCATGAAAGCAAAGCGCTCGAACAGGACCCTCCCTGTGTGTGGTCCTGAGCATCGTGCTGCCAGCCGCGTGTCCACCGTCGTGGCTCAGGACAGTCCTGTTCCGTATGTCTTCAGTTCTGGTCTGTGCAGAGTTGAAAGCCTGGGCACCTTTCTGGGTCTCCTCCCTATGAATGCACAGGTGTGGCCACCACAGCTTCAAGGGTGGGGCTTCCTGTGGCCAGGCCCCCCAGTGATGGGGGCCTGAGGCGCCTCTCCGTCACCAGGAGGGCATGGCCCGTGTCACCTGTCACCTGTTCACTCTCAGGGGCCATCAGATATGGCCTTTGGGTTCCAAGAAGTAACGATTGTCACTCCGAGCATCTAGTGCTCATTCTTCACTCATGTGTCCCAGGCACCGGACAGGTGCTCAGACCACCATCATCCCTTTATTGACCATCCCTAGTTCCCAAGCCCAGGAAGCCCATGGAGCCTCCACAGCCAGCCGCATGGCTGGTGTTATTATATCAGAGCGGTCTGAGGTGCAGAGGACAGTCCCTAACCACTTCCTCTGGTAATTCTGCTCCCCCAATAGGAAAAGTACCCTTGAAGGACAGACTGCAATCGGACAGAGCTAGATTCTATGTTTGATGGGACCATCCAGCCACCTGTCCACCTACCTATGTGTCCATTCATCCACGTTCACCCATCATTCATTATAATGGGGCCATCCATCCATCCATCCAACCATCCACCCATTCATGGCACACATGCTCCTAGAACCCCACTGCCTCCCACTGGACCTTCCTGAAGTGGCTGAGTGTGGGCATCACCCCGCAGGTGTGATGCTGGACTGGAGGTTTCCACTGCAAGATTCTGGGCTCTTGGACTTTCTCTCACATTCCTTAGTGGACAGGGCTTCACGTTTAGTGGCATCTGGGACTGTTATAGGGTGGCACCTTTCTCTGCTTCGAAAGCTGACCTCACCCCTCCTAACACTTCGTGACTCTTGGGGAAATGGGATGCCTCCAGTCTGGACACGAAGCCGTTGCCTCTGGGCACTCCCGCCCCTGTTTCTAGCCTCCGGAGCTTTGATTCCACTCCCCTGGCCAACAGTCCAGCGGCTGCTGCTGGAAGACGCGCAGGTCACAGCAGGCTGATGGCCATTCTTTGCAGGCGCCTCTTTGACCCAGGAGCTGATGCGGCCGGTCCCAGCTGTGCTCACGCCCCCTGTGCAGGCGCCTCCGAAGGGCTTCGAGGTCCCGTTTTAGAGGCCCCTGATGCACACCAGCAGCGCCTGCCCCACCTGCCCAGCAGCTGGCTGTGCCGCCCGCCACCTTTCCCTGGAAGATCCACATCCATTCTGTGAGATCCCGCGACCCTGACAGCAGAGACCCACGCGGCACAGTTTTACACTATTGGTCTCAAGACGCGCGTGCACGTCCACCAGTCCAGCCACACATTTCTGCCAAGGATCTTCTCCGTAGTCCTGCCGGGAGCTGGCGGGTGGCAGTCACCCACAGAAATGCCCACGTCAGTGGAGACACGACCGCCTGGTCTCACTCTTCCCATCTGTAGAGTGGGGTGTCTCCCGGGGCGGTTGGGTGGGATCAGCCCCCAGTGAGGGTTAGGAGCCTGGCTCCAGAGCCCACACGTCCGTCCCTTGATGTCTGTGTGGCCTCAGGAAGTTAGCTCACCTCTCTGGGCTCAGTGTCCTCCGCTGCGACATGGAGGCAATAGTGGCTCCTTCCGCGTAGACGCCTCAAGGCGAAGCGCTCAGGACGACGCCCAGCGGGGAATGGGCACCACACATATGCCGCCGGTCCCCACTCCTCCTGGTAAAGTTGACCGGTCGGCACGGCCCTTCCCGTGGGTCAGGCACCGAGAGATCGGTGTTCGACCTGCGTTTCCTTCTTTGATCCTCTGAGTGGCCCTGGGGGGGACGCGGATCTTTGCCACCTTCTCCGGCCCAGGAGCTGAGCTTTGAGACAGAATGTACCAGCGGGCCTCCCGGCCCCGGATCCCGAAGGCTTAATGACTCTGCTGTTGTGCGTGTTCGAACTCGTTGACTTGAAAGAGCTTTCAGCCTCGTTGGGAAAATAGGATTATGATCACCCAAACTGTGGCATGAAAATGACGAGGGTAATGAAATGTTCACGTGGGCTGGGGATACTCACCTGCGCTGAGGGTCAGCAAGGATCCACGAGGGCACAGCTCCCACAGGGCCTCGCGGGGCACGTGGGGCGGACACTGTGCTGGCGACGTGGGCGGATCTCTCAGGGCAGAGAAGGGCCGGTGCCGCCATCGGGAATTAAACGTGACCCTCACTGACGCTTTTCAGGATGGTGCCCTCACAGTGCTTGTCGCCGGGAAGGACTTGTGATCCAGCGGAGTCAGGCTCGTTCCCTGCCCTCTGCGGTCAGCACCGTGTGTGCGGGGGCCACCCGCGTGTGCCCGCATGTCCTGCCCGGCTGCATTCCTGCTGGACAAAGACAGCCTGGCCCATTTGCGTGTCCTCGGTACCCCACCTGACCGGAAAACAACCGGGGTTCTCTAAAGCATGACCAGATGCATCTCTCAGGATCCGCACTTGGGGAGGAAGAGACCGTGAGTCTGCGGGACAGCAAAGACGCAGGGGGCATCAGCCCCCCGCGGCTCCTTGTCCTGAGACTGTCCGAGTGGAGTTTCTGGCAGACGCGTCCCTGTGAGTGGTGTCGGCGAGCACGTGGCGTGCACTCGCTCATTGATCTCCAGTGGGTACCTTCCCGTGTCACAAAGGGGGGACATGAGGCACACTCAGCAGGCAAAGTCACCAGGTCTCAGGGGGCCAGGACGCGAACCGGGAGTACCTAGTTCCTGAGCCCAGACCTTAACGGCATCTCTACCCACTAGACGCGGCTTTACTGGGCTGACCCCACCCAGGTCCCAGAGAGCCATGCGGAGCCGCCCAGAGCCGGGCCCGGACCTTCTCCAGCGGGAACATTGCAGCACTGTGGCCCCTCGAGCATCCGGGAAGTTTGTCTTCCTGGGAAGGGGGAGCACAGATCTTGGTACCACTGGTTCGAGGCCAGTTCGTCAGTTGCGATCCTTTTCCCGAAAGAGCGCCAAGGCCTGTGTTTTGCGGCGTGCAGTGGGCTTCCCGGGCCTGTGGGGGGATTTGACCTGAGTCCCAGGAGTGGAAGGGCTTCCGGGCCTTTCCCCCCGAATGCCAGCCGGGGTCTCCTGCTGGGAGAGCCTGTCCTGCTCCTCAGCATGCGTGCTCCCTGCCCGTTTACCTGCGTCCCCTGCAGTCCTCCTCGAGCTCTGGCCGAGCTTCGCCTCAGTGCCACCTCCTGTCCCCACCTGAGCCCTCGTGTACCAGTAACGGGGCGCTGGGGCAGACCTGGGGTCTCTGCTCCCAGACTGGGGGAGGAGGTAGCAGGTGCGCTGGGCTGCAGGCCAGACACCCCTCCCCACCTCTGGAAAGTTGATGCGAGTGGACCCGCGGTCCGTGGGCTCCGTGCAAACGTGAGAGAGGCGTCTTGCCGCTTCTGACACCAAGGGTTGCGTGCATTAAAGTTTAATTTGATCTTTTTTAATATCGCATTAAAACGTTTCCATCCTGGAATGGAATGGTTATAGCGCGTATAAATCTGCCACACACGCAGTGTTTCATTTATATTAGCTTTTATTTAACTTGGTAAAAGGTAATTTGCTTTTATTAATTGATTCATTTTCCCCCTCTGGTCAGGCAGGCTGTGGGGACCCTGGGGGGGACGCGTGCAGAGCAGTTGCCCCCCACCTCGGGCCCCAAGGCCACCCGTCACCTGGCGTTCAGGACGGGCAAGGTTCTGCCATCCACTGGGGGAAGAGACAGCGTCCGAGCACTCTCGTCACCTGTGAGCAGCGGGTTCCTTTCGTCACTGGGAACCTTCGTGCCGGAAGTAAAATCAGGGGCCCCCGGGGGGCTTAGTCAGTTGAGCTTCTGACTCTTGATTTCAGCCCAGGTTGTGATCTCGTGGTTCGTGAGTTTTGAGCTCTGTGTTGGGCTCTGGGTTGACAGTGTGGAGCCTGCTTGGGATTCTCTCTCTCCCTCTGCCTCTGCCCCTCCCCTGCTCGCTCTCTCTCTCTCTCTCTCAAAATACATACATAAACATTTTAAAAAATAAAATTGAAGATGGTTAGTGTTGGGGGAAGCATTGATACCTGATTGCCACCGATGAACACGTGCCAAGCCACTGTGCTTGGATTTTCTCACGGAGAGAGGGGATGGTACTTGATTCATTGCACTCAGTCTCCCTGCTGACGGAGAAGCATTTTGAGACATGGTGCTTCTGGAGGGCTGCAGGGCTGCGTACCACTCGCTGCTCCTCTCTCCGCGCACACAAGGGGTCCACGAAGTCTGGGCTGTTGTTACTTACCCGTGCAAATGCCACATAATTACAATGGACAAATTGTTTTCCATGGTTTCGGTGATGACACTTTCTATGTGTGTAGGGCCTTAAACTCTTCTCGGAGCTGTTTCATACCCATTATGTCATTTCATCCAACTAATTGAACTTGAATTGGAACAAAAAAGCACATTGAGAAATTAATTAAATCCCACCCTTTTGTGGGGGCAGGAGGGGAGAGAAACACAGCTGGGTCACAGTGGGTTTGTGGGTGCCTATTAAAAAACGTGGGGAGAAAATAAGGGGGGAAAATATAGTCTACACCCCTCCCTGTTTCAGAAATGAAAAAAAAAACACTGGAAAGAAATTGGATTCCTATTGTAATAGGAAATATTTGAGGTGAAACGCGTGTTCATTGTTTTCCTTCTTTTCTCTGACCCTCCCACCACCACGACTCAAAAAATATATATTTCTAAAAGTTTTGCAATAGGAATTTTTTGTGAGAAGCTGTAATGATAAGACATCTTTGCATAGATGGGGCTCCTGGGTGGCTCCGTCGGTTGAGCGGCCTACTTCAGCTCAGGTCATGATCTCACAGTCCGTGAGTTCGAGCCCCGCGTCAGGCTCCGCCATGTTAACAGCTCGGAGCCTGGAGCCTGCTTCAGATTCTGTCTCCCTCTGTCTCTCTCTGCCCCTCCCCGCTCATGCGCTCGCGCTCTCTCTCTCTCTCTCTCTCTCTCTCTCTCTCTCAAAAATAAATGTTAAAAAAAATTTTTTTAAGAGATCTTTGCACAGGAGAGTCTGAGACAGAAGGCATAGGTCAGCATTTCTCGCCCGGGCATCGCCGACATTGGAGCTGAGCATCTTTGCAGTGGACCATGCATCGTAGGATGCAGCGTCCGAGGCTCTGCCTGCTCGATGCAAGAGCAGCCCCCGCGGTTGTGACATCCAGAAATGTCCCCGGACATGACTGCCCAGCACCCCTGGGGTGCGAGCGGGCTGGACAAACCGTCCCCGGGTGAGAACGGTTCGTGAAGGGGCAGCATGGCTGTGAAGCATCTGACCCGTCCATAGGAAGGCGCCGCACGCACGTCCGGGAAGCAGGCACAGAGTCCGCAGGACCCACATCCTTGGGTTGGAGCAGCGGCCGTCACCTGGATCTTCATGTCAGCTCCCGCCCCCTGCCCCTTATGACCCTTGATGGCCACCCCCGTTTTCAGCGGGGGAAACAGGGCTGGTGGTCCCAGGGGCAGAGACAACGCCCCGGTCCCCGCAGGCCTTCATTTTCCAAAAGTTCCAGCGTCCGAGGAGCAACATCTAGAACTTGCTTGCTTCTGGGAGGTTTGTCTGCCAGCTCCCGGCCCCCACCGGCCCCTCCTCCATTCAGGAAGAAGCTGTACAGGCCCCGGGGCCCAGACCTTGAGCTCTCAGCTCTGGTGAGCTCAGCCTTCTCCTCTGCTTCTTGTGCCTGGGGTGGGGGTGGGGGGTGACTTTTAGCCATTTTAATTGAAATGCCCCCTGAGAGGCGGACCTGAGGCAAGGGCACTTCCTTCAGGTGGAGGCCCCGGGGGCAGAAAGAGCCCTCCCTCCCAGTACTGCAGCCCTGCGCAAGGAGGTGTGTCCCGTGCACAGTCCCAGGGAAGCTCAGAGATGTTTACTGGTGCGGCAGGAACTTCTCAGAGCCTAAGTACAGCCGATGGAGACTCGACCTTCCAGTCCGCACTCTGAGCGATGACAGAGGCACCAAGAATTCCCACCTTAGGGCCCTGGGCCAGAGGGAGGGGGGACCCGACTTGTCCACCTTACAAGAGCAGGTCGACCCGAGAGTGTCTCCAGAACTCTGGTGCAAAGGGTTGTGGACACGCACATGCCCACACACAGAGTGCACTCACACACGTGCATACGGTGTGCTCACACGTGTGTGCACTAGTACGCATAAATGCATGCACGTGTCTGTACATGGACCTGCACACAAAGGTGCGTGCGGTGTGCACGCATGAGCACATACGTGCTCCACACACATTCACTCGCACAGATGCACACATGGTGCACTCACACGTGCACAAGGTGCGCGCGCACACACACACACACACACACACACACACAGAGAAGTCTGCTGGCAGGATCTTTGTCAGATCCTGCAAGGCGTGGAATCGCTCCATTCCAGATGGTGAACTGTGTTCAGAGGCTGAAGGGCCAGGCAGGGACGGGCGTCTGCCTCGCCCAGAGCCCAGAAAGACCCCTGCGGACCCCCTGCGGCCAGCGGAGCTGCTGAGACCTGGAGGGCAGAGGGGAGCAGGCAAAGACCACTGTGCACAGGGTCAGCAAGTGCAGCGGGATCCCGGTTACCGTTTGTGGATTGCGTGGTTTTACTGGTTTTCCAGAACTAGCACCAAAGTTTTAAGTTTGGGAGAGCTTTTCTTTCCACCCACACCCCCGAAGTAGGCAGCATTCCCATAGGCGGCTCCTTGCTTCAAAAAGACAAAGCTCTGAGAAGCAGGGTGCGGAGGCCGGAAAGGCTGGGGATCCGTGCAGCTGAGCAGTTTAGTGAGAAGGTGCCATCGGCTTCCCTGAGCGTCTCCCGGGCCCTGCTGTAGGGGACAGTCCCTGGGAGGCTGGCGCTAGGGGGCTGCGTGGATCCGCCGTGCTAGGGGCGTCCCGTCTGTCCCTCCTGAGTGACAGCGTGGGGCATCATGTGCCCTGCACTGAGGGGCCTGGGACTTCCCCAGAGCCCAGCGACCGCGCACCAGCCCATCTCTAAACACCCCCCCCGCCACTCTGAGCACGTTTATTACAGCTGCGGAGAAAACATACATCCAGTAGCTCCTTGTGGTCGCTGTGCTGCTTCTGTTGACGCTGCTGGGGTTGGAGTGTCACTGGGAAGAGCCGTGTCCCCACCTCGCACGCCTGCCGGCGGAGGAATACGTTCACAGCAAGGTCTAAAAGAGCGTGTGTGAAACGGTGTTGACTGAACGAGGGCTGCGCCGTGTCCCCAGCATCACGCCGACATCGCATCCCCACTCGCAGTCCAGGACGTGGGTTCTGTAAGGCGCTGTCCGCAGGGAGTCTGGGGGAGGAATCCTCAGGGACTCTGCACTGATCTTGCAACTGCTGTGAGTCACAAATAACTTCAAAATTAAAATTAAAAAAGCCATATTCATAGAGCATTCCGTTACAGGAGTATCTGTAAACAGATTGTCCAGTCTATTCTTTAACAAAGAGAAACCAGAATCTTGCACACCAAGCGACTGCCTCTCCTTATCCTCTCCACCCCCGGCATCCTTCGTAAAAACCAAACAAACAAAAAATCCTTCTTTCTAATGGGAACGTTGAAATGTGCGTTGAAATTACAAGGCTGCTTTCAGAGCCAGCTTTTTATCCTTTTATTCCGGGTCAGAAGTGACTTAGGGCGTGTCAGTCTCTGAATGATAGCTCTGTCGTCGTAAAGCTCAAGTGGTACCTTGGACAGACCTCACAGGGGGTGAATTCCCTGGTTTCATCCTGTGCCCATTTGCTCAGCTGTCTCCCGTGTAATTTAACGCAGTTGGAAGTTTCCAGTGACTGGAGACCAAACTGGAACAGCAGACGTTTGGGGGGCGGGGTGGGGCGGCCGCAGCTGCGTTTTGGGCTGAGCTTTCGTGGGAGATTTAGGGAGTTTCGTGGGAGTGAGAAGGGTGGAGGGCTTGCTTCCTTTGCCCCATTCGGGCTCGCCTGGTGCATCCCGGGCTGGCGTGCGGCCCCGAACGCCAGGATCTGGCCACCCCCAGCCGGCTCCTCGGGGACGTACCGAGGATACATTGCAAGGGTCCACAGGCTTCAGCTAAAGCCTCTCCCTGTGCAGGAGCCGGCGACTTGCTTAGAAGGAAGAACGAGGGAGGAAACAAACATTTGTGCTCTGTGCTTGGCTCCATGCGATGGCCAGACCCGCATCTCACCTTCTCTGTGCTGTGGCCTCCGTGGTTCCCGGGGTCTCCACACGTCCCTTTCTCGCTCTGAGTCACAGACCACTGCAGGTGTCCCACCCTCGCTCAGAGATGAAGAACCCTGTGTCAGCCTCCAGTGTCTCTGAGTCCTGGGAGCCCCGTCCACCTGGCAGCGGGCTTGCGAGAGACGAGGGAAGGCACATCTGTCCCCCTCACACACGTAGTGGGGAGTCCCAAGGCGCCGCACAGGTGAAAGCCTCCCCCCTTGGGCATCTGCTCCCCAGCAGCCACCTGTTCCCATGGACAGGCACCTGCGTTGGTGGTCAGCTTCCTGGCTTTGCCACAAGGTTAGTGCTTTTATTACTCCCACTTTATTGATGCGGGACCAGAAGGTCCATGAGCACGTGGCTCATCTGTGGGAGGGGGGACTGGACCCATGCCTGCCTCTCCCCAAAGGCTTCCGTGCCTCCTACCACCCACCCCCTCTTTCTGGAAGTTGCTGACCCTGGTGGTTCTGCTCCGACTCGTCAGGAATCCTCACTGAACACAGGCAGGAGGATCTTTTTCTTCTCTCAGCTTCCGTGTTAGGGAGGGCCTAGCAGGGCCATGTTGTGACACAGAAAGCAAAGACCTTTCTAGAACCCACGTCCTGTGGTCTGAATTCCCCGGCACTCGTCTGCAGAGCGGGCTAACCATTGGCACCCTGAACGGCTCCCCCGAGTCAGGAACGTGCCCCCGCCCCCGCCCCATAACGGACTCATCTCTGCAAAAGTTTAAATAAAGGCTGCAGCCCTGTTTGTTTTTCTTTTCCGATGTTATGGGGGCAAGATGATTTATTTTGTGATTCTCGGATGTGAGTGATGGAGAGAGCGGTTCGATTTCATGATTGTGGTTGTCGTATTTCAGAACTTCCTAAATATAGCTTTATTTTTTAAAAAAAAAAATGCCTACAGCTTTACATCAAGATAAAAAGGTTTCTGTCAAAATCAAATGACGTGTCAATTTTAATGAGCAACTGAAAAATTAACAAATGTAATGTTCTAATCTAATTATGTTCTTCCAGAAAGCTCTTTGAAAATTGACTCAAGTTTGATTGTCAAATGCCTGCCACCGAGGCCACAGCCACAGTGTGTGGGGCCCCCTGGGCACTCGGGGGGGGCTCTTTGCCCTTGACAGTATTTCCAAATTTCGGAGCCCTCTGCTTATTTTCTCAGACTCGGCGGAAAGGACAGCATACGAACAGAAAAGCAGACAAACTGTACATCTCTCTGAATTTTCACGGGAGTCACAACCACGTGCCCAGCACGCAGATGCCCCCCTAGTGCCCCTCCCGAGTCGACTTTTGAAAGCACAGGGTCTTGGCTCTCCCCCCTCGGAGCCTTACTGTGCAATTGGTGCAAAGACTGCTGCACACAATTAATGTGTGGTCTGCTCAGTTCTGGCCCACGTGTACACACTCGTGTTACCTTCGTCACGATATCCATCGTGAAGTGAATATCCTTCACCTCCAAAAAGCTTCCCTCTGTCCCTTTGTGGTTGTTTTGTGTGCCTGTGACTGTGGCGAGAACACTAACATGAGCTCTACCCTCGCAAAGACTTTTAGAGTCTGTGAAACCTTATAATGAACTCTAGGCCCCATGTTGCAGGCAGGCCTCTGGGGCCCACCGTGACTGTGTACATTCTGTCTAGTTCCACATCCTTGACGTCCTTCCGTCCTCACAGAAGAGGAATCAGAGCTTTTCAGGCGGGGATCCGTTCTTCCCTTCCCGGAGGACAGGCGCATATGTGCAGTGAGCGGAGAGGCACTGTGACATCTGCGTGTCTCCTCTCCTGTCCCAGCATCCCCATGTGCTCTGTGTGTGTCTGTGAAAGAACAGGGAGAGACTCCTGGCCCCATTGTCTCCAGTGAGTGAGAGCTCTGAGGATATATCACCGTGGTTCCTGGCTCCCTCTCTTACAGAAGGCATTCTGTTCTGTGTGCTGGACACTTGAGGGCCGCATCAGTAGGACGTGGCATTTTATCATGGGCGTGGAACAAGGCAGAAGAGCATCATTAGCTACTCACTAGAACCGGCTCAGCAAACGTGTTCCATCACCATCTTGCTTTTGCTTTGTGGCACCTTGGATTTTGGAGAGAGGGATGACGCCTCTCTGGGCCATCAGGCATGCTGGCAGTCTCCGGGGTGTTATTCTGGGAGTTGGACACAGTGGAGCCTGGAGTTGCCCCTTTCTTAAGGGTTTTATTGATTAGCTGGGAACAGGGCACACCCAAAAAGCAAGGATCAGGGAGGGCAGGAGGAGCTAAGGAGGAGTTCTCTCCTAAATGTGGGAGAGAAGAGGAGGCCAGAGCCAGGAGATCGAGAGATGGAAGGCAGGTTATGTAGACAATCAAAGCCAGGATGCAGTCGGGACATGTGATGTGGGCAAGGCAGGTGTTGTTTACCCTAGTCTCCTTGTTTCTGGAAAGGGAGTTGGTGTTGGCCTTGTTTTTTTGATTTGTTTTGTTTTTACAAATGCATGATCTTGATCTTGGTTATTGAAGATTACATATGTCCACATATTACACTTATAATGCAGGAGTAAAGTAAAAGGAGTTTTCTGGTGATGTTTTCAGTATCTGTTAGCTAAAGTATTCTGCTCCTAATAAAGATTTAATCCTGCAGACTTTGGATTTCATATCTGTGGGATGGAATGGCCATTTCCATGGTGAGGCATTCATATTTGATTCCTGAGACCCAAAGCCACATTTTTAACCTTTTGTTGAGAGCCTTTCTGATTATATAATCTTTGGAAATCTGGAGATCTTAGATATCAGGAAGATAAATTTACATAGACACATACCATAATTCTGGTTCTTCATATATTTTATATCACATCATTTACATATGCTTTAAATATCCAGTGAATTGTAATAAATGAGAACTCATAATAAAATTGGTAATAAAATGGATTATCCAGGTAATGCTGTTTTATTACAGTCTCATTATGATTATATAATCCTTATTAAAATCTGGATCAAAGATGAATTTCTCACTGGAGGCATTTCACAAGTACTTTAATAAATTCTATTTATTGCACAATCCCAGGGTGAATATTGGTTTTTATAATCTCATACAAATGTGTTATAACATGACATGGGATCCATCTACAGGAAATCTATAGCATGATTCCTTGATAATTTGTAGCTTACTTTCAGAACTTCTTGTTCTTATTGTAGATTCTTTCAGTAGAAGAAATGTTTTGCTGGGTGGAATATGTTCATAGCGTCATTTTTCATCGTTAGCTGCTGTGGAAGCTGCCCCCAAGGTGGCCCTTTTCTTTGAATCTCATTCTGACAGCATCTGGGGTCTTCTTGTGCTGATTAAAGCTGCCCATGGCGGGTGGAGTAGAGCTGAGTGAACACCGTCCGTGCGGTGGAGGACACAGCCATTTACTGACTGGAACCCACACAGCTGGGAACCTGCAAAGCAGTCCTTTTGCCCTGGCATCTCCAGAAAGATCTGTGAAGACTGGACAAGAGCCAAAGCAAGACAGCAAGAACGATCAAGGGGAAGGCGGGGAGCCTCTCTGAAAACAGACTGGCAATGAGGATGCTTTTGGATGGGAAGAAAATGCACTGGGAGTGTCTAATGTCATGAAATAGTCAGATCTGTTCCACCATATCCGGAAGGCAGAGCCCAGGAGCATATGCGCCTGGGCTAAGAACAAGACTCAGCTTGATCTAACAGGTAGTGACAGTGGAAGCATCTTGCAACTTTTTCTTCTTTTGGATCCTTCGGCGCTGGCCTGGTGCTGTCCACCGAGGGGTGCTGAATCTGCCTTTGAACGACGAGGGAGCAGCTCCATCTTTCAGACAGATATTCAGCACCTCCCTTGGTGGACAGCACCGGGCTGGCACATAGTCACTCTCAAGGTGCGTTTCTAGAACCCCACCTGTGTGGGTCAAGGAAGAAATAGGACCGACCTATCTTAACATCATTGGGATTCACTACCCACAGCTGCTACGTGGGAAGACCCTGACCCAGACTGCCATGTCTGAGTTCAGGTTCCCAAACTGACCATCTCGGTGGCCTCCTTCCTTCTTGTTTCACTTTCCCATTCTGTAAAATGGGGCTGGCAAAGGATCTACCTTGATGTTTTAACAGGGATGAAAGAATCAATATTAAAGACCTAAGCGTCTGGCACACAACGATGTGTGCTGTAAAAAATATTTTCGAAATTAAATTAAATAGATTTTTTAAAAGGGATTCATGGGCCGTCCTTGAGGGTGGGGTCATGGTGGGAGGACAAGAGTGAATTCCATCCACAAGAAACTGAGAGACCTCATGGTTCTTCTAGGCATGTGGACAGTGGAGGCGGCACTGGCTGAGTCCCAGCTCATGGGGACCAAGGATCTGTTTGAGAGGAGGCACGGCAACAAGCCTTTGGAGGGGTTAGCGCTTTCTGAGTGCAGACTGGAAATTGGATGTGGGAACTTGATTTTACCAGCATCAGTTGGGAAAGCACAATTTTAAATGCAGGATTTAGATAAAAACTGCTTATTAGTAAAGTGAGGATTATCCAGGATTTAAAAGTTTGGTCTTATCTTCCTCGCTGCTCAAGTGTGGGAACTTGAGGGGATTTCGGCCCCTGGCTGGGATCTTCAGCCATAAAAACGTCAGATGGATTCTCAGAAGTGTCACCTGCCGCTGGTCCTGAGGCTTGCTGCCATCGGGGAGGAGATGCTGATAAAAATGTGTGTGAGCAAAACGAAGACACTTCGCCAACTCTGATCCCCTGTCACAGAAAACCCTCTGCCCCCTCGGACAGTTCACAGAGCTCAGACCCTGTGGAAGGTTCCACACGGGCAATCCAATTCCACCAGCGCCACAGCACGGTGGGCTTTTCTCTCTGTCCCCCCCCCCCCCACCAACACCACCACCACTCCAGGAAGGATGGTGCCCCGACTAAACCATGTGCCACTTTCTCTGCTCTTCCTGGGACTTAACACATAAGGGATGCTCCATAAGTTGTCCTGAGGGGCCCTTGAGCCCTGACCAACATGAGAGCAAACGCCAAGCTAGATGCACGGAGTCTGAGCCAGGATTACAGTGGGTCCCTAAACCTCAGACTTCCCCCAACCTCGTGTCAAATGCAACTCATCTCTAGAAAGACCTGCAGTCCGTTTAAAGCAAACCAGAGGGCCAAGCTTGCCAATCTATTGAAATGCAAAAGTTTGCTGTCATTGTCAAGGCTCTGGGGACACGGGGTCCCCTAGCGCGGTGCTCGTGGGAATGCCAGTGCAGTTTGCTCCCGTGTTGGTGTTCTGTTAGTGAAGCCAGGTGCCGGATGGGGCTGCGCCCTGTTCTCACCCAGGCTCTCCTGGTGCAGCAGAACCAAGTTCCTTCTCACACCTTCCACGTAGCTTCTTCCACAAGGAAGGCCACCCAGGCAAGGTGGAGCGAGGGAAAGACAGCCCCAGGGTGAGGACCCTGGAGATTGTGGAGAGCCGGCGGCTGCGGAAGAGGAGGAGCTCGAAGGAGGAGCGGTCAGACAGCAGGGGGATGAGTGGGGACCCTCTGTCACTGAGCTCAAGGGGAAGGGAGTTTTAAGGAGGAAGAAGGCCCCATGGCAGCAAACTCTGCAAAGCAGCTGAAGAACGCGAGGTCCGCAGCGACCTAGAGCAGCTCTGGGGCCAGCGCTGCCTGAGGCTGCTGTGGGGGGAGGAAGCCCACACCGGGGGCTGCTGGTCACGGGGGGCCTGGGTTGAGCAGGTACGCCTGCTGCTTCAGCCGGCGTCAGCAACGTCATCGCCAAGAGTGCCAGGACCCTGCAGCATGGACAGCTTGGCAAGCTGTGCCCCAACTAAGTGGCCCGTTGTCCCGCAGGTGTTAGAAGACCTAGGGACCTGAGAGGGCCGATGCCAGGTGGGGGGCTCCTGGCCGCTCCCTCGTTTCTGCCGCCTTTCTCTGCAATTAGAGATGCCTCGTGTGCAGGGACCATTAACGCTGTGCCTCCTGCTGCATTATTGAGCAGACATCCCGAGGGGCCGGAGCCAGCTCCCACTCTTCAAAGGGAATAAATAGGGTGAGGACGTGACCGTGGGTGTTAACTGTGGGGAGCGTGGGCCCTGCAGACCTCGAATGTGCCAGGCCTAATTACCCTCCACATTAGTGGAGAGGCAGGAGCCTCACGAGGGCTTTGGACCTGCAGGGATGGAACCAAGGATGCTTCTGGAAAATTAACCCCGAGTCTCCCTGACAGGGGAGGACAAGCCACATGCGGCCTCCCAATTCCCAAATAAGCCTCTGGTTGGGCAGTATTTTCTCCAGAATGTACTCTGGGAGGTGTTTCTCCCCATGCTTTTTGGTTTTCAGACAGGAATCCCCACCTCCTCCTGTTTAGGGAGATAAATTGACTGAATGCTAACAAATTTGTTCTATTAACATATTCAGCAGTAGGCAGGCATGAGATTATATAACTCAATTTCTATCTTAAATCATTGTTTTAATCTTGCACTTGAATATCATCATTTAATTTGTACATCCAGCTGGAAATATTGATTTTCAGAGGCATTTATTCTGTGCATTATGTAAAATTCTATTTGCACTCTGCTATAGAAATATTACTTTGTGGCTTAAAATATTAGTGAGATTGTTCCATTTTTTTTTCTCTCATTTTCCACTTGCATCTTGTACAGACAGGGGCACTAAGGGACTTTGCTGTAGATCTGGGAGCGAAAGGGGCCGAATGAAAACCACGTGGGGCTGGACTGTGGCCCACGGGAGAGGCGGGGAGAAAATTGTGTTTGCTTGCTTGGTTTCTGTGACCATGTGTGTGTTTTGGCATATGTGTTCTATGTTAATACGGTTGTTTAAAAGCTGGTAAATAGCAAACAGCAGGCTCTCAGACTTACCCCAAGGCCAGGCACCCCGCCAAGCTCCTGGCCATCTGTCTGCAGGCGAGCGAGGGGAGCCCCCAAGGCTGTTGTTCGGTTGGGCTTGGGGTCTGGAGCTGGGGAAACAGCCCTGTGCTTCCACACTGATCAGGTTCTGCTGCTTTTGAGGTCCTTCCCTACACTTGGGCCTTTTTCTAGCCTCTGTCGTCGAAATACCATAGAGGACGCATGTGGCAGCCTGCACCGTGGCCGTGGCAGGAAGGGAGCATTTATCCCGGATTCATCCAGAAGTTGGCCAATCGAAGACATGAATCCCATCCACCCCTTGGATGCCGACAACCACAGCCTTATACACACAGAGCTTCTGCCCTTCAAGTCTGAGAATTTCCTCCAAGGAAGGGTCATCCATCGCTCACATTGCTTAAGCCCCAACCCTAGTTGATCTCCCAGAAACCTTGTGACCCAGGCTGGGCGGTTATAATTATTCCCATTTCACAGATGAGGAAGCTGAGGCTCAGAAGCATGATCTAACGGTTTACTGACCTGAGTGGCAAATTAGTGCCAGTTAGACAAGAAATGGGTCCGGTCGACTCACCTGGATCCCCAGCAACCTGTAGAGAAGTAAGCAGAGTCAGGTGGGAGCACCGGCCACGGGGACACCCCTGGAGGGGCCCACATGGCTCGACCTCATGTGTACAAATTGAATCCACGGGCCCATGAAACAGGACCACAGGTGCATTTGCTCATCTCTGCTGATGCAGAGAAGACAGAACTGGATTTAAACTAATGGTCGTAATATCAGGCTTAGAAGAAAGATCAATGCATAGTTGTCCAAAAAAACTTTTAAGTAAAATGTTGTAGAAATAAATTATATGTGAGGAAAGTCTAAAACTAGTGACATAGTTTGTGGGGCCCAGTGCAAACTAAAACGCAGAGTCCCTTGTTCACAAAGAGTTGAGAATTTCAGGACAGTGACAGAGAGCGGTGAACACATTACGAAGCCCTTCTGAGCACCGGCCCGGCGCACAGACCTCAGCTGCGGCTGAGTGGGCCCAGGTGAAGTGCTTGGGGCACTTGAGAAGGAGTTCCTGGGAGCCCTGCACATGGCCACTTGAACTTCCCTTGCACCTGCTGCTGGTCAGAGAACCCCTGCCCCTCTGTGGGTTCAAGGCTGGGAAGCAGGCTGATCCCTGCCAGGACTTTGAGCCACATCCTGAAGGATCAGGGTATTTCTGCCTCAAAGGACCCCCCCACCCAGTGAATGCTCCCACTTTCTCCTTCTTCTGTTGAGAGAAGATACAGCAACCTTCCATCCCACACGAGCCTGGAAAATCACAGCCGTGTCTCAGCAAGCGGCCGGGGCTCCCCACAGGCGCAGACCGCCAGACCGGCCAGAGCTAGAACTGGACCCGAGGGGAGTCCTGCTCAGGGCAGCATTCGTGCCAGTCTTCATTCATTCACTCAAGGGATGTAGCCTCCCCGGGGAGAGGACCCCCACAGCCACAGAGCCGCCCCTCCCCCCGCAGCACGGGGCCCTCCTCCGGTGGGGGTGGGGGTGACTGTCCTGAGGCCAGGACACGGCTTCACTGACAGGGCGGCTCCCACAGGGGAGGAAGGGCTCTTGTGCATTGACGGTCCACAAAAATCAGGACTGGCCCTCGCCCCTCAAATACTGTCTCCTCCTGCCTCCCCGAGGCCTGTGCCTAAGTGCAGTAGGGAAACACCAGACCTCCTTGGTGAACGCCATTAAAAAACAAGTAACAGCGTCATTAAAATACCCAACCGCAAACTTCTGTGTATATGCGCGGGTGATTGTAGGTGTGTGTCATACCCGCACCTGCAGACACTTGCAGCACCTGGGAGGGTCCCCCGGCACCGCGTGGGTGGACGTCAGGGACGCTGCTAAGCAGAGCCAGCCAGCCCGAGGAGGGAAGGCTGGAGCAACGGAGAATTCTCCAGAACTGAGGGGAGCAGAGGCCTATGGGCTTTGCACAGCCACACGCCCTCCCCTCCGTGAGGCGTCCCCCCCGTGTATCCGCAGACCCCTCTCCTCTGCATGGACACTCAAAAGCCAGAGCCTCGTGGGGAACAGTGAGCCCGGCCTGTCAAAGCAAAGGATGAAACAGGGCCTCACCGGGTGGAAGCCGGGCAGCCCTGGACTTGGACTTGGGGAGAACGTCCCCGCGAGCGACGCGGACATCGCGGGGCCGTGAAAGGGGCAGAGTTTTTGTCAGACCTGCCTGTTCTTACCAGCCCTTCAGAGGCAGCGTCTGCGCCCCAGTCACCGCCACCAGGTCTTTCGGGGTCGCGCCCCTCACGGCTTTGCTCTGAAGACTGAACTCACTGCCCACCCCCCCGCCCCCACCGCCGAAGCAACAGCGAGTGCCTCCCTGCCGCTGGCCACGGTCACGGACACAGAGGCAGCCCTCAGCTGGGCACCCAGCTGGCGCCCAGCTGAGGGCTGCGGGGGCCGTGTCAGCGGGGGTGAGGGGGGGTGGCCAAGTGGGCCAAGATAAACCCGGGGCCCATGTGTCGGGAGAACTGGCACATCCATGTATCAAGGCATCCGGTGGGCACCGTGCTCTTCTGCAAATTTTCCTTCGGATCTCTTGTTGGAGCAGTCTTTTCTCTGGCGGAGGGTTTAGTCTCGTTACCTTCACCCCCGCCAACCTACGGCCGTGCCTGCTCGTCTGGGAGGACGACACCCTCCAAGTGCACCCAGCCGCCTCCGGGGAGGCCCCCAAGCAATCGAATTGAGAGGTGTTTTCACAGACAGACAGAGTTTTGTTCTGCATGGATATGAAAGGGTAGAATTAATAGTCCGAGCTCCAACCTGGAGGCCAAACCCAGCCCAGCCCAGCTCTGGCCCTGTCCCTTCTCCCTCTTGCCCTCTTGGTTCTCAGTGGCCTTGACCTCCTGGGAGCCAGGGAGACAGCTCACCCCCAGGGCACCCCTGTCCGTGCCCCTCGGGCAGGACCCCTGCGCGTGGTGCACCCAGGCCAGCTAGGATTTCTCGGTCGCTGGCTCCTCCTGCCATCCTTGGGGCACCGGGTCAGCCCCAGCCCGTCGCTGGGAGAGTGAACACGACCCCTGTCTGCCTGTGTGCAGGGAACCAAAGGCCCTCCCCCGCTGCATTGGCACGCCCTGACAAGGACTGCAGTTGCCCTGATATCCACCACGAGTGACTCACCAGGCCTGGGTCAAACCGTGACTGGGGGCAGCCCCCCGTGCAGACACACCACTTCTCATTGACCCAGCATGTATTTGCTGAGCGGGGGCTCCGGGCTGGGCTGGGCTGAAACACAGGGTCTGGCCCACAAGAGGCCCTGAACTTGCCCCATGCCGAGGGCCGTGATGCTTCGGCTTCCTGCCTGGGCACGGGGTGCTTGGCCCTCGACGTCGTGAAGCTTGCTCCCGTCCAATTTTGTTGGGGTGCGGGGAGGACCAGGGAAGGGTCCTGATCTCCATGCCACAGCCCCCCAGGTGGGATGCAGTCCGGGCTCCTGAGCCCTGCACCCCAGGCCCTGCGAACGCCCGCCACCTCCTTCCCCGTGTCTGCCGCTCGCCTTTCTCCCCACGTCCAAGCTCCATGCCGCAGCTCACTCCCCACGTGGGCCTCGGTGGCTGCCGGGCCAGGTATCCGGGCACCGGGCACAGCCCAGTTTTCTCTCTTGCGATCAGGAGGTTGGGGGTCCAGGATCAGGTGTCATGGGTGGGTTCCTCCAAGGGCCTCCCTCCTGAGCATGTAGATGTCGTCCTCTCCCCTGTCCTCACATGGTCTTCCTCTGTGTCTCCATCTCCTCCTCTTGTGAGGACCCCAGTCCTGTTGGATCAGGACCACTCCATGACCCCATTAACATAATCATCTCCTTAAAGATTCTGTCTCCAAGTGTGGTCACTTTCTGAGGGGCTGGGGGTCATGACTCCAACACGTGAATCTGGGGGGGACACAATTCCGCCCAGAAGTGCAGAAAACTATCCCAGGCCACTGTCGGTCTTGAGTTGGCTCCTGGTTCTCCGTGGATTCCATCCCGCAGCCCCCACCCCCTGTCACCTGTGCCTGTGATTGTCCCGCAGGGAAGGAGGGAGCAGACCACACCTGCTCCCAGCCACAGCCTCCTCCGCACACATCCCATTGGCCAGAGCTGCTCCCGTGCCACACCTCCTTCCAGGGGCCGGGGGTGGGGGGGGGCGTCCGTGCCCTGGGGGGCCAAGGGGAACGGCACCCCGAGAGCAGCCACAGGCTCAGTACGTCCCCTGCCGTTTCCTCCCCTCCCCCTCCTCCCCTGCTGCCCAGCAACCTCAGCCAGGATGGGAGACCAATGGGCTTGTGGTCAGATGAGGATGTGAGGACAGAGGAAGGGCAGGTAACAGACCGAGCGGGACCTCAGAGGCCAAGCTGACACACGTGTGTGGGTCTGGCACCCCTGCCGTGCTGGCGCCTCAAACATGGCCTCACGGGGCAGGTGCTCAGGAAGTGGGCGGAACACGAATGAACAGCGACATATTGCTTATCCAGCTTTAGAAACCGCAGTTAGAAAGATCCTGCATGTGGTAGCACATTTAAGAAATTGACTTTATTGAAAGGCAAAGAGTTCTATGAAAAGATGTGTAAAACCCAGCAAAAAATGCCAGTTAATGCGGTGCTTGTGCTCTGGAAATTGGGAAGCACCAAGAAATAGTCACAAAACCACAGAGAGCCACGTTTGAAACAGAATATAGGAGGCGCCTGGGGGCTCAGTGGGGTGAGCATCCGACTTCAGCTCAGGTCATGATCTCACGGTCTGTGGGTTCAAGCCCCGCGTCGGGCTCTGTGCTGACAGCTCAGCCTGGAGCCTGCTTCGGATTCTGTCTTCCTCTCTCTCTGCCCCTCCCCTGCTCGTGCTCTGTCTCTCTCTGTCTCTCCCAAAAATAAATAAATATTTTTAAAAAAAGGTGATGGACACCTGGGTGGCTAAGTCAGTTAAGCATCCGACTTCGGCTCAGGTCATGATCTCGCAGTTGATGAGTTTGAGCCCCATGTCAGGCTCTGTGCTGACAGCTCAGAGCCTGGAGCCTGCTTCGGATTCTGTGTCTCCCTCTCTGTCTGCCCCTCCCCTGCTCATGCTTTCTCTCGATATAGATATAGATATAGATATAGACATAGACATAGACGTAGACATAGATATATATATGTATCAAAATAAACATTTAAAAGAAAAAAGAACAGCACACAAGAACGAATACCCCAGATGTTGATATCTAATCACGGAAAATTCCCACCCCTGTGATGGGTGAGACAGGAGAATGTGCTTTGGGACACATAATGTCAGCTTCTGGTCCTGGGTTTTCAGTCTTCACAAGCTCATATCAGGCGGTGCTCAGCGCACCCTCCCAAGTGCTGGGTGCTGTGGCTGTAACAAGGGGAACGGGCGGCAGGACCTTACAAGTCCCCCGTAATGACAGATGAGCTCAGAGCCGCCACAGCTCTCAGTAGGTGCTTGCCACTCCTGTGTCTGACTCTGGGGTGTTTTCCAGAACCTCGATGGAATCGTGTGGTACGGCTGGGTGCCGGCTTATTTAGGCGTCTTCGAGGCTGGCCGGAGGCAGCGTTAGGAATCCTGATTCCCTCGGCAGCACTAGAATTTGGCGGCTTCCTGTGACGCGGTTGGCCCTGACCCGTTCCACTAAGGCGGTCATGGCACAAAGGTATGTGCAGTTGGAACCCCCCCGCCAGCCCTCCCCGGCGCACCGGCTCGGCGCACCGGCTCGGCACACCCTCAGGTTTCTCCCGCAATGTGTTCATCACAGACTGTCAAAAGCGGAAGGATGGGTGGGAGGACAAATTTGACGGTTCCCCGTTGCTGCCTAAAATAGCGTGTTCACTGCTATTTTTCCCATGTGCCCAGAAGGTGTCTCAGGGAAACTTAATGTCTTTCCCGCCCTCTCCAGAAAATAATTAAACACTGCAGTCATCGTGAATTCTGTGTGTATTTGCTCAGGTTATTAATCAAAATGTGGAATTCTCCATCATCTGCTGCCATAGCAGTGGAGTCGATACCTCGTGCAAGTGAGTTAACATGCACTGAATGTGTATCAGTGGAGCACTGGGAGGAAAGCCGGGCCCGAGAGGCCACCGCTCAGACCAGCGACCGAGCCGTCGGGGACTCACCAGCATCGGAGGGTCCTGGCCGCCATCGCTCTCTGCTGTTTCTTCACTTGCATGCCCCGTCTGGGGTGCGTTCCTCTTTGCAGTGCACGTACTGCCTACTTTTTGTATCTTTATTTATTTTCATTTTTATTTTTCTGAGAGAGAGAGAGAGAGTATGTATGTGTGTGAACAAGAGAGGGGCAGAGAGAGAGAGGGAGAGAGGATCCCAAGCAGGCTCCATGCTGTCAGCACAGAGCCTGACTCGGGGCTCGATCCCACAAACGATGAGATCATGACCTGAGCCAAAGTCAAGAGTAGGACGCTCCATCGACCGGCCACCCAGGTGCCCCCAGTTTTGTATCTTTAAAAAACTCCATAAAGCATTGAAAAGTGCCAGTGACCTAGTAAACACTGGGGTGGCCGCCATCCAGAATCAGCAGACGTTAATAGACTTCTACGGAAAGAAGGTCACTACACGATAAGTGACATCTCCTTCTTTACCAGAAGCAACACTTTTGCCTGTGGCATCTCTCCATCCGTGTTTTTGTACCTTCTCTGTTCTCCATGACGTACGGTACAGAAGCCATGCTAAATTTTGCACAGACTTATCTAAAAAGTGTGTGAATGGGACCATGCCGCGTCGTACTAGAAAGGGACCTGCTTTACGTAATATTGTTTGGAGATCTCTCTTCGTTGGCACGTAGTAACCCAGTGCCCTTTAGCCGCTGCCCACCCACCAACATGCCACAGGACACTCCCCATTCTCCCGGGGAGGTGGGGTGCAGGGCCGTGGCTGCTTCTCCCCAGTTTCCCACCTCTGCTCCCCTGCAGGGCGCCTGGCGGGGGTGCCCCTTAGATCAGGTGTGGCCACGCTGCTCGCTTTGGGCGATGGAATCTGAGTGGCAGTGGTGTCTACCACCAAATGTCAAAACATCCAGCCGCCCACGTGAGACCATTCGGGGCCCTTTCCCATATGGCAATTCATCAACTCAAAGCAGCTTGGGACGCCAAGCCAACACCCACAGGGCAGCCGGTCAGAGGGCTGCCCCAGCTGGAAATGGAATCGTTTGGGGTTAAGTTCCTGAGGTTTGTGGGCTGGTTGTTAGTGCGGCAAAATACACCCCGTCCTGACTGACGGAAGCCGGTTCTGACTCTGTGTCATTACAAACAGTGCGGTGACGCAGAGCATCATGTGTGACTCCGGAAGAGCATCATGTGTGACTCCGGATTTGCGCATCAGAGGGCAGTTGTGTTTTTAATTCCCTTGCTGTCGCTCGCTTACTCTCCAGAAAGGCCGTTCCAGCCTGCCGTCCCAGCCGTGGTGGGAGAGTCCTTCCCTCCCCCCAGCGCTTTTGAGACGTTGCACATTTGCCAGACGGAGGAGCGTGAAGTTAATTATCTCATTGCTTTAATTTGCAGTAGGTACCCTCTTTACGATACAGAGTTAGTTGTGAGGCTCCAAAGTATTATTTTCCATGATCACGCAAGTAACAATCCTTTTCATGGAAAATTCATATTTTGCACAATATTGGGGAATTTTCCATGTTGGCATAAGAGGAAAAAAAGCCCTCACCAACCGCCAACCGTGTGGATTTTTGGAAACACATGAGGCGTGTTATGTAAGCACAACATCTTAAAAGGGCTTTTCTGTTCCTCTTGGTAAACAGCTCTGGCATCAGGAAGGGTGTGCACTGGGGGTTCCAGGATACTCATCAGCACCTGGCAGGGGCCCCTCGGATGCTTCTGACGGACTCCAGAAACCATCTTCCAGGTGCCCGTGATTTGGAGAAGCAACAGTTTCTTTTGTTAGTAAAAGTTTGGTCGAGCAATAAAACTGTTGCTAAATTCGCAAATGTCACTTAGCTCTGCTAATTTCTCAGCCGTAATAGGTTTTGTTTGTCACTTACGACATTGCCAAACTGAGCAATATTTTCTTTCTAACTTTGGTTATAAGAATGTGTCAAAAGCAAAACGCGGATGGCGCACCTGGGCGTGTTGGTGCTGAGACGTGACGTGGTGTGGCCGTGGTCGGGTGTGGTCACACTAGAGGGGCTGAGGCGTCCACTCCCAGACCGCAGCTGTGGCCCCCCTCCTGAATGATGCCCGTTACAAGTGACTCTGCAAGGGTAAATGGGTCTTTTGTAATGTTTATTTGGCAGGGTTGGTACCTTCCTTGCCCTAACGCTGCCCGGGGGGCGGGGCGGGGGGGGGGGGCGACTAGAAATCTGTTTATCTGGCTGGAGCTGCTGACAGAACAGCTTTCCAGTAACCTTCGCCCCCTCGGCGTTCTGGAAGGTGCTCTGGAAGGTGCTGAGATTCTGACCTGGGTTCTTTGTGTCGCCAGCAAGAAGCCATTTCAGCTGAGCTAAAAAGAATGTGGCAGGTGCCACGTCGGCAAGGTGGCCTCTTCCTCCAAGACCCACAGCTGGCCTGCGTCTCTGCAGACGGTGGGACCTCCCCCCGGGGGGACGCTGCCCCGTGTCCCCAGCAGAGAGGGACCCAGCCCCAGGTGTCCATAGCCCCCCAGAAGAGAAAGGCTGCTGTTGGCCGGCCTGCCGGGACAGGGGGCGTGTGCCGCCTTCTGCTGTGGTCCCCGTGAGCACTCTGCCACCGTCTGGGAAACAGGGCATCGGATCCCCGCAGGGAAGCGTGTGGGATGCGTGTCCATCCAGGCAGGAGGTGTGATGGGCGGCACAGTGTCTCTCTGTGTTCATGGTGCTGGGACTCACAGGACTCAGTGGAGACAGGCTGGCCCTGGGACCCCAGACTGCCGAGCTCCTCTCGGCCAGTACCCGACCGAACTCTGACCGGTTCTGGGCAGATGACAGTGTGGGAACGTTTTGGACGCTGGAGTGCAGCCTGGGTGGTTGAGGCGTGGGCCATGGGCCGTCTTCCCTACTCCCCGACAGCTCACCCGCGGGAGCTGGTCAGTCTCCCTGCTCCTGAGGAAGGAGAGTTTTTATTAATTATAAAACCGAACTTCACATTTAGGGAAGGACTTAGTACTGGGATCTTGGAATTTGGCAAATACGCTCGCTGGGTAAAGTCATGTTTACGTGAAGAAGGAATTAAACCTGCAGGTGAGCGAGGCGGGGCCCTTAGGAAATGATTTGTGCGTGGGTGGGCTTGGGGGACACGGGGCCCCCGCCTCCGAGGGCCCGTCCTGGCAGGCGACACCCGGGGCCACCAGGTGGAAGGCCCCGCCCCCGCGAGCCTCACACTTTGCCGACCACCCTGGGGACAAACGCAGCCTTTCTGAAAGGCCAAGAAGTTCTCACTTAAGTTATGTTGAAAATTACCTTTAAAATGCGAAAAGTGAGGCCGTGTCCAAAAAGTGTACATTTGGGAAGTGGCGGTAAATTCCGCGAAGGGCCAATGAACATTTCAGAACACTGCCGGAAGTGTCCTAAACTGTGACAGCCGGTCCCAGCGAAGTGTCGTCTCGCCTCGGGGTCACGGGCGTTGGTCTGTCACGGGCACGGCACGGGAGGGATGACGACCGCCACGCAGACTCCCCACCCCCGGCTTCCTGGGGCCACGCTTTCCCCCGCCCCCGCTTTCCGGAAAGACCCAGCTGGCGACCAGGGTTTGCTTTGCGCAGTCACGGTGCGAACTCCTTTCCCATCAGCCCTCACTGCCCAGATGCCAGAGCCCTCGGCCTCCCAGTGCCGCCGGCACACGTGACCTGCCGCGTGTGCAGCGTTTTCCGGTCTCGGCCGGTACCCGCTCGGCGGTTCCGTAGAGGGCTCCGGGTCCCCTCCTTTCGTGGGTGATGTTTCCCACTGGAGTCTAATGGGCGGCGGTGTGTTCCTCTTGGCTCCAAGAGCGAGGACGCCAGCTGTGTGCAAGCCGAGCTGGGGGAGCGTTTGCGTGCCGCCTGGAGACCCGTCCCGGACATGACAAGTCGGCCTGTTGAGAAGACTGAAACTCCGATGATGAATCCACCACGGGACCCAGGCCTTTCCTCTCCGGAGGAGGCGCCCCTGCAGGAAGAGGTGCCACGGGAGGGCTGGCCGGACATCCCTCAGGGAGCGCTCGGGGGCCGGAGAGGCGCCCCGAAGCTCGGAGCCGGGCGTTTCCCAGTCCCGGCTCAGGGCACACGGGGCGGGTGGGGCGGGTCTGGGGGACGGCAGACGGGCACCTGCTGCGATGCTGCTGGGAAACCAGCTGCCCCCCCGCCCCCCCCCCCACCCACACACACATCCTAGCTTCCCCGTGTCGTCATTTACTGTTTCGTGGATTCACTGCACGGACACCTGTGGGAGGGTGTCTCCGAGGCTCCTGGCCACAGACATGGCAGGACAGACGTGCTCGCCGCCCCAAGCCCTGACCCTGCCAGGGTAGGTGAGGGACGCCCCAGATCCTGAACCCCCAGCGCCGACAGCCCGAATTCTGTTAGTTCCTCGCACCCTGCATGTACCCAGTGGACATGGTGTGGCTGTGTGTGTCGGCCGTGGGGCCTGGGGTTGGACAGCCCCTCTGTGTCTGCGTCCTGGGGCCGCCGTCGTGGATGAAGAGGCCGCTGGAGGTGAGAGGAGCACCCCAGCTCACACGCCTGCAGACGGCAAGGGCGGCCGCCCCTCGCGGAGCCTGTGGCCGGGCCCACGCGGCCAGGTGAGCAGCGAGAACCGTATCACAGGCTGATGGCAGTGGCCGTGGAGGGAAGCTGTTGGAGTGTGGCTGGGGGGCTGTGTCAGCGCTGGCAGAGTGGCGTCTCTGGGCCGCTCGGGGAAGATGCAGGACACAGGACGAAGGCTTTGAATGCAGCTTGTGGATGAATTGCATCTGCAAACGAGACTGGCAGGAGACCGGCCAGACTGCGGTTAACAGCTGGGCTTTGGCGGGGTGAGGGGCCCCGGGCCCGACGCTGGCATCCAGAAACCGTGGCCCCTCGAAGGTCACACTCACCTCTCCTGGGTAACTTGTTGCTTGGCTGGACTTCAGACGCAGGGGGGCCGACACGAGGGGCACCGGGCACTGCCCCCTCCCTCCCTGACAAGACAGGATGAGCCCAGAGGGGGCCCAGTGGGAACAAAGAGCATCCAGTTTGCGTCTCTCCTGTCTCAGCCCCTTGCGGATGCTTACGGGCCGGTCTGCTGACCTGTGGGTTTCCCTTGTTTTGTTTGTCTGGTTTGCTGGCCAGAAAATGGTGGTCCGACCCGAAGGCCCCCACCCGGATTTGCACCTGGTACCCGGCTGGGGTTGGATGGGCTCCTCTCCCCGACGTGGCCGGCGTGGGGAGGGGACCCAGATCAGCTTTGTTCTGGCCAGGTTCACAGACCGTTTGTTTTGTGGAAAAGTCGTATTTTCTGAGGAGGCCAGGTCGGATCTCCCATGCACTTGTAAAGTTAGAAAATGGTGGGAGACAGGTGTGCACTGGGCGGGCGGCCAGAGGTACGGCGTGAGGACTGGGTGTGGGGGCTCCCGGAGGGCCACAGGCCAAGGCTCCGGGCTGAGGAGGAGAAACGGTACATAAATCACCAGGAGACCCCAGGAGAGGGGCGAAGGTGTTTGCCTAAGATGTTGACATCATTCCCACCCCGTCACCTGCTCTAGGATGTTTTCAAATTTAATTTTTTTTAACCGCCGGGCCAACTTCTTGGGGCATCATTTTATTCGGACTGGTTCCATTTTAGTGGCCTGAAATGTCTATTAAAAAAATTAAAGCATGATTACATAAATTTAAATTCTTAGGGTGGAAAAAAATAAATTCTTACGGTATAGCAAATAAATTGCGCCTGTTTTTAAGCAATTCAAAGGGCAGACTTAGTGGCTTCTGATTACGCAGCCCGACTGCAAGATCTACCCCATGAAGCCTGTTCTGGGGAGAAGCATCCCAATGAGGAGGTGGTGAGGGGAGCCACTGGCAGGTGGTTGGAATATCATCCTCAACCTGGTGGGAAGAGACGGCTCTTTGGTAAGAGCACGGGGCTGAAACCTCGGGAGGGTGCTGCGTGCCTCGTTTTGTGGGGTCACAATGGCGGGATGGAGATTTGGGGGCCAGAGCGAGGCCCACAGATACGGTCCAGGCAGCATCCTCGGTTATGCCGGATCCCGACTCTGCAGAGACACCTCAGCTCAGAGATGAGCTCTGTCCTTCCCTGCTTTCCAGCATCCGGATGGGAAGTCGTTTCCCTTCCGTCCTGAAAAACACGTTTGGGACCCCAAGGCTGAGCCAATGGGCAGGGCGGTCGGTGACAGAGGGGGCCCCTCCCACCTGTCCCATCACAAACGCCCCACCACAGGCAGGGGATCTCCAGCCTTGGGTAGCTGGAAAGGAGTCAGGAAGGCTCTCTGAAACCACAGGCGTCTTCCGGGCGTCCCTCCAAGAACCAGCTCCCAGCTCAAGGAATGCGTTTTGAAAACCTTTGGAAATGCAAACGTGGGCAATTCTTTTTCAAAAATGCTACAGTGCTTTGAAGGAAGTGGGGGGGGGGGGGGGGGTGCAGCAGGCTCCCAGGGAGACACCGACTGCAGCTTGATTTCTTCCCAAACTTATAAATCCAGAACTTCCATCATGTATTTTAAGGCAGGCTTTTGATTCCCGCCTTCGTCCTTCTCACTGGAAAGACGTCGTCCGCGTCCCTGGCATCTGGATGGTGTTAGGGGGACACAGAGGGCGCACACGGGTCTCTCTTGGTTCACTGAGGACCTTCAAATCACGGCCTTTCTGCGTATTTGCTGCGTGATTCTGGGCGGGTGGCCTAGCCTGTCTGAGCCCCGGCCCCTCATCTGTAACAAGCGCCCCTTCCTCGGAGGCTGACGTGCTCAGGCTCCGGAGGGGACGTTCTCAAGCGCCATCCACGTCCTGCTTGCTCCACAGCGTCGCTGGCACTTGGTGTCACCTCCCTTTCCGTTGTAACCACTGTGGCAGAGACTGAATTTTTCACATTCTCTCCCCCTCCTCGCCACAGCTCCCCATGCTGAGCTGCCGTTGCCATATCACACCGTGTGGACACGTGCATCCAGTGCTGGCGGCCAGGGCCCCAAGACGCGTTCCTCTGAGATGAGTGCCAGGCTCGGACACGGCTTGTAGGGAACCCCGTCCCGGGGCAGCCAGGTGGGGGGGTCAGTTGCCTTGTGTCTTTGAAGCCGCCCCTGCACGCGCCCAGGCCAGGGGTCCCCTCCCCAGCGCAAGGATGGGCTCTCCCCTGTCCGTCGCTCGGAGCAGCCCGGCCCATCTCTGTTTGGGTCCCAGGAATGGAATCCTCTGTATCCGCTTGGCCTTCAGGAGAGACTGGGGTCTGTCCCCAGACCACACCCCTGCCCATTTCTGGTGTCCTCTGTTTACTCGGGATGAAGCCCCGACCTGCATCTCCTTCAGATACACGTCTTGGCTGGACACCCACCTTCCATGGCTGTCCTGTGACCCCTGTCACACGGGCATGGCGTGGTGAGGAACACGGAGCCACAGGGCAGCACCTCAGTGCTCATCACCACTGCCAATCAGTCCTGACCTCCCCCTAAAGTCAGATGGACCCAGAAGGAACCTTTCTGTGCGGAGGTCAGCCGTCGGAAGGGGGGGTGGGCCTCAACCAAAAAAAAAAACAGGGAATTTTGCAAGAACCCAGCCCTGGCTGGTAACAGGTGACCGACCAGCTTCCCACCGCGACTGCCTGGAAAGCAGGAGGCTTGGAAGCTGCCACCTGTCCTGCACCTGCCCCCCAGCAGAGCAGAGGAGCCACCATGGGCCTGACGTGTGTGTGTGTGTGTGTGTGTGTGTGTGTGTGTGTGTGTGTGTGTAAGTGAGGATGTGTGCATGTAGCAATGCACATGGGCTGTTCTTCCAGGAGCAGTTGTGTGTGCAAACACATGTACGTGGGTTCACGTGCAGGTGTACAAACATGCACTGTGAGTGTATGCATGTGTGTGCATGTGTGCATGTGACGTACACATGGAGGGGGCTGTGTGTGTGTGCCTGTGTGTGTGGACAGGGCATGTGCATATGGGGGAGGTGCTCTTACGGAGCACGTTGGGAGCAGCTCCTTCCTCTGCTTCCCCAGCCCCAGGCAGTCCCCAGGCGAGTGACTCCATGAGTATGAATGGAGGTCAGTCCACGAAGCTGTACGTATGTTTCACGGGGTGAGGAACTCGGGGCCTTGAGTCCGCTTTGCCTTCCGTAGGAGCCAGAGTGATGGGGCACATGACGCGAGCCTCGCCCTCCTGGCTGTGGGTCCTGGGGCAGGTAGCTGGGCGCACCCCTGCCCGGTGACCTCCGGCAGCATGAGCCCTGCTGCTGGCTGGAACAGACGCCCTGGCGGCTCGGCTGGTCCTCCGGGGCCCGCACCCGCCCCACACCTGGAGGGCCAGCAGTCTGTCACTCTCCACCTTTCTATTATGTTCACCTCTGGAGCCATTTGTGCAGAGACTTAAGCAGGTTTGATGTGATGAATCACAAAATCACACCCTTTATTCAAAAACTCCACATAAACGGCCATGCCGTTTGGGATGGATTGGACCCACACGATGAGTTATGGGCTCGTTAGAGTGGCAGGGCACATCCCTTTATCATATTAGGTTTCTTTAAATCACACAGAGCGTTCGTTTTTAGAAACAATTCCCACCCACCTCAAGGAATCGTCAGTACCGCTCCAGGAAATGTGATGCAATCCCGTTTTTAACGGGATGCACATGGCTTGCGGTTGTGTGGTGAGTTGATTCCATTATTCCTTCCCCGTGGGGACAGCCCGTAAAGATTGATTACACGTTACAAATGGTATTAGAGAGGGACACAGCCTGTGTCTCTTCCTGCCTGTGGCTCTGCGTGCAGCTCCCGCTCTCTCGCTCGGATGTTGCGCCCGCGGTGGGTTTGCCCCGGCCCCCCTGCCCGGAGGGAAGTGTATGTTCCTCCCTCTCTTTTCGACAGGGGACCACAGCGGTTCACCAGGGATGGCTTGAGCTTTGGGGTCAAGAACGTGTATTTGGGGGTCACTGAGTCTTTGAAATCTGGGTCTCTTCCATGAATACGTGTAGAAAGACCTGGGCAGATGCCAGCCCTGGTCTCTTAGAAGTTCCTGTGACAGCAGGATCCAGAAGGAGGTGGAGAATCACCCAAAAGTTTTTAGGATGGGGAAGAAAGGTGCCCTGGAGAGAGGCTCTGGGCGGCAGGGTGTGATGCGGTCATCCGTGCGGAGATTGTCATCATCACCACCGGTGCACCTGGGCACTCCTCCCACAGACTTCTGTTCGATACGAGCAGGGCCCCTACAGCGAAACGGCCGGAGTCCAAGCGTGAACTTGAATGTTCTCTCAGCTGAGCCACGACTGCGAGCAAACGGGCGTGGGAGCCCCCTGGTCCGGCACACGGCATTGCCGCCATCTGACAGGCCCGCGTGTGGGTAGCACCCCCTCTGAGAACAAGCAGTCTGCAGCTTGCCCATCAGAGCACCGGTCTTCGCGGTTGCACGCGCCTCGGGTGCGTCGGCCCCGGGACGGTGGGTGGTGGCTCCACGCGGCCGGCCGGGGGTCACAGACACGGAGCAGGGGGGGGGGGGGGGAGTCGTGGCCGGCCCGACCAGGCAGCCACCCCCTCCTCATGCCCTCTGCCTCAATTTGGGGCCTGATGAGCAGAAATGTCACTGGAAATTGATTTTCCATTAATCGAAACTTATTTCTGGGTCTTTCCGAATGTAAGGTCGTCCTTTGATGAGTTGGTGAGAATTTTTATCAAGTCTCAACCTTCCTGTTGGCTGTCTCTGGGTGTCGTGTTCACGGGTGAGCGGACACCCTCTGTGAGCTAATATCCGTAAAAGTCACAGTTGTGCCTTCACAGGGCAAGCGGATGGGCCGGCGAAGGCCCTTCCCTCCTTCCTTCCTGGCTCTGCCTTCACCAGGCAGCTCTCCCGGGGTGGGGGTGGGGGGGGGGCCTGCAGTCTGAGACAGGGGACGAGGCATGTTTTCTGAAAGGGGCCGGACAGGAAGCACTTCAGGCCTGTGGCACAGAGGCAGCCGGGGACAGCAGCTCGCAAGTGGGCGTGACCCCTTTCCCCAGGCCGGGTGGCGGTCTGATGCAGCTTGAGGGCTACCGTTCCACGTTTGGAATACGAGCCCTTTAGTCCTGTGTGACTTCAGCACGACGGCCCTGGGTCACGCAAGGCTCACGTGCTCCGTGACCGCGGCCTGCTTACGCTAGACTTCGGCTCGGTGCTGGAGGTGAGCTTCTCGACAGCTCACAGGAGCACAGGAGAGGGCACATTCGCGGGGATTCGTGGGCCAGACAGCCGCCACATAGAGACTTATTCCAGATCGAGCCTCCCCACGTCTGGACGCGCGTGGATTTCCAGGTGGCGGGAAGCGCTGAGCTCTTGCGGATCACCCGGCTGGAATGGACGGTCTTGTTAACAACACTAATGTGCGACTACCTGTGTTTTAATCACGCAGAGACAAACTCGGGCCGTTCCGTTCTGGCAAAGCGTCGCTAATTCCCGCCGTACGATAACGGTGCGGCACCGGATTCTAGAAATTAGGCCTCCGAGATCCATTAGCTGCGTGGTGCACCATTGCTAAACGAATGGCTGTATTATTATCAAGGTAATTCCAACCAGATTTCAAGCCGTGACCATAAAGTGGCTCTTGGAGTGGGTCGGGGCTTGTTCGGAAATTGCCGGTTCGATGAGAACAGTTATGTTTCCAGGTTGGAATTTTGGTTTTTGTGAAATTCGGAACAGAATTTTACCATTGTGGTAATAGCATACTCAGGCCACCTGTGATGATCGGCTAATAACGAAACGGAATCTCTCTCACTCCGTCTAGCTGGTGGTGGTTTCTGGCGTACGATTACCCGGTTCTCCGCGGTGTCCAGGATTCACAGGGATGCTCAGTAACTCCCGCCAGGAATCGTGTCCCTGAGAAGAGTTGACCCGAATCCAGGACCGTCTCTCAGAGATGGTCACACTGGCCGTGCCTTGCTCCCAAAGCCCGATTTCTGTTCCCCATACCCATTTTCAGTGCAAACAGGGCCCTGGGGGGGACAGAGTGTGGGAATCAGATTCCCCCTTAGACCCTCTCTCTTGCTCTGAGGCCGAAGGCACAGAAGCAGGCACTGTATGCTCTGTGACCAGACGACCGTGCCCTGAGGCCTCATTGCTGTAACCCCGGGATTGGTCTGTTCCACCCTCCGTGCCGTGCACAGTGTGGTAGGTGGTCCGTGAACGTGTGCCAAATGAATGAAGGTCCTGCGTCGTTTGTGCGCTGGGGAGCCCTGAGCGTGCCATGGCCACAGGACCAGAGTCACGTCCCCCCCTCCCGCTTCCCTCACCAGATGTCAACACTCCCTCATAATGAAAGGTCATTGCCAGCCGGCGCTGAATGTCTTTCATGATTCTACGAGTGGCATTAACTCATCAAATCCTCACCTCACCTGGGAGGCAGATACTATTACTGTTTCCCTTTCACAAATGAGGAAACTGAGGCACAAAGAAGGAAGACCACCATGAAGAAAGCTGGAGTCAGTATTGATTATGTAAAGGTGGTTAGAGAAACTCATACTGACCTGCACCCCATAGAGGTTCCCTGTCACACGCACAGCAGCGGCCCTCTAACCTCTAGGGTCTCCTGCTGGCAGGGGTCCCCATGAAGGGGGGTGGGAGGGTCCCTACGGGGGCGGGGAAGAAGGCAGGGGTCCCCGTGGAGAAGGTGGGGGTCCCCATGGGGGGAGCGGAGGCCCCTGTGGAGAAGGTGATGGTCCCAGTGGAGAGGGTGGGGGTCCCTGTGGACGGGGTGGGGGACCCGTGGAGAGGACGGGAGTCCCCATGAAGAGGGCGGGGGTGCGTGTGGACGGGGCGGGGGGACCCGTGGAGGGGGTGGCCGCAGCCTGGATGGGTGTGTCAGCTGCCAGCTGGCCCAGCCTCAAGTCCCCTCACTGATGAGTCACCAGCTGTGCTAAGTGGCTTTAAAGATTAAATGCTTTTCTCCCTGTTGGGCAGCCTGGAAACAAGAGGGAAACAAAACATGGTTGTGTGCTGGGACGCTGACAGCCTGAGCTGAGAGGAGGGAGGACCCCTGTGTGTCACCGGCACGAGGGAGCATGTGTGAGGGAGGAGGGGGTGTGGTCGCTGTCCCACGGGACAGTTAACGATCCCCGTAGTCATCCGTGCCATTCGTGGGCCGCGTAGCTGGCCCCCGGGATCCTCCCGCCTGCCAGAGCAGTGCTGGTGGGCAGACGCTGGCCCGCCTGGGAGAGCCGAGACCCTCGGGCCCCGCACATCTGAACCAGCACACCTGTCGTCTGGTGGCGTCTTCTGACTGGCTTCCCAGCCTGACTCACCTGCACTGCCGTCACCTGTTGGCAGCCAAGCCCCCGGCGGTGCCTGAGGGAAGAGGTGCCCGGCCCCACACACCGTGTGCTTGTGACCCCATCACCCAGACGGCAGAAGACCTCCATGTGGCTGCAGCCTGGGAGCCCACGGGCATCCACACAGCAGACAGGGCCCCTTCTCCCCTGGGTGCTTTACCAAGTCTGGGGTAACAGGTTTAAAGGACAGGTGCCTGGGGCGCCTGGGGGGGGGGCTCAGTCGGTTAAGCATCGACTCTTGGTTTTGGCTCAGGTCATGATCTTGTAATTTGTAGGTTCGAGCCCCGTCCTGGGCTCCCCGATGACAGTGCGGAGCCTGCTTGGGATTCTCTCTCTGTTTCTCTCTACCCCTCCCCCACTCGCTCTCTCTGTCTTTCTCTCAAAATGAATAAATTAAAAACAAAATTTTAAGAGCGGGTGCCTTTTTAAAAAAATATAGTATTTTGGGAGCAACGCTTAATCAATGCAGGCATTTTTTTAAATGTGTAAGTGCACGTAACCGTTGTAAAAGTTGTTCCGTGGATGTTTCTAGATGTCGTCCATCCAGAAGGGGTGGCCCCCGCCGCCTGGGTCCATGCTGCTGCCCACCCCTGGCTAGCCGGTCCTACTGCTTCTGTGCTTTAACTTTCTGATTTGGAAGGTGGGGACGGCAAGGCCACCCACCTGTGGGACCGTGGGACTTGTGGGCACTTGTCCATCCCCTTCCCCAGATCCCCGAGGGGTTAGTCGCTGGAAGTATCCGAGCATTTCAAGACTCATACTTTCCTTTGCTTCCAGACACAGTTGTTCCTCTGCCCTGAGACCCTGGGTGCGTTCGGACTCATCAGCGAATAATTGTCTGTCTCTGGTGTCACAGTACATATGGGGAATCGTACCAATTCCCTTCCCATCCTGATCCCCCGTGTGTGCTGTGACACCAGAGAGAAAGACCCGGAGACGGTACGTAAACCACTCCCGTATGGTGGGGATTGAGCCGAAGCTATGCTAAGCGCTCCCCTGGGCTTAGCCCGCTGGGGTCCCCTCCGCAGCCCCACATCTTACAGCCGAGAAGCTAAGTCACAGCTCAGGTGTGCAATTGCCCCGGGCCACACAGCTAGAGGGATGCAAACCCAGAGCTTCAGGCTCTGGTGCCCACACACACCCCCATCCCCCCGTGTCCCGTGTGCAGCAGAATTACGGAAGGGGGTCCGTTCCTTGGGTGTTTCCCACGAAACCGAATGGTGGGCAGGTGCACCTTATCCTGACGGGCTCTGCCCACTGGCTGCGGCCCGGGAGCCAGACCTGCCGTGCTGTCTGTTCTTACAAACAAAATGGTCTTGGAGCACAGCAGACTGTGCTCATCGTCTCTTCCACGAGTGCAGCAGAGGTGAATCGGGCTTCAGAGTTTGCAGCCCGCCCTGTGTGGATCCTGCTCCTATCACGTGGGCGGGAAGAGAGGAGCAGACACACAGAACCCCACAAACGCTTACACTGCCTTCCCTGTGCTCCAGAATCAGCCCTTCTCCGGGTTCTGGCTGCTGAAGCTCCCTCTTTCTGGCAAGTGGCCGGGACCAGGGTGGTGGCAGTGCCGTCTCCCGAGGTGCTGGCCCACCGGCTGCCGGGGGAGAGAGACTGGGTGTGCCTGGCCGTGGGCAGTGTCCTGGGGCTTCTTGACTATTAGGACAGTGGCTGTCCGAGAAACCCGGAGGGGCAGAGGGGAGCCGGCCACGTGCGCCCTGTGTAGCAGGGGCGTCCCGGCGGGACCTGAACTCGGATCAGCACTCGGGGTCCAGGCTGCAGGGCGGGGAGAGTGGCCACATGATGCCGCGATCCAGACCTTGCGTGGTTGATGAGAGGAATCTAGAATCCACCCAGCTACTCCCACCTTGCCATGGGAATGGTTCTGTGATTTATTATTTTACTTAAGGGCTTTTAAGCTTTAATTTAAAAGGTTAAATCAGCTGTCTTTGTATGTAAATTGCAGAAGAGCGAGTTATCACCCAGTGGCCGATGCAGGCTCTGACGAGGTAGCACTCTCCCGGCAGGACCCCTGTCGCCGAATCCCCGTGGCCCGATGCCGTAACTCCACGCGTGGGCATCTCGGCTCCGAGCGGAGATGCCTTCCCTGGGGTGGCCAGGCCCAGCCTGCTTCGCTGAGAGCCGTGCCCCCCTTGCCCCAGGCACAGCCTCTCCTGACCTGCGACATCTGGGCGTGACCTTGTGGGCACCCAAGGCTGGCACTGTCTAGTGGCCTCGTGGAGCTGTTTTTACCCCCGACGCCCCCTTGCTCCTTCCAGGGAAGCAGCCGCATTCAAAACGCAGACGCTTGTGGGGTTACGGGTCAGCTTTCGGTTCCTTGGCACGCTGTAGGAAGGGGGTCCCCGTGGGCACGGAAGGCCACAGGGGGCAAGTCTGCAGATTCCAGGCTCCAGCTGGTACCTCCTGCCTCTCCCTGCCTTGTCCCGGATCTTGCTGTCAGCACTTAGGACACATCCGCTCCTGGTTGCTCTCTGCTTTTCGGGCACAGCGGGGCAGGCCGGAGGGTCTGCTCTGGGGCCTTAGGGGCGCCACCACACTCCATCCTCACATCCGTCCCGCGAAACAGGTCCTCTCCCTGCCCTGACGGGTCGAGTAACCGTGGCCCAGTCTCGCTGCCACAAACCTGGATGTCCGTAGTTCCCAGCCCAGGCCGCCCCCGCCTGAGTGCAAATGCAGTGCTTCCTGAAGCCCCCTCCTTCGGGGAGCGATGGCAGTGCACTCGCCGAGCCCCAGCTGTGTCCCAGGCACCTCGGCGCCGTGGAATCGTGTGCTCTTGCCCCATAATGACCTCCGTCTAAGGCACTTTGCAGCCGTAGCATCGGGCAGATGCGAAGCTGAAGCCAGGCAGGTTCAGCACCTGTCAAGACGATGCGGGTCCTGCATGCAGCCCGACCTGTTGGGGACCGAGCTCAGCTCCTTCCTCAGCCCCCCTACCTGCGCAAGGTGACGTTCCTTCTGCCCTCACCTTCTGCGTCCCATTCCCCCACCTTGCGTGGCCACCTGTCCCCAGTGGCCTCAGAGGAGGGTGCCCATGTCTGTCTCCAGATCTCCACTTTCCGGACGTTGGCCATTCTGATCCAGGCGACCTCGTCCTGAGATCCTTGGTTCAAGTCCCTCTGCAAAGACCCTTACCCCAGTCACGTTCTGAGGTTCCAAATGTGCACACAGTCTGGGGACTCTTCACCCCTTAGGCCCGTTGAGCACAGCGCACGTCCTTCTGTGTGCAGCCCCCTGCAAGCACACTCACCTTTGAGACCCTCGGAGCGATCCAGAAAGGCATCGAAGGCAGGCCCAGGGCAGACGCAGTGCCCCTCCTGGAATTAAACAGTCAAGTTCCCAGAGGTAAAGGGGACGGCGGGCAGTGGTAAATCTGCGGGTTTCCTCCACGTGGAGTAACGCTGAGCCTCTCAGATGGGAGCGTGTGTTAGCATTGCTGTTGTGGGAATGAATGAGCAGGTACCTGGGAGTGAGCACCTGGGAGCGGGCACCTGGCTCACCTCCGGGGCACACCTGGGAATGGGCACCTGGGCTGGATGGGTGCCGCTGACCCGGCCTGAGGGCTGTGGCGGAAGGGGCGGCCGAGTGATCCTGTCCCCCACTCCCTGGGCAGGAGGCTCCCCAGGTCCTGCCCGCCTCCGTTGGAAGCATCCATCCGCTGGCGGGCTGGTTCCTGGCGGGTGCTGCCCCTCCCCTCTCACACACGATGCCTCGGGGCGGGGGGGGGGGGGCAGCTCTTAGCTGTAAAGGCTGCGTATGTCCCTTGTCCGTATTCAGTCTGCATCACACAGCCAAGAGCAGTCATTTCTGTGCATGACACGAACAGGAGCTCGGGGAAGATTGAGCCTAAACCACGTGTGAACCAGAAGGGTGGGTCTGGTGAAAATCCCTCGCAGAGAAATGCACAGTGCTGCTCCGTCGGCCACTGAGTAGATCGACCAAGTGTGGTGTTTTCACGCGTTGTGGTATTACCCGGCCTTAAAAAGTTAGGGGATTCTGATAGGGGCTGCGACACACGTGAACATTGCTCATGTTATGCTCAGCGAGATAAGCCAGACATCGAAGGACAAATACCGTGTGATTCCACTCGTCCAAAGTCCCCGGAGGAGCCCAAACCACAGCGACAGAGAACAGAGGGGGTGCCAGGCCCTGGGAGGTGGGGTGGGAGTGCCCGGTGGGCACTGAGTTCCAGTTTTGCGCAGTGAGAAGGTGCTAGAAGACCAGTGCGCGTCGGTTAGCACAACAGTCCCGTGCAGTTAAACACGGTGAGGATGGAGGGCCGCTGCCTGGGGTACCACCTTCTAAAGAGCCCCGAGGAAGAAGGAAGTTCAGCAGGCAGGGCAGACAGCACGCTGGGGGAGCCCTTTGCGGGTCCTGACGTTGTGCAGAATCAGGGAGAGCGAGCTGGTCCAGGGGAGGGTTTCTAGTTCCAGCTGAGCCCTGGGCCCCGGGAAGCAAGAAGCCACCAGAGAGGAGCCCACGGAGCATCACCCGTTAGCCTCCCGGAGGAGGGGTGAAAAGTCCCCGTCGCTGCAGCCCCTGGCCCCAGGCGGTGCTCGTGACTATTTTGCCATTTGCCTTGGGATTGGCTCCTTTCAGAAACCAAAAAAAGTTTGAGCATCTGGAGACCCCTGTGCAAAGACATGTCCCCTGGCGTGGCACTTCTGGGAGAGGAAGATCATCGCTGCTGCTGGACCCGACCCACTGAGGAGGGCCAGGGCTTCGGTCTGGCGAGCGTGTGGGCACACTCGAGGGGTCCTCGGGATGCGAGCCCGACCCCGCAGGCCCTCGTATCACAGATGCGGAGCCAGGTGGGTGGGGCCCCGGGTGCTGTGAGCAGCGGTGAGCACCCCCACGGCCAGGCAGGGAGCCCCTGGCGCACACCGTTCAAGGGGCCCCCCGGCCGCTGGTGTTTGCTGAGCGGCATGAGCCCAAGTCGGCAGCCGGGAGCCAGCCCTCCGCACACCCCACGTTCGTTCGCTGCTGTTAGTGCGATTCCTGTGTTACTAGCAAAGGGGGAGCGGCAGCCGCCTGTGTGTTCCAGGCCCTCGTAAGGCAGAGGCCCCCTCACAGCACAACCACGGCTGTGCACGTAGGTAAACTGCACACAGACACGATCTCGGGGAACTCACATCCCGCACAGATGGGAGGGAAGGCTGTGTGCCGATAGCATCTCGCGCACTGCCAGGAGCCCTTCCCCTCCCCGCGGCTGCTCTGCCCGCCTCCCCGCCTCGCCCTCGCTCTGCAGAAGCAGCAGGCGTGGCTTTAATTGCCGCAGCTCCTGACGGGTCAGGGGGCCCGGGGAGCTGGCCGGCTACAGCTGGACCCGCAGCCCATTAGCACTACCGCCCTGGGCCCGCGCTCCAGGATCCGCCTCTCACCAGCCCGGTGCCCCGTGCCAGCCGCCCGCGGGCTCGGAGCCCTGGCAGCGGCCGCGAAGGTGCCTTCCCTGCTCCTCGTGGCAGGAGCCCAGCCCACACGTTAGACTCAAAAGAGCATCTCCTCACTTGTAACCACGCCAAGGTCAATATTTTCAGTGGGGATCTTGTGCGCTCACCCTCTGAGTCGGCAAACGCATGTGCCTGCCTTTCTGCACGCGCGGATGGGCTGGGGAGAAGGCACGTGAGCCCCGAGGAGCAAATGAAATGAAAACGGATGGAGGTATTTTAATGTAATGGGGGAAACCACGGAGCACATCGGGAACGGCAGCCACAGCCGGTAAATCGCTGCCGGGAGATAAATTTTATACACAGTTCACGCTGTCGCGTTCAGCCTGGCCCCACCGCCCCCTCCTTCCCTTCTCCTGCCTTTCTTCCCAGTTGAGAATGCCACCGAAATCTGTGCATCTTATTTAATTAGAGAGAAAAATAATTTTCAGTTTAAGTAAAAAACCAAAAAAAGCATTTCCGAGAGCTCCAGTCATTGAACCAGACAAGAGAAGCGGTAAATTCTGGTCAGGTGAGAACGTCTCATTCATTTTTCCTGGGGCCAGGAATCTGTGAATGAAGGCCCAGCTGTTCCCTGGAGGGGTGTATTCACATCCCTGTTCTAGAACTAGATTGTATGCTCTTCTCTGTGGGCTCTGGCCTCACCCATAAAGGCCTTGGACCCAGTCCAGGATTCTTATAGATGCGTCAACTGCCATATGCCCGAACAGTAGCTAGTTAAACGCCCTGGGCAGCCTTCCAGCGAGGGATAAACTAACATGGCGGAGAGTTTGTTGGGCAAAGATCTTCTCAGGATAGAGTAGGGACAACCTTCGCGGCTTGTAACGTAATAAGGAGCTCATGGAGAGTTCTACAAGTTAAAAAATGAGGCACTGGAAAAGCATTGAAGTGGGGTCAGAGATCTGTGTTTTACTCATCAAGTTCTTCATTTAGGGCTCTTTCCATTTGAAGTGGCCACACTCAACTCCAATGGCTGGCACAAAATCTTAAGTAGAACAGAGAAATCCTGGGGACGGCTTCAGGTACGGCTTGATCCAGGGGCTGAGGCGGTCCTCATGATTATGTCCACCACCTCCAGGTTGGCTCCTTTCAGTCAGGCTCTCCCCTCATGGAAGCAAGCTGGCAGTGATCAATTCAAGCCTACATATCCCCAAGTTTTAAGTAGAGGGCGAAGGAGAAAGGTTTTCCCTGGCAGTGTTAACCAGGATACATGCTTCTGGGTTGCACACTGCTCTAGTGCCAGGCTCAGGGCCACATGGCACCAGCATTTATCAGATGGGCTGTAATGGTGGTAGAAAGACATGAATTTGTTCTCATGGAGTTTAAATCTGTTTGTGAGAGACTCTGCCATTAATAAAATGTTGGAATGAAGGAAGAGAGCCCCGTGGATTTTACAGAGCAGGGGGTCTGCACATCACGCTCCTCTGCCTGTTTTGTGCAGGTCTCATTGGCTAAGCTGCCTTCACAGGACAACAGTGGAGTGATTGCCATAGTGACCGCGTGCCCCGCTGTACGGTCTGGCCCTTTACAGGAAGCGTTTGCTGATTCCCGTAGAGCATATGGTAAAGGAAGTGACCCCGACGGGAGACTGGTACACGCGTCCCTGGGGGCTCCTGACCTGAGATCTCAGGAAGGAATGGGATTTACTCCCGCAAAGAGGTGGGGCAGGGGCAGGGTGGTGGTGTGGGGCAGGGCGGGGAGGACAGGTGGGGGCCACCACCCCTGGGCGACCCGCCCTTCTGATGAGGGGTTTTGGCCTGAGAATTGGTGCCCGTGTTAGGAGCACCATCAGGACTGGAAAGAGAGGGAGGGCAGAAGGAGAAGCAGCAGTGGGAGTCAAGATAAAAGGCGGACCCCCAGGATTGGTGGGTCCCAGCCCAGGGCGGGTGGGTGCGGGCTCTCTGCCAAAGCTGCGCAGGGAGCTGGGCTCCTCGGTGTGGGTTTTACTTTGGCTTTTATTTTGTGTGCGTATGTGGACATAAAACACAGCTTCTTCCCGCAAGACAGCGCCTCGGATTCGTCCTCACTGGGTCGTGTGCCCGTGGCGGTAACTCTGTCCACCCCAGTCTTTCTTCCGGCTGATAGTGTTCATAGCTGGCAGGTCAGGGTCGGGAGAGAATAAAGAACCCCTCGGTGCTGACAGTACTGAGCCCAGAACGCATCAGCCATCCACCATAATCCCCCATTCTGGGCTTCCCTACTTCCTGCGGACCAGCCGGGCTCCTGGACAGAGCTGCGAGTGGGGAAGCCGTCTCCCCAGCCCTCACCTGAGGCAGGCATCACTAATCCATCCCTGCCGGGGGAGTGCAGCCAGCATCGGCACCCAGGAGAACCCCGCTGGCCACGGGCCTCCCCAGGACCGGCTGCACAGGACGGCTTGTGCGGAGGGGACCCACTTCTCTGTAGAAGCAAGGGTGCCCCTCAGCACTCCCTCTGGAAGCTTGAAAACGTGCATCCACAATGAACTTCGTTAAGCCTGGGGACTCTAGGGTCTTGGGAGGTGTATTTTTTTTGTTAATGTTTACTTATTTTGAGACGGAGACAGAGTGTGAGCAGGGGAGAGGCAGAGAGAGAGGGAGACACAGAATCCAAAGCAGGCTCCAGGCTCCGAGCTGTCAGCACAGAGCCTGACACGGGGCTCGAACCCACGCACCGTGAGATCATGACCTGAGCTGAAGTCGGACGCTTAACCGACTGAGCCACCCAGGCACCCTGAGGTGTATTTACTTTTAATGCCAGACAGGGACATCATTGCAAGAGCCATAAAGTGAGGTAGGAAATTAAAAGTCATCGCGGAAAATGCAGTGGATGCCGTGAGAAGCAGGTGCACACCATTACCTGTGCCGTCCACACCCGTGTCCTGGGTGTGGACGGACCTGTGCCGGGAAGATACTTTACCGTCGTCTACAGGGGCTGAGAGGACTCTCGCCTCCTAGGACGCAGCCACGGGCCTGGGGTCTGGGTCCCCAGGGAGGGCGGACAGAATCGGCAGGCGGCCTTCCAAAAAGCAGCCTATTGTTCTATTGTTCTAGCGGGTTCGGGAAGCCTACAACGTGGGTGGGAGGAGGCGCCCACCGTGGTTGATTAAACCGTCCTGGTGGTGGCTCTGGGCGGCCCCCGGGAGAACGAGAAGTTGCTCTAGAGGAGGCCTGCGTCCTGACATAATTAACATTTCTGATCACTGGCTTCCCTCCCTGTATCGTCTTAGCAGCAAGCTAGCCTGAGGCGAAGCTGGGAGCCTGCAAAGCAGGCCCTCCTTCCTCTCCCGTCTCCTCCCCTGTAATTTCCTTTCCTCCCTCCAGCCTCTCTCCCGGCCGGCTCCTGTCCTCCCACGGCCTCCCCCTGCACGGGCCCCTCTGGACCGTGGGGCATCCTGTCCAGCCCGGCGACCCCGGTCCTCCCTCCGCATCCCGGCCCCTCCGCCGAGCGACTCCCAGTCTGACGCCCCACATGGAACACCCCACGCAGGGGAGGACCGAGGTCCCATCCCCAGACAGACACTGTGTCCCCACTGTCCTGGGCTCCGGTCCGGGCGGGGTGAATGTGGGCGCTGTGCGGAAATGAGCAGATCCGGGTTTTCTACAAGATTTGAGGCTGGGCTTTGTGAGACGCTCTCTGTGGTACAGCATTCTGAGAGCGCACTGGGTGTAGCCGCGGGCTCTCCCTGTAAATTAATGCAAACTCCCCGGGGATGTGCGCGCTTCCCACTGGTTGAACTTTGTGCAGTGAGCGAACGGTAGCTCATCGAGGGCAGGACGTTTCTGTGGCTCTGGACCTGCCACCATAGCCCAGGACCCGAGGAGGCGGTGCCGGCCGTCCCAGGGTCCTGCGGGGACCCCTCTCTCCGCACACCCTGCTCGCACTTGCCGTGCAGCTGGAAGTCTGCGGTGTGAGGGACACAAGACCAAACTCAAAGTCCGTGCACAATAGGTGATGTCACCAGACACGGTCTCCCTCATCCTCCCCGTTATAGTGTGTTTCCGGTCCTCGGTTTGGGGTTCCACACACCTGTCCCCGGGCAGGTGGTGGTCCCGCCCACACAGGGGATGACAGGACACCTCCAGCAACTGGTTCTCTTTCCCCGAATCCCCCGACCAGGCCTGAGCCCGGTCCCTGAACCAGTCTGAGCCCCCCGCCCAACCACATGGGGGTCTTTCCTGCTCAAACCCCACACCTGAGAATAGGGGTGGGGGCTTCCCAGAGGGGGTGCGAGGCCACAAAATGAGAAAAGCACGCTCCTTCTGGCCTCAGGCTCATGCTTACGGGACCCCCGCCCCGGGCCACCGGACCCACCGGGAGGACCCACGGCTGGCCAGCTGCACCAGGCGTTGCCTCCCCTTGTCTCCCGGATCACGTGGTAACGTCCACCCTTCCAGAGGTGCGAGGTCCCCTGTGTGTGGCCTACTCCCCACACCCTCCTCCCCGGGGCGCCCAAGGCAGAGCTCAGGCCCCTGGAGATGCCGGCCAGGCCAGGCTGCAGACCTCGGTGCCGAGCTGGTGGCGTTTGCCTTCACGTGGAAACTTGGAGTGTGAGGCTGGCGGCTCGTCCTGAATGCAAGCGTCCCTCCTCGTTAGGAGACCTTCAGAAGCTCTTAGAGCCAAAATGTACTTTTTTTTTTTTTTTTGGTAAAATAAAATGGCTAATTAAATTGCATGCACTTTCATTATAAAGAAAACTGTGAAATGAGCATCTGTGCTCTTGACGTTCATCCCGCAATTTCCGTGCTCACGGCGTCGTTATCAGCTAGAAAGCAGCTGATTTGCTGGAGCGTACCCTTTTGGGCTAGAACACGACCCAGGGTAAAGGCCTTGATTTACGCACTCTTACGTCGTCGGCAAGAAAGGAATCTGTATGAAGTCAAGGCAAATGCTATTAAAAAAACAAACAAACAAACAAACAAACCCTGCATGCGTTATTACCGCTTCATGAGTAGGCGTGGCACCTGAGTGACGGGTGCGTGGGCCACTGCACCTGCTGTAAAAAAAAAAATCCCTGCAACGAGGGAAGGGTGCCTCTCATGTGACAAATGATACCTGTTCCCTGGAAAATCAGGACAGGGCACGTCAGCTTTCCCAGGGCAGTAGTCAGCAGGTGCCCCATCTGGACCTCATTCCCACCCTGCCCTGCCCTGCCCTGTAGAGCGTCTGCCCAGGGTTCAGCAGCACCGTGGACATCTGCTGGGAGGCTGGGCCCGTGGGCACCCTGGCAGGACAGGGGAACGAGCTTGGGGCAGGAGACACGGAGCTTCAGTGACTCCTTACTTTGGGAATCATGTTGGACTCGTTACCATCCCTCTGATAACCTTTCTGTGGACCTTCCTGATCTCAGGATTAAAAGCTGAGACCAGGAGCGCCTGGGTGGCTCAGTCAGTTAAGCGTCAAACTCCTGATTTCCACTCAGGTCGTGATCTCACGGTTGGTGGGTTTGAGCCCCACATCAGGCTCTGTGCTGACAGTACGGAGCCTGCTTGGGGTTCTCTCTCTGCCTCTCTCCCACTGTGCTCCCTCTCTATCTAAAAATAAATACATAAACTTAAAAAAAAAAAACGCTGAGGCCCCTCTAGGGAAGACCCTTGTGGGCACGTCTGCATGTACGGGGGGTCACTTGGGGACGCAGACCTTCTCCCATGACATTTATGTTAACGTGGCAGCTTCCAACCCACACACCTGCGGGACTCTGGTCTCCAGGGACTCTGGGGAGGTCGGTGGAAACATCTCACAGAGAACAAAAAGTATGTAGAATGGTGTAGTATTTTCCTTTTCAAACAAATGTGTCTCCATTCTGGGCCATCCCATCTGGCCAGTGACGTATTCTAGAACCTTCCTGCAGCCAGCCTCAACTCTGGGGCTGCTGTTCGCATCCGGTTTCCTTTCTTTAAACATCTTCCCATGTACAGGCTCTGTCTTGCATGCTCTGGGGCTCCTTAAAAATACCCGAGTGGAACGTGGCTGCACCCGCCCCCCAGGGACCCCCGGACCCTCCTGGCACTTTACTGTCCAAATCAGGGTGGTTCACCTGACGCAGGGCCGCTCCCTCCCACAGGCCTAACCCTCTGGCCTTATGCTCACATCCCGTTTCCGGTCTGGTGCCTGCACCCACAGCCTCCGCTCAGACAACACGAGCAGACGAGAATTGGTTTTCGAGGGGTTCTGCCTCCCCGGTGGCCCGACCCCTCCTTGCCGTGATACCCACCTTATACGTCCGCCCCCTCCTCGTTTTCCCAGCCCCACATGCAGCACAGAATGACCATATGACCACAGAGGCCTTCAGAATAATAGAGCGACCTTTTAAATATGCACCAGCTCACAACATGCCCCTGCTTCAGCCCTCCCAGCAGCGTCCTCCGTGCTCCCAGTATAAAGCCGTGAACTCCTTGTCAGGGCTCTAAATGGTCCAGCTTCAGCCAGCCCTCTAGCTAGGCTTCCCGGGGCCTGGAATGTTCTGTCCTGGGCTCCGGGCACCCAAGCTGCACCAGACCCTGCAGGTCTAGGCTGGTATGCCCGCTGGCCCACCCCGGCCCCGTCACACCATCCGTTTTGTCCCAGGCTCTTCTCACACTAATTGTCTGGCCTGTTAGCAGATTGATATAGTCTGTTTCTCCTGCTAGAATGGCCACTCAGGGGGAGTGACAGGTCCTATGTCACCTGTGGTTCTGTCTCTGGCAATAGCACGTGGCCTGGCCACTGTAAGGGGAAGGTGGTGAGGTGTTGCGTTTGAACAGATGCACTCGTAGATTTTCACTAAGACAGTAGTAAAATGTGGGCTAAGCCAGACAGATGCCTGTGGGAATGTGTGTGGGGACAGAGGTGGGCCTCTTGGATCGGGACAGGGGCTGCGGGAATGGGTTTGGGAACACAACCCCAAGACAGTGGCAGCGGTGACCCAGAGCCCGTACAGGCCGCCGTGCCCCCAGACGGCCCCGCGTCCCAAGGCAAATGGCACAGAGGTGCTATGTCCCGGCCTCCGGCTCTCGCACTTGCCTGCCCTTGGGTCACCGCGAGATTTGGTGAGAAGAGCACTGAGTGAGGCCGGAGCTTCCCTGGAAGGAGTGATGGTGTCTCCCTGGGGGGTCACCTCTGAGCACCCTCTGTCCCCCCCTTCACCTGCGGACAGCCGTCCCAGTGCTGAGAGCTCGTCACGTGCCGGCACTGGGCTCCCTCCACTGCTCTGCCTGCACGGCTCAGATAAGGAAAACGGCCCAGAGCTCGGGAATCTTGGCCCAGGGTGACCGGTGTGGTAAGCAGCAGGGCTGGAACCCAGCCACGGGTCTGCTCTGAAACATTCCAACAAAATGATTCTGCTGGAAAACACCGTCTGCCTGAGCCAATGCTGTGTGGGGCAGCTGAGGCCCAGATCGCGGGTCTGAGTGCCTTTAGACGGCTCTCCTTTGACCTTGCAGAAATATCCCTTGCCCTTGCCTTCCCTCCGCTTCTTCTTTGTCTGTCGTCTCGATGATAAACCCAGCAGCCAAATCACCTCTGTTTTTCAGGGTCTCGTTTTGGTGCCGGCTTCTTTTTTGATACAAGGTCATTTATATTTTGCAAAGTGTATGTTACTTAGGTATCGCTTCCTCCTTAATTTTCAGTTTTCATATTCGGAGGAAGTTTTGTCTTTCTGATTGTTTGGTCAAATTCAACTCAATAGGATTTTATTGAAGATCAACTGTGGGATCCTTCTGGAACTTGGTGGAACATTAGAGATGTTGATGATGATAATGGTGGTGATGGTGATGATGGTGGTGATGTTGATGGTGATGGTGATGATGGTGGTGATGATGATAGTGGTGGTGGTGATGATGGTGGTGATGATGATAGTGGTGGTGGTGATGGCGATGATGGTGAAAATGTTGGTGATGGTGATGGTGATGATGGTGATGAGGAAGACGGTGATGATGCCGATGTTGATGATGGCATTGATGGTGATGAAGACTACAGCGAACACTCTTCAGAACTGATGGGTCCCTTGGCACAATCCAAAGCCCTTCCCACATGTGAATGTGCTTGATGCTCACAGATGAGCCCTATGAAGCATCTTCCTTCTGAGATAGGGAACCAGGGGCATGGGAAGTCAGAGTGACTTTTCCAGAGTTGCCCAGCCAGTGAGTGGCAGCACCGGAATCTGAACCCAGGCTGCCTGGGACTACAGGTCATGTTCCGTCCCCCACCACCCCACCACTGGGAAACTCACCAGGTTATGGGAGACAAGAAACACACAAAGCAATTAAATACTACTTCTAAAATCATCTGCTGTGCTGCGGTAATTAGTTTATTTGTTGAACAGACCTGAGTGCCTACTGTGTGCTAATAACCCTAGGGATAAGAGTGGACAAAGCAGGCATCCTCCGAGGAACTCGAGTGCAGGAGGGAGAATCCACTCTCCCTCCGTTCCACGTGCCCCACGACCAAGGAAGGAGGTGCAGGGAGGGGTGTCCACGGGGACTGGAGAAGGTAGACATGGCTTCTCAGCTTCTGGGCATCAGGGGTCTTCATCTGATTGCTGAAGGAAGACTGAGATTGGGAGAGAGCGGAGGGGGGACAGGGAGGAGAGGCGCCCCTGGGGAGACCTGGACGCAGGTCCCCCGACGAGGGCAGAGTGAGCAATCCTCCAGGAAGGTGAGGGAGGCCAGGCAGCCTGAAGTGGGGGCACCAAACGACCGGGCAGAGCCCAGGCAGGTGCACCTAACTCTGCCCCTTTCATTCCTGCTCACATCCCCGCCTGCAGAGGCCCGGGGACGCCTGCCCCGCTGGGCACAGTGCTTCCCCTGCTGGAGTTTTGTATTGATTTCCAAATCAGTTTAACCAAGATAACACTGACTCTGAGACCTGGGAAGAGGGCTCCCGTCTTCCCATCGAGCCCTTGGTCTTAAGTCATCTTGTCAGAAGTGAGTGCTGGCAGAGAGCGAGGGGCGGGGGGGGGGGGGGGGCCAGCGGGGGCGGTGGTTCTGTGACCCCCCGGCCAGCAGGGCCTGGCGTGGGAGACCCGGCCTCACCACCCACCTGGTGCTCAGCACCTTTTCTGAAGGAAGATTAAGCAGCAGAAAGCAGCTGCTTTCATTGATATTTATTGTTTTAAATTCGTTTTTAATTGCACAAGTAACACATGAGTGATTTCCCATTGTTGAGCAACCCACAAGCCCCGCCACACACCCACCCAACCCGCGATCGATTGCTCCTGGAGTCGGCCGGTGTTTTCAGTCTTGTGTGCTCGCTTTCCTGTACAGGTACAAACACACGTGAAAGTGTGCAGATTTGTTTTCCATTTTAGAAACCCAAGTACTGCTGTCACGCAGAACTTGCTTGTCCATGGCGGTACGCGCCGGGCATCCTTCCAGGACACGCACGGGGAAGCGCTTTGCCACGCATCGTGCGTGCCGTGGCCGTTCTGCAAGTGCTGCCTTTCATTCCTATTAATTGCAGCCACAATCGGGGGAGATGCTGACCCAGGAAACTGGGAAAACTCCAGATTTTTAGGTGGCTTTCGGAGATGGTCTAAACTCGTTAACGCTGACCCGTTGGGAGGAGGACAGACCTCTTCCTACGGCCGCCTTGGTCTCAGGCCCCACGATCGGGAATTCCAGAAGCAGAGTCTGGGCAGAGAGTGAGGGTGAGGGGCCAGGCAGCAGGGACTCTTTCCCCGTTCATTTGCACCCACGCGGAGCACCAGCCTGTACTCAGGCCCTGTGGAGGGGACACGAAAAGCGGAGAGTGTGAACTCAGCGTGGAGCGGCCAGTTCCAGGTACAAGTGCCTCTGTGTATAAATCTGAGCGAGGCACGTTCCCCACGGGGAAACTGAGTCATCCGCTCTGACCTGGGGTCCCTGCTCTTCCAGACACGGGCCGCCCCGCACGCTGGCCCAGCGCCCTTTCTCTGCCACGGCCCCAGGCGCCCGGCGTCTCTCACTAGGCCCTCCCCTGCATCACCCTGGTCCACGGCGGCTTTCCGTCATTTGGCTCCCCTCGCGTGTCTGCCTTTCCCTGGAAAAGCCAACAAAACCTTGCACCTCATAAATTTTAACAGGCTTTTCAGCTGATGTATTTCATGTCTGAATTGTTTTATCTGTCTCACTTTGATAGTGCGCCCCGAGGGCTGAGACCTCGTCCTGTTTTATCTTTTGTGCGGCTCCGAGCAGACTCTTGGCATTCGGCTCTGAAAACACAGGAGAAGATGAATATACGCGAACATCTATAATTGTTTTATTTCGAGCGTTTGACAATAGATCAGAGATGTGTGTGTACCGGTACGTCTGAGACTTGAACGTAATTTCATTGCACATCTTAATCTGTTCCTTGGGTATTAGTAATTTGTAAAACATGATTTATTTGCTTAGAATTTTCCTTCATGACTTTAAATGTGTGCATAACATAAAGGGAAACGTAATCTCTGATTTCCGATTAACTTTTGCCGAACAGGCTTCCTGGAGTTACCTGTACTCACATGGAGGCATACATAAGACTCGATTCGTGTCTTAGGAACAAAGCCTCCTGCCCAAGCAGCAAGGGACGTTAAAACAAAGAGGTTCAAGTTGGATTTAAGAATCCAAAGTGATTTCTTCATCTGAGTTTTCAAATGTTCGGGGAAGGGGACGTATGTAGCTGGCCTCCTTTCATCCTGCTCGTTGAACTGTTTCCAATGTAGATACTCCCAGATTCTTTTGTTTGCTGCTGGGAAATTTCTCTTGGTGACAATATGCCTGTGGCGTATGTAATTCAGTAGGTAATGTACAGGAACAGAGGTGAGCCCACCAGAATGATCCAGAACTTACTTTGTTTTTTCACAGCTGTCTGTGGGATGACAGGTCAAGTGCTAGATCATAAGAATTCAGGGGTCAAGTGGAAAGACGGAACTTCCAGCCCTGGGGACTCCAGAACTTTGGGGGAGAGAAATGGGCCATGGGCCAGCCAGCTCCATGAACAGGAACTTCGGTCCACGGCACCGAGGGCTCCCGGGAGCTGAGATGGCCAGTGGGGTGAACAGGGCTCCCTGAAGGGGAGGCCAGACATTCCTACAGGTGGGAGAGCTGGTCGTGCGGGCTGAGAACGAGGGCGTCAGGCAGGGGAGAGGCAGGTGCAGTGGGGCGGGCGAGAGCTCGGTGGGCTCCATGGACAGAGGACAGCGGGGTGAGGCACAGGCGTGGGGGCTTTGAGCACACTTAATTTGGTGATCTGATGGTTTTGGTGACTGTGGTCATCTGGCTGCTGCGGGAGACTGGTGTGGGGGGGAGTAGGGGGGAGTGGGGAGGCCGGCCGCTGTTCAAGGACGTGGGCAGACATGACATGGAGGCCAGAAGGTGGTCCCGAGCGGGGTGTCCTGCAGGCTGGTTTAGGTTGGCTTTGTGTGTGATGGCAGGAGGGGTGCGGCCCATGGGCAGGGGAGTGCGGGTGGTTCCCACAGGCCTTCCAGCCCCCTCGGGCAGGAGGGTGCAGGCAGAAGGGTGAGGGACCTCCACTCACACCCTGAGGAGAGGCTCCTCAGCGTCAGCAGCCGTGGTCGTTCGGACCCACGCCGACTCGGGGCGGCCCCTCCACCGTTTACCTAAGGGACTCTGTTCACGTTAATATATGGGGGAGGGGCCGGGGAAGCGTGTTCCACATTCCGCTCAGTCGGCCGGAGTCAGAGGCAGACTCTGGTTAACACACCATCCGCCGTCCGGATGGTGTCCTGTCACGTTGATGGGATACGTCTCCAGTATTTTGTCTTTAAAAATGTGGCATTTTAAACAAATCCGTGTGTGCTGAGCCTGTCCGAGGCCTGACGGCTGGGAGTCTCAGGGTCTCCAGGCCCCAGTCTGAGGAATGAGGCCGGTCACGGCTCTGTAACGCCCCAACGTCGAGATCTGCCCTGCCCCTGCTGAACGCAGAAGTGCTCCTGGACAGCGTCCTCCAGAGTCCCAGGGACACGGCCCTTCTGCTCTGGGGGGACCGTCCCTCACTTACCCCTCCACACTCACACACTCAGCGGACCTGCTCCCAGCCCTTCCGGGACCCTGTTCCCCTCTGCCTTTCCACCCGGCCGCGTCCGTGGCCCTGCTCCCACGTGATGTGTGTTCACATCTGTGCGCATCAGAGCAGGTGGGGCAGGGTGTCCGCTCGGAAAGCCTGGCTCTGACCAGCCCGGGCTGTGTCCTGGGGGTGCCCCCTCCCCTGCCCCAGCCTGCTCTGGGGCAGCCTGCTCTGTCTCATGTTGCCCAGCACGATCTGAAGGTTTAGACGACCCTGTGTGTTTGCGGTTGGCCCCTCCTTCCGCAAGAGGGTGTGCTGTGTCTCCTATCCCCAGGGGGTTGCCCGCACCCAGCACTTGCTCACTGAAGAATCCGTCAGAGCAGTTGGCCACGTGGGGTCTTCCTGTGCTGCTGAGCTGGTGCTGGGGGGGGAGGGGGGTGGTCCCAGTATAGGACTCTGCTGTGGCTCCCTGCCTTCCCCAAAGCCTGCAGCTTGTGATGGTTGTTCAGCAAATGGCTCCACTCGACAAACTCCGGGGAAAATTAGTGCAAGGAGGGCGTGACGAAGGGGTGACGGTCCTGGGGAGGCACCCACGGGAAGCAGCATTGAATTTGAGACCAGAAGGAAGGGGAGGCTTTCGCAAAGCAAAAAGCACTCCACGTCCAGGAAAACAGCCTGGAGGGAGGACTGATGTAGGCAGGGGGTCAGTTCCAGGAGCAGAAAGAACGAGACAGAGCCCATGGGTGCCAATAGGGAGCTGGCTGGAAACCCAAGAAGTGAGAACTCTCTCTATGGCAGAAGGTGGGAGCCAGAGAGCAGGGCTGCAGGGGGAGGGGGGGAGATGGGGTGCGACCAGGGGAGAGGGTGGCTGGGGGGGGGGGAGGGGGCAGAAGCGGGAAGGTACACATTTAGACTCCCTGGAGCTCCATGGGGAACTGAGTCTGAGCCAACACTTATAATTCAGGGGCTGAAGGGGGCAGGCCAGGAGGGGACAGCAAGTACCCCACGCTGGCCAGAACCCAGGGTCAGAGTGAGGGTAGCCATCGCGTCATTCTCTTGGCAGCAGGTGGCCCTAGTGGTGTCAGAGCAGGGAATGTTCTGGAAGGACAGATCTTGCAGCCTGGAGACCTAGTCCCTGAGAGGAGCACGCTAAACTTGATCTCCCCTCACTGCTGCGCGTGCGTCCAGACAGCACAGGGCCGCCGGCAACAGCCGGCTCCTGGAGGAGGCTGGCATCACGTGAAGCCTTCTGACTGAACACAGACCTGTGCCCACAGCCCTTCTCTGGGAAATGAGGGATCATTCCTCTGTCAGAGTAACAGCTCGAAGAAGGCGGCGTTCAAGTGGGATCCTCGGGCCGGCACCGGGGGTCCGCCTCGCTCCTGAGTACATTTCTGCTTACTAGTCGTAGGTCGGTTCAGAGCCTTGTAAGATCTCTTCGTGATTCAGCTTCGGTAGGTTGGCTGTTTCTAGGAAGACGCTCATTTCCTCCAGGTAATCCGCTTTGCTGTTCATCATGTTCTCTCACTATCCTTTTCAATCCTGCGACATGAGTGGTAACGCCCCCTCCCACTTCTAATTTTAGTTATGTGAGTCTTTTCTCATTTTATTCTTGGCCTAGCTAAGGATGTGTCACTACAGAAAAATCAGGAAAACACAAAAGAAGGCAGCAAGGGAGGAAAGAAGAGACAAAAAAGCTCCAAGATGTTCAGAAAACAGTTCACAAAATGGCGCTAATCAGTCCTTCTCCATCAGTAGCCACATCAGGTGGGAACTCCCCAGTGAGAACACACAGATGGGCTGAGTGAGTAAAACCAGAGAAAACACCAGAATCCAGCTGCATACCTTCCCTAGGAGACTCACATAGGACCTGAGACACCCGTGGGCCCAGTTTTTGTAGTGGCCTGCTAAATTGCCTTCTTCTTTGCCTGTTGGTTCATTCTATAGGTGTTTTCTTTGTGGTTACTATCTCAATTGCATAAAACAACACAAAGTTGTAACAATCTAATTTAAACTGATAAGAGCGTAACAGTTCAGCCACATATAAAAGCTCTTTTACATCTCTACCCCCCAATTTATGTGACCATGGCACAAATTACCCTTTTCAATATTGCACACCCATTGACATAGATTTATAGTTACCTTGTATGCTTTTGTTTTTTTTAATAATATGCTAGAATTGTGCTCCTACGTTACAGTATATGGGTTTCTTCATTTGTCTATACATGCACCGTTACCAGGTAGTTTTGTATTTTCGTGTGAATTTGTATCACTGTATCTTTTTATTTTAATTGGAAAGACTCCCTTTAGTGTTTCTTGCAGTGGGGATGAACTCCCTCAGCTTTTGTTTATCTGCTAAAGTCTTAATTTTGTCTGAGAAAGTCTTAGTTTTTCCTTCATATTTGAAGGACAGTTTCGCCAGATAACAGTTTTCTTGATTAAACTGGCAGGTTCTTTCCTTTATCACTTCGCATATATCACACCCCTCCCTTCCACTCTGCAAGGTTTCTGCGGAGAAATCACTGGTAATCTTATGGGAGCTCCCTTGTAGGCAACAAAGTCACTTTTCTCTTGCTACTTTCAAGATTCTTTGTGGCTTTTGAGTTTGATTACAATGTGCCTCAGTGTAGGGGTCTTCAGGATTCATCCTAGTTGGAGTTCTTTCAGTTTCTTGAATTTGCCTGTCCATTTCTCCCCTCACAATTTTCAGCCATTGTCTCTTCAGATCGGCTCTCTAACCCCTTTCCCTCTTGCTTCTCCTCCTGGGGCTCTCATAAGTCATCATCCACTTGATGGTGTCAAGTTTTTTGGGTTTCTTCACTTTTCTGCATTCTGCTTTATTTCCATTCTCCTGGTTGATAGTTTTGAATATACCCTGTCTTTAAGTTCACTGACTCTTTCTTCTGTCCTTCTCAAGTTTGATGCTGAACTCCTCCATTGAATTTTCCAGTTTGGTTATCGTATTCTTCAGCTCCAGAATTTCTGTTTGTTTCTTCCCTGTTTGTGTCTCTTTGTTGCTATTTCATTTTACTCATGCATCATTTTCCTGCTTCCATTTAGTTGTTCTTCTGTGCTATCTTCTGCTTCGTTGACTATTCTTGATAATGATGGGGTTTTTTTTCTTGTATTCTTTGGTAATTTATATATTTTCAGTTCTTTAAGGCTAATTTTCTGAGATTTAACTTGTTACTTTTATTGGGCCACATTTCTCTCTCTCTCTCTCTCTTTCTCTCTCTCTCTCCCTCCCTCCCTCCCTCCCTCTGTTGTTTATTTTGTTATCATTCGTTGGGACTTCAGCATTTGGAGAAAAAACCACCTTCCTCAGTCTTTACAATCTGGTTTAGTACATAGAAGACTTTCACCAGTGTAGGTTGCTAGAGAGATTCTGGAGGCCTCTCAAGCCTTTTCTGGGAGGGCATCTTCTCTGGGCTGCTATATGTAATTTCCTAGTTGAGGTTTGTCTATTTCTACTCAGCATGTGCCCCCCCCCCCCATTCTGTCTGTAGCACTTAAGCCTCTCTGGTGCCAGACTGCCTTGGGATCTCTTTTCTTCTCAGTGCCTTCCAACCTGGCTCCCATACATGTCAGCGTTTAGATTCAGGGAAGACAAAAACCAATCTCTCGGCCACACATACACCCCAAACTCAGAATCTTTTTTTTTTTAATTTTTTTTTCAACGTTTATTTATTTTTGGGACAGAGAGAGACAGAGCATGAGCGGGGGAGGGGCAGGGAGAGAGGGAGACACAGCATCAGAAACGGGCTCCAGGCTCCAAGCTGTCCGCCCAGAGCCCGACGCGGGGCTCAAACTCCCGGACCGCAAGATCGTGACCCGGCTGAAGTCGGACGCTCCACCGACTGCGCCACCCGGGCGCCCCCCAAACTCAGAATCTTGAGTTACGTTCCATTCTTCTTCTCCCCTCCCAGCCCAGGAGTTGGCAGTTTTCTTTGCATCACATCGCTCTGTGCTAGGGGAGGGAGTGTGAAGAATAAATACCGTGAATTTTCCTACCACCTTTGATGTAGTACTTCTTGGCTCGTCTGGGATGCAAGAACCTCTTACGCTACTGGTGTTTGGATTTTTCTCAAAGGAGATTTACCTATGTACTGCTGTAAACTCATTGTCACCATAGGAAAAGAAGGATCAGGGACCACTTTGCTGCGGTCACTCCCCAAGAACAGTTCTTAGCATGCTATGCATGAGGGACAGAATCATCTTCTGACAGATCTCCCAGACTCCACACTCATCCCCATGGTCAATACCAGGGATCAGCAGACTGGTCCCATCAAAGGCCCATAATAAATATATTCAGCTTTGGTGCCCATAAGACTCTGTTGCAGCTGCTCAGGTCTGCCATTGGAGTGTGAAGCACCCACAGACAACATGTAAATGAATGGTGTGGCTGAGTTCCAATAAAACTTTACAAAATCAGATGGTGGTGGGCATGCTGAAGTTTGCTGACCCTGGTCCTTGCCCAGCATGGCAGACTGAGGGATCCTACCAAAGCTCAAGCCAGGTTACCTCACTGGTCAGCTCCAGTCATGCAGAGGGTCCACATTTAACTCAAAGCAGAGTGTGGTCTTTGTAGCGGCTCCCACTCACCTCATACTCTGCCCCCTGCTCTTGCCATCACTCTGTTCCACCCGCCTCTCTGGAGCTTAGTCACATGTGCTCTTCCCATGTTAGGGTCTTTGCCTTCACTGTTCCCAGCGCTTGAGACACCTTTCCTCCTCCTATCTACCTGCTTAACTTCTTCAGTCCCTTTGAACACTCTGTGACTCTCCCCATATCACTCTGCTCAGGTCCCCTTAACGGATGGGGTTCTTAAATGACAGAGGTGAGTTCTCTCATGGTCAGGAGTCTGGAAGTCCGAGATCAAGGTGTGGGCACATTGGTTCCTCCTGGCCCCTCTCCTTGGCATATAGACAGCCATCTTCTCCCTGTGTCCTCACGTGGTCATCCTTCTGTGTGTGTGTACCTGTGTCCTAATATCTGCTTCTTATGAGGACACCAGTCATTTGGACTAGGGCTGACTCATATGACTTCATTTAACCTTAATCACCTCTGTAAAGGGCCTGTTTCCAAACACAGTCATGTCCTGTGTGCTGGAGGTCGGGGCTTTAACATACAGATTTGAGGGACATGCTTCAGCCCACAGCACTCCCTCTGAGGCCCACGCTGACCTCCCTATTTGGCTGGCAGCCCATCTCCTCAGCCCAGTGCTCCGGATGCTCTCCTTCTACTCTTTCCTGCTTGGCTCCGTCCCTGCTGACATCCTGCAGGACATGCCAGCGCCTCCCCAACGTCATGTTCTCTGGGCTCCTTTGTAGTCTTAAAAATTCTTGAAGGCCCAAAGACCTTTTGCATATACGGGTGACATTTTTTGGTATTTACCATAGTAGACATTAAGACTAAGACATTTGAAAAATAGTTATTAATTAATTCATTTAAAGGTAAGAAGAATAGAGGTGCCTGGGTGGCTCAGTCAGTTAAGCATCTGACTTCAGCTCAGGTCATGATCTTGCGGTTCGTGGGTTCAAGCCCTGTGTCAGACTCTGTGCTGACAGCTCGGAGCCTGGAGCCTGCTTCGGATCCTGTGTCTCCCTCTCTCTGCCCCTTCCCATCTAAATAAACATGAAAAAAATTTTTTAAACATAGAATAAACCACATATATGCTAACATAAACAGCGTATTTTATGAAAACTAACCACATTTTGTGAAAAACAAAACCATTTTAGTGAGAAAAGTGGCAGTATTTTACATTTTTGCAAATCTCTTTAATGTCTGGCTTCTGTATCCACTCTGTTGTGGTATGTTGTTTGGGTTGGGGAAAAAAAAAAACCAGCAGCTTCCCGTAGATGTGTAAATGGAAAAGGAGAGGTATTTTAATGCCCTTTTCAGATAACGATGGGTTCTTTTCTTTGATATTACACCAAAAGTTAACAAGTGTTAGTTTCCTAAAGCTTAGCTACAATATGGAAGCTAAAACCATCACATTACTTTTCCTACTTTGTTTTATCTTGTACTTTGAATGGATCTCTAAGGCATGCATAATTTTGTAACATCATGGATTACAAAATCCATGGATTACATGGATTCAGTCTTCTGAAATTGTTGGTTTTCTGAGTTCTCATATCTTCCATCTTGTAATATTTTTAAAAATTCACTCATTAATATCACCATCAGTATCATGAGAAAAATATTTAATTGCCGGGAAGCTGTTCAGGCTCACAATGGCAGACACCAGTTTTCCAAAACTCTCATTTTTGCTTGAAAGCTCTAATTTTATCATTGGCAATAAATATTGTCAGTTGTTTTCCTTGAAGTGACAGACTCACTTTGTTAATTTCCAAGCAAATGTCTGCCAGACATTCAAATGTGACTAACTGTGGTTTGTCTGTCAGTTGTTCTTTTAAGTAAAAATAATTTTCTGCGAGAAGAGTGGCTAGTTCAGCTTGTAACTCAAAAGTCACACAAGTGCTTTGCACCTTGACCCACCACACTTTGGTATGTCCTTCACCTCTGCTTCCCCATTCATCTCACTGAATAATGGAAAGGAACATGTTTGAGTCAAGATTTAGCAAAACTAATTTCTGCTGGTCTGTTTCATCTAGGACATTCTTTAGTGAAATGATCCACCGCCCCGCCCCCCACCCCGGTAAAGACTCGGTGATGAAGAACATACTGAGTGCCAATTACTGTTTGGAGCCCCTAGCCTGGGTTTTGCCATGGCATCCACCATTCTACCATCAGTGCAAAGGCATCATGGTGAAAAAGACAAATAACCTCTTTTTTGTCAGCTTTGTTATAATAAAATTCACATACCAAAAAATTTACCTTTTCAAAATGTAAAATTCACAGTTTTTGGTGTATGCAGAGTTGGGCAATCATCATCAATATAACTTCAGAACCTTTTGATCACCCCAAAGCAGACCCCACACCTGTTAGCAGCCACTGCCCATCCTCCTTCTAACCACCCTCTCACTGCCCGTTCACACACCACACACACACACACACACACACACACACACACACACACACGCTCTACACAACCACCAGTATATTTTCTGTCTCTGTATATTTGCCTAGTCTGGATGTCTTATGTAAATAGAATCATAAAATATGTGGTCTTTTGTGATTGGCTTCTTTCAGTTAGCATACTGTTGTCAAGGTCCATGTGCATTGAAGAGTGTGTCCATACTTCATTGTTTTTTTACTGAAGAAGAGTATTTCATTGTACACTCATTGGATGGGTAGTAAACAGAATAACGGCCCCCCGTGAGGTCCACGACCTAACACCTAGAGCTGTGTCTATGTCACCTTACATGGTGAAAGGGACTTTAGAGATGAGATTCAAGTGAGGACCTTGAGATGGGGAGATTATCTGGGACTAGCCAGGTGGGTCCAGTGTAACCACAGGTGTCCTCATATAAGAAGGAAGCTGAAGGTCAGAGTCAGAGAGAGAAATAGGACATTGGAAGCAGAGGCCAGAGGGATGTAGGGCCACAAGCTAATGGACACAGGTGACCCCTAGAAGCTGGGAAAGCAAGGAAACATTCTCCCCTGGAGCCTCCATGAGGAATCTGCTGACCTGGTTCAGACTTCTGACCTACAGAACCATAAGTTTCTGGTCGTTTGTTACACAGCCATTCAGAACGAATATATCCCATCCTGCCAATCCATTCCGGGGATGAGCATTTAGGTTGCTCCCATTTTTTGGCTACTGTGAGTAGTGCTATTAGGAACATTCGTGTACAAAGTGTTTGTGTGGGCATACATTTTCAGTTCTTGGGGGTAGATACCTGGGAGTGAAATTGCTGGCATGTCTGGCAACTCCGTGTTTACCATTTCAAAGAACTGCCAGACATTCTCCAAAGCAGCTGCACCATTTTATAGCCCACTAGGGACATCTGAGCACTCTAACTCTTCCACACAGTCACCAACCCTTGTTATTTTCTGGGTTTTTTATTGTTCTTATGACCATACCCATTCCTCACAGGTATGAATAGTATCTCGGGTTTGGATTTGCTTTGCTCTGGATGGGTCCATAATGACTAAGGACAGTGAGCATCTTTTCATGTGCTTAGTGGCCATTTGGTTCTCTTCTTTGCAGAAATATCTATTCAAGTCCTTGGCCCTGTTTTAATTGGGTTATTTCTCTTTTCTTATTGGATTGTAAGAATTCTTTGTACATTCTAGATACACATCCCTTATCAGATACGTCATGTGCAGATATTTTCTTTCTGTGCCCCGCATGGTGGCGAGGAGGGAGCCCACACCTGCGGCCACTCTGGCCTGGAACAGCACGGATGCAGCACAGAGCACGGGGGGTGGTGTGTGAGAGAGATGCTGGAGCCCCACCTGCCTCTCCAGGGAGAGCCCGCCCACCACCCTAAACCTTGGCCACACCTAGACCCGACGTCATGATCAACCTTAAAGCATTCCTGCGTTCACTGACCCTGGTGCCAGCGTCCATCCGGGTGTGCCCCCAGCTGTGTGCCACAAGCTCGCCCGCCCTCCACGCCATGCACATGGGAGGGACAAGACTCGGGGCGGCCTTCAGGGGTAGCCTCAGCCCAGACCCCAGTGTTGGGTCTCCTTAAAGCCCCAGGAGGTTCCCTGAGCAGGTGCACTCACATTGAGTGTGTGCCGGGCTGCCTTTCCCAAGGCTTCTCATACTGCCTGCATTGAGTCCAGATCCCCTTCCCCACAGAGAAGCCTCTAGGAGGGATAAAGGGGCTCCATGGTGACCCTGCCGAGTGGTGGGAACTCCAGTCCTCCTTTGCGTCTCCCGTAGAGCAAATGATGGGGGCCTCCCGAGAGTTAGCCTTTCTTTCTCAGGAAGAGGTTTCTGTTGGTTCTTCTTTAGTGTTTAAAAACATTAGCAGAGGCACCATGGAGAATGGAAGACGTGGGGGCTCATTTAGATGTCAAAGACGTCCCTGTCCGTCCAACCTACGTGGTGTATTATACACAGCAAAACCACGCCATGTGGATTAACTGTGGGGACTGCATTTGAGGAGCGCATTGGTAAGAAAGACTGAACGTTCGAGGACCTGGCCCAGCCTCTGACTTGAGAAGTCGACCGGGGGCTTGGTTGTTATGAATGTCCCCATAATGGCTTCCCATAAAACCCTCCCCCATATAACGTCTGCCCATAAAAATCCAATCTCCACTGGCCCAGGGCAAGGAGAGGCCATGCACTCCCGACCGGAATGTGTGAGCTTGCAGGGGAATGGTCCTCCGGGAGCCCATGGCCTCTCCATTACAGAGTTCAGCCCCAGAGCAAATGAATCCTGCAGTGTGCACGGGAAGGTCTGAGTGGGTGGCGCTGGGCAGTCTCTGGGGAATAGATGGCATTAAGCACCGGGACAAAGTAGTTTTGACCTCAGCCCCTATGATGTCTTTTGTTTTTTGTGTGTGTGTGTGTGTGTTTTTGCTCCCTGGGACTACTTCCCAGCACCACAAGCAAAGAGAGGGTTGTGTGCTGACACGTGAGAGTGGGCTTCCCAGGAGCTGGGGGCAGAGCGCGCTCAGTGCTTGTCCAGGGCACGTGCTGCGCTCATGCGGCCCTGGAGGCGGGGTGGGGGTGGGGGGGTGCTTCGCTACAACGGTGCCTGACACCTATGCCCCGACCCCTGGCCTGAAGAGAGGAGGGGTGTGCGGGGAGGTGCAGGTTGAAGCAACCGGTCTCGGGAGCTGCGGGCGGGGTCTCATCAAGGGAAGGAGGGCTGATCGACCGACTCTGCCCAAGTGTCAGCAGGGAAGGGGGTGGGTGGAGGAGGAGAGAGCATAATAGTGCTGCTGTGATAAAAACAGTGGCTAACATTTAATTAAAGTCATTTAACATTTAACTTGAGAGCATTAAAGTCACAAACATTTCTTGGGCCTCGAGCACCAGCTCTGGTCAGGGTTTGGGGACGCAGTTGTGACCTGGATGGAGCAGGTGCCAGGACCTCCCCTGCTTAGTAATAGTGATGCAGAACGACACTGTGGATGGGGACGGTGACTCTCCGTGGGGCCACCCAGGCTTCCCCCTCCCAGCCCCTCGGCGCCTCTCGTTCTGAGGCCGTTTTCTGCCCTTGACCCTGTTGGACGGCTAGTGCAGCCTGTGCCTCTCCCCGCAGCGGAGCCGTGCCTTCACATGCAAAACCTGAGGCCAGCATCACAAGGCCAGCGATCACACTGGCAGGTAGTTATCGAAATGTGAAAAAAAATCTGTGACGTAGAAGCGTGTTTTCATTAGCGTGTTAAGTAACAAGACCCAGCGGTGGGCCAGGAAATGCTGGATCTCCCAGGGGCGCTGACAAAATGCTCTTTCGGATGGTCTTCCACCGCGGTGTGCCATGGGGAATCACGGGCTGTGCCACGTGGCTCCCCTTGTGGCCGCATGACTGACATGTGGCACCGTTCCCTCAGGAGCCCCTCTGGAGGTCATGCACCCCTAAGACTCTCCCACCCCAGGACCCCATTCCTCCCACCTCGGGCTGCCTCCTGTCTGAAGCCTCCGTATCTCCCTTCTGCTGGACCCGTACCCCCTCGGAGGGGAAGGGGTGAGCTGAGTGGCCACGAAGGGTGGGATGGCCCCTGCAGCCCCTGGGCAGTGGGGTGAGAAGGGCTTTCACGTGGAAACCTGGGTCAGGAGGACATGGGGCTCCCAGCTGGCCCCTGCCTTCGGTTTCACGTAGCCTGGGGTGGGGTCTGTACATCCGTGACTCGGGTGCACAGGAGCTGCTCTGAGCAGGGGGCTGGGGAGCTCAGAACATCTGGGCACATTCCTGCATTTCTTCCCCACTCGCCCCAATGTGTACTTGGTTCCCTGGGGGTCCTGTGCCGGCCCGCAATGACCTCTGATGCAAAGTGGCCTGAGCTGGTTGTCCATGGCCAGCACTTTCCCAGCTGGGTGGATTGGTTCTGGGGTCACCAGCTAATACCAGCTCCTGGCACCAGCTGTTCCTGGGGGACCCTGCACCTGTGGTTCCAGCATCTGTTGCCGTCAGGAAAGGCTACGAAGCATCTTGGAGCCACTGAGCACATGTTCAGAGGCGGCTGGGGCAGAAGAAGCTGAGGGATGCCCCAGTGTCCCCGTGTCCGCTTCAGCTGACGTGACCGTGCCGACATGTTCAGCGTGGCATCACCTGAAGCCCCTTTTTTTCTGTTTGCACCCACCCTCCGGGCCAGTGTGACCCACCCCCTGGCGCCCTCAGAGGTACTGTGCGAAGACCAGCTTCGCTCCTGTCTTCTGTTGGAAGAGCTGAGGTGTTTCCAGGGAGGGGGGACCTTAGCGGCCCGTGCCATCACTTACGCCGGGTTCTCGCCCGGCAGTAGCCACAGACTTCGGAGTTGGGTATTCGGACGTCCCCCAGCTCCAGCAGGAGCGTGAGATGATGCCGCTTCCTGAGCCCGGGGCAGGGGCTGCTGGAGGAAGGCCGGGGAAGCCTCATGTGCCCGGTGAGGGGCCCGAGGTGCTGCGTGTGGAGCTGTGGCTTCCCTTTCTCTTGGGGGGCCCCGCGGGCTGCAGAGAGGGCAGAGGGCGGGCATATCCGCCGGGCCCTGGGCTCTGCCCTTCTCTCCGGTGCTGTGCAGACCACCGTTTGAGTTAATGCATCAGTGCCCTGCCCTGTGCACCCCACAGGTGTTTGATGAGTGCTTTTGAAAGGCCTCTCCTGATTCTTCCGTGGAGAGCTGCACTGTGTTAACTGGGAAACGACCAGAGCCTTCAGCCCCCTCCACCCCCACGCGGGCAGGGGCTTCTGGAAACCGGGGGTGCAGCCTCACCCAGGCGCCCACAGGACACATGGGGCATGACTACTGACCGTGTGTCCCTGCAAGACTTCTGTGAACGTGCGCCCCGTCCTGGTGACAAATATGGCAGTGGAGAAGCATCTAGAAACTTCTCTGTGCTTGTCTTGCTCCTAAAGGCGCTCTGTCTCTCCCTCTCACCCCCACTGTCTCCTCCTTTTCTGTCAATGACACGTCCTCTCCCTGATCTGGTTGAAGCAGAAACCTGCTTCAGTTCACCATGCATAACACAGGAGCAGTCTTGCACTGCTGTGCTCTTGCTTCAAAAATAAAGAAAGGAAGGAGTCTTAGCCACAGGATAGAGAAGCAGCCTTTCCGAGGAGATGCCACCGGTTCCTGAGTCGAAGTGACAGGTACACCGTTTTAATGACGGGGAAAGCGTGAAGGGTTTATTATAATTTAAGAATGCTTTCTGTGTGAGCAGACTGCCTGACTGTGCCGAGATGCTTCTCAGAACCGGCTGGCTCCCAGAATGCCACGAAGAAAACGATTGGACAAGATGTAGAATTCGGCCCAGGCCCGGGGACGCACAGCCGACATGCACAGCAGAGGGCGTGGTGAGAGGCAGGAGTTACGCGAAACCACAGGCGTCACGGCGTTTAATTTTGGGGAAGGATGTTGGGGTGCAGGCAGCTGACAGGTTTGACAGGCAGTGGCTGGATGCCAGCCTCCACACTGCAAAGGCTCAGCTGTCTTAGGGCAGGAAGGACTCTGGTGCCAGGCAGAGATCTTCTGCCTCTTCGCTGCGGGGCCAGGGCTGAGCCTCCGTTCCCCTGTCTCTGTCACGGGAACCACTGAGCTGCAGTGAGAATACGCCACACAAATGCCAGGAAGCCCCCGGCGTGGTGTTCCCCCGGAAGAAGCACTTGGCCAGCTTCAGCCGTTAGTCAGCATAACGTCCTGGGCTTTTTTCTTTCAGCCCCGCTTGCTCTCCAGTGAGCCGATGCTTACCTTCAACACCTTGCTTGTTTGTCCCTCCTCAAGGCAGGTCTCCCGACCCCCTCTGCTCTGCTGCCCCGGTACCTGCACAGCCCTGACGCGGCCCTGATCTCTGTCTCGCCCTCCTGACGCACCTCCGGGGCGTGTGGCCTGGCACCCAGCCAGCGCTAACGGTGCAGAAGGGGAAGCACCTCGGCTGTGCCCTTCCTGTGGCCTGTTCAGAGGCACCCCCGCTGCTGCCTGCCTCCCTGTGCCTCCCCAGGCACCCCCTCCACGCCTGTCCCCACGACAAAGCCAGCCAAGCCAGGGGCGGGGCTGAAAGCAGACATCGGAGCACCTCGCCGGCAGCAGCTGATTTTCGCCGCTGTGTTGCTGGTGTCCCACTCACGGCCACTGAGTCTTTGCAGGAGACAGACGCCCCCACCTTTCGGTGAGCCTACGCCCAAGTTCAGCGGCGTGGCCCCGGCGCACGCTAAGCCCACAGCAGCCACATAACCTGGGCTGGAAACACAGTTGTCGAGAAAGCTCTTTCTTAAATACTAGATACAAGAGCATGTCATGGGAGGGACAGTGGCAGGACATCTGACTGCCCTGCCTGTCCCACCTCACCGCGTCTCCCCCGAACGAGGCTCCCCGGCAGGCAGACGGCACAGGCCCGGCCACCCGGCCCACACAGGGTGCTTCTGAGTAAACACGCCTGACAACCTTGGGCCCGGATCACGGCTGTGACTCCCGGTGCCATCTGACCGCAGTCCTCCCAGTTAGTGGAGAAGCAGGTTGCTGTGGACGCGGCCAGTGGCATCACTGACACGCTAAAGCACTGGTTGGATCACAGGGTTTCTCTTCGCTGCCTTTCAAGCACGGCCTCTGTGCAGCCAGAGACAGACCCCTGATCCACCCCCAGTGGAAAATGGACGTTCCCGCTTGTCCAGAAGCAGCTCGCTCTGGGCGGATGTTGGGGTCCTCAGAAGGAAGCCCAGAACCTTGGGTCCTGAGCTCGGACAGAGGATGGACAGACAGGCAGAACAGATGCTCAGGGGAAGGGGCCTAGCAAAAAACGAAGTGAGTAGTATGAACAACAATGATAACAGAAGCCACCCTTTGGACTTCGCAAGCTTCAGTGTTCATGGACGTTCCGGGTGAGCAGGAAGGAGGGGAGGGGAGATTCGTTCCCGTGCTTTAACACGAAAATCCCCCGAGGTGCGCAGCACCCCATTCTCTGTGTCGTTCATACGGTCATTTATTCAGAAAATTTGGGGTGCAGAGGTGGGCCAGGGGCGGCGTTCAGATGGTAAACTGTGCCCGGCATGGTGGGCACTTGTGCAGAGAGCTGCTGGGGCCCCCACCGACCCTTCGGGCTCACTGACTTAACAGCACATGTTAGCCTTCAAGGCCCAAGTACAGTTCCCAGATTTAGCAGCAGCTGGGGCCTGTTGGGAATGCAGACTCCGGGCCCCGCCCTGGTCCCGCACATCCCAGGTGATCCGCGGGCATGGACACTAGGGAAGCTCTGGACGGACCAACCATTTTTCACCACAGGTTGTGTGGTTACCAGGGACCAGAAGTGCCCAGTGGGGCTCCTGGGAAGTTCTGTCTGGTGTGAAGGACAGATAAATTAAAAGCTCAGTGTGGTCTATCCACCTCTTCGTTCTTTGAGGCAACAGAGAACTGTCTGAGCCCTCCTGTGCCTGAGACCCTGCCGGGCACTGGATGTGACCTTGAATGGGACAGGCAAGCCCCTGATTCCACGGGTCTGGGATTGAGCACAGAGAGAAGAGGAAACCACGGGCAGCCGCAGAAGTGTTTCCATCCGGTGGTGAAGAGCGCCAGGGAAAAAAATCAAGCCACAGAAAGGGGCAGAGAGTCCTGGAGTGGGGCAGCCCCAGGCCCCACACCACTCCCGATGGTCCCTCTGTGAGGTCACCCGAGGGAATGGCCACGCCCAGACCTGGGCGAGGAAGCCCACAGAGAGGGAGGCACGGTTGGATACGGAGAACCCTGAGGCAGGTGTTGCAAGAGCCAAGAGAAGCCAGCCGTGCACCAAAGAGGTGGCAGGGCCGTCCTGGGAACACGTGTGTCTGCAGGGACACAAGGGGGAGCCTCCAAGGACTGCAAGCTGAAAGGCCTTCCCAGTTCCTCCCCCCAGAAGTTCCCATCCCCTCAGCCCCTCCGCCCCAGGAGGTCCCGTCTTCCAGCCCCTCCCCCAGGAGGTCCTATGGCCTACCCCCAGGAAGTCCCAACCACCAGCTCCCTCCCCCCAGGAGGTCCCGCCTCCCACCCCTCCCTCCAAGAAATCCCGTCCCCCAGCCCCTCCCCAAGGAGGCCACACCCCCCCCAGGGTTTGTCCTCCCTCTCCCCTCCACGATCCCTCTGTGTCCCCATGCCCCCAGAGCAGTTCTGAGTGCAAGGTGCAGAGGACGCCATGAGACTTCCCAAATGTCCAGGGGACATTTGAGCTGGGCCAGGAGGCCTGCTGACTTCTCCAGAGGGAGAAGTGAAGAACTCCGCTCCCTAACTGCCTGGACGCTTGAATCAGACCGCAGACGACACGGGAAAAGCACTGGGCCCATAATAAGCCCCAGACACGTTCATATAGCCCTGTGGGCGTGCAGTGCGCATGTGCATATGCATATGTGCACGCATACGTGTGTCAGAATCTTTCCTAAAACCCCGCCACAACCGACAGGACACGTCCCATTGCGCCCCTCCCCCCCCACCCCCGCACCTGCACATTCTAGACTGTATGTTTAGACAGAATTAACTCCCAGGCCCTGTGCTGATGTCTTGTCTTCCCAATGCCCTCTGTGTCTGAAGCCAAGAACACAGCATGTCTAGGGCCGGGAGGCAGCATCCTGAGACTCGGAGAGAGGCCCCTGCGTGGAGGATGCGATGCAGACTTAATGGTAGCGTCTCCCCAGGCGGCAGCAGCTCCTCTTGGTGCCTAATGAGCCTTCCTGGACGTTGACGCAGCCTAAGTAACTGTGGGGAGAGCACAGGATCCGGGATGGGGAACGTTTGGCAGCTGAAGAAGTGCTTTTGTGGCCTCTCCTGTGGACACGCTCCCAGGCCAGAGGCCAGCCGGGAGCGGTGACGGTTCCCGTGCAGCATCGCCAGCCTTCGGGTCCCGTAGGAATAGCGTCCCCCTGCCCTGGGGTACATGTGGCGGGGGAGGAGCCACAGTGTGCGAACTTGAGAGCGCGTGTGCGCCCCCCAGCCCTCCCAGCGCACACGTGTGCGTTCTTTACTACCATTTTTCTAGATGAGGCATTTCACAAATGTGCTGCTTCTCAATCCAGCAGCTTGCAGTGATGGCCTAATTACCAAGCTCCTGGCGAGCGTTGCTCTGGGCATCACTTGGGGAGAAATGGAAATAAACAAGGGGTCCTTGGGTAATTTGGGGGAAAATGGGCAGTGGAAGAGAGAGGTCTGGCCCTGGCAGGGCAGGTCCTGCTCCGCAGCACCCCCGCTTCTATGAATCGGAGCCGGGCTCGGGCCTGTCGGTTCCGAGTGAGGTTCCAGAGTGCTCTGTGCTAGAAATTCTGGTGTGAACCGTGCGGAAGGCCGGGGCGTGCCTGCCTATTCGCACTCCTCCGTGAAATGCAATTCCACACGGTCGGGAAGATGTCAGCCTTCAGGTCAGGTGATGAGCTTGAGTTACTGTTATTGGAAGTAATGAGTCCTGCCCGCCACTGGGCATGGGTAGGCAGCCAGGCGCTGGCTACTGAGCAAATTCAGCTTTTGATGGAGGCCCCTGGGGCTCAGGTCACAAAGGCCCCTCCACAAAGCAAGGCACAAACCTCTGCTGCCACCTGGATGGTGTTCGGTGTTGTTAATTCTCCGTCTTTGTCCCTGTCTTCCTGTGTGCTCCTCCTCTCCTTCCCTCTCTCTGTCTCTCTCCCTCCCTCTGTCCCACCCACACACACACATGTGCATTCCCATGCATGCACACAAGAACACATACACACGTGCACAGTGCACACATACATGTGCACCCACGCTTGCACACACAAATACATACACACAGTGTGCACACGCGTGCATCCATGCATGCACACATGAAGACACACATGCACAGTGTGCACACACATGCATCCACGCGTGCACACATACATGCACCCATGCGTGCACACGAACACATGCACACACAAACACATACACAGATGCACAGTGCACACACGCACATCCACCCATGCGTGCACACACGAACACACATACAAACATGCACAGTGATGCACACACGCACACACATGTGCACACTTCTCTCCCAGCTGCCTTCTCCTTACTTCTCTGCCCCATGGAACAGCAGGATGCCATTAGAACCTGTTACCTGGCAGGTTCTGCACACAGGATGCAGCTTTTGCACACAGATAAAGCATCGTTGTACCAGCTTGACGATCCCTGTACAGAGGGAGTCAGCACAGGAGGTGAAAACACACGCCCCACTCTGTGGAGACGAAGCAGCAAGTGCAGGGGAGGGGAGGGAGCCAGTGCTGCCAAGGACTTGGGCATGATCTGCCGTCCAGGATGAACCATGTCTGGGTCCAAACGCACCTCTTGTTAGGGGAGGGGGGCTGGAACCAGGACAGGAGGGCTGTTTGGAACCTGCTGAGGCTAGTGCCACTGTGTGCAAGGTAGGAATGGCCCCATCTCCCGCCCCAGCCAAAGCTGAGACCCCGATGGCTGAGGCCAGCCTCACACCCAACGCACTGCCAAAGCTCTGCATGGCCCTCCCTGGCCCAGAGCCCGTCCATGTGGTGTCTCCCTGTGAGGGTCCTGCACAGACACTTGACAGACGAAGAAACAAGCCCAGGTGATGCAACCACAGGGCAGATGGAGGGTGAAGAGTGGCTACTCGGCCTGTGCTCTGCCTCAGCAACCCTGTGCGGGGCTGTGACACAGAGACACTGAGCAATTCCCCCAGAGTCACACAGCAGCAAAAGTCTGAGTCAGGATCCGAGCCTCTCCACCGAGCTTACCTCCTCTTGCAAAGCCTGACGCTCTCCCTCCACGGCTCACGGAGTTCACAGGCATCCTGTCCTGGGTGTTCGCTGAGGGGTCTCTGCTCCTTTGAGTGTCCTATGTATCTTCACGGTTGTTACTGAGGAGGAGACGTGATGCACCGAGGAGCGGGAGGGCCCGCTGTCTCCAGGGGCTTCCCCTCCTCTCCCGTCGCACGTGCACGTGTCCAGTGTCATGCCTGTGCCCCATGCGTCATGAAGGGAGAGAAATGGATTTCTAATGGACTGCAGTTGAGTGACCCTGGGTGACCTTATTTGAAGAGCTGTGTGGGAAAGAGGGCACGCCCGGATGCCATCATCCCGAAATTGCTTTGAGGGTCCCAGCTGTGATTCTGTGGGGGCCACAGCGTCCAGAAACTACTAACTGGCCCACGGGAAACTGGGCCAGAGGTCTCACGTGAGGTGGGACCAGGACCAGGTGGAGCCACAAACCTAGCGCGGCCACAGCAGTGATTTGTCCATTTCCTGGTCTGTTAACCTTCGCGGTCTTGTCTTAACGCCGTTGCTGTTTGAATCTGCCTCCACCGCATGAACTGAAACCCAGATGCTCGGCTACATATACGAGCGTGATGGAAAACAAACACACCCCTCAAGTGAGGGCCAAATGGGTTTTTAATACACACATATATAAAGGTGGAATTTTCTCCTGGGCCCCGGATGCGTGAACTGAGATAGTTTTCTTTTTAATGTTTGTTTGCTTTTTTTTTTTCCTTTCATAAAAGCGCTAAGTAATACCATGACCTTCTGGAATGCGAAAAGATTTTTTTTTTAATCCAAAAAGCTTTTTGATTCCATTTAAGAAGAAAAAGCTCTATTTTGAAAACACATTTGATGGCCCACACCCATTATTTATGATTTTCTCATACATTATTTTTCTTGTGGACTTTTTAAAAATGGACATAAAACCTAGCCCAGCAGTGCGAAAAAGCGGGCGAACACACAAAATGGTTGGCAACCATGAAGTCGGTGCTAATGTAATAAGATCAAGCGGAAATGTGTGACTTTTTTTTTAAAGGGCTTTTTCTGTCATGTGGACTCCTGTCAGCCTCTGTGAGGCTAGAGGCACGGGAACATCAGCATATGGGCCCTCTCTGGGGTCAGAGTTCTCCTCACCTGGACAGGTTGCCCTCGAACCCAGGCAGCCCCTGGCTGAGTTTTCATCTCACCTCGGAGACCATAGTCTGGCTGGTTCTGTCCTGGGTCTGATGTGCCGGATCTCTCCCCCTCTGTCAACTCCAGACCCGGATCGACACCTGCTCCTTCCTTCCTTTCCTCCTACTGCTCCTCATTCAGGGAAGTCTTCCTCCCTTGCAAATTTTTGAGCTCCACCTTGAAACTGAGTTTCCCAAAAATGGGCCTTGTCCTCCTGCACCTCTCTGTCCCCCTGCCCCCACACTGGCCCAGTCCACCCCCACCCCCCACCCCCAGAGTGTGGGGTGCTATGTTCTGGCCGGGTCCTGGGCTGCAGGCATCCAGCCCAGATGTGTTCAGCTTTCTAGAACACTGGATGCTCAGTCCCACAAGCACACATAATTTGGGTGAGGGCAGGTTTATTTTTAAGCCATGTGTGTTGACAGGGCGGTGTCTTGATCATGTCTGGAAAGTGCTAACAGTAAATTTACCCAGTGGCTTCTGTCAAATGGGAAGTTGCAGCTGTCTTTTTGAGAACAGAGAAAACCTGTCAGTGGACACAACCCATGGGGCACCCTCCCTGGCCAATATGCTGGCTCTTTGATCATCCAGATGGGGCTGCCATGAACCCTGGTCAGTGGTCACCGGCAGCACCCTGGACAGAGTCCCCGGCCGGGAGCCAGCAGCACCCTGGACAGAGCCCCCGGCCTGGAGCCAGGGTCTCTGGACTCCTGTCTGGAGAACCCCTGCCCTCCCACCCAGCACTGGAGCTGTGGCCTGACTCTGGAGCACGTTGTTCTTTGCCTTTTATGCTCACAGTTTTGCTTTGTGGTCTAGGAATGTTCGACCCAGCCACTGACATGGTCCATTGAAGCTTTCCTCACTTCCCCCTATTTTATTCGGAGAGTTGATTCTGCAGACCTGGGTGCCAGATGAGCTGCTCTCCCAGTCACTGGTCCAACATGTTCCCTTAATCATCATCGTTCTGTGGCTGCTGGGTGTGGTCAGCAGGTCCCAGGATTACTACTGGAAGTACTAGCCAATGAAGTCGTCATGCCCCCAACCAAACTGGGATACAGGCATGACCCCCTGCTTCAGAGAGCAGATGTCCACGTTCCTCGCAGGCCACCACTGTGGCATTTGCGCCGTGGCCCCTCCATGAAGATGCCGCTGTGGGGCCAGGCTGTGCCGCACATGTCTCAGGGCAGTGCTGAACACCAAGAGCCGTGTCCAGCCTGAATCCCAGGCCGGCTTCCTTTCTCAGGCTTCAGGGCATGTGTCTGGGGCAGGCAAACATACTTAACGTCAGTGGCATCGAGCCTTCACAGGGATGACGTGTCGTTTTGTCTTTCTTAATGATTACTGTTCAAACAGGATGTGGAATAAGCAAACCAGTGGGCGTGCTGGTTACCTCTTGTGTTCTCGAATCCAGCGGGCTTAAAGTTGGCTTCTTTGTGCTTTGTTGAGCATTTTCCTGAATTCGCATCTTTTCACATACCTCAGTGCCATTTGAGTTAACCTCGCCCGTGAATTCTGCCCACACATATCCTTTGCAGTCTTTAAAAAATATATATATTTTCCTGACTTTTTCTTGTGGTTTTGCAAAGGTTTTTTGGGGTATCATACCCATTGTTGATTTTGCAAAGTGAGATGTCTCCAAGCGGGCACTCGTTGGTTGACTCTGTCAGTTACAGACTTAGTGGAAGGGAAATCCTTCATTCTCATGCCATGGTCTAGACTCTTGGGTCTTATGTAAGGAATCTCCCGCTACCTCCAAATCACTAACAGCCCCCTACATTTTCCATTAATGCTGTGGTTTTACATGTTTCACAGAGCTCTGTAACTTGTGAGAACTCTGCTTTCGCAGTTGGTGTGAGGTACGGACTATACCCACATGGGTCTGTTTCTGGAGCCTCACATCTCCCCCTCAGTCTCTGGCCCTGGGCCATCTTTTTCTGCCTAATTGCTACTGCAGAGAACTCGGTTCGCCAGGAGCTTTACCTGTATCTCTGTTGTGTGTAGAGTGGAAAATGACCTGAAAACAGCCCGTCACACCTCCAGGAGGGCGAGTAAAGGTGTGGCTCCCGGTCCTGCTGGCCCAGGGAGAGGAGCTTCTCACATCTCTTTATCATCTCACTTTAGCTCCCAGTGCTTCCTTGGGGAAAGAAATGGGGTTTTCCTTCTTTCTGTCTCCCCTGTCTCCGCCCCGCTGCTTCAGAAAGCACACGCGCCTGCAGAGGGAGCCAGTACTGCCCTCCAGGCAGAGCAAGCCGGAGGCTTTATTCCAGAGCAGCTCATCTAGGAGTGGTGCAGACCTCCTCCTTCGTGACGGATCCAACCAGACACCCGTTTGCATGTGTCAGCCAGCGGGAGCACCCTCCAGTGCCACCAACCTCCAGTGCCACGTGGCAGTGTTCTCACCCCTTAATATTTCCCTAGAAACACGCTTGCCTCCGTGTTAAACACACATTGCTTTTCATCACCTCCACATTGGTGTTGGTAATAGTCATTTATAAACTGTCCTTCTCTGAGCAGAATCCAGGATGTGATACTAAAAAAAAAGTCTGGGAGAAAGGGCTTCAAAAGAAAATAAATCTAGTGAGCCGGATACCTAAACCCCCAGGGAAATAATTAACTCCAGGAGATTAAATGAAGGAGAGGAAAGCTTGTACGAGGGGCGTCTGCGTCTCCCTTCATCCCTTTCTCTCTGTGTATCTTGGGCCTCATCCTGGGGCTGGCGGTCAGCGGGCTCCGGGGAGCAGCGGACTCTGCAGCCTTGTGCTCTCTGTACAAGGATGTTTGTTTCCAACATCCTTGAAGCTCAGATTAGCGGTTTCAGGAGCTTGTTTGTTTCCCCACGGCAGTTGCTGGTGCTTGCTTTTCCAGATGCGCCACGGCTTAAGCGTGTGCCTGTTCTAGGGCCCCTGTGATTGCCAAGGTGACCAAGCCTCCCGTGCAGCTGTTCAGCCTGCAGAGGCGGGACACGAAGGGAGGTGGAGGCAGCTGAGGCGGCCGGAAGGGATGGGCAGTACAGTAAGAAATGTATCTGGTCTTTGTCCCTGTTTCCTGGCACAGGGCTCCTAACGCTCTTGAAATTTCCCGTGTGACAGGAATTTCCTGTGTGTCTCTTACCCATCGTGAGCCTCTGCCACCCCCCTGAGCTAGTGAGGTCCCCTGGGTCCCCCAGCAGCCTGGGGATGCTGCTGGTCACCAGAACAATGTGGTGACTGCAGGACTGGAACTTTCAGCCCCACCTGCCCACCTCCGGGAAGAGGAGATGATGGGGCTAGAGATGGAACTCTATAAACCCTCTTGGACGGTGAGATTCTGGGAGCTTCCGGGCTATGAGCACAGGAGGTGCTGGACAACCGTGCACCCAGGGAGGGCGAGGAAGCCTCACCCCACACATAGCTTCCATCTGGCTGTTCCCGAGTTCTGTCCGTTATAGTAAACCATAAACATAAGTGAACTGACTGTTCTCCTGAGTTCTGTGAGCCATTCTGGCAAATTATTGAGCCCGAGGAGGGGATCGTGGGAAACCCCAGCCAATGAGAAGTACGGGGCTGGGGGACGGGGGTGGGGGTGGCATGCAGGGAGGGCAGAGACGACCCGGGACTGGTGACTGGTGTCTGAAGTGGGCGCAGTCTCGTGGGACTGAGCCCCTAACCCGTGGGGCCTGCACCAACTCCACATGGTTGGTGTCCTTGGCCCAGCTGGTGGACGGAGAATTCGAGAACTGGTCGGTGCCAGAGAAAACACCCCAGAGGATGTGAGCAAAGAGCACCGGGAAAATGAGTACCTCTTGTTTCTGTGGGTGACCAGAGCTGAACCCCTACTCCTTCACATGTCAGCGAGGGAGCTCGTGGCACAATCCCGCCCCCAGCCCAGCCCTTCTGCAGGAGCCACGGCAGCCCCTCGTGGGCACGACACCCATGGCAGGAGAACAGTGGACTCTGCCCGCCCAGAGAAGACCAGAAGTTGCACCGGCGGTCATCCCTCGTGGCAAGATTGCGTTTCTAGCTGTGTTGGAATTTATGCCCTTGAAACGTAGGCTTATAGTTCATGTGAGTTTTTGTTGTTGGATTTTTTTTTTTTTTTTTGAGTGAACAACTTGAGCTTCCCATAATGAAAAACATTTGTAATCAGTTAAACCTCAAAGTGATCCCGTGTAAGTTAGTTACGAACTTTTAAGTTTTTGGCCTTAATAACAGGTAGAGAAAAATAAATTAACAGAGAGCGGGTGGTTGGAAACTTGGTGTTATGTACTCTGCCTGTTGACTCTGACGATTCATGGTTTGGCATTTTTCTCTTCTCTCTTTGTAGTGTCTTAAGGAAAACATATGTATCTGGGCCCAGCTAGCTCTGTGTTTCCCAACAGACCTCATAATTATTTATTAATGGAGGGATTTGACAGAGAGAGCAGAATTAACAATTTCTGTAAAAACCAGCATGTACGAAAACAGGGCCAACTGAATCTTGCATTTCTAGATGTAGGCCGCTGGCGAGGGCAATTGCAGACAGGGACAGTTCACCAGGTTGTGTAAGTTCTTCTGCTGGTATCACGGTTTCCATGGTAATCCCCCCCCTTCTCCAGATGAATTGGAGTTCTCGAGAACCCGTGCAGAGCTGGTCTCTGGTGCACATCCACCGGGGAGGAAGGGAGCACACCACACACTGCCCCACAGCCACAGCCCTGCACACACTGCCCACACTGCCCCGTGGCCACGGCCCCGCACACACTGCCCTGCTAGTCTTTTGGGTGGGGGCTCATACCAACCCTGCTGTACAGATGAGGACCCTCTAGCCGTACGGGCTTGAGCCAGTAGGTGCAGGGCCAAATCTAAAACTAGGAAAAGCTAGGGCAAGAGAGGCCACGGAGCCCACAAACTTCCTCCCTGGCCACCAAGGGTCTGCACGGTCATCTCTGATGGGGAAGGTAATGGGTTGGGAGGAGAGGGCAGCCCCCCTGGCTTCAACGTCCCCAAAATGACAGCTGGTCACTTGCAGCCTTTCATCAGGTGGGATGAGGAGGTAGCCATGTGCCCCACCCTGCCTTTGTGCCAGCTGGGCGGGCGAGGGGTGGGACACTTCATCTGTGAGCCCAGTCTTCGCTCCCTTGGTGTCGTGGAGTCGGGCACACCTGTCTTTGGGCGAGTCTTGGAACCCCAGTACGAACCAGGCTGGAGGAGGGACCGTGTAACAGGACAGTGGCTTCTGCTCTCGGATCTCCCCAGAAGAAACCCACCTTGCGGGGGTTTGGAGTGGGGTGGCCAGATAGTCATCAGGCATATTTAACTCTGTTTTCCTCCGGCGTAAGAGAAAGCAGCACGCAGGTGTGCAGGTTACATGAGAGAAATGTCCCTGTTACAGAGAGAGCAGCCAGTGGCGTCTGTGCAGACCCTCGGGGGGCTCCTTCCCCCTGCTGTTCTGCCGCGGCGTGTTTGCGACCAAAACCGCGGTGATCATGCGGTCCTCGCCCGCAGCCCGGAGTGTGCTCCGTTGAGGGGCTGACCTTTCGGGGGCCTCTGCACAAAGACCCAGACCCGAAACCCACCTCTGTGACGGCCTAAGTCATGCATCCGGAGCGGGTGGGGACCCCACTGTGCATCCTCCACATGCCTCCCTGTCTTTGGGGCACAGTGGGCCTCGGGAAGCTGCCGGAGGGCAGGGAAGAGACCATGTCCAGTGGCTGAGCGGACAGAAGGAGCAAGGTGAAGGCATTTCAGGGGGAGGTACGTGTGTGCATCAGAGCCCTCCCGCCATCTGCAGGCTGGATAACCCCCCACCTGCGACTCAGAACTAGCAAACTGTTACGTTTCTCAAGAGCAGAGAAGGTGAACTTCAGGACTTAACACCTATCTGCTTCTTCATTTTCTTCAAACCAAGCCCACCAGCCGCCCTGAGACGAGGCTTCAGGGCTTGGATGGTGTCATCCTGCCCTGCCACCTCTCCAGTGGGGACTGCGGTTTCCCACTGCTGTGACCCAGGGTGGGTGTGTCTGTACCCGTGCACACTGTGTGCCTTAGCAACTCCCGGAAGGGGCTCCCTCCCCACACGTGTGGTGACCCACCTTCGTCCCGGGGCACTCGTGCCCCACTCATGCAATGGAATGTCCACCTGGGACGGAGTGGGCTTTAGGGCGGGTGGCGGGAGGTGCTGGCTGCAGCGGAGGGCCGGGGCAGGGCAGCTGGGAGCATCCTGGGTGCTGGGAGCATCCTGGGCACTGGGCAGTTGCTGTTGCCCCAACTAGACCGGCACCACTGGGGCAAATTGTCCATTCTGTCCTGAAGACTGAGGCTTGAGGGCACGTGGTGAACTGCCCTCAAGGGGCAGGGAGGGGACAGAGACCAGGGGACCAGATAGCACGCCGGCCTCCCTTCATCCCAGAGGTCTGGGCTCGGAGTGCACACACATCACCAAGGCAGGGGTGGGGCTAACTCGACAGAGGACGGCACAGGCTAGGGTGGGGGATCAGATTCACACACCTTCTTCTTTCTGAGTAGCAAGTGCACACCGTGGCCCCTCCCCGGCTTATGGTGGGCTCAAGCCAGCAGGCCTGGCCGAGCGTGTGTGAGGCGTGGTCACTGACACTTCTGCGCACAAACGTCTGTGCCTTCGCGCTGTTGCCGAGCAGGAGGGGAGATGTGTACTGGTTAACCCGCAGCGTCACTCGTGGGACAAGAACGGACCCCCCCAGGATCCCCTTTCCCTCCCCCTCCACATCCCCCCCAGCACCGCCCTGGCTGCCATACTCCCTGCTGTAGCCTTCGGACTCTCCCAAAGTAGGACGGTATCTGTCAAGTAAATGCTTTCTTGAAGTTGTGTCCAGCTTGTACAATCTATTTTTGTACAAACCCGAAGCTATTTTTCATTACCAAAACTGTCTCTAAAAACAAAATGATGACTGTAACTCCGGGTTCACCCCAGAGCAAAAGCTCTACCGAATGCTGACGCCTCACTGTCAGTCCCAGACCACGTTTCACACCTACTCGGGTGGCACTCTGCCCTGGTCCCCAGAACATGGTGGTATCCGCGTGAAGCCTGCGGGGGCTCTTTGAATCTCAGAGGGCGTAGAGTCCCACATCAGGTTTTAGTCTTTACCGTGAACATGTCCACTATTTGCGACCTGTGTCACAACTGGGGCATTGGTGCACAGGGTGGAATCTTGCACGTGAGTTTGCAAGTGTGCACAGGATGGGAAGGCGCTTGGGCATGTCGCGAGGGCATTGATGTCACACAGGCAAGGGAGAGCAAGTGACACTCAAGGACTGTGTCCAGGGAGGACACTGCTGTAGGTGCTAGATGACAGCAGGCAGTGAGGTGCTGGGGTGTGGCTGCTGGGGAGCCTGCTGGCAGCTCCCAAGTGGGGCACATCTGCCCCTGAGCTTCAGGGAGATGCCTGTAGAAGGGAGAGTGCAGGTGGTGGCATCTCTAGCCCAGAATCCTAGAGGGGACAGGCTGGGAATCCCAGCTGCTGTCAGTGTGTGTCTTCCTGGGCTTGCTCGTGGCTGAGTCAACTCAGAGGTAGGGTCAAGAGGGCATACTCAAGAGGGAGAGCATCCTCATGGGCTTGGGCATGTAGTGCTTTGTGCCATGATCACATTAGAATGGATGGGTGGATGGATGGATGGATAGATGGATGGCGGATGGATGAATGGATGGATAGATAGATAGATACGTGGGTGGGTGATGGATGGATGGATAGACAGATGGATGGACAGATGGGTGAATGGATGGACAGACGGATGGATAGAGAGATGGACGGATACATGGGTGGGTGGGTGGGTGGGTGGATGGATGGATGGATAGACAGATGGACAGACGGATGGATGGACGGATGGATGGATAGATGATAGATAGGTAGATGACAGATGGATGAATACATGAATACGGGGATAGGTGGGTGGGTGGATGGATGGATACATAGATGGATGGACGGACAGATGGATGGATGGATAGGTAGATGATAGACAGATGTACAAATCTTCAACACATATACAGCATCTATCACAGATTTACCTGTTGAAGATTTGTACACACACAAAGTATAGCTAGAAGACTACAGATGAGGTTGCTATTTACCAACGTGTTCCATAATTCGTTAACAAAATGTTTAAGTTATTTTCATTTTAGTCCGTTTCATTGATACCAACTTCTTTCCTTTTCTGTTAGGCCCCCCGGAGAGAGGTGTTTGTTTATCTGTTTGCAGAGAGTGGCCTTAAGTGTTGTAATAAGGACCAGATACAAAATTAAAGCACTTTCCTGGGTGTGCCATCCTGATTTAGCAAACAGGAACCTCGCCCTGTTTCCCCAACCATGTGCTGGTGGGAGGCCCTTGTCCCACAGAGGAGGGTTCATTCCCTGCGTCCCTGGGTTCATCCCAGCTCAGGGTGGTCACTCCATCACATCTGTAAATGTACTTGTTTGCAAGAGTTCAAGGAATCCTTAGCTTCTGTTCCTGTTTTCCTGCCATACTGTTAATATTTGCTCTTGTGCATTTCTTAAAATGGCACCATCCACATTCTTCCATCAAAGGTCAGCATCGTGAACCTAGGTTTCTGTAGAAAACCCAACCATCAGGTGGAGTTGGAACATGATAAAGGAACTCTCGAGAGGACCACATCCCAGGCTGGGGTGCTCGGTTCCCAGGCCTTCCAGAACCTCCTACCCATCAGGTCCTCCTGCACTTGCCCCGCCTGCCCCTCTGTGCGGAGCGTGGTTTCTGGGCTCTGTTTGACATTCCGCAGCTCCTGCCCAGACAACAGGCTGTCTCCTCTGCTGACAGGAAACATGCCTCGAATGAAAGTTCATTAGTCTATTGAAACATTTCAGTTAATTGCTAAGCTGGTACCCAGAATTGTCAAGTTCATATTTCCATCTGTGCATGAGCGCAGTAATAAAGAATTTTTTTGGACAGGTTAATTTGCCTAAAATACCATGCAGTCAATCAGAGTAACAAAGTTGTTGACGCCCGCATCTGTCAAACGGGGTTCCATCCCGGCCCTCCCCAGCTCGTACACGCCGGCGGCCGCGTGGGGAAACGTCATTCCAGTGCGGAGCGCCCAACAGCTGGGCGTCGCACTGGTAAGGGTGGTTGATAGTTCAGGGACTTTGTTTTGGAAGTAGCATTTAGTCACTGAGGTACAAGATGGCTTTGATATTTAATTTGGGCTGTTGATATTATTTACATTTGTTAATTTCATATTTTATTGAATTTGCCACAGATGAAAACCCACTTTGAAATGAAATGTGTGTGCTTCTGTCTAAAGATCTCTAATACACACAGGTGTTTAATTTAAAAATAAAAATAGGTTAAGTGTTTAAACTAGTAATTACTGAAACCGGCTTCCCATCAAAGCTCCACGCCCCCCCCCCCCCCCCAGCCAGGAAGGAAAGCATGTTCTGCAAACACCAGTCTCAGGCGTGGGTCCTGCTCAGTCTCACACACGGGCCCCAGACATGACGGTCGGCTCGGCTGCTTGCACAGATGCCGAAGGTCGGAGAAATGAGGGGCCGAGCAGCGGGGGTGGGGTTCGTCAGGACCGGTGCCCCTCGGCCCAGGAAGCTGTCACAGTGAACCCCTGGGATGAACCTGCATGATGAACCTGGACCACAGCGCGTGACTCAGGAAATCAGTCAAACAGCCTGGGGAAGCCTTTGACACCAACTGTCATACGAGGTGATGACAGTGCAGGGGCGGGGAGGACGAGGTCAGAGCTTGGACTCGGGGTGAAATGGGTCCGTGCTCCAGCTCTGAGCCTACGGTGTGCCCGCTGGGTGGCCCTGGGGAGGGGAGTGACCATCCTTCTGAGACGCGGTTTCTCCGTCTGCAAGATGGAGGTGAGAGCAGCCCCTCGCCGAGTCGACGTGAGGATCAGTGGGAGCATGTCTCTCCGAGCCCACGTGGTCCTGCGGGCAGTGGGACGCTGGGGATGTCCTGCGGTCAGCAGGCAGCAGCTGTGTTCTGCAGCCGCCGCCGTGGAGAAACCTGGCCATTTTGTGCTCCTGTCCCAGGTGGAGCCCCCTTGTGGGGCAGATGGTGAAGGTGCCGGGTTCACCTGTGTCTTCTTGGTTCAGACCACGCCTCCGTGAGAACTTGCAGAAATACCACCTCAACGGAAGCAGGTTAGAACAAAGCAAACACCTAAAACAAGGCGGTTGCGCCCTACTTCCGCCATCCGAGGGGCACCCCCAGTGGCCAGGCATCCGCGTCACTTGTTGAGAGTGCGCCAGCGCTGATCTTTACGGAGGCCCTGGCCTGTCACTGTGTGGCCCTGGGGACCAGCCATCAACAGTAAGTGCTGTTTGAACAAGTCACTGAGCATAAGGTTATTTTTGCAAACAGGAAACAACACGCACGCAGCATCTGAGCAGAGACGGAGACACCTGTGCCCTCTTGGGAGAAACCCAGCCCGGGGGGACCGGCGCCGAGGCGTCCCCACCGCAGCGCGGACGGCCAGGGCTCACACCCGGACTCCACGCCTCCTCCTCCGTGTCCCTGGGACACGGCCTGCTCTTCCTGGGGATGCATTTCCTCATCTGCAAGATGGGGGCGAGCCAAGCCCGCGCGTCTGAGGCCCAGGGGGTCGACCCGGTGGCCGGGGCCACACAACGACCGAGTGGACGAGTTGAGTCCCGCTCCCTGTAATCGTAAATCAGCTGTGAGGCTCAGAACCCACGTTGAGGGAGCTTTTGTTCCTGAGTCGTGGAGGCCTTCCCGGGCCACTCACGTTGCCTTTTGAGGGTGGCAGGTCCTTGACAGGAAGCGCGAATGCCGGTAAGGGGACCCACGGGGTGGGGCCAGGGGGCGTGCCTCTCCCAAGTGGCGCCCAGAGCCTCTGTCAGGATTCCTGTGACGGTGCCCAGGACCCCGAGGCGTCTATACCGGGCGCGGGTGGTGTGGTGATGTTCTGCTCCCTCCGTGGTGGGGAGGGAAGGACCATTTTGAACAAGATCGCGTTTCTCTGAGTATTTAATTAATACATTCATTCCACTTTCAAATATTTAATGAGAACTTTTTCCTCCCTCATGACATCAGAAATCTCTGACATTTGCTGAACCAACTTGGCATCTTTATTAAGGATTTGTGTGTGAGGCGTCCACAGTTTTGAGCAGCCTGTGTGATAGTTTGTTCCAAAAAGACCGTGTGGGAGGAGGAAGCATGAGAAACACAAGGCTATATTAAGGTCAGAAATAATGATCATCTACTCATTGTGAGAACCGAGTATCAGCAGATCAACGAAAACAAATCTGAAAGCAGTGAAAACAACATCATTTTAAAGAGGAAAAAAACAAGGATTTTGTTTGCTTTTCGGGGATTTTTTTTTTTTTAGACTTGGCCACAGAGGCAGACACTGTTGAGAGGCTCAGGGCCTTTGTACCTCAGAACAGATGATGTCACAGACTGCAGAGTGCCTCAGCCTCCCCGGAGTAGGGAGGCTTCCGGATCATCACCCCCACCTCTCAGAGGAGATTCGTGACCTGTGTGGTCCCGGGGCTGAGCCGTGTCTTGGCCCCAAGTTTTCTGATCCTAAGTCGCATGGTCCTGATGTCTGTCCCCACCTTGTAGAGAGGATTCAGAGGACTGTGTGCGTGAATGCGCTTGGCTGGCCAGAAAGCACTGTGACTGATGTGTTTGTGCACCTGCTACGCATGGGTCAACCATTCCCTGCCCGGTGACACGCTGTCTGGGGGCAGGATGGTCTTGCAGAGCCTCTGCACCCTGAGGGACGTTACTTCGTTCAGCTTGTGTTTTGAGCACTTGCCATGTGGCAGGTGGGGGGGTGGGGCAGGAGACAGAAGGAGCCGATGATCCCTCCCCTTGGGAGGTGGCCATTGTAGAGGTGGGAGGGCTGGACACAATCAGTAAACCTTAGGGTATCAGGGAAGCAGGGCTGTGGGAAGTAGCGTGGGTCAGGGAGGGGTTCAATTTTAAATGGAGAGATCGGAGCAGAGGAGAAAAACTCTGCTACCTTTCAAGCCCATCTCGGTTGGAAGATGCCAGCTGTCTTCACTCCGTGCACTCTTCATGTTTTTTTTGTTTTGCTTTGACATGAGAACATTACTGACATTCGACCTGGGCTCACGAGCAGAGCGTGTGTGCAGGTGCGAGCACCACATAGGTGAGTTTCACCAACGGGAAGGAGAAACCCTCGTGTCCCCAAAGTCAGCACGTAGGTGTGGAAAGTGAAGGGGAGGCTTTCTGGAGGCGTGTGCACGTGGTTGAACACTCAGTGACGGAACCGGGGAAGCGCCCTCTCTCTGGGGAGGCGGAACCCCAGGACCGATGCTCCCGGGGTTTGCAGGTGTCTGGCCACGCCCCTCCATTCTGATTGGCTGAGAGCTCCGCCATTCCAGTTCTTCACGAGCTGGAATATCCCCTCTGTGGTCAGGAAGGAGGGGACTCCAAGCTAGCCCGCCCCCAGGTGGCTCTGTGAACCATAGAGGGTTTGGCTGCTCTCATTAAGAGAGTGGGAAAGAATGTGTAACCCGTTGCCCTTATCCTGTGTGTAGAACTATAGGGAGTCAGGTATTTTCAGAGCATCCTGAATTCTTTCAAGGGCACTTGAAGAAAAATGTTAAAGTTCAGAAAAATTAGGGGCCCCTGGGGGGCTCAGTCGGTTAAGCGTCCGAGTTCGGCTCGGTTCATGATCTCACGGTTTGTGAGTTCCAGCCCCGCGTCAGGCTCTGTGCTGACAGCTCAGAGCCTGGAGCCTGCTTCAGATTCTGCCCCTCCCATGCTCATGCTCTGTCTCTGTCTGTCTCTCAGTAATAAATACACATTTTTTTTTAATTTTTAAAAAAAGAAAAACAGTTCAGAAAAATTAAATGCAGGCCAGGAAATGAGTAGAAAAACACGCCGTTTGCAAACCTCTCTTCCTAGATGGGTCGGTGATAACCCTGAAGTCAGATTCTGAATCGTCTTCATGACCCCGTGGGGAGAGAAGTCACTGCACCCCTACAGTGGCTCACACAGGGGGACTCAGCACCGGTGGGCAGAACTGGACACCTCAGGGGAAAGCGGTTCGGATCGGCTCGTTGCTTCGGGCAGAGGGTCAGCGGCTCCTAAGAGATGCCTAACCACGCGGCGGCCCCTCACGGTTAGGGAGGGGGACTGACTCTGCCAAGATGCCAGTCGCGGCGCCCGTGACAGGGCTGTGTCCTCTCAGGGTGGTGCACACCTGGGGGAATGTTCTGGGCTGGAGAACCCGACTGGGCGCCCGGGTCTGTCCAGTGCCTCCCAACCTCTGCTGCTTTGTGACGACTCCCTTTCCCTGCCTCCTCTTGCTGGCGTCCGTTCGACACTGCCTCATTTGCTGCAGCGAATTTTAAAAAGAGAAGTCGATCTAGACACCTGGTATCTCAAGACTTCGAAGCGTCCCACAGCCCCCCGTGCCACCTCCTGCTCCTGTGGGAGCTGGCTTCAGATCCAGTCGCAGAGAAGGGGTAACGTCTTGTTACTTGAACATCCTGTCTGGACCCCGTTTCGAGATTTGCCCGGGCTCTGGGATTCTGGTTCCTTCTTAGGATCCCAGAAGTTTCCTTATTAATTATCAGCACCCCCTCCTTCCTGCTCTCTGCCTCCCCACCTCCTTCCACCCCGCCTCTGTCACACAAGGTTTGTGGCGTGCCTGGGCCCCTCGAGCCCATATCTCGCAGGTGACGCGGATGCTGCCCCATCCCAGCAGGGCGTCCCCTGCTCTGCCCACTTGTTTCTTTAGCCTCCAGGGATCCTGGGGCATCAGGTCTGCGACTGCCCTGAGACACTGAGACAGATGCCCACCTGGGTGCCGAGGGGCAGAGTCCATGGTGTGGTGCAGGGGCGCAGGGGCGATGCCGTTGCCCTGGCCGGGAGCCTCCCCTCCCTCTCGCCCCAGACTCCGTTCCAAGGACATGCTGCTCGCTGAGGTGGGGGTGGGGGGCGACGAGGGCTCTTCATCCAGGAGTTCATCAGGAATTCTAGTGGATCCTTGGGGAGCCCGGTAAACCCCTACAGAGCACTTCAGATGAGATTGGATTGATGCCGGAGTGCGTGGAGGGTGGTGAACATTCCGGAAGGTCACTGAGGCCTGAGTGGCCTGAGGAGCAGAGAGGAAAGCGTCCCACAGCAAGGGCCAAGGCTGACACAGCCCCCGATGACGTGAGGAGGAGAGGGTTTGGGGGGCAGCATGACCGCTCAGAGGCAAGTGTATCTCAGACAAGGGTGAGAGCCAAGTCCTCGGCCCCCAGGGCGGGAGCAGAGAAGGGAGTGGGGCCGCTTTCCCCCACCCGTTGGCCTGGCGGTCACGGAGCTTCGGAGAGGCTGCTCTTTGGTCTGGGGGTGACCGCCTCCCTCAGGACACACGCCAGGGGGACAGCAGGGCCGTGATCCCTGTAAGCGTGGCCGTGCTGGTCGTCTCTGTCTAGGCTGATGATGGCTCCTGTGCACTGTGTCCCTGAGCCCAAGGTGTGGGGTCGTTCCTGTGCCCCGTGCACCTGCTAGGCCCCCTCTGATCCCCTCTGACTTGGTGCTGTGAGCAGGTGTGCTGGTCCTCGGGGAACACTGAGGCCTCCAGCCCGGGGACCGTTGACAGCTGTGGGCTGCCCTGGGCACAGTGCAGTATGGGGGGCGGGGAGGGGGGGCGCGTTCAACAGCCTCCCCTCCTCCACCCACCAAATTCCAGTTATACGCTCTCCCAGCTGTGACACCACAAATGTACCCAGACATTGCCACATGTTCCTGGGACAGAATCTCCCTCATGGAGGAGAACTATTGGTAGATAATGTCCATCTTTCTTTATTGTGTGTTTTTTAATGTTTATTTATTTTGAGAGAGAGAGAGAGAGAGAGAGAGAGAGAGACAGCAGGGGAGGGGGAGAGAGGGGGAGAGAGAGAATCCCAAGCAGGCTCCATACCACCAGCACAGAGCCCAGCGTGGGGGCTGAACCCATGAACCGTGAGATCGTGCCCTGAGCCGAGATCAAGGATTGGATGCCCAACCCAGCGAGCACCAGGCACCTCCGGCTGTCTTTGTTTTTTTTACAAGTGGGAAAGCTGACATCCGTGAGGGCCACCACCCCGTGAAGGTCATCTGTGGGTGGTGGCCTTTGGGGAACACCCAGGCTGTCGACCACGGAGCCCACGCTTGCAGCCAGGTGTCTGTGGTCACACAGAGGTGTGGACAGCAGCTCTTGGAGCCAATGGGGGGGCAGCCCCGCCGGCTGGGGAGCGGGTGGGGAGCAGATATTCTAGTTTTCTCCCTTTTCCATCAGTGCCCCCCCCCCAGTGGACTCGCCTCTCCCCTCATGGCACCTTTAGGCCCACAGCCTCCCAGGCTTCTCCTCACCCCCCCACCCAGGAGTCTCAGTCCCCCCTCCTCATGCAGCACAAAGTCACTGGGAATTTTCAGGACCCTTCCATGGTCCTCAGCTGGTGTGTAGTTCAGGGACTCGTGGCACTAGCCCTGGGGGGCTGACTTCCTTCCCATACTGCCGAGGACCCTCCCACAGGCCCCCAGCCCCTCTCTGTGCCCTCTGCCCGTGACCCCTGACCACGTGTCAGGCGGAAAATGCCGCAGGTTCTGGGCCCCTGGTGCGCTCCAGGTTGGGCCCCGCCCCCAACCAGGGAGCCCTGGGGACAGGCTCATCTGCATTCTGCCTTCCCTGGGACATCAGGCCTGGGTGCGTCCACACATCAGGCAGCCTTCAGGAATTCCTGCATCGTGGCGCTCGCTACGGCGGAAAGTTCCAGCGAGTGCTCCTGCCTGGGGCCTGGCCAGTCCTCACGTACAGGGGAAGCCGTCCGTGGGGCAGCAGGGCCGGCCCCACCTCCACACTGAGCACACTCACGCGTGACAGCACAGGGGCAAGTGAGCATGCTGGGAGAGGCGCCCTGACCCTCGGTGCTGGCCCGTAACGGCATCTGCTGAGTGGACGGCGGGACCCTGCTCCCCTCTCGCGGTCCGGCAGGGCAGGGTGGTGGGATTTTCTTCATCTCCCAGCCTTGTCTCTGGTGGTGCACTGCATACAGTGGGGCTTGATAAATGCTTAATGAGCGTGCACCTGCGTGCGCTTCTCAGCTCAGGCATCTCACAGACGAGTCGGGGCTCCGTCTGGGGCGCCTCTGCTCCTGACCCAGTGGGCAGAGTCCCTCGGGGCCCCAACGGCTTCTCTGCAGACGCTGGGGCACGGGGCTCCTTTGCAGACGTGCAGTACCCAGGAGCGTGGGAAGCGGGACAGCAGCGGCCACCAAGAGGTGACGAACCCTCTGGCTGCAGCCGCCCGGCCTGACCGAGGCTCTGACCTCTGGCCCAAGTCCCTCCCAGCAGCCGCCGGGGGCATAGGGAAGAGGAGGCTCTAGGAACTCACCGACGCCAGAAATGAAATTAAAACAAATAATTCAGAGCTTGGACTCCAGGGTCTAAATCCCCTGAGGCAGAAGGAGCCATAATCAAAGGCTTGGCGGGTTCTTATCTGTCCCCCACACGTGCTGCCGCAGCACATGCAGTTGGCTTTAATTATTGATGTTTCTTTTTAAGCTAAAGATGAATTTGAGACAGCTATGAACTTGGAAGGTTTATCTTCCAATTACAGGGAGCCCTGTTAATAATGATCACTGGAGGCGGCCGCAGGAGCCGTGGGGGGGCACCGGGGGGCCGCGGCCTTGCCAAAATCTGCCACATTGCCCACCCCCCAGGCCCTGCCCAGTGAAGGTGCTGTGTCCCCGAGTCCCCTTCCTCATCACAGCCAAGTGGGCCCCCCGAGCTTCTCTGTTAGATGGCCTCAGGTCTTTAGATGGGACGCTGCCTCTCTTATTGGGCAGACGGAGGCAGGGGGTAAGGGTCAGGGGCACCAGTGGTTGCCCTGGCATGGAATCAGGGACACGGAATCAGGGATACGGGCTCTGAGGCGGGTGAGAGGCTCTGGCAAAGTTCCTGGTGCCCCCAGAGGCCTAGAAGGGGGCAGCCCCAGCCCTGGGACATCCCCCCAGAGCTGAGCTCTGGAGGTGGATTGACCACAGACCCTGGAGAACCCTGGCCACCAATCCCAGCCCGGAACTTTCTCCAGCCCCCGCTGGCCACAGTCACACCTCAGCACTGGTGCGGTGTGCCCTGGGTTCTCCTAATGTGCTTGGGCATCGCGGCCGTGACCGGTACACCGAGCAGGTTGGAACTTGGACACTTTGCCTGGACGCCCACCCACCCAGCCGCTGTGCTCCAGACTCGCCGTGAGCAGAGCTGCCGTTGAAGGGAAAGTACTGGGCAGCCTGGATCCATAGACGGGAAACTCCATGCGGTCAGGGCGGGTGTGGATTCGTGTTGGCCCTCGAGGGGATCCTCACGTCCCCGAAGACGCCCCCGCTCACACCTCGGGGTGTCCGCCTGTGGGTCCCAAAGCCCTCCGTTTGGCATTACCCTTAATGGGGCCTTAATGCTCTCCCATCTCCGTGCGCGAGGATTCACATTTGGCCGGAAACAAGTTTATTTTCTGATTTAAAATTCCTCGAGACCCCACGACGCTTCCCAGGATCTCTGGTTAGCATGGGCAAGAACCCACTTCTTGATCCCAGTTCTGTGGCCAGGTCCGAGTACTCCTGGAAGCCCAGCTAAAGCACGAGTGGGTGGCAGTGGCTGCAAAACTAAGCCCTATTATTCTCTTAGAAAACACTGCCTGCTCCCCCAGCAGGTGGGCATTGAGCCGGGTGTTGGGGCTAGAGCACCGAACTGGTCGCTCTCACACGTCCATGCCCGTGGGGCGGCAGGCACGTGAGCCCCACAATGAGGCTGACAGGGCTAAGAAGGAAATGAGCAGGAATGGGAGAGGGGCAGAGGTCAGGAGAGCCCGGAAGCCCTCCCTGAGGAGGTGACATTCAAGCCACAGCAAGTAGTGAGAAGGACCTCTGACGGCTCCTTCTGGCGGTTCTGTCTTGTACACCTGCTGTGTGTAAGACCCTCAGCCAGGGACTGGGGATGAGCAGACACATAAGACAGCCCCTCGCCCGTGGTTCTCCCGTAGTGACGGTGTTCAGGCATTTGCATCGATGTCCACCCGCGCTTTGGCACCTGAGACGGACCCTGTGTGGGGAAGAAACCGCTTCCAAGTTCCATAGCACGTGGTGCCTGCTTCACGGGGATTCTGCATTCAGGGGTGTGCTCCCAGGTGGCTCCGACTCTGAGAAGCCCCCTCTGGAGCCCTCTGCTCCCGTCAGCGGACCCGGTGCGGCCGACGTGCCCACAAGACCCCCGCCGTCCCCGCTGGTCAGCGCTGCGTTCTCGCCCGTGGGCGTGCACCCCCGGGTCTCTCGTGAGTCTTGCCCCGTCTGTTCCCAGGACGAGGAGCTCGGTGGCCCCTCGCAGAGCTTGTGCTGGTGGTTGAGGCAGGACACTGCAGGCGTTCAGACTCCACCTGCACACTTCTCTTTAGACCTCGCGTTGTGTGTCCCCTAAGTAAGAAACGGCCCCCGGAAACCCCAAAATTAAACGTGGGGAAGTCAGAACCTTAGCGAAAAGGGAGCAAGTAGAGTTCTGTTTAATCTAGGAGAATTTGACTCCAAGCATCAGAAATAAGTGAGAAAGTTTCCTTTTAAGAGAGATTTGCTAGGACTCTTGTTACGTTAACAAGGCAAGTGCAGGGGGTTTTAAAGGAGGATCTTAGTTTGAAAAATTAGTTTGCTCCTTTGCCAGCTGAAACGCAAGCTTCATCTCGACTCCGGTCGTTGGACCGTTCCGGGGGCTCCCGCTCAGCTCAGGGCCTCAGCTCCGTCCCAGGGCTGACGCGGGCCATGCGGGTGGCGGGCACACAGCCTCTGATTCGTCCCCTGGGGAAGCCCCTGCTGGGCTGTCCCCGGAGGTTCCCCGGCCCTGACTCTCAGTGGTTTGTGGTGACTCAGAGCCTGCCCCCTCGCAGCTGTGTGTGGACTTGTCTTCCTGTCCTCGTTTTCTCGTCCTTCTCCTTTCCACCCTCATGCCAAGCCTCGTTCTCCAGCGCAAGGCATCTGTGGCTTTATAAGAATAACCTGCGCGTTGACGAGACCTGCACTGTTGCAGAAGTCGGCTGCCCTGTGCACGGGGACACGGGGCGGACCCTGGGGGAGTAGTCCCCTCCGGATTTGGGGCTGTAAAACCCGGGAGTGCGTGGTCCACTTCACGGTTTCTCTGAGTCTCCGAACTCCCCGCCGTGTCCCTCACTGACCCTGAATCCCCTGTAACGTGTACATGGCAAGAATGACGTCTCAGGCTGAGCGTCAGCGGATCTGGCTTCAGTTAGGTTTGTTTTTCCCTGTGTGAACCGTGAAGAGTTTTGTTTGCTTGTTTTTTCCCTTAAAACTGGTTTCTGTAAGTCTGGCCAGAACAGCCTTCCCACCTCGGAGCTGGGAGTCCTGCTGAGGATCCGGACTCTGCCACCCGTTTATAATTCCAGGCCCACTCCGTCCGTGCCTTTCCTGGCTTCCTCTGAGGCTCGCCATTGAAACGGATTCTGGATCAAGTTTGCTTTGCACAGTTAGGAAGGCTCTGTAAGGTGCTTCTCTGGTTTATCCTCTGGCAAGTCCTCGGGGCCACAGGGCACGTGAAAACGCGGGGGGGCCAGAGAGAGGATCGTTTCTCAGGCTGTCAGTGGGGTGGCTTCAGCTCTGGCCACACCCTCTCTGCTCACTGCGGACCCTCCATCTCGCTCCCAGCCAGGCGCCCGAGCTCACAGGCCAACTTGGCAATGGGAGCGTTGTCGCACAGACTTGGCTGGCTCCGTGTATGTGCGGCTCGGTTGCCCAAGTAACAGTGCTGTCCAACCACTCAGCTCGCCGCTCGCTGGGTTATGAAGACAGTTCTGGAACGTGCCCATCAGCAGCTCTTGCCTCCATCCCGTGGGGGCCAGCCTCCCCCTGCCAGCGGCAGTCGTGTTTGGTTTTCCCCTAACTTCCTCGTCTCCCTGCATGGCCGTCTTAGTAGCCAGCATTTGAGTAGGATCTTCAAGACGCACGGTCAAGTGCAGCAAAAAAAAAAAAAAAAAAAAAAAAAAAAAACCGAAGAGGTTTCACTCAGAAAGTTGGCACATGGAGGCCTGACCTCAGATGGGTGTGAGAGCATCAAGGTTCCAGAAACTTCCAGAAGACAGCTTACTGCGTCCCAGCTGGGAGTGGGGTGTCTCTGGCTTCTTGGAAAGTGGACTGGAAGTCAGGTGACAGGGCAGAAGGTGTCTGGGTGTGTGTGCTGGGTAGACCCAGAGCCTTCAGGAGGGCACAGTTACAGAGAGGAACCCATGGAGGTTGCATGAGTCTTAATCACTGATGGCCTCAAAGACCCTTCCGTGGCGCTCTCGTGGAGCAAGGAGAAAGACCATGAACGTAGGGATGGATGGGTGGAAGGACGGGAGGGGGTCCCACCAGAGGCTCAAGGCTGGGGGGCTTGCAAGGCAGCCAGAGACATGAGGAGAGAACAGTGTCCCCCGCGGATGAATAGAAAGGTCAAGCCTCCCGTATAAGGTGTTGGTGTGCAGACTGCCTGCTGACCTCACGGTGCCCGGTGCTGTGCCGAATATTTACTCCCCACTACACGGTGAGGACCCACGGTCTGTGATATGCTTTCTAAGGAGAGTGCGTCCGTGCGCACAGGAAGCCTTGAATTCTGTGGAGCACCCAGTGGGTTTGCATATGGGGGGTGGGCCTGGCGTGAGATAATCAGTGCAATTATGGTCAGTGTGGTTAAGTGCCCACAGTTCTCGCCTGCCTCCCAGAGCATTCCCCTCTGTCGTGCTCCGGAGGGGGCCAGCGTCGGGCTTCCCCCTGCCCCGAGCTCGGCCGTTCAGCATGGCAAGTGCCATTGAATTGATTGACGTCTTTCTCTGATCGTGTCGCGTTGCTGCCCTGTCGTTTCCGTCGTGCGCTCGCTCACTGTTCCTACCATGCCCGCTCTTCTCCACCTGAAATAGAAACCGTTCACGATAGTAATTTCAACACATGACCTCCTTGAAGGTCATGTGAGAGGCATTGGGCGATAGGTCAACCTGATTAGTGCTGAGCTTTCACATGGCGGTTGGGAGTCCAGGGTAAATCAGGGTTGTGCTTGTCCACAAATGGGTCACGACCCCGCAAAGTTCTAAAAGGAAGGGCTGTTTTCCGGAAAGATCCGTCTCCGTCTCCTCTGGCCATTTATATTCTGAACGCAGAGCTGAAGGCACGAGCTTCAGTAACTCTCAGGGCTGTGAGCCGCGTCTTTATTTCTTGGTGGACTTCAGGTCAGCTGGCCAATTACTTTATGTCCTTTTTTTCCATGAAGAATACCATCATGAACAGAGAATGGTCTGGCTATCTGGCAGTGAAAATGCCCGTCTTTGTCACCTCGGAACTGTTTTGGCAGAGGCTGAACCCAGACACAGCTCTGTTTTGTCACCGTTGCCTTCTGTTCTGTTTTGAAGCGATTACCTTCTTATAGGCTGTCTTACTGTGTTCTCTCCGTGGATGGTCCACTGGGGAGAGCTGATGGGAGGAAGAAGGCCAGAGATCGCACTTCCTCGTGAAACCTTGCCGCTTTGGTGTTTAGTGGCACATCCAGAGAGAGAATCCCAGAGAAAACAGCAAGGCCTCTCTCTAGCTGAAGGAAGCCGTGTGCTCGACATCGTTTGCTCTGCTGGGTTTTTGTGACGCTCAGACAGTACAGCCAGGTCAGCCTTCCTGCACGGAAGAGTTTACACCAGCTCATCGAGGGCACCAAGAGTGGCTTCGTGTGTGTGTCTGCGGCTGAGCGCCTGTGACCCACGTGGCCCTGCTCCCGTCCAGGGTGCATGGGGGCCTGCCTCTGGGGGTGGCGTGGGAGTGTGCCCTGGGCAGGTGCAGATACAACTCAGAAGACAAGTATGCGGTCAGCCAGGTGTTTACTGGGGGCGGACCTGACTGGTGGGGCAGACCTGTCACCATCCAGGGGGCCTGTCTGTGAGTGTAGACAGGTGTATTGGCCAGTATAATTCAGGGGTGCTGCTATGGCCGAAAGATGAAAGTAAGTCTCTACCTGTGAGTCCCAGTCACGCCCCATGGGGAGGAGGTGAGAGGCATCGAGAGTGGGAGGGTTTGGGGCGCCTGGGAGGCTCAGTCGGTGAAGCATCCGGCTTCGGCTCAGGTCATGATATCACGGTTCGTGAGTTTGAGCCCCGCGTCGGGCTCTGTGCTGACAGCTCAGAGCCTGGAGCCTGTTTCGGATTCTGTGTCTCCCTCTCTCTGACCCTCCCCCATTCATGCTCTGTCTCTCTCTGTCTCAAAAATAAACAAACATTAAAAAAAAATTTTTTTTTCAAGATTCTCTCTCTTCCTCTGCTTTTCTCTCCCACCCTCTCTCTCTCTGTCTAAAATAAAACTTAAAAAAATTAAAGAGAGGGGGAGATTAGAGAGGGATCTTTAAGAGTTGGCAGAAATTCTCTGGCAGAGAATTATAGAAGGGCCCTGAATACATACGTGTTGTTCCTACCGATGGAAAATTCTACTTTCATCACTCAGCAAACTCAGCAAAGATTAATTAAACATGAGGCACTGATTAATGTTCAAAGCGACGTGGGAGTTTGCGCTGCGCTGTTGGTCTGTGTCTGGGTGACTCTCGGTCCCTTTCTACCAACAACCCCTTAGGGCTGTGAGGCTCAGCTCCGACGTGGGGGACACAAGCGACCGTCCAGGCTGGGTGCCGGGCAGAGCAGTCAGCAGCGCGTCTGGGCTGTGTTTCCGTGTCCACAGGAAGGTGGTTGGTGACCAACCCCCACCCGTGGCTGTCCTAGCTCTGCACCCGTGGTCCAGGCCCCTCCTCTTGCCCCGGGTGTGATGTCAGGACCAGAGAAATGCCCGGGGCACAGGCCGTAGCAGGAGGCCTGCCTCTTCTCTGTGTCCGAGGCCCTGCATGGGGTCAGGGACGTCTTCGGGATCAGAAGGGACGCCTGAGAAGGAGGACGGCTTGACGTGGGGGCAGGGAAGGGCAGAGCCCCGCTGGAACCCGCCCGCCACCTGTGGCTGTGGGGGCATTTCTGGCTTTTTCCCATTTTGTGACTGGTGCTTTCTGGTTGTTATTTATGGCACGGGTACCTCTTTCTCCCTCTCAAGCAATGCTGCCAGGCTGGCTTGGCCGTCCTGGCAAGGCTGGGCAGAGGAGCTCTGTTCTACGGCAGGCCTTCCCTGCACCAGGCCTCCTCCCGCGGCCGTGTCGTCGCCCCTGGGAGGGTCAGATTGTATCTTCTTCCTTTTCAGGACCCCAGAGGGCCCAGCACACCTGCAGTGTTTGCGCTGAGAAGTCGGCTCATTCGAGAAACTGTCACCTAAGGCAGGGTCGTCCTCACGCTGCTGCACCCCTACCTGGCCCCGGATGGGATTGAACCCCCGGGTCGTTCGGGTCCCCGGGTGTGTGTGTCCAGCCAGCCTGCAGGGACTCAGCATCCTGTGTGGGGCCCTGGTCAGGCATCTGCACACCCTGGCCGGGCCATCCCGTGAGGCCACCATGCGGCGGACCGGGCTGTGCTTGACGGGTGCAGGCGTGGGCACCAGGCCCCCCTGGGCTCACCCGGCTGTGCCCGCAGGCAGAGTCGCCCAGTCTGTCCGCGTCTCACCGTGGGGCTAGCGGAGGAATGGGGTGGCGTCTGATCCCGTTCACTCGCTACGTGCACACAGGCAAGGGCGGCAGGCGTGTGCCCAGCCCCAGTGTCCCCACTCCGCGAGGCCCCTCCCTACTCCGCCCCACCAAGGTGGGGGAGGCAGCCGCCGCCTGTCCCTGGGCAGGTCTCCCTGGATTCGCCAAGGCCCAGAGCGTTATAAAATTCTGCAACAGCGCTTCAGCCAAGGGCCGTGAATTAAATTAAGGAAGAAATGCGTTTCTACAGATTTCAAGGCATATCCAGCCTTACACATGATGCTAGAACATTCTCTGATTCTGAATCACTGGAATGTGTATTAACTCATGCCGCTCAAAACTGCGGGTGTGGCTGCGAAAGCGTCTGTGGAGGAACCTGGGAAATGAGGACTCCCACGTGGTGTGACCTCCCATGAGTTCGCACAGCATCCTGTTGTTCTAGGCGACGATGCAAAACTGGGCACGGAGAGGCTGAGAGGGAGAGCGGATGACACTCCAGCTGCGGCCCAGCCTGCCCTTGCCGTCCCCTGGGGTGGGGGGGGAGGGAGGGGCTTCATCCAGTTCCGGCAGAGCCCCGGTATATGTCCCCGAGCAGGTGTCTCCCCTGTAAGCAGGGGCCCCGATAAACTCCCTGCTGGTCCGGCTCAGCCTTGGGGTGCAGCGCCCGGGTTCGATTCCACATGTGACGGAATCCTGAGCCACCAGAGCAGCCCTGGTAGTGCCCTTGGCTTCAAGTGGCACCTTGGTCACCCAGCCGACCCACGTCCTTGTGCTGAGCCCTAATACAGCTTCTCTTCTCCAGCACAAAATATTTATTCCAAATCCACTGTGTCAGCAGAGCAAGGGCTCCGAAAACATGACTCACCCGGTACTGTGAAAAGTCAAGTGCGAGGGGTGATTTGCTAAGTGAATAAACTGTCAAATGCCAGAAGGGCACACTCTGTTTCCTTACCTCAATGGGACAGAGTGGAGGCATTTAACCCGTGCACACGCACACCCTTGCACACACATCTGTGTGTGCGGACATCCACACGCATGCGCGCACGCACGCAGCGCCGGGCGTTGCTCGGGGCTTCATGGGGAATCTGCCACCAGTGCCCCCCCTGCCTGTTGTTCCTGGAGAGGCTTTCGCTCAGGACACCTCGGCCATGTGGCCAGAACCACGGCGAGTGCCCTGGTGCACCGTTAAACGGGAAACCGGGGATGTCCCCGTCACTGGCTCGGCCGCACCACCCACTGGGCTTCGCTGGAGCTCCCCTGCAGAGGGTGCTGGCCCTGCCACCTGCTGGGCGTGTACAGGAGGGGCACAGGTTGGCCAACAGGAAGCCTGTTGGTGGCCACCAGGGTACAGAGGACAAGCACCCCGATTAGCCTGCGTTCACGGCGGCCGAGGCTCTGCAGGCTCCAGCCGACGCCGTAATCCCTTCTGAGGACACAAGGACGGGAAACGCTGGCCACCTCCACACCACCTGTTAGCTGAGCAGCTCACGTGGCACAGAGGGGAGATGATACGTTCCACGTGCTTGTTCATTATCTGGGTCTTTCTGACAGTGTGGGAGCAGGAGTGGGCTTTCAGAACAGTGGTGCTGCCCCCCCCCCCAACCATGGGCGCTGGGCGGGAAGAGCAGGGTCAGCAGGCTGCCCACCGCTCTGCATTGTCACAGCCTGCTCTGGTGGCACTGTGATGACAGGACCCTCCTCTGCAGACACGATGTGGCACTAACCTGAGGACCCGGGCCCCCGGGCTGGCGGGCCTGCGTTCGAATCCCAGCACCGACGCTCTGCTCCCTGATCTGTAGGGTAGAGACAGGGTGACGCCCACCAGGCAGGGGTGTCGTGGGGGCTGCTAGAAGCCCATGTTTTCCAGTCCTTCTTTAGTCTCCATTCAGGCGAGTATCTCATTTTCCCTTTACAACTAGGGAACCAGGGGCAGGGCCCCTGTAGCACCTGTAGAAAGGTAGCTACGGGCCACGCTCCCAGGGTCCAAGGTCACAGCACCGGTGTCTCAGCTCCTACCTGTGTCAAAGAGGGATCGTACGAGTTGGGAAGGGCCGGCGAGTTCACGTGCGAAGTGCTTGCATCCTGCCTGCCCCGTAATTGCCGGACCCGTATTTGCTGTTCATGTGTTACCTCTCAGGAGTCTTCCCAGAAGGAGCTCACACTGGGATGTGGAACCTGCCTCCCCCCCAGGACGGTCCCATCGTAACCAGAGTCACAGACGTGGCTGGTCCCGCCCCAGGTAGCCCCCCTGCTCACACACATCTGTCTGCCATTGGGACCTGCAGCCTTCTGTCCCCGAGACTGGCTGTTGGCAGAGTCCACGGGACACGTGCGCTCACCTGTTGCACTGGCCGTTCCGTCTCGCGGCCGGAGCCCAAGGTCAGGGGCGGGTGGGAGGTGAGGCCGAGACGCGGCCCTGTAGGCGAGGTGTGCAGCCTAGACTTCATTCTGTATTTTTGGCTCCCTTTCTAACTTCTTGTGTAAAAATCTTCCTCCCACATGCCGCTTCATTGAACTCATTTTTGAGATTCTAGAAGTTGTACATCCAGGTCCCAGTGTGTAAGTTGTCACAAAACCTCTCTTGGAGGTGAAGAGCTGACACTTTCTGCGGCAGTGGAACCAGGAACCAGGGAGTTCGGCATTCATGACAAAGCTTTGCTTCCTGCCGGCAGAGGCGACGTGCTGGCTTGGCACCTGCCAGGGAGGGCTCAGGCTTCAGCTCCCGCCAGCGCCTCTGAACAGGGGCCTCGCTGTCGACACGGGGAGACTGGATATCTGGAAACGACATGTAGGGTCACTCGAAGGAAGCGCCTGGGTCTGTGATTTGTTTACGGGGAAGGCACACAGGCCGTAAGCAGCCGCTGTGATCCCTTGTTCCCTGGACGCTCCCTTGGCTTCGGACTCACTTGTTGTTACGTCTGGAGCCTTGACACCTGGATGACTGAGGACCTTGGCTTGGTGGCCTCATCCCCCACATGCTGAGCAACGGCCGGTGGGGCTGAGGGAGGGCACACAGCATCTGGGGGAAGCTCTTTGAGTTGAGCCCATGAAGCTCTCCGCGGGGGACGGTTTCCTTCCTTGTCTGTGCTGGGGCAGCAGAGTCCCAGGGTTTGTCTCCAGACTCAAGGTAGTAACGGCCACAGGTCTTCGGGCCCACTAGTTCCAGAGGAAGTGGTCCCCCAGCACTGTCCTCTTGGGTTGCTCAAAAATTAGATCATGCTGCTGCTTTGCTTAGAACCCGTCACAGGCTTTGCCACATGTAGCATGATCAGAACTCTTCGGCGTGGCCCCCAGACCCTCTGTCGGCAGGCAGCCGCTGACCTCTGCGCCTGGGGCTACGTTCCCACTGGGGCCCTGCGTCTGGGCCTCAGGAGACCTTCCCTGGTGTCCCTGGGCCATGTGCTCTCCAGCCTCAGAGTCTAGAGCTCCTTGCTGCTCGAGTGACACTGTCCCTCACCTGGAAAGGTCCTCTCCTACCTTTGGGGAGCTCACCTCCTCTGAGAGCCTTGCCCCATCACCTACCTCAGTGGGGATGAGACCCCCCCCCCCCATCCATTATTCTCTTGCAGCCTGGTCCTTCTCTCTCCATGCCCTTTCCTGTTCTGTAATTATACACTTATTCAAGACGAATTTCCCCAGGAGTGTGTGCACCACACGAGGATAGGGACTGTTTGGCTCAAGCTGAATTCCTAACGCTCACCAGGACGCCTTGCACACCTCAGCGGCCAATATATACAATATACACTTGCCGAATGAATGCTGTGTTTCTTATCTATGATTAAATGTCATCTTTTCACCCCCCAAAAATACTTACCGAGCGTCTACCGTACATCAGGCTCTGTACTAAGCAACAGGATATAGTTTTGAATAAGACAAGTTCTCACCTTTAGAAAAACTATCTTTTAGCATCGACATATGAGCACTTATATGCTGTATTTGTACTGTATTTTAAGTGATTTATTTCCATACTCAAAGGTAATAATAATTACAGGTCTTCAGTGCTGCTAATCCAGAAATTGGTAGGACTTTGTTAGTTTTTCCGAGACCTAACAATTAGCTAAGCCTCCCTCACTGGCGTGAAATGCATTTCATTCAGACATCGGCAAGGGTTTTAATGAACACATCCACACGTTGTTTGTCCACATGATGATGTTCTTAAATGGTCCTCATACTGATTTCTATGCACGGCTACCACGATAGCTCTACCGAAGCTCTAGGCAGCTCCTGCTGCGTAGAGGACACCGTGTGGAGAGAGGAGACCCCCCATAAGGAGGAGCGGTGGGCTCTGGGGGGCAAAGACAACAGCTGGTCCTCTGGGATGCCCTTCGAGGACGTCCCCGCCTGGGACCAGAGCTGTAGTCGTGGGAAGGAGGGAAAGCGGGCTGGACAGGACGGGGTTCAAATCGACGTCACCATCTCTTCAACCTTTTCGAGGTACACGATACACCTCCGTGGTAGAAAACAGTACAAAATGCAGAAAAGCAAACTCCAGAACCACAGTATCCGCACAGAATTCCATGCTAGTTCACACGGTCCCGCCATGCACGCTCCTGTTCACACCTGTGCACACGGTGGACAGACTCGTTCACCACAGCAGGATCGTGCTGCCCTCAGTCAAGGGCAGGGTGCCTGCTTACTTACAAAACCACGCACGTCCCTCCCTGTTGTAAATTACATCGTTTTAAGTGAGTAACTCCACAATTATGGGGAAACTGTGATTTAACCAGCACTTAAGACTGATGTTTGGGTCACTTCCGATTTTCAAAGTTGTAAACCGCATGGTAATGAGCATGCTTCATCATTTTTGCATTTGCTTACTACTTAGGATACGCTGTAAAACAAGAGTTATCAGGTCATGATGGGGGTGGGGGGTCACCTGTACTGCTTTTATTAAATACTGCTGTATTATCCTTCAGAAAAACGTTCGCTGTATGCTTCCCCACCATTAGCATTTGGGAAAAATCCAAAATCCATTCAAATTCATAAAACCTTGAAATACAGTTTTACCTGATTGTGGCCCCCAGGGTAATGCTTGGGACGTTAATTCGTGGGGTGATTTTTCATTTGGGAAAAAAAAATTCTGTTTCCTATAATTATGCCAGAGAAAGTGTCAAGAATTTAAAAGAAACTTTAATTGTTCATTAGTTGTGTATTTACATTGTATGGGAAACAGTGTAAATTTTTAACAAAACATCCATATGCAATGTTGTTTTATGTTTTCACTTTGAGTTTTATAATTTATTTCATTTTATTTATTGGATGGGTCTTTTTAAAATTTTTTTATTTTATTCATGTTTATTATTTTGAGAGAGAGAGAGAGAGCACGTGAGCAGGGGGGTGAGGGAAGGAGGCAGGGCACAGAGAGAGAGGGAGACACAGAATCTGAAGCAGGCTCTGAGCTGTCAGCACAGAGCCCGACATGGGGCTCGAACCCATGAACGACCTGAGCCAAACTCTGATGCTTAACCAACTGAGCCACCCAGGTGCTCCACTCCATTTCTGGTTTTTTTTTTTAATTTTTTGTAATGTTTATTTTTTTTTTTGAGAGAGAGAGAGAGAGAGAGTGCAAGCAGGGGAGGGGTAGAGAGAGAGGGAGGCACAGAATCCGAACAGGCTCCAGGCTCCAAGCTGTCAGCACAGAGCCCGATGCAGGGCTCGAACTCACGAGCTGTGAGATCATGACCTGAGCCAAAGTCGGATGCTTAACCCACTGAGCCACCCAGCTGCCCCTGGATGTGTCTTAATCCATTTCTCAGGTTCATTTGGCATTAATAACACTGAAAATGCTTACAGAAGAGTGAAATGCCGTGAAACGGTGTGAAATTAGGTTAGACCAAAAGCAGTATGTGCAGTTTGGGGGAGCACAATCTCACCATTTGGTGAACCTTGAGAGAGTGGCCATCACACACGGAGGACGGGGCTCTGGACGTGCAGAGTGGTGGTCACACAACGGGGACTGTCCCAGCCGTGGTCCTTGTAGAGATACGCCCCCCCGCCTCCTTGGGAAAGATGGCGGTGGGGGTGGGGGGGAGGCAGGGGACAGGGACACCAGGAGGGACTGTCACTTTTATTCCATATGTTGTATCTGTAGTTGGTTGAAACCGTGTGCATACGGACCCGTGCAGGTTCTTACATGTGTATGAACGCAGAGGAAGGGTTGGAAGCAAATGTGAAAATACGCCTGAGGCTCCTTCCTGGGGTTGGTCTGCTTTACAGCTGGATGTGCCCTTCATTTCTTAATAGATACGTTACTTCCCTAGCAGAAGAAATGTATACGTGTGACCGGTTTTAAAAGCATGCACGCACGCACACCTCTTTTGTTTGGCCTTTTGGAGGATGAAATGGCAGATGGGATCCAGTTCAGAGACACAGCCGCTGTTCCAGGCCCGGCCCAGCTCCTCTGACCAGGGGCTCGTCCCCCTCTCTGGGGAGGAGAGGCCACGTCCCGCTGGCCCAGCTTTGGCAGATGGGAACGCCCTAGCCAAGCAGATCACGGCCTTTCCACTAGTGCGTCGGCTCCGAAGGCAGGTCACATGTGCTCATTCATTCGTGCACTCACTCGTTCAGGTGCCAGGCTTCGTCCTAGACACTGGAGCGCCTCGCCCGACAGGGAGCCCGGGTCCCTGGGGCCCGCACCCCAGTTCAGTCCCAGCAAAACAGGTACATGGGCTCAGTCCTGGCGCACAGTGGGTATGCGGCCTCAGTCTCGACGCACAGGGGGTTCAGCCTCGGGTTCAGTCCCAGCACACAGTGGGTATGCTGGCTCAGTCCTGGCACATAGTGGGTACGCTGGCTCAGTCCCAGCACACAGCAGGTACACGGGCTCAGTCCTGGCACACAGTGGGTACGCAGTCTCAGTCTCGATGCACAGTGGGTTCAGTCTCGGGTTCAGTCCCGGCACACAGTGGGTACGTGGCCTCAGTCTTGGCACACAGTGGGTACACTGGCTCAGTCCCAGCACACAGCAGGTACACGGGCTCAGTCCTGGCACACAGTGGGTACGTGGCCTCAGTCTCGATGCACAGGGGGTTCAGTCTCAGGTTCAGTCCCGGCACACAGTGGGTACGTGGCCTCAGTCTTGGCACACAGTGGGTACACTGGCTCAGTCCCAGCACACAGCAGGTACACGGGCTCAGTCCTGGCACACAGTGGGTACGCAGTCTCAGTCTCAACGCACAGTGGGTTCAGCCTCGGGTTCAGTCCCGGCACACAGTGGGTACGCTGGCTCAGTCCTGGCACATAGTGGGCACGCTGGCTCAGTCCCAGCACACAGCAGGTACACGGGCTCAGTCCTGGCACACAGTGGGTACGCAGTCTCAGTCTCGATGCACAGTGGGTTCAGTCTCGGGTTCAGTCCCGGCACACAGTGGGTATGTGGCCTCAGTCTTGGCACACAGTGGGTACGCTGGCTCAGTCCTGGCACATAGTGAGCATGCTGGCTCAGTCCCAGCACACAGCAGGTACATGGACTCAGTCCTGGCACACAGTGGGTACGCAGTCTCAGTCTCAACGCACAGTGGGTTCAGCCTCGGGTTCAGTCCCGGCACACAGTGGGTACGCTGGCTCAGTCCTGGCACATAGTGGGCACGCTGGCTCAGTCCCAGCACACAGCAGGTACACGGGCTCAGTCCTGGCACACAGTGGGTACGCAGTCTCAGTCTCGATGCACAGTGGGTTCAGTCTCGGGTTCAGTCCCGGCACACAGTGGGTATGTGGCCTCAGTCTTGGCACACAGTGGGTACACTGGCTCAGTCCCAGCACACAGCAGGTACACGGGCTCAGTCCTGGCACACAGTGGGTACGTGGCCTCAGTCTCGATGCACAGGGGGTTCAGTCTCAGGTTCAGTCCCGGCACACAGTGGGTACGTGGCCTCAGTCTTGGCACACAGTGGGTACACTGGCTCAGTCCCAGCACACAGCAGGTACACGGGCTCAGTCCTGGCACACAGTGGGTACGCAGTCTCAGTCTCAACGCACAGTGGGTTCAGCCTCGGGTTCAGTCCCGGCACACAGTGGGTACGCTGGCTCAGTCCTGGCACATAGTGGGCACGCTGGCTCAGTCCCAGCACACAGCAGGTACACGGGCTCAGTCCTGGCACACAGTGGGTACGCAGTCTCAGTCTCGATGCACAGTGGGTTCAGTCTCGGGTTCAGTCCCGGCACACAGTGGGTATGTGGCCTCAGTCTTGGCACACAGTGGGTACGCTGGCTCAGTCCTGGCACATAGTGGGCACGCTGGCTCAGTCCCAGCACACAGCAGGTACATGGACTCAGTCCCGGCGCACAGTGGGTACGCGGCCTCAGTCTCAACGCACAGTGGGTTCAGTCTCGGGCTCAGTCCCGGCACACAGTGGGTACGTGGCACTGCCCAGGTGAACACCGTCGGCTGGTGAAGAGCCACCAGGCATTGAGGGTGGCAAGACGCAGCCTCGAGGTGACCCTGCTGTGGAAGCGTGGAGAGACGAGGGCGAGGCTTCAGCCCTCATGGGCAGTCACAGAAGACGGGTAGGCGGACTGCCCGGAGGAATGAGCCCTCGGAGCTCAGCCCTGCAGCGGAGAACACGAGTCTGGGAGGTTGGCAGGGAGCGGGTGGATGAAGGAAGAACTTGCTGGTGTCACCCCCAGGCCGGACGCGGGTGACGGGCAGGCTGGGGGAGCGGGTTCCTCTCACGTGCGCTGGGCCTAGGCGCTGGTATGTTTGTCCAGCCTGGACCTCCAAGGTTTTTGGGAGCCCGCAGCCCCTCTCCTGAGCACGTGGCTGAGGCCACCAGGGACACGTCCCCAGCACCTAGAACGTTCTCAGGCCCGAGCAGGACCTGACTGCGTCTGCGTGGATCTGATGACAGGACCCGTGTCTCACCTGCGAGTTGTCTGCGGGGATCCGAGCAGGCTGAGTAGGGAGAGCGTCCGTGCCTCCGACTGGAGGGCCTCCGGTCTCTGTCTCGGACCGTGTGAGTGTTTGATGCGTGAACGCAACCTCAGCGCTGCCAACGCGAGGCCGGTGCCCGTGCAGGCCCTGAGCCATGAGAAGGAAGTTCTCCGTGGGTGCACTTCCCGTGGGTGCGTTTCAGTGGCTTCTGGGGGTTGGGGCTATAAACACACACCCACGAGACCGTTTTTAAGCGGCTCGTGAGTGCCTGTCTCACACTACCGTTTTAGGACCTTTCTTCTTGTTTATCAAAAAGCTCTTCTCAAGCACCTGTGACCAGGTGCAGGTTGAGGTGGTTTCCAGGTCCCCAGATTAGGAACACGCAGGGCAGGGACTCTGTGACTTGTTCAAGGTCACAGAAAACAGGAAACAGAAGCCACTCCTTGGAGGGAACCACAGGAAGACTTCTCCACCTTGTCTCGGGCTGGTTACTTGACGCTCTGGGTTTTACTGAGGAACATTGATCAGAGAGAGGGTCTCAAAATGAAGATATTTGCAGAACACTTAATAATGTAAACACAGCATTCACCTCGTAGTGAAATGGGGCGCCGAGTGGGATTTGAGATAGACCAAAAATCAATAGTGTGAAATCCGTGCTGGTGGGAGACCCGAATGCTATAAAGATCATGCCGATGTGCCCATCTGTGGCTCGCCCCGTGTGATCTTCAGGCATGTCGAGGGGAGAGACACCCGCCCACCCGCGCCCGGGCCTCTGAGTCTGCAGGTGTCACATGTGACAAGTTCCCAGGGGCTGCGGCCGGCCTTGGCGTCGCTTTGAGGACGAGCGTGTGACTCTCTTTGCCAAGCGAAGGGTGAGCATGGTAACACGCAGAAGCTTCTGGCACAGCACTTGGAGTGCTGGTTCCACGTGCAGAGTCCCGGGGACAGGGTGGCCCCCCAGGGTGGGACCTGCGGAGCCAGGAAGGTGCCGACGGGGCCCTGGGACAGGAGTCAGGAGCAACAGAAGAGCCGTAGAGAGAAAGTCCGCACCTTCCGGACAGAGGCACGGGGTGAGAGCCACAGTGGCCATCCCCTCAGGAACCGGGCCAGCACTGGAGGTTTGAAAGAGAAATCCACCCCCGGCATTCTGTATCCAGCACAAGGATCCTTGAAGAGTGAAGAAAATTGAAGACTTTCTCGAACAAAACCGGAGAACCTGTCAGCGGTAGGCCTGCCTGGTGAGTTCTTCACGGCAAAGGAAGAGGGTTTGTAGGTCGGACACTCGGATCAGAGAAGGAACCGATGGAGGTCAAATAAAGTCCCTTACTGTTCTCAGTTTTGACTGATTTAAGAGAAACCTTTGTTTAAAATATTAATAGCAACCAGTAACTCTTGATTGCCTGGAAAAGTTGGGTTTTTTAACTAGTCGCCAACATTTAAGAATCAGGGGTCTCACAAAACCCCTGGATTTTTGCCAGCGGCAACCACAGGCAGTCCCTGTGTGGGGCCCGGAAGGCCTCGTGACCCCGCTCCAGACCAGTGAGTGCCCTGGTAGGCCCCCCGTCCTGTCCTCCTCAGACTGCCTGAGAGCAGATTCCTAAAATCCGAAGGTGAGTTCTAAAAACTCTGAGAGTGTTTTTTATGAGACCGCTGCCAAAGAGAAGACGGGGCTGGGGGGGAGCCAAGGAGAGGGACAGCCAGGGTAGGGTGGCCGGGTCCAGGCTGGCCCAGGGGTCAGGGAGCCACCTCTGGGGGGCCAGGGCAGCTGGGCAGGAACGCCTGACTTCACAAGCGTCGTGTTTTCCGTTCGGTGTGTGGGAGCAAGGACACCATCATGCCCCACAAACCAGGGGGAGAGAAAGATTCACCACACAAACCCAAGTTCTGTTTTAGGACAAAACGATGCACTTTCATTGGACCTTACATCAACTTGGCTTCTGATGTGCTGTGATACCTTCATGAATGTTAGAGTTGGGTCTAGGAAGAAATTCTCTTTCAGTAGCTGGAGAGAAGGACCAGCTGGAGAGAAGCACCATCTACATCATGGAGTGTGGTCCCACATGTGCCCCCAAATCAATTTCCAATTTATTTTTTTAAGTTTATTTATTTGAGAGAGACAGAGTCTTTCCTGAATTTTTTTTTGACATTTATTCATTTTTGAGAGACAGAGCGTGAGTGGGGCAGGGGCAGAGAGAGACACACACAGAATCCGAAGCAGGCTCCAAGCTCTGAGCTGGCAGCACAGAGCCCGACATGAGGCTCGAACCCATGAACCGTGAGATCATGACCTGGGCTGAAACCAAGAGTTGGACACTTAACCGACGAGCCACCCAGGTGCCCTTCAATTTCCTATTTCGAAAGGGGTCTCAGGAGCCTTCTGTGATAGTGATCTTGTAGCAAGTTATGGCAGAGATGTCCCAGCCACAGAACTCGTCTGCACTGACCATGTGTGACGTCGGCAGGCTGTTCACGGGACACGGATTTAGCCCTTATGAGAGGCCAGGTCTTTGGTGAGGCACCGAGGGGGGGATATACACCTCGTAGTCTTTCCCACGTAAGAGATCTGATTTGTCTGCTACTGTCCCGCTGTTACCTAAGGTCGACTCTTGTAGGAAATTGGGTGAATGGCACTTGGGACCTCTCTCTACTGTCTTTGCAACTTCCTGTGAATCTACAATTATTTCAAAATTAAAACTTTTTAAAAATAAGACTGAATCTGATAAACCCAGCTGTACTGGAAGGTCCCACCCTACCTGTCTCGCCAAGCTGGTTCCCTGGGACTTACCTCCAGGAAATTTTCTTCCATGAACAGCCCCCCCACAACACACACGCACGGGCACATACACACATGCACAAGCACACACACACATAGCCTGCTTCTCCTGCGCCCCCCTGTTCCCCGTCTTGCTCGGTGCAGAGCCATGTCTGTGTGCCCTGTCTCTGTGCGTCTTCTACCAAGAGCTCCCGGGAGGATCCTGGCCATTCCCCACCCTTACCCTAAGTCCGCTGTGGTTCATGCTGGCAGATGGCGGTTGACTGAGTCCGCACACGCGTCAGGAGCTGGGGACAGACGTCCGAAGGGGAAGGAAGGTCATCCCACAGAGCCACATGGAGTGAGATCGGGGCCAACCACTGACAATTAGTCACACCCAGACTAACGGGGTCCTGCCTGGTTGCCGACCACCTGTCTGCTCAGGAGCCTGAGAGCTTCACAGAGATGCTTGGCACAGATCTTCCCGGACTCACGATGGGGAGATGTCCTGATAAACCCGTCCCAAGTGGAAAATATCATCCAGCCGAAAATGCAGGCATACGCCTGGCCTCCCGCACGTCAGAGCTCAGCCCCGCCTGCCTTCCCCATGCAAGGACACTCGTGTGAGCTGAGCCCATGGCTGGGCAGGACCCTCTCACACCAGGCCTGCGTTATAATAAAGTGCTGACGTGTAGCGTACTGAATACCGTCCTGGAGTGAGAAGCAGACGGGATGTCTGGGTGCAGGGTGGTCATAGGTACCCTGGGGGCCACTCCCCCTCCTGGTCACGTGGCTGACTGGGAGCTGCCGCTGCCTGGCGTCATGAGAAACCATCAGATCACATAGCACTGACCCGCAAAAAGATCCAAAGTCAAACTTGAGAGTAGTTTCTACTGAATGCATATGGCTTTTGCACCATCGTAAAGGCAAAAAATCGTAAGTTGAACAGTCGTAGGTCAGGGACCATCTGTACTTAGCACTTCGAGGTGCCTGAGTACTTAGAAGAGGTGTGTGGTTCTTAGTACTTAGGGTGCCTGAGTACTAGCATAGGTGCTCAGTACTTAGTACTTAAGGGTGCCTATGTCCTTCGCTAGGGTGCTCGGTGCTTAGTACCCAGGGATGTCCAAGTACTTAGAGGTGCTCAGCATTCCCGTCTCACCCCCCTCCCAAGTCTGCCGCTGCGGTGACTGCCCATCCAACGGGGGCTTGAGCAGGTCCAGGGAGGGGCGGCTACATCCACCCTCTGCCCGTGTGGAGACACCGGAGGGCTCGGTGCAGGGCACGGTGGGTCCACGAGCAGAGAGGACGCCCACGGCCTGAGGAAGTTCTCAGAGTCTGTAAATAGGGCCTCACCATAAATAAAACAGCACCCACCTCCCGCCCGGGGCTGGCTTTGATGTTTCATTCAGGAGACGCCTGCTCAGTTCGAGCCGTTTTAATTTGTTTCCTTCCGCGTACCCTGCTGCAGGGTCCCCGGACACGGGCGTGAAAAGCAGCCGTCACAGACCTTAAACAAAAAAAAAAAAAAACAAAACTTAAGTCTTGAGCTGTCTTTGTATCCTGGCCTTCTGGCCAGGCAGCCTTGGTGCCCAGGCTGGGGCAAAGGGTCCCCTCCCTCTGGGTAGACCGAGCGCCCGGGCTCCCAGGGAACAATACCCGACGACAGGGAGGTCATGGAACCTCCCACCTGCAACAGCCACCCCGTTGGGCGTTTCGTTTCGCGTGACGTCACACAGGGGCTCCTGAAGCTGGAGCTCCAGCCCCTGCGAGAATTATCATCTGGAGGCAGAACCCCATTTGCGGGCTCCCACGTCTGCACCAGGACCAGGAAGGCAAGGCACAGGGGCCTTTCTCCGCCCGCGCCTGTCCAGGGAGCGCTGACTGCTAGGCGCTCCAAGAATGGCAGAAGTTCTGGAACCCGCCCCCCCCCCACGACCCACGAGGAAGCTCACGGCCCTCAGGCTCCAGGCAGATGGCCCCCCAGTGGGGGGCGGGGAGGGGGAGGGACAAGGACCCGAGGGGACTCCGGGGTGCACAGCAGCACAGGGACACTGCGTGAAAAAGCCAAATCACGCCGGGAAGAAGATGCTTTCTGTTTAAGGCTCTCCCGCCTGTTCTGACAACCTCAAGGAGAAAATGCCAGTTGACAAACGTGCCCGTGACGCCTCTCAAGACGGCCTCGGGCACAGAGCTCCAGCCCGGAGGTGATCAGGGGGGCAGTTCAAATAATCAGCAACACTTTTATGTCCTTACTGTCTGTCCTTTGGGGACAAACCCATGTATTTGCAGGACTCGATGTCCGGGGTTTTTTTTTTTTTCATTACAGACGACGAAACCAAGACTCAGACAGGTTAAGTAACTTGCACAAGGTCACAGAGCAGCAAATCTCCAGAGTGGAATTTCAGCCAGGCCGTCTGTCCCCGGAGCTGCTGTGTGTGACCATCACGCCGCCCTGCCTCCGAGCCCCTCTGGCCAGAACAGTATGACATTCTCTTCTTTCTAAAATGGCCTGTTTTTCATAGCAAGTGATGAGACTGGTTTTCCACCTAAGGGAGATTTAAGGAAGTGATGGAAAGGGGGGGTGTGGAAAGGGGGGAAGTGATGGAAAGGGGGAGTTTGGGGGGTGCAGAGATGTGTAAACATGCACACGTGTATAGACACGTGTTAGGTGCACGTGGGTCACGTGTCTATATGCGTAGACAATAATAAAGTGGGTCGGTTTGAAGAAAAATAGCACCCAGGTGGCATTGGATGTGTTGGCACGGTGAAGTGCTGAGGGCAGTAGAAAAAGCTGAGCCGTCTGAGGGGTTAGGAAACCTTTCCAGAAACTTCTGTGGCCACCCCTGTTTTTGTGGGCCATCGGGAAAGTACGGAGGCAGGGCTCCTGCTGGGTCAGGCGGACCACGTCCCAGTGAGTCTCTCTCGGCCCCGGGACGGGTGATGGGCACTCTCCGGCCCCAGGCGTCCGTGCCACATGCTGTCCGTGGGAGGAGGTCACACGAGCAGGCTTCATGCTGTGCGTCTGCCAACCTAACTGGTGCTTTCCACCCTACGACTGTCATCACTCACCTTCAGGGAAGCTGTGGAAACGGTTCTTCCAAATCAGACCTGATTCAAATTGCATGTTTAGAGCGCGTGGAAATGACAGGTGGTTAAGGCGTGCGCTGGAACCTTCCAGAGCTCACTGCCGGCGTCCTGGAGCCGCACAAAGTAACCATTGTCAGCAAGTGATTGAAAACGTCCAGGCTGTGCTATTCAATTAATTATGAAACAATCTGTCGCCCACGTTCGTAGCATCGAGTGTGGGCCTCACGCTCGGAAGAGAGGCCGACGACTGGGGCTGGGGCTGCACAAAGACTTGGGGACAGAAGCCAGCGCAGTGAAGTGACACAGAGGTGCACACGCGGAGGGGCCTGAGGGAGGGTCAACAGGGAGGGGAGCACAGTCAGGCCAGGGCTGGCCTAGCGGGGGCACGAGGCGGGGGGGGGGGGGGAACAGGGTGCCGTTCCCTGTGCAGAACGTCCGTTCATCCACCACGTAACTGTGCAGAGGGAGGGGGACAGTGTTGTGATTCAGGCGTGTCAGCTTTCTCCAGTGGCCACCCCGCATCACATGCTCATGCAGCCCCTCAGGCCTCCTCTCCGCCTCCCATGTTCAGGCAGAAACACCCACCTGGCTGGGGATTCTGCTCATCCTTCAGGGCCCTGCCATCCTCCTCCTCCTCCAGGAAGCCTGCCACCAGCCAGCCTGCGGTTGAAGCCTGTCCCCAATCATGCTCACGTGACACTGACTGCTACAGGCCAACACAGATGGCACAGACACACGGCGGGTTCTCTACTAAAGTGTGTACTCGGGACAAAGGGACACTGGATGCCACCCTCCATCCATGAGGCACGGGTGAATGCCGTGTGGCCGGCTCTATCTCCAGGGAGGGCACGACAGCACACACAGTGAGTGAACTCGTGGGGGGAATGAGGTTCCCGGCGCAGGGGTCAGAAGCAGCCTCTCCAAGGAGGTGACATTGCACCGAAAGTTAACGAAGGAGCCATGTGGGAACTAAGACCCTGAGAGGCGGGGCCACCGGGCCAGCCAGAGGGGCGGCTCCGGACAACTGGGGACGTGCAGCCCGAAGAGGCAGACAAGGCTCAGACCAACTGTCACTATGGGGACGTGTCGCAAATGGGGAAGCGTCTGGTGCCCGGCCAGGCTTATGTTTGTCGGGAGCTGTCCTGGCCGCCCCGGGAGACCAACAGGGAGACTGGCCTTCGTCCAGGCCGGAGGCGATGGTGGCCTGGACATAGCTGGTGTCTCTGGAGATGGTGAGGCTGGAAGGATGTGCTGATGGCCTCGGGGCGGGGGGGGGGGGTCGGGTCAGGCGAGGACCCCTCCCGGCTGAGCATCTAGGCGCTGGTATGCCACTGAACCCAGGAGCAAACACATCATTCCCACCCTGGGCCCTCCCGCCCCCTCCTGCCTCACTGCTGACCACACACTGTCCCTTTCCTGTGTCCCACTGGTCCGTGTCGCCTCCACCAAGGCCAGGGCAGGAGGACGCCGCCTGAGGAAAGTGGGGTACTGATGCCAGGGAGGCCCAGAAACCGCGGTCCCACCCCCCGCCCACGGGGCCCTGACCTCCCCTCCAGCCCCTTTTCCGAGAGACCAGTCCCACTCGCCTGGAGCCTCCAGTTTGCAATTTAGCCCTACACACTCCTCCTTGACTCCTTGGGGCCCCTCCCGACCTAACAGCCAGGACCGGGCTCTGCCGGGTGACTGCTGACCCAGAGCCCCTGTCCCCCGCATCGCCAGCCCTCACCTGTGAACCGGGCCTATCAGAGCACAGACCACAGGGGCGCACCATGCACAAGACAAGGCGGGACAGTGCACACAGAGTGCTGGTGTGGTGCCCACCTGGTGAACTGGCACGGATGACGGGGAGCCGGCAAGGGCCCGTCCGGAGCCCGAGCAGTGGTTTCTCCCAGCCTCACAGCACGGGGCCTCTGCCCGATGGAGGTGCCTTCCCCACACAGACGCACGTTAGGGAGAGCAGGGCTCAGAAAGGACCTTCATCTGTCTGCCTTCCCTCCCAGAGCTGTGTTCCTCTTGCCTCTTGATCCAGCAGGCACTTGGGCCGTTGACTTGATCCCAGGTGTTTATTCCTGTTGGATGTGAGTCAAAAGCAGGATGAGAGTGGCCAGGGGCCCACCAGGCCGGGGCACGGAGCGGGGAGGCAGAGACCACAGCTCTGGCCACAGCCACGGGGTGAGCTGACCTGCCGCCCCGTGCTGGCTGAATGTCACATGTCTGTACGTCTCCCCTAACCAGCTTGTTAAACATGCAGCTGCCTGCACGAGCAGAGGGCCAGGTCCAGGTGATTCAGGAAGCCAGCGAGTGTAGGTGGAGAGTGGCTGAACCCCAAGCCACACCAGGCAGGAAACCAGAGAGCAGCTTTTCCTGTATCTGACTGGCACACCCCTCCCCGAAATACACCTGCCCAGATCAACCCTGGTGCACAGACAGGAAAGGGCATCTCCCTCGGATCTTCCCATGAGATCCACAAGGTATCTGCTCGGGGCCAGGCTTTCAGCTCCACATCCGGGTTCCTGTCCCTTCATTCCAGGGGGCACTGCCTTCCAGGAGATCAGCAGACACCCATGAACTCAGAATCTTTGTTGTTGCAACATTGGGTATTGCATTCCACAATTAAGACTCATCGTTGCAGCGCTCGGTCGGAAGACCACAGCAGCGTGAGTCAAATGAAGTTTCTTGAAATTAACAGTCTCCATCATATGTGAACGGAACTCCTCCCCAGAAAACAAGCCCAATAATTGAAATTATTTCTGCCAGCCCATCAGTCTGGGGTTGAGTAAATACAAATCTCTGGTTGCTAAGAGATGGGGACCACCAGGCAGAGACGCCGCCAACGTAGGTGGGTGGCTGTTCGCCAAGTCTGTCGGGGGGTGGAACGCATTCGGGGTAGTCCTGGCGGGGTCCGAGTGCTGGAATCGGCACGTGTGAGCGCCTGAGGGGCATGTGCTCTGTTGAGCTGATGACAATGTCTTGCTCGCACATCGTGAAGAAGAAGGCAGGAGCCATCCCAGTGGCTTGTGGTGGGCTTGGATTCCAAGCCCAGTAAGTGCCAGCATCACTGCCTGTGATCGGGCAGCTGTTTCTCACACGGTCGCTGGCCGGGCCCGAGCGGGAATGCTCACTCCCCAAATGGCGCACGCGCCTATCTGATCTGTGATCCGATAGATGATGCTAAAGGAAAACTGACCACAAACCAGCCTGGGTCTTCAGGTCGAGTCTGAACGACAAGCCTGTCCGCAAGCGGCCCAGGGCGATTTCGCATTGCGTGTTGGCCTGCGTGCGTACAGTGAGCCCCTTCCCCCGGGCTCTGCCTCCCCGTCCTCTGCGATGCAGGATCCCTGTTGGGTCTGCTCACCGAATGACAAATGCTCCCGTGAAGTGTGCATTCCAAGGGCTGAGGGGGTCTGGAAAGATGCGCAAACAGTTCCTCACGGTTGCAAGGAAGCGAGCGAGCACTCCCGGGCGGCTTCCTGTGTATTCGTTTTTGATGAGGTGTGGGCGGAGCCGAGGGCAGCCGGGCTCTCTGATGGTCCACGCGGGTCACATAACATCACATTTATCCCTGACCTTTGAGCGTCTGATGTGCAGGCTGGCGACAGCTGCGGGCAAGGTTTACACAGTCCTCCCGACGCGGACCGCGGCCCCGCTCCCCTGGACTGTCTGAACATCTACTTGGTCTCGGGTGATGGCGGGGAGCAGAGAACACGGCAGTGAGGGGTCCCCGGCAGCCGCGTACTGAGGTGGCACCCTGCAAGGCCGGTTCGCGCAAGTCAGGGCGGAGGCTGAGACGGCAGAAGGGCTGGGGAGTCTTGTTAGTACGGGAACCGTGCCCGCCCGTCCGAGGTGGATGCCAGGCCTACGTACCAGGCGCCTTTTCCCGAACCGTGCAGACAGGAGCCAGGAGCCCTCTCCTAACCTCGGCTGGCTGGCCAGCTTCCCGCCCTCCTAGCCAAGCTGTTCCTGGTGCCCTTGGCCAAAAAGAAGGCAGTCGCGGTGGCACACGGTCCCCAGAAGTCAGTGCCCCGGTGAGGACCAGAGGCTGGGAGCTGGCGGCTACTCCACGGACCGACCCGGAATCCATCCGAGGGGGCCAACTGTCTGAGCACCAGCGGCTGTAGCCAGCGCACCCGGGGGAGGGGTCTCACCGCATGAGCCCCGAGGAACCCTTCTGTCCTCAGACGTACAACCTGTCACGTTTGGGGTGTGCGAGCCGTGGTCCCATGAGTTCCGCTGAGATGCCCATCGGCTCCGATGGAGCAGGGGTGGCCGCCACAGCACCTGACGTGCCCAGGCTCAGGGGTGACACAGGGTGACGCACGAGACCCTGGGCCGGCTCTACGTCCCCACACCCCTGCCCTCAGCCCCATGGCCTCACCCCCCCCCCGGGTCCCAAACACGTTTGCTGGCCAAGCAGGTGCTTCAAAGGGCATGTGAGAAGCAGGAGCGTGGGAAGGGGGTGGGAGGAAGCTGTGTCTCGGGAGGGAGACCCCGGCAGTGAGCAGGGCTGGGGGCAGGGGGGACGCCGCCTGGGGGGGCTGCCGTGCACCCCGTGTGCTCTCTGGAGGCTGCACCGGGAGCACCTCTGCCTTGCGCACCGGCCGGCTGATCGCCTCGGGTGGTTCATGGGAAACTTCTAGTGCCAGACGGGTGCTGACCAGAGCAGCGTTCCTGGGCTGGTGGGTCCTTGCAGTGTTCACGTTCTCCAGCCCTCTGGGAGGGGAAGCCCCGTGTCCTTCAAGATGCTGTCCGCTGGCTGTCATCCTGGGGAAGCCTCATTTCTGGGCCGTGCCTGTGAGTGTGCAGGGAGAGCAGCTGTGAGTGCGAGTGTGCAAACGGCTGTGGACGTGCAGGTGCGTGTCTGTCCCAGTGTCGACAGACAGCCACGCACACGTGTGTACAGGCGTGTGGACCTCAGCCCCGGGAAGCCCCAGGAGCTGCGGAAGATGCACTAGCCTGGAAAGAAAAGTACATAATCCTCAGAAAGTGGCCATGGGAGGCAGGGAGGGCCTTCGGCTTCTGGAAGCAGAGGCACCCTGTGGAACGTGCACCCCCGCCCTGGAGGTTGTCACGGGGCCGGGCTCACACCGGCACACGCGTGTCCTGTGATGTGCATCATGTCAGGGTACCCCGGCCGCCGGCACACTGAGGGCTCCGCGTCCAGGGGAGTCTCCCCCGAGGCCGTGTGCAGTCTCCCCACCACAGCGGGGAGAAGAGCGGGGGTCAGAGAGGCCCAGTCAAGCAGGTGTCACTGCCCCAGTTAAAACCCGGGACTTTAGGGGCGCCTGGGTGGCGCAGTCGGTTAAGCGTCCGACTTCAGCTCAGGTCAAGATCTCGCGGTCCATGGGTTCGAGCCCCGCGTCGGGCTCTGGGCTGATGGCTCAGAGCCTGGAGCCTGCTTCCGATTCTGTGTCTCCCTCTCTCTCTGCCCCTCCCCCGTTCATGCTCTGTCTCTCTCTGTCTCAAAAATAAATAAACGTTAAAAAAAAAATTAAAAAAAAAAAAACAAAAAACCCGGGGCTTTGGAGAGGCTCCCGCTGGCTCCATACTGGCAGGATAACCCCAGGCAGGATACCGGTCCCCAGGCCAAGCTGGCCCTCAACAGACCACTTTTCCCTCCCTAACTGCCTGCTGCGATTGAGGTTTCTTCCAGAGAGAAAGTAAAGGCTTCGAGGAAAACACATAATTAGAATGTGGGTCGCCCACCGGCACACCTGGGTCCCTTCTACCTGCAGCCCCCCCCGGACCCGTCGGCACTGCGCACGAGCCCTTCCCCCCACCTGCCCTGCAGGCCGTGCTGGGAAGCCGGGGTAGGTGCTCCAGGAAGAGCCCTATCCTGCCAGGTCCAGGGCCGCCCCCGGGTCCCCAGAGCCGGCAACACCGTCAGGCGGGCCCTTCCTTCGTTCTGGGGTAATTATGCACCTGCCACAGGCCCTGCCTCATGGAGCCCATGTTCTCAGGCAACAAGGTAAGGAGCACAGACAAGTCCCCCCCCCCCCCCATAGCCCTAGGACAGGCATCCCCAGGACGTGTGGCTGGAGGCCAGAGAGTCAGCCGGTCGTGTGGATCCCTGCCGTGCTGGTGGCTCTTGCAGAAGGTGCAGCGAGTGCAGAGGCCAGTGAAGGACAAGGCTTGGCGTGTCCCCACACTGAGGGGCCGGTGACAGGAGACATTCAGCACGAATCACAGTTGAGCCACAGGCCACTGCCGGCCTTAGAGGCCATGGCGCAGACTTCGGTTTGACTCCAAGGCCACTGGGGAGCCACTGAGGGCTCTGGCAGGAGGCTGGGACACAGATTGGGTAGAACTTGAGTGTCCTATGCTGTAGCGCATCTTCTCAAGCCCAGAGGAATCAAGGAGCAGTGAGAAAGTGCAGAGCAGAAGCCCCAAGTCCCCACCAGAAAGTCACCCCGTGTGCCTCGGGTTCCCGGAGAAAAGCTCTTTCCCGGAATTCGAATCTGCTGCTAGCCAAAGTGATCATTTTCCCATTAAATGGCCTTCCTTTTGCATGGCAAAGAGTGTCCTCCCTCTCTCCTTCCCCCTCAGCCACAAAAGGCTTTAATGAAAATAATTTCTGGCAGCTGTGTTTACCAGCGTCTGCTGGAGGATGGTTGTGACATCTTAGTATAAATAAAGCATACAAATGCATGCAGGACACGGCTCTAGCTGCAGAACAGGGGCTCCGGGCCCCACCACGGCAAAGCCGCCGGCGCACCTGAGCAGCGGGAGCAGAGTGGCCTGAGACAGGCTTGTGCACTCAAGAGGCCAGCGCCGCTCAGCGTGGGAAGGCTCGGGGGGACTCTGCCCACCCCACCGCAGCAACACCCTTTCTAGAAGGAACGGACCTAACGATAGGAGCGCGTGGCCGAAACACGGCGCTGGCGGGAGGCAGGGCTGCTCGACTGCACGCGGTAAAACAGCTTGAAGCACCCTGACAGACAGTGTGGCTCCCGCAGCAACATCGGGCAGATCTGGCCGCAGGAACGGCTAGACGTGTGTTCGGTGGTGCTTCTCTCTTGGTTACCTCTGTCCCGACGCAGGTTCCCACCCAGGCTGGTTGCCGCCCTCCGGGTTTCCATCTTTGTAGCTCAGGATGGAAGTTTTCAGCATGAAGAGACAGACTTTCTCCTTCCCTCTGTATTTCCAAGAAAATATTGGGAATGACTGTCATTGACTCAGCCTCAGTGGTGGGTCCGTCCCTGACCCAGGCCGTGAACATGTGGGCAGTGGGGTTGGACCAGGATCACGTGCCCTCTTTTGGAGCTTTGGTGAGGCCGTTACTCCCACCACGGAAATGGACCAGGAGAGGGAGGGGTGACTCCCTGCACAACAAGGCACTGTTGCTAGAAGGTGGGGGAACGTTTATCCAAGGAAACGGTTGCTTTAGTACTTGGAGGCTGCTGGATCCACTCAGGAAGAACAAAACTGCATGGCTTGTCGGGATTCCCAGGACTTGTCAGCCACTCCCAATAGGTGGACCCAGGGTGTCAGTGAGGACAAAGAAAGTGGATAAGGGATGAGGGTCAGTAGGATAATGGCCTATAAGCGGGTTTTACAGCAACTGAGCTCTGGGACCCTCTCCACCAAACAAGGGGCCTCTGGAAGGTTAGACAGAAGTAAATGGACCAGTCTTAAAAATCCTGTGATGGTCCAAGTTTAAGCTGTGGTCCTTGCCCTTAAAGAATTACGTATACTAATCAAATGCTGACCCACAGTCAGTACTCAATTAAGGAAGGGATGAATACATGGATTAATGGATTAGTGAATGGATGATGGATGGATGATGGACGGTGTGTGGGTGTGTGTGGATGGATGGATGGATGGATGGTGGGTGGATGGATGGATGGATGCATGGCGGGTGAATGGATGGATGGGTGGGTGGATATGTGGCGGCTGGCTGGATGATGGATGGATGGATGAATGAATGGTTGGGTGGGTGGGTCAATGGATGAATGAGTGGATGATGGATGGGTGGATAAGTGAATGTATGGATGGATAGATTGACGATGGGTGGATTGATGGATAGGTATATGGGTGGTAGTGGAGAGTTGGATAGGTGGATGGATGAATGATGGATACATTGATGGATAGGTATATGGCTCGGGTGGATGGATGGATGGATGGATGGATGGATGGATGATGGATGGATGATGGGTGGGTGGGTGGGTGGGTGGATGGGTGGTGGCTGGATGAATGATGCATGGATGAATGAATCAGTGAATGAATGGTTGGGTGGGTGGGTCAGTGGATGAATGAGTGGATGGTGGATGGATAGATGGATGGGTGGATGGATAGATTGGTGATGGGTAGATTGATGGATAGGTATATGGGTGGGTAGTGGATGATTGGTTAGGTGGGTGGATGAGTGGATGGATGGATGGATGATGGGTAGATTGATGGATAGGTATATGGCTTGGGTGGATGGATGAAGGATGGGTGGAATATTCATCCCAGAGCCTCCCAAGTGCTCTGTATGTACTAAGAATGTGTACCATGCTCTGTGTCTGAACTGGGATTCCAGGATGAATTAAAGGCCCATTCCTTATGCACCCTTCTCCAAGTCAGACAGAGTCCCCAGTCAGGGATCTATACTTTGCATGAGGGTGACACATATCTGCACAGTGTCTTCACAGGTGTCACTTCAGCATCTAGTACATGCCCACCGCAGTAGGGGCTCTGTGGAAAAAAGGAGTCATGGCTCAAAATAGCCATAGGCAAGGCAACATATGAGACTATGGGAGGGGTGAAAGCTCAGAGTTGATGGTCTCTGGAGGTGAACGGCAAGGCCACCTGCCAAGGGTGAGGGTGGCCCAGAGCAGGTCTTTGGGGTCAGTGGTGAAGACTGGAGTATTTTTTGAGTGGAATTGGAGAGGATCCAGTGGAGGACAAGCGAGAAGATGGCAGAGCCCCCTGAGAATCCGGTAGACTCAGAGGACGGTGCCCGGTGACCCCACCAAGCTGGCCGTCTTCTCCAGCTGGACACAGCAGCCCTTGCAGGGGAGCCGAGAGGGGAAATGAGGAAGCTCAGGTGTGGTGGGGCCCTTGTGAGCCTGCAGCCAGCCATCGGTGCTGAAGGAGGAGGGAGGGGCTTGGGAAACACAGGGGGCTCTGAGAGAGGGGGAGGTGACCGTCCTCCACTTTGCAGAGCGAACGGGCTTCCCTGTTGGGACACCTCGGTATGGCACCCAGACTCTTCAGGTCTGAGAAGCCACACGTGGGGAACAGAAGGGTGGCCCTCAACGACGTCCACGTCCCACTCCCCAGTATTTGTGAAGTGTCACCTTAACATGGTAAAGGGGACTTTGCTGATGTGAGCAAAGGACGCTGAGGGGGGAGTGACTGGGATGACCTGGGTGAGCCCTAAATGCAACCACACGTGTCCTTGTACGGGGGTCGGGGGGGGGGGGGCAGGAGGGTCTGGATGGGAAAAAGAGGCAGAAGAGACAGAGGTCAGAGAGGCAGGTGCCGTGCTGCCGACCTTGAAAATGGAGGGAGGGGCCAGGAGCCGAGGAAGGCAGGCGGCCTCCCGAGCGTCCAGAGGGGACGCAGCCCTGCCCACCCCGGACAACTGTAGGACGATGCTGTGGACGATGTGGTTGATCACGGCCGCCCCGGGGCCTCCGCGCCTGTCAGCCACGGGCCCGCAGCTCCGGATGGGGTCTCTAACCTTGCAGAAAGGAGGACAGACAGCTCAAAACCGGCCTCCCTTTCTCCAGCTATCTTTCCACCATATCCTTTTAAAACTCCCCAGTGAAGGGGGGTGGGGGACCCTGAACGCCACCGTGCAAACCTGAGATTGAGCGCGTGGGTCTCTTTACCCCGTGTACCTGGAGAGAAGAGGCTCTTACAGAGCTTGACGATTCTGCCTCCAATGAAATGGCAGATCCCATAGTGCATGCGAACATCTGCAATTCTGTTAAGGCCTCTTTGTCTCGAGAACACGTGGCCAGGGCCCAGAAGAACCCTGCTCCTTAATATTTACCCGTCTTCCCCCAGCCTCTCGCGGGAGGGGGAGGCCGCCGATCTGCACGGAGGTCATTAGTTTGATTCCGCGTGTCTTGGGTCCACAGTGGTTTCAAGAGACATCATGAAATAAATTCCGAACGGGTTATGGAGATGCCCACAGAGCAAATAACATGCGCAAATTACCTTGCTGCTAAGGGGGAAATCAAAGTCTCGTGTCTCTTCCAGACAATGTGACAGAATGAGACAGCGGTCAGGGAGGATGTCCTTCAAGAAGTGAAGGTGCTTACGTTCTGTGTCATGTGAGGGTCCCCTTCCAAATGGCACGGGCCGAAAGATCCCATGCTCCGAATGTAACGTTTATCATAGTAGGAACAAAAGGAAGACCTCGGAGGGGCTTGATAAAGGGACAGAGCTGTGTCTCCAGCCCCCAGAAAGGACCGTCTGGCACGGGTGGGCACGTGAGCGCTGCCCGATTCTCGCACTATCCTCTGCAGACTCCAAATCTGTCCCACAGAGATTCCTCAGGCGTTCTTTCCGGGCCTGGCACAGGGTCCCCACCCTCGGGCTGTCCAGGGTCAGCTGGGGACAGACGCACGTGAGCTCAGGGACCCCGCGGAAGCCGAAGGGCGCAGAAGGGAGGTGTGTAGCACAAGGGGCAAGAGTGGCGGGGCAGCTGTGCCGGTCAGTGGGCAGCCACATGGCCGCCTTCCAGAAGAGTGAGCTGAGCTAAAGAGAGCGATGCCAAGGAGGAAGCTGGAGACACGGGGCAGACACGCGTTTCGGCCAGGGAGGAGCGTGTGACAGTCACAGGGAACAGGAGAAGCCATCCTCAGGGCGGAGCCCTCCCCTCAGGGCCTCGGGGCGGGGGCATCAGAACTGGAAGCAAACCAGAGCCGCACAGGAGGTTGCCTGTGAAGTTTTTAAGTTTCGAGGAGCTACATTTAAAAAGTAGAAATAAGCAAGTGAAATGAATTTTAATCCACCTGATGTACCCAAACCAGCATTTCAACACGTGGTCAGCGGAAGAGTTTATCCATGAGAAACTTCGTTCTCTCTTTTCATGCCAATGCTTCGAGCTCCAGTCGCGTTTCACATTGACTGCTCAGCTCAGTTAACACTGGCCGGGTTTCGCGGGCGCTGTGGCCACACGTGGCTGGTGGCTGTCTCACCAGACGGCGAGGCCCTGGACCCTAGGCCCGGGTCAGCGCACTGGGGTCCTGGAGCCAGACCTGGGCCCCCTGCCTGTGTTTGTAAGTGAAGTTTTCTTGGCACACACGCCCGTCATTGACATGTTGCCTGTGTCTGCTTTCGCACTTGGATGACCCAGTGGAGTGGCCAAAGGGGACCGTACGTCCCACCAAGCCCAGGATGTACTGTGCAGCCCCTTGTGGAAAACGTTGCTGACTGGCTCCTGACGGAGATGGTCTCTCTAAGAGCAAAGGCGGGGCCGTGAGGGGTCTGAGCGTGAGGGGCCTGCTGCCTCTTTGCCAGGATCCTCGTGGCTGCCGCGTGGGCTGTGTGTGGGGTCTGGCCGGGGGCCCGCTCTGACACAGGTTCGGGCAGCAGCGGGCCCCCTCCCACTTCGGGGGGGAGGGGACGGGCCCGAGCCCCGCGGGGTTTGAGATCAGAGCGCTTCACGACAGGCCCAGTGCCACTGTGAGCCGGTGCCTTGCATGCCGCCCGCCTGCACACCCGGGCTGGCCCGGCTCTCACCTGGCCCTCCCCACGCACAGAGCCCGGAAGCACCGGCCCCCCGTGTGTCAGGACACGGTGGAGGCCGCAGTACCGTGCAGGCAGGGTGGGCGTGGGTGACGGCTCCCTAGAGCACAGGGGTGCTGGTGTGGCTCATGTCGCCCGGAGTCAGGGGTGCTGGGCTGTACCTCACCGCGGTCCGTTCACCGACCACAAGACAGTCTGGGTACAAGAACTCAGATGGAGAAGCGGGGCCGTGGGGTCGGCTCGGGAAGCAGGCCGTGGGCTAATGTGGCCCTGAAAGGAGGCAGAGCTCATTCTGACTCGAGTCTGCTGGGGAATCCCCCGTCACCTGAGAAGGAGGGCATACAGAGGCCTGGAAGGAGGGTGGGGAGGGCAGTACAAATGGTGGGGGTCCTGGGGCTACCCCCTGCCCAGGATGGACTCCCTTTCGGAGCAGGGCATGGGGTGGGGGCAGATGAGCAAGCAGAGGACGCTTGAGCCCCAAGGTCTGCCAGGAGGCTCGGGCTGCGCTGTCCTCAGCAGTCTGCCTGTTCTTCTAAGGGGATGCAGGGAGCGTGCCCGGCAGCGTTCTAGATCCTTCCACGTACCCTGAGTTGACAAGCAAATGTGCCCCTGTGCCCCCTGGGAGCCGAGCGGAGCCTCGTGCCAGCTCCCACCGTTGGAAGAGGAGAGCAGGACCAGGTGACCGGGGAACCTGGGACAGGAGGGGCATTGACGGGGCACATCACACCCACGGCTCAGTCCCCAGGGTGGACTGCGGACTCCCTCGGTGTGCTGGGGCCCGGCTGCTGGGTGGGACAGGCTGCCCATCAGGCCGCTGGCACAGAGCCTGGGGAAGAGGGCCGACTTCCGGGAGAGATTCAATTACGGGGACGGCACTTAACCTGCCGAGGCTGACAACCGGCATCAGACACGTTAGCGGCACCACCCGCCACTGGCGGGCAGCAGACGTGCTAAATGCACGACAGGGACACGAAGCGCGGAGAGAAACACGGGTGCCCCCTCACTAGGACGCTTCCAGCCCGGCCTCTGCTTGACGAGCCCAGTTCACTGCAATCCTCGCTAACGTGCTGCCGTCCGCGTGAACGCTCAGACTCGAAAGAAATAAAACCATCTACTTCCAAAAAAACCAACAGGACTTCACGTTTCACACTCTTTCGCTAGTTGGGACCCTCCTTTCCTGATGGATCCCCTCCCGGCCAGATCTCAGTGAAGCGGGCTTAGCTCGATACCACCTAAGGACAGAGGAAGACGACGGACCGACAGATGGACGGACAGGCAGACGGACACAGTATTTTCTAAAGATGTTAACTGGTTAATTAGTTCAGAATCTTCAAATGAGAAGTAAGTAGGGCGCCTGGGTGGCTCGGTCAGCGGAGCGTCCGACTTCGGCTCAGGTCATGATCTCACGGTCCGTGGGTTCGAGCCCCGCGTCGGGCTCTGTGCTGACAACTCGGAGCCTGGAGCCTGCTTCCTCTTCTGTGTGTGTCTCTCTCTCTCTCTCTGCCCCTCCCGTGCTTGCACTCTATCTCTCAAAGATGAATAAACATTAAAAAAAAAAAAAAAAAAAGTAAGTAGATACCGGAGCCATAAACAACGCAGGTGAGCACCCAGGAGCGAAGTGTGGCCAGCAGCCGCCTGGACGTCAGGAACCACAAGAGCCAGCTGCTCAGCCGGGCGCTTGTCTGGGGTCTGTAGGAGTTTCTGGGCTGCCGTGCAGATGACTGCAGATGTGACGCTTGCACAACAGAGGTTTCTTCTGCCACAGCTCTGGAGGCCGGAAGTCTGGGACCGAGGTGCCGCGCGGCTGGTTGCTTCGCGGCCTCTGTGGGGGAGTCTGCTCGGCGCCTCCCTCCCCGCTCCCGGGGTGGCCAGTGGTCCTCTGTGTTCCTCAGCTCGTGGATGCCACCGATTCCTTCTCCACCGCCGTGTGGCCTCTCCTCCGTAGCCCTGTGTGGGCTCACTGTCTCCCGTGAGCAACCTGCCGTTGGTTTTAGGGCCCACCCTAATCCTGTAGGAGCCCGTCTTTTTTCTTTTTTAATTCTGAGTTTATTTATTTTGAGAGACAGAGAGAGCATGAGTGGGGAGGGGCAGAGAGAGAAAGACAGAACCCCAAGAGGGCTCCGGGCTGTCAGCCCGGAGCCTGATGGCGGCCCGAACCCACGAGCCGTGAGATCATGACCTGAGCCAAAATCAAGAGTCAGACGCTTAACCGACTGAGCCACTCAGGTGCGTCCCAGTGCAAGCATGTGTTTGTCCCCACCTTAATTCTACCCTGCGAAGTCCCGTTTCCAAATAAGGTCACATTCTGAGGCTCCACACAGACTTGAATCTGAGGGACACCATTCAGCCCACGCTGGTGCCCAAGGGAGCAAGCACACGCATCCGTAACTCTTGTCCTGTGGGTTGAACACGCGTCCTTGAAGACTCCTAAGGGGAGGGCCCCCTGCCTCGTGCTCCTGCTGTACCCTGCCCTGGAGGGGCTGGATTCTCACTCCTGCCCCCTCTGCACCTCGGGGCGCCCCCCACCCACACACCGTTCTCCACCCCCCAAGTGTGTCCCCGGCACGTCTCAGATGGGAGGGTGCCTCACAGACACTGCTGGGGCCCCTGTGGGGAGCAGAGCCCAGGTGTTTGAACAACTTAGATCCAGATCTCAGGGGAGGCCGATACTGTGGCCGGGAGGGAAGCACAGCAGGGGGAGGCCCTGGGTAGGGCCCCTAAAAGAGCGGGAAGGAAAGACACTGGGGAGCCCCCTCCTGGCTGGAGCACCACACGGTGCCGGTCTGAGAGGCGGAGGGAGGAGGGAAACAGAAGCAGGACCCCTGCCCTCGAGGGCCGCCCCCGAGAGTGAGCAGGTGACAGCACTGTGTCACGCTGGCTGTGGAGCACCACACTGAGCTGGCCCCCAGGGAGCTCAGTGCCACCTCCCCGGAGGCCCCCGTCACCCCTACCCTGCCTGAGGCTGGAGGAGGGGCCTCCCCATCACAGGCCGGTCGTGGCCCCTCCTGGGCACACGGAATGTCAGGTGGCATAGCCAGAGCCAGACCTTGACCTGGACTTTGAGGGAGGGCGGTGGGCCTGGCCAGGCTGACAGCAAGATGGACCAAGGGGCTGCAAGGGTGCTGGGTGCAGGCGTGTGCATGAGCCAGGCTGAGGGACGTGGGCACCTAACGGGGCTGGGGGCCTCCTTCTGCCAGAGATGTGGGGGCTTGGTGAGGCCAAGGCCAGTGCCCTGAGCTAAGTCAGGGCCTCCTCTGACAAACGCCAGGGATGGGAGGGAACACCCGCAGGAGCCACCTCCCGGGTCTGGGTGTGGGGAGAGTGGCGACCGTCACTCCAGGCTGCTGGAACAGGCCAGCTGTGGGGGGAGATCACCTCCCCGAAGACAGAGGCCGTGAAATCAGGAGGAAAGGCAGAGAGGGAGGACGGGCAGGCGGCCGAGGGGGCAGGCATGGAGAAGCACTAGCCCACGCCAGGCCCGCTCACGCCTGTGACGGTCAGGGCACCAGAAATGGTGGCAGTGTCTCATTTCTAAAACAGTGGTCAGTGCATCCCTGGTGGGGATCGCAGGACGTAGACCACCCTGGTGAGGCCATCCTCCCCCCCCCAGCCCCGCACAGGGTGTCCGACACTGCCAGCAAAGGCCCTGGGGCCCCTGCCCTGTCTCTGGCTCCTCACTATCCTGCACCCTCTGAAGGCCAGCTGGGGGGAGGTCACCTCTCTCCCGGGGGCCATTCAGATACTTCTGAGGGGCCTCGTCTGCTGGGAAGCAAGGAGTAGGGGCGGTGACCTTTCTCCTGCCCTCTGTGTCTGACCCCACTTCTGATGATTTGACGGTGTGACCAGAGGGAGAGGATGTGGACCCGCTAACATCATTCAGGACTCTGCGCACCCGCACTCCCGTCTTCCAACCACACACCGGCAAATTGGAGACGTAATTTGATGTGAATTACCTACAAATTGTACACAGTACTTCGCCGCTAAGGAGCTTTTTGCAGGGCTCAGTATGAATTTTCTCTTTTGTCCAAATCCTACAAAATACTCTTTGTGAATTGTTAAGATTTTTTGCCATGCATAAAAATAAGGCTTCAATCACCCAAAAGGTGACAAAAATGCATTCGAAAATTCTTGGAACTGTATAACTGCGTATACATTTGAAGGAATCTGTTATTCCCCCTGGCCCTCGTTCCCAGGGGGCGGTGAGAAAATGGGGCACCAGCCAGTGGTCGGGAGGAAATCATAGTCCTTCTGGAGAGATCAGGCTCAGGCACAGGGCTGTGGTTGCCTTTGCAGACCCCCAAAAAGAGCTTCCCGGGCACATGGAAAGTCGGGATGCCCTCTGCAGCTGGGCATAGGGGTGCATTTGGAGCTCCCACAGGACCAAGCTCCGTGTCTGAGTTTGCAAATGGTTGCTGAGTTACGATACCTTTGGTTTCCTGGTTAGGGAGCGGGCACAGTGCTTCACAGTTTGTCTTTTCAGGGTGTATGTGGTGCATCGGGGCAGGAGTAGAAAATGTGATGCTTAATTAAGCCTACGGCTATGTCCCTGTGTGAGCCACCAGTGACCCCGCGTGACAGGGGTCCTTCGTGTCCCTGCTGTTTGGGGCGACTCAGCATCCCCAGCTCCGTGAGCTGTTTGCAGTGCCCTGCATGGAGGGGCTGAGGACCAGGCCTGCAAATCCCCACCAGCACCCACCCACCCCAGGGGCTCAAACCATAGGTAAACGAGAGAGAGAGAGGCAGAGTTCCTGTCTGAAACCATCTGGCCAGCCGTGCCTCAGTGGGGTTCTGGGACAGAGAAAGGGCATGAGGGTCACTGGGCCCCTGGGGCTCATTAGAACACAGATTTGGGGGCACCGTCCCTACAGTTTCCAATCTAGCAGGTCTGAGGTAGAGCCTGGGAACTCTCCCTGTAAACAGTCCCCAGTGGGTTAGCCTTCCGTGGCTGCTATGACAAACCAGGGACTTAAGAGGCCGTCATCTTACAGTGCTGGAGGTCAGGAGTCCACAGCAGGTCTCACGGGGCTGAGGTCAGCCTGTTGGCAGGGCCGTGTTCATTCTGGAGGCTCTGCTCTGGCCTCTCCCAGCTTCCAGAGGCCCCCGCATGCCTTGGCTCCTGGCCCTTCCTCCCCCTCCAAAGCCAGCACCTGCCCATCTCTCTGACTCTGACCTCCTCCTTCCATCTGGAAGAACCCTATGATGACATTGGGCCGTCCTGATACTCCAGGACCATCTCCAGACCCTTAGCCAACCACATCCCCGAAGTCCCTCTGGCCGTGGATGGCGATAGATTTACAGGTTTGGGGGTTCAGAACATTGACATTTCTGTAGGGCCTATGGATTCCGCCACTCCCACCAACAGATGCTGCTGCTGCTGGTCTGGGGACACACTGAGCTCCTGAATCAGGAGGACCTAAACTCAGGTCATGTTCCCTTGATGTGATACTGGTCCCATCCTGGGTGGTGCAGTTCACTGGTCAGGTGGCCATGCGAACGGGGCATCCAGGCCCCTCCCACCACCAGAAGTTCACGGTCGACCCCCTCTCTGAAGCAGGGACTCCACAGCTGCTTCTTCCTTGGCACTCACCTTCTCTCCAGGGGCTGTTTTCATCCACTTGAGACACAGACTCTGTGGCCTTGATGTATAAGGCGGTGCATTCTGCTCTGGCTGCCCCAGGCCAGTGCTGTCTCTGGATAAGGCTCTGTGCTGGGGTGTGTTTACCATACCAGCAGCAGTGTGGGACTGCCCATATTATTAGGACAGCCACAAACAGGTCCACCCCTAACGCTCTCTGAGCCACAGGCCCCCACGTGGCAGGAAAGCCAGGATGCCCGAGCCCCCAGCAAGATGAAGGCGAGTCAAAGGGTACAGAATGGAAAGGTGTCAGTCACACCCCTAACCCTGTGCTTTGATGGCACTACTCAGTGCCCTTCCCCGTTTGAGCACGTCCCTGAGCCAACCCGACCCTCCTGGGTCTCTGTCACTTCAGGGTTCCCGGTGCGATTCAAATCCCGAGGCATCTCCTCAGCAAATCCCATGTCATCCAATGTAATCCCACTGGAGAAATGAGGGATCAGGGCAGTTTCAAAGCAGAGCATGAAAGGCACAGTAGGGATAGGGAGGCAGGAAGTGGTCCAGTGCGTCGGAGATGCTACTAGAGTACTGGTGGCTTCAGCACTGCCAGTAAACATGCAACTCCTGGGCATCTACAGCCAGGCATTCCTACCTTTACAGCACTTACCTTCAGGGAGCAGAAGAAGGTGGCTGGATGGATGGGTGGATGGATGGATGGATGGATGGACAGAGGGATGGATGGAGGGATGGGTAGATAGTTGGATAGATGGATGGATGGTGAATGGATGGGTGATGGATACATGATGGATGGTTGGATGGATGGATGGATGGATGGATGTGTGGATGGAGGGAAGGGTGGGTGGATGGATGGATGAATGAATGGGTGATGGATAGTGATGGATGGTGGTGGATGGATGGATGGAGGGATGGACAGAGGGATGGATGGAGGGATGGTGAATGGATGGGTGATGGATACGTGATGGATGGTTGGATGGATGGATGGTTGGATGGATGGATGGATGGATGGATGTGTGGATGGAGGGAAGTGTGGGTGGATGGATGGATGAATGAATGGGTGATGGATACATGATGGATGGTGATGGATGAATGGATGGATGGATGTGTGGATGGATGGGTGGGTGGATGGGTGGACAGAGGGATGGATGGAGGGATGGGTAGATAGTTGGATAGATGGATGGGTGGTGAATGGATGTGTGATGGATACATGATGGATGGTTGGATGGATGGACGGATGGATGTGTGGATGGAGGGAAGGGTGGGTGGATGGATGGATGAATGAATGGGTGATGGATAATGATGGATGGTGGTGGATGGATGGGTGATGGATACATGATGGATGGATGGATGGATAGATAGTGATTGAATGGATGGAAGGAAAAGGAGAGGATCAGGCATTAAAATTTCATTAAGGATAAAACAATGGCTGAAAGAAGTGTGGATTTTAGCCCCCGAGGGAACACCTGACATTTTTGGTCTAGTGGAGAGGCATCTTGCAAAATTCCAGATGATTCTAATCTGTGTAACACTGTATTCCTCTCAAGTGTGTAGGATTATGGCATTTGTTGTGGGAACTTTTTTTTACCTGTGAGGCAATATGTCCATAAACAAACGTACTACAAGTAGGTATATTACCTGCTCACTCAGCTAGCGTTACTCTTGCTTTAGGAAAATGCATCGAGTGAAAAGATGCGTAAGAACAAATTGTGAATGGTTCTCTCTTGGCTGGTTTCCTAAAAATTGGCTGTATTTTTATGAAGCTGGAAATGACAGACAAGAGTCCATTAAAATAAATACAAAGTCACCATGTCATTCAGGCCTGGCAGCTGGACTCCCCTCACACGATTTTGACGCTGTTTTCTCCCCGGAATGTGTTTATGTGAATTTATATGCCGCGTAATAAATGTTCAGAATATGAATAAGTACACACAGCTGTATTTCCCACGTCTGTGTGGTGGAAGGCATATGATAAATCTTGAGATCCATATGTTTGTCTTATAAAATCCCGGTCTTTGAAAGTAGTAAGGAGTAGATATTAGGACAGCGGAGGGGACTCCAGGACAAGAGGAAATAATCCGCTCCAGACACTGTTTCCGCAACACAGAAGACGGGCCTGGCAATCTCCTCTCGGGCCCCGTGATGACCAGCGTGTGCTGGCTTTCTTGGGGTTCTCCCCACGCATCCTGGGACCCCACCAGGGGAAGCCAGTGGGCAGGTGCCTCAGGAGGGAGGGCCGGCTGGGGAGGGGCAGACACCTGCCTTCCAGCGGGCGGGACGATGGCCCACGCGATGAGCTCTGTCGGCTTTCTCTGCAGATGGGCCAGCAGTTCTGAACCTTTGCTTGTAGCTTACCGGCTGCCGGTGGAGTGAAACACATGCTTTACGGAATGAAATTTCATCTTCAGATCAAATATTTAAATGCGTTTCCTTGCGCACCGTAAATCTGTCTTGGGAAGACTGATCACGTGGTCCCAGCTCCTCTTGCTCTGAGCCAGGCCCTGTGGTCATGAACCATCCTGATCTAAAGCCCTGTTTTCAGCCATCGACAGTGGACACAGACAGACAGACAGACGACAGGTTTTTCCTGGTGGTGGACCTCTGGGGAGGTGGGGGCCAGAGCAGGATGTTTATACTTCAGGCCCTGTCTGTGGATTCGTTTAACCAGGGTGATTGGCATTCACTGGGCGGCAGGGATGTAGGTAGAGTTCATCTAGAGGAGGCCCTGCCCTGAGGGCACAGAACATTCCTGAAACCACCAAAGAAACAAATGAATGAAACCACTGGCTTTGGAAAAAAAGGATACCGTCAGGAATGCTGCCAGTGAGGGTGAGGATTGCCCAGAAGCGGGGCCAGGGAGGTGGCACCATGGACATGGCCACGGGGCTCTGCCTGATGGAACTTTCTAGTTAGGGGAAGAGCGGACCCAGAGCTTGTGGCTCTGAGCCTCCCTGTCTTACTCACGCGGATCAAGTAGGTCAGATATGATGTGTGTGGTGCAGGGGTGGAGCTGGGTGGGGAGGGCAGGGTCTCAGACCTTTTCGTACAATACAGTTTACACAAGACATTTCATCACCCCAAAAGGGGATGTGACCACCGCTAATATGCCCCCTGTCTTTCTGTCCCGTGGCTTCGCCCGCTCTGCACGGTTCACGTGAACGGACTCATCCGCCACGTGGCTGTTATCCCTGGCTTCTTTCACTCAGTACAACGGGTTTTAATCTATTTTTTAGCTTCTATCATTTCTTGGGAGCCATTCACATATGGCCCGGCTTCAAACCTGCTTCCCCTTACTCATCTGTTAAAGCTTCGGTCACCCCGTGGGTGAACCGGGGGTCCATCTCCGGCTGGCGCAATACGGGGATTGAATGACAAGTCTGGATACCACCCCCCTCCCCACCCCATCTCACCTGCCTGCCCGGAGACAAACCTGGGACGTGTTAGCTCTCCTGGCAAACTAGGCCCCCTCTGCCGGCCCCAGAGATCTCCACGTTGTAGAGGACGCTCCTTAGCCCTGCGCCTGCCCTGACGGTGCCCTGCACATCGTCTGCTTCCCTCCCTAGCTCGGGCTCTCCACACTTAGCATGAGGCCAGCTGGCCCTCGGGCCCCTTCCACTGTCCTGACGTTGGGCACCTGGGGCACCTCTCGGAGTTCCAGGGTCCCAGCCCTCAGAGGGGTCCCACACCCTCGTCCCATGTCTTCCCCCACCCACCGGAAAGTGCCCCGTGCATGAACCTACACGTTACCGCAGGCAGCACAGACCAGCCCATGGATCCCTCCAGGATGGCGCCTTTGACCGTCCTGGCGCCTTTGACCTGCCAAATGCCTTTGACATTCTGGGTGGCAACATTCAGGAAAGAGAGGCTCTCCCTTCCAGACCCCTCTCCCTCCTTTACCGGAGGACATTTTGCAGTTCTTGAAAATTCCAATAAATACAGAAGGCAAAAATAAGATCCGTTCTAGCACTAGCCGAGGTGGCAGGATTTTTTTTTTCCCCAGTGAAAATAGCCCAGTGGCGTCTGTACCGATCATTTTGCATACTTTTCTGCCAAGAGAATGGAGGTCTTGCCAGCTTTTCCTAAAAGAATCGGGATTTCTGTGAAAGTCCTGGATCTGCACAAACCATTGGTGAATTTGATGGCGGTCGGTTTGCCGCAGAGCCGTGGCCCCGTCCCCGGCTAAGTGTTCCCCTGTCCTATGCCTGCCCCCCGAAATGTGCATGCTGAATTCTAACCCCCCAGGGAGACGGTGTTAGGAGGGGGACCCTGGGAGGCGATGGGGTCCTGAGAGCGGGGCCCCCGTGGAAGGAGACCCCAGAATGCTCCCTCACCCTCCCCGTCCTCTGAGGACCCAGTGGGAAGGCGTCACCTCTGAGTTGCAAGAAACAGGCCACACAGCCTGAAATATTAGCTCTAGCAGCCGGAACAGACCCAGACAGAGCATGGGTTCCAACGGTTTAGGGAGGAGACGGTCCGTGAGCGTGAGTGCATGTGTGCTCACACCAAGGGGTGGTTCACTCCCTACGCCCCTCGAGTCACCCTGAAGCTCCGTAGAGCTGGTCCGCCAGCCATTCTGCCCCCTTGCCAGCAAGGGCACCCTTGGTCCTACCGTCCTGTGACCCAAGCGCATAGCGGACAAAGCCCTCCCCGGGAGCCCCTGTTCAGAGGGTCCACCCCTACGGTGGACACACGGGGTCCCCTGCCTGCCCCCGGCCCATTCACCAGACAGTGGCTGTTCCCCTGCTTTTCCCCTGCGGATGTGAGTCCTTAAAGATAGTTTCTCCCAAAACCCAGGGTGATTGTGCGCACGCGGAGGCGGCCCTCGTGCCACGAGGACCGTGGGCGTGACCCCCAGGTGCGCAGGTGCGGCGAACGTCCCCGAGGCACCTGCGTCCTGTCCTCGAGACTCAGGCGGCCCTGTCGTCAGGGAGTTTGCTCTGATTCTACAGACCGAGGCAGGAGCCGTTTAAGCACAAAGAAGAACTCTTCAGAAATAGGTTTGAGGACAGAGGAGGCAAAGGCTTCCTTCGGGGCAAACTCACTTCAGCTTTCTTAAGTTCCCAAGTCAGTGACTTGGAAACCCTTTCTCCCTCACAGTCTGATCGGAGGGAGGTCCTGACAGGTAGCATTTATCTCCAGGAGCACCTGCTCGTCAGTAAGCACCTGATGGGGCGCGCATTTATTTTAAAAAATGGAAATGTGGCTTGTGGTTATCGTGTGTCTAGAGTATAGAGGTGTTTTCCAGGAGGGAACCTGGCGCTCCTGGAGAGACCCCAGGGGTGTGAGGCTTTTGGCTCCTGGGGTGGGGGGTCTTTGTCTCTTGTTTTCAGTGTTAAGTCCCTTCCTAGGAGGAAATCAAATCCCATTTGTTAGTGTGGCTATTATTTTAGTCGTGATATTGTTAACAGTTTGCCTACATAATATTTAAATTCAATAGACCAGGGTCCTCTGAGGTGGACCCGAGTCTCAGGGGTCTGGTCTGCAGCCCAGGGGCCCCCTCCCTGTACCGGCCCCGCACCCTCCTTCCTCTCTCCATGCCCCCTCCCCGCACCCATCTCCACCCGCCCTGTACCTTCCCTCCTCCCACCCTGCACCCTCCCGGCACCTGCCCTGGGAGCTGTGATGCCCTCTCCTAAGCTGGACCATTGCTTTAACCTGTAGGGTTGACATGATCTGGAGTATTCTTATTCTGTGCATTGTTGTCTCCACTGGCACCAGGTGAAGTGTTGTCGTGCAAATAGTCACCAAATCAAGTTATGCTGACTGACCCTCCTCCCCCCCTCCCTGTCCTCCCTCCCTCTCCATCCAGCCTCCCTGTCTCCCCCTCCCTGTCCTCCCTCCCTCTCCATCCAGCCTCCCTGTCTCCCCCTCCCTGTCCTCCCTCCCTCTCCATCCAGCCTCCTTGTCTCCCCCTGCCCCTTCTCCCCCTCTCATTTGCTCCCCGCCCCATACTGCCGGGCTTCAGGCCCACGACCGAACCACCACACGGCTCTGCTTCCTCCCAAAATGCCTTCCAAGGGCCTCCATTGTGAGCTAGAACTTAGCAGTGACCACAGGACCATGGGCTTCCACGAAGAATCAATGAGTCCTTGCTCTTGCATTTTCTGCTGCACAGAAGTTCAGAACTGAGCCTGTGTGTCATCAGTGGGGAAGGTCCCTGTAACCTTAACCACTTAGTAGAATCACCATGAGTTAAGTGACGTTCCTCGGACACCTCACCTTTTGCACAGGGTAAAAACACACAAAGATGATGCGTTCATTCTCTCGAAATTAAAACCCGACTGGACATACTCTGCCACGAGCTTCTCCCCAGGGTGTCTGGGCAGACACCCACGCCCCGTGTTCCCTGAGTCCAGCCCACGTGTGGTGGCCCACGTGCGGGGGGCCATGACTGACCCGCACAGCTTCTCGGGGCAGCGGGGTGTGGTGCTAACCCCACTGGACGAGGACGGCGGCCGGTGGCTGCGTGAGCAGCGTGAGAGCGGATGGGTCAGTGCAGGGGCCGGGCCTCAGCAATGGCTGATTCCTGGGAGGCTTCCTGGAGGAGGTGCTGCTGTGTGTGATCGGGCTGGCCGGGGGGGGGGGGGTTCCCGGCACGTGGCATCAGCCCCAGGGACCGAGGTGGGGACAGTGGAGGGTCGAGGAGGGACCACTGCGTCCACTCGGCTGCTCACGTCCACATGCCTGAGCCGTTTTTCTGAGTGGCTCTCGCTCTGTCTCAATGAGCGTGTCCATCGCACCTCCTTATACTTGTTCCAGACCTCGGGGCCTGAGCCTGGCAGGGTTCCCGGGTGCACCTGTGCACAGAGAGAATAACAGCAACATCACCACCGTGGGCCACCCATCCCCAGGGGACCACCCGTCCCCAGGGCCCCGCTCCCGCGGTGAACGGCTGCGGCCCGAGCCCCGGGGTCAGGTCTGGTCTGGCAGGAGAAACCAGAGAATTGGCTGCGGGTCTTCCAGGGTCTGTGAGGTTCAGGGAGCAGCCGGGACCCAGGGGCAGCGTTTGCCCAGATTCTGGGAGTGGACACGGTTCCCGGGGCCTTCCCCGCTGGCTCTGCACAGTGCAGGCCCCGCCTCTCGGGCTTTCCGGAATCCAGCCCTCCCTCCCCCGAGATGAACTTCCTGAGTGACCCCCTCCTCCCAAGAACGACTCCACCTGCATCGGCTGCGGGGGGGTTTAAGGGACCAGGTCCCGACTGGCCCACAGGCTTCTTCTCCCTCTGCAGCATCACCTCTGCCCTCTGCCCTCTGCCCCGTGACCTCACCAATGCCTGCTTTGCCACCACTCCAGGTCAGAGAGAGGAAAGAGAAGTGTGTGTGTGTGTGTGTGTGTGTGTGAATATAGAAATTCTTGAATCATTAAAATAAATTTGCATCCATTACAGCCTTCCTAACATTTCTAAGTAGCATGAGAATCTGCAAAGAAATAAGCCCCTTTGTTTCTGCCAAGAAAGGAAACTTCTCCACCTTGCCTCGGTGCAAAGAAATTTCTAGGCATGAGGGAACATGAGGGCCACGGGGGGATAAGGATGTGCCCGTGTGTGCACGTGTCTGTGAAACTTCTTACATTTGTTTGCACCACCTGTGTCCTCAAGTTTAATCAAGGAGTTCATCAGAGGAATATTTATTTATTTCCAGAAGCATCAAAGGCATTTTCTTTTCCTTCTGGTCAACATATTCCTGAAAGGATCTGTTTTAAATAGATAGACTGACCTCACACTAATCTCCCTTTAGGCTTGAGAGAAAAGCCAGAAGAGGGGGAGACGCTCTGTGCCACATCACACAGATTTGCTCACTGTGGGTGTGTTTTATGCCTCGTTCCCTAGTACACATCTATTGACTGCACCGGGAAATTTTCTCAGATACGCACCCGCGCCAACAAATCCCCGAGCGCCGGGCTGGGCTGGGGCAGGGGGCACATTTCTAACAAGTGCGCACCATCGCAAAAGCCCACCTGTGCTCCGTGTGACTCAATTTGCTGCCACTTTCACACATTTCAGCAACAATCGATCAGAAAAATGGATTTAGATTCTATTTTAATGCTCCGTTTTCTACGAGCAAGGGAGTGGGTTTTTTTTTGTTGTTGTTTTTGCTTTTTTTTGTCTTTTGTCTTGCAAATGCTCGATGGGGCCTCAGAAATGCCTCTGGGGATACTGGTCAGAAGTTAGCACATTTTCCTGAAGGCCTTGAAGCTAATAGTGTCAGGATTACGAAAGAAGGGATTTTTTTTTTTCAGTTATCCAATTAAAATGACCCATGAGGACAGCCGGCCACAGGATGGAGCCTAGGAGAAATGGCAGTTGGGGTTTTGAATGGCTGGTTTGGGATCCCGAAGAACTCTATTAACCCTTCATCCGATGGACCAGCCGCTGTTAACCTGGTCGCTCCCAGATGGACGAGTCCTGTGCTGGCTCAGCCGAGTGTCGTGGGAGGGTTCCCACAGGGAAGGCAGGTCACACGGGCCACCAGCGTCTGTCGCCCCATCATTCTTGTGTTCCCACATTTCATCGATTGCCTGTCACATGCTGGACACTGGGGGAAACTCGCCAGAGGCCCAGCGGGTGAGCAGGAGGGGGCAGCCAAAGCGGGGGGCTCGCCCCGCGCTCAGGGAAGCTCTCTGGGTGTCCTGATGAAGCTGCTCGGGGACCCTTGGAGCAAGGGTCACGGCGCTAAGGTGGCGAGAAGCCGCGCGCAAACTCCCCAGGTCCCCCGAGCGTGAAGGCCTCTGTCACTTTCCTTCTCTGCCCCTCAGAGCACCTGCCCTGTGGCAAACCCCCAGCCCGGCCACCTGCCACGTCACACCTGCCACGTCTGTCCACAGACCTGCATCCTCTTATAGCATGCCACTCCCCGGGACTGCATGCAGTCGTTTCTTTACTTGGGATTTTCAGTATCTCCAGTTAGAATGTTCTAGAGCAACGGCTCTGTGTGTCGGTACCGCCACGCCTAGGACCTGGCGGACAGGCAGAGGTGCCCTCCAGATCACGGGTGGAGTCACGCGCTGGCGGGTGTCCCCCAACTGCACGCGGACGCGGGGTCCGCTGCCGTTCTCGAGACGCCAGCATTGCCTCGGCTTCTCCAAGTCACCCTCCCACCAAGAACCCTTCCGCGACACCCACGGCGACATTCTTCTGTGAACCCGCAAGATGTCGGAAAGACTCGCCGGGTGTGATGGCAGGAGTGAGGGGCGGCCTCATTTGTTTCGCATTTTTGGAGACTGTAATGCTGGCTTTCGCTGTCTCCTTCAGCGGGGAGCTAAACGTGTCTGCTCTGTGTCAAGCCTGCCTGCCTGTTCACCCCCCAGCTTTGACACAGAGGAGAACGCTGTTCTTATTTAGGACGAGGTAAAAATACGAAGATGACCCTTAGAGGGAGATGAGGCGGTACACGCGTTTGAATCCTCCTTGCCGGATGAAATGTGAATTGGGATTTCAAAGCGGAGACTGGGAATGTTCTCCACCAGCTGTGCTCCTCGGGGGCACCAAGGGCCCCCCGAGATGATGAGCTGCCGGGCAGGGACTCAGCCGGAGCCCTGGGACACAGGCGGAGGCCCTCGGAGCAGCGCCCTGGGGAGCCCCGAGATGTGCCCCCCGGGGAGCCCCGCGCCTGCGCCTCCAGTCGTCTGCGTCCCTTGCAGACCGTGAGCCACCCCCACCCGAGACGCTGTAAAGAGGACATTAGCCCGCGGTTTTCTCCTCCGCACGGGAGCCCCCGTCAGAGGGCCCCGCCGTGCACAGCGACACCCGCGGGTAGTGCTGACAGGAGCTGGAGCGAAATGTCATATTTTCAGATCCGCCGCACCGCGGAGGAGCAGAAACAGGCCCCCCCGTGCCTTCAGAGACTGACAGGGCATGAAGCAGGGTGTTAAAGATAGATTTCTTCGGATAGGTGCAGAAAATCTGTGCAGCGTTTTTCCTGCCTGGCTGCGTAGAAAGATCAAAACAGCCGTGTTTTCTGAGAGCAGAATTCTGATGCTCGGAAGCCACGCCTCCAGATTGGGAATGTTGATACAGAACTAATACCTACTTAGAGTAATTAGCGCTGTGCGCCACAGGCACGGGGGTCGCCGGCAGGGAGGGGATTAGCTATAGACACACACGGGTCTCCAGCCTGCAGAGACCACGGGAGCCTGCCTCGCGGGAGACAGCGTGGTCCTGGGGTTACTCTGCCGGTGTAGGAGCCAGGTGCAGCCGGCACTCCTGCAGACGCGCACGGAGGCAGAGAGGGAGGGAGGCAGCCCCGAGCCCAGGAGCCCCCGCAGCCACCTCCCTGGGGCCCCCCGCAGGGGTGCGGCCCTGCCCCGCCTGGATTCCGGATTCTGGTCTCCCGGAGGTCGGGAGAATGAATCCCTGTTGTGGCAAACCGCGGGTTTGGGGTCATCTGTTACAGGAACCACAGGAGTGAAATGCAGGGTGATACCTGATTTCAGATTCACTGGCATGTGGCTGAAGGCTTCCAGGTGGTTCCTGGGGCCGGGAGGGGAGGGCACAGTGTGATGGTGAAGAGCTCAGTTCGCCGATGGTGAAGAGCTCAGTTTGCCGGTTCACAGCCGGGTCGGGGCTGGGATCCTCACCCCAGGGACGGGACGCCCGGTGGCACCAACATTGGCAGGAGCTTCCGTCGCAGCCTCCCTGTGTCCTGGAGCCCACGCAGCACCCTGCCACCCGCCGTCTGAAAACTAAGCTCCTGCGCTGTCCCCGCAGGACGTCCGAGGCTGCGTCCCTGCCCCAGGCTGGGAGGTCCTGCTGCCCGCCCGCCTGGGACACGCCTCCCCGGGGCCCAGGTCGGTTTTCTCTTTCGCCGAATGAGCGCCTTCCCTGGGGAGGCAGCGATGGGCAGCTGAGCCGCGAGACCACCGGCCCGCCGCGGACTGGTTATGCGGCCTTGTGCAAGTCAGCCACTCTCCCGGCCTCGGTTTCCCTCCTGTGAAATGACCAGGGTTGTCTAGAGCCACACCGCCCAAGACGTGGCCTCGGCCACACGTGGCAGCTCAGGTGCTACACTCCACATCACAAGTGGCCCGTGGCCGCTGTGCTGGGCGGTGCGGGTCTGGACGTCCTCAGCCCCGCGCGCACTGCCCCCGTGTGTCTCGGGGGCCCTCGCTGCTGCCCTGGGAGCCGAGCACAAGGCCAGGTGAGCCCGCGCTGACACCCGCGCCAGGCCAGCTTCTGCTCCCGGCTCTGGCGGGCACGACTGAAGACGGAGAGTTGAGGTTTCCAGTGTTTGTTCTAGCGTGGTCCGGTTTATGTAAATTTTTGTTCTTTTGGTTTTTCTGGAGGCTTCCAGGGCCACTTCGCATTACGCACAATGGCCACCACGCCCCACCGCGGAACACGTGTTGACGTGGTCCCTACCTGGAGGAAGATGGCAGCCTGGGCCACGGGCATGACTTATTAGAGCCTCACGGCGAAACACGTGGTGACCTTCAGGTGCTCTGAACTTCTTTGCCGCTTAGTTGGCCGGTCGTGCCGTCCTCGTGTAAAGGTCATCGCGGCTGGAGATGCCTGCTGGGGATAATGTGTTTGCGCACAGGCCCCGCCACCATGGCTGAGACCGGCGTCCCCGAGCACCGCACGCCCTGCGCAGGGCAGCGCATCCCGGCCCGGGGAGGGGTGGGTGCGGCCCGGGGAGGCTGACGGTGCCTCCCACACACAGCCTGTGTGTGGGTCACACACACCGCGGGGGGGGGGTCTGGCCGCAGCCTGCCCACGAGCGACACGCGCCCCACTCAGAAGCCCCGTGCAGCCAATTAGGATAACACGGCCGCCTTCCGTGGCGCTTTTGTCCCCTCACAAAGGGGTTCTTTCCACAGATCCCAAGTCACCGATGCCACTTGCTTAGTGCAGGTCACCACGTCGTTGGGCGTCACAGTGAGCACAGAGCTGAAAAACTAGCGTGGAAGAGAAGGTTCCGGAAGGCAGGCCACGTGGGAGCAGGCAGGAAGCCTGTGGAAATTCCTGCGGGGAAAGGCTGGAGTAAACAGGCAGGAGCGACGGAGGGCGGGTGGGGGGCAGAGGGAGGGAGGCTAAAGTGGACAGGGGGTCATAGTTGGCCCCCAAGTGCTGCCCCAGGGAGGAGCCCCTCAGCTGGACAGATCGAGGATGCTCGGCCCTTCTTGTCCCACGTGACGGCGCCCAGGAGGTCCCACGGCGTCCATCCTGGTCCTGAGGAGGCCCAAGGGCGAGGCTGCTAGCCCAGCGTCGGTCATTTAGGCCGACGTCCCCATGCCACCAGCCCACTGCCTGGACTTCTCTGCAGCCAGTGTTTGCTCTGAGAGCAGAACCATGTGGACGTGGGGGTGCTGAGGAACCACGCCAGACACGTGGGCACGGCGTCCTAGGCCACAAGCCACGTGGAAGCTGGGGGCCATGTGTGCTCGCCTGGCAGCTCTCACTGACTACAGTGCTTAGGGGGAGACAGAGACATCCGTCCAGAGGCTCCCGCCCGCAGCCACCAGGCCATCGAGGGGGCGGAGCCGGGGACCCAGAGATGCTGCTGCACCAAGTCCACGGGAAGCCATCCCACCACCCGGTGCTCCTGCTGAGCTCCGCCCTGAGAATTACTTTCTGGGCTTTTACTTCTCTTCCTCTTGCAGAGAGGTTCCCTGCTGGGTCTCTCCTGAAGTCACAAGATCCTCGCATCCAGAGGACGAGCACCGTTGCCAAACGCGCCCCGAAAGGGCCGGCTCGCACCTTCTCCCTGCAGAAGGAGCCAGCACAGGTTGGCAGCACGAGGGAGGCCTTGGGATAAAGCCCCTGCCGCGGGACAAGTGTTCTGAGCCCGACGCTCATCCCCCTCCTTCCTGGGGAGAAGGACGTGTCCTTTCGGCAAGAGGTCACAGAGGCTTTTCTTCTTCTGGCCACACCAAGGGCCGTGTTAAACCTGAGCTCCCCCCAGACCTGAGCACCAGGCTCCGCCTGGCCAGGTGTCCGAGCCGCAGGGCTGCGTGCCCCCGTTTCCACCCACAGACGGGTGGGGCCCCACTCTGCCCCCGGCCAGACCACCCAGCACCCGCAGGGAAGCAGTTTTATCGCAAGGATCCTAATTCCCCGTAGGACGTGCGCTCTCCGAGCTCTTCCTGAGGCTGGAATACACTCCCAGTCTGGCCCCAGGGCTTCTCCTCGGCTCTTGGGGTCAGCTGTCGCTGGAAATGACAGCGGGGATCAGGGACCCAGGTCCTGACTCCTGTCTGCCAGCCGAGCCCCTTGCTGGAACGTGAGCTCCCGAGGGCTCAGCGCTGTCAGCCGGCACAGGACCTGCCCCGCGGACAGTCCCGCCACGCGCGTGTTGAAGGAGAGCGTCACAGCCCGGGCGAGCTCCGCTTGCTGGGGTCACAGGCATCACGTCCGTGGATGTAGTGCCTGGACCCAGCGCAGCACATGTGTCCGTGCCACGGGCGCTCACTGAATGCGTGCCACACGCTCCTTGTCTTGCTGTGGCCGGAGGGAGACCCAGCGTCTTGGGCAGAGGAAGCATCTGCTCTAACAAAGAACCCCAAGTGGCTTAAGTGGAACTGTGCCGTCTGGGTTCTGGAGGCTGCAGGTCCAAGGTCCCGCTGTGGCCCAGAGTCGGTTCCCTCTGAGGGCATGAGGGGCGCGTGCTCCGGCCCGTCCTCCACCTGCAGACAGTGCTCTCCCCGAGGCTCCCTCTGGGCACCTCCACCCCTGTGTTCACGAAGGACCCCGGTGGCCACCCTCCTCCAACTCAGCCCATGACAAAGGGGTCCGTGGAGCTGATGCGTGTCGTCGCTCTGGCTGTCCCAGAGGGAGTGGTTTCAGGCCTGAGTGCGGATAAACCAGTAAGCTCCGGCCCACCGGCAGGTCGGTCTAGAATCCGACGTGGGGCCCTCTCCGGCGGTCCCACGTGGCGGCTGCGTTCCGGCCGTGCTCAGCTGGACAAACAGAACGGAAGCAGAAGGTGCGAACAGACAAGCCAGGCCTCCTGCACACGGACCCCAGGTCCTGCACGACCCAAGGATCGCCCTGCTCAGAGCTGGCCTTGCCCTGGCAGATGCAGACAGGCCACCCCTGCGTGGCAAGGCTTTTCCAGATGCGGAATATGTCGGTGAACCTGGAAGGAGCCTGCTGTCCTGGGCTGCAAGCTTGACTCTATCCCAAGGGAATGAGTGTTGCTCAGGCGAAACAGAAACTCCTCCAGCCCGGGTTGGCCGGTCAGTGGACGGCCAGAAGGTGGCACCGGGCCACGGCGAGGCCTGGGGAAATCCCGTCTTCACCGAGCGAGGCAAATTCTGCCAGACACAAGTCGGACAGCGGGAAGAAAGGGCCCTTGTTATTGTCATCTCCTGTCCCTTCAGCTCTGTCCGGACATCACTGATCTGAGAGTTTGCCACGGAGCACGTAATCGTCTGCCGCTTCCCGCAAAATCCCCGTGGCCTTCTTGTGGGCACCGATCCTGGAAACGTAGGTTTTACTGAGAACCACGCAAAGACGGCACATCGGAGTGGCTTGTAATTCCCTTCCTGTAACCCTTGCGGGATCACAGCCCAGGGCGGGGGCTCTGCATTTAGCAGGGCAGGAAGGGGGCACATGGACGGCTCTGTCCTCCAGGAATGTTCCAGACAGAAGCCCACGGGAGCTTGCCTTGCAAAGGGAAAGCAAAGGCCACCCTCCCCCGTGCAGGCGAAGAAGCCAACGCGGGTGAGAGTGTTTCTGCATTTTGTGTTTTGCTGCGAGTCCTTGTGGGCATCTCACTGATGCGGCTCACGGCTCTCATGTCCGCGGAATTGATCGCGACCTTGATTCAGGGCCGTCGGAGTTAAAGCAAGTCGGAACGGCTGCTAATAATATATGCTTTTTATTTCTCTGAGTGTGCATCTTAAAATCACAACGACCTCGTACGTGAGCTGCGGGTTCCCAAGTGCTCTGTAAACCCAGTCCCAGGCAGCACAGGGTGTAGAAAAGGCACAGGGTGTATGGGCCTGGTTTAGCGGATTGGTTTTTGCAAAGCGATTCAAAGGACTTTGCAACTCATCTGCTGTTCCGTTCGACAGAAACTTAGATTTCTTCATCTACACCTGTCACTTTCCTACAAAGCCAGCAGGGCCTGGTGTGCCCGACCACCTGCTTGCCCCGTGGTGAGGCAGGGGGGTCCCACAGATGTGTGCTAGACGGGAAGGCGTGTGCGTGTTCCGTGAGGACGGTGTTCAGTGTCCTCCCTCGGCAGACCTGTGTTTGTCACGTTCCTCGTCCCGTGGCGGTGCCGTGTTTGGGGGTAGAGCACGAACACGGTAGAGGTCACCCCTTCTGCCGAATTCACGGTCACGTGGCGCGGAGGGCTCACAGAACCGCCGGGGCCCTCGGGCACCATAAACGCTGCAGAGGCCGAGCTGATGATCAGAAGCAGGGCCCCCTGAGCAAGCTGAGCGCGTCAGCCTTCGGTCCCCTGTCTCCTTCCTGTGCACGAGCCCCTCCTTCATGCAGACGCGGGGACCCCAACACCAGAGCGTCCTTCCTGGTTGGAGGAGACCCTATGCCCAAGCACGTAGGCCAAATGCAAGGTGGCAGCGGTGTTGACGGAGAAGATGAACGTGGCACGCATGGGCGTGGTTGCCGTCTGAGCGCGACTGGGGGCGTCCGTGGCCTGGAATCCCATAAAGGAGGGGCTGCGGCCGGCGGTGGCAGTGCGCTATGACGCGGCTGTGCGGAGCCTAACTAACCTAATCCTGAAAAGGTGTCATCTGTCCGCACCCACGAATTGGTGGGGAAGGAGCGAGGTTGGGGCGTGGGAATCAAAGCCCCTACGTCCTTTCCGTCCACGCCGCCTCTTCCCGGGGTCCCCATGAACCAGCAGAGAGCACGGCAGGCACGTCCATCCGGTCCACCTCGAGAGAGCATCCCCTCTGGACCCCAGACGGGGCTCCGCTAGGCTCTGGGCAGGGTGGGGGGGTCTTTCTTCCCTCCCGCAGGTGGGGTCCTCGATGGCCTCCCTTCCCCTTCATCTCATCCTCTTTGTTTTGATTCTAAGCACACTGATTGGCTGTGGGTTTAAACAGTATTTACTCAGAGCTCTTTACCTTGTATTTTTCATTTGGAAATATTAATTGTGACCTTTCAGAACTCCCAAGTAAACTTTGCCAATAAAATGAAAAGGTTGAAGATCTGGGCGGAGCCGTGGCATGTCTGTGGGAACAGAAGCAGGGGGCCGCTGCCTCTGGGAGCGGCCAGGCAGACGGCCACGCTCTGAGCTCGGGGAAGCCCAGCCTGTGCCACGAGTGGGGAGAAAAGACGGCCCTTGGATGGCAAGGCTAGAGTCCGGGGCCCTTCCCCCCAGCCTCCTGCAAAGCCAAGCTGTGAGCCCTCCCAGCTCAGCCCACTGGAAGCAAGAGAATTAACCAGCTGGGAACAGGAGTCGGTGGCTGAAATTAAATTTCATGGGGTCAGAAGCATTTGAACTGTGTCCCTGGGCCTCGGCTTCTCCCTGTGGCCACCTTCGTGCCTGGACAGGTGCCAGGAGGGATATTAAGTCTACAAGATCCTATCTCCTTTCCAACAGGAGTCTCAGTGGGGGCTTCCTCACTCCTGGGGGGTTTGCAATGAAGGGTCCCTGTGTCCACCATGCCCACCAGCCATATGGGATGCCTCTGTTAAAGCTGGGATGCTCGTCCACCCCAGAGCCGGGCCAACCTTCCTGGATGCCTGGCTGACGCGTCTCACGAGAGGGTAGCAGCTTGCCCTCAGACACAGCCAACCTGAACACAAGGCGAGGGCACGTGGGGTCAGCAGCCTCGGGTTCGGGGCTCGTGAGGTCAAGCGGGGAGGCAGGCGGCAGGCAGCAGCGGGCATGGCCGTGAACGCACGGCCGTCCGGGTGGATGCGACCTCCCGCCGACGGCTGCCATAAAGAGGGCTGTACGTCGCCAGATCTCCTGAATCTTCCTGACAAGCTAAAAATCTGGATTTTTTTTTAAGGTGAAACTGGCCAACATGTAGTATCTACAGCCTAGACAGGGGGTTCCGAGTCTCCGCACTGCTGGCGTGTGGCCCAGTCAATGGATCGTGGCGAGGGCCTGTCCTGGGTGTCGAAGGATGCTGAGCAGCCTCCTGGCCTCCACCCGCGAGATGCCAGTCAGTTGCTCTTCTCCCACGGCGTGACAACTGAAGGTGTCTCCGGACAGTGCCAGGCACCCCTGGGGGGTCTCAGTGGCCCCTGGGTGAGAATTCGGATCCGGACCGTGAGCCTTCGTTTGGGGAGTTCTGCAGTAGGTCCAGAAGACCCGCGATGAATTAGTAGCTAAGCCCAGAAGTGCGTGCGGGGCTCCCAGGCTCCCTTAAGCACCTAGGGTTTCTGTCCCCTTTGCCTGGGTCACATCTCAGCCACCTGAAGTCTCGTCCCCTCCTCAGTGCCACATGGGTCCCTGCCAGCTCCCTGTGAACCACACGGGCCGGCAAGCTTTGGGAAGTGGCTTCATTTGGAAATGTTTGCTCTCATCTTTGTGACGGCCTCTGGCCTGAGCTCACTGCAGACGGTCTTTGGGGGAGGAGGGTTAACCAATTACCTGAAAGGAACAGAATGTCATCCGGCCCCCAGGGAGTCCAGCAGGGTACCGGCCATCTGCAGGACCAGGCTCACCCCACCCCGCGGGGAGAACATTCAGCCCTCAAGCTCCGGCCTCAGATTTGGGTTAAGGTGTGCAAAAGCATCCTACCCCGGGGCTGACCCTGTGGCCAGGCAAGGACTGTGGCACTCAGAAGATGTCCCCTGGCACCACCTCTACCAATCTCGGTGCCTGTGGCCAGTGGCCATTCATAGAAGCAACGGCCGCTTTTCCTGCCACTTCAAAGGGACCCTCCGTCGGGAGACAGCATCGTGGGGCTTGCTCCGACCCCCGCGGGTCAGGACGGGGAGAGCAGGAGTAATGGTGTCGCCTGGCCGTCCACCCCGACCAGGCTCAGAGGCCGGCATCTGGCCCCCTCTGACTGCAGAGACTTCAGTGAAGCTGTAAATTAGGCAGAAGCCTGCAGAACGGCCCGGAGGCTCTATTTGCAAGGGGTTTGCTGGGTTCTTCTGCACACACGTGTCAACAGTGAAAAATCGCATCACTAACGGCCAAATCAAATACCCTCATTGTGTCAGGTTTCCCAGACGTGATGTGCAAAGCTCAGAGCTCCTCGTAAACCCGTAGTGTCGCCTCCTCCCCTTAAAGGCGCTGGATGGCCCCCACCCCCACCCCCAGCTGAGGTCTGAGAGTCCCCTCCCCCTCGGGCAGTGCCCAAGTGCCCCACCCCCGCTCACAGCTGGGGGTGATGGGGAGGGAGGGAGGGATAGAGGCCCAGTGTCCAGGGAGCCAGGCAGACCGCTTTTTTTTTTAAATTTACGTCCAAGTTAGCATCTAGTGCTAGAATGATTTCGGGAGTAGATTCCAGCGATTCAGCCCCTGCATATAACACCCAGCACTCATCCCAGCAAGTGTCTTCCTCAGGGCCCCTTGCCCATTTAGCCACCGCCATTCTCCACAGAGCCAGAACGAGCAATCCTAAAATTTGTACGGAACCAGAAAAGACCCCCGAACAGCCAAAGCAATCCTGAAAAAGAAAACCAGAGCTGGAGGCATCACAGTCCCGGACTTGAAGCTGTATCGCAAAGCTGTAGTCATCAGGACGGTATGGTACCAGCACAGAAACGGATACGTCCATGGTGCCGACGGCTCTGGAAGGAGGCAGGCAGGTGGGCCGCTGGCCGAGGAGGCTCCGCACATTCCAGGGGCATCACGAGGGACCCAAAGACCCTGCCCGCCGCCGGGGCACCACAGCGGAGGCTCCGACAGGTGGCCTCGCTTGTGGGAGAGCCACACATGTGGACTCGGGTTTTACAGATGTGACGAGGGGGAAGGTGTCCACGCTGCGGCTCCAAGAGCCCGGCGGCGAGTCCGGCAGCGCCGGCCTGTGGAGAGGAGGCCAGGCTGTGCGCGCTTCCTCCCGAGGAGACAGACGCAGAATCCAGAAATAGCGGCCCACGTTACTCGTCAGCGTCTGTGGAGCCTTCTTCACGCCCACGCCCGCCCGAAGCCTAGCCTCGCTCCGACAGCGACGTCAGCTCGGGCGGCTCCCCTGGGGTGCCAGGGTGGCCCCCGCAGGCGGCAGAACCCAGGCCCGGCCCAAGCCCATGGTGCCCAGCTCTGCGGCCGCATTCGGGACATGGCAGCATTTCCTGCGCACCTGTTCTGCTCTCCTGTGTTTCTGCTGCCCTTGGGGTGCTCCTTCAGGCACATAGGGGGTATCGGCCCTGGGAAAGGACCCCAAGAGATCACCTGCCTCTGCTTTGAAACCCTAGAACTCGGATTGCAGATAAGGCTGGGGAGAAGGCAGCCTGACCTGTCAGCTCCCCGGACTCCCAGAGACCCCCAGAACGGGTTCAGGGACCGTTGTGGCCTTCCTGCTCCTAGACCACCGTGGCCCCCAGCCAGCCCTCCAGGAGTGGGAAGGCCCTCTCCCTCTCTGGCACCTCCCTTGGAAAAGCCGAGGCCTTCCCTCACAACACCTGCTCCTGCCACTCTGTCTGCGGGCACACTGCCCGGGGCCCCCCAGTTCCTGAGAGCTGGGGGCATCCCGGGGCATGGGGGTGGGGCAGGGGCCGGGCTCCTCTCAGGTGAAGCACGTGCAGCTGTCTGTAGTCCGTGGGGTCAGGCCCCGCCAGGCTCCCGGGACACGGGTCTGGGCCTGTCTTCAGCAGCACCCACCCCCAGACCCGAGCCCCGACGGTCCCCACCCTCCACCCATGCACACAGCTCCCCCCCTGCGCTGAGCCCCCTGCGCCGTGTTCTCCTCCCCCACCTTCTCTTGTCTTTTCCAAGACTTCCTCGAGCGCTGTCTTCATTTCAGCCAGCCGCCCTGAGGAAGTCACAGTGATGAATTAGCAGAGCCCGGAACACGCCTCCTGCTCGCTCCTCCGGCCCACGTCTGCAGAGGTTTTCCTGATGGCTGCATACTGGCTGCAGCCGCAGATGAACAGGTGTGGTCCCTGCCCTGGTTCTTTTCTACGGGAGAGTCAGAAGCTAAACATGTAATTCTTACGTACACAGAAGCTGGGAAAAGGTAAATCCAGTGAACACGGCATGTGTATAATAGAAGGTTCTAACCTTTCTGGAATGCCACGCTTGTGCATAGTAGGAAGGCATAACAATGATGATTTCATTCATCGGGCAAACTAATTCTCACTAAGGTGTTAGTGGTTGATAGAACAGATGGATTTTTCCCCCAGGAGTAGTTGTTTTTAATGGATAACACCTGAAATGGTATCACCTCAAGTCAGAGGGTCTGCTCACCACTGTAAGATTCCAGATAGTTCCGTTTAGCAGTGGCTACACTTGTGTTCAAATGCTGGCAATGTGGAGATGTGGGTGAGACAGGTCACTGCATTACGGAGCACCCAGTGGAAGGTGGTCTGTGAAGGGGCGCGTTGGGGGTCCAGAACGGGGTCAGGCCGCAGGAGACCCTAACGTCAGGCCTGGGGTTGGCCTCGGTTGTGGGGGTGCAGGGAGGATGAGCCTGCCTGGGGTGGTTACACTTCTCTGCCTGGCTTGTCCCTGGGGACACTCCCCTTCTTCCTCTGAGGGTCACAGTGGCCGGATCTGTCCCCAGGGCCCCCACCACGTCTTCGATGGTGCCCACAGCACCCCCACACCCAGGTCTGGCAGCTTTCTCCAAAACACAGATGGAAATGACGTAAACAGAGGTGATTTCCAGGGAGAAGTTGAGAAGAGGATGTGCTTCAGTGGGACTGTGGCTCTGGGACTGTCGCGGGTGATGTCGGGGGGCTGACTGCTCCCCCAGACTCTACTGGCGGGTGCTGCCTGTCTTGGATAAGGCCCGGGCTTGTCAAGGCATCTCATCAGGCTGCTCTGTGGATGCTCCCTTGCTGCCTGCCGCATGCCAGGCCCACAGCACAGCCCTCAGGGATGCCAAGACCCATTCCACCTGCCCCAGAGGCCCAGGTCAGAGGCAGGCGGCGTGCTGTCTGGGTGGAGAAAGGGTCCCAGAATGGAGTATTTCAAGCACCTTAGCAGAGAATTAAAGCTCCTTCCCTAGTAGGTGGAGGGGCTGCTTCCTACTCTCTCTTACTCAGACCCAACAAGGCCCCTTCTCAGCCATCGTTCCTCCTTTCCATGGGAAGTGACCGTGGGGTAGTGCTGTGGTGTCGTAACAAAAGTAACCAGTCACCTCCAAACTTAGTGGCTTCCAAAAGAGTGAATGAACGCTGATCACCGTGTGGTTCGTCGGCTCATGAACTTGCGAGCAGCTTAGTTGGGTGGTTCCGGCTCAAGATGCCTCGTGTGGTTGTAGCCAAGCTGGTCTCCAGGGGCTTGGTGGGGTTCTGGGACCCACTTGCAGTGGGGCTGGCCGTGCTCCGTTCCCTGCCAGGCGGACTCCCTCCAGGACTCCAGGCAGATGCTTGGGCATCCCCACAACATGGCTGCTGTTCCCCAGATGTAGCCTCCAGAGAGAGAGCGGAAGGAAAGCCCCAGCCTGCTTATGGCCCAGCCTCAGAAGTCCCACGTGTTCATTTCTGCCACATCCCTGGTGGCTACACAGGTCAGCCCTACTCAGTGTGGGAAAAGTGGCCACCATTGCAGGATTGACTGCTACGGTGGGGCAGGAGAATCAGGAGAAGGCAACCAAGGATGTGTCTGCCAGCAGTCCTGGGGACCGGTGAGGCAGGAGGTTCCCTTTTGCCTTCACGCCTCCTCTGGGGGTCCCATCCACGCTCCTCAGTCCCCCTGCGCCATCACCTCGTACGCCCTGATCTCAGTTCAAGGACATGTTGGCCCTGTTGACTCCCACTATGGTGACCCCTGACATCATGCAAAAGGACGCCTGGACAAGGGCCTCAGCACTGAGGCTGGCTGTGTAATGGACCCAGGCCCTGGTCTGGGGAGTGGGCAGCAGGGTTTGCACTGGCTGCTGCCCAGGGGAGCCCGTCCACTCCGTCTGGATTACTGCAGCTTTCTAGCAAGTCTGTAGTCAGGTAGCATCAGCTCTCCGACTTTGTCCTTCCTTAATACTGTGGTGGTTATGCTGGCTCCTTTGCCTCCTTTCCATATACATTTTTTAGAATCAGTTTGGGCAGATCCCCAGAGGAGCTTCCTGGGATTTTGAGTGGGGCTGCAGTGGATCTATTGATCAAGCTGCAAAGAACCAACATCCTGACAATATTGAGCCTCCCTATCCATGAACATGGACTATCTCCACCTTATGTAGTTCTTCTGTGATTTCATTCATCAGAGTTTGGGAGTTCTCCTCGTACAGATCTGAAATGTATTGTGTTAGATTTGTACTTAAGTATTTCACTTCGGGAGGTGCTAATGTCAATGGTACTGTTTTTAATTTCAAATTCCACTTGTTCCTTGTGTATAGGAAAGCAATAAGCTTTTGTGTATTAACTTTGTATCCTGTAACTTTGCCATAATCACTTCTTCTAGTTTTGCGAAGACAGTCTTCTTTCTTCCTTCCCAATCAGTGTATCTTTCGCTTCATTTTCTTGCCTTATTGCATTAGCAAGGACCTCACGTGTATTGTTGAAAAGCAGTGGCAAGAAGAGACATCCCTGCCTTGGTCCTGGTCTGAGGAGGAAAGTTCTGAGTTTCTTACCATTAAGTGTGATGTTAGCTTTACGGCTTCTGTTGATAGTCTTTACCAAGTTGAGAATATAATCTCCACTCCTAGTCTCCTGAGACTTGTTATCACGAATGGGTGTTGGATTTTGCTAAATGCTTTTTCTGCACCTGTTGATGTCATCCTGTGATTTTCCTTGGTTAGTCTGTTGAGGTGATGGGTTACATTCATTGATTTTCAAATGTTGAGCCAGCCACGCATACGTGGGATAAACCCACTTAGTCATGGTATATATTTTTAAATACATTATTGGATTTGGGGCGCCTGGTTGGCTCAGTCGGTTAAGCGTCGCACTTCGACTCAGGTCATGATCTCGCGGTTCGTGAGTTCAAGCCCCGCGTCGGGCTCTGTGCTGACAGCTCGGAGCCTGGAGCCTGCTTCGGATTCTGTGCCTCCCTCTATCTCTGCCCCTCCCCTGCATGCTCTCCCTCTCTCTTTCTCTTTTTCCCCTCTCTCTCTCAAAAATAAACAAATATTAAAAAGAAAAAAAATTTTAAAAAGTATCCGTGCATGATGGAGATTTGGTTAAAAAGTAAAATGCTGGTCTTTCAGCTGATGGACTGGACGGCTCAGGGCCTGCCCCCTCCACGAACGCAGGCTCCACGGGACAGACGGGCCTGGGCTGGCACCCCTCCCAGGACCGCACCTGCCTGGTGGTTGGTGCCCAGCAAGTGCATAGACACGGGAGTGAGTTCACAGAGAAGCCCCAGGGCCCCAATCCCCGCCTCCCCGCCTCCCGCCACCCCTGCACCAGACCACGTGGCCGGCTGCCCAGATAGTGAGCCCAGAGACCACCTGCTCCTCCCGCCCGGAGCGTGTGAGCAAACGTGTGGACCTGGGCCCAGGCCAGCAGGGCCTCCGGGAGGTGGCGGGCCACCGTGCGCTTCCCGGCGAAGCGAGAACACGAGAACGCCGTGGACAGAGCCGTCGTTGCCCCTGGACCCCCGAGGCGGCTCTCCGTGCCCACAAAGCCAGAAATAGGGGCTGCAGCAGGCAGGGACGGCTTCTCCTTTCCTCTTTTTCACAGATGGCACAAGCTAATTATTCTCATTTGTGTAGCACCTTACACCTCTGTAGATTCTTTTCAAAATGTTGGAAAACAGATGATCACGTCTGTTTTTGTAGCCATGTGAGAGATTTTCATTAACAGGATCGGGCAGGACCATCTGTGTATTTAGTGAAAAGTTTGCCACCAGCCGCGAGTTTAGAACTTTGAGACAATAGCTGAGGGGGCGGGTTTCACCTGTCTGCTGGCTGCCTGTTGGTGGGGGAGGGGCTGGGGGATGCAGAAGGCGTTTGCTGGCTGGGCCTCGGAGCTTCTCGGCTGGCTCCCCTCCACTCAGCGGGTTCCCCCAGCCCAGACTGGTGATAACGAAGCCAGAGAACTTTCCAGAAAAATTGGTAGCCAGAAACCGCTCTGCTGCCAGCTGGCTGTGCAGCCTCAGGCAAGTGAGCTCGCCTCTCTGAGCCCCAGCATCCTGGAGAAGTTGCGGCTCGTGGGCTCTCCGGGCGCCCTGTCCTAGGGAGCGATGATGAGGGCATTTAGCTTTGATGGAAGGTTCTGGAGGATGAACCACACAGCACGGTGAGTCTGCAGCCACAACAGGCCCTCCGTCTTCATGCTGCTTCTGAGTCATCTCTCCGTGGCAGAACACCCCTCGTGGCAAGCTTCAAGTATGTATTTATTCCATCCGTAATTAAAGCGATGCAAATCGATGAGCAGGGACCTTGCTCAGTGAACAGAACAGCCCCCCACTCTGGGGCCGGCAGGCTGCTGAGGTGGCAGCCTGAGTAGGGGGGTGGCGGGCCCTGTGCGGAACCAGCGCGGGTCGCCTTCTCGCAGCGCTGCAGGCGACGTGACCCGCTGTGGCTCACACCCATTCGTTCGCTCAGCACGTGCTGGGCCCCGTCCTAGGAGAGCCGGAGGGCAGGCCCACCCTCAGGGGGTGTGCCTGCCAGGGAGGGGGTGTCCTGGGCTGCTGGAGCAAAGAGCCACGATTTTAGTGGCTTCAAAGAATAGAAACGTATTACCTTACAGTCCTGAGGTCAGAAGTCCACAATGAGGCCACAGCCAAGGTGTGGGCAGAGCTGGCTCCCAAGGGAGGCTCTGGGGGAGAGTCCTCGCCCGGCCTCGTCCAGCTCCTGGAGGCCCCTGCACAGCTCGGCACCTGCCCGCCTCTCTCTGACCTGCTCCCCTCGCCAAGCCTCCAGCTCTGACCGCCTGCCTCCCCCTTGTAGGACCCTTGTGACTACCGCGAGGGCCCCATCTCAGGACATGTAACGGAGTCACATCTGCCACATCCCCGTGACCACTTTGAGGGGCCGTCGTTCTGCCCCCCCCCCCCCCCCCCCGTCCCGCAGATTTGTGGAGCCCTGGGTAAAGCCCGTGTGTGCTGGGCCAGAAAGCGCAGCGAGGTATGGCAGGGAGGATGAGGAGAGTCGTCTCTGCAGAAGTGACATCCCACCTTCGGGGAAAGAGACAGCCAGCCTTGGACACGTGGGGACCGGCCAGTGCCAACGTCCTGGATGCTCAAGGTGGATACTTACACACCGAGATGAGCGACAGAGACACCTGCCCCACAGTGAGGGGTGTGCACAGGAGGGCGGGCGAAGCCCAGACAGGGCTGACACTGCAGGCCGAAAGGAGGTGCTGCAGGGGTGCAGGCACAAGGTGGAGGGGGCTTTGGTGCACAGCAGGCTGGGAGGCTGGGCGAAGCCGATGATGAGACCGAGTGGCCTGTACGACCTTGGTCCCAGGGCGAGGGACCTACAGGGCAAGGGGCAGGGGAGGGAGCTTTGAGGTTTGAGAAGGACCCTGGACCTTGGGGAGTGAGGATCAGCCTGGAGCCCGGGGGGCAGGGGACGGTGGGGGTCTGCCCGGCCTTGGTGGGAGGGCAGCGAGTAGGTGAGAGGTGCGGTGGGTGCTGGGAGAGGGTGCTTGGGAGCACACACGGGCCCGGGCTAGGGCAGCAGTGATCCAGGGCAGCCCGGACAGGGCAGGATGGCAGCCGGGGTCGTGTGCAAGGTATCTGGCCTCGTTGTGCAGTACAAGCTCCCCACCCACCCTCCTCACCAGCCTAAAGCCTGTGTCACACATCCGTGTATGGGGAAAACAATCCTGCCGGCATATCCCTGGCTCTGCAGGAGCATCCACTCCCAGGGACGACCCATCACCAGCTGCCCGGGGCATCCGTCCCCAGGCCGCCAACAGAGTGAGCCCCTTGGCTGTGGCCAGAGTTCCTTCTTGAGTGGGTAGGAAGTCATGGTTTTTTTAATGTCATTTATTTTGAGAGAGACAACAAGCATGGGAGGGGCAGAGAGAGAGGGAGAGAGAGAGAATTCCAAGCTGGCTCCACACTGTCAGCACAGAACCTGACGTGAGGCTCGATCTCGTGAAAGGTGAGAACATGACCTGAGCCGATACCAAGAGTCAGATGCTCAACCGCCTGAGCCACCCGGGCGCCCCAGAAGTTGTATGTATTCATGTTAACAAGCCAGTGGGAACAAATAGCAAAACTGTCCCTGACTCACCAGGGACGGCCCTGGGACTTGAGACTGGGCAGTGAAGGCTGAGAGAAGGCTCTAGAAGCTTCCATGCAGCCAGGGTCGGTTGAACAGAGTTGTTTTCTCGGAGCCAGCCTTTCTCACCCCGACATTTCAGAAGCGCCCGATCTTTACGCTATCTGGGCAAATAAACAAAATATGCACACGCAAAACTGATGCTTTCCATGTGCTCAACCTGACAGAACGGCCCATGTCCCTGCCCCTGGACGTTCGCGGGGTTCTCAGAGCTGGGGCCACTGACCTGTCACAGAGAAGAAGGTGCTGCCTGAGCAGAATCACTAGGTCCTGCTGCCCTGTCTGGGGCGCAGGGGGAAGGGGCACCTTCCCCAGATCCCTCGTGTGTCCCCTTCCCTAAGACCAAGCCACAGTCTTGTCCTTGTTCTTTCCTACAAGGCAGGGCCGGTGAAACGGGGCCCCTCTGGGTGTTGGAGGGCAGGATTCGGGTCACACCAAGTGTCGCAAGTGGCACATCTCCACCACACCCAGACCCCGTGTTGGGGGCGGCGCCCCGGCTGCCTCACCTCCCCCATCCTGCTCTGCCGTGTGGGACGCCCCACCCCCAGCCGCTCACGGCAGCCTGCCCTGGGCACAGCCAGATGCAAGGACCCCAGCAGAGCATTCACATTCGTGCAAAGGGTGGCAATGCCAAGCAGCGTGCCCTCCGCTGCCGGGGTCAGCGGACCGTCCTGGTGAAGCCCATCAGTCCACACGGCCTGCTGTCCCCACACTTGGACCCACACTCTGGCCTTGGAGGCCGTTGTCCCCTGAATGCTAACTCTCAGACTAACAGTTAACTCTCAGTTAACAGCGGCTAACTCTCAGACTTTGTGATTCGCCATGACGGACGCCGTCTCCTGCTCGTTCACACACCTCCATGCCCAGGGTGCTGGCCAGCAGGTGAAGTGACAGCCGCCCCGGGGACTTGGCTGCCCTGAGCCACGGAAACACGGCACTCGGCAGTCACGAGTGGCTCTAAGTCCTCGGAACCTGGTGCGGAGAGGACTCTCCCCGCCGCGTCGGTGCTCACGGGGGCACAGGCAGGAGCGAGTGACCAAAATCGTATCCAACCCCCTAACTTTACCTGCAGCCAACGGCTTTGTATTTGAGAGCAGTGCATAATTGTGAGCTTCGGTGGGCTCTAATCAGAGATTTTTTTTTCAAGCTTTGGCAGTTTTTGTTCGTTACCGACGCAGAGAAAGACTCAGCCCCACTGTTTGGTGGCTGGATGTACAAGTGCATCTCCAAGGTGGGCAGTCTGGCTGCAGAATCTTCCGGGGTCCGACTCAGCCACGGACGCCTGTGAGGTGTTTATTCCCTGCTTTCAAAAACACAAGCTGTTATTCCCCCAGAAGAGCATGTAATGTGCGAAAACATTAGGGATATTGCAAAATGGTTGCGTGAAAAAACTGGAAATATTTCACCAAAGAATTAACCTTCCTTCGCTTCCTTCCCTCCCAACCTTGCAGAGAGATAATTTCTCCCAGTCTTTATCTTCTTTCCCTATGTAATTGCTGCTTTAAATCACAAAGCCTTGAGCGTTGTGAATGCAAACCGCACAGAGCTGTATTTAGACCGTGCACACCTACGAAGCCGCCCTCTCTGGTCCCCCAGAAGAGAAACCACGGGAAGGTGCAGGGAGTCGGGGTTCTCTCGTCCCTGAAGTGCGTGTCAACATCCGCACTAATGTTGTAAGACAAGAGGGGCTCGTGGCTTTCTGTGGACGCCTTTGTTCTTTCCTTCTGAAGAATGGATAATTCCTGGGAGCTTGTGTTTCGCTCATAATTGTTTTTTAAATTAAGTTACACTTTGCAGCCCTGACTCTTGAGATAAAGACACGTCTGGTGGGGGAGCACCTTGCCTTTGTTAAAAGGAAGGAAGGTGATAAGACGTTGCTTACTTGCAGTTTAAACATCCACGTTGCCACTTTGCGTCTTGTTATCGTGAAAGTCAGCGTCTTCTTTTCACTTCCCTGTGTCGCCGAGGAGGAGGAGGAGACCGGGAGCCAGGGCGGTCCCTGGGGGCTGGAAGGTGCTCCCACATCCCCCGCCCCCAGTGAGTCCCTACATCCCCGCCCCCCACTTGCTTCCGCTGTCTCCAGGCTAGGCAGCCGGCTGCCTGCCGGGCTTTGTGCTGGGCTTGTTCTCCCGATTTACCTCATTTAATCATGGCAAACGTCCTGCCGGGCAGGGCTGGCTCCGAGAGAGTAACCATTAGCTTGGCAACCTCTTCGTGGCAGAGGGTCCAGAAATCTGACCGTGAGCCCCGGGCTCAAGCCACGTGGTTTTGGGGTGCCGGTGCTGGGTCAGGTACGATGCTCAGAGACGTCTGCATGCTCTCCAAGGCCACAGAGCTCGCCCTGCTGGCTCCCGGGCCTCAGCTCTTGGCAAGGCGGCACGTTGCATGCTCTTGCACTGTGATGCACGTAGTAGGTGCTGATCACATAGTAGGGACTCAGCGAGGCAGACTGCACAAACCTCTCTTCTCTCAGCAGCCAGAAGAGTCTGGTCCAAAGGCCGTCGTTTCTTTCCAGGGAAAGTCCGGGAACCCTCTTTGGCCATCTTGGAGCGTGTGCGCAGCGGGAGCAAGGCCCGCTGGGCGCAGACTGAGTTTGGGCCGGGTCGGCTTGGCCAGGTGGGTGGGGTTCCCCTCCGCCTGCAGCCTCCTCCGTTCTTGTTGCCTAAATCATCTGAAAAATATCACTCCTGCTTCGTTGACCTTTCTGCAAATTTTAATTTACACTCAGGAGTAAAATGTCATATAATTTTTATGCAGCTGGTTGAGCTGCCTCACCACCATATTACACAACAATCCTTTATCAAGATTTCGTGTCGAACTTGTACAAGGGATAATTACCTTGAGATAAACTCTTCGTTTGCCTGACGTTCCACACGGGGCTCCCTTAGGGACAGGGTCTGCCATTGCTGTGTTGCTCTGTAAGGGACCGTAGATGTGGTCTGGGGATCGGGCCAAGGACCGTGTGAGGCCAGGATCCATCACCTCCAAAATGACTTCGTTAACTGGCTATTCTTCCTGCCAAGACAACGTCACCCAAGTGGAGCTTAGATGGGCAGGGACCCACCCAGCGCAAGACTCTCTCCCCAGGCAGTGGGACTTAAAGGCCATCGCTACCGACTGGCCCCTGTCGGAGGAGCGGGCTGTGTGACAGCGTGGGTCACCGCTGCACAAATGTCACTGCTGCTCGAGGATAGAAAAGGAGAAATGCCAGAACCTCCCGCTTCGGGAAACATGCAGCTAACGTGGGAGAAGGAACTGGAAAGGCAGAGAAGCCTGGAGGGCCTTTGAGAGCCACGTACAGGCGCGGACGCCTGGCTGGGATGGAGTGGCAGACAGCTGGAGGCAGCCCCTAAAATCGTTTCTTTAGATGCAGGACTTCCTTTGGGCGTTAATCTTCCCGAGCGCCATTTTCTTTATTGGAAAGAGTAGCCATGCCTCTCCGCGTCGTGGCAGGCACCACAGTCAAAGCTGACGGTCACACGAGCAGCCGTTGCCAACCTTGCTGTGTCCACATTAAACATTACCAACATGGCATTGCTCTTCGGTCCTCAGGACACATGGCAGGGTCTCAGTCCCTCATGACTTTGGCGTGGGGGTCGGCCGCAGGATTTGCTGTGGCGATGGGAGCAGAAGAAGGTTCGTCCCTCCTGGGAGGGACCTGAAAGCCAGTGAGGACTCCCCAGCCCGGGGCCTCCCAGACGGCCCATGTCACGTGATTTGGGAGATGTTTGTTACTTCGGCCGAACGGAGCCTCTTGCTGACTGATGCACCCTGAGTCCCCAGCTCTCATATGATGCAGATCTCTTGGCCTTTCAGGACTTTCCAGACCCTCGCCTGCTCTAACCTGCACTGGAAATGTCCCAGACGGACGCAGAGTGACCGTTGTCACAGATGCAAAACTATGTCCCTGCCCCTCCCCCACTAGCCATGGGCCCGTGTTCCTCAGACCTGCCTTGGACAATGATGTGACGCATAGTGTGTGGCCGGACTCCCGGCTGGCTCAGTCGGTAGAGCATATGACTCTTGATCTCGGGGTCCTGAGTTCCAGCCCCATGTTGGGTGTAGAGATTACTTTAAAGAAATATTTTTTTTTAAGGCAAAAAAACAAAAACAGAATGTGCAGCGGTTTCCTTTGCTTCCTTTAGAAACAGGATTTGGATCAGGACCACGAGCTACATGAGCTCTTTGCTTCTTTGGGGTGACCCTTGACTGACAAAGAGGATGTTTCCATGAGTCCGTGTTGGGGGGCAATTCAGCCCTTACCACTGAGCAGTTCTGGTCATGAGCCTGGTAACCATGTCCCCAAGTCCCAGTCACTCGCAGAGCCCCAGGTGTGGTCAGAGGCCCGTCCTGGAAGGAGCCCCATTTTTTCTGAAGAACCCCTTCATGACACCCCCAGGGCCTGGTGGGGCCCCAGATGGGCCCAGGGCAAGGTGGACCCTTGGCCTCTACGGGGCTGTCCCCCTCTGCCCCAGGGTCGGACTGGCTCCTGCTTTCCCGTCCAGGCTCCCCCTCCATGAGGACATCAGCCCCCTTCCGGGGCTCTCCTGGTACCTGGCACCACGGAACCCCTAACAGGCCACCATTTTCAGTGTATTTGTGGGCCTGAGGGGAGGTGGTCGGCTCCCTCCCCTGCACCCTGAGACTCCTGAGAGCAAGTCTGCACTTTTCTGAAGGCCTGCCCAGCCCCGCAGAAGGCATGGGCACGGGGGACAGACCAGATGTTTCCGCCCTTGGCCTGCAGCCACCCCAAGGTGTGCTCGTCCCAAGGGGGTCCCCACACGCGTCAAAGCCCACATGGTGTGAATACACCTGGGACACAAAGGTCTGATGACATGAGACATGGAGATGGAGGTCTAGGCTGTCTGCGTGATTGAGAGAAGGGAGAAATATGTTTGCCTTTCCTGAGTTCCTTTTTATTTACTTTAGGAAAATGGTTGGCCAGCGGCCTGGCTGTATTTATAGAGGGAGCAGGCCGGTGAAGCTCAGGGCCATGGTGACAGTCAGCCCCGACGAGCCCAACCTCAGGAGGTGCCGGGCAAGTGCGGCGGCCGGCACCCGGAGAAGCCCAGACCCTCGTGGCCCACCCAGACTCGGTCGGGCCCCACTCAGAACCCCGAGGCTTCAGGATTTGTGAGCTGAGAGCCACTGGGAGAAGTCCTCCGGCTTCCAGCTCTTGGCGGTGGAGGGAGGGCGCACCCCTGCGAAATCCAGACGCCCTTGCCCCCCTGCAGCCTCACAGCCTGGTTTCTGAGTCGCAGTGGCCTTTCCTGACGCACACGTCCGGCGTCCCACACATCACAGGACGAACAAGTGGGCTTATCCCACGCCACGGGGGCTGCGTGTGGTTGGTGCGGTGCACAGTGGGGCCAGGACCTGGAGGGTTCCCTTGTGCCTCTAAATTCTCCTCCTGGTGTGAACGTCTGCAGCCAAGGGCAGAGGGTTAAGCACGTTTTGTTTATTTGTGCGTTTTTAATTTACAAGGGCCCAGGGGCGCCTGGGTGGCTCAGTCGGTTAAGCGTCCGACTCTTGATTTCGACTCAGGTCATGATCTCATGGCTCGTGGGTTCAGGCCCAGCATCGGGCTGTGCGCTGGGGACCCAGAGCCTGCTTGGGATTCTCTCTTTCTCTCTCTCTCTCTCTTTCTCTCTGCCCCTGCCCAGTCTGCTCGCGCTCTCTCTTGCTCTCAAATAAATAAATGTAAAAAAAAGAGGGGTGAAGAGACCCAGGAGAGAATGCTCTTTGGCGCATCTGGGGTGTGGATGAGTTGGGGAGTAGTCCCGTGTTCTCTTCTGTCCCGTCCGTCCCGTGCAGACATCCAGCTCAGGAGGGGCCCTTTCTGCAGGGAGAGCACACGCATGCACATGTGAACCCTAAGTGTGCACGTGCACCTGTGCGTGTGTGTTCCTCTGCCCCCCCACCCCCCGCTCCTGGTCTCCAAGCCCAGGGCCTTCCTGACTGTCCCGCCCCTCGGTGCCCTGTCTGTCTTACTCTTCTCTATAGCTCTGAGCGCCCCCTAAGCTGCCCCACGACATCCCGTTTTCTGTCGCCTCCAGTAGAACGGGGGCACTATGAGATCAGATGTGGCCTTGCCTACTATCTCCCCACTTTGGAGAATAGAGGCTCTGGAAGGAGGCAGCATGGGAACGCGAGCCAGGCCACTCAGCACGCAGACGGGCAGGGTGGACAGACGGTAGGACCCGTCCCACAGATGGCCCACGGGGGCCGTGGTGGCCGCAGGCCTTCCCGGCAGGACGCCAGCCCCACACTCAGAGCCGGACTTTCCCCTGGATCACAGCCCCTCATGGATGGTCAGTGGGGCCACCTCCCCAAACCTCACAGGGGCCTCAGATACCACATCCTCCTCAGGTGTCTGGAACAGCTCCGTGGGAGCTTTGAGAAGAAGGAATTAAATTGTGAATGGGTGAGTCAGCCAGAGAGGAATGCCTTTAAAACACAGCCCCAGGGGCGCCTGGGTGGCTCAGTCGGTTGAGCGTCCGGCTTCGGTTCGGGTCCTGATCTCGCGGTTTTTGAGTTCAAGCCCCGAGTCGGGCTCTGTGCTGACAGCTCGGAGCCTGGAGCCTGTTTCGGATTCTGTGTCTCTCTCTGTTTCTGCCCCTCGCCCGCTCATGCGCTCTCTCTCGCTCTCTCTCTCTCACACACACAAATAAATAAACATTAAAAATTTTTTTTAAAATTAAAATAAAAAAAAAACCCAGAGCCCCAAACTGCCCTTTTGGTGAAATGGAGTAAAATTATAAGGCGGGTCTGGAGGTCATCGGGAATTGTGCCCCTTCTGGCGGGCTCCCCCCTCTGCACAGAGGACTTGGGGCAGGGCGGGGGAGGTGGCCTCTGGGGACAGGAAAGAGGGCCATCTCTCTACCTGGGCCTTAGCAGCGAGTGATTTCATTAGCTCAGTCCTGATGTGAAGGTGCTAATGAGAGGGAGGCTGGTGGTTCTAAAAATAGTAGGTCCTGTTTCCTGGCTGTGAAGGGCACCCCCGGGCCTGGCTCCCCTGAGCCCTGGCTGTCAGCTCCAGGTCTTCCTCACCACCTCACGCATGTGGCATTCAGTGTGTGACAAGAGCCCAGCCCCCGGCCCTGCACAAGGGCGCTCGTAAACCCAGAGGGGGGGTGCAGGGCGCCCCAAACCCGCCCCTCTCGCAGCCGCAGGCCTGCGTGGGCCCCGGGTGCCGGGCTCCCGTCGGTGGGGCCAAGCTGTCCGGCGAGCCCCGCCTGGGCTGTGGCAGCTGTGCCCCACGTCCCGGGACACCCAGCCCAGCGGACGCCTCCTGAAGGCAGACGCCATGGCCGGTGTCTGTTCCCTGGGGAACTTGTCTGTAAACTGGGGTGACCACTGTCCCTGCCTCAGCACTTGCAGCGTGAGGGGGGTGATCTGGGTGTTAACTTTGGCACATTTCCTGGCAGGCGGTAAGAACTCTGTACAAAGAAGCTGCCGTTAACGTTGTAATGACCGCCATCACGTTTGGAAGGACAGGGAAGGGGCGCTCCTGGTGAGCAGCAAAGCCGGGGGCCCCCCTCAGCCCCGGCCCTGCCACTCACTGGCCGTGGACCTCGGGGTCCAGTGAACCTCTGTGTTTCTGAGCTTCACTCCTGTGAAACGGAAAATCCCAGCACTCCTTACGGGTTTGTGAGGGTTCGGCGAGGTCACGTGCTCCTGGCGCCTGGCAGGGACCTGAGTGAGTGAATGAACGAACGAATGAATATTCACAAAATGTTCCTTCTTGACAGTTCATGAAACGTTGCTTTCACATGTTCAATAAAACATACCCTTCTTTTCTTAATGGTCAAAACATCACCACTGTTTCTCCACATGGGCTCCCAGAACCTTGGACGAGAAAGCAGAGGTCCAGACGGGGACAGCCACCCCTCCCAGGTTCTCGATGCACCCCCATTTCCTGGAGCTCACCCCCAACATTTGGGGCCATTAGGACGACTCCCACATCCCTGCACGTGGAGATTTGGACCGAGCGGCCCCTCCTGCCTCCCTCCGGTGACCCTGGGCAGAGCCCATGCAACGGTCCTGGGCCTCGCTGGACAGAACACCTGTCCCCAGCCCTCCTGCCTAGCTGGGCGCCACCAGCAGTCATAGCCATTAAGGTCGATGTCCTCCGGGGGGCCTCCTGCGGCGTGTTTTAATGGGGCCCGGTCGCGTCCCCTGCTTGGCTGGGGGTGGGGGGACCGGCCGACGTCACGTTCAGCTCAGGCCCCTGCGAGGGTGGGAGGGCCGCCTTGCTGGAGACGTCTCCACGCTCGTTCTGACGGGGCATCAGTGCGAGGTACTAATGAGGAGCTCAGACGGCTCCCCGGGAAAGCACTGAGACGTAAATAACCCCCCTGAGACCTTGAACCTTTCTCCGCCACCCCATTTCGGCATCTCCAACGCACCTGCGCCTTTGTTTTCTTGAACAGAGGACCGTTAATTAGTACCTGGACCTAGAGAACTCGCTGTCCGTGCATGAGCTCAGGACCGTGCTGAGACTGGTCCCCCGCCCTGGGTCCCCACGCGAGGGCCGCACGCACACCCTGCTGCCTCTCCCTAAAGTGCCTCGAGTTTCCACGCGGCACCAGAAATACGAAATAAGGTCGTCAAGAGTCCTTGAGGGCAATATGGAGCCTGGGGGCATGCTGGAGGACACAGGTCACTCGGACTAGGGCACACGTGCGTGGCCACTTTGGCTGGTTTTTCTCAGGCAGAAAGAATGTCCTAGAAGAGACACAGTCAGTGATGGCTGGGGCATGGCGTTCGATTCATTACGAGGAAACCCAGCGGGAGAGGCAGGTTTTATGTTACCAGCCGTAAATGAAACGGCATGAGAGGCTCCAGTGTTTTGCTTCCAAATGGGATTTTTAACATTTCTGAGATGGCGTGTTTTCTCTGGAGAAGGTATGTCTAATGGATGGTGAATATCCATTTTTAATAGGTTTTTTTAAGCAGTTTTAGATTTACGGGAAAATAGAGCAGAAAGCTCGGAGGGTTCCCATCCACCCCTCTCCCCACCCCCGCACAGTGTCCCCCCCTGATTCACACCTCGCGTTCGTGGGGGGTGTCGTTATAGTGGGCGTGAGGCAGTGTTGATGGGCTATTGTTAACTGAAGCCCGTGGTTGAAGTTGTACTTGCCGTGGGTTTGGACGAGTGCATAGTGCCACGAATCCGCCCTCCGCACCGCCCTGGCCACCGCTGATCTGTTTACGGTCTCCTTATTTTGCCCCTTCCAGAACGCCGTGGAATCCTAGTCACACGGCGTGGTGCCTGTTCAGACTGGCTTCCTGCACTTTGTGATGTGTCTCCCCCTGGCTCCTTAGTTCATTGGATATTCATTTCCGAAGCTCCTGGAAATGGGATTTGTGCATTTATCCCCCAGCATCTCTCAAGCACCTGCTGGGCGCCATGGCCCTGGAGGTCGCTGTGAGGAGTGCAGGCCCTGTGCCCAACAGCCCGAGCTCGCAGGCTGGCGGCCGTGGCCAGAGCCAGACGAAGCAAGCAGGGTGGCCAGCTGTGGGGACACAAAGGACAGCCCCCCACAAGCTGCAGGGGAGGGGGGGGGACTTGGAGCGTGGCCAAGGCTGGGCGGGAGGGAGCATCCCCGCGTACGGCGTGGAGACACGTGGTATGTGTTGTGGGGAGAAACACGCCCGGGTGGCCGAGCCCTGGACGGCATGGAGCGGGACAGGTGGGGCAGCTCGGGTGGCCGATGGTGGAGACGCTTGCCCCACACAGGACCCCTGAGAGCACGCACCCCACTTGCCCCTACGAAGCTGGAGGCAGAGGCTTGTACACATTCTGTGCCCGGACGAAGCTTGGCTGTTATTTTTCACGCTCAGACATGAATAACGCGCTGAGCCAGTTTAGAATGAATCAGCTCGGCTTTGCGTTGTCAGCTGCTGGTTTGGAGACGGGACGGGAGGGCGGAGGGGCCCGTGTCTGCGGGGCCCGTGTCTGCGGCGGAGGGTTAGGGTCTTCTGAGCAGGCGGAGGCTCCGGCTCTCGTCGGAACCCTACAAATGGAGCGGAGGGTGGGCCGCCCAGATGGGGCGGCAGGTGCAGGGGTCGAGCGTCACCCAGCTGGGGGCCTGCAGCTGTGACGGCCAAGGGCCAGGGAGGAAGGGTCGCACTTGGTTTGAATGCACGTGAATTCAAAGTTTTTGTTTTTAAATAACATTTCTGTTTGTATTTGAGAGAGAGAGAGAATGAGCGAGAGACAGAGAGAGAGAGACAAAGTGTGAGCGGGGGAGGAGCAGAGAGAGGGAGGCACAGAATCCGAAGCAGGGTCCAGGCTCCGAGCGGTCGGCACAGAGCCTGACGCGGGGCTCGAACTCACGAATCGTGAGATCATGACCTGAGCCGAAGTCGGACGCTCAACCGACTGAGCCACCCAGGCGCCCCTCACATCAATTTAAAGTTCAAAAGGCCCCGTCGAAATTCCAACAGTGCTCATCTCATGGACGTGTCCTCCGAGGTGTGGGTTCTCCTGGTGCTCGTGAGGTCGCAGGTGGCATTGTGGAGGGCAGCAGGGGACTCGCGGCACTAGGACATCTGCAGTGAGAGGGGCACGACCTAGCCCATGAACGCCTAGCTCACGTGTCCGGGACATGTCCTCCCGGGTGACGTGCGCTAGCCATCTGCACGGGGGGCCTGCCTGTCTCCCCACTTCCTCCCTCGCACAGTTCAGGGCTTGGCACGGGGCACCCGCTGTGCAGGTCAGCAGGTTCACACGCACTTTGCTGCAAATGACACTTTTCCAATTTCCGTGAACACATGGCTGCTTCGGGAATCTGGACGGGGCAAGACGGTGGCAGAGGACAAGACGACCAGCCGCGAGTCCCCGGACTCCGTCCTGGCCCCGAGGCACCCTCGCCAGGTTCCGGCACATCTGCGGGTGGCCACGTGCAGGCCGATGGCTCCCGGGCATCAGTCCGGTGGGGCACAGGCTTCCCGGACTGCAAGTGGTGGACACACAGGTTCCACAACCCGGCCTCTTGCACCCCACAAACAGGAACCCCGCTTCTGCTGTGCACCGTGGTCGTGGGCCCGTGTCCGGCGGAAGGCCCCACGGAGGAAGGGGCATGTGCAGCATCGTGTCTGTGTTTAAAAACACGGGTCAGAAAACAGCCCGGAAGGACGTGCAAGGGTCCCGGTTGCCTGAGGTTTCAGTGAGGCCCCCGTGCGTTCGGAGGCCGCAGGGGCAGCGGCAGACGTGAGGCCTGTGAGGCAGCCCCTTCTTAGCGGGGGTCCCGCTCGGGCACCGCCAACATGCATGACCCACATTAACAAAACCCGCCAAACATCCCTCTGCTGTTTACTATCCCTGTGCCCCAGCAACTCTAAAGACGTCCGTGGGGGCAGACAGGTGCACGTCGCACGGCCTCTGTCCCTGGGAAGCCACTGGAGAGCATGAAGCTCTGAGAGAGAGGGGTCAGCAGCTGAGATGAATCCCGAAGACTCCCTGGAGGAGGCTCACGTGGCGGTGAAGGGTGTTGCGGGCAAGGGGAGCCTGTGTGCCAAGGCCCAGTGCTTGGAGCGTTCGCCCAGCAGGGAGGAGGTCCTCTGTCAGGGGCCGGGGGGCTGGTGGGGTGAGCACAGCCCTGGGCATCCAGCCGGCTGGCCTCTGTGCCGCACCTGTGGGGCAGGGCTTTCACCTGGAGGAAGTGGTGGGAGCCCCGAGTGGGGCTGGGGGTGACTGCTTGGCCGTCCTCGCTGAGCCCTTAGCTGCAGCCCCAGCTCGCGTCCCTGAGGCAGGGGTCCCTGGGTGGGGGGTGGGGGCTCGCTGGGGGGAATCAGCGGGAGAAGAGGTATCCGTGGGGCCCTCGACACAGAGCGGCCCCCACCAGGGCCCCTGCTCACGACCTCCTCTCCAACCTTGATCTTCCCCCCAAGCTCCGGTGGCCCCAGGCTGCCCTGACCTCCTCTGGCTCCCCAGCACCTGACCACAGAGGTGCGGTGAGCGTGGGATGGATAGATAGAGGGGGTATGGAGGGAAGGGTGGGTGGGTGGGTGGGGAGGCAGAGGGAAGGAGAGAAGGGAGGGAGGCAGGCAGGCCGACTCTATCGGGTGAAGTTATCCTCAGCACTGTCCCAGCTACGAGCTCGCCTCTGGCTCATTTGATCTCGCTCGGCTCACCTAACAAGGAGAAGGATCAAAAGGGCCCCGTCTCATCAGCACAACACAGTTCTCCAGCGGAGGCACAGCCCACGGCCTCTCCGTAAATGTCAGGCGGGCGCTGCCGCAGACGAGGCAGAACCGCCCGCCCCTCGCCCGCGGTTCCCGGCGTGCCCCCCTCTTCCCACGGAGGAGCAATTAAAAGGGACGAGGGTAAAGGGTTCAACGTGGAGCCTCTCGAGGAGGGGTGACGGGCTTCCTTTCACCGGCGCGATTTCTGCACCAGCCGGGCGAGCGTGGCCGCACACGTCTGCTGTGAGCCAGCGGGGCCGGGGCCGGGGAGGGATGAGCCGTTCAGGTTTTTGCACCATCCTGGAGAAATGAGAGAGGCGGCACACCGAGTGCCGGGGCGTCGATTAACGGAGCACTAAAAGCGCCCGGGGCCCGTGTGCAGAACAAGGGCATCTTGTAAGGGGGTCAGTAGGGCTCGCGGGGTCACTCGAATCAACGAATGCGTTCTAAAACATAATTAACCGTCTTCCGGCACGTAGAAGCCGCTTCGCATTACGGTGAGGGCCCGGAGTAGTTCGTTTTTGTGGTGCGGACATCCTGTGGGTCGGTGACACTCCCAGGAAATTCTAGAAACACCTGGAGCCCTGAGCTCTCCCAGCGTTGTGCAGACATCCCACACGCGGACAGACGTGGCTCGCTCCTGTCTGTTTAGGCAGCGATGCCAGTGAGCTTCTGGAGTTCGAGCTCAGACGTGGCCTCCTTCGGGAAGCGTCCCCGAACCCCCGAGTGCCCTCCCTGCCCCTCACTGGGGACCCGGGTGTCTGCACTTTGTGTGTGGTTGTGACACCATGCACCGTTCTCTGCGAGGTCAGCACTCCTGCCCCCGGCACCCCCATGAGCACCCTGGTCTGTGCCTGGGGCCGAGAAGGTGAGAGCTGGGGCCAGGAAGGGGGAGGGCTGTGGGCGAGGGCCACATGCCTCGGGCTGGTCCTCAGGCCTCTGTGGGAGAAGGACGGGCCCTTCAAGGGAGGTCTTTCTCCATGGCAGTCCCACAGACAGGACCTGGGGACTCAGGGACCCCCAGGAGCTGGTTTTCATTGACACAGAACTCATAGACCATACATCTCACCATACATCTCACAGTGAACAGTGACGCTCAGGATGGTCACGGTGATGAGTGGCCGTCACCTCTAAGTAGTTCCAACGCTTTTTACCGCCCCAAAAGAGACCCTGCACCCGTTAGCGGCCACTCCCGCCCTCCTCCCCCAGCCCCGGGGGGCCACCAGTCTGCCTTCTGGCTCTGCGGGCAGCCCTCCGCGGGCAAGGCCAGTGGTCACGGTCCCCAGGTGGCCTCGTATTCAGCAGGCTATTTAAGCTGGTTGGATGACCCATGAGAGGCCCCCTCGGGGGCCCCAGGACCAGGGTGGGGTGGGTCCTAAGGTCCCGTGGGGACGACCTCATTTCCCACCCCTGCGGCGCCTCCCTGCACGGTGTCCCTGGTTCGTGTGTCCCCTCTGGAGGGACCCTCGCCCACAGTCCTTGCTCTTTCCCTCTTCCTTCGCTCCTTCTGTTCCTGGCTCTTGGCATTCTTGTCCCAAGCAGACGTGTCTGCAGTGGGTGCTGGGGCCTTCTGCTCGGGGTCCTGTGATCCACTCTGTGGCTAAATTTTGAGGACATGCTTCTGAAGTCACAGTGGCGGATGCCTAGCTCAGTTCACTGGGCCGTTTTTATGGCCAGAAAACACTATGACCCTCTCTTCACATTGGCCCCCAAAAGGGGTGTCTCGTCCACTCAGGACACTCCCTCAGCTCCAGAGGCTGCTGAGTGGCAGCCTTCCTTCCTGGGGCAGAGCTCTACTGATCCTGTGTGGATTATGGAGCAGGGGTGTCCTAGTTCAGCCGACTCTGAGAGGCTTTGGGCATCCTTTGCAAGCACCTCCCTCAGCCTGTGCTGGTCTCTGCCCGCTTGTTTTCATTCCGGTCACCCTGCAACAGCCCCTGCTACAGTCCTGCTAGTTCTGGGGTCCTCGAGACCCCGTGCTGCCTCTGCCACAGGATCTTTGCACATATTGCCGGTGTGGCCTGCCCAAGCCTCACAGGAGCTGTCTCATCCCTCAAATCGTAGGGGAAGCATTCCCTGCCCCACCAAGTCTGGGTCAGGCTCTCCTTCGCCACCGGCATGCTTCCCTTGGGAGTGTTAACTTTCTGATGTAATGACTCGGTTCGTTTCTGACCCACCCCACACCCTAACCTCTACCTGGCAGCGACTGTGTTTGGCTTTGGTGCCTGTTGTATCTGTAAGTGAATTGTTTCTGGTACTAGAATGAGTGAGTGGGGTTACTCTCGTGAGCTCCGCGTGCGCAGAGCCACGTTTAGCGTGGGGCAGCGCCTTCCCATAGACTCCACGCAGGTCCTGGGAGGGTAGGGCAGGCAGGGGGGCCACGGAATCTCCACCAACCACTCAAACAGGCCCTCCGAGGGGGTGTCAGCCAGAACACCAGGACGGCAGATACTGACACTTACACGGCACACGGGAACCTGCGTCCGTGACAGATGGCCGGGCAGGTGCATCCCTGCCCTTTGTGTGGACCGGCAGCGTCCCAGCGGGGGGACCACGAGCCCAGAATGCCGATCGGACTCCGCTCTGCGCCGCCAACGTCCTGGCGAGGGGAGGGGAGCAGGGAGGCGGCCACAGCAATGAAATCCTGAAATCGGTGCGTTTTCTGGTGCTGAGCCTGCCCCCAGCGTCCAGCCAGGGGTCAGACGCAGCTGCCACCGGCTAAGTGTTGACACTCACGTCAGGAGCAGGGGGGACGATGGCGGGCGGTGAACGCGGCAGCTCACGCTCTTCCCTGGGCCTCTTCTCGGGACAGAACATGGGCTCGAAGATCAGATGCGTCCTGTCCAGGCCCCGCCTGCCTCCACAGCCAGACGCCAAGAGCTGCTGCGTCCACACCTCCGGCTGGGGAGGGGCCGCGGGGCCCCGGGTGTGGACGCAGATCCGCGGGGTCAGAATCCCAACTGCTGGCTGACCCCGCCCATCCCGCTGGGCTCCCATCGGCACCCTGGGGACCCCCAGCCTGGTCTGGGGCCCCCTTACTGGCCTGCACAGCAGCCTGTGTGCCTCAACCAGCCAAGCTGTCATTTTCTGGCCACCCGCGCACGAGCCTCCTCTCTGTTGTGCCCAGGCAGCCCCAGTGCCAGGCGCCAGGAGGCCACGGATGTTTATGGGATGGGCGGCCCTGCGTGTCCTTGGCTGAGAGCCTTTGCTCCCCTGGACCACCGCGTAAGACAAGCGGGCGTTCACCGGTCTGCCCTGGGCCTGGTGAGGCGCATCCCGGCCACAGCGGGGACCGAGCCAGATGCTCAGAGAGGCCGCTGCTTGTCAAGCGCAGACCTGGGTTCAGGCCCTACCCCAGAGGTGCCCGGATGGGCGTGGACATGGCCATGGCACACAGCCTCCCCGCAGCACACGTGGCACTGGTGATCTCTGGTGGCACAGGGTCAGCCAGGCGCTCACCGGGGCAGATCCTGGGGCAGGCAGCCCGCCCGAGTCCTGCCCCCAGAGCCCACTCCCCGGCCTCCCCCGCCATGCTGGCTGTGCAGGCCAGGCTGCCACCAGGGGAGCCGGCCGTGGGGCCGTGGCTGTCTGTACTTAGATTATTGGTTTTCATGTCTCTCAGGACTCCTGTCTCTTGTCAGGTTTGTTTAAAACTAATGGAAGTAATTAGCAAGCCCTAGAGAGACGCGTGCAGCAGGTCGGGGCTGGAGGAGGACCATCCTGCGTCGCCGCCCAGGACAGGAGGACGCCTCTCCAGAGCAGGCCTCCTCCAGGGGTCCCGGGGACTCCGGGGGAGGGGGGGATGCGTCCTTTCCCCAGGGGCGACTTTCCCCTCGCAGGTAGTGCTGGGCCGCCCGTCCCACAGGGGCTAATGCTGTAGACCCCCTTCCCACCTGCAGATCTCAGGCCTCCCGGGGGCCTGGGGGGCCGCAGCCACAGCGACCAGGTGCAGGTACCACCCCGGCAGCACAGCCGGCGCTCGAGATACACACAGAGCCGGACGAGGAGGGCCTCCCTGGGGCGGCGTAGAAGGTGCGAAGCGTCTCCGGGCCTCAGTGTCCCCATCTGCAGAATGGGGACGATGCCGCCTGCCAGCTGTGCCTTCCTCTGGAGCGGGAGCGGCCGTGCCCAGCAGACCACCCGGCGTCCAGCTGAGGGGGCCCTTCCCAGAAAGCCCCGGCCTGAAGCAGGATGGACGTGCAACCCGAATCTACTCCGAGCAGGAGTTTCTCTGTGTTTGTTGGTTGTATCAACATCGAGGGAAACGTTTCTGACAGAATCTCCTGGGACTTTAAATTTTTTCTGGACTGACCCTGGCCGTTCCCCTCGCTGCCCGGGGCAGGGGGGGAGCGTTGTGGGGAGGCCTCGCCTCCTGTCATAGCGACTCTGTGCCCGCACTGTCCTCAGCCCCAGGGACACAGTGGGAAGCCAGGACAGCGGCCCTGCCCTCACATGCGTGGCCGTCCAGGTGGACACGGGCAAGAAGCACAAGGCTTCTCCCAGGCAGAACGGGGTGGTGCACTGGAAGGGGCAGGGGGCGAGGGCTGGCCCGGCCCTGGGGTCCGGCGCCTTCGGGGTGGGCGGGTGTGGGAGGACCCCGCCAGAAACCTGCAGCTTGGGTGTCTGTCCCGAGCCAGCCTGGAAACCCAGCCAGGGTGGAGGCCATTCTCAGACCCCAGCGCTGGCCTGGCCTGCGCAGGAGCTCACGGGCACGAGGCGCCAGGCAGCACCCTGACCCGAGGGTCAACAGGAGAGATGCTCCGGGCCATGTGGAGCTGCCTCTCCAGAGCCCTGACGTCTGGAGACCGAACCCCCTGTGGCTCCCGGCCCTGTGTGCCGGTGTCCAGGGGTTCCAGGCTGTGCCCCTTCCCACGTAAGCACCGTGGTCGTGGGGGCGACCCCTCCCAGAGGGCAGGCCAGGTGACGAATGGCTATAGCCAGGCTTCTCCGTGTGCCCAAAAGGGTGCCCAGGGAAAGGCACGGCCTCCCCAGGACCCACAGCACTGCTCTGTGGGGACTGGCCGGGGCCCTGTCAGACAGACCGGAAACACGTCCACTTTTAACACCCACGAGCGTTGCGTGGCCGCCCGTGTGGGGCAGCCCTCCGTTTACCCGACGGGCTTGCTTGCTGGCAAGCTGCACGTCACAGGGCCTTGCGTGGCGCCACCTGTGGTGTCCCGGAGGGTCCCCCGTCCCCTGGGGACACGCGCCGTCCGAAGGGCCCCTGGGGACAGCACTCTGCGTTTCCCGTTGGGGCCACACCAACTCTCCCTTGAGTTCACCCACACTCTCTGACGGTGTTTGGATGCCACAGCATCGCCCTTCGGTCTTGAAGAAATGCCGACCCTCCGTCGCTGTCCAGTTCCGTTAGCGTTGCTACAAATGTGCTTTCAGAGAACAAAGGGGCTTATTTACGTATTTTGTGCTAATCTCCCAACATTCCCAGGGCTGTCATTTGTACCCTTGTCAGTGACAATTGGGTGTCAGGAATGATTGATCCAGCTGAGTTTGCGGCTGACTTTAATTCGCTTGCGAATGGTACCGTAAGAGCAGTCTGGAATTTTCTTGTCATTTGGAATGAAATTCCGTTATCCCCCCGTTGGGGGACATGTTTCTGGGGAGCCACGAGCCACCCAAGCCCCCGGCGCCCTCGCCTTCTGTGCCCCCCCCCTCCCGGAGCCCAAGCACACCCTCCCGCCCTCGGGCCAGACCGGGTGCAAACGCCTGGCTTCGTCCCGTTTGAAAACATTTTTATTCGCACCCCACAGTGGGAGGTGTGGTGACTGGGGGGACGTCTCAGGTGAAGCACGTGAGATGACGGAGCGAGTGCGTTATTTATGCTTTCAAGGCAAAGCGACAATATGAGGTGAACGCGGGAGAAACGCGTTATCCACTGTAACCATGAGATGCGTTTTTTAGTTTCTGGAATAAATAGTAATTAAATCACGTAAGCGGTGATAGTGAAATTGCTTTAAAAAGCACTTCTCTGGCCGTAACTGCTGAGAGACCCACATTTTTATAAATACTACGTAACTTTATCCATCGTTTCTATCAGCAGAATGTGGCACTGGCTGCTGGCGCCTCATAATTTACCTACCGTGGTGTCGGTGGCGGTGGCAGAAGCAGTCGTGTAAAAAAAAAAAAAAAACCGCGCCGATATGGTCCCAGCGATCTCACGGCTCCCGAGGTGCCTTTTCCCGCGCGGAGCTACGATGACCGGCGACGGAGTCACTAGGAGGGGCGGGCATCTCAGTGCCTGATTCGTGGTCCGGAAGCAAAGCCGTGCACAGGCCACAGCGTCAGCGTGCCGGCTGCTTCAGCCTCCAGGCGTCCGGGTCACCCGAAGGCCGCCGCCGGCCCCGGCCCCGGCCCAGCCTCCTTGACAGAGCGCGCAGGGGTCGGGTGGGGTCCCTGAGGAAAGACACGCACCAGAGACCACAGCAGATCGCGGCCTCACTCAGAACACCGCTTTGGCCCACTCCTTCCCCAAACCCAGAGTCCTCGGGCTGAGGAGACGGACGCGTCGGGCCTCCGGAGGGTGCTGGGGGCACGAGGTTTGCAGGCAGTGAGCGGGGTCGGACGAGGGAGCGTTTGCGGGCAGAGCATCCCCGTGGCGCCTCTAACGGCCGGACTCGGGGTGGACTGAGACGCGGTGACGGGGAGGTGGTGTTTCTGAGGCCGGCCACCCCTTCCCTGGGGGTAGAGAGAAAGCACGTTCCCTGAAGGTCAAGAAGTCGGCTAAATCATTGTTTTCCCCCGTGTTGCGCATCAGGAGACCCACTGCTGAGGTGCAGCCACGTGAGCGCCCGTGACGCCCCCCTGCGCACCGGGCTGGTCCTGACCCTGTCTTCCTTTCCGCTTGCAGTCTCGTTCAGCAGCTGTCTGGGGACCAAGGGGACCCAGTATGAGACCAACAGCGTGGACTTCAAAGTGAGGGCGGACGGGACCGTCTTTGCCACCCGGGAGCTGCGGATCCCCTCCGAGCAGGTGGCCTTCACCGTGACCGCGTGGGACGGCCAGACGGCCAAGCGATGGGACGCCGTGGTGCGGCTGCTGGTGGCCCAGCCCTCGTCTGCGCGCCCGGCACACAAGGTAAGATGTGGCCCCACGCGGGGCTTGGCGAGTGGCCTCCCTCCTCTCCTTGAGGTCACTGTGGCACAGCATTTGCAGAGTCCCCTGAGCATGGGACACGCGGCCGGCTGTGTCTGCCCAAGAGGACCATCGGACGGCCGCCTTCCGAGGGACGCTGGCCTCGCGGGCAGGCGCACAGGCCTGGTTTGATACGTGGCCCTCGCCCTCCTGACAGCCTTAAAAACCGAGTCCCCACATTTCCATGCCTTGCCGGGCGCCCCAAATTCTCCTGCCCGCGGCATTGGCCTCAGGCCTGGGGCTGCTGGGTGAGCGGGAAGTTCCAGCTTGCTTGGCCCCCAGGACAGGCCTGTGACACCCGGGCAACGTGGACCGAGACCCTCACAGCTAACAGGGCCCCCGAATTATCCTGATGGAATCAATGTATGCAGCGGGTTAGCAGAAAAGAACAGACCTTCAACTGCGTTCCCAGGCAGTCCCTCAGGAAAAGGCCCTGGGAAGCAGAGGGTTAAACCAAGTTGGTCAGATGCCTTTCTGTAGATTTACCCAGGGCCCCAGGGGCAGGCCGTCTGTGAGCTTCCCAGGCCGGCTGATCAGGGAACCCTCTTCCTGGAACACCTTGCAAGATGGATGTGCCAAGGAACCCACTTTGGGAAAACAGGGACCTGTGTGTTGTTGTTTATCCTGTCTTTTAAACAAACTGGAGGTGGTTTACGTTTCGAAAGAGAAAGCGGCAGGGCACCTGGGTGGTCTGTCGGTTAAGAGTCTGACTCATTTCCGGCTCAGGTCGTGATCTCGCGGTCCGTGGGTTCGAGCCCCGCGTCGGGCTCTGTGCTGACGGCTCGGAGCCTGGAGCCTGTTTCGGATTCTGTGTCTCCCTCCCTCTCTCTGCCCCTCCCCTGCTCACCCTCTCTCTCGGTCTCTCTTAAAATAAATAAACTTAGAGAGAGAGAGAAAGTGGTGACGGGGCAGATAGCTCTCCCTCCTTGGTGATGGGCTGATCCGCCTGGGAAGGAGGTCAGGTGCCCTTGTGGGTATACTGAACCAGGCATGGAAACGTGTTTCTAACACTGGTGCCCTAGAGACTCGCGAGCCTCACCATGTGGATGCTACAGACCCCAAGACAGACGGACGTGGTTTTCCATTCTTTCCCGAGTGATGATGACGAAGTGCCGATGAGAAAGGAGTGAGCAAGGCGGGCCCTGGGGCGGCCCTTCCCTCTAGGCGAGGGGCTGGCAGGGTCAAGGTTCACGTCCCTGATCGCAGTGCAGAAACCCTGAGCCTGTGAGCAGAGGGTAGAGTTCCTCAAAGCCTGTGGAAGGCCTCAGATGAAAGGTGCTAATTGAAAACATAATGACACCTTTTGTTCAGCGTGTTAATGAAGCGATTTCTGATGCAATCAATCCCGATTCCTCTCGGAAGGTGATTGCAATTAGTCCCCGCCACTAGAGCCCCTCCGGCCCCACGTCAGGCCCACCCAACAAGCGCCCAGAGGGGGGACGGGGAATCCGTGTCCCAGGCTCAGACCATCCTGGGGAGTCTAGCTGCAAAGTGCTGTAGGGACAGCACCCCTGAGTGTGTGAAACGTGGCAGGCAGAGTCCCTGCAGCTCACCCAACCCAGCCCTTCTGTATTTATTCCACGTCACCTGATGGCGCCCCACTTCCTCTCACATTCAAACCAAGGGTACCTTGTCCTGACGTTTTAGGACCCTACCCAGGCCCTGCCCTAAGAGGTGGCCACTCCTCTGACCCTCAAAGCGCCTGGAAGCAGGTGCTGTCACTGTCCCCACTTTACAGATAGGGACGCCGAGCCGTGCAACCACAGCCCCTTTGCTGCATGGGAGAATTATGTTCCAGAAAGGAGTGCAAACTGGCTTCCTAGGCACGGCTGAGCTCAGCATCAAAAGGAGCCTGGCTGCCCTGGGTTAAGGTTTAAATCAAGGCTCCAGTTACTGGCTGATGCTTTGGGACGAGTCACATGACCTCTGGGAGGTTTCCTACTCTGGAAAATGGGATAACAGTAGGGTTGTCATGAGTATTATGTGAGATAATGTGAGTTCATGCAGATTGCAGACTATGGAGAGCCCCTGCCACAAGGACAGGGCTCATTGCTGTCATCAGCATGGCCCCATCCCCCAGAGTCCTGTGGTCCTGTGCCCGTCACAGCCACTGGACCCTCCTCAGGGGGGTGCCCAGGGGCAGGGAGGAGGGTCTGTGCGAGACACTGAGTCACTTAGTTGGTAAGTCCCTACAGAGACCAATGCCAACCTTTGAATAAGGTCACCCTCTATACATGGATTAAGGTCGTGCCGTGTGGCTGATGTCCCTCACCACCCGCAAGAAGCAAATGTAAATCTTCTCTGGTGAAAAGTATCTCAGTAAGCCTCAAATTATCCCCGTCTTCTCTTACACACAATGTCTAGCACTCGGCTAAAAGTCACTGGGCACCCGTGGGGACGGGACAAGGTACACAAAAGTCAGATACAGAAGACAGTAATGACCCTTAATGGCTCCAGGTGACAGAGTGGCTCCAGGTAACGGAGTTATCAGACAGATATGATAATAACTGCACTCACTGTGTTCAAGCACATTGAAGACAAGGTTTTGACAGAGGATTAGAAGAATGAAAAAGAACTGAGCCGTTTATGACTGAAAAATGTAACAAACGAAAGAAAGAACTCAAAGAGTCCATCTTTCTGCAGATTAGACACAGTTGAAGAGAGGTTTAGTGAAGCAGAAAATATCAGAAGGAAGAGAGTAAACGGAGAGTAACGGGCATGGGAGAGGTAGCACAGTGTTCTGACATGTGCACGCTCAGAATACGAGGGGGGATAGAATGGAACAGGAGTAATATTTGAAAACACAGTGGCAGAAGATATTCCAAAAACTGACAGCAGACATCCACACGTCGACTCGAAGCCCCGTGACCTCTAAGCGGGGTAACACAGAGAAAATTGTGGGTTAGCACAGTCCTGGTGCATTCAGGCCTCGGTAAAGAAAGAGCGTAGACGGGGGAGCTCGTAAACAACGGAGATGTATTCCTCACAGTGCTGGAGGCTGGAGGTCTGTGATCAGAGTGGCCGCGTGCTCAGGTTCCCAGGAGGGCCCTCTCTTGGACTGCTTCTCCGGACACCTTGTATCCCCAGCTGGCAACGAGCGGATAGAGGAAACACCCTTGCTCGTGACCTTTAGAAAGTCACTAATGGGCACTAATCCCATCACGGGGGCTCAGCCCTCATGACCTCCTCCTCTGGTCCTAATCACAGCCCCCCGGGAGCCCCACCTACTGACGCCATCACACCTGAGGGTCGGGATTCGGCATATGAATTCGGGGGACACACACCTTCAGTCCCAACAGGTATTTTATGGTAAAATGTCTGAAAACCGGAGCCACATAGATCCGAAAGCAGACAGAAGACCGAGCTCCGTGGAAGGTGGAGTGGTGACACAGAAGCTGGCTTCTCGCAGGGACGGTAGGGCCCGGAAGGTGGCGGGTGGTAACAGAGACAATTCTGTGACCCAGGAAAACTGCCTTTCAGGCAGCGCCATGACAGACTCTGACACAGGCAGAAACAGGACCCTTCGAGATGGAATCCCAGAATGAAAAGCCATGAGGTTAAGTAGGCGGAAATAGCTGTGAGCAGTGAGGGCGTGACACTGCGGGGGTGAAAGATGCAGGACAGGTAACCTGCAGACAGGGTGCACGGACTTGGAGGGTCTGGGATGCTCCCTCTGTCCTGGAAGATGATGGAAATCAAACTAATACAACACTCGGATAAGACAAAGACCCCTGTTAGAAGATCCGGGAAAACCACTGCAAGGTCACAGTGGTGGGCACATGGGGCACTGACCAAGGTAGACAGTATTTTGGGTCATAAAGTATATCTTAACTTGAGTTACCTAAAGTCTACGTAGAGTCAGTCTTACCTTGTATCAAGTTGAGAAAAAGATACCTATCGTAGTGACAGAATAGTTACTTTCCCTTGGGATTTTCATGGGATTCTAACGTGATTGCAGATGAAAGCATTAGGCTGTAGCCGGATAACTTAATGACCAGCTCTATGCAAAGCATCCTGGGTATTTCCTGTGTATATATTTTCACCTCTTCTAGTCTGCAAACTTAGCCAACATTTTTTTTAAATGCCTTAAAAATATAATTTGTCCTTTACCTCTCTTATCAATGTGAATTAAAAAAAAAAAAAAAAGGTCTTTCTTGGGGCGCCTGGGTGGCTCAGTCAGTTACATATCTGACCTCGGCTCAGGTCATGATCTCACGGTTGGTGAGTTCAAGCCCCGCATCTAGCTCCACACTGTCTCTCCCTCTCTCTCTCTGCTCCCTCCCCGCTCATGCTCTGTCTCTCTCTGCCTCAGAAATCAATAAACCTTAAAAAAAATTTTTTTTTAATCGCCCCCACTTGAGAACCACTAAACTACAGTAATTCAAATGGGTGGTTTGGGAGCAAAAACAATCAGATGCACAAATGGGGCAGAATAGCACAGAAAAAAAGAGGTAATGTTTCTTTAAAATTCACCCTCATGGAGGTATCACTTTTGTACAACGGAATTCTCCCACTTCACGTATCCAGCTTGATAAACCTTGTCATATGCGCACGGTGCAGAGTAACGCTCTGTGGCCAAGGTCAGCGCACCACAGCCCGCGGCCAGAGCTGACCTGCCACCTGCCTTTTGATGGCCTGCAGGCTAAGAATGGTTTCTGTGTTTTTAAATGGCTGTATGAGTATCTATATTAATAGCCTCAATTTCACTTCTTGGCCTGGAGGGTCTAAAACATGTCACCGTCTGACCCCTTGGCAGAAAGTTTGCCAAGCCCTCCCTAGGGTAACGGAGGAAGGACCATCCTTCCAGTAGATGATGCTGGACTGATGGGGTGCCCTTCAGGAAAAAAGGTGAACTGGCCCCTACCCCACCCCACACCCCAAAACCAGCTCTAGGTGGAACGTTTTCAGCGTGTGCCGAGGGCTTCCTGCCCGGGTTTGGGTACAGCAGGGAGTTCGGACGGGGACAAGGTGAGTGGGGGGTGCGGCCGGCAGAAGGTTCGAGAGACACAAAGCGCCCTTTTCCGGGAGCAGTCCACAGGCTGCAAAGTCCCGAGAAGCTCTTGCAAAATCTCCGAAGCACATCCCTCAGGGACCCCCTAATTTCCCGGTTCTGTGAATCCCGTGTCTCTCGCGTCCGGCTCTCTCCGAGCCCCGCCTCCGTGCCCGGTGTCTGAGCGACTCGGTGGGGCCGGACAGCACTGACAGCTACGTGAACCGAACGAATTTGGCAATGCTTCTCCTCCTTTCGTCTCCTCTCTTAGCAACTATTCAAAGGCGGCCTTTTCACGGGTGATACCAGCAGTGCTGGAATCTGGAAGAACTTTTTTCTGTGCAGTCTTGCAGGAAAGCTGATAGCAATTCAATTAGAAAATGCAAATGAGGTCACATATTTCCCACCGGAGTGCTGAATCGCCCCTGAGGAATCAGAGCAATATTCTGGCCTAACAGTAAATACTGAAGATAAAGTTTCGCGTGCGGCTGTCAGCTGACGGCTGCGGTGGCGCTTGGAGGCGGCAATATGGGACCTGTGGGTATAGTTTGCAAAGAAGAAACTGTTGTTTATGAAACTAATCCTGGCTCTTAACGCGCACGTCAGCGTTTATGAAAGCCACGCTCAGCCGAGCGGCGCCCACACCCAGCCGGGCCCAGAGGCCGGCGCGGATCTTGCCGCGAGGTATCTGCTTCCCCACGTGTGTGGGCCGAAAGCGTCCCCCTGAGGAGTGTATATTGGGGTCCTGGCCTTCGGCCGCTGGGAATGAGACTGTGAACGGGCTTTTGTTGGGGTGAGGTCCTTCAAGGGGGCCCCAATCCAGTGACCGGCGTCCTCGGGAAAAGGGGACGTCTGGACACAGATGTGCACGCAGGCAGAGCTCTCTGGAGATGGAGACGGACAGCAAGTACGTTTCTGTGAGCCGAGGAGGGCCAGAGGTTGCCGGCAAAGCACCAGAGCCCAGGAGCGAGGCCCGGACGCGTTCTCCCCCTCGGCCCTGGGAAGAACTAACCCCTGCTGATACTTTGACCTCGGACTACCGGCCTCCAGAACCCAGACGGTAAATGTCTGCTGTCGACACCCCCCAGGCCGTGGTTCAGTGGCTTTCAGCAGGTGTGTGGCCTCATCCGCCAGCCGAGCGGAGGGCAGACAGACCCCGCGTAACCCCCCAGGGCTCCGGATGCCCTCCAGTCCCCTTCACACAGCCGCCTGGGTCCCCAGTACAGTGAGAACAAGCGTGGCCAAGACCTTGGTGCTTTAGGCCTCACGGTCCAGCAGCCTTCCTGTCTGTGGTCCGTCACTTCTCCGTCTCGGGGTCTGCCCCCCAGACCCACAGTCTGTCACCCCTGCATCCTGAGAGCAGGCCAGAACCCATTACCGGCATCACCAAGGGCGCCCAGGTTGGTCCCCGGTGGAGGGGAGGGGAGAAGCAGTTCCTGCCGTCCACCCGAGAGATGGTAAGGCCGGCCGGGTCAGGAGAGCCCCCAGGTGAGCGCCACAGGACTGTCGTGCCCCTGCCTGAACCCTAACACCCAGATTTGGCGGTTTCAACCGAAGGGGGGCCCACTTGAGGCTTTCCGTGCGAGGTGTCGCCTTGGGAAGGCACCCAGGGAATGGACTGTGCGTCTTCAGAAAGAACCTTCCAGGAGATGCCTCGGTGGTCAGCGAGGTGCAGACAGGGTCCACAGTTCTCCGTGGGGAGCCGAGTGCTCACGCGCCCTGCGCTCCCGTGGGTTCAGCCCACGTCGCCGCACGCGGGGCCTGCTCCTGGCGGGACCGCCCCGGGGAAGCCACACGTGCAGATTCTCGTGTATCGCCACACCCGAGACCCACACAAACTGCTGGGCTGGTCCCCGTCCAGAGCCGGAGCTGGCGGCCACAGCCCGGTCAGCGCCCCCAGGCCCGTGGGTCTCCAGGGGTGAGCAAACCTTCTCAAACTCACGGCATTGTAACCGTTTGTTGGCATGAAGGGCGCAGCGATTGTTCTCATTGGTGGAAGGTGCCTCTCGGCTTCCTTGTCTGTCTGTGGTCTCGGAGAAGGGCCCTTGGGGCAAGTGTGACTTGTCCCCGACCCTGCCTCTCCCGGCCTGCGGTGAGCGGGAGGCACCAGGGAGAAGGTCAAACGTAGATGATGTTTCAGGCTACGAACGGCCCTGAACAGGCGCCCGGGTCAACCCTTCCTTTTGCAGAGGGGGGGCGGGGGGGGGGCAGGGCGGTGGTGACAGGGCCTCTGCAGAGCCAGCGAGAACCCCCATGATGTGCCCGGCCAGACCCAGCAGGGACACTGTCCCAGGCACCGTGTCAGCGAGACTTGATGGGGAGTGAGCCGGAGAAGTCCGGGTGGCTCGCTGCTGATCCGCACGGCACTGTGGACCCCGCACGGAGGGCCACTGCCAGGCCAGGCAAGGAGGCTTCCGGGGAGGCAGTCAGAAAGGTCCCAGGTCAGGTCCCTTCCCGGGGGAAGGACGACGGAGTGCTGCCGCGTCCCCACCAGACAGCACCCTGCCGCAGGCTCTGTCCTGTGAGGCGGGGACACCACCGGGAATTGGGGGGGTGGGGGCTGAGCAGCAGGCAGGGGCCGCTGCTGTGTCCGGGGCTCAGGAAGGTGACGTCTGAGCTGAGCCCTAAAACACGGAAGAAGCCGGCGCTCCAGACCGAGGCCTCCTCCCACCCCGGCTTCTCCGTCCTCTGGAAGAATCCCGTCTCGGCCCCACCAGGCCTGGGCTGCGGGGCCGCCGGCACTCGGGGCGCTTCTCTGTGCGCTGCCTCCCCGGGGACCAGGTGGGCGGAGACGGCATGCACGCCTGCGACCGTGAGCCCTGCAGACACGCGCGTGCCCGTGTGTGCCCTGCTCACCCTCGCCCGCCCCAGGGCCTGTGGCTCTTGATGGGGCCAGTGTGCGTGCGTGAGTGTGTTGGGGGCCTTGCAGAGAACCCCCCCCCCGGAAGTGTGGGGCATGAGGTGTCCACGCTGCCCTCCTGTAGCTGTTTCAGATGAAAATCTAACCGGGTTTCCAGACCAGCACAGGTTTCTGGTTCCTTCCAAGGCCTGGGCTCCCATTTGGTATTTGGTTAAATACACAATCCTTACTCCTGAAGTTGTTTGTGAAAACAACAGCGACGGGGTCACGGGTACTTTCCACCACGACAAGAGCCCCCAGCACGGACAGGGACACCTGTGAACCTGAAACCCGTCGGCGGGACGCTGACGTGGCCTGGAGCCCGTCCCGTGGGCCCCACGTCCGCGGTAGACACTGGGAATAGACTGGAGGCCCAGAGTCCCCAGGCGCCTTTCGGGGGGAACGTAACGGGAAATCGGCTTGAGTTAAGGCTCTCCATCAGACCCTTCCCACGTCCTCACCCAAGCCTTCCAGAATCCTCGACGCTGGCGAAACTGACCGTTTTTCTCACCAATTGACGCCCGTGTGCGAGAGTCCATTCGGTTCCACCGCTAACAGCTCCCAGAAAAAGTGACACAGTTTGGCTTAACTTGCTGATTTAATTTCATTTGGTTTTTTTACCACGATCGTATTTTTTCCTATAAATGGAAGAATAATCCCATGTAAGATGTTTGTAACCAAACAACTTTCATGATTCTCTAGAGCAAGTTCTCTACCAGGGCGTTCAGAGAAGACTCGAGGCATTTTGGGTTGTCACAGCAGGGGGAGGGTGGTGTTTCTGGCATCGAGTGGGTGGGGCAGGATTGCCACCCAGCCCCCTACAAATGCACAGGACGGCCACACCCCAGAGAATGACCCAGTTCCAGATGTCGGCAGTGCCGAGGTGTGCAGGCCCCGGTCTGGAGACGGGCGCCGGGGGCCGTGGGCCAGCTGGGGAGGCGGGGACGGTGAGCAGGCTGGCCGGGCACGCGGCAGTGAGCCGAGGGCACGCACGCACACGCCCGCACACAGGGGCCTGTCTGGACGTTGTGGGGTCTCCTGTCCTGCTCTTCTGTGCTCGGATGGGGATCCTCATCATGGCCCACGAGCATGATGTCTGCACACAGACTGCCCACCTCGCCTGCTCTCGGGTTTGTCTCGTGTCTTCATTGTGGGGGGGAGACGAGGCTTAAGGGGACAAGGGCGAGCTTTGAGGCGTTCATGAAGAGAAACGTGGTTTGGACCCCACTTGGGAACAGCATGACACCTTCCCAACAAAACGGCGCCGACGGGAAAAGTCCCTGAGCAGCGGTGACTGAACTCTTTCCCGCAGGGCCGCTCACAACTCCCCGACCTCGGCGGCCTGCTTGACCCCGGTGGGAGGGGGTGTCTGCACTCGCCCTACCGGCCACAGGGCAGAGAGGGGCCAAGGGCCAGGCCCAGCTGCAGCTGCATGACGGGACCGGTCACTGCACCTGCCAGGACCCCCACCTGGCCAGGTGTGAGCGAGGGCTGCACCAGCCCCTCCCTCCCTCCCTAAGTGGCCTGGGCGTGCCTGAGCGAGGCCAGGGGGCCCCCCACTGTCACCGTCACTAAGACTCTCCTCCCAAATAGAAACTTGAAGGCACAACCATGCTGCTCTGTTCAGGAGACCTCTCTTTGTACGCTCTCCGTGGGAGTTTTCAGAACGACCTCCCTCCCCTTCCTAGAAGAGATCGGAAGTGAGGAATACCATAGCGGTGCATGGGGGAGACAGCGCCTTCTTCCACGCAGCAGTGTCGCGGAAAGAGACTCCATTAAGCACCTCGCGGAACCATGCAAATGTGTGTTTAGAATGGCTTGCGTGTTCTCTTTGCTGGAGAACGGGTTGCGTCTCCCTTGTTTCATTTTGTGTTTGGTAAATACCACTTTACTTTGTCCCTCCTGAGCTACCATGGAAACCAGCCAGAAGGGTGCCAACACTACCCTAGTTAAATATTTTAAACATACATGCTTGCAGGCGGACATGTACCGGTTTTCAAATGCACGTCGAAAGGGAAGTAGGAAGAGAGGAGTGAACGATTGATGTAGACTTGAGTGCCTCTTTCGTTAGGAACCTAATTGCCCTCAGTGAAAGTCAGTGCCACGTGTGACACTTGGGTGGGGGGTACGCTATTTATGGACGCACCTGTAACCCAGAGCCGCAGGGAGGCAGTGAAATCAGGAGGGGGCGGTGAGCCAGAGGCAGAGGCAGAAACGACGCTCGGGTTCAGGGGATAGACCCTCACCGCCCTCGTGCCGTCAGAGGTAGGGCCAGTTCACAGCGCAGGATGGCACGTCACACCCCACTCAGCCCCCGACCGCAGACCCCTGTGTAACCGGCCACCTTGGAACCCCTGCCCCTGAGTCTCGTGTTTATGGCTGAGATTGGCCACGTGTTTACCAAACAGTAGGGCCACCCGAGAGCGGTCGGATGAGCTTGTGCAAATAGGCATGTGGTCACTCTGTGCGTGAGAGGTCACAGGTGCCCCGGGAGCCCATACTGGACCCCGGCGGAGGCAGCTTGGCTAAAAGGAAAGACGTACCAGCTGCGTTCTCTGGAGACTGCTCGGTGTCATGAGAGGGAAGGGCTGGTTTATTTTTGGAAAAAGAGAAGCTCGCGGCCTCACCAGGACCCCCAGAGCCTTCCGTCCCGTGAGTGTAGATGTTCCTGTCCCGGGAGGCTGGGGGTGACAGGGGTCCGCAGGGCTGCACTGCCGCTCAGAGACATCAGGTGGCCCGGGGACCTTCCCCAGGAGGCAGCGACTCGGGGAATGCAGACCAAGGGGGAGGGGGCGGGCACGCCTCGGGATGCCGACCAGGACCCCCTTGGTTAAGAAGACGTCTCTAGGACATCAGACACTGCACCCACGTGGCATGTCCCACAAGGAACTAACTGAAAATGTTTCCATTGATTTTTTCATCGAATCAGATGGACTTGTGCTCATGCTCTTGTCTCAAAGTGGAAGGAATTGGAGGTGTGAAGGGAGCATCCAGCCTAGGACCTGAGGACGGGGTGGGCTGTCTGTTGTCTGTGACCCCACCCTCGGGTCGGGGCTGCTGGGCGCCCCTTAGAAACACAGCCCTTGGGATCTGGCATGTGGGAATGTTGAAGCCATTCCCGGGTTTGTGCCGCCTCCTGGGAGGAGTGACTTCTGAGCCACGGCTCCGGAGAGTGGCCCACGCTCTCTGTACCCATCGCACTTTGCAAAAGCGCCAAGTGTCCCCGCCCGACGACCGTGCGTGGGAGCGCAGTCCCGGCTGTGCTCCAGAGCCCGGGCTTTGCACTGGGCTCCTCCCACCCCGCCTGTCTGTTCAAGAGGCTCTTCTCTTGGCCTTGCCCACACACTGCTGTTTCTCTGGTGTCGCTGGGCATCACGTCTACGCCCTGTGGGGCTGGTGCTTGACTCCAATGCCCCCCTCCCCCCGCCGAGCGTGTCCACCGTGCAGACCCCTGGACCCCACCCTGCAGAGCCCACTGTGTTGGGTCAGGAGGGGGGTGGCGGGACCTGCCGTCTGCATCCCTGTCGCAAGGAAAAAGGGACGCTGTTACGTATTCACACACTCACCGCTTGATGCCCGCCTCCAGCCAAGATGGCGGGGAAGTCACCCCAGGGAGACACCTGGAGATTCTGTCCCGAAGGCGGACCTTGATTATTTATGCCCCCTGTGTACCTTCACCTCTGATGTTTTATGAGTCAGCCCGTTTACTTACAGCCAGTGCTCACGCTCGGCTTAATAATTCTATGCCCCTAACAGGTGAATGGTTAGATAATAGAAGAATGTGATGAATTATAACCTTTCGCATGTCGATTGGAGGTATGGATGATTATAGCCTTCCCCTGGCACGATTTTTCTTTCTTTTTTTTTCTCCTTTTTCAAAAAAAAAAAAAGGCGATAATTTAAATCCTGCCTCAGGTCAGTTTTGCATTATTCACCTTTCACTGGTGAATTGATGATGGAGGGAAATGACCCAGCTTCTTCCTCATATTGAGGAATCCCTGAAGACTTCACCTGGAGGTCACACTCAATTACACTCACAGTCAGACACAGAGAACAGCCCTCTGGTGCACGGAGAGCAGGACCGGGCGGCACAGAGCTGCCGGGAGCGTGGAAGAATAGTGTGCCGATTGAGGGGCCGGTGGGGGGAAAGCCCGCCTGGGGAGAGGGCCTCGCAGGTGGCTGTTGGGGTGCAGGTTGGGACGGGCAGGGCTCGGGCGTGGAAAGGATGGTTTCTTCTAACACGCAGCTTGCCCGTGAACTCGGGAGCCTCGGTCTCGCTGAGATGGAAGGCTGCTGTCCTTGGCAGGCCGTCCTTCTGTTCTCAGGTCCATTACCTCCCACCTCTCTCCCTAAAATAACAACCCCTGTGCTGAGTGCAAGGGCCAGGTCACATTATACCTAGGAAGAGAGGACACCTGCCTTTGGGACTTGCCCAGAGAGCCTGCCGGGAGGGACCTGCCAGGGCCACACAGGTTGGCCTGGAGGGACCTTAAGGCCACCAGTCCTGGGTCCCCCGGGTCCCCAGGTGCCACAGACCGTCTGCAAAGGGACCAGCCCCACAGCCTGTGCAAACACAGGATGGCGTTCTGTCTCCTTGAAGTCGGTGTCCGCTGACACAGGGAGTCCAGACTCCAGCCCAGCAGGGGGATGACCCCTCCCCAAGTCGTGGAGTGAGGCTGACCCCCCCAGGTCAGGGCCTCAGCCCACACCCTACACCCCAGCTGTCCAGGTGGCCCCAAAGCACAGAGCTCATCCAGCCCCGTGAGCCTGGAGACCAAGGCCCAGAGGCTGTAAGCGACCCCCCGAGGCCCCACTCCCGGCACTGGGACGCCCGCCTGAGAAAGTCCCCCTAAATCCCGGTCCCAGAGCAACGTCAGCAGAACGAATCCAGTCCAGAGCACTGCTGATTCAGACTCAGCGGGGAGAGGCGATCGGAAACGGGAAACACTTTGTGAATAAAGCTAATTAAGAAATAGCGGATTTAGGGTTTCACGAGTGAGAGTGTGGCTCTGTGTGTCTGCACCGCGAGACACGTCTCCCCAGGTGGCCGGGCTCCACACCCTTCATCTGCCCCTTCTGGGAGATGCCCGTACGTGCTCGGGGCGGGGTGGGCTGTGCCTGGGGCACCTGGGCACCAAGAGTGTGCAGCCTTGAGCAGGGGTGTGGCTGGGGTGTTCGGAGGGGAGGGGAGGGGAGGGTGGGGCGGGAGGCAGGTGGGGCTCTATCCGTGTGGCCAGGGAGACCAGCAGCCCAGGTAGTGAGGGGTGGGGGGTCCCCCCCCGCCCCGTCGTACCCTAATCCAGGGCAGGGAGCCCATCCATCCCGCAGCCGGGGGTAGTGCCCTGCCCGCCTGGGGGAGGCCACCGTGGCAGATGGCGTGCCAAGCTCGATGCCAAGGTGGACACTCACGCCTGCCCATGTCCGGACAGGGCTCTGAGATGGGCCCATCCAGGGACACCAAACCCTGCCTCCAGCATCCAGGAAGTCTCCTCCCTGGGCTGCCCCCCCCCCTCCCCACCCACCACTGCCCCCTGGCTCAGCCCCGCCCTCACTACTAGGCAATTTGGACACATTCCTTCTCCTCCTTGTGCCTCAGTTTCCTTAACTGGGATATAAGGTTACGGGACAGTCCTAAGCCCACCTGCCCCTCTGAACACTCGGGGCTCATTCCAGGCCAAGCCACCACCCCCAGGTGTCCAGGCTAAAGCCCCCCTACCCTGTTCGCTCTGCACCCCTGGGAGTCCAGTCCAGCCTGCAGAGCCCCCTCCGGCGTGACCCTTCTTGGGTTTCTTCTCCCCACCGTGAGCCTGACAGTAGGGCTGAAACCCCGCCATCTGTCACCTTGTCACCTACACTGCCCCCCGGTAAGGGCCTCCTCGTTTCACAGAAGAGGAACCAAGGCTTGGGGGTGCAGGGGTCAAAACAAATACCAGCAGGGCCAGTGAAGAGCGGCCCGTGTCAGACCAGCCCTGTGACCCCGAAAGCCTGCAACATCGCCCCCCCATTCTACTTTATTTCTAGGCCCCAAACAGCCCTTGAATTTCATGAGGGCATCTGCCTGATTTTTGAGGCACCCACACCATCCTGCTTCCACATCTGCCCCCTTCTTGGCTACTCATTCTCTCGGCAACAAACTCCTATTCACCCCTCAGTACCCCACTCGGGCAGAATATCCCCCTGAAGCATCTATGCCTTCCCAAGATGGCCTGAATTGCAGTGCCAGCTCGAACCTGCCTGTTCCTGGCTCGTGCTGATCACGGTCCCATGGACAGTGTGGCTGTCCTGAGGACTAAGTCGGAGATTACCTGGGCCCATGGCGCCCCCATGACCCGTGACAGCCATCACTGTCATCAGGGCTCCTGGCCTGCCACTCCACACGAGCACTTGAGGGTGGAGGTTGAGGGTCACTTACTCGGCGCTCAGGAAGCATGGGGAACCCCACGTTTACATCTGTCCACTGAGTTTGCTCTGTGCCGAGTGAGTGGCCGTGAAGCCCTACAACCTCCCAGGCAGGGCAGCACCCACAGCGTGGGGCCAAAATAATGCCTCGGCCCCCTGCGGGCAGGGTGCGTCCACAAGCTGTCCGCACCTCTAGGAAGTTAACGTCTTAACCACACCTTCTTGGGCATCCGGTAAGAGGACAGCAGGACCAAGTGATTTCCTCAGGGCTCTTTGTTCTCCGGATGTGCAGGTGTGAGCTTGGCCGGATCCAACGGTCAATTCAGCAGCGAGGACCCCCCCCCCCCGATCCCTGCCAGTAATGACGCTTCTAGCTCGGATGAGACTGTAAAGACCCAGTGATGGGGTGTGGCCAGCCTATCATGATGCCAGGCTGTCGGTTTTGGGAAAATTGTAGTGTTACAGACACGCACACAGCATACAAACACACACGCACATACACATACCTGCGTGCATTGCACATACACGCACACACACGCACGCACCAATACACACCTGTATGTGCACACGCACGTATATAATTTCTAGTAACAGTGACACAGAGGTCACGCTCGTTCCACTGTCCGGCACCCGGCCATCATTTACTCAGAAATACAGAATTCGGGAGCGCGTTGGGAAAATCCGCGGGTGTCATCCGTTAGGAAATATTTTTGAGAGTAACTGGAAGCATTATTTGTAACTAGCGCAATTGTGCATCGGTGTTTAGGCGCCGTGTTCCGAGTGGGCCCAGGGTGACCGCGTGTCAGAACGTCACGCTTGTTCCAGGGGGGCAACCGATCATCTGCACCAACGTTTCTGCCCGGAGACGTGGGCGTGTCTTCCAGGCTGAGGCTGCACGGGTCTGGCATCGATTTTCGCCAGATTTTGTTATTATATGTGTCTCACAGCTTTAAAATAGTAGCAAATATGTGCAATTTATTTAAACAACACTAGGGGAAATTAACGCCATGCAAGCTCGTCCTCAGCAAATGAAGATAAAGCAGTTCCAAAAAAAAAAAAAAAAAAAAAAGCAGCTTTATGAAAACTCTTTAAAACCCCGAGCCTGAAACACAAAGGACTCAGGTGAGCATTCTGCCTGCTGGCGCCCAAGCCTTGCCGGTGGGGCAGACCTGTGTTCTCTGCACCGTCACTGGGGGAGACATCGGGGGAGCCACAGATGGCCAGCACCCCCTCCCCCGGCTGTGCTTGTGGCCGGGGCTCCCTGGCATCTCGTGCACGGCTCCCAAGTCCGGCAGGCTGCCCTCAAGCCGACACGCCTAAGAACAAACACTAACCCTGTCCCTCCTCCCGGGGCAGGTGCCCGGGGACAGGCGAACTATTTAGCTGCGAGCTGAGAAGCCCCCAGACCGGGCTGTGGAACACATCAGTCACCTGGCGGCTCCTTAACACAGACTGCAGGCAGTTCTGCGGGAACGCTGACTCCTGCTGCGCCTCCGCACACGTGACTTGAGGACGGGTAAAGGGGATGTGACCTCCAGGCAACGAGACCCACGAGTGAGGGGTGGCACTCAGCCAGGGGCTCCGGTCTTGAGGTCTGACTCCCAGGTTCAGATCCTGTCCCTGCCCACTGAGTGTGTGACCTTCTGAAGTGACTCGGCCTCTCTGAGGCCCCCTCTGTGCCTCCCTAGGAAAGTGGGCTTGAGGACACGTCCTGCTGAGTCGGCGAGGGGAGTTCAGGCAGAGACCGCGAGGGACGCTCACGGCCCACAAGGCGGCAGCTACTCATGTGGGCAGGGAAGGCAGTTGTCTGTGCCCGGGCTGTGAGGGGACCGTGTGTGGCCAGGACCGTTCTGAAAGCGGTTCTGTGGTTCTCTGTGAAGCTCACGGAGGAAAGTAAGGATGCAGCCCCATCGCTGTGTCATCCTGAGAGCCGGAAGATGAGTCACAGCAGCCATTGGTTTGACGTGAACAGAAGTCAAGGCCCCCGGGGACGTGCACACCTCGTGTGGCCCCTCTCCGATGAAGGTGGGGAGTGGTGGACGAAAGGCTTGTGGTTTTAGTTGCCTCAAACACTCGACTGCAGGAGCTCGGGCCGGGAGTCCGCTGGGGCCTGGGGGGCGTCCCAGAGGGGTCTCTCCTTCCCCTGTGGCTTGTCCACGTGGCATTGCCCGTGGATTCGGGAAGAGTTTACCTTTTCATCAAGTAGGCAGTTTTGTCCACATGTACTTAACTTATTTCTATGCAGTTATTTTGCAAAAAAAAAAAGTGGGCAAGGTCCTGGGTCCACAGACGGCAGTGCTCAGACCACCCAGGCCCATCTTGCTGGCAGAGGGTGGGACCCGCCGTGGCTAGAGGCGGGTGGACTGTGGCCAGGTGCCGTGGGCTGTCCTATTCCAGGTCTGTCTTTGCCTTGCGAGCCGTGATGTGCAGCTGGCTCCAAAGCAGAGTCAGATGAAAACAGTGCCGGGGCACCCGGAAAAGGAGCAAGGAGGTGGCACACCCAGAGACACCGTGCGTACTCGAAGCTCCGCACAGACGCCGGGTGCACGCGTGAGGGTCGCAGACACCGCGTGTGTATGTGAAGCTCTGCTCTGGCTCCTTTAATTTAGAAATTAATATAGAAACTTTTTAATATAGAAAGTCATACATGTTGCAATATTCAGAAATATAGAAAGGTAAAAGGAATAAAGTAAACTTGGGGAAAGCTCCCTGGTGAGCAGAGAAAACAAAAGTTTACATTTTGATGTTTCCTTCCGGTCTTTTCTGTGTCCTTACACACACACACACACACACACACACACACACACACAAATAGGGACTTGTGCTACGTTTATACTCTGTTGCCAGTCTCCACTTACATTATTTGATGGACATTCGTCATGTCCCCGTCTCCAAAGGGTAGCTTTTAATGACTCTGTAATATCCCAAGATACAAACATAGCATTCTGCATTTGACTACAATTTAGGGGCGCCTGGGGGGCTCAGTCAGTTAAGCGTCCGACTTCGGCTCAGGTCATGATCTCACGGTTCGTGGGTTCGAGCCCCGCGTCGGGCTCCGTGCTCACAGCTCGGAGCCTGGAGCCTGCTTCGGATTCTCTCCCCCCCTCTCTCTGCCCCTCCCCCACACGCGCTCTGCCTCTGTCTCTCTCTTTCTCTCTCAAAAATAAATACACATTAAAAAAATGTTTTTGCCTATTATTTGCGGCTATCAGATCTCCAGAGGTTTTTTTCCGATTATTTTGATTACTTGATGTATATATAATATCCATAATATTATTACAAAAACATCTGCAGTGAACGTTTTATATGGAGATGTTTGTTTGCATGTAGTGTTTTGGGGACAGATCTCCAGCTGTGGAGCTACTGGGGGGTTTTTTCCTAATTTTTTTTAATTGATGTACAGCTGACAGCAAGGAGCATTTTTGAGGCTGTTGATGGACTGGCCCAAAGCAGCAGAAGGCTGTGGTTAGCCCGCAGCAGCATCCGGTCAGGGCTCAGCCACCATCCAGTCCCAGTGGCTGCCCCATAGGCAGGGGCTCTGATGGCTTTAGTTGCCATAGCAACCCTCTGAAATCAGTGTTGTTATTGCCAGCCCCGTTTTATAAAAGCAGCTGGAGTTTGGAGGGACAGAGCGAGTCGCCCAGAGTCAGTGGACCTTAGGGTGCACATAGACACAAGACACCGGGTCTGCCTAACGCCGGCTCCAACACCCTCAAACACCGCTTGAGCCGACTAACACGGCACAGTGCACAGGACTGAAGATCCATTCATTTAATCTTGTCAGTGTGATAGGTGAAGAGAGTACGTTACTTCAGTTTGCATTCATTTGATTAACGGAAGGTGTGAACATTTTTAATAAGCTTACTGATTTTTTATTTTGCCATGACTTTCTATTCCTGTCCTTTCCTGTTACCAAAAAGATTTAAATTTTTTATTGATTTGTAGGAACTCTTTATATAGTGAGACTCTCCATCCTTTGACAGATTTGTTGTAAATCATGTTTACCGGGGTTATCAACTGTGTTCAGGGTGTGTTTTCGTAAACAAGAACTTTAAATTAAACTGTGTCTTCCAGGACGCCTGGGTGGCTCAGTCAGGTAAGCGTCCAGCTTCACTCAGGTCACGATCTCACGGTTTGTGAATTGGAGCCCCGTGCTGGGCTCTGTGCTGACAGCTCGGAGCCTGGAGCCTGCTTCCGACTCTGGGTCTCCCTCTCTCTCTGCCCTTTCCCTGGTCCAACTCTGTCTCTCTCTCTCTCTCTCTCTCTCTCAAAAATGAATACACATTAGGGGCGCCTGGGTGGCGCAGTCGGTTAAGCGTCCGACTTCAGCCAGGTCACGATCTCGCGGTCCGTGAGTTCGAGCCCCACGTCGGGCTCTGGGCTGATGGCTCGGAGCCTGGAGCCTGTTTCCGATTCTGTGTCTCCCTCTCTCTCTGCCCCTCCCCCGTTCATGCTCTGTCTCTCTCTGTCCCAAAAGTAAATAAACGTCGAAAAAAAATTAAAAATAAATGAATACACATTAAATAATATTAAAAAAATAAAAATAAATAAATAAACTGTGTTTTCCCTTGTGATTTTTTTCCCCATTCTTCCATTGCTTGATTTTTTCCCCCTAACACTTAGCCACTTTCCCAAGCATCATCCAGTCTCTCTGTGTTGATCTAGGACAGAACAGATTCTCTGAACAGATGCCTTTTCCTCTGCGCAGAACTTAACCAGACTTCTTTGACTCTTCTCTCCCCCCTCCGACTAATGCTGCAGAAAGGGAAGCCGAGTGCAGGTCTGGACGCCTCTCAGCCTCCGAATGACACGCTGTTGCCGTGGCCCCAGCACCAGAATGCCAACGGGCTGAGGAGACAGAAACGAGACTGGGTCATCCCACCCATCAACGTGCCGGAAAATTCCCGCGGGCCCTTCCCACAGCAGCTGGTGCGGGTAAGTGGAGACCCCTCCTGCTGGCTGGGGAGGGTCTTAGCTCAGTGCGTCCTCTCCTCCGGGATCTTGCAGGTGAGTCTGGCGGGCTTGTCCTGGAGCGGGAGCATGGGATGGTCTGCACTCGGTGTCCAAGAAGGTCAAGGTGGTAATGAGACGGCACGAGACAGAGATCAGAAGGGCAGCCTCGTCCTCCAGGGAAGGGGGGTCCGGCCGGACTTGGGTCGGCTCGCCTGTGCTGATGGAAGGGGGCAGGGTGGCGACTTGGGCATGGCCTTTGTCCTCTGACACCCTTCTTTGCTCACACTCTTTTCCAATTACGACTAAGACGCTGGATGGTGGAAAGACGGCGTGTCTGTGCTGGGGATGACGGTGGCGGTGGGAAGTTCCGGAACTTGGGACGGAGACTGTGACCCCAAATTCGGGGCTTTTGCATCCCTAGTGGGGGGTAGGGCTCCTGCAGTGCACGAGCTCCCGGCCCCCTCCCCAAAGGTGCTTTCCCTGGGAGAAGGGAAGAAGTGGTTCTACAGATCCTGTGTTTCAAAATCAAGGCCATCAACTAGCACTTCCTCCTTCCCTTGGAGAAAGTTGCAACCCAGTGCGGGCAATACTTGGGTAAAACGACAGTGAGGATCCGGTTTAGCGCCCCATCGTTGGGGAGCGCCTCACCCCACTGGGCGGGGTGTTGCTACGGGTGGCCTTCCTTCCGGGGGGCTGCTGAGCCTGTCCTGTCTCCTGCACCCACGCAGGGAGCTGGGCTGTGCCTTTCAAATGCAGACACGGAGCAGAGCAAGGCAGCGGGCCCACGCAGCCGATGCCCCTCCACACGGGCCATGGCCGCGGTGCCTTGTTCATCCCCAAGCACCAAGCCCCTAAAACCCTCAGAATTTCCTGCCCCTTGAGAGTGCTGGAGTTGTCTTTTGTCATGTTAATGTGACTTTTGGAGAGTCCCCTAAGGACTGGGGACTGGTTGCCGGTTGCCAGGGGAACCGACTCCGAGAGGGGAGACTTTACTTTCAGCCCTGCCCCCCAAACGCCTGGGACGGGGAGGGGCTGGAGGTCAAGTCTGTTGCCAGTGGCCAGTGACTTAATCAACCAGGTCTGTAATGCAGCGTCCATAAAAACCCCCGAGGGACAGGGTGTGGAGAGCCTCCTGTTGGTGGCCCGGGGAGGGGCAGGGAGCCCGGCATGTCCGCATCTTACCCATCGGGGGTTCCTGAGTTACACTCATTATGACAGTCTAGCGAGTAGACTTGCTCTGGGCTACAAGGGGGTCGTGGCAGGCCCTCTGGGTGGGAGCCGCGATGCGGGACTGAGCCCCTCCCTGTGGGACGGACACCTGCTGTTTTCGCAGCCCGCGTCAGAATAAACTGTGTCAGTTAAACTTCAGACACCCCGCCGGTGTCACAGGATTGCTTGGTGGGGGGGCCCCCCACCCTCAGGGGTCAGAAGTGTGGCCTGTGTTGCAGGCGCGTGAGGGCACAGGAGGGACGCGGGACAGTCTTTCCACTCGTGGGGAGAAGCCACCCTCTGACCTCAGTTCCCCCTCCCCCGTGAGACGGGGAGCTCGAGCTTTCCAGAGCCCCTCCTGCCCTTGAGTGTCCTGAGTGTTGGGAGGTCCCTGTGATGCGGGCACAGACTTGAGCGAAAGAAACACTCAAGACGTGAACCCCAACCTGGGGGTGGAGTCCCAGGATCCCGTGTTCAAGGTCAGTCTGCCAACCCCCGGCCACCGACAGAATGAGGGTGCTGATGACTTAGCTCTGTGGCCCCCACGTGCGTGCGCCCTCTCCGCCCTCTCTGCCCTCGGGGACCCATGTCTGACCAGCACTCGTCATCCGCCCACCTAGTGTTTTTTGTCAGGGATTCATCTTTAATGTATATTATGCTAAGAGGAGACTTTATTTGCGGTCACGGTTGGAAAGCTGGCATTGGTGGCTGCGAGGAAGGCTGACCCTGAGGCTCGAGACTCGAGACTCGCAGAAGGCAGAGAAAACACAGCTGTTGGTGTCTGGCTGTGTAATTGTCAGCCTCAGAGCCTGGAGGCCGCCTGGGACTTGTTTCTAAGGGAGGCGAAGAGCAAATATCAGCCTTCCAAAGAGGCCGTAGTACCAGCAGCTTCCTCTTGAAGGTCATCAGGATGGAAAGCCAAGTGGAAGGGGAGCCGGCTTGCCGTTGTGTGGTTCAGTCTTACTTACGGCCTCGTGCTTTGCACTGCTCAAAGATCAGCTTGGCAGGAAGCAGTTGCTCTGACTCAGGGGTCGCCAGACTTTTCTGTAAATAGCCATTTTAAGCGGCCAGCCAGGTTCGGGTTCAAATACTCAGCTCTTTGCGGTACGAAAGCTGCTGTAGGCAACGCGTAAACTATCCCCGTGTCTGTCTTCCAATGAAACCTTATTCACAGAAACAGGCACTGGGCCACATGTAGCCCAGTTTGACAAGCGCGCATCCAGCTTACCTCCCAGCATCTGGGAAGCACCCTGGCCCACCTCCCCGGCACTTGGCGGGAAGCTTATAGTGAGCGCGCGCCCTTGTGATGGGTACCGAGGGCCCTGGTCTGCTCACGCGCCGCAGGTGCACGCGTGATGTTGTGCGTGCATCCTGGCACTTCTGGAATGTTCTGCTCTCCTGGCTTTCAGAGTTTCTCAGGTTAGTGGTCCTAGTAGGGACACACGACTCTTTCCTCCTCTGCGCCCATCCGTACACAGGCTGTGAAAGGTACTGTAGGTGGAGAAAGCCACTGAAGGCGGAGCCCCCGACCCGCGAGGACCCCCAGGGCCTGTCCCCTCCTGGATGATGGAGAAGAAGACACTTCTGTACTTTCTACCCGAGGGACCCGCCGTGGTCTCGGGGGCCGGTCAGTCATAGCTGGAGGCAAGAGTAGCCAAGTCTCCCCCGCCGGCCGAGCCTTCGGCTCCCACACGGCCCGTGGATGCATTGATGGGGGAGGGGGTTGGTCACAAGGACATCTGTGTGCTCTGATGGGGGCCGCAGCATCCCAAGGACCCCCTTGCCACTGACACGTCTAACCTGGACCTCGAGGAAGGAAACGGGAACAGGGCCTCAGGTGTCTGCCGAGAAAAGCAGGGAACCGGTGGCACCAGCTCAACCTCGCTGTCCCCTGGCCCGCCCCGTGGCTGTGCTTTTGAGCAAATTTGTCCTCCGCTCCGCGGACACCCTGGCGTGTCCAGCAGCCCCCATAGGGAGGGCCACCTCCATGCTGGGCACGGCCACTCCAAAACAGGCCACGAGCTGAAGGATAGGGTGTGGGTTAGTGTTAGCTGACTGCTATCAAGGGCATTCCCGGAATTTCAGAACTGAACACAAGACAGGTTATTTCCTGCTCCTGTGAAGGTGGTTTGGGGGAGGGGGGCTCTATACCACGGTCACTCGGGGCCCCGGAATGAGGGCTGCAGGACTGGCTAGGCCTGGCCGTAGCAGGCACTGATTTTGCCTGAATTCCACTGGCCGAAACCAGGTGTGTGGCCGTGCCTTATCGCAAGGGACACGGAGAAACAGGGGCCAGCTGTGCAGGGAGGGAAGGGGATGTGCGTCTCTGCCCCCGGAAGGTTCCCCTGTGAGAGCACGTGTGTCCTTTCGTCTGTGACGCCTCCCCTGTGCCAGGGGGACGGGACGAGGGGTGGCCTGACGAGAGGTCAGACCTGACCCTCCAAGCCTGGTCTTCGCCCCACGGCCCCCCTTGCTTTCTCCACAGCACTGAGTACCACGTGACTTCATGATTGCTACTTACGCATCTGAGCACAGGCCTCCCGCGCCTCTAGTGTTGTAAACAGCAGGCACTACGTTCATTGAATGAGTGATGGAAGCAAAGCCCAGTGGGGGGCGCTGTCTGGGCGCCCAGCGGCTCACACACCGTGGAGGCCGGGGCACCAGGGTCCCGGCAGAGATCTCGGCCCCTCCTGGTGGGCCTTCAGAGTTTCTTGACTGATGGTGGAGTACTTTCCGCGGAACGGAATCCCAAGCCGAGCTGGGATCTTATGGGGAGATGCATCCTCAGCAGATGGAAAACAGAATCTCCTTACAGTTTCTGTAAGAGATTTGTCTTTTCCAAGTGCACGCCCAGTGATCATGTCAGAACTCGGGGCAGAAGCACACACACACACGTGTGCACCCGTGCCATCCCACGTGATAGCACACGCGTATGACACCCACACTCTCATGTGCTCCCTTCCTGCCTCCCTCCTCCTCTCGCTCCCTCCCTTCCCCCCATTCAGCTCTTACCTAGCCCAGGCAGGGGTTTGGGGAGGCTTCCTGCCCCCGTCCCTGTCTGCAGGACGTTGATGAGTTTCCTGTCCCTGTTTTGGGGGAAGTTGCTCCAGAAAGAAGCCCGAGTCCCAGCAAATGTGAATACAGCTTGATGGGGCCGGGAAGCCAAGCGAGGAGCACTTTGAGGTTCAGCTGGGATCAGCTGCAGTTGTGTGCTCATTAAGGCATTCCATTCTGATAAAATATGCTAAATGAAAAACTGGGCAGGAGAGAAGCAGGCAGAACGTTCTTCCCCAAAAGCCTCTGTTAATTACAGGCTTTTTCCTTGGAAGGACTAGCATTAGTTCTGCGATGCAGGGAGAATGAATAAGCGACTTGGGTGGAGGAGAACCCTGAAAAGGGAAGGCTGGCCACGATGGGCTGGGCCGCCAGGAGCGGGGAGTGTCTGCGGCACAGTATGGAAGCGTTCCTGCGGGGGTGCCCACCGGAATTAGGCTGCCGTCTAAATTTAAGTGGGGAGGGGAGAGCAGCCACATCACAGAGGCAGCACTCGGACGCTCCGGGCTGTCCCTGCTTCAGAGCCGAGGGGGGGACGCTCGCAGGCGGGCTGATCCCCTGGGAAGCCGGAGACCCTGTGTTCTGGGAAGGGGCAGGAGGGGATTTTCCCTGCTCCTGAATCCCGGCTCTGGAAGGGACGGCTTGGGGCCAGCTGAGGTGCCCAGCACCGTGCAGGCACCGGAGATTCAGAGGGAGAGGACTAGAGCGCTTTCCAGCTCCGAGGGCCTGCGGGCAGGCCGCCTGCTGCCCGTCATTCAGAATTTGGTCCCTTCGCTACCGCGGTTGGGATTCCTTCATGTGTACCTTCGTGGAGGGTTCTGAAAAGCCACTTGCTTTTCTAGCGTGTGTGTTAGGTTTGACTTCTGGCAAGATTCGGAGTGAGGATAAAATCAGACTTCTAAGAAGTCTAATAAAAATTCAGAACTTGTTAACTTGAGAGGTTGTCCGGGGCAACTGTAGGAACCCGCTCAGGATGATGAGGAAGAAGGCTGTGCTACCGGGAGACGCGTCCTTCAATTTCAGAAGTCGGTATTTTAACAGACAGCAGCTCGTGCAAACCTGTCCTCGGAGCAAGGCCTGGAAAGGAGATCGTCACATAATCGCTTAGCACAAAGGGTAGCCACGCGGCGAAGGTGAGAGATGAGCGGGAGGCCGTTTCTAGAGCAGGGAGCTCACGAGAGCACGGCTGCAGGGGGCTCAGAAGGACTGCCAGAATCCGCGTCCCACCTACCAGCCCAAGAGAGCTGAGAAGACCGGACCGGTTCGCATTTTCCAGGATAAGTTTGGCTCCCGTTCTGTGCACAGGTGCCACATTGCTTCATATCCAGCCACAAACATTTGCTGACCTGTGTGGATGCAGATGGGTGGGGTCTCTGCAGAGCTCAGTGAGCGATGTGTCCTGGGCCAGGGTCGGCACTGTGAACGTGTGAGACAGGGACACAGAGAGTCACCCCATATCCGAGCCAGGGTAGGCCCTCCATAGATGTTGATCAGATGCATGAATGCATTTGATGGGACCAGCTGAAGTCTGACTCCGTGTTATCCTGCGAAATGTCTGCTGGGTAACCTTGTGGTGTGGTCATCACTGCGTTCCCCTAGGAACCTAGTTTCTGGCTCTTGGAAGGCATCCGTTCATGTGTGAGTGACCAAGCGATCATTATTCACCGTCTCACGAAAGTCAGGTGACCCTTTAAAACGTGGCATGTGTGTGTTTCCCCCCTTCTTCTGTTCCCTCAGCCTCCGAGACAGGGTCTCACTCCTTAGCATGTCTCACAGGACCTCATGGTCTGACTCCGCTCCTTGGAACACCCGACTACAGCCACGCTGGGCTACGTGAAGATTGGTCACACCCTTGGTTACCTGGACTCCTGCATACGAGCCCTTCCCTCAGCCTGGAGGACTTTCTCACTGCACCTGACGCTCCCCAGCCTGGCCCCTCCCTGCCTCCTCTGAGAATACCCCGCTTCCCAGGACCGGCACAGGCCCTCCCACAGGGGGCATGGCAGCCCCATTGCCTGCCACTGTGGCAGAGTTTCTGACACTGTTTTGTCAGTGATTATTGACCTGTCTTTCCCACTAGACATAAAGGTCCTTGAGGGACAGTCCGCCTGTCAAGCACAACCTTGGGGACAAAGTAGGTGTCATTAAGGACTTATCCAATGAGTGAATGACACAGCTATTGTGCCCATCTCTACTGGTTAGCCTTTCATGATCATTTTGAAGATTGTTAGGTTCAATATACAATCCTTGAAAGTAATTACTTCGGAAGTTCCGCTTCTGGTGATGGTAAAGTAGCGTATGTCAGACTAACACTTCTGAAATAACAATCATAAACTCGGCAAAAAAGAAGTCTGCAACTATTTGAAGTTGCTGGACAGTGGTCAGTAGCCGACAGGAACTGAAAGGAGGAAACAGCACTGGGCGAGATCTTGTTTATATGACTTTCCCTCTGAGATCACTCCTCATCCTGCCATCAACAGGCAGCTAGCTCTCACACAGGAAACCAATCTCGCCGGTCAGAGGGGTCGGAAGATGGGGTTTAGAACTGACAAAGCAGCGGAATGTGAGGGGACCAATCCTGTAAGACGTGTAGCCACAGATGGAGACTCTCACATCTGCTTATAACTTCTGCCTAGCCAGGGAGCTGTGCGTGTGGGAGGGAGACTCCAAAGAACCCAGCAAAAAGCAACAGCAAGAAGATCGAAAGAACTGAGCGGAAGTTTCAACTGCTGTCTCCTGCAAGGGAAACAGATTTAGATTTAGGTCCAGCCGAGTTAACTCCCTGCCTTAACAGAAATGAACACCCTTCAGAGAAAGGTAACAGAACCAGTCTGTACAATGGATCATCGACAATGACCAATACGCAAACAAAAATTACTAGACATATCCCCAGAAAATAGAAAGAAAAGAGAGAAAGAAGACAAAATGTAACCCATAATTAAGAGGGAAAAACTGCCCACAGAATCTAACTCTGGGATTACTATGTTAAAATTACCAACAAGACTCTTGAAATATCTTGTGCAGATACGTTCAAGGACTCAAAGGAAAACACAGTCAGAACGAATGAATACATGTGGAACCAGAGCAGAAAAAATGAAAACTAAAAACAGAACCAAATCGAAGTGGTGAAGCTGAAAAGTACAATATCTCTAATAAAAACTTGCTGGATGGGCTTCCAAGCGGATTGTAGGTGGCAGAAGGGTCACTACATTTAAAGATAGGCCAGGGGGTCTTGGGTGGCTCAGTCGGTTGAGCGTCCAACTTCGGCTCAGGTCGTGATCTCGCAGTTTGTGAGTTTAAGGCCCACATGTGGCCTTCTGCTGTCACCACGTGGAGCCCGCTTCAGATCCTCTGTCCCTGTCTCACTATGTCCCTCCCCCACTCGCAGTCTCTCTCTTTCTCAAAAGTAAATAAAACATTTTAAATAATTAAAGATAGATCAGTAGAAATCACCTAATCTGAAGAATGGTAGAAACCTGAAACACAAAATTTCAGCTGGATAAGAGAAGCAAACTTACAGAGAGCCAAGAAATCTATTGAACCACAAGTAGGATAAATACAGAGAAAGCCCAATCTTGATCATTAGTCTAACTGATGAAATTCAAAAACTCGAGAGAAATCTTGAAAGCAGAGGAAGAGACACAGTCTGTCAGAGGGCAGGGGCGGCGAAGGTTGGCTTCTCTTTCGGAGGCCACTGGGCAATGGAAGGCCATTTTCAAGTTGCTGAATGAAGAAAACTATCAACCAAGAATTCTGTATCCAGAAAAAAAAAAATGTCCTTCAAAATTAAAGGTGGAATAAAGACATTTCTGATAAGCAAACTGAGGGAATTCATTACCAGCAGACCCACAAGAAGTGGTAAAGAATGTTCTTCAGGCTGAAAAGAAAGGACAAGGCTGGAAATTTTTTAGATCTGCAGGAAGGGATGGGGAGAACAGGAAAAGATACACTTGGGGGATAATATTTTACTGAAACGACAGCTGACTGTTTAAGGCAAAGGTGTGGGGCTGTATTGTGGGGTTTGTAATTCATAAGAGCTAAAGAGAAGGTGGCATCCACGGCTTTGTCACCGGAACGGAAGGAGCCGTTGACTAAAGACGTGACTCCAGGGGAGTTCTTAATGACCTGGAGTCACGTTCTCCTGGAAACTCTGTGACTCCTCCCGCCGTGAGTCCCGGTGGGAACTGCCACTTCCCCAGCCCCCCGTGGGGGGGGCTCAGGCCCTGCCCCCCGCCCAGCCCGGGTTCCAACAGCACGGCCCCAACACAAACACACCACCCGAGACCCTTCCACAGCAGCCGTCCAGCCTTCCTGTAATTACACATCGTGTGAGACCTGAAGGGAATTCACACTGTCCTTGCTAAAGCCCGAGGGACGTGAAGAAAGCAGCCGTCCACCGACTCAGCGGCCTTGGGTTCTGTGATTTAATCAATCGCGCGAGAGAACCGTGCAGATCCTTTGTGTCTACCGTTCCCTCGTCGGAGCAGAAAATGTTCCCTTTCTTGAATTGCTTTAATGGCTATATTTATGCAGCTGAAAGATCTGGAAGAAACGGAAGTAGAATCAAATCACTGCAAACGCTCCGATAATTTATTGGAGAATATTTAATTAGAATATATTAATATTTTAGATCTCCATCATTAGTTTAATATTCAGAGATTTGATTTAGTCGTTGAATTGCTGTAGCGCCTTGTGCGGGTGGGTGTTTGGGGCAGGCGCTCTGAGCACCTGCCACAAATGGAGAGTCACAGCGGGGCTCCCGCCGAGTAGGACTTTTGCCATGGCCACCAGGCTCGAGTCTGCAGACCAGACATCATCTGCAAGTGTGGGCACGAGCTGGGAGTTCCGTTGGGCCTCACTGTGGAGGCCAAAGAGGAGGTCGGGCCGATCAGCGCTCAGAATATTCTGGAACTCAAGGAGCAGTGTCCAGCAATGGTGGGAGGAGGTGGCTGGGCAGGTGAGGGCTGCATCCCACCTGGCTGGCAGGTCTGGTTCACTGTTCCTGTTCTCACTTACCTCCAGGACAATTTAGTTGTTACCAGGGAAACTCCCCTGTCCCCTCTGGCTGCCCTGGGGCTACCGTAGGGTGGGGCTGGTCCTCCAACAAGTGCCAAGAGGGGGTCGAGTCCTCAGAGTATATTGGGGTCAGGCTGCTGGCGGCCCTCTCCTGGAAAAGGGTGTCCTTCATTCTGGTGTGAAATGGTGACAGTAGGTCGCGGGGAAGGTTATCTGTTCATCCATCACACGCTCATTAAGCTTTTACGTACAACCTGAACGCCCATTCTGTGCTGTTCAGGTGCAGAGGGTACACAGAGAATGGATGAGACAGAGTCCAGCCACCCTGGAGTTTACGTTCAGGGGAGAGAGATAAGTAAACCAACTATTAGGGGCCAGAGGGTGTGGGGCACAGTAGCAGAAGAATCATGGTGCTGCAGAAGGGAAGAGATTTGAGCAGGGGGAACAGCAAAGTCTTAGAGGAAGAGCCAGGAGGTCAGAGTGGCTGAACGGAGACAGCCAGAGAGAGGGGGAGGGTGAGCAGCCAGCTTGGAGAACCAGAGGTCCAGGTCCTGAGTGGGGCGTGTGACTGTGGGGGGGACTTGTTTTTCTCTGAGACCCAAGGGGTGATGGGATGAGGCTTAGATTGGCCAAGACTCCTCCGGCTGCCGCTCAGGGACCAGGCAGAGTGGCAGCGGCCGAAGGAGACTGCCTGGTGAGGGGGCCCCTGCAACGGCCAGCACCGAAGGGCGTTGTTCCACTGCCCTTGCTTGGCACGGTAACGGAGTTGAAAACCTCGACAAAACCTCTTTATTACGTTTCCATCTCAGTGAAATTCAAGATTTGGGATCTGCTGCTGCTGTGGGAGTAGCGAGACCCTTGGGCTCTCCCCGATCTGAGCCTGGACTTGAAGGGAAAGAGGCCACCCCTGTGTGACTCTCCACCCCCCCCCCATCCCTCCCTGAGATCCCAGAGCAGCGGAGGGCGCCCCCAGCCTGGCCCACGGTGGGTGGACCAGCAGCCCGAACCCGGTCACCTTGCAGATGCGTGTAGTGTGATGTAAGCGGAGTTCCGCGGAAACGTGAATTCGTTCCCAGCATTTACGCCGTGGAACATAGGGCTTCCGTTCCCTAGAGAAAAACCACACGTGAGAGTATTTCCTTGAACGCTCGGGACAGCCGCCGTCCACGAGCCCGTCCTGGGTGCAAGCGTCAGCGGGACCGGGAGCCTCTGCCCCTGCTTCGCTCACCGACAGTCCCGTGGGGCCCCTGTGAGCATCTGGGTCACGTCCCCCGGGGCCAGAGTGCACCGAGCAGCTCCGATGGAGCCAGCACATTCCTGGGAAGGACAGGGCAGGCCCGTGGGCACGGAGCGACACGCAGGTGCGGGCAGGACACAAGTGGGCAGGGGCCCTGGCCAGCCAGCACCTCGGGGTGGATTCCAGCTCCGCTTCCTGCCGGGCGGGGTGGGGGGGGGGGGGCAGGGATGTGGGCAGGAGCGCCCGGCAGCCACAGGAGAAACATCCCACTCTGTGTCTGACCTGGGGCTCCGGGCCGCTCCCCCATCCTGGGCAGGCCAGCGCCTGTGAACACCGGGGAGTGACATCCCCGCCAAGCCGCGGATTGGCCTGCGTGGCCATGTGGTGAGCCTGGCTCCGGGGTCAGGGCACGAGGATGGCACACTGGGAAGCGTGAGGGGCTGAGGCCGGCGAGCAGGGGCGAGGCACCCGTGCTTTAGGTTTGGGGGGGGCGGGGGCAGGGGTGAGGACGGGGCCTGGCGAGGAGACTGTTCTGCAGGGTCCCGCAGGGACCCCTGCTTCTGGGCAGGGCGTGCAAGACAGGCCGGGCTCTTCACGCTGTGCGGTCTGCCCTGCGGGGCGGCTCGGCCAGGGCAGCTCGGGGCCCGCCCCGCTGGCTCCCTGAAAGTCACCTTGGGACCGGCGCCTGCGAGGCGTGTCTGCTCCTCGAGTGGCCCTACGTCAGGGGTGATGCGGGGGTGGCAGTGGGGGCCTTGGCCCAGACACTCGTGACCCACAAGGCGTGAGAGCCTCCCTTGGACCTCGGGGTCCACTCGGTGGCCTCAGGGCCGTGGGGCTTCGGGCCCCAGTGCGCGTGTCAGGGCCATGGGGCTTCGGGCCCCGGTGCGCATGGTTGGGAGGCAGCCGCAGAGCACCCTCCAGAAGCCCAAGCCCCCAGGGCTGGGCCTTGCAGGGACGGAGCTGGGACAGCGTAGCACACAGGCTTTGTTTTCAAAGATGGCTGCGTGCTCGGAAGGGAACGGACAGCACAGGAGCGTGGCTGCAGGTGAAAACACGGGCCCCAGGTCCTTCTCCCGCGTCCCAGGCGCCACCCAGACATGGGGTCAGGAGCTGCCTGGGTGCCTGGAACAGGTGCTCCCTAGAGCCAAGGAGGAGACGGGCTGAAGGCTGCGTGTGCCCTCCTGGGGGTCCGGGCCATTCTCTCCCGCAGGAGACCCGCTCACGCTCACGATGATTGTTGGTGTTTCCTGGCAACTTCCTCTGGCTTGTACACAACCAGCATGGAGACAGCTGCCCTCACCAAGCTCTCGGCTTAAAGACCCAACTGCCACCCACAGAAAGGAGGGTGTGGGTCACAGGCTCGAAAGCCAAGCCAGTCGGAACGGATAGGGTCCAAGGACGGGTGGTGTTTGGGAAACCAGACCCACTCCAGGCCACAGAAGACGACGGAAAACCGTGCGCTGCTTTCTGGCCTCCCCAGTCACGCTGGGACAGCCACGCGTCTGCCCCCAAATGACGCCGGAGAAAGAGCCAGTGCTGGTGAGTCTGCTGTGACACAGTTCCTCTGTGCTTTGTTTGCCTCTGGCTGACAGTCCCTTCCCACAGCGGCTGGGTCTCCGGCCACACACCCGGGACTCGGGGACATCTCCGTACCAGCCGTCGGAAGAGGCCTCACATTCTGAGCACCTGCACAAAGTTTTTGGGCCTTCAGGCTGCTATTCGATTGAGTTTCCTGTTTGGTTTTGGCTTTTAGAGGCTTCACGGGCTGTAATTCTCAAGTGGAGAGGCTGATCTCATTTTCCCAAAAATGTGAGGTGATGAAGACGAGAAAAGGACTACGTCCTCGGTCTGTTAAAAGCAAAATTAAGCAGACAACTAACCAGCATCTCAGAAGAGTCCGGAGCCTTCCAGGCCCTCCAGGCTGGAGAAGGGAGGGTCCCTCCGCCTGGCCCCACCGCATGCTGATCACCTTTCCCCATAGCGCATCATGAGGACACGGGGGTATTCATTGGGCACCGGCTCTGGTCAGCATCGAGGTACAGCGGCCTCTCCATGGTCATGGTTCTGTCCTGTCCTCGAGAGCTAACACACTGGTGGTGGAGACAGACAAGAGGAGAGGAAACTGCCAGAAGATGGGCGGAACCACAGAGAAGATGAAACGCAGGGATGAGACAGACGGGGACAGGCAAGGTGGAGAGGAAGCAGGTGCTTTGGGTGGGGCGCGTTGGTGAAGACCTCTCCAAGAAGCCGCTGTTGAGCTCCTGCAAGACTAGGAGCCAGCTGTGGCAAGCTCAGGCAGGGAAAACAGCAAGTGCAAAGGTCCTGGGGTAGGAACAAGCCCGGTACACCCAAGGACTGGAAAAGTCTTTGCAGCTAGAATGGTGAGTGAGGACGGGTGGGAGGGCAGACCGGGAGGAGAGAAGGAGCCCAGCAGCCCCTCGGGCCCTCTGGACCAGGCAGGAGATCCAGCCCTTGCCCCACATGTTGAGAAGCCTGTAAAAACCCACCCGTGGTGGTCTGGGACGTGCTTTTGGGTGGGGGATGGAAGGTTAAGGACAAGAGCTGCGGCGGAGCCTCGGGAGGAGGGAGCCGGCCCAGGGGAGCGGCGGTGTGGGCCAGGCAAGGCCGGGGAGGTGCCTGGGGAGGAGTGGGGTGCCAGGGAGCCCAGACAGGCCGGAAGAAAGACTCCACACGACTTGATTAGGGAGTGGGGGGTGGAGACAGGGACACTCTCTGGTTCCCAGGGTTTCAGGCTGAGCCACCCGGGCACACCCCTGTCACTTGGCAGGGGAAGGGGTGGGGGTGTTACATGCAGTCTCCCGGGCCCGCTGTCCTCACTGTTCTGGAAGAAATGTGAGCCGCTCAGGCCTCTGCACCCCCGAGCATGTCAGGTGGGGTCTGTGCCTACGAGGGCCAGCATTTAGACAGACCCAGACCAGGGGCTCAGCAGGCCCTGAGGCTCCGGCACCATGAGCTGCCCCCACATCCCTCCCAGGCCCAAGGGGCCTCGGAGCTCTGAGTGGGCGTCTGAGTGCCCCCGGGATGCCCTGTGGGTGGTGCATTCCCTTGTCGCATCCCAACTCAGCCCATGCTCAGGCCCTGGAGCACTGAGGCCCTGGCGGCTGCCTGGGTCCCCTACTTCGGTTTTCTCCTGTTCCTAAGGAGTGGTGGCCATCGGCCTGATGGGACTTGGCATCCGGGCCCCTCCCTCCCTAGGTGGACCCGGCCAGCTGCCCCCAAGACGGGACCCCGCCAGCTCCGCTGAGCCCGGCCCCCGCCTGACCTGACTCCAGTCACAGGCCTCCCCAAGTGTCCAGCAAAGCCCTGCTGTGCACACGCTCGAGTGCACTTGTGGGCACGTGCATGCACACACACGCGCGCTCCTGGATTTCCACTTTGCCCCAGGGGATGCCGTCGATGACGTGACCCTCAGACCATGCAGTAAGCAGCAATACCATTTACTCCCAGAGGCAGGGACTGAGGCTCAGAGAGGTTGAGTGACTCATCCAAGGTCACACAGCCATGAGACAGCAGAGCAGGACGCCTACCCGCCCCACCCCTGTGCACTGACTGACAGCTCAAAGCCGCCCCGTCCCGGCCTGTGGACAAGGCCCTGTTGGTGGCCCGGCCGACTGTCACCTGATGCTTTGCCTGCAGCTTGGGGCTGCCCCAGAGGACTCCTGGTGTGGGCTCTCCACTCGGCTCCCCATCCTGCACCAGATTCTTGCTTCCTGTTCCCCTGGAAGGGAAATCCCACAGGAATGGACCAGGTCCCCCTCTCCCTGGGCCCCGCGCAGCCCCTGCTTGGGGGAAGGGAGGGTCTCGGGAGGCATGGGGGGGGAACCTCAGTCCTGGGTGGTCAAACCTGGGCGGGGCCGACCTTGAGGGCACCGCTTGAGTTACAGGCTGGGTGTGGGGGCTGCACAGGGGCTCAGCAGCCACTGCTGAGCTGAGTCAGGACGGGAGAACAAAGGGCCGCTGAGCCGACGCCGTTTGCCAGGGGCTTGTGCTAAAGTGGAAACTGTTCCGCCTCGCCGAGAAATTGAGTTTCACGCTGCTTTCCCGACGGTGACGAGCCTCACGCCTGTTCCGGCTTGCCACAAGAGCGCCATATGGTACCCGCTTTAGCGACTCAACGCGTGTCCCCAACGGGAGGGCCACCCTCCCTCCCGGCTGCAGGGGGGGTGGGGCCCCAGTAGGGGCCCGCGGGGGCCACCCGTGTGTCCTGTGCAGGGCTGACCCGAGGGCCCGGCCACCCTGGCGGACCGTTGGCCACACGAGTCCCTTCTCCATGCACTGGAAGGCCGCCAATGACCGTGCCAGTTAGAAGGGTTCACGGCACATGGAGTTCTTCCCGCGGAGTGTGGCCGTGCCCGGGGCAGGGGGCGGTCAGGAAAGAGGCCTGACCCTTGCGGCAGAAGGTACACGTGTGTGCTGCTTCTCCACAGCCCGGTTCTCAGTCCAGCAAGTTCTGCGGAGCTGTGACTGCACTGAAAACCAAAGGCCAGGGGCCGGACAAGAACGATACGGTGCTGGCCTCGCAGAGCCCCGGCTGATCAGGAAGGTCGGGCGGGCCCCTCGCTCCCAGACGGACGGTGTGCCCTCCCCGCGGCTGTGCTGGAGGAATGCGGGTGACGCTGGGGCTCCCACTCTGCCTTCGTCCCCTGCGGGTGTCAGTCCACCTGGGAGGCCGGAGGGGACAAAGCGTTTGGGAGTCCACGGCCCGTGTTTCCGCTCCCCTGTTCTCCCCGGCAGCCGGTCCCCAGCCAGCCGCAGCCAGAGTTCTCTGCAAAGCGCCCCTTTATCCCTTGGAATGCCCAGGACACATGGTTCATAAATGTCCCCTGTGATCTGAGCTCAAGCAGCTCTGCTCCCGGCCGGCCCCTGGGACCAGCCGAGCCGCACACACCCGCCGGCCCAGAGTCTGGGCCCCACGGGCGCCTCCCGCACCGGCCCAACCTCCACCTCCGCTTGAGGTGATCCTGCCTCTCACTCGCCCTCCGCCACCTGCTCTGGGGTGCATCCCTCCCTGGCCTCAGCCTCCCCTGGATGCATGGGTCCCAGCACCTCTCACCACAGACAGCCAGGAATGGGGTGGTGCCCCTCCTGCTCAGACCCCACGGCTCCTTCTCTGGTGCCTCGGTGCTATTCCACAGCAACAGGTCACAGGGCTCCAGGCTCCCAGTATCCCCTGCGCTGAGACCCTCTGCGGGTTCCCCGGGAAGAAAGTGACTCGTCAGACAATGCTGGCGTGGCGGTGCTGAGGGGAACCACCTGGAAATCAGACTGGATGCACCCCACACACCAGAGCACTTCATTCGGGCCCCTTGCTCCAGGGGGCGGGTGTTCGCGGATGCCGGCAGGCTGGACGGCAGGCCGGGTAAGCCGCCCGGACACCAGGGGCCCTGGACGGCCCTGGAGAGGACAGGCTTGAGCCGGACAGGGAGGCAAGGCCCCTGTGGCCTGGGGTGCCGGCCGCAGTCTCCCAGGGCGGTGGCCGTGTTTCCCAGGTCTGGCCGCTGCACAGCGCTGGGACCGCCCCCTCTGGCCCAGCTCTGTGTGTCATTGACTGCTGTCAGCGTTTCCTTGTGAAGCCCGCAGCCAATGACAATTAGCCCCGCTGACCCTGTCTCATTTGGAACCAGAGGCCAAGAGCTGACAACCGCTCCGTCACAATCAAGGGTCCCCTAAGATCGCACTGAAGCTCCAGGCCCTCCCCTGGGATCCCGCCGGGCTCCAGGCCCTCTTAAAGGAGATTTTCAAAGTTTTCCCCTTACGTTCCATGCATACTAGGGTCTCGTCAGAGCTGTGGGATTGAGGGTTAATTTTAGAGTTGCTACATTTATGATCAACTGTTACTTTATATTTAGCTCCTATAAATGTTTCTAAATAATCAGATAATATTCGAATACCTTAAATAAACTAAGTAACGGCCTTGTTGCTCTGATCTGGAAATCACATTTAAATGGCTACAGACTGGGGAACTTTACAGAGGCAGGTCCGTGTGCGCGGCTGGTTTCCGTGTGGATTCGGTTGACATCCACAGCTGTTTCACTCAGGAGTGGGGGGTGGAGTTAAATCTGTGTCCAAATGTAAAAGGATTATTTCCAATACTCCCACGAATATCAGGAGGATTCGAGCGAACTACAGTGTTCCTGAGTCAGAATTCTCTGGAGGCTTGTGGGGATTTCCCTTCCGGTTCCCGGCGACCCCACCGGCATCTCCGTTTGTGGTTTCGGGAGGGTGGCCGGCCAGCACACATCCATCCGGGCGGAACATCTGGGGCTGTGGTGTAAGCGGAGCCTGTGGGCAGGGGCTCGGAAGGTTCTGGCAGAGCCTTGGGCCTCCAGGCAAGGGCTCAGCAGGCCGAGGGCGTGGACAGTTTCATGGTGTGCCCACGGGGCACAGGTCTGCTGGAATTTCCTGTCTCACCTTGCCTGATCAATGAGCCCTTTAGGGACCCCAGGCCTCAGAACCTTCTGGCATGGGGGGCCTCACTGCTCACAGGTGGGAACCACCAGTGTCCCCTCTGTGGCCTCTCCAGGGCCCATCTGTGCCTCCGGCCTGCGTGTGCCTGGGTGTAAGCACAGGCCCGGCTCCGGCCCCCACACATCGTTGCTGGGACACCCGGGAGGGCCACTGACCGCGTCTTCTCACCCAGGCACTTGGGCATCGTGGGGCTAGGCCTGGTCGTCCGCGGGGGCTGGGAAAGCCCACGTTGCCATGTGAAGTTGGGCCTCGGAGCCCCTGCCCCGGGGAGATGGCGGCTGCCAAGGGCCTCGCTCTCTGTGGCTCTGAGTCCCCAGAGGCTGCAGCCTAGTTGCTGGCAGAGAGCAGAGCAGAACCCCTGCACCCGGAGATTGGGGAGCGGGCAGACAATCCTCCTGGTAGAGGGTTGGGGGTGTCTGCTGCAACCCATGGCAGGTGCGGTCAGAGCCACAGCCCTCGGAGGCCTGATGACTTAACCCTGTTCCCCTGCCCACCCCCCGCCCCGTGGTTCTGAAACACAGAAGAGGCTCCCCCTGGCTGCCTTGGTTTCCTATGGATGCTGTAACCACCACAAAATCAGTGACTTAAAACAGCCCACATTTACCCTCTGACAGCTCTGGAGGTCGGAGTCCGAACCCCGTCTCTATGGGTGAAAATCAGGGTGCCTGCAGGCGATGGTGGCCCTGCAGGCTCTCGGGGAATTGTTTCCCTATCTTCTCCAGCCTCTAGAGGCGCCGTCGAGCCTCGACTCGTGGCCTCTCCCCCATGGTCAAAGCCATCTTCCCTTCTCTGCTTGGTCCCCACATCTCCCCACCGCTGGAGCCAGACCCGCCTCTTCCTGTTTCGTAGGACCTGTGATTGCGTCTGGGGCCACCGGGTGACCCAGCATGACCTCCTCTCTCAAGGTCCTAAACTGTGTCTTGTCTGCAAACTGGTTTCTGCCATGTAAGGTGACATTCGCGACCGGCAGGGATTAGGGCCTGGGTGAGGGCCACAGGCAGCTCGTCAAATGCCCGGAGTGGAATGTCGCGGGACCCCTCTGAGCGGAGCGAGATAGAGGCTCAGATTTGGTCTCTGCCCCCTTCCCACCGGTGACGCCCTTCACCCTGCCTCCCAAAAGAAGGATGCCGACAAGAGCTAAGGTCTGTTAGCCCTCTGAGGAGCCAGACCCCTGCCGACACACCCCTGCTCTGTTTAAGCCCCTGCGGAAGGAAGGGCACCCTCTGACCTGCCTGTGATCCCCGCAGCGGCCCAGAGAGCCCAAGGTTCCCTCGCAAAGCACAGAGCTGGGCTTCCAACCCCGGGACGCCTGGGGGGCTCAGTCGATTAAGCATCTGGCTCTCGGTTTCAGCTCAGGTCATGATCTCACGGTTCATGGGATCGAGCCCCCCATCAGGGTCTGTACTGACAGTGTTGAGCCTGCTCGGGGTTCTCTCTCTTTCTCTGTCTGCTCCCCCCTAAAAGAAATAAACTTAAAAAAAAATCCACCCTGCAGCCATCCCTCTGAGTGTAACCGAGAACCTCATACAGGTTGGTCATGGCTGGCTAACTATGGAGGGGAACCAAAGTCCCCCAAATTCGTGGGTATGGCCCCATTATCCCTGCTTCTACTATCTCCAAGTTAGTTATAAAGAAATGAATTTCTGGGTCCTTGGGTAGCTCAGTGGTGATCTCACGGTTCATGAGTTCCAGCCCCCAAATCAGACTCTGGGCTGGCAGTTCAGAGCCTGCTTGGGATTCTCTCTCTCTCTCTCTCTCTCTCTCTCTCTCTCGGTCCCTGCCCCACTTGTTCTCTCTCTCTCAAATTCAATAAGCTTTAAAAAGAAGAAAGAAAGAAATTAATTTCTTCTGCAGAAGATTGCTTTGAAAGAAAACTTACTTGGGGGAGAAGACCAGCCTTCTCTTTGGGAGGGAATGAGAACTTACCTGGGAGAGAAGACCGGGAAGGAGAACTCGGAATCTGCTCCTGCCTTTCATTTGCTGCCCGAAGCTAATCGGCCACGGCGGCTCCAAGAGCGGCTGCCAATGAGACAGAGACGGAGAACGAGTGAAGTGAAGTCCGCGGAGGCACCTCGCACCCGGGACAGCGTGGGGGGAGAGAAGCTGGCTGGACAGAGATACCGCCTTGCTGGGGGGGGAGGGGGGACGGGACTGGTGACTGGACTGCCCACCTCCCAGGCCTGCCCTCATCTGGGCTCCGAGCACCAGCACTGGGGGCGGCTGGGGGCCACTGAGCGCCCTCCTCACCCACTCCGTCCCCTCCTGGTTGTCATCTCTGTGTAACATTCTGGCCGATTCCAGCCGAGAGGCGTTTTTTCATGACCCTGGCTGTCCGAGTCTGACATCCTCGCGTGAGGCAGCTGGGGAGGAGGGGCTGTGTCGTCACGGCCGAAATCCAAGTCCCCGGACAGCAAAGAGCCTCCTCTTGCCTCCACTGCCCACGCCCTCCGCCCCCGCCCTGCACACGCCTCACTCGTCCATCCGCGACGTGGCCGCCTGTGGGAGAGCCATCCCGGCTCCTCGGTGAGGCAGCCAACAGCGCGGGCCTCACCCCGCGCCCACGAAGGGCTTCCGGGTCCCCTCCGGGTGGCCCCACACAGGCCCCATCCGGCCTCCGTCCCGATGCTTTTGGACCAGCGAGGAGCCAACAGGCACTTGGCTAACTTGGTTAACGGGGCCCCAGACAGACGCACCCAGCCGATGCCTCCGTCCAAACCGGTTTCCCTGGGCTGGTTATTTCCGAGTCTAAAAACCCCTAATTCCGGGAGGCAGGCAGTATTTTAATGTAAGTTCAGTTCCCAAATGAGACCTTTTCATCCAACTGTTCAACGGTACTTGGAACATGAAACGCAACTTGATACACAGGAAGTAGCTTTGGCTGGAGGTGCCGGCTGTGATCTCTGCCTCCGCGAGGGCGCTTGTCCCTGGGGATGGAATCCCCCCAAATCAGGGGCGCCCTCCGCGCTGGCTCTGCTGGTTCCCGGGGGGGCGACATCCTCCGGCGACAACACGGCTTCGCTGCCCTGTGAGCCGTGGTTCCCCCAGATAGGGGGACGTGCCAGCCCCTTGCTTTGTCCCCGAGGAAGGTGCATCTCAAATGTCCCAGCCTCTGTCCAATCCTCGGTTATTAAACTCTCAAAACGAAAATCCGCTGTAAGAAAAGCTTCCGTTTCCAGTGGCCCTGCAGCTTAGCGAGCGCTCAAAGCTGGAAGCCCAGAGGAAGGGCCGCATGCGGTAGGGGCAGTGTCCACGAGGAAGGGCCCGCAGGCTCCGCTCTGCCCTGTGTCTCCAGCAGACATCACACAGGCAGCCGGGTCCGTGGGATTACAAACAATTGACACCTTTTGTCGGTAACACAAGCCTCTCATCCAGGGAGGTTGCCAGACTTGTGAATTATCTGGCTGAAACAGAGGCATGTGCTCTCCAAACAGATTCGATTTTCGTCAGGGGTGATGATGGAACAGATACCAAGGCGGGGGGGTGGGGGGGTGGGGGGGGCTTGTTCGGGAGGTGAAAGCCACGGCTTGCGAACCGCATGTGAGTGCGAGCCGCCCCAAGGGCAATGCTGAGGACAGGATGGGACCGCGGTATGGCCCTGCCAAGATGCCTCTCGTGCCTTGTCCCCTCTGGTCCCGGCCCGCTGTGCTGTGCAGGCGAGGAGACGGGACCCAGGCAGGCAGCAGTGAATCGAGAGGCAGGCGCTGCCCCTGAAGGGTCATCGCTCACACCCGCCCCCTTGACAGCTTCAGGAAGGGCCCTCACCAGAAGGACCAGCCACGTGACTTGTGGGTCGTAGCTTTGACATCAGGGTCATCAAGGACCAATGATTTAATCACCTGCGGCTACATAAGGGAACTTCCGTAAAAACCCCTATATGACAGGGTTCATGGACCTTTCCAGTACACTCGCGGGAAGGGTGGCTCGCCCCAGCTCCGTGGGGACAGAAGCCCCCGCGCTCAGGACCTTTCCGGAGCTCACCCTGTGCAACGTGGTCTGGCTGCTCAGCCACGTGTACCGTCACCGTAAACCGCGATCCTAAGTAAAGCGTTTCCCCAAGTTATCTGAGCTATTACAGCAAACTATCAAACATGACGGGCGGTTGTGGGAGCCCCTGATTTATGGCCCTCGTTGAGAAGCTCAGGTGACAAGCTGGGACTGGTGACTGGCGTGTGAAGTGTGGGCAGGCTCGTGGGACAGCCCCTGACCGTGGGTCTGTGCTGACGCTGGGAGGCCGGCCGTGAACGGAACTGAACCAGTGCCCGCGAGCGGGAGAACCGGTCGGCGTGGAAGGACAGATCTGACGCTCTCCCCAGCAGAAGGGAGGCGGGTGATAGGCAACCAAAACAAACGGGTGCGTTCAAAGTGACCAGGATGGGTGGTCTGTGGACGGGGTGGCTGGAGGTGGGCCACGTCCTCTGGGCATAGGAAGCGTGGGGAGGTCAGCAAGGACCGGGGCCACACGTGGAGCCATCCTCCAGCGTCCCGGAAGGCACGGCCGTCCCAGGGTCCCGGGAGGCACCCGCCTCCTCCTCTCAGCACCCAGGCACCTGCCGTCCCGTGAGGAGCGTGGGAGAACCCAGCTCTGCACCAGAATCACCGGGGAAGCTTCAGGGCCCAGTGCCACTCAACTAGTGGGTCGTCGTGTGTTTAAACCCCACCCGGCGGGCCTGGGGGTATGAACAGGTGTGTGGAGAGAGGCTCCAGCTCGGTGGTCGTGTGGGAAAGTGTGCAGGGAGGCTGGTCGTGCGGGCGCACGCCCACGAGAAAGCCACTCGTGTTCGCCAGGGGTCTGCCGCAGTTCCTGCTGCACTGAGCTGGGAGGGGGGCCGTGGTGGCCCGGGGCGGGGAAGGCAGGAAGCCTGCTTCGGGGCCCGCCTCGGCTGTGCCACGGGTGCACACGCGGCAGGGGCTGTGGGGCGCATTTCGGCTGGCTGGGACGCCACTGCTTTGGGGACGACGTCCACGTGCAGGCCTGTGTCCTGTGCGACGGGCTGACGTGTGGGACGGGCAGCTCTGGCCTCCAGAGCCAGAAGTGTCCCTGAACCTTCCCAGACGCCAGAGCCTTGGCTCTCCGCCCGGCTGCCTTACGCAGGTGTCAGCGCAGCCGGACGCGGCTCCTCCCGGGGCCCGGCCAGGCGGGCAGTTCCCGCCACACGGTGGGCACAGGAGGACGGGGCAACACGAGGCGTCCAGGGAGCCTGTCTGCGCAGCTCCCCTGTGGCCCTTGGGTGCCGCGGGACACGGCCAGGTGGACGAGAGGCTTCCTTCCCGGAGACGGGAGTGCGAGGGCTCATCTTGCAGCCTTGTTGTACTCGCCTGTGTCTTTCAAATCTCTCCCCTGAAGACACCGCACAGGAGAACAAGCAGGCGGGCGGGCGTGTGAGCATGGGGCGGGGGTGTGGCATCTGCGGGGCTTGGAGGAGGAGGTCCCGCCGGGCGGGGAGGCTGGAGGACACGAGGAAGCCCCCCAGGCACAGGCACCTGCGGACGAGCCTCGCTAGGGCACGTGTGCTAGGGAGGGGCGCCGTCCGGTGGGCTGAGGGGGCTGGGCTTGGACGGGTGGGGGGGGGGCCCACGGGTGAGGCCACTTTTGGGAGCTGCGGGTTGACAGTGAAGGCAGCGGGAGGGGTGTGCACTTGCCTGCTCTAACCCCTCGGGGAGACCCTGGAGCCCTGCCCCATACATGCTGCTCTCAGGGTCTCAGGGTGGCCTGAGCACCGGTGGCCCCTAGAAGCGGCCCAGGCGATTCTAATTGTGCAGCCACGCTTGAGAACCGCCGGCCTGGAGAGTAGGGCCCCCCGGTGCCCGCCAAGCCCGTGTGATCCCCGTATGGAGGCATAGATGCTGGGGCAAGCTCCCCACCCATCCTGACCACCTGTGGCCGTTGAGTAGTCAGGGCTCGGACCCGTGCCGTCCAGGGGGCTGAGTGTGAATGAGCAGGTGTGCCAACGGCCGGGCCCCCCCCCCCACCGAGATGCACCAGGACCCACCCCATGTGGGATGAGAAGACGTTCCCCCCAGAAACCAGCAGGCACCCACGTGGAACCACTGAGCCCTGTTTCGTTTCATTTCTCATATCGGAGAAGAAAGCTTGGATATCTTGGACAATATTTTTCTGGGAAGCAGACAGATGGGCTGTGGCTCCATCCGGTTCAATAAATAAACCGGCCAGGGCCGGTGCTCCACACGCCTGCCTCTGCCGTCCTCAGCCCGCGGTTCTGTTGAAGGGACAGGTGGGCTCGGGGTCCTGAGTGCCGCTGGGACCAGCGTGACGCGGGCCCCTCTGCAGGGGTGGCCCCCTTTGTTCTTTCAAAGACCCCAGGAGGGGTGCATCCCTGTTCCCGTTCCAGAGATGAGGACAGAGGTTTCCACACCAAGGGAACGCGCCCCAGATCTCACGCCCAGCTCCAGCCAGGTTCCAGCACCTCCCGCAGGTTTAGAAAAGCCGGAGGAGGACGCTGCCCTGAAGAAGGGGCACCACAGGGTCAGGGGGTGCTCTGCTGTGGTACAGGGGTGCAGGGAGAGGCGAGAGTCCGAGGAAAGTTCCAGACACCCTCCCCAGAGAAACACACACACACACACGCACGCCGTCAGAGCCGCGGGGCGCTCCCGTGGGGGGTCCGATGCCATAACAGCACTGGGATATGAATCAGACTTGGGGGCTGCTGGAAAAAACACCTCTTCATGTCCTCAGGAGGACATTCAATTTCTGGGGCGAGAGGGGTGGAAATGCAGGTGGAAACCTCAGTCCGGCGCAGGCCGCTGGGAGGGGCCACCATCCGTGACGCGCGTGTGCCGTCCCAGGCGTGTGCCCGGCACCCGGTCAGTCCGTGCTCCACGAGGCCAGGCTGGGCGGCAACCACACTGGCCCCAAGGACCCGGTGAAGAGCCGTCTTTGTCCTGGTGAACCCGACGCCCGGCACAGAGACGATTTGGGCTTCTCGAAACCACAGCCCCACTTTCAAGAGAGGGAGATCTTTTTTTAACTACGGAGAGGCCCTCTAATAATGGGTTGCTAAGAAACCGCCACAGTAGATGATTCTGAAAACGTCTCGTTCATCCCCGGTGTAAGAGTTCCCGGGGCCATGGAAACCACCCGCCACCCGCCCGGAGCAGAAGCGCCGATGGGGGAGGGGCGTCCTGGGAGGGGCTCACGGGGTGTCTGGGGGGGTCGGCCGGCAGGGCTGCGGAGTAGCTGGTGGGGTGAGCCCTGGGGGTGTGTCAGTGACATTAGCCGAGAGAGTGGCTGCTGCTGGAGGCCCAGCCCGTGTCTTCAGGTGGACTGGGCTGTGGACCAGTCTCGTAGCATCTGATGACAGGCGTCTGTGTGTGAGGCTATCGGAGCTGAATCCATTGGATCCAGACCTCGCCCTCCCCAGTCTGCTCCCGGTCCTCCCTTGGGGAGTCCGCGGTCCCCTGTCCCCTGTCTGAGGTCTGGCCATGGCTATGCTGCCATCTGGGGGGCAGGGGGAGGCGGCTGCGGGCAGGTCTCATATGCTGGGATCATTTGTGTGAAGCAGCCACAGAGTAAGGACCGAGTAGCATTCGAGAAAATAAACAGGCACCAGAGGACAAGCTGAGAAGCTACTGATGGCTCTTCAGGTTCCAACGATGCAACGGAGCAAATGCCCTGGGGAGACGTCTGGTGTCGAGAGGGTGGCCACATACCTCTGGGATTGTGAAATACAGGAAGGGAGGTGACAGGAGTCTTGTCTGCACGTCTCGAGCTGCTCGGCAAAGCCAGAAAGCTCACAGCCAGCAGCATCATCCGTCATTATGTTAAGTAACATCCACCCAGTGGTGGGCTCGCGGGCATGGCCAGGGTGCGCTCCAGAGCCTGGCTGGGCAGGCTCAGGCCAGGCACCGACCGCCTCGGGCAAGCCTGCCACGGAGGCAGCGAGCCTGTCCTGGGCGCGTCTCCGGCGTGGAAATGGCCAGAAAGCCAGCACACCCCAGTCCCGGCCTGGTGAGCTCGAGCCTGGCAGGTGCCGGGAGATGTCCTCCCACCGTGTTTGGGATGCACGGATTTCATCCCGCTGAACGCCGGGTCTGCAGCTGGGCTGTGAGCTGCAGTGGCCGGAACCCGCGTCCGAGTGAGGAGACAGCTGCCAACGCTGGGGACCCAGGGGACCCAGCTGCAAGGTTCTCACCACGACGCTCTGGGTGCGAGAACACTGCCTCTGCCAGTCGCCGAGGAATCTGCACTTCGAGAATCTGGACTTTGATTTGGAACCTAATGGACACATCGTCTGTTTTCTTGGACTTGTTTCAAATGTAGCAATGCCAGCTGCCAAAAAGATAGAGCTAAGGCTCCGTGCAAAGACACATTTATAATCGCTACACCCTATAGTCAGGGGGAAAAAAAGCCTCCATTTAGACCTCATTTTGAGGCTATGGACACATTAAGGGCCAACTCTAGATCTTAATGATGTGTAGGGTTTTTCTCCAGTCCCGGCTTTACCCCTCCCTCCTCGATCTCACGGCGTCTCAGGACATTAAGGGAAATATATGCAAAATTCATTCCTAATGTGATTTGAAACAGAAGAGCGATCCAACACCTCCAAGCAGCTTCTGCAATCGTCATTTCTCCCTCCTGATGCTTTCAGCCTCCTGTTTGCCTCTCAAATGTGTGAGCTGCGGCCGTACACGCTCGCTGTTTACTGTCTGCACGCTGACGGGGTCGGGCCGCCGGGGCGAGTCCCTTGCCGCCCCACCTTTACCCTTCCTGCCTCTGCTCGGACACCACGTACGTTGCTGTTTCCCCGATGGTGTTAGTTAAGTCAACTCGCTTTTGAAACTAAGTACGTGTATTTTAAAGCACATTCCACGTAACCTTTGTTTAATAAAAAACAAACCCGGTGACTAGACCTACAGAGAATGGAACTGCCCCGAATGGCAGCAGAACTGATGTTATTGTTTAAAGGAACCCTGTATCCATCCACCTCCGAAAACCATCTCCGGCCCCAGCAAGGAGGCACCTGTCACAGATCGGAAAATGCCCGTGATGCCAGCGGTGTGGTGAGTGGTCCCGGGGGCTGGAGACCTTCGCTCGGAACCGATCCGTCCTTGATGCCTTCCTCCCAGGGGGAGGCGGGTCCTCCCACCCGTTACTGTGCAGAAGCGTCTCTAGGGACCAGTGCCGTCCTAACCAGCCCCGGGGCTTCTGGGGAGGCCGGCTGGGAGCCTCAGTGCACTCAGAGATCAAATTAATCCGTGCTGTTTAATGTTGTCGCAACTCGCAAATGACACCCAGGAAGGCGGACCCACCTGCCGTCTTCCCAGAACCAATCCCGAGTTCCGAGGAACCTGAAAACAAGTGACACCTCGTTAAAACATTGAGGTGCCGGCATGCCGGTGATTAAGTGCGATTGTGCCCACACGTAGGTGACACCCGGCCTAGTTAGCGTTTGCACTTGGGGAGGCCGTGCACGGAGGAGTCTCTGGATCCCGCTCGAGACGATGGATGAGGAAACCAAAGCCAGAACTCGTGGTCTCTAACCTGGGGGACATTGCTCGTCGCCGGCCGGCTGGGGAACCGGACAGAAGCTGGGACACGCGCCAGTGTTACAACTGACAGACACCTAGGACGGGACAGGTGTCCAGGGTCGAGGGCAGCAAGGGTGGTGATGGGGAGCCCTGGGCAGGGCCGGAGCGTGCGGGGCCTGGCGGCCACAGAGGGGTGTGGGGGTGCCGTTCTGAGTCCGACGGGGCTGCTGGAGGAGACCTGGGTCTCCTTTGGAAAGGGCACCGTGTCCGTTGCTGAGGCCGCCCTGGAGGACAGACGCCTCGTAATGCTGGGGTTTATTGCCGGTGCGCGGGGATTTGGCGGGCGTGGCCTGAGCGAAGGACCTCACAGCAGGAGGGTTCTCCCGCAGGAACCAGGCTTTTTTCCAGACAGAGGCAGAGACGCACGAGGGCAGGCAAGGCGGTCACGCTGATCCCCCCCGCCAAGCAAGGCACCGCTGGCCCCGAGGAAGGGGGGAGGGCAGGGGCTGCAGGGAGGGGTCTCGGGCGTCCACAGAATCTCACCGCCGCCCTGCAGCGTGGGGGACTGGGTTGTGTCGCAGCTGCCGTTGCTGTTAATGCCACCGCTGCTGCCCCTCCGGGGGGGGGGGGGGGGGCTCGTTCGTGCTCAGCTTTGCAAGATGAAAAAGTTCTGGAGCTGTACTGCACAAAACGCAAATGCACTCACCGCTGAACTGTGCTCATAAAAATGGTTAAGACGGTAAATTTAACACTATATGTTTTTTAGCACAATAAAAAAAGAATTGCTATGCAAAGCTAGCTAGCCTCAAAATAAAATCTAAAACCCTTTATTTAAAAAAAAAAAAAAAAAGAATTTGTCTCTTAAATAGGGAACACTGAGCCAGACGTGAAGCTTTCTCTGTAATGTGCAAGTTTATCTAGCACGTATCTCTCACCCCAACTCCGAATTACAGCGGCTCAGTGACGGGCGGCCTTTCCCTTACTCTGGACCTATTTTTTTAAATGAAAAAGATAAAGTGGCCTACGACGCAATCCTGCTAATTGAGGTTGAAATCCAGTAGACATTTAATAAATATTTTTTTATCCTGTTCCCCCCCCAAAAAAAACCTGCCCTGGGGCATGTTGCTGGCTGCATTTCTGTTTTGGAGCCCTCATTTTGCTCACTCCGTGTGGGGTTTATCTGGAATCCTAAAGACTGAGCCACAGCCACCGAGATGAGACTCTGGGTGCCCCCAGCCTGGTCCCCATGTCCCCCCCCCGCTCCTTCCCCTCCACCAAGCCCCCACCAGCCCCCCAACAAGCCAAGGCCAACACCAAAAACTATAAGCGTATCCGAAAGAATAGGTTCTCTGCATCCAGGGCAGAACCAAGTGGGGGGCCACCGTCCTTGAGAAGGTCCCGACCCGCCGGGTGCCTGGGTCACCCTCAGGGTCTCGGAGCTTCTCAGCAGAACGGCTACCCTTCCACGGGCTTCTCCGGGCAGGAGCAGGGCGAGGGTGTGGCCCTTGCAGTCTCTGGGCCATCCTGACATTATCCTGCTGTTGCAAACCAGGCGCGGTTGTAGCGGGAGCTAGAAGGGGGTCCGTCGTGTGAGCTCAGCGCCTCACCCCTGCAGACGTGGCAGGATGTGCTGACAGTTGCTTCATCAGCAGCCTCGTTGCCGCCTGTCAGGCGTGCTGTTCTGGAAAGAACACAACAGAAACCACATCTTTAACAAACACAAGCATCCCAAGCTCTTAGGGAGGAGAAAAAACACGCTCCGCTGTGGACGCGATCCAGGTGGAGGCCAGAGAGTGCTGGGGCAAGATCCAAGTGACTCGGGCTCAAGAAACGAGATTTTCCCGAGACACCGGATCCAGACGCTGGCATCTCAGGCTTGCCCCAACCCAGGCTGTGCACTGCGCGGCCTGCTCGGCTCGCACGACGCCCTCCGCAGGGGGAGCGGTGACCGTGACTCTCCCGTAAGAAAGATCGAAACGTTTGAGGACGCAAAGCGAGGAAAACTCAGTAAATCGCTTGTGTGCCTTTGCGATGGGAAAGGGAAGCTCGCCGTGCTGCGATGAGTGAAGCAAATGCAAGAGCGAACTGAGGGCTGGACATTGCACAGCCCGAGAGGTGCTGGGGTCTCTGGTGCCCGCGCTCGCCGGCCTTGCTGTCTGGCGCCCACGGTCACGACTGCAAGCCCACGAGGGGCCGTTCCCCTGCAGCCGTGGGGCCTGAGGTCTGTCACCCCGAGGCACCCACCCCACCTTTGTATTTTCCGGGGATCTCGGACCAGGGGCCACACATTCATCTGCTCTCAAGGGTCGCTGTCTCCGCATGTCGCCCGTTTCCAGAAAGCAGAACTGAGACCGGGATTTCAGTGACTGTGATTGGGGGCAGGGGAGGGAGGGGGCGGGCAGGAAAGAGAAGAGGGTAAGCAAGCATGTGGTCTCAGCTCGTCCCCAGAGCTGGGGGGGGAGTCGTGGCCCCGCTTTGTGCCCCTAACAGTCGCTGGCTGTGGGGCCTGGCTTCCCACGTGGCGGGGCTCCCGCTGGCCAAGGGCAGCTCTCGAAGAAGGGGGCAGCTGGACGACGGTTCACTGCCCAGGGAAGCGGGTCTGGGCAGGACACCGGCTGCCTCTCCCCTCGTCCTCTGACCTTGCCGGACCCCACGTAGCCTAGATTTTAAGTCACACCATCCCAAACGTAGCCTTGAAATTTGACCACATTGTCCCGTCCTGGTGCACAGTTCAGTCACCAACCGACAGATACTGAGTGAATTCATGTAGAAAATGGCTCATTACTGAGCCGGGCCCTTGGGGAGAGGCGAGGCAGTTAGGACTCGGACGTGAGCACTTTCCAGGACTTGGATTTGTGCCAGATGCATGCAGCCTCCTGCACCCGCCCCAACTAGCGTACCCCCAAATATCTCGGAAGAGCAATTCATCTCTAAGCAGCTGCTTTGCTCCCCGGATGGCAACAACAGACAGGGGCCTCTTGGAACCGGTCGACTTCAGTCACAGAAACAGGTCAGGAAAAATTACAGCCGCCTGGTCATGAGCAGAACCTGGGGTCTGACCCAACGGGACGGCTCTGAGGCCCCAACCCGGAGTGAGGACACCCGCCCACGGCTGCCGGTGCCGGTCCCGAGGGCAGGAAGTCCTCGTGCAGTCGGAGAGCCACGGAGACCCACATGCTGCCTCCCGCCTTCCCAGAGAGTAGCTCGTAAATTATTCCTGCGCAGATTTCAAACAGAATTTCTAACGTCCTTGGCAAACCCCTTTAGTTGTGAGCATTAACAGTGTAAACAACATTGCAAGGGGATGTTTAACACGTGGTTCCAGCTCCCTCCAGCACTTTCGAGGCCCCCCGCCTCGTTCCCGCCCGTCCACTAATGAGCCAGGATTCTTCCCTGCCACCCAGGCCAGGTGCCCTCAGGAATCCATGTTCCTCTCTCAGCCAAGGAGCTTTGTTGGTGACGACAGTGCCCTTGGCTGGGCACCGAGGTGGCTAGAGCTGGGCCTCACCTGTACCTCTGGCCTCGTCCCCCTCGCCCCAGGTTGGGCCGAGTGAGCATCTCTACACAGACCCCGTGATCTTCCTTTTTTCACAGATGAGGACACGGAGGCTCAGAGAGGCTCAGTCACTGGCCCAAGGCCACACAGCCGGAAGGCAGCAGCCTCAGACCCAGGCCTGTCTGCTTCCAAAGGTTTAGTGTGAACACGGCATCGAGAGCACCCAGTGCCCTCACCCCGGCAGCACAGGGCAGCCCAGACTCTGGTGGGACCTCCAGAATGGTGAGTGGGCGAGCTCGGCCTCTGGCAGCTGCTGCCAGCCTTCACGTGTTTTGTTCCCTCCACCCGGACAGCAGTGTGACTTCCTCTGCCCCCGGGGAGCTGCCCCGGCTGCCTGGGGGCCCCACAGCCTCGCTGACTGCCCTCTCCAGTACGGCAGATGACGGTCACTTCTGACACTCTGTCACAGCCCCTGCCGCATGTGCACGCGGGCGTGGCTGTGAGTCACCTCCCCGGCCCCGGGACCCAAGCAAGCCAGCCTGCGGCTGGGGCTCAGTGCACGTGTGGTCCGTCCACACTCCCAGCACGCAGACCACGGCTCTAGGCTCAAGCAGCAGCCCGCGTGGGCTCAGGAGGGCCTAGACTCTGCATAGACCCGACAGAGGTTAGGAGCAGCTGTGCCTGTCGGGGCTCCAGACCCCACACACCCTGGCACCTGGGCCAGGGCCACACGGCCGAGAAGAGCCCACCCTTGGGAGCCCGAGCTGTGGGTTCAGATCGGGCCCCTGTCTCCCAGCTGTGTGACTGTGCCCCTCCCGCGGTCCACTTCCTCACCCGAGTCGGGGATGATACAGCCCCCCCTCGTAGATGGTGTGATGACTGACACCCCCGGAGAACATCCCAGGAGTGATCCCCTCTCATTTCCACCCTCTTACGCTTCACTGTATAGACGAGCGAAGTGAGGCACAGAGACTGTAAGTAACTTGCCCGAGGTCACACAGCTAGGATGTGGGAGCAGGATTGGGTCCCGAGCCGTCTGAAAGGTCCTGGCAGCCCACCCCAGGGGAACGAGGCTGGCTGGTCCACCCCGGAAGCCGCATCCTCGCAGCCAGTGAGCTGGAACCTGCCTCACCTCTCACCCTGGAGGCCCTGGACTAACACACAGAAAGCTCACTTGTGCAAGAGACAAAATGCGGGGCTCCTGTTCTGAGAAAACGCTTCTAGCACACAGTTAAACCCTGCTTTGTGGTGATACGAACATGAGCCCTCACGAGAAGACTGCATCCAGTAAATACGGATTTAAGATGCTGGAGTGTTTGTAATTGGTACCTTCATAAACTCTTGGCCCTTCACGTCCCCGCACTGAAACTGCCCGTACGTCAGGGCGGGGAGTGTTTAAGAAGGTAGCTTCCAAGCGTCCTCGCTGCCAGGCACCTGCTGTTGCGTGAGCACTGAGAAGGGAGCACCTTCCCACCTCTGGAGCCCTGGGGTGGGTTGGGCAGTATTAACAATGCCATTTCTTTGCATTAAGTCTGCCCATCACCCCCCCAATGAAGGTCAGTGCTCCCTTAGGCCCCCAGGCAGGAATCCCGCCTGCCCAGCCCTCTGCCAGCCCAGCGGCCCACGGACCCTTTGCTGTGCTCAGTGCACGAGGCTTTCTAGTGCCTGTTCAAGCTCCCTTGTGGACACCGGGAGGAAGCTTCTGCAATTCTGTTTCTTCTGCTCTGTAAACTGAGGGTTCCCTGCCTGGCTTTGCAGTAACCCAGGACCTCAGAAAGTACTGACGAGGATGCTGGAAAATTCTGCGCCCCGAGTGCACTTGAGTTCCCTGGAATTGCTAAAGCACGTATCGTGCGTGGGGAGGACGACTCAGGCCAGGAGGGGCTGTGCCCTGCGACCCATGAAGTCCTAACCCAAGCACCATGATGCCACGTCTACCCAGGAGAGGCCACAGGGCCGTGGCACTTGGGACCGCAGTCCCTGTGCTTTGTGACCATGAAGCGTTTGTCCCAGCCCGGTAATGGCTTGGGAGTTCCGGCAACTTCTGTACTCATGAGCTGGGAGGGTGGGTGGCCCTTTTGCTGTCTTCCAAACGGTATGAGCTCCCTGCCTGGCCTTGACCCTTGACGGCCTTTGTCCAGGAAGGCTCTGAGATACCACAGGAAGGTACAGCCTTGCACTCAGACCTCCGGAGGGTTAACCCGCCTGCAATTAAACTCCTTGGCCCCCAGGAGCCCTGAAGATTCCCTTCGGGCCTCCCCCCCCCCCCCCCACCGAAGTGGAAACCTACTTGACTGTAACCCACCTTTCTTGTCAAAGGGGCGGGCAGCAGGGGAACCTCCTAAAAGTGTAGGGATTATGTTCTCAGGCCCCCAGAGGCCACAGCCGGGGAATTCCAAGCTACAATGGAAATAAACCCAGGGAACACCGGTTTTCTGATGTTAAATCTTAGAAACTGTTAATCCTAGATTATCAAATGCAAAATACACCCCAGCCAGAAATGAAAAGCTCAGGACAAGCTGAGGTTTGGAGCCAGGAGCTGGGTTATCTGTCCCTGGCTGTCCCGGCTGCTTCAAGATGCCTGTATTTATTTATTAACCCTCCACTTCTCTCCGTTTACAAAAGGAGGCTTAAGGAAGCAATCTCACTTGGCACTGAGGAGCTTAAACTCACCTAAAGTCAGGCTCTTGCATCTGGGAGCAAACTGGGGGTGTTAGAAGGCGGCCCCCTTGTGCAGGGCCCCCAAGATGCTGGCTCTGCTCTGGAGCGAATGTGCCACGAAAGGGCCCTCAGGGTTCCTGGCTGTGAGCTGGAAGCCTGTCCCTGCAGCAGCCTCAGGCAAAAGGAAACAAGGGGAGACGAGGGGTCGTTTGGGGAGGGGCGGCCACCCGTCCCAACCTAAAACCCCGCGCTGCTGTGGGCTTTCACACTGAACAGCTTTCTCAACTGCTCCCTGATTCTTCTAAATACAAAAGTAACGACTCTGGTGGCAGAGTTCCGCCGAGATTCTTATGGAAAAAGCGTGGAAAATTCTATTTTCCACTTCTTTAAACACCAAATTTATTTTCTCTTATCTTACGAGATGTTCACTTTTGTAATAAGAGAGGCCGTGGTTTTGCCAACCTGAGGCGTTAGCTGGTTGTGGCAAGTAGCTGCCTATCTTAGGGGCAGATGAGTGCAGGGCCCCAAACAGGACCTCTCGGCTTCTTGCAATGGGTGAGCCATTGGTGGAAGCCGGCCATCTGTCCCCAGGCGGGTGGGAATGAGGATGGGGGCCGATGGAGTCCGGAAGAATCTCAGGCACGATTGTGGTCATGTCAGCTCGCCCCCGGGACAGAAATTCTCCTAAAAGACGGCACTCGGTCACTTGGAGGACCAGCAGGTGCGCTCCGTCTCCCGGGGGACACGCCAGCCACAGGCTGCCCTGCGATTCCCCTGCCCCTCTGTCCCCACACCGAGTCTGGGCACTCGGCGGTCACGTGTGCTTGCTCCCGGCCCCGCTTCTGCCGCGTGCACCTGCTTCCATATTGACTTCAACGCTCTGGCAGCAGCTTGTCCCAGAAAGGAAGAGAGAACGCCACACTGCAGCTCGTGCCTAAAGAAAAGGCTGCTGTGCATCGGCAGAGCATCTGTCCTGCGTTAAAATGCGGTGCTCACGGTCTGCTGAGTCACACGGGTGATTCTTCACCTGGACCGTTGTTTCACCAGCCACCTTCCAGGCTTCTGTGGAATCTGTCGACACCCGTGCCCACAGTGGCCTCCTCCCCTGCCAGGCCCTGGGAGACCCTTAAAAACGGAGAGGCTTATCTGTGTCCCTGGGAGCCAGTGGTTCAGTGGGAACGAGAAGGAGAGAACCGTGCAGGTGCCTGCGTTGCTAGGAAGGGGAGAGCTTGGTGTGGGCACGGCAAGCAGGGTGGGCTTCTTGAGGGAGGAGGGCTCTAGAGGCAGTATGAAAACAAAAACCAAAGGAGTGGACAGTCCTTGCCCTGGTCCTGCGCTGAGCGTGTTTCCTGAGTCACGCCCTCCGCTCCTCACAAGAAGCCTGGACAGTCAGGACCGTCACTCTCCCAATCTTCCAGGGAGGGAGGAAGTTGGCCCAGAGAGGTCACGAAACAGGTGGCGGGGGACCAGGCAGCCTGAGTCTTGACTCTGAGCCCTGAATTGCTCATTCATGTGCGTTCTTGAGGGAGCAAGATTAGGACCCCAGGGCAGGCAGGTGCCCCCCACATGTCAGCGGGTATTATTCAACAAAAGGTTCTGTGCCAGGGATTTTGGGGAAAATGTAGGTGATGCAGATACCAGGATCTGTAATGAGCCCCCTCGGGATGGCCTGTCCTCTGGGGAGGCTGCTCTAAGGGGCAGAACCGTGTGAGCCCTCCTCAACCAGAATGGGCCTAAGTCCTGGGCAGACATCACCAGCGGGCCTGTACCGAGCCCCCGGCGCCCCGCCTCCCCACCCGCAGGGTCCCGCCTCCATACCCCGGGGGGGCCCCCTCTCCACACCCGCAGGGCCCCGCCTCCATACCACGGGGCCCCGCCTCCCCACCCGCAGGGCCCCACCTCCATACCCCAGGGCCCCTCCTCCCCACCCCAGGGCCCCGCCTCCATACCCCGGGGCCCCGCCTCCACACCCGCAGGGCCCCACCTCCACACCCGCAGGGCCCCCGCATGTGCCTCCAGCCATGTCAGGGGCCCATCCCTCTGCCTGGGGTGCCCTCTCCACTTTGCTCACCAGACCCTTTGCTGGTGCTGCCACTGGGGCTGAGCAGCATCCAGGAAGCCTCCCCAGCCCCTGCCTGTATCAATGGGCCCCTCTGGGCATGTCCCCGTCCCGACCCGCCTGTCACCAGCCATCTGTGCCCAGCTGGTCACTTCCTCTTTCACTGTCTCCTGTGCTGGGTGGTGAGCTCTCAGAGGTCACAGACCCACCCACAGAGTTCATCAGGCCCCAACCCATGGCCACGGGCAGAGCTGCCTGGCTGGACAGTCCATTCTCCACCGCAAAAAAAAGGCCACTCAGAGTGAGAGCTTGAAGTGCAAGTCAGGTTCGAAAGGGGAGACACAGCCGTGGATGCCTGGACGATCTCCCAATGGGCCGTAAGGAGCCAGCGAGGGCTCTTGAGCTGCCGAAGAGCTCACCTGAGCTCCTGGTCAGGATTCACGACCTTCAGGAACCCACAGACTTTAGCCCACAGCCTTCAACCATTGGAGGTTTGACCGTTATATAATTATTTTTACATAATTTGCAAACACCTTCCGACTTCACTCGGATGGCGAGGAGGGCCTGCCTGACTCCGGGCTCGGGCCAGAGCCAAGTAGCCTGCCTTTCCCCGGGGGGCTGGGGCCCCTGTCCTTCCCCAGCCCTCCCCATCTCCCGGCTTTAGTCTGTGAGGACCACCCTCCAGGGCCCCAGGTCTGAATTGCAAGCTCTGGGAAGTTGCCTGCAGGTCCTGCGTGGACCTGGGGGTGTCTCTTGGGGACCACTGGCTCTCTGGGCAGCTTCCCTGCCCGTCTCCACCCCCAAAAACCCAAACAGAAGTCTTGCATGTCACCCAAATCAATGACGCAAACTTGTAGTGGGTTCTGTAAACTTCTACTGGTCACTCTCCAGGCCCCGGCCTGGGGGGATGCTTACAAAGCGACACAGAGCTATTGGGGGGCCCACTGGGTTTTTCTGAGATTGGCTTCACAGCAGGAACCCCGTGGCTGTGCCTGATGCCCCTGGACACCCTCATCAGAAAGGAGGCGCCAGCCGGTGGTCTCTGGGCTCTCTCCTCTGTTCTCAGCCCCATCCCCAAGGGCCAGGGACCTTGGACCCGCAATGCCTTATCCTCTGTCTTCCGGGACACCTGGCTTGGGAGAGCGTCGTGGCCAGGCCGGGAAGGCACTAAGAGAAACAGACATGAAGAAGCGTCAGAGGCAACTCCTGGGCAACAGAAACAGCGTTGGTCTTGAAACTGTCCCCTTCCAAGAGAGGGGGACCCAGAGTCAGGATAGAGCCTATCAATATTTGCATCCGCAGATGGTTTTCAGATTCATTTACAACACATCATTCATTTCTCCTGAGGAAAATTCCAGATGCATTTGTATTCTGCAGACCCCTTAACTCTGTGATTTATCACGTCTCCTCCCGATACATCATCGAGACGATCATACGTGTTTGTGAAGGCGGCTGAGCTGGGGCCCCACACTCCCTTTACGACGACACCCCCCACGTGCTGTTCTGCTCCCCCTCCCCCCCCCCCCACACACACATGCTGTTTTGCCACAACCCAGGGCTTGTGTACATCAGGAGAAAGCATCACTTTCGATATCCTTGTGGGGTTTTTCCCCTGTGCTGCCGATTGGTATAATTTATAGGAAGGCTCTAAGCCCCCAGCCAGGCTGGGACCACTTGCGTTACCCGTATAATTACCAGCCCTCCCTTCCAGCTTTGTGTGCCGGGAGGAGGGAAGAGGCTTCTAAAGGAGCTATTTTAGTTGTACGGATGAAATGCATATTCATTTGGTGGGGGCGGGGGCTCGGGTATTTAGCGGTTATTGGGCGGCAGACGGGGTTCTCGGGGACTGGACAAGCCAGGCCAGACAGAGGGGGGTGGGGGGAAGGGCGGAGGAGCCAGTGGCTGATTTCACTCTGTGACCTTGAGCTAGGTTGCTTTCAAAGGCCTCGGGTCAGACTCCTCAGGCACAGCCTCTTGGAATCTGGGGTCGCCTCTCCTTTCTCCTTATGGAACCTGCTCTCGTTCTCGAGGGACCGTCTCTGGCCTCCCCCGTCCTGCCCCTGTCCCCTTGGTCACCCCAGGGAATGGTTCCACCAACTGCTGTTGGGCATTTATCCCCAGCCATGGTGCCTTGGGCCAAAGCCCAATGTCCCTCGGCCAGACTGACAACGTGAAGGAAGGTGGCCAGACCGACGTGGCCCTGGGCTCTTCATCGGCCGTGTGCCCGATGACTTACGCACATCAACCCTCGTTCTCTCCTCACACGGATGGGGCCACTGCACAGAGCGTGTGCTGTCCTCACAACGGCAGCATGGAGGGCAGGTGACACTGGCCTCAGTCCCCACAGGGGTCAGACAGGGACAGCCGAGGTCATGATGTAAAGGTGGATGGACGCTGCCCAGAGTAGGCCGGGCTCAGCTCGGGGGTCCCGGACGCAGCCCAGGGGACAGATGAAGCCCACCCCACCTGAAACTGCTTGGAGCCACACTTAATGACACGGCTGGAAACAGAGCCCACACATCCTGACTTCCGTGCCTGTTCGATTGGCCTGAACTGGATTCGAATGCTGTGAACACAACTGCCCTCGAATCTCTGCACGTTTGCCTGAAGCTACAGGCCCCTGACCTTCAAGCTGACGAGGGAGAAGCTCACGGAGCCTCTAGTGTGTGTGTGTGTGGGGGGGGGGGGGGGGGGGGAGGGGGGCCACCCGTGGCAAGGCTATCAGCAAAGGGGTTGTGTTTCTAAAAATAGACAGGTTTCTTAGGTCTTTTTAAATACAGAAAAACAAACTAAGGAAAGGAAAGGAAAAAGAAAAGGAGAAAGAAAAAGAAAACAAAGAAAAGAGACAAGACCCTCACCCACATCACCATCATTGGCCTTTTATATTAGGCAGGATACAGGAACACACTTAGAAGATCTTCCGATTTTCTGTAAAGTTGTACAAAACGCAATGTGGAGACCTCCCTCCATCCACTTGCTTGTAACCTTTCTGATTTCTTGCACAAAAGAAGTGGCTTGCGGGGATGCGCACACCTGTGTGCCGCGAGGGAGATGAGAAAGGGGGTCTGTGAGCACCACCCTCTGCAGCCCCCCCACCCCCGCCGCCTCTGTCACACCAGCCACGCTTGCCACGCTTGTGTGGGGGCTGGGAGAAGACGCGGCAAAAGTCGCGTGGGGCTGGCCAGACGCTGTAGGTGGGAGACGGCTGTTCCCAGCCACAGGGTGTTAGAGGGCTCCCACAGCGCCCCCAGGTCCCAGCGCCCGGGGCCTGCGGCACCAAGGCACCCGCCTCGAGTCCCACACCCAAGACGGGAGCAGACGCGTCCCTTCACCCCCCTGCTCAGTCTCACTCTTCTTGCTTTCCGAGGGGACCCGTGGGGGTCTCCTTACACAGGGACACTTGTCTGCCATGGAAGCAGGCCCTGTGGCTGGCTAGCCCCTGCTTTCTCTTTGGGAGCCCCCCGCCTTGTGGCAAGAACACCCCATGGTCTGCATCCCTGAGGCCGCTTTCCTTGCAAACAGAGCACCCAGCCTACAGCAGCCTGAGCACCGGCTCTTTATTCCACGTCTGAGAAGAGAAGGGAAAGTCGGTGACGGGTCAGGGGTTCGGCAACGTTCAAGGACTCGAACACTTTATTTCCTGACTCCACCACTGTTAAGGGTTGGCTTTGAGTCCTCGTGGTTGCAAGAGGGCTGCTGATGCTCCTGCCATCTTGCCCACCTCAAGAAGTGACAGTAGTAACTATCTTTTCATGCTTGTCGGGAACGCAAAAACACACCAGGATCCCTTCGCTGCCACAGACTTTCCCTTTTGCCTCATCCTTAGAGGTTGGTCACAGGCCTCCCCCAGCTCCAAGGGAGGCGTAATTCTAGCCTCTGTGGGGGGAGACAGGAGAAGGGAGCTCGGACTGGCCGTGGCATCCATCGTGCCACAAAGGACGCTCCCGGCGGGGGGGGGGGGGGGGGGGGGGTGGTCCCTTCCTAGCTCCTTGGGCTTCAGTGGTTACTAGATGGTTTTCTTTCTTTAGGGAGGAAGGTGGGACTTTGCGATTGTATTTTTAGATATCGTCTCATTAATAATTTACTTATTTGCAGTGACTGTGCCTTCAGACTCTAAGGTCGGTGCTCTAATGTGTTGGTGAATTATGTGTTCATTACCCGAGTACAACATAAAAAGCATCTTGATGCCTAGAAAAATCACTCACGTAATAAAACCTTTGTCATTTATTCATTCTAATACAATAACCATCTTGTCTCGTGTGGCGAGGGTTATGGAGCCTCCAATGACAGCGGTAACACGAGGAGACAGTCATTTTTATAGAGCAGAGTTATTGCCATGTTTAGATTATCAGCATTTTTATTAGGGTGCTAAAATGAAAACTGATAAGGGGGGCACGTCGCTGACGCCCCTGGAGTTGCCAGGGTCTGACCCAGCCAGCCATCGCCGAGGTATTCAGTGGCGCCTCCTCTGTGCGGGGCCCGAGGAAGGAGCTGGTCAGTGGAAACATCTCTGAGGAAGCACTAGAGGGTGTGTCCCCTGAGTCCCCCACAGAGGATGTCACTTGTGGCAGCCGGCACCACCGTGCGATGTACCGTCCGTGGGGGGGGAGGGGTGGGGAGGGACGGGGGCGGGAAGAGACTCCGGTGCCCTTTCAGGGCTTCTCCAGAGAAACAGCAGGATTATAAGGACTGCAGGCTGGGGACTCGATGGCACAGACACGGTCTGAGGGCCACCTGTGGGGACTCTGCCGTGCCTGGGGAAGGCCGGCCCTTTTGCTCTATTCAGAGATCAGCTGGCTTGAGGAAGGCTCCCCGCTTCAGGGAGGATGGTCTGCTCGGCCCAAAGTCCACTGACTTAAACGGCAGTCTCACCCAGAAGAATGTGGGGCCATGTAACTGGGCACCCCGTGGCCCAGGCCAGCTGACGCACGAAATCAGCCATCACAGGTGGGGAGTAGAGTCCCAGGCTCCGGGAAGCTGGCTCCAGCAGCCCGCCCTGGGTCGCTCACCCCTGCCCCGCTAGTTTGGCGTAAAACACACGCGAGGTTTCAGTTGACCCCAAGCTCTGCGGTGTGCTGGGGAAACTGAACATCGCCAGAGACCGCCTTAATAAAGGCATGAGGTCTAGAACGAGAGAGGCGAGCGTCCCTCCTCGTCTGGCCCGACAGCCCACGACTGGCCTGTCCTGCTCGGCCCTACACAAGTGTGGCCCAAGTCGGGGGATCCTGGTAAGCTGAGGGTGTCTGTCTGGAAGGGCTCGGGCAGGAGGGAGTCAGACGTGACAGCACAGCCCCAAAGAGGCCGCTGGTCCAAGTGGAAGGGAGGCGGGGTCACGGGGTGTCGCCTGCGCCATCTGACAAGCTATCAGCAGAAAGGAAGTGGAGGCCAAGGCCCTGACGGCCGGGCTGTCTGCAGAAGCAAAGGGCTGTCTCTAGGGACCAAGTGGGGCACACAGGCCACCCTGGGCAGGGACAGCGTCCAGGGGTGTGCGTGCAGGGCAGGGGGTCGGACGCACCTGCCAAGGCCGCCGCGACCCGGCCGTCCTGACGCCCCGCGCAGACACTCTCCCCTCCCCATCCTGAGGCTCAGACGTATCACAGCCGAGAGCACCGGGGGCGGGAGGGGTGGGGTGTGTCCCACGGCTCCTCCAAACTTGAGAGGGAGCGGAGCTGGGTCAGAGGTGGTTTTGCGTTTGCGGGGAACCGGCCCCGTGTGACGAGTTCCTGCAAGGCCCGCCTCCCACACAGAAGCAGCCACCGGTCTGGGATGGAACCCTAAGACCCGAGACCCTGAGCGGGTGCCGTGGGGGCTCCGAGGTGGCTGCGGGCTTCCTGTCGTGAGGTCATGTGAGGGTAGGAGACAAGAGCGCGTGGTGGGGACCACAGTGGACAAGACAGCAGGTGCCCCCGTAAAGAGAGTACCGTCTCAGGCCCCCTGAATGTCACCATGAGCCCGGCATGACCGGATGTCCCAGTTTTTTAAAGAGGCGCTGAAAATCCGGATTCTTCGGTGAAAGCGGTGGGCAGCCAGACCCATGGGAAGGCCCCGTGTTGCGCCGGGCTTCCCTCCACAGGAAACGGGAGCGTCCCAAGCGCTGGGTCTGTTGAGACCTTCACAGCTCTGCCCCCCGGGAGGCAGGAGACAGGGCACACACTCGGGACAGTCACGGCACCGCTTTCCCCTCAGACCCGCCCCGACTCCGAAGCCAGCGTCTGCCCAGCTTCCCCTCAGCAGGTGCCGAGAGCCCAGCGCGGTCGCACCGCTGTCCTCTGTAGGGTTTCGGTCCCTCCGCCTCCCCGAGAAGGCCTGTGTCTCACCACCTCCCCCAAAGGGTGAGTGGAGTCTCTCTCTGTGACACACGTGGTTTACGGCCGGGCTGTCTGAGTTAAAGCCGGTGAAGGTCACTCCCGATTACACTGTCACTTGGACACCAGGAGAAATAAAGCAGGTCTTCAACTTCCTGCTTCAGAAACATGCACTTGGCGTTTTGCACTTTGTGTCGTCATAAAAGCGGCTTTCGAGGCAGCAGAGGCAGTTCAGAGGTTGTTTGGTCCAAAGCCTCCTTTTACAGGCCAGGAAATGAAGGGCCCAGGAAGGTGAGCCCAGGTCACCCGGCAGGTGTTAGTGGGTGAGCATCGTGGCCTTGGACCCCAGCCCACACGGCCTCCTGATGGATCCAGGGACACCTCCTGGGGCTCGTTGCCACTTGTGTGAGACCCTAGTGAAGTGGGAGGGAGCTGCTGGGCGTCCAGTCCAGTTGGCTGAACCGACCCCCCCGGGGGATTCCTCCTCTGGACCACCTGACGCTCCCCTAGTTGCAAACACGCTGCCCCAAGGTACTAAATAAGGGAAATTTTAATTCACCGCAGGAGGGTCACACATGTACCCCCTGTGATATCAGACACGACGTCTAGAATCCTTGAGAGATGCAAAGGCTGAAGCCCTGGAAATGTTCAGATGCTCTGAGCTGCCCCGTAAGTACTCTTGGGTATGTCTGTTTCGGGTTTCGTCCGTTTCTTCAGTGTGGGTAGATGACATGTTTTTTGTGTCTCTTGCTCTCCCTCCTTCTGGGCAAGCGAGCCCCTTGGACCGTGATGATGGCAGTGGCACTAATGATGACGGTGACCGTGATGGTGACAATGGCAGTGATGAATCTGATGGTGATGTCGATGCTTGATGCAACTGCCGATAGGGTTAACGAAAGCGATGATGTTGGCGGTGATGCTGGGGATGGTGTTCGTGACGACGGTGATGGTGGTGGTGACGGTGACAGTGACGGTGACGATAATGACGGCAGTGATGAATGTGATGGTGATGACGGTGGTGAGCTTGATGATGATGGTGACGGTGATGGTCATAGAGGAGGAGGAAGGTGTGATCACCCTGTCTTGAGCACTTTCTAGGAGTCTTCCGAGTTATAAGCATCTTTGTTTCGATCCTCTTGAGAGTTTTTATGCAGCAGGAATCAACGTCCCTTTGTAGACGAGGGGACTGAGAGCTAGACAGGTGAAGGTTATCCAACAGTGTACTAACACGTGGCAGGGGGAGGGTTTGAAGCCAGAACTGTCTGCTTCCCAAACCTATGCTCATGGTCACTGACATGGTATCTTCACCATGCATTTGTGTGTTTGCGCTCAATTGAATTGCTAAACCCCTTGTCCACTGAAATATTTGGCAGCAAAGAATAAATGAACGTAACACACTTACGTTGCCAGTTCACGTAAGGTCTTTAAAAGTAAGGCATGCTTTTCTCCGCTAAGTAAATTTTACACCAAAGCATGGCTCAATCGATAAATACTTTGCAGTAAAGCCATGTAGGGGGCCAGCTTTCTTAGGTGTAAAAAGTGTGTTTTGTTGAGAAGATTGCAAAAGACAATGTCTTTAGGGTAGGGAAGAAATTGCTGGAGGAAGGCGAGTCTCTAAGGACCACTCTTGTGTTTGCCGTAGTTAAACACATCGGCTCCTTTTCTCTTTTCATTGTAATTTCCCACCAGCTATCTAGAGCAACAGCTCCCCCAGGGAGAGAATCTCACCGGCCTCCGTGGCTCTAAGATCACAGCTCTACTCCACACCAGCTTCCCGTCAGACCTCAGGGTGGTCTCATCAAGTCCGGCTCTCCAAAGGCATGTCTGCTACTACTTGCTAAATGCCGGGTGCTGCTGGGTAACTGGATTCGTGCATAACGTGTATGGCTTGACATGAGTAGTGGCCATTGAATCCTACAGAGATGGCTAAAGATACAGAAAAGACGTCTCCCCCCCCCCCCCCGCCTCCCACCGTGTGCATTAAGTGAATTGATGATGTGGAGAGGCCGGATGGCATTAAAACAGAGACTCCTGGGGAATATCATTATAGACCACAGGTCCTACCTGAGGAGGGGAGTGTCCCATCGTTTTCCTCCGGACGCTGAGCTATCTGCCTCTGCTCTGAGAGCCTGTGTGTGCACGTGTTCGTATTTCTAATATTGACCTCGTCAATGTATTTGGAATTAACCAGCATGAAAACTTGGGAGAAAAGAGGTCTTGATGAGAAATAGTAAGCCAGTGCCAAACAAGGGATCAGGTCATGTTTAATCCAATTGTAGGGAGATTTCGAAGGGGGAAAGAACCCTTTCATTTGAAGACTTCTTTCAGGGGCGCCTGGGTGGCTCAGTCGGTTAAGCGTCCGACTTCAGCCCGGGTCACGATCTCACGGTCCGTGAGTTCGAGCCCCGCGTCGGGCTCTGGGCTGATGGCTCAGAGCCTGGAGCCTGCTTCCGATTCTGTCTCCCTCCCTCTCTGCCCCTCCCCTGTTCACGCTCTGTCTCTCTCTGTCTCAAAAATAAATAAACGTTAAAAAAAATTTAAAAAAAAAAGAAAAAGTGAAGACTTCTTTCATCTACAGCCTTTTTCCCACTTACTCTGTAAAGGAACCACTACATCGTCCGATGTCACTGGGACCGTGTGCATTATAAAAACAGGCCTAGTCCTCCTAAGGTGACAAGATGGAGTTAAATTTTCTGAGTGTTGGCAGTTGAACCACGAGGCTTCTTCGAACAGGACGTTTAAAGGTTGGGCCTCGGGGCGCCTGGGTGGCTCAGTCGGTTAAGCGGCCGACTTCGGCTCGGGTCATGATCTCGCGGTCTATTGAGTTCAAGCCCCGCGTCGGGCTCTGTGCTGACAGCTCAGGGCCTGGAGCCTGTTTCAGATTCTGTGTCTCCTCTCTCTGACCCTCCCCCGTTCATGCTCTGTCTCTCTCTGTCTCAAAAATAAATAAACGTTAAAAATAAATAAATAAATAAATAAATAAATAAATAAATAAAGGTTGGGTCTCTCCAAGCCCCACACTCTCCTTGAACCCATGGCCATTTTCTTACCCAGGAGCCGCAGTTACAGTGTTTGGGTTTATGGCATAACAGCTGATTTTTATCACTTGACCTGCAGATCCTGGAGTTGGTGAATCCTTTTTCCTTTCTTCCTTCTTTCATTCCTTTACCCCATGACTTACCCCCCAAATTCTCTCTTTGATGACACTGACATTAAAATTTGTAGAACCCAGCCTCTGACTCTCACCTCAACTCCGGGCTCACTGATAAGAATTCTATTGAGCACTTACTGTGGACGAGACACAGTGCTTCACATACAAGACCTCATTTAAAATTTACCCAAACTTTGGTGGTAGGTACTGCATGGATCTCTGTTTTACCGATGGGGAACCCGAGGCCGAGATCAGGAGGGAGGAAATAGTAGGCCCAAGAATTAGCCCCAAGTGGTCTGGACCCAGAATTGACTCTTACCCAACTCGCTCTGTGGCATCTCCATTATATTGTCAGCTGCCCACTTGGTTTTCAAACATACCTTTTCTATCATCATGATACTGATGTATCGCTATCTCCATCATCGCCACCACCATTATCACTGTCCCCACCATCACCAGCACCATCACCAACGTCACCACCGTCACCGCCATCACAATTACCGTCATCATGACCAGCATCACCACGATTACCACCGTCATCACCACCGTCTCCATAAGCAACGTCACCATCGTCATCACCATCAACACCGTCAACACCGTCGCCATCATCACCACCATAAGTAATAAACAGGCTAAACAAGGCACCGTTTCTGTGAGTCTTCGTACTGTCTGGAGGAAAAGGGATTGGTCTACCTTCTTGTTTTATGCACAACCGCCAGCACAAAGATTAAAATTTTTAAGATAGCTTACGTAGAACGGAAGTACAAGCAATTCTCAGCTCTTCGAGAGTATCAGAGAACTGGAAAAGTGCATAAGGAAAAATGCGTAGACATTTGATTTGGGACTGCGTCGTGCTGATTTCTAACAGACCACTTTCTATGAAAGTGTGTCTCACCAGTGCTCTGTACGGTAATGGCGCTTTTGTGGGGTCGGCGGGATGTTGGCCGGTCAGAGGGCTTTGGCAGATGCCGGGCTGACCACGGTGAAGCCGGCCTCCCTCCCGTGGGACTTCTCCGGGCCTGTAGCGTGCCCCCGCCTAGTGTGCGTCTCTGAGACGTGTGTCCGAAAAGAGTGAAGGAGGCGAGTGTGGGAAAGGCTGAGGCGAGAGGGCCTGGCGGGGCATCTGCAGAGGCCGGGGAGCAGAGTTGCTCGGTGTGGGCTGGACGGCAAGTCCAGGAAGCAGAACCAGGTTGGCGTCAGGTTCAGGGCGAGAAAACCTTTGTTGGCCATCTCAGGTCTGCCCACCTCCTCCCAGCCAGCACTAGGTTCTCACAGCCAGCACGAGTCCCGGAGAAAGAAGCAAGTTCCCCTGGCCGGGGCCAGGGGCCAGTCCTAGAGCCAAAGCTGGCCCGAGGCAGCCAGTGAGGGGCACTGCCCTGTGCCTGCAGAGGCCGGGGACGGCCGGCGTGTCCTGTCTGGGCCTGAGTGCAGAGGCTGGGGTACGTGATGGCCAGCCCACTGGAAGCGCAGCACAGGCGGGTTCCGGGCAGTCAGCATCCCGTCCACGGCCTAGCAAACCCTGTGACGCCGTCCAGAAATAGGACAGTTACTCTCCAGAAAGAACTTCGTTCCCTCCTCCCAATTCGGGTCAAGGCCGTTATTGCTACGAAGAATAATCCTCTGTTGGTCACCCACGGTTGTTTCCGAGCTCAGAATAAACTCAGAGTAAGGGGGAAACACCCGGGAGGACTCCGCAGTGAAATCCGGCGTGCCAGTCCTCGCAGACACTTTGATGTCCCCCCTCTGACCCCAACTCTGAGTCGCAGCAGCCCCTCCCCGTCAGGGCTTCTCCCTGTGGAAAACAAGGCACCGCCCGAATGCCTGCCTCTCACCTGGCAAGACGTCTCCTAGAAGGCGTGAAGAGAATGTATTTAAAAGTTCTCTCGGCCTGGCTACGTACATCAGAGTGTAACCGTGCGATGAAATGCTGTGTGCCTCTTGAAAGAATGAGGCCCACCTACGCCCCCACCTGTATGTGCACCTGCACCTCGCCTACACCCGGCCCGTAATATACTTACACCTGTACCCATCCCATCCTGTCCCCGCGCTCACACCTGTACCTGTGCCTGTCTCTGGGAGAGGGGCTAAGAGGGAAAAAGGGAGTCAAAGCCACTCTTCACCACTCGCCCTGGTCCCTATCGCACGGCTTTAAGGTTTTCCATGAACATGGGTAGGTTTTTCAACTTAAGACAGACAGGAAAAGGCAGGCTTTGCCATTAAAGATTTTTTTCCACAACGGAGACACAGTTTTTATTGTAAAAGGGGAACTTTGGCTTCTTGTTTATAAATGATGGCGCGATGGGCTCCAGAACAGTGCCCCACCCAGACAACCTCCCTGTCCCAACCCCCCGACCCAGAAGGGTCACCTTCACGGTGACGAGGGACCATGTGGATGAATGAGAGCATCACCGGGCGGGCCCTCAACACAGCTGTCGCCTCAGCAGGGGGAGGAGGAGGGAGATTTGCTACAGAGCAGAGCAGGAGGGGAGGTGGCGACACTCCCGTGGCCTCGTGGCCACAGGCAGCAGAGGCGGAGGTGAGGAAGAGATACCCCCACGAGCCGCCGGCACCTTGACCTGAGCCCCGCGGGGCTGGTTGGGGACTTCAGGCCTCCGGATCTGTGAGAAGATAAATGACCGTTGTTTGAAGTCACCCTGTTCATGGACCCTTGTACAGGTGACATTGTGGATCCCTTAGTTCTGTTTTGCTTTCTTAGTATTCTTCAGGCAAGAGAATCAAGAGAACAGAGAAGGGCTGTCCGCTTACTAGTCTGCGGAAGGGGAGCACCCCCAGGGCCTGAGCTCGGCCACCCGGGCCATCTGTCCCTCGCACGTGGGCGGGTCGGTGCCTGGCAGCCAGCAGCCAGGAAACCCCGCCCCTGCCCCGCTTCCCAAATCATGCCCGCCCAGCTCTGGGGCCCCTCCACGGGTGGTGGACCTCAGCAGTGTCCTTTCCTGGGGGACACGCCTCCCCCTCGGGTGATGCTGTGGGGGTGCGGGCCCCTACGCCTCAAGGGAACATCTGTCCTTTCTTTCTTGTCCCCTGACAGGTTTCTTCACTGGGCTCCCTTGTCGAGGTGACGATAGCTTGGCCCAGTTTTTCTTCAACACAAAGCCTTACGCTCCACTCCCGTCTTTCCCCAGCAAGGGCTGCATCCCCACGTGGAGCCCTGGGACGGCCGTCCCCCGGGCCGCCTGCCCTGGGGCTGAAGTAGCCCTCAGGCTGGGGCCCTCAGAACCTCTGCTATTTACCCCGCCCCAGGGTCCACCCAGTATGGCCCCTGCTGCCTCCCACATCAGTACCCGTCACCCTTCAGCCCGTCACACGTGTGCGAAAGGTGGGTGTAGACAGACTGCTAAGGTGACCAGGGATCCTGCCCCCTGGTGTGCACACTGCTGTGAATATAGTGGACGTCCTGGTCACGTTACTCTGCGCGGCCCAGCGGCTTTAGGACAGGGAGACCGTGTAGGAGGGCCCCTTCTCCAGCAGGAGAGGAGGTCCGAGAATTGGAGCGCGGGAGGGGCGGGACATGTGGCGGCTGGCTTGCAGATGGGGAGGGCCAGGTGGGAGGGCGCGCGGGTGCCCCCCAGGAGCTGACAGCTTCCCTGGTGGATGGTCAGCCGGGAAAGGGAACCTCCGTCCTCCAGCCTCGGGAAACTGAGTCCCACCAGCAAAATGGGAGCTCGGAAGCCGACTCTCCCGGAGCATCCAGACAAGAGCTCAGCCTGGCTCACACCCTGGTCTCCGCCCCGTGTCACCCTGAGCAGAGAAGCCACTCTCAGGGCTTCCGGAGGTGGCTTCAGGATAGCTCCAGTCCTCACCTCCAGCTCATCAGGGTCCCCGACTCACATGAGAAAGGGGACGCTCCTGAGCCCTTCCTTCCCCCCCTCCAGGCAGAGCAGGGAAGCTCAGGGGTGGGACAGCCTCGTGCAAAATGAGCTAAGTCAGGAGCTAACCGGGGCAGATCTGTCCCCCGGGACATGGAGCTGTATCTGGAGGCACATTTGGTTGTCACACCTCAGGGGGGAGGGGGAGCGGGTACCGGCATCTAGTGGGCAGAAGCCAGGGACGCTGCTCAGCACCCTGAGTGCCCAGGACGCACCCCCACCCCGCCCTGCGATGGGGAATGATCCAGTGCCTGGGTGGTAGGTCCTGGTCCAAATGGGAGGTCCTGCGGGCACCTCAGGACGGTCGTTAGTTTTCACCACCCAGTCCCTGGAGGGGCAAGGCACAGCTTCCGCTCTTTGCCTTAAACCTAGAGATGCCGAGCCGGAATCTGGTCCTTGTCACCATCATCCACCAGGTGCTCACAGCCAACGGCGTGGCAGGTGACACGGGCCATGCTGCCTCCCTGGCCCTCAGTACGTGAACAGGAGGTTTCCTCACAGGTCGGCGTCCCCCGTCCTGCTCTCAGGCCACCTGGTGTCCCAAAGTTTGGGGACTTGTACATAATCAGGGAGCCGTGCTAGCGCTTCTGAATCATTAACGGTCTCTCTGGCCCTCACACCGCCCCCTTTTTTTACTGTGGTGACATACACACCACATACTATTTACCTTTAGTGGCATTTAATACGTTCACAATGTCATGCAGGCATCACTCTACCTAGTTCCAGAACATTCCATCACTCTTCAAGCACTCAGTCCCCGCTCCCCTCCCCCAGTCCCTGGGAACCACAAAGCCTCTTTCCGTGTCTATGGATTCGCCTATTCGGGACGTTTTGTGTAAGCGGACATACACAGCACGTGGGCTCCTGTGTCTGGCGTCTTTCCCTGAGCCCCGCGGTTGTGCGGTTCATCGCGTTACAGCGGGAATCGTGTTCATTGCTTGCTATGGCCAAATAATATTCCTTGTGTGGAGAGGCCACACCTCGTTAATCTTGTCGTCAGCGTTTGGGCAGCAGGGCTGTGTCTGCTGGGCCACGGGGCACGGTGCTGCCGTGAGCATCCGTGTCCAAGTGCTCCTTGACCACCTGTTTTTAGGTCCCTCGGGCACGTGCCCAGTGCAGTGTGGGTCCCATGGGGACTCTCACATTTGAGGAGGTGGTCCGTGGGCATCCCCTTGAGATGGCATTTGAGTGAGTGCTTCACCACCAAGCCTGTTCTGTGAACAAACCGCCGGGGTAGGGCTTGGGCTCCAGGAGCTCCAAGGAAGTGCCCTCAGTGTGGACAGCCATCGGCAGATGCGCTGTGGGATGAGAGGGGCGCCTTGCTCCTGCCGTGAGAGTGGCCATGCTCACGGGTTTGGGGACTGATGGCTCTGCCCTTCAGGGGCTCAGCATGACCTTCTCCCTGTACCCAGTTCTGTCGGGCCAGGGGCAGAACCCACCTTCTCTGCAGGCTCCAGCTGAGGAGGGGGAGACAGGGCGCCCTGGGCTACGAGGCAGGGGTGCGGTGAGCACCCGGGCGATCCATGTGGTAGGCAAACAGACCACAAGTCCCACTACATGCTCCTGGGCGCCCTGAGTCCTGGGCTCTAAAGCTTCTGTCCCACACATGTAGGGCAGGAGGAGGGCCACTCCTGTGTGCTCCCCTGAGCCTCTCCTGTGTGCTCCCCCTGAGCTCCCGTGTGCTCCCCTGAGCCTCTCCTGTGTGCTGGCAGGAGTCAGCAGATCTAGGGCACACGGTGCAGGGAACGGCATACAAAGATGCCTAAGGCATGGGCCCTGGCTCGGAACGTGGATCAGGGACTCATGGCAGCGTTAGCTGGGCCAGAGAGGAACAAACGTCCCCCGGGGCTTGGGGGACCCCCCCACTCCTCAGCCACCAACATGTTGGCCACTTGCTCCTGAAAATGTGTTTGGACACAGGGCTCCTTTGCTCTAGGATGGAGACTCCCATGCTCCCCGGGGCCCCTTCCGGCAGGAAGGACGGTTCCCCAGGAACTCTCAGCCACGTGTTCCTCTGGGCACGGGCCCGTTTGTGTCACCGGCCATCCTGCCTGGGGGCCCTCAGGTTCCTCACTGTTGGTCCTGCCGAGCACACATCAGAGAACCCGTGTCTGCTTACGGGGTGTGGCCCCAAGGAGACGAAGGCCTGGAAACTGCCTGTAGAACAAAGCCTTCCCGGGATCCCCGAGACCCAGTGTTGGTGCTTCCCGTTCGTCCAGCGCCCCAGAGAGCCCAGGCGTGGTCAGGTGGAGACGAAGCGGAGAAGGGGTTGGCCCTGGACCCGCAGCCCAGCCCCGCCTCCCTGACCCTCGGTGTCGTCACCTGACACGGGGCTGGCACCGTCCCCCTGGGGGCTGTAGCGGGAGTCGGGGAGGCCGGGTGCGGTGCTCAGGGCGGGGCCAGGCGCAGAGTCACCACCCCAGGTGCACCAGCATACGCGGACGGAGGATCACCTTGGGGACCGGCACCTGCTCCTGTCCACGGAGTGGGTCTCTGGGTACCAGAGGAGGGAGGAAGGGGGTCTCTGCAGCACTGCCCACCCACCCAGCCAGCACGCGTTCCCCGAGCTCCGGCTGCCTCGGGAGCTCCCCCAGGGGCTGCGGCCCAGGCCGCATTGGGCACCAGCGGAGGGGAGACCGGCCATCGGTGCCAACACACACCCCAGCTCATACACGAGCGTCGAGAGAGGACTTTGAAAGCGGCCGTTGAATAGGGCCACTCAGGCAGGGCAGTCCTGGAGGGCTGCTTGGGGACATGGCGTTGATGGGAGACCCGAAGGCTTCGAAAGGCAGGAGGGGAGGAGCCTTGGGAGGGACATCGAGGCCCAAGCTTTCCAGAGACGCAGCTGTCACTCTTCTGGGGACCTCTCTGTGGATGGGGTTCGCTTCACACCCATCCTCCCCGTCCCTGCCAGGGCCTCACGTCACCGAACAAACCTGTCTGCCGGCCACTTCTTTCCCGTGGCCTGATCGCCTGCCCCAGTGGCCCCAAGGAATGTTTGCCCTCGTGTAACCGAGCGTAGAGAGAAAGCGGGACTTCAGTTGAAAGGACGCATCGTGGCGATGGATCCCTTCTAGGAACAGTGGAGATCTGGCGTCCGTTTCAGGCTGAATTCCCAGTAACAAGCATCTCTTTCAAAGGCTGGCAGCTCTTAGGGGGCAGGAAAAACTTGCGGGGGCGGGGGGGAGTCCCAGGGCACCTGTTTCCAGCACCTGTGCTCAAATCCCTGGATCTGAGGAGGCCGCCCCCCTTTCTAGAAACGGCTGCCCCCATTCCTGCAGCCAGGCCGACGCTCCCGAACGGGCTGTGCCAGCCGAGTCGCAGGGCTCCCAGCGTGGCAACTTTTACTAATACCAGCTTCTCACCTGCTCCCCCATCCTACCAGCCTGTGCCTCAAGGACCTCACGTGTCACCGCTCCTTACACTGGGGGCATCCGCACAGCAGGCGTCCCTGGGGCTCCCACAGCAGCGTGCTGCCCGCCTCTGGACCCCAGCCCACCCCATATCGCCCCCCACCTTCCCTCCTTCCTCGGGACCCCAGCCACCCCATATCCCCCACACATTCCCTCCCTCCTCGGGACCCCAGCCCACCCCATGTCCCCCCCCCACCATCCCCGCCTCCTTGGGACCCCAGCCCACCCCTGCACCCCCCACCTTCCCTCCCTCCTCGGGATTCCAGCCCACCCCATAACCCTCCCCACCTTCCCTCCCTCCTCTGGACCCCAGCCACCCCATATTCCCCCCACCTTCCCTCCCTTCTTGGGACCCCAGCCACCCCATATCCGCCCCCACCATCCCTCCCTTCTTGGGACCCCAGCCCACCCCATATCCCCCCCCCACCTTCCCTCCTTCCTCGGGACCCCAGCCACCCAATATCCCCCCCCACCATCCCCCCCTCCTTGGGACCCCAGCCCACCCCGGCACCCCCCACCTTCCCTCCCTCCTCAGGATTCCAGCCCACCCCATAACCCTCCCCACCTTCCCTCCCTCCTCGGGACCCCAGCCACCCCATATCCCCCCTCCACCATCCCCCCCTCCTTGGGACCCCAGCCCACCCCTGCACCCCCCACCTTCCCTCCCTCCTCGGGACTCCAGCCCACCCCATATCCCCCACACATTCCCTCCCTCCTCAGGATTCCAGCCCACCCCATAACCCTCCCCACCTTCCCTCCCTCCTCGGGACCCCAGCCACCCCATATCCGCCCCCACCATCCCTCCCTTCTTGGGACCCCAGCCCACCCCATATCCCCCCCCACCTTCCCTCCCTCCTTGGGACACCAGCCCACCCCGGCACCCCCCACCTTCCCTCCCTCCTCGGGACCCCAGCCCACTCCACACCTCTCCCCTCCCCCTCCTCAGGACCACCTGCTCACCCGGCACCCATCCCTGCTCCCCAGCATGGCCCCTCTCCAGGATCCTGGAGCAAAGCAAAACTAAGGAGAACCATCATTCTGCTGTGCCACAGCGGTAGCTGGGACTCCACCAGTAATGGGAGCAGAGTGTCGACGCGCATGGTGCCACCCGTGCCGAGCCCTGTGGCCCCTCGGGCTTCTGCCATCACGAGCCCCACGAAGGCTGGGGGTGCGGTGGCTTCCAGACGGTCACTGAGATGCAGCCCCCGACAGGCAGGGCCGGCCTGGGAGCCGCCGGCCTGGCAGCAGGGGCCGGCACACGCCTGGCAGCCCTCTCCTCTGCCCACCTCGACCTCGCTGGGGGGACCTCCTCACCCACTCTCGGCGGCACGGACGGAGAGGCCGGGCTCGGCCACCATCCCCGCGCCCGGCGAATCTGCCTGTCCGGTCTCCAGCCGCGGCTGCTGGGTCCAGGACGGGACGGCAGCTGCATGGAGCCCCCGGGAGGGCGGCATCTCCCGGGTCGGAGCGCACAGGGCGCCAGCGCCGGCTCTGGGGAGGACACCTAGGTGTGGACCCCGCTCGGGTGCTTGGGAACCAGCTGGCCTGGCAAAGTGGCTGCATTCCCTGTGCCTCGGTTTCTTTGTCTGTAATGGGGCTTTGACGCTGCTTGTAGAGTTTGAGCGGTAACTGAGCCTGTGCGGGTGGGCAGATAACACCCGTGGCACCAGCAGACTGGGTACAGAAGAGGCGTGAGCTGTCGTGGCCGTGATTACATTTGCGTTGCCCCTGTGTCCGTGCCACGGATACAGCAGCTGTGTGACTGCTGCGCTGCGGTGACTGTCGGTCTGTCCCGTGGCTGCTGGTTGCTAGGCAGATAGGGTGCAACCACGGAAGTGAGAAGGGCCACAGAGGGAGAGAACACGTGCTGAGAGCATCACCTGAGCCATGATCCAGCTGTGCCTGAAACCCACACCATTCCCACACGAGAGCCAGTACGTTGCCTCTTTGCTCGAGCCAGGTAGCGTGATTTCTGACACTTGACAAAGGACAGGGTTCAAATGCCCTGTGGTAGTGAGGGGGCAGACTGTATCCCCTGCACTGTGGCCCGGAACCTCAGCCTCATCTGGTATTTCTGTGTCCTCCTGTCCCTTGTTTGTTCAGTCATCCACGTCTGGTTTGCAGAGCATTTTCTGTGCATCTACTGGGACACTGGGCTCTCTGGAGGAGACGTCAAAGCAAAGCACCCAGGCATCGTTACTGCAGAGTCGAATACTCTGCTCAGATTATGACAAAGCAAAGTATTCGGTCCCCACTATTGGCAATGCATAAACTCAGCAAGGCTCAGTCCTTGGCCCTCGCTAAGTCATACTCAGCCCGCAGTTCACAAAGCGCAATACTCAGCTATCGTTTACTGAAGAAGTTTGCTATTCATCCCTCAGTACTGACTAAACATACTGCTCTCTACTGACGAAGCACAGTACTTATCCCTCGTTGCTGACTAAGCCACGTACTCAGCATAGTACTAAGCACAGTACTCTACTGACTAAGCATAGTACTCACCCCTTGGTACTAACACGGTACTCAGTACTGACTAAGCACAGTGCTCAGCCCTTGGTACTGACTAAACCAAAGACTCAGCCCTCAGACATGCTGCAGACCATCCACTGCAGTCTGTCCCGCGCTCTTGACAACAGCTCTGAGGGATTGGCATTAGATCCCATTTCCAGGTGGTGACGAGGAAGCAAGACGGCAGGTGACCTGACCCAGGAGGGGAGCTAGAGAGGAGGTGAGGGCACCTGTCCTGAGTCCCTGGGGTGCCCTTCCCAAGAGAATGAGGAGGAGACCTTCATCCCAAAAGGAAACACCCCCGTGGGCCCAGCTTGGGTCACATGCCCCTCCCTGAGCCAGTCACTGGGCTGGGGGACGTGCTCCTGGTGCCCACGGACGGTCCTCCCCACCGGCCCGTGCAAAGCATGGGGGGCAGTGGTTTCTGAAGGTGGGCGGGGGGGGGGGGGCCTCAGCAGACACAGCAGGGCTGGTGGCTGCCTGGGTGCCCCATTTCGGCCTGCTCGCAGCCTCACCCCCCTTGCTGTCCCCAAATGCCTGCTCACACCACACCCCCACCATTCCTGTCCCTCAGGGGCTGGGGGCTCATCCCAGCGCCGGGTCCTGCCCCTCGGGGCTCCCTCCTGCAGCCTCCCCCCAGCCCGAGCTATGGCCTGGCCACCACAGCCTCTGTCTCCCCCACCCTGCCCCACGTTCCCAAGGACTGGATCCCGTCCGGTGTCATCCCTCACCCCCAGCCCGGGCCAGCACACGGCAATGGCAGACTGGAGCTGTTGTGTTAAAACCGAGGCCGTGTGGGCAGGGCCTTCCAGACACAGGCAGGGAACGCGTGTCGAACACCGACGAGGCAGAGCTCCCGGCCAGACCCCCGCTGTTCATCTGGAGGAGCAGGATGCCAGCCACCAGGGTGTGGACGACAACCCTGAGGGAACACTCAGCCCACAAGCTCCCGTGTCACGTCATCCGGTCCGTTGATCCCTACTTGATCAGACCGAGGCAGGAAGTGCACCCGTGGACTCAGCTTCCTGTCTTGGGCTCCCTGAGGGACACGGGTATTCCTAGCTCGGGTCCTGGACGGGGGAAGTGGGCCCGCTCTGGCTTGTCTGCGGACGACGGCCCTCGTTAGCGACCATGTTCGCACAGCTGCCCCAGACTGCTCTGCTCAGGGTCCCGTGTCCCTCCAGCAGGCTTCCCGGGTACCTACTGCCGAACGAGCACTGCTCCAGGCCGCGTGCTGTGTGAGTGACCGTGTGCCCCTCTCTCCTGAGCGCGCAGCCCAGTGGGGGATGGAAAGAAGGCAGTCGACACAGAAAAAGCCAGAAAAAGCTGGCAGTGACAAGGACCGTGGAGACAAGTAAGCGGGGTGCAGCCGGTGCCGTTGGTACCGTCAGATCCCCAGGGGCCGGCGCACCGTCCCCGCCCGCTCGGGGTCTTGCTGGCGGTTCAGAGTCGGACACCCCCGCAGAGGGCTGACCGTGCCCCAGTGGCAGGTGCCCGGGAGGACCCCCCTCGCCCTGGGCTGGCCCACAAAAACCAGCCTCCTCACCCCAAGGCCGGACTTCTCTGCCACAGGTCACACCCCGGGACTCCCCCTGCCACCGTGGGATGAGACTAAAGCCAGACCCCGGGCACCACGTCTCTTTTCCCTCTTGTGTCTTCTCCTTTTCCCACTCAGCCGCCCCGCCCCCCAGAAGCATCTTTGTGTCGGGCTCTGCTCACAGGGAGCGCCACTCTGACCCCGGGATCCAGAGGTCGGGGTGGGGCCTCTGCGGGGAGGTGCCAGGCGCGGATACGTGAGCACCCCAGTGACCTCTCCTGTGCTTAGCACGTGCCTGCCCAGCGCTGTGCTCGGGCTCTGCGGCCCGCACGGGGTCAGGAGGTTTGACCTAAGGCCGTGGGAAGCTGTCCAGCTACCGAAGCGGAAAGAACGTGCCCAGGAGGGTCCTGGGCTCCCACGGACGGGAAGGGGAGGGCAGGCCAGTCGGGGGGGGCCCGGGCTCCGGGTCTTGCCCAGGAGGTGGCTCTGTACTAGTGGAGGGACCCCAGCCAGATTTTCCACCCTGACTCAGTCTTTTTCTTTTTGTAACATAATTTATTGTCAGATCGGCTTCCTTACAACACCCAGTGCTCAACCCAACAGGTGCCCTCCTCAGTGCCTGTCACCCACTTTCCCCTCTCCCCCACCCCCATCAACCCTCAGTGTGCTCTCGGTATTTAAGAGTCTCATGGTTTGCCTCTCTCCCTCTCTGGAACTGTTTTCTCCCCTCCCCCTCCCCCTCCCCCTCCCCCGTGGTCTTCTGTTAAGTTTCTCAGGATCCACATATGAGCGAAAACACGCGGTATCTTTCTCTGGCTTATTTCACTTAGCGTAATACCCTCCGGTTCCATCCACCTTGCTGCAAATGGCAGGATTTCATTCTTTCTCATTGCCAAGTAGTATTCCATTGTGTATATAAATCACAATTTCTTTATCCATTCAACAGTTGGTAGACATTTAGGCTCTTTCCATAATTTGGCCGTTGTTGAAAGTGCTGCTATAAACATTGGGGTATAAGTGCCCCTGTGCATCAGCACTCCTGTATCCCTTGGGTAAATTCCTAGCAGTGCAATTGCTGGGTTGTAGGGTAGTTCTATTTTTAATTTTTTGAGGAACCTCCACACTGTTTTCCAGAGCGGCTGCACCAGTTTGCATTCCCACCAGCAGTGCGAGAGGGTTCCCGTTTCTCCACATCCTCGCCAGCATCTAGAGTCTCCTGATTTGTTCATTTTAGCCACTCTGACCGGCGTGAGGTGGTACCTCGGTGTGGTTTTGATTTGTATTTCCCTGATGAGGAGTGATGTTGAGCATCTTTTCATGTGTGTGTTGGCCATCTGGATGTCTTCTTTGGAGAAGTGTCTATTCATGTCTTCTGCCCATTTCTTCACTGGATTATTTGTTTTTTGGGTGTGGAGTTTGGTGAGTTCTTTATAAGTTTTGGATACTGGCCCTTTGTCCGATATGTCATTTGCAAATATCTTTTCCCATTCCGTTGGTCGCCTTTTAGTTTTGTTGATTGTTTCCTTTGCAGCGCAGAAGCTTTTTATCTCGATGAGGTCCCAATAGTTCATTTTTGCTTTTAATTCCCTTGCCTATGGAGCCGGGTCGAGTAAGAAATTGCTGCGGCTGAGGCCCTGACTCATTCTTGATTCAAGATCCACGTTTGGGAAAGAGAAGCTGATTGGCCCAGCCTGGCCGGTAGGCCTGCCTGGTGGCTGGTAGGGGTGCGGGGGGTGCGGGGGGTGCAGGGGGTGTGGACTGTCTCCCCAAGACCACTCACGATGGGGAACGATGACCCCCCCCAAAGGAAATCGGGCCTCCGTTACTAGAAGAGCCAGGAACGGGTGCTGAGTCACCCCCACCGCCAGCCGTCGTGCAGCCTGTAATCCCAAACCACAAATTAAGTAGCTACCTGTCTTTGTTAATTCGGTGCAGCCCGAAGGCCATTTCTGAGAAGCATCTAATTCACTCTTCCCCACCAGGCAAATTCTGGAAGAACATATTCATGGCTTTCATTAGTATTCGTATGACTTTGAGGATTTTTTCATGATTTCTAAAACTCAAAGTAATTGTGAATGGTAATGTGTAACAGTGTGAATGTTACACAACAAATGCCTCTTCCTATCACATTCTGGGGTTTCCTGGTCATTACGAGAACCTAATTGAAAATAATTGAGGGCTGGATTTTGTCACATGGAAAATACTGGATAAAATGCAAGACGGGCAAACATCGTCAAGCCCCTCGCGGTGATGTGGGAGAGCAGCGAGGGTTGGGGGAGGGAAGAACCCTGGCTCGCCTGCGGCCCCAAGTTGGGCCCGTTAATTCGATGAGAGCAGTTTGATCATCACCGGGTCTCGCTGTTCTCAGCACGGTGGCAAAGGGCTCTCAGAGTGCGGCAAGCTGGAAGGGACGCACGCAGACACTGGTCACGATGTCACAGCTGCTCTCAAAAGCAGCTGAACTGAAGCTCTGGTCCCAGGGCTCAGAGTCGTGGTGGCTTTTTAAAACATGGCGCTTCCACAGTCCCCGCACACCGAGTGACAGTGGCGACCAGGGAGCCGCTCTGGGGGACACAGAGACCCTCTGGGCTGTCCCCGGTGTGACTGTGCAAGGGGCCCCGTGTCCTCGGCCTCCCTGTCTGTGTATAAAAGCCTTCTTGGGAAGACAGGTGACTCCACTCTCGGTCCCCAGGTACTTGTACGACTTGTCCCCTCCTTGCCCCTCTGGTCCCCACGCCCGTATATGCAGATGGACCGGACAAGGTGGTGGGGTGGGGCTGGACATTCTGGGACTCCCCTTTAGTGGTCCCCAAGGAGTTCCGGGATGGGGTGGAGATTCCTTCAGAGCTAACAGAGGCTTCTGAGGCATGAGGACCCATAGGAGGAAACCCCAATTTGGACAAAGAGGCCCAAGACCCACAGGGGCGGAACGGGTGGGGGACCGGCCTTCCCTTTGCCAGCCCCATCTGGCGCGCGAGGGGGGGGTCCCGTCCGGCCTGCTGGCGCTTGAGGAGAGGGCCCACCAGCCTCCGCGGTCCCTTCCTCTCCTGCCAAAGGCCACTCCCCTACTCTGACCCTCAGAGGTCTCTGCAAGGGCAGGAAAGGTGGGAGCAGAGCTTCCCAGGAGCACCCCCCTCCTCTCCTGCTGTGGGATCCACGTCGGGGGAGGTGAGGGGTGACCAGACCTTGCTTCTCTCCCCGACTCCCCTCCCCCTTCTCATTTCTCTGTTCACTTCCTCACTCACACAGCAGCCCGTGAGGCTCTGAGTGCACCTGCTTCCTCCCACCTCTGGCTGCTCCCCACTTTTCTCTCCCTGTGTACTTCCTCCTCCCACAGGGCTCAGAGAAGCCCTTGGTGCCGCCCACCCCCCCAGCCCCGCTGCCTTAGGCTTTCCTGCAGCTGTGGAGGTGACACTGGCCATCTGCTTGCTGTCTGCCTGCCCCGCCCCCCGTTCCTGCCCCAGGCCGAGTGTCCATGGTTCCCGTCCCCAGGCCGTGTGTCCGTGGCTCCCGTCCCCAGGCCGAGTGTCCGTGGCTCCCGTCCCCAGGCCGTGTGTCCGTGGCTCCCGTCCCCAGGCCGTGTGTCCGTGGCTCCCGTCCCCAGGTGGTATGTCCGTGGCTCCCATCCCCAGGCCGAGTGTCCGTGGTTCCCGTCCCCAGGCCGAGTGTCCGTGGCTCCCGTCCCCAGGCCGTGTGTCCGTGGCTCCCGTCCCCAGGCCGTGTGTCCGTGGCTCCCGTCCCCAGGCCGAGTGTCCTTGGTTCCCGTCTCCAGGCCGTGTGTCCGTGGCTCCCGTCCCCAGGCCATGTGTCCATGGTTCCTGTGTTCACCCACAACTGCACGTGCCATCCCTGCAGACACAGCCTGTGGTGCTTGTGCTCCTGGGGCCCAGAAAAGGGAGCTGAGCATGTTAGTGCTCACGCGGGAGGGAGAAGGGAGGACAGGCGGGCATCTGCACAGACAGGACAGCAGACAGAGAAAGCCTGAGGTGACCCTGAGAAAACCAAGAAGCCCCAGCGGTCAGAGCTGGGGCCCCGCTGCGGCCACGGGGGAGCTCCAAATGTGTCCGGTGAAACCCTTCTCTTACCTCTGGGCTCTGCTGGGAGTCAAGGGTTTGAAAGAAAATTGCCTCTCTTGGCTGGCTGCAGCCACGGCCACGTGTCCACCCGCGTCCTGCGTCCCGATGGTCCCGGGCCGGGGGGGGGGGGGGGGGCGAGCGGTGGCTGCTGCACCTCAGCAGTCCCAGGAGGTAACAAAAACGAGGGTGTGTAGTCTGTTTGCTGGGAAGGTCTCCAGGCTTCATACCCGGCGAGGAGGAACACCCGGAAGGCGCCACAGAAGAATTATTTGCGTCCTCGCAGAAGAACTTGGTCCTCAGAACCTGAGAGAAGCTTGCACATGTCAGGGCAGGAGGTCTCGGGGGCACCTCATAGCGGGCAAGGAAACCCTGAGGACACGGAACCCGCACCTTCCAGGACGCTGGGTGCAAAAGGGGAGGGGAGATCCAGCCATGTGTGCGTGTGTGTGCGAGCGTGCGTGGTGCGTGCGGAGAAACTATACAAGGCAGTGGAGTTCAAACCTGTCCCTGAGCTCTTCCCCTGGGGCCTCTCAAGGACCCTGTTCCTTCCCTGCCAGTCGTTACCACGCTGTTTAATTGTGGACTAAGAGGGTGTCACTTTTTCAGGTGTGTCTGATTCCCCGGGCACGCGAGCCACGTGAGGGCAGGGCAGGGTCCGCCCAGAGCAGGGCCCAGCCCATGGCACGTGGAGGTGTTGAAGTGACGCGGGGCGGGAGCAGGGGACCAGCCTGAAGCTGAAGGTCCTCTCTCCTTGTTGGGGTGTCTTCCTCTCCTGGGGTGAGGCTTTCTCTGCTGGAGTCTGGACGTGATTCTCTCCCGTTTGATGCTTTGGGAATAAACTTCCGAGGTGTTTGCGATTCAAACCCACACATGGTGACTTTTCTCCGGTTTCAAGTTCATTTGAGATTAGGCAAATACCTCCTCCTTGGGGAAGATTCTGCCAGAATCCTTCATTTCATCCGGCCTTTCCTAAGGACGCGAGCCCGCCTTCCACGCACAAGTCCCTGGGTGAAAACAATCGCCCGGCACCATAAGTTATTTTAATGTAGACGTCACTTTAAACTAACCTTTTACCATCTGTTCTGTCCTTTAATAGCAAATGCAAAAGAGCCTAATTCTCCATGGCGTCGTAAAAGTGAGGTGGTGATAGAAACGCCCGTCTGTGTTCTTTATTCATGGCCCTATCGTATGCTACACAAATCGAGGGGAAACTGCTCTCCCCTGATCTGGTGAATTCATTTGTACAGTATTTCTTCTTAATGTGGTAAACTGTGCGGAGCATCCCCGAGCCGGCACTGAGTCCCAGGCACGCACACAGAGCGGCAGCTGGGGAATTAAGCGAAGGCACCCAGTGGTCAAACTGTAATGAGATTCCTTTGCAAAAAATAAAACCTCTTTAAATATGTGGTGGGTTCTTTTCAGTGGTTTTATAATTAAATTTCCCCATGAAGGATGGGCAGTCTGGCCCAGAGAACGCGGTAGAAGCGTGCCAGGCCGTCCGCTGTGCTCGCCGGCCGGCTGCCGGAGCCCCTGCCTCTGGAGGACTGCCTGGCCCGAACCCAGCGACCCCTCCATCCAGCGCAGCTCGGCCGCTTCTCTCGGGCCCTCTGTGTGCTCAAGTGCCGAACTCACAGAACTTTCTAGAACTTTCCGGGCTCCCAGAAGACAGAACTTGTGCTTCATAAGCAGCCAGCCTGGGGCTTTCTACACTAATCACACAGTTCCCCAACGGGGTCTGATCTGCTCTAACGGGTTCCCCACACGCGGACAAACAGCGCAGGTGCAGATGGCCAGAGGGGTCTTCCTCTCTGGGACCCAGACTGGCAACTGCCGCCCCATTTCCCTGGCGACGGCACCTTGGCGCAAACTCCCTCGGGGGAGAAGAGGTGGCTCACGGCCACGGAGGGCCAGGGCTGCTGTCCTGTGAAAGGAGCCCTGGGGAAGGAGCCAGGTGGCCAGGAAGGCGCCCGTCCTCTGTCCTCTGTCCTCCGTACAGGCTCATCTCCCTGGACACGGCTGTGCACTGGGCTGCTCGCACATGGCTGTCCTGGCTGAAGGACGTTACTCGGTGGGCAGCAGAGGGCCCATGATGAACACAGGGTACACACGTGTCCTGGGGCACCCAGCACTGTGAGCGATGAGCGGGCAGAAGGCGGCAGGCCCGGGACCCAATGTGTTCATCCCTGGAGGGAGGCAGGGGTGGCTGTGGCCAAGATGAGCACAGCAGAGCTCCGACACCCCCACGGCCCAAGGGACGGCACAGGGTGACATGCATCCCCAGCCCTGGCCCCGGCCATTCTTTCCATGGCCTGGCCTGAGCCCTGCCGGGTGTGTGCTGCTCAGGGCAGAGCCAGGAGGTGGGAGATGGAAACAAAGACAGTCCTCGTAGACTGAGGGGAGGAATGGGGGGTGGGGGTGGGATAGGGGTTTGAGGGGGGGGAGGGGAGGGCAGGGTGGGAGAGAGATATGTGGAGAGGGGAGGGGTGGGGAGAGGTATGTGGAGGGGGAAGGAGCGGGGTGTCAGGGAGGGGTTTGTGGAGGGGGGAGGGGCTGGGGAGGCGAGAGTTATGGGGTTGGAAGAGGAGTTGTGGAGGAGGGGGGAGGGTACAGGGTGGAGGACAGGAGTATTTGGGGCGGGGGGTACATTCCCAAACAACCACCCGAGAAATCTACTTAACATCTGTCGCTACCTGGTACAAAAACGACTCTTGTCGTGAGGACTTGGAGACGTAGCAGCTGGCACATGGGCGGGAGAGGACTGTTAACTACCGCCCCATCCCGTGACTGCCTTATTCTAGACCAGGAAGTGTGCACCCTGGACACCTTTGCTCGTGCCGCCCGCCCTACGCCCCCACCTCTGGCAGCTACCTGCCTGTCCTCTGTGTCCATGAGCTCAGGGGTTGTTTTTTTTTTTTCTGCAATGAATTTTATTTGCAGTCTTGCAATAAAGCCGACCCTGCTCTGTAGAACTGGAGGTTTCCGTTGTGTCCGTTTTGTTATAAAATGTTGTTATGATCCCTGAGCTTTGATTTACAGGGAAAAAACTGCATTTTGTAAAGGTATACTGGGGACCCGTGAACGATGAAGGGTTATTGGAGCACCCACCCCCAGCACCGCCTGGAATCCACATATAACTTCTGACCTCCAAAAACTTAACTACTCATAGCCTACCGTCCACCAGCAGCCTTACCAACAACATACAGTCCATTAACACATATTTTCTATGTTGAGTGTATTATGTGCCGTGTGCTTACAATAAAGTAAGCCAGAGAAAAGACAACGTTATTAGGAAAACCATGGGAACAGAAAATACGTCTACAGTCCTGTACTGTATTTATCCAAAAGAATTCCCTATATAAATGGACCTGCGCAGTTCAACCCTGTGGTCAAGAGTCAACTGTATTCAAAGTTGAATTCCAATCTGTTACTTTGACCTTATCAATTATACCTTTTCAGTCTCGGGGGCTCAGAGAAACCAGTTACCTCCCAGCGGGCACCCCCGTTCCCGTCAGGTGCCCCTTACCGTTACAGGAGCTTTTGCTTCCTCTAAAGGAAAGAGTTCACAGTTCTCTGTGAAAATACTTTTACGTTCACATGTAGCCTATAGCCATTGTGACAACAGTCCTCAGTGTGAAATCTGTGTCTCCCTCCCGGCTGCGGGTCCTCTCTGCCCCGACCCATCCTCACAGCCTCCCACCTTCAGGGACCGGACCCTGTTCTCTGGTGCCCCCGTCAAAGGCACAAGATATTGGGACACGGACGAACACGTAGCGGGTGTGTGTGCTGTGTCCCAGCCTTTCTCCCCTCTGGACTCTGTAGCGGCTGCTCCGTGGTCTCGTCTTTCCCCGTCACCTGCTGGGCCACCGGACGTGTGGTTGGTGGCACTCCAGGACCCCCTGATCACTGGCTGCCCTCCCAGTTCCCAGAGTGGATACCTGATGTTCCCCGAGTTGGCCAAGTGCAAGCAAATCAGGGGTGGGATGGGTGGACGTTTAAGAAGCGTGGCCCCTGCCCCCCGCCGCAGGCTGACTCTCCTCTGCTTTTGCTCCTGTTTCCAGATCCGGTCCGACAAAGACAACGACATCCCCATCCGGTACAGCATCACGGGGGTGGGTGCCGACCAGCCCCCCATGGAGGTCTTCAGCATCGACTCCATGTCTGGGCGCATGTATGTCACTAGGCCCATGGACCGGGAGGACCGAGCCTCCTACCACGTGAGTACCTCGGGCCTTGGGTTCCTAACTTGGGAAGGAGACTGGCAGCCCGAGCCTGTGCTGGATATTGCCCGCAGGGCTGTGTAAAGCCCACGGCGCTGGGCACCACCCTGGGGTTTCTCATTCAGTGGGCCCGGGATGGACACCTCTGCCACATTCCCGGGGGAAGACAGGAAGGTCTGGGACCACCTCGGAAGGACCCCTGGTGTAGAAGCTCTGGATCCACGTGTGCTCCCAGGAGCCCGTTAGTTCTGGTGGAGGGAGGGGACACGTGGCTGCTGGGCACCGTGGGGCCCTTTTTCTGGAGCGCCTCTGTGAGCAGTTCCATCCTGTCCAGCCCTAGAATAACGCACCTGCTTCTCTGAGAGCCGGCAGCGCGTCCGGGATGAGTGCTGTGCTGGTGCCACCTCGGAGCGGGGCACGCAGAGGGGAAACGGGCGTGACCACAAACGTTGCAGGGCTCGGGCATCTGGGGGCTGTTGGCTCCTCTCCTGCTTGGCCTCCCTGACGTGGTAGCTCAGGGGAGGGACCCCAGAGCTCAGGTGAAAGCAGCAGCGTCTCGTGGCCTCCACCCTAATGGCCAGTCCCCCGTCCGGACCCCGTCCTCACCTGCAAGATGCAGGTTGGCACCAGCTGGAGGCAGTGTGAGCTAGAGGCAGAGGTGAGGACCCCGGGCCCCCTCACCAGGTGGGAGGATGCAGGGTTCACATGTGCGAAGCCCGGAGAACAGAGCCCCGCGCACGATACGGCCGGTGTGCACATTGTAGTTGTCATCACGATGTCCGAATGTCCAGGTCCTCGCTTGTAACTTGGAAATGAAGACCATCGTTGGAGAGCATCGTATTCGCAGCCTTTTGCCCTGATGTGGACGTAATCAGCCCAGATTTCACTTGGCTTCAGCCCCCAGTGCCGAACATGGCCAAACACCGCCGCCACTCTCTGGTTATCTGCTTGGGGCCCACTGTCCACCTCCTGGCACTAGCAGGAAGGCTCCACGTGGCAAAAAGCCATCAAGCTATCCACACCACGTCGCCAGGCCCGAGAACAGAGCCTGGCCCTCAGGGGATGCACAGGAACCACTTGCAGAGAGAAGGAATTGGTGGGAGAGGTTAACTCTGTCGTTGACAATGGTGGCCTCCCCCGAGGGACCCCTGACGCCCCATGAGAAGTAGGGTGCGAGGCTGACTGGACCTGGGGAAGCCAGGCTGGGAGGTTGGTCCATCCTTCTTAGCCATGGTCTCAGACTCGCTGCCCAAGTCCCAGGTGGGTTCAGCTTCACAGAGCTAGTCAACATGGAAGAGAAGGTTCCTCTCTACTCATGGGTCTTCGCCCATGAGTAGAGACAGGTGTGGAATCAAAGTCAGGCTCCCGGCTCCAGAAATCCCCAGTTCACTAGACCCAGACATCCCTCTTCAGAGACGCTTCCAAGAGAAACCGTGGCTCATGCTTCCAGACTCTTCCCTTTGGGTATACCACTTCATCTCCCATCCATCCACCCATCCATCCATCCACCCATCTGTCCATCCACCCACCCATCCATCCATCCATCCATCCATCCATCCATCCATATATACATATGTTCCATCCATCCATCTACCCATCCAGGGAACAGTTCTCAAGTGCCTAGTACATGTTAGGCCTTGTGGTTGACAGTGGGCCTACAGTGATAACATGAACAAACATGGCCCCGGGCAGGGGGAGCTTATACCACTGGGATTAAAAGGCATCAAAGCCTTTTGGCCTGAAACCCCTAAGAAAGACCACGTGCCCAGATTCTTCAGCAATCAGACCACAGGTCTTGACGGACTGGGTGTGTCCTGCCTGGAGATGCCACTGGGAATGGGCATCCGGGTGTCATCCTGACTGCCCCTCGGACGGTGGGGGCCAGGGTCAGGGAGAAGAAGCAGGTACAAGGAAAATCACTACATCTTTTCTGAGCCATACCGGTCATTCCGTTCCCAGGGCTAGGGAATGTGGAGGCAGAAACACAGACTTGAAAACCCTGAAGCAGGTGGCCGCTGACACTCGGGCCCATTTTGCTGCTGGCGTCTAGGCAGGCCGTTTCAGGGGTGCCTTCCCTCGGGAGGGGCTTGCAGGGGGCTTCCCCGAGGCCCTGGTAAAATAAGGCATGGTTGTTCCCACACCCAACACTCAGCGGGGGCCGGACGCTGGGGATGCGCCACTCCTCCTCCCTGCCCCCCTCCCACCTCCCTTGTGGTCTGTCCACCCTCCCAGAGGCACATGCCCCTTCTGAATGCGCTGTTCCAGGCGTCTGTGCCCCCGAGTCTAAAGGGATGTGCAGCCAGTGGTCGGGGACTGGTGAGCGTTCCCAGTGAGTGAGAAGAGAAGGCAGGGGGTTGCTGCTTGCTCGCTACATCGCCCACCTGGTCAGGTGTCCCTCTGCCCTGCGGCCCTCGTCCCTGATTGGCCAATGACATCCAGAGCCTCAGCCGACATGGGAGAGCTTTGTCTCCAAACAGCCCCACAAAGAGGCCACGTGCTGGTGATCATGCTGACCTCCTTCAAGATTAGACAGATTGGCTTAGAGAAAGCCCCTCCCCCGGGCCTGAGGTGCCAGACCCTTCTCTCGAGGCCTGACGGTAGGGTTGGCCCCAGGCGACCCCTCTCCTGACCGTAGGGCTGGCGCCACGTGGCTCTTCAGTGTCCCCTGAAACATCACTTCTCTCTCTGTACTGCAGCCATCGGCCGTGGTTGCTTCGCGGTTTGGGGAGGGGGAGCTCCCGGTGGGGCACCTCTCCTGCCTTCCTTGGGGCTCCAGCGACCCCTGCTGTCCCCAGTGCAGGTGTCTTCTCTGGCTGTTTCTTACGGACCATCCAGACCGCTGAAAGAAAGCCTTTGTCATAGGCCCTGGACCGGCTGCCCCCCACGGCTGCTCTTTGACCACAGCCCTGGCTGGCCTGGTGGGGAGGGGCCGCCCCGGGCAAGGTCCTGCTCAGCTCTGACGTCCAGGATGGCCACACATTCCGGGTCCCAGTGCAGAACGAAATGGGAGACCCTCATCTGGACTAAGGATTTCAAGACAGTGACAGCAGGGCGTTCAGCCACACGTGGGTCCTCCTGAGCTCGGGGCCCGTAGGCTGCGTGGTCTCAGGCCACGGAGCCCACCCCGCGTGGCCAGCCTCCAGGCTTGGGGTCCTGTCTGAGGTGGGATCGACGGCGAGGCCATTTCACGGAGACTGAGGCTTGTGAGGGGTGGGTCTCACAGCCCGTCGTTGTCTGGGCCTCCCAAGCCCCGTCAGCCCCAGTGCAAGCTGCCCCCAGAGCCCCTGCGCGTTGACCTGTGTTTCTCCCGCGGCCGAGTGTTGCCAGCACCTTAGCCCACGCACTCCCCCACGTGGACACCCCAGGCCGGGCCCTGGGACGGCGGGATCTGGGAAAGGAGGTGGACCGACGACGGCCTGGGACCTCCTCTCGAGTTCTTGGTGCACCGCTCGCTACGCGGCAGGTCCTCAGCACCAACCGACACTCGGCCAGCACGGGCGCTCATGCAGCCATGCTGCCCGAGACGCATCCCCTTCACGCACCCGTGGACTCCCCCACGGGCTGCACAGGCCGTCCACACACATCTGTGGCCCGGCTCGAGATGGAGAGTCAGCTCCCCTCACGTGCCGACAACGCAGCTAGACCCAGAGACAGAGCAAGAGGGAGAAACAGAGACACAGAAATAGAGAGACAAGGGGGAGAGGGAGAGATGGGGGGGGGCGCGACCTGCCAGCAGCAGAGCCCCAGCCCCGCAGATGCAAACGTGGGCACAGCTCGCATCTCTCTCTCTCAGATTCTCACCACGGCTCGGCCAGCAGGTGCAGTGGGCGGGGCTTGGGGACTGTGCCGGGGGCTGTCCGCCAAGCCCGCTCCGGAGGACGCGGGCCCCAGCGCCTGCTGACTGCACAGCCGCTCCTGGGAGGACGCACGCCGTGCGGGGAGGCTCTCCCTTGCATTTTATTTTAATTACTTTGGAAACCTTGAGCTCAAAACGAAGACCCGCTCTTGGTGTTTCCAGTTCACTGTTTCTCCCCTGCAGCTCACACCAAAGTCAGCCCTGGAATTCTGGGCTCCCCGGGAAGGGCCCCGGTTCAGCCTTCCTGCTGCTGCCCCAGTGGCTGGTGCCACTGCCTGTGGCCACGAGGCAGGGCCCCCGGGATGGCTGCTGGGCGAGAGGAAGCAGAGATGCCCCCGAGGGCCCTTGGTCCTTTCCAAGGACACCTGCAGGCAGGCCACACCCCCTCCTCTCCGAAGCCGGCTGAGAGGAAGCCGGCAACTCTGGGGGGAGACCATCCACCCGTCCCCACACACTCGGCTCGGTGTCTGGGTCTCTGGGTGACTCACTCGCCTCCAGACACTTTGCCCACATTCTCTTCCTTCTCCGGCCATGGCCCTGACGTCCCGTCTTGGGAGACGGAGAAATGATTGTTTCCCGCTCGTCATCAACTAGGAAATGTGCCCCACGGGGCTGCTGACTTCAGTCTCCTCAGACCCCATCTCACAAGTGGGCAATGTGGGCCCTCGCCCTGGGGCTCCCAGGGCCACCCCTGGCAGCCACCTCCAGCAGTGTCAGCCCTGCTCCCTGCGGGGTGACAAGTGGGCCGGAGACAACGGGACCCGGACCGGAGGGCGGCCAGATCCATTTGCCAAATTCTGGACTGAACCCTCACATCCCATTTTTCAACTCTCTGTCCCACCGCGTGAAGCCCTCTGCTGTCCCCCCCAAGGTCAGGGTCCTGGCGGCCCTCACACCCCCATAAGGCTCCCTACGAGCCCCTCCTACCTTACGGGGTGCCCCCCAGCACGAGCACAAACTCGGTGGCTTCAAATAACACCCGCTTCCTGGCTCACACTCTGGAGGTCAGAAGTTGGCAGCTGTGCCCCAGGGTCTCACCAGGTGCAGGTCGAGGTGAAGCCGGCCTACAAGTGTCTGCTTCCTGCCCGTTCAGGCCGTGCCCGGCCCAGGTCCCCACCTCCTTCTGGCTGGCAGCCGGGGCCCCTCTCGCCCCCTAAAGGCCCCTGCATCCCTCGGCGCGTGGCCCCCTCCGCTTTCAAGCTGTGCACGTTATCCCGCTGTCTAGCGTCCGGCTCCCTTGAGGCCACCGGCCGGGGAAGCACCATGATCCCAGAGCCACGAGGCCACCGCGTCCCGCCCAGACGGCGTCCCTGCGTAGCGGTCAGCCGTGCCACAAAACGTCGCCCCATCGGGGGGGCGACCCGCCATCGCTCCCTCATCTGGGGATCCACACGCCCCATCCTCGGGCACCTTTGGCCACACCTCCCACCTGAGAGCCGGCTGATCGTCCGTGGCCACGGGTCACTGACACGAGCGTTCAAACGCACGAAACGAAGAGGGGTCGTGTTTGCTTTGCAAGATGGTTCTCCAGAAGATTCCTTCAAGGGCTCCGCACGTAAGACCCACTGCTGAGTCCCGCCACTACCGCCATCTTCCTGAGCCTTGCTTTCCCCGTCCGTAAACTAGCGGTCAGGACCAGGCGGTCTCTCGGGTTCTTGTGAAACCCGAGGCATGAGTGACCCATGTGGGGCTCCTGGGGCCTTGCCCGGCCCTGAGCAGGCGCGCGGCCAGTGCCACCCCAGCGCCCACCCGCAGGCGGCTTCAGGGCCCACGTGGGGTGCTCCGTGGTCCGTGCTCCAGCGGGAGACACAGCGCGAGCCCCGGAGAGGCAGCAGGGGCCCGTTGTACCCACCGCCCTCGTCCCGTCCCCTCTGGGGCCCAAGACCAAGCTCACAAGTTGGCGTCTCCCTGTCCCCCTCCCATGGCGAGAAGAGACACACGTCCCGCACACGACATCGCAGGAGCGGGATCTTCCCTCCACGCGAGACGAGACGCTTGGGGTTGCAGGTCGCCGAAGGCGCGGACGGCTTCCCTGTCTCCGCAGGAGGACGGGCCCCCCGAGCGGTGAGGGGGCCTCGGACACCCCCGCAGAAGCTAGCGATGCGACGGACATTTGGGGGGCGGGATGGGGAGAGACCAGGAGGACCCTGGGCCTCACAGCCGGGGGCCGCTTCTGCTACAGGGCCGCGCCAAAGCGGGCACCGCCACTTCTGTTAGGAGATGCCAGCATTAACCGGAGCTCAGGATTACCTTGTCCAGAGGCTTCCTGACCCTTGACCCCGTGCGCTGCTCAGGGCCGCGTTCGACGAGGCGGAGGGTCACCTGGCTGCCGCCCAGAGCTTCCGCAGCAGGATGGGCCGGCGGGGGGCTAACACAGCAAGGGGGCTTCACGTCCCTTAACCAGGGTGCTGGGGACTCACATCCGCCCCAGAGGCTGCGGCCACTGCCCGGCTCCTTAAACACTTCAAGGGTGAAATTCCACTCGGGGCCGTCGCGATGAACCGAGCTTCCGTGGGGCAGGTGTGGAACGCACACGGCCTCCTCCTTCCCAGAAGCTGGCGCGGGGCCCCAAGGAGGCCGTGGAGAGGATCGTGTGCCCCCCGCCCAGCTCGGGGACACCCCCCCCCACACTCCAACAGGCTTCCAGCACGGCTCTTCTCACGCCCTTGGCCTGGTGCCGTCCTGTTGCAAAGATGGTGGGGTCTGACGTGTCCAGCTCGCAGGGCGATGCGGTTTCCACAGAGACACATGTGACACAGCCTTGGTGAAGAGAGACCTTGGGCAGACCCGTTCTCCCCCACATCCCAGGCCCCACACGGCCCCTCTCCGGCCCCCTCGGCTGGCCTCAGCCACTCTGGGACCCGCATGGGGACCTCCACCCTTGCTCTTCTCTCCATCTCCTTCGTCAGGCCTCAGCTCCAACATCACCTCCTCTGGGAAGCCTGCCTGGCCTCCTCCCAACCCCAGCCAGCCGCTAACAGTACACCCAAGTTACCTGTCTTCTCTTCCTTCTTGACGTCCCTCTCCCTTCCAGACGAGAAGCCCCAGGGCTGGGCCACGTCTGTTCTACTGGGCAATAATCTCGGGTCCAGCCCGTGCCTGGTGCACAGAGGCCCGTGACAGATACTGGTTGAGTGAATAAATTAATGAGTGAACAGTGAATGAATGAATGAACTCATCCAAAAACTAAGGGTTCCTGACAACCCTACCCCGTTTCCACGGAGGCGAGAGCCGAGGCTCAGAGAAGTTTCATGACGTGTCCCAATCTCACACCCCTGCCCAGACTCTCCCTTGAGGGGCCCAGGCCCTCACATCACCCCCGGCCTGCTGCCGAGGGCCTGCGGGAACCTGCTCCCGGCCGCCGGCCGTTCCCCACGGCTGACGGTGTCTGTGTTGCTTTCCAGCTCAGAGCCCACGCCGTGGACATGAACGGCAACAAGGTGGAGAACCCCATCGACCTGTACATCTACGTCATCGACATGAATGACAACCGTCCCGAGTTCGTCAACCAGGTCTACAACGGCTCTGTGGACGAAGGCTCCAAGCCAGGTGAGCCCCCAGCCCCTGACGACCGGCGGGCCAGCAGGAGCCAGTGGGCAAGGAGGCCCCGCGCTCCGGGGAGGCCGTGCGGCCCCCACGGGACCCTTCTGCTGATGCGTTCATTTATCACCTCCTGCGTGTCCCACAGCGCGTCTGGGAGCGGTCCAGAGAGGGGTGCAGACAAGACAGGCTACCACAGGTGAACATGGCCATTGCACTGATGATAAGGCTCAGAAGGAAGCCATGGGGTGCTGAGAGTCCCGGAGGTGGCTACAGATCAGGGAGGGCCCCTCTGTGGAGGTGACTTATAGGCTGAGAGCTGAAGCAGGAGCAGGAGCCGCCTGGACAGGAGGTCTGCGGTCTGTGTGTGGGCGAAGGGGGCCTGGGGAAGGAAAAGGCACGGGCAAAGGTCCCGGGGCAGGAGGCGAGCTCAGAGAGGAGACCTGCCATTCGAGGTCTCCCACGCCACACTTTGCATTTTATTCCAAGCCCCGTGGGAAACCCACGAGAAGGCCAGATGCCCCCAGCCCCAAGAGTTGCATGCCCGAGGCCCAGCACCCCTCAGAGTTGACCCAAGAGCCAGTCTTCCCAAAGACTTCAGTTTGGCGTAAATGATGTTGACTTCATCGTGGGCCGGGCCCCTGGTGAAGCACGTGATATGTCTCTGGATCCGCATCCCCCAAGAAGCGGGCGCCCTCCTTCTCCCCTTTAGCAAAGACACGGCTCAGGGTCCGAGGAGGTGAAGCGAGCAGCCCTCCTGAGCGTAGCGGGCCGGAATCCCCAGCCGACTCCGGAACCTTGCCCGGGGACCAGCGGCATCGCTGGTAACACGCTGGCAATGCAGAACCTCTCAGCACACACCCCTGATTCAGGCTCTGCAGGTGGGGCCTGGAGTCTGGGCACGATGCCCCCCCCCCACCCCGGTGGTTTGTGCGCAGGCCCAAGTTTGAGAGGCGGGGCCCTAAACTGCTGCCTCCTCCGAGGATGGAGTGTCGTCCCTGGGACACCTGCCTGCGGGGTCGGGGTGGGTGGAGCTGAGCCGGGAGTAGCCACGAAAACACAGGACGCCCAGCTGCGTGTGAGGGTAGCCAATGTCACGTGTGTGCCCCACGCAACGTCGGAACATGCTTCCAGGGCCAGAGGCCGCCTTGCCGATCTGAACTTCAGCGTGACTGGCGTCTGTAAGTTAGCGGGCAACGCCCCGTCCCGGGAGGGCTTCCGGGCCCTTCCGGGGCCCCTGGCCCTGGGCAAGTGGAAGCCCGGGCACAAGGAGCCCGGAGCAGAGGCGGCCTCCCGGGAGGGGCCGGTGGCATGCCACCACAGGCGGCGAGGGCGAGCATTTATCATCCCTTCCCCGCCCGAGGACGTTGTCGTAGCTCCGTCTCCCGGGGCTGCTGTTTCCACAAGGCGAATGCCATTTTCGATTGATTGTCTCAGAACCTCAAGACGCAGGCCAGCCTGGTGTCAGTGAAGGGGACGGGGTGTGACGTCATTTCTGCCGGCACCCGGGGCGGCTCCTCCCCTGGAGAGGCAGGGGACAGTCCCTGGAGAGGCAGGGGAAGGCGGCCGACGGGCACATCAGCTCCAAGCAGCCAGCCGCCAGCTCCTTGTGCAGCCGGAGGCAGGGGACTGGGTGCCGGGCTGGGGGGCTTTCTCGTTACCACAGACACGGTGGGCCTCTCACCCCAAGACCCAGAACGCTCTGTAAAGGCGCCCGGATATCACAGCTCAAACCTCCCGTGCCTTCTTTTAAATCGATAGAGACAGTCTTCCCAAATGTGTGACCGGCTTTACTCATTAGGATAACAAACGGGCAATAAGCCTTTAAGCCTGGAGACTGGAGCAGCCCGTCCATCAGCCCAGCCCCTCAGGGCCACGTGGCGTGCCAAGCGTGGCCGGGAAGACCGGAGGCCGGTGTGGATCCCAAGACTGGTCCTCTTTGGCCACTCCCGTGCCTCTCAGTCTGTCTACGCGAGGGGTTGACTGACTTTCAGAGTCCCTGGGGGATCCAGCGTCTGTCCCTGACCGCAGAACAGCCCTCAGAGGGGAGCGGGGACACCACGTCCCAGAGCGAAGCCCGGGGCGGAGCGGTGCCACGATGTGAAGGACCAGCTTGACGCCCTCACGCGCCTGGTCAAGGGCAGGCTGACACCAAGCAAAGCCGTGGCATCGCCGAGGCGGGCGGAGCTTGGAAATGGCCTCTGCGATGCCTCCCCTTACGTCAGGGAATCACGGTAACAGGCAGGTTTCCCACGGTGCCTTTGTGGGGTAAGGAAAACCACCACCGGAAATTCGTCACGATTCTCTGCCGTGATGGGCTAATGAAGGGCTTCAGGTGTACGTGCCAGGGAAAACAAACGGAAGAATGTATGAAATATTGACTCAGCTAGGTAAAAACCTTTTAAGGTTTGGGTAGTTCACTTGGGGACGTTAGCAAGCTGACTCCGGACCAGGGTCCCAGCCGGGCCCCACGTTCACCCCGCGTTCTTTCCCCAGCCCGGGCGCCCCCTCGATTCATGAAATGCTCCCTGGAATCGCTGGGTCAGACAGGCTGGGAGGGCGTGGAGGTCTTGGGATGGCCCGTCCTGCAGGCTGGAGCAGTGCTTATCATGGTTTGGGGTCAAGAGGGTCTTCTGCTCTGATCACAGCTGTTAGATCTCTGGGTATCCAAAGCCCACCTCAGAGGCCCCCCTGGAAAAGGGGATTCACCGGCTCATCTAACTGCAGAGTCCAGAGACGGGCAGCAGCCTCAGATGCCGAGATACTGTGTCCACAGTGGGACCGGCCAGAGCCCTGCTGGCCACTGTCCGACTGTCCCCTCCCCGGTGCTCGCTCGCTCCCAGGGAGGCTCTCTCTTCCTGTGGACAAGCCACCCCAGCAGCTGCAGGCGTCTCTGAGCTTCGGGCGGCCCCGGGAGAGGGAGTCCAGCAGGAGCCCCGGCAGATCCCCGTGCCCTGGCTGGGGTCGTGTGCCGGGCCTGAGGCAGCCCCCGCGGCCAGGGCGTGCACTGAGAGCGTGTTGCAGGCACAGACAGGGTCTGGTTCTGGAGCCCTCAAGTCATAGGGTCTGAGCAGGTGGCGGGTGTGAATCCCCGAAGGAAAAGCAGATGGTTTACGCAGCTGTAGGAATACAGAGACACCCCACACACCCTCCAGCCGTCTCCCCCGGGGGAACGGTTCACAGAACTGTCGTGCGAGATCACTCCAGGATGTTGACGCTTGTGCAGTGCACGGACCTCACGCACATGTCCGCAGGCAGCTCTCCAAGACCTCCCCACAACAGCCCTACGGGACAGGCACTTTCGTTTTCCCCACTTTTGAGATGAGGTGAATAAGGACACACAGCTAGTGCAGGCAGAGGCAAGATTCAAACCCAGGCAGTCTGACTCCTGAGCCACAGTGCTAACCATTGTACAAACTGCTTCCCCTCCCCAGGTCTCTGTCAGGAACACATTTGGCCACAAGTCACAGAAAACCCAGCTTGGACCAGTGGGGGTTTGGGGGAGAGCTTGAAGCCATCCGTGCACACAGCATTTGCCTCCCCTTCTTGTTTCTTGCCACATGGTCACAAAATGGCTGCCGTGCCTCTAAGCATCACATCCACTATCAGGCAAAAAGACGAGAAAGAAACAGGAGAAGGGCAGAATGTAGCGTGGGCAATTTCCCCACCCCACCCCCCCACCCCCCCCACCCCCGCTGAAAACACATGTTGTACGTGAGAGTGCCTTTCTCCAGGATAGGAAAATATAAACCCCACCCTCAAGGTGTCCATTGTCCTGTTGAGGAACCCCGAAATCTATATGCTATGTACGTGCTAACGAGTGGTACGAGATGCTCACCTGGGCCGAGGCCTTCGGGAAAAGGAAGCATTTTCCTGCCTCGGGGCCTTTGCACATGCTGTGCCCTCAGCCTGGGTGTCCTGCCCCCAGTCGCTGCGACACTGGCCCCTTTTCCTCCCTCAGCTCACACGGCGCTTCTTCAGCCCACGTGAGGGGGGCTCGTCTGCCCCCCCCCCGCTTTCCATTAATACTCCATTACTCACGGAGTTACTTACTTTGTTGCTGGCTTACAGCGCTGGGCAGAGATCCTATCTGCTCTCTTCACCGCTGTGCACCCAGGTGAGGGCGGGATGCCGTGAACCCCAGACCCAGCCCGACAGCCCCCCTACCCGGGAGCCCTGGAGGCTAACCAGGGCTCAGGACACGCCCGGGGCCTCCTTCCTGGAGCTTGGAGCTGCTCGGCTGACAGTTCTGCGAGGCAGGCTTCGAGACCCTCACAAGAAAAGATGCCTCCGCGGTGATTATCCTTTAACTAAAAAAGGCTTTAATTGGAATTCCTGATTTCCCTAACCCCTCGTAACTGTGTGAAGGCCTATATTATAAATTTTGAAATTAATGTCGCCTTAAAATATTAAATAGCAGAGAAATCTATACGCTGCCAATGAAGTCAAAGAAACCCTCATCTTGATAACACAGAGTTTTTGCTTAAATAGATTATTCTATTAGTGGCCCGTTTATTTATTTATTTTATTTCTGTGCCGGCGGAGGGCTCCCTGAGATTAATGCCACGGACTGATGCACAGATGGTACCAGATACTTGAAAGTCATCTGAATATTAAGAATTTAAATCTTTAGCCTCAGTGATTTGAGCAGAAAGCCAATTATGGGGCTGAATTAGTTTTCAAATTAAACTTCAATTTAAGGCTTGTGAAATTAATCCTTTAAGGCGGACGGCCGCGTTTGTACACGAATTTCTTGCAAGAGCCGACCCTCTGCTTTCTCCCCTTTCCCTGCCGGTGCGATCAGTAAGAGATGCTCCCCACCCCAGCAGCAGGCAGCGGCCCCGCGTAGATGAAAATACAATCCCGTTGTTCTGTTTCATTCGCCAAGAAAAATGGAAGCCTTTCTACCCGGGGAGAGAGGCCCAAGGAGGCGCCCAGAAAACCCTGGAAGGATGCTTCGTTTCTCGTCCTCTGGGCCCCGGGAACGAGGACGCACCGTCTCCCCGTGTTACCATAGATGCTGCTGGTGTAAGCACTTCCTTAGAGGAGGGCATGCCCGGGCCGTGGCCTGTCCTTGGGGTAGCTGGGGCTCGTGGTTGTGCGTGGACTCAGACCCGCCCGGCTGGAGGCCGGCAGCCACAGCCTCCAGACACATGGGGACGGCCCTGCTCACGCCCCAGGCACCGGCGCATGCCCTCGGGACCCCACGAGGGACGTCCAGCTTCCAGAAGAGGACGCCCAGGCTCCAAGAGGCTCAGTGAGGTTCAGAACCAGGCCCCGGGAGCGGCAGGGCCAGGGTCTGATCCGGATGGAGTACAGTCTGACCCTGAGCCCAGCTTGGCCCGAGGCCACAGGCGATTGGTTGGAAAGGTCTCTCTTCCAGTGCCTTGTTACCCAGGGGTCAGCCCAACTGCCTGGCTTAACTGCCCGCCTCAGCCCCACCCCAGTCCCTGCACCGGATGGCATGGTGTCCCCCCAAACCGGGGTCACCCCGGAAGCTCGGAATGTGGCCTTCTTGGGAAACACGATCTTTGCAGACATAATTCATTAGGATGCGTCCTGATCCACTGGGGCTGGAGTCCCTTGTAAGAAGGGGAGATTAGGACTGAGGCACAGAGGAGGAAGCCACGTGACGGCAGGGGAGAGCTTGGAGCCAAGCAATGCCAAGGGTGGCTGGCGGCCCCCAGAGCCGGCAGAGGCAGGAAGGACCCCCTCCGCTCCCAGCACCTTCAGAGGGGGCACCGCCCTGCCGACACTTTGTTTTTGCACTTCTGGGGGATAATAAAGTTCTCTTGCTTCAAACCGTCCAGTTTGCCGGAGCACCGTCTCAGCCCCCCACCCCCCAGCACCTTGTCTGTGCCCAAGGAAAGGCCTTGAGCTCCCTGGCGGAGGTTTGCCAGACCACCCACCTTGCCAGAGCCTTGCAGGAGGGAGTGAGGTCATGGCCACTAGCCACTGCCTGTCGGGCTCACCCCTCCAAACCCCAGGACAGAAGGACACGGAGGAGGCCACAGGCCACAGCGTTCACTGCAGGCCTCGGGGAAAGAAAGCCGAGACCAAGGTAGGAGGCAGGGTTTGGAAGGAGAAGCCCTCGTGTGTCGGGAGTAGACGGTGGCACAGGGACCCAGCAGGTCAGAGCCTGCCCCCGGGTCAGCAGAGTCCCGGTGCCCACCGGGTGGGCAAGCTCACCTGGGGTGGAGAACACGCCCAGACAGGGAGGGAGCCGCCTCCCCCAGAGGGCCCTCCAAGCTCTCGAAAAGGGATTCCTCCTGCCTCTTCCCACCTCCTGGACCCTGCTCAGCTCCGCGGCCCCAAAGGCCCCGGGTTTACCCCCATCTCCTCTGTTCCCCAGCAACCCTGCCCCTTTCCGACCTTTGGCAGGGTTCTCCGGTGACATGCACCCGTCACCTGACTGTGCAGTGGTGACCACAGACCCAGCAGATTTTTCAGAATCTCTCTTTTTTTGAGAGAAACCAAATTGTGATTTAGGTTTAAAAAAAAAAGAAGTCCCATATTCTGTTTCTCGGCTGAGTATTTCTTTTTCTGTTTTGCTTTTTTTAGTAACATTTTATTTTCTGATAATCAACTCTTTGAAGGAAACTTGGAAGATACAGAGAAACTCAGAAAGCAAAAAGCAAATTACACGTGCGGTCCCGCACTCAGAGATTGCTGTCGAGAGCATTTGACATACACCCTCTGGCCTTCTCTCCTTCGCATAAACACGAGATTTTAAAGACCGGGGTCGTACTGAAGAGTTGAGAAACCTCATTCTTCTCCAGGGAGCCGTACATGTATCATGAAAATTTCAGATATCATTAAATATTCTTCTACAACATTTTAATGGCTCTGAGCTAGTCCACCGTAGGAATGTTATTATAAGAACATCATGATTTATTTAACCAGCACCCTGCTGTCCTACAGCTAATATCATTTACGTATCGATTATGCTCTTTGCTTGTCTGCACCACTGGACGTGAGCTTCACGGGTCAGGGGTCTTACCACTTGGACTTTTACTGGAGATCGCTGTAGAGCCACGTGCAACGTGCACCTAAGAGAGTGTCCACGTGTCCCTGATGGGACTGCAGGCCTGGGGATGGGGTGGGGGGGGGGGGGTCCTGTGTCACTGGGGACACACCCTGGTCACCCTGAGTCAGAAGCAGGGGGACTTAAACGGGGAAGTTGTCAGATATTGATCAAGTCCCGGCCGTTCTGGGCTCTTTGCTGCTGGGCTCATGTGTGGCTTCCTGGATTGTCACCAGAGATAGAGGGTCTCACCTCCTCCAAGCTGACCTGTAGAGAGCTGTACTTGCAGGGCTGGTCCCTGCAGGTGGCGGGTCATGTCCCCCACCGGGCTGGTCCCTGCGGGTGGCGGGTTAGAGCTCTATTTTCGTGTCTGGTCGGCTGGCATATGCTTGTGTGTTCAGTCTCGAAGAACCTCAGCACAATATCACAGCCAGGACTTGGGGGTCCATACAGTCAAGGTATGGAACACTGCATCCCTACGAGGGTCCTCATGTGGGGGATTTGATAGTCACACCCACCCCTGTGCATCAGGGATTTTGTCCCATTTTGCTCACTAACGTGCAATGCCAAACACGGTGCTTGGCACGTAGTGGGTGTTTGGTAAGTCTTCGTCGAGGATTTTCACACTTGGCCATCGGGAGCCATGTCCGCACGGACAGCCGAGGGCACGGATCAATCATCTCTTGTACATCTGTGATTTTTCCCTTGGGACAAATTCCTACAAGTGGATTTCTTGACTGGACACGTTTTAAAGGCATTTGGATGCATACAGACAGTGGAAATGCCTCCGGAAGCTGAGGCTGGAAGCTGAGGCCGTCTGCTCCCTGGAGAGAAGGGGACGCAGGAGTCCCAGGTCCTCTATATATCACTGCTATTCTGTATCATCGTTATATTTTTTTTTTATGTTTACTTATTTTTGAAAGAGAGAGAGAGAGGGAGACACAGAATCCAAAACAGGCTCCAGGCTCGGAGCTGTTGGCACAGAGCCCAAGGCGGGGCTCAAACTCACAAACCGTGAGATCCTGAGCTGAAGTCGGACGCTTCACCCACTGAGCCACCCAGGCGTCCCTGTGTCATCGTTATTTTTAAATAGCGTTTGCCTTTTTGGTATGTGAAAAATGCCTTCCTTTCATTTCTTTAATCAGTAATAAAGTTGCTTTAAAAAAAAAAAAAAGGAAGGGCAGAAAGGCTCTCGGTGGTGAAGATGTGAAATTCAGGCTCCTTGACCAGAGACTCTAAGCCAGGTGCTAGGCAGTTGTGTCGGGGACTGGGTCATGGGTGGGCTTTTCCTACCTTGAACCATCTGATATCTTCCAGAGAACATGCACTGGTTACCGGATGGGCTTTCCTTCTGCAGTCAGAGAAGAATTGTCAGAAGCATATCATCTGTTTAAAGAGCAGGCTCCTGGGTTTAGCAAACATGCGGCTGCTGAATCTAACACAGTGTTATAACGAGTCCAAACTAAAGGGCAGCTCTTGCTACTGACAAGCCAGACCAAGTGCTCCACACCCAGTGGCTGCCAGGGCACAGCCAGAGGGCACGGACTGACCGGGGGGGGTCCCAGACAGCGAGAGCGTTAGCAGCATCCGGCCCACACACCCTCTGCCTCCAGAACTCTCTCTCACGAGGCACCAAATTTGACTCTGAGCCTGGGATTTTAAAGGTTTGGGAACGCCTTGGTCCCTGAAACTGATTCCCCGGGTCACCAGTCAGGGGCCGTGTTGGGAGCAGGGACCTCGTCAAGGAGCTCATGAGGAAACGGAGGCCCAGCTGACGGGGCTTCTGGGTGTCGAGCCCCTCTCTCCTTGCCCTTCCCCCCTCCTCCTTGCCCTTTCTCAGGCCTGGAGGCCTAGCTGCACAGCTTGAAACCCCAAGCCCGGTTCAGCCCCAGCTTAAGACAACAACCCCCAAGAAAGGATCCTGTCAAAGAAGGTGCCCACACTCCCTGCACCCCTGCAGGGCCCTGGACAGCACGCTGTTCCCAACCTGGGAGCGAGGAACTGAAGTCAACACATGCAGCTGAGGACGGGCCACTGGGCCCAGGGCTCCAGTGGCAGGCACGAGGCTGGGGGTGGTGCTACTCAGAACTCAGCTGCACGTGACACAGACTCAAACTGAAATGGCACAAGAATGGAAATGCATGAGCTCAGTGACACGAAAGTACTTCTAGTTAGGTTTTGCTGTGAACCTAAAACTACTGTTGCTTAGCGTCTTGATGTCGAAACAGTCTTTAGGTGATAGGTTCAGGTGCAGCTTGATCCAGGGGCTTCCTAGGGAGAAGTTGTCACCTGAGATGGCCCTGGCCTTCTGTGGCCACAAAGTGCCCATCGCCCCCAACCTCACTCACTGAGCCAGCAGCTCCAGGGTCAGGGACAACTTTTGGTTTCCCAGAAACCCCAGCAAAGGAAACTATTGCCTTTGGCTCTGATGGGTAAGGTGCCCACGGCTGAACCCATCACAGTGGCCAGGGGGCGGGATGCGCTGATCCAACCCGGGGAGGGTGGACACCAAAAGGACCTGCAGTCACGAGGCAGGGTCGGGCCATCCCCCGCCAGCACTGAGATGAGGGGCCGCGGGGGTGGCTCCCCAACCGCTTGGATCTGAAACGCAGACAGCCGCGTTCCCGCAGGCACCCCTGCACGTATACCCCACCTCCACCCCCGTGTGCACAGCCCCCTGCGGGGTCTCCCCTCGGCTCGCTTTCCCTGCGCCCCACAAGCGCTTTTCCATGCCTTCCGCAGACCGCCCAGACCCCGTTCCTTCTCTATGTGCCGCAGGCCCCCGCCGCGCCCCACGTCCCCACCGCGCCCCCGTCCCCGCCACTCTGCGCCCCCACGTCCCGCTGCACCGCGCCCCGCGCCCCTGCGGAGGCTGAGAGCCGAGCGGGCGGAGAGTGCTGGGCTCGGAGCATGAGAAGCGTGGTCTCTGGGCCCCGGCCCTCCCGCAGCTGAGAAAGAAGGAAGGGCTGAGCCCTGAGCTCGAGCAGAAATCCTGCAGAGGGTCTCTGTGCGGAAGTGCGGGAGCAGGTTTCCTTCTAGCGCCATCTCCCGCGATTGGCCGGCGTCCGGCACGTGGCGGGGGAGGGGGGGGGATGGGCGGCTCCGGAGGCCTCCACGCGGATCTGCGATCAGCTGGTGATGTCTGCCCTGGGTGTGTGCGAGGACGCAGCTGCACGTGTCGCCAGCAATTTCCACCTAAGATGCTTTCTCCGTCGCAGGCACCTACGTGATGACGGTCACGGCCAATGACGCTGACGACAGCACCACGGCCAACGGGATGGTGCGGTACCGGATCGTGACCCAGACCCCACAAAGCCCATCCCAGAACATGTTCACCATCAACAGCGAGACGGGGGACATTGTGACGGTGGCAGCTGGCCTGGACCGAGAGGTGAGGTGGGCGTCGCGGGGCCGGGGAGTCCGTGTGGGAGAGGCCGCCCTGGCCCTGGTCGTGTCCCCAGAAGACTCATCTCCTACTGCGCCTGGTGGGGGGGTGGGAGGACCGGGGTCTCCACAAAGCAGTTCCCAGTAGATCGTGGAGCTGGGCCCACGTGCGGTTTCCAGAACAGGCCCAGCTGGATGTGTGGGGCCGAGGGGCCCAGGCTCCAAAAAGCGGGGCTGAACCTCTGTGGGTCTCAGGATGCCGCACAGCGGGTCCCCGGGTCTGGGGACTGGCACGTACACACCTGGAACTCCCTCCCGCGTCTGACCCTGGCGTCCAGGTAGCAGGCCATCCGCTGTACCCCACGATGAAGTGAGGCGCACAGAGGGGGCGGCACCCTTCGCGCGGGCCAGGCACAATCAGAGCCAATGCTGGGTCCTTCTCACCTTCCCCGCCCCTCCCGGGACCCCGCGAGGCTGGCACCTGGGTTACACCCAGACTCCCTCACCCCATTGTGTGGACCCCACCCAGGGCCGGACCCCGGAGGGAGGCCACCTCAGTAGAGAGTGGGAAAAGGAGCCTTTGCTGCTGCCGCCGGAGAGGCATTTTCCCATCACACTCGGGTGCGTCTGCACGTGCTGGGCCGCACGTTACCTTGTGGACAGATGGCACTGCCCCAGTCGCCTGGCTCTGGGGCCCCGGGCAGATTCGGCAGCTGCTCCTGGCTGAAAGTCCCCGGGTGGCAGCCGCGGGTACTCCAACCTTCTCAGAGGATTGTCACCTGCTTGTCCTGCCTCTGGGCTCGATGACAACCTCCTGTTCACTCTGTGACCACAGGCCGGCATGCCCTCTAAAGGATACGTGACTCAGTTTATCCTCTAAAGCATTCGGCTCCCAGGACTGGGAGGAGACCCTGGCTGAGCTCAGAGCAAACAGGGCTGTGCTCCTCGGTCCTGGCTCACTGCCTGTATTAACGGCTTCCTGGCCACATCCATCTCGGTGGCCAATGGCTCCCCCTCCCCGGAAGTGTCACGGGCCTGTTCTCTGGGTCTGGGGGACCTCATCTTGAACTGGGACAGTGAGCCGGGGCCCTGCCGAGTGTCAATTTTCAGGGTCAAGCTTCTCCCAGCAGGTTCTCCCGTCCCAGACTGACCCCCACACGTGGTGAGCCTGCAGGTTTGGAGAGGGGACACCTAACACCTAGAGTATAGAGTATAGACCTCCTCCCGACAAAGCTACAGAACCTGTCCAGCCGGGCCGCCCCACCTGCACCTTCCTAATCAATGAACGCCAGGTTGTAGCATGGAAAGTGCCCCCCGCCTCCCAGGAAGGCATGAGGCGCCTTCCTTGGAATTCCTAAATCATAGTGGGGTTGGGGGACTGGGGCGGAGAGGTCACGCGAGAGGTCATTTGTGCAGCATCGGGGCTCAGCAGGGTGCAGGGTGGCCCTCGCAGCCGCACGGCCGTGAGCGTGTTGGCGGACAGCCCTGAGCGCCAGCCACAGTGCCCTCCCTCTGAGACACGGACACAGTGACGCCAGCCTGGTGGGCAGGGAGGGGAGGCGCGGGCCGTGGCAGTAGGACGAGAACTGGCAGGGAGACTCGTGGGGCTGCAGAGGCACGGGTTCAGAGTTTTCTTGTCCCGGCGTCGGTGGAGATGTGTGCACTGGGGGACCCGTCAAGACCCCACCACCCTCCCAGGGACCAAGACAGGCGCCGGCTCCGTCTACACCAGGCCGTGGAGTCAGGGACCGGGGGGAGGGACTGCTCCCCGGCCCCCAGGAGGCTGCTGTCATTAGCCGGGGAGGTGGAGCCTCAGGCTGTGACAGTGATTCCCGATGGGAAGGCCATTGGAGAGATTCACACAGTCTTTTCCTTTCTTGTGTAGCAGATTTAGACAGAGGTGCTGGGTGAGGCGCAGGGGACGGAGAGCTCATTAGGCCTGTCCCCAAAGGTGTGGGGGGGGGGGGTTGTGGAGTGGGGGACTAAATAAATGAGTATGCTGCAGGGGGGTGCCGGGGATCGCATGCACAAAGTATCTTGTATGGATGAGGTGCTCTCACAATGGAGAAATCCGGGGAGGCTTCTCAGAGGAGGTGACCTTGCTCCGGACCCTGGGGTCTGGTAGAACCAATCACATTTTCTGCTCTCTGGGACGAATGACCAGCACTCACTTCCCCTGAATGCTACGCATCACACAGCTAACTTGCCTCAAGAAATCATAGATCCCACTAGGCACGTTCCTTCATTCGGTCAAAATCTTCGAGTACCTCGTATGTGCTAAAAACTATCAGAGACGCTGGGGAGACAGCCGTGACCAGGGCAGGCGGCCTCCCAGCACGTGTGGGGCTCGCTTTGCGGGAAGGAGAAGCCGGCAAGGAAGAAATCATCAAGTGAACAAATACGTCCAGGAAGCGGCACGGGTTATAGAGGGAGAACCCCACGTGCCTCCGCCGAGGGCAGGAAGCCCCCCCAGGGCCTGCCCCATCGCTGCCTCCGGGAAGGGCATCGGAGGAGTCTCCCAGGGATGTTGTAACAAAGTTCCGAAAACTCCCGTGTCACACTTCGAGGGGCCAGGAGCCCGCGGCCACGGTGTGGACAGGCCATGGCCCCCTCTGGAAGCCCGAGGGGAGGACCCTTCCTGCCTGTCACAGCCCCTGGCAGCTGAGGACACTGCTTGGCTGGTGGCCCCGTCGCTCCAGGCTCTGCCTCCGGTCACGTGGCTTCTGTGTGTGCCTCTCTGTGTCTCCTCTTCTTACGAGGACACCGTCATTGGATTTGAGGCCCACCCTAATCCAGTGTGACCTCATCTGAACCAGTTACACCCACAAAGACCCTCCTTCCTGATAAGGTCACATTCGGAGCTTCCAGGTGGACAGGAATTTGGGGGAGAGACTCTTGAGGCCTGACCTGCTCTTCTTGGGATTCCTAAATCCTAACAGGTGTCCTTTGAACTCAAGGATGGGAAGGAAGTGGCCCTCCAAGGGCGGGCTGCAGGTAGCCACCAGCCACATGCGGCGTTGAAACCGACATCCTTAACGCCAAATAGAACGCAGCATCTGGGTCCTTACTGCTGCCAGCCCCATCTCGGGCTCCGCCCTCATGCCCGCCCGTGACCTCCCTGTGTCCATGGGCAGACGCCGTGGCCCCTCCGCCTCATCCAGTCCCCCAGAGACATGGGCGTCCGTCAGCTGACCTAAACCACGGCGCAGAGGCCGAAGGAGGCCCGCTCCCCATCTTGGTGTTGTCCGAGGCCTGCAGGGGGCGGGAGGTGGGGGTGGGCTCTCTCGCCAGCCCTGTGTCTCAGAGCTCCGGGCCACACCGCCTCAGCCCTGCTGCTGCGAGCTATCCCCAGGTTCCTGTGCAGGTGGCCCTATCCGCTCCCCCGCCCCAGACCCCCACCGCGACAGGGCGGAGGGGCGCCCGCTCTGGGGCACGTCGATTTCTCACACGGGCAGACCCCGGCCCCGCCGTCCCACGACCTTCTCCACGGAGCTCTGTTCAGTATTTGATGGGTGTGGGCTTGAGGCACAGGGGACAGAGGGGCGGGAGGGCTGGTGTCCTTCCAGCCAGCCGAGCGTCCCACCCGCCCGGCTGCCCTCAGCTCCTTCCCAGATAACAAGAGCTGCTCACCACAGGCCCTACCGGGAGCTCCGGCTGGCGGGGTCGGCTCTTCCGGAAGGAAAGAGGCATGTACGGAGCCTCTTTCCAGAGGACCCTTCCGGGAGGCCGCGCAAGGAAGGCTCTGGATACCGTGCTACCGTTTCCCCAGGCCAGCCTTGCCGTGCTGGAGGAACAGGGCCTCTGTTCCCGGCTTTAATTTGTGTGTGGACCAACAGGCCCGCTCAGGGAGGGAAGGACAGAGGACACGCTGGCCAGGCCCCCTGACGCGGGAGTTAGGGATAACTGGCCACGCGTGGGCGTTTCCGGCCCCGTCCTTGCTTCCAGCAAACAGATACCCGGCACCTGCTGTGGACACCAGGGCCCCTCCGGGGGCCCCACGGAAGCTGCACACGGCCGGGCAGTGCACACAGCACCGCTTCGTCCTCAAAACAGCCTGGGGTGGGGGTGCAGAAGGAGGGGTGCTAGCAGTCGTGTTTCTTGCCAAGTGAGGGAGGCGAGGCTAGAGCGGCTCACGGTTCCTGGGGGCGGGGGGAGGTCTCGGGCCGCAGGTCAAAGAGCAGGAGAGAGGCTCTGCCCCAGGGGGCTGGGAGGTCACACGGGGCATGGGGGAGGGTGCCAGAGGCCTGGGGACGACCTGCCACACCCCAGACCTTACTGGAACCTCGAGCAGGGAAGGCTCCAGGTTCGATTTTTCTCTTTTTCTTTTTTAATGTTTATTTTTGAGAGACAGATGCAGGCAGGGGAGGGGCAGAGAGCGGGGGAGACACAGAATCCGAAGCAGGCGCCAGGCTCCGGGCTGTCAGCACAGAGCCCGACGCGGGGCTCGAGCCCACGAACCTCAGGATCATGACCTGAGCGGAAGTCGGACGCTTAACGGGCGGAGCCACCGGGCGCCCCAGGTTCGACCTTTTTCAAAATCCCAGGCGAGGCAGACGGAACACGTGTACGGGCCACGTCCAGCCTTAGGGCAGCTCTGGGCACCCCAGCCCCATGACGGCCAGCGCTGCCGGTCACAAGGACCTTGCTCTCCTCCCCTGAGAAACGGGAACGTGAGGGCTCCCTGGGCGGGGGCTCGTGCTGCCCTGAGGGAGGACGGTACCCCTGAAGTGCGTGTCTTCGTCTGGTGCCTGCCCACCCCAGCCTGGCCCCCAGCCCTTCCAGGGAACACTCCGGGGACGCTCCTGAGCCAAGCGGAGGGGCTGTGCTCCACCCTGCCAGACGGAGCACAGGACACCCAGTTAGACCTGAGCTCCAGAAAAACAAGTCCTTTTTAGCGTAAGTATGTCCCAAATACCGCATGGGACATACTTATGCTAAGTTAGTCATTTGTCTGAAGTTCCAATTTAAGTGGGTGGTATGTCCGTATTTTTATTTGCTTTTTCTAACAACCCCACCCTGAAATAACCGGCCATCCCCCCTCGAACCCCTGTTCTGGGCCCAAGGTGGGGGGCCGAGCAGGCCGGTGTTGAGTCCGTGGGAAGGGCTCTCTGAGAAGCCCACTCACGCACCTCCCCCCCTCAGTGGGCACCACGGTGACATCTGACAGAGGGGGGACTGGAGCGGCCATGACAGGCGACAGGGTCCTCGAGAGTCGGGTTTGGCCGATCAGGAGAGGCGGGACAGGAAGAGGACGTGACCTCTGAGGACACAGGCAGCCCGGTGGCAGGACGCACCCTCGAGTGGGGCTGGACGTGTGCCCCGCGGCTCAGGGCCTTCCCAGCTCCACCGACCGCCGCTGCCTGGGAGACGTGAGATGCCCCGTCCGTCAGCCGGTGACAGCCGCACCCGCCCTTAAAGGGACACCGGCCGAACCGGGGGTGGCTCCTTGTACGCGGGGCCCAGAGGCCGGGAGGGCACCCTTTGACAGACACGGCCGAGGGGTGCAGAGCAGGGGGGCTGGTGAGAGAGTGACCGGTGACCCAACACCGTGAAGCACAATGACCTCCGTGCCCCGTGACCCTCTGCCCTGAGTCTCCAGTCACCCGTCGCCCTCCAGATGAACACCCTCCATGGCCTCCTTTCTCAGGACAAAATCCAGTCTTTCCCAGGGTCTCCGGGCCCCTCTGTCTTCACCGTTCACTCAGCCGAGCTCTTCCCACAAGCGTCCCGTGCGGTGACGTGCTGGCCTGACCCCCCCACCCCCACACACTACAGCCACGTCCACATCCTGTGCTAGACGGTCGTCCGGCCTTCGGCACAAAGTCCTGCAGTCAAGCCCTCCCCCACCTGACCTCATGCTTCAGATCTTCGAGCCGACTTTGCAGATGCAAAGCCCCCACAAAGGCCGCCCCCCCCAGAAAGGCTGTGTTGTCCAGCGGGGAGAGCCCCTGTACCCGAGTGGAGACGGCCCACGCAGGAACCCTCCTGTCCTGTCTGAGCCCCTGCACCGCGTGGGCCCCATCCTCCACACCCCTGCCGTGCGCCTGCTGCCGGCACTGTGCCCCTGGCGTAGGGACCACCAAGGGCGCTGCCGTCTGGCCTCTGCCCTGTGTTCTCGGAGACACTGGGAACGCACCAGCCCGCACGTCGCTCGGCCTGGGTAGAGTGTGGCCGTGCCGGGTCTGCCGGCCTCCGCTGCCCCTCGGCCCCGTCCCGCCGGGAGGCTGGGCCTCTCCTTTGGGGAGGCCGCCTCGGGTGTCCGCTCAGCAGCCGAGCGCCCCTCTCCAGCTGCCCTTCCCATCCTCCCGCCCAGAGCAGGTGGTCTCTGAATCTTAAGCAAGTCAAGTGAAATAATTAGACACAAGCCGTCTGCACTGATGAGCACATCCACAGAGCACGGGCTGCTGTGGTCCTGAGGCGGCTGGTGGACACTCCCTGCCTCCTTCGGCGTCGCGGGGTGAGGCGTCGTGGTGATGCCAGGCAAGCCCGGGACCTCTGTAGGGGAAGGGGGGAGGTCCCCGGACAGAAGGGACGTCAGGGGGTCTGGAGGAAGGAGCCGGCGCCTGAGACGTGCCAGGAGCCGCCCACAGCCCCCGCCTAGCTTCCCACTCCCCAGGTGCTGAGGGCTGGCCCACCCCTCCACCGCCGCCTCATGGCTCACCCCCCACCACGCCCTCCCCTGTCCCCGGGGACCTGAGGCCCCGGTTCTTCCTGTCTCCACAGACGTCGCCCCCAGGGAGGCGTCTCTGACCAGTCTGCACAGGGCTGGCGCCCGACCTCCGCCTCCCCCTGAACCGGGCGTTTCCTTCACGGCCCCCCCTCGAGGGAGACTGCGCAAGCTTGTTGGCTCCTTTACAGCGAGTCCCCTGCCCGACGAGCTCTGGACGGCAGGCCCGGTCTGACCGCCCGGCGATCGGCTGGGTGCCTCGGGCACTGCGGTTGCTCAAGAAACGTGTAGAAGCGTCAGCAAGGTGGACGTGGCGAGGGCGGGACCAGCAGGGAGGCAGACCCACGGCGACACGGTCTGAGAAATCTGTCACCCCTGCCACCTGAGCCCTGTGCGGCCTGCCCCATACCCCTCGGGGCTGCAGCCAGCCCACCCTTATCCCTGCCTGCTGTCAGACCTTGGATCCGTGCGAGCCCATCTCTCTCACCTGTTGCCTCTGACTGAAGCTCGGAGAGATCAGTACTTGCCTGGACTTTTTTGTTTCCCAGCTACCAAGCGCTCCAACCTACGTGTCCTCGCTCTTTGGGGCCTCTTTTACTGGACTCGGTCCACGAGAGACGGTACCCAGAGCTTTATACTAAAGTGGGAACGGTTGATAAGAGGCAGGACAAGGTGGCATTTGCACTTCGTCAGAGAGTAGGGCCTGGAGCTGAAAGAGGGACGCTCCGAGGATGACCGTGAGATACCAGCCGTCAGGATTCAGGGCGCCGTGTCTGTCCCCCTGGGGGAGCTCACTCTGAGTTTGTGACTCTGTGCCCCGGGGAGATGCCAGGACTGTGGCTCTGCCTGGCTCCCGTCAGCCGCTTGGCAAGACGTGGCAGGTGGCCGGCGCCAGATCCCCACTCCCGCTTTGCCCACAGGCGCTCCCCGCGGGGTCTGCCTTCGCCTCCGGGTAGAGGACGCGGTGGGGGTGGCCGCGGGAGGGTCCTCCCCTCACTGATGTTCCCAGCTCCTGCTTGTGCTTCGGTCCCAGCTGCCCTGAGCTTCCCCCACTGGCCTCCGGGAGAGTGTGACTAAAGGCCCGCAGTCGAGCGGACGCCCTGGTCCGGGCCGCTCGGTGGCAAACAGTAACACAGCTCCATTTCCAGGCTTTTGGAACAGCGGTGGGCAGCTGCTGGCGGGGGCCGGGGACCCCAGGTGACTCCCGAGCCCCTGCCCGGCCAGGGCGCCCTCCCCCTGCCCCTTGGGCGGCACGCAGGCCACATGACGTGGTTTCTCCACAAGACACCTACACAAATCTGCCTTTTCCTTCTCTCTCCGTGAGGGTATTGGTCCCCCCACCCCGGGAGCGGCAGCATCCTGGGGAGAGAAACCCCGCAGACGCTGCTCGCAGCCAGCTTCCCGTGTGGCAGAGCGAGCCATCTTTATGGACGGGAAAATCCACAAACATAATTGCCACTGTGTCTAATTAGGCAGAGCTATGTAAATTGAGCGTTTTTACATGATTAAAATGTCAGCAGAGGCCTCGTAAGGTGTGAGAGGCCCCAGCGTCTCCCGTGTGCCCGGCGGGAGGCACCGCTCACCTGAACCTCCCCGGTTAGAGTGTCCGTGGCCGGACGGGACGGCGAACGTGACACTCGGGCCCCGTTCCGAAGGCGAGGGTGGCTTTCTGTTCTGACGGCTGTGTCGTGCGGCTGGTGCCGAGCCCCGGACGTCCTGGGACTCGCTTTCACCTACCCCTGGGCGAGGTCGCTCGGTCACCACGGACCCCACCCAGGCTCTCCGTCCCCACGCGTGCTGACCCTCGCCGGTCACCTTCATCAATTCGCGGTGTCTCCCCGCACGAGGGTGGGCCCAGGAAGTTCTCTCGTGGCCTCACGGGACTTGCAGGGACGCGAAGCCAGCGGCTGCCCGGGGTTCCCGGGATGCCGCACCTGCGTTGTCGGCACACGAAGAGATTTCGTGGAGGAGGGTCCACGCAGCTTTGCTCCAGCGTGATGACCCTCGTGGATCACCGCCATCGACCGCAGTCCACACCGTCCCATTACTCGGATTCGGGGGGGAGCATCCTGTGGTCACAGGGCGGCGTGTCCCCTTTGCTTCATGACAAGCCTGGTGGCGGGCCACACGGGAAATTCCAAAACTGTGTTTTCCTAGAAAATGAGCCCCTTTTAAGCCCTCCAAAGACGCCCACTGCAGGGGAGGCAGTGGCGGGGCCGGGCGGGGTGGAGGTGGGCGTTCCTCGCTGGCCGGTGTTCAGGCATGTTTATGGAGCCCTGGGTAAGTTCACCCGTGTGGCCTGGATGTCACCCGGGAAGTCCTCCCGCTCTCCTCGCCGGAAAGGGGAGGAGAGGAGACACAAAGGTGCTCTCGTCATGGGGCTTTTGATCTGCACCCCAGACCCTGCCGCCCGCCCCTGCCCGCTCCCGACACGGTGGCCCGTCCACGCATGCTGTGAACCCTCAGAGCCACGTTTCTGGCCACGGGGTCCAGCGCTGGACGTCACAGCCACTCCTGCCCCGGAGCCCAGGCTGGAGCCTTTGGAGCCTTTCTCCACGATAACGCCTCATGGTCTCTCATCACAAAAGCAACATGTCCGTGGTAGAAAACGCAAGTAAGGGGGCCCCTGGGGGCCCAGTCGGTTATGTGTCGCACTCTTGCTTTCAGCTCAGGTCGTGATCTCACGGTTTGTGAGCTTGAGCCCCACGTCCGGCTCTGTGTTGGCAGCTCGGAGCCTGCTTGGGATTCTCTCTCCCTCGCTCTCTGCTCCTCCCCACCCACGCTCTCTCTCAAAATAAATATTTAGAAACATGTTTTTTTTAATTTTTTTTTTAACGTTTATTTATTTTTGAGACAGAGAGAGACAGAGCATGAACAGGGGAGGGGCAGAGAGAGAGGGAGACACAGAATCAGAAGCAGGCTCCAGGCTCTGAGCCATCAGCCCAGGGCCCAACGCGGGGCTCGAACTCACGGATCTCGAGATCGTGACCTGAGCCGAAGCCGGCCGCTTAACCGACGGAGCCACCCAGGCGCCCCTAGAAACATGTTTTTAAAGAAAACACAAATAAGCACCAAGAAGAAAAGAGCGGTCCGCCACCCTCGCTCTGGAAGAGACGCGAACACCAGGGCGCACCCGCGTTCCCTTCCCTGCACTCTCCGAGGCCGCTGTGTCCTCAGCTGCAGCAGAGCCGTCCCGACGGCCGAAGGGTGTGGCCCCGGTGGCGCCTGGCGGTGCATCACCGCCACGGCCTCCCCGCTTTCCGTCGTTGGGATCTGCATGACTTGTCCCCCGCTGTGGACCTTTCATTGGTTTTGATCTTTTTGTTGAGCCGAGATGTGAGTGCGGGGCAAGAGGCAGGTCAAGGACCCAGGCCTCCCACGGGAACAGCCCGGGCCCCGTGTCCCAGCCCTGGGATGGGAGTCGTGGCAGGACCACCTGCCAACTCCTCCAGGAAGCCCTCCCCGCCTTCTCAGCCCTGACAGGCATCTCCCATCTCTGCCTCCTCCTCAGAGGCTGGCTGGAGGGCAGGGGCGCAGGGAGGCCACCCTCTTCCTGGAGGTGTGTGGTTTGACGGGATGGCGGGTGGGGGGGGGGGGGTGGCAGGGCCCGCCCTCGCCCGGGCTCCGGAGGAGGGCGATGTCAGGGCGGTGCTGGCCGGGGCTCGGCCAGACCCAGCCTGTGAATAAATCCAACTTTGTAATTAAAGTTCCACCGGCGTGGCAGCCGTGCTCACTCGTCTACGTAGGCGGCTGCCCTCCCGGCACGAGGGCAGACACCGGGCGGCCCCAAAGCTGCTCCCACCTCAGGTGACCCTAGCTGGCGCATTCCTTGGGGTGGAACAGGGATCTCACCCGTGCCCTCGGCTTCGAGGCACCTTGTCAGCCAATCCAGGGTCTCGAGCAGCCCAGAGACAGGTTTGGCCACAGAAGTGAGGGTTTGTTGTTTTAAAACAGCATTTAAGCGGGAGATTTTTGTGCAAATGTCCCAGTTTCTGGATTCTCTGAAAATTGGGAGGCTCTGGATCCTGGGTCCTGCTCTCCCAAGGCGCCGGGAGGCTGGCCTCTGCCCGGGGGTCCCTGCAGCCCCATCGTCCGGCAGCCACAGGCCCCAGGCAGGTGCCTGTGTTCTCTCACACGAAGCCGCCAGCAAGAGTGAGGGGCAGGAGGGAGAGCGACCCCGTCCCAAGAGAGAGGGGGGAAGAGCCAACGTCTCCAGGCAGAGGGAGGGACGTGGCCACTGTGCCGACCACGCACGTCGGCCCCCTCCCCGCCCCCACCTGGCCTGTGTCCCCACGCCCTCGGCAGCCCAGGCCCCTGCCCCCACGGCCCCTCCAGTCTGTCTCACCCACCCCTGCTTGCTCCGCCCGCCAGACCTCGATGGCACCTTCCCAGCTGGTCTCCTGGCCTCTGCTCCTGCCCTACTTCTGTCCTCACTCAACAGCCAGGGGATCCAGTCCACACCGGATCCGACCACCGCTGCCTTCTCAGACCCTCCTGTGGCTTCCTGTCTCCCCCAGAGTAAAATCCAAATGTAGCTTCTGTATCCTCTGCACCCTCTGGTCCACCTTGCCCCTGCTCGCTGGCCTCCCTTCCCGGCCACGCCAGAGTGCCTGCCTCGGGGCCTTTGCACTGGCTGTTCCCGCTGCCTAAAACATCCCTCCCCAGGATACCCACCAGTTGGCCGATCGAGTGACTCCTTCACAAAGAAGCCCTGTCTGGCCAGCCCGTGTAAGCCAGCGCCCCACGAATCCCCCCCACTCTCGGCCCGCTTCCCCTTCATTCTCCTACAGCCCTTGTCAGTACCTGACGTGGCACGTTTTGCTCACGTATCGGCTGTCTCCTCCCCTGGAGTGATGGTTCCCAGCCAGGGTGATTCCCTCCCCCACATCTGCGAACAGTTCTGATCATCGCGACTTGGGGGCGGCCCCCCTCAGAGAATGACGTGGCCCCAGATGGCAGCAACACCAAGTGGGAAACGCCCAGAGCATCAGTGCAGGAGGGCACGGGCCCTGCAGGCCCCGCGGAATCCTGGACTTGCGGAGCTGGGGCATGTGGCCCCTCCGTGATCAGGCGTGAGCTGTGTGTGCGTGGCCGTGACTGCCCCACCTCCCGCCAGTGCAGGTGCTTGTGTCTGTGACCCAGGCGGGTGGCCGGGAGGGGCCCCGAGGAGGAGAAACTCCAGGACTCAGGGACCAAGGCATCTCCTAGGACGGGACAGCCCCCCCCCGCCCCCTGCCACTGGCTTGTGTCTTCCCAGGGTCTCAGACCCCCGAAATCCTCGGTGGTCGTTCCTGAGAGCTCTTCTCCCCTCGGGGACACAGCCAGGCACCCTGCTCATCCGCTGCTGGGGACTGCATGGCCACTCCCCATGCGGCCGAGGGAGGGCGCCGTCCCTGAAGTGCTGCAACGTTCTCTCGTTTGCAGAGAGTAACTTGGCAGTGCAGAGGGAGGAGCCGGGGGCCGGGTGAGGCTTGTCGCGGCCACAGCATCGCCGCAGCCCTGGGGGGAGGCGGCCGGCCCCACACACCCCGAGGGTGCGGAGGGCAGTGGAGATGCCCCCCCGCCTGGTCATCCCCCCCAAAACGCTGTCCCCGCCGGCAGCCCCTCCTGCCCCCCAGCCCCCAGCGGCCACTGTTCCGATGTCTGTCTCAACTGGCTGGCCCTGGCAGGACGTGTCACGTCAGCGGGGCCCGAGAGCAGGCGGCCTCTGCTCCCTTCGCCCAGTGCCGTGCCGTCAAGGTTCGCCCCTGGGGCAGCACGTGTCCGTGCTCCGTTCCTCCCGGAGCTGCCAAAGTCGTATTGCAGCGTGTGCGTGGACCGCAGCCGGTCATTCATCACGGGTGGATGGGCGTCCGGGTTGTTTCCACCTGTGGCCGCGTGGCCAGTGCAGCTGCGAGCCCTGGACAAGCGTTTGTGTTGGACTCTTTTCCCAGCCCCCCGGGCATGTGCCGAGGCACGAGATCGCTGCTCGTGGGGTGACAGAGCTTTCAAGGACCCGCAGCCCATGTTCCTTGGCGGTCACACTCCCCGCACCCCTTGGGACGAGTCCCAGTGAACAGGAGTAGCAGCCCGTGCCGCCTCCCCCGCCTCCTGCGCCCCCTTCCCCCCGTGCCCCCTCTTCCCGCAGTGTCCCTCCCGTGTCCCCTCCTCCCGTGGTGTCCCTCCCATGTCCCCTCCTCCCCCGGCGTCCCTCCCATGTCCCCTCCTCCCCCGGCGTCCCTCCCGTGAGCCCTCCTCCCACAGTGTCCATCCCGTGAGCTCTCCTGCCTGGTCCCACAGCATCCCTCCCGTGTCCCCTCCTCCCCCGGCGTCCCTCCCGTGTCCCCTCCTCCCCCGGCGTCCCTCCCGTGTCCCCTCCTCCCCCGGCGTCCCTCCCGTGTCCCTTCCTCCCACGGTGTCCCTCCCGTGAGCCCTCCTCCCACAGTGTCCATCCCGTGAGCTCTCCTGCCTGGTCCCACAGCATCCCTCCCGTGTCCCCTCCTCCCCCGGCGTCCCTCCCGTGTCCCCTCCTCCCCCGGCGTCCCTCCCGTGTCCCCTCCTCCCCCGGCGTCCCTCCCGTGTCCCCTCCTCCCCCGGCGTCCCTCCCGTGTCCCCTCCTCCCCCGGCGTCCCTCCCGTGTCCCTTCCTCCCACGGTGTCCCTCCTGTGAGCCCTCCTCCCACAGTGTCCATCCCGTGAGCTCTCCTGCCTGGTCCTCAGGGCCTGATCCGACACCCAGGTGCTAAGCAACGTAAGCCCCAGGCGCAGGGAGGAGGCCAAGCCCCCAGTGTACTCGTAGGGCAGTTCCAGCAGTGACTGCAGTGATAGGCAGGGAAGCACGAGGGGGCCTGTGGCCCAGGGTGGGAGCATCAGGGCACCAGCGGTGACCAGACAGCAGGAGAACCCCAGCCTCATTCAGGGAGGAGGGATGCTGGGAGGGTCTGTGGCTTGCCTGGTGGACGCCGGGCTCTCAGCCTGAACTTACACCTGCACCCCGGCTGCCAGCCCGTTGCAGAGCACCTGCAGCAGACACGAGTGTGGGGGGTGACACGGGCCATTCTCGGGCCAGCGGGGGCGGCCCGGGCCCCTCCGGCATGTGGGGGTCCAAGCCCAGGCCTGACGTGGGTCAGGGTGCAGTCCTGGTGGCCGGCACGGGGAGTGGGTAACACGGGGCCCGCAGGAAGCTTTGATGCTTTTCTCGGGCAGGTCAGCCAGCTGCATTATTGACGGATGTTCTGCAAAATTTAAATGCTGAGTTATGGGGATCTTAAGCAAAAACCCCCGGGACCCCCCACTTTCGATTTTCTTACCTCGTCTCGAACTTGAAAATGGCCAGATCCCATTTCAGCGAATTCACTGCACCGGAGGAGGAGGGGTCCCCCTGGGCAGCAGAGGCGGGGGTTGGTGGGAGACTCAGGAGGCCCAGGCCCGCCCACTCCCCACCGGCCACCTCCCTGCAGCTCCATCAGGGGCCGATATGGCGATCAGAGGCCCGCTGCACAGCTCAGCCCGTGGAGAAGGACCACTGTGGGTCCAGGGTCATCTCTTTGTCCCAGGAGACCCGGGCGGCAGGTTTTGGGGGCTCCAGACGGCCAGACCCCGGCCACACCATCCACCAGCCATGTGCGCCCCCCTCCCGGGACTCAGTTTGATCCACTGCAAAGTAGGGAGGGTTTCACCCCTGCTCCCCAGGGCCGCTGGAACGTAGGCGCCTCGCGGCAAATGTGGTCTGTGGCGTCGCCAGCCGGAGGCACTAGAACAGCCCTGAAAAACGTCCCTTGCCGTGTCAGGGCTCCCACACCAGGCCTCACGGAAACGATGACACGAAGCCTTATTTAATGAATACATCAACCCGCTAACCATGCCAAAGCCTTCCCGTAAGTAACGACGGGATGGTTATGTAAGGGTATCGTGTCCAAGGACGCCAGGTGACTGGCCGCCTTCCTCAGCCTCTGAATGCCGTTCCAGAAGGGGATTTGGTGCCGCAAAAAGACGACATTCCTGGGTCTGAGAATGTCCTTTCTAAAGCATAAGCAGCAGCACAGTAGCTGAGTGCCTCCCACCCCCTGCAAGCCGGGGAGCCTCACAGCGATGCAAACCCTGATCAGGGCTGAGCTGGCCCGGGTCTCAGAGCCCCACCCACCGGGAGGCCCAGCTCTGCTGGGGCCTTGCCCACATTTCTTCCTTGGGGGGGGTGGTCTTCCCCCCCACCCACTCAGGGCCCAGAGAGTCCCCCACCCACCCTCCAAAAGCAAGACCAGCACACCCTCTAGTGGTGGTGGGCTGCACACACGTGCACACACACATGGATGTACACACGGATACCTTCACGCGTGCACACGCATGCACATATATCTATATGCACGCGTGTGCAGACACAAACGTGCGCACATGGACGTACACATGGATACATGTGTGTGTGCACATATGTGTACACATACCTCTATGCGTGTGTGTGCATACACGCAGATGTACACATGGATACGTGCATGATGCATACTCATATACATATACTTGTGTGTGTGCACATGTGTGCATGCACAAACATACATGGATGTGCATGTGGATACATGCACGTGTGCACTATGTGTACATGTACCTATATGTGTGCGTGCGTGTGCATATACAAATATGCACACACGGATGTACACATGGATACGTGCACACGTGCACACACAAATACACTTGCACACAACTGTACATATTCACATACCTATATACGTGCATACATATGTCCGCATACAGGTACCGGGCACGCACGTTCACGTACACACGTACGTGCACATGCATGTGTGTCGCTGTGTCTCTGAGGCCAGTAGCCCAGGTGGTCCCGTGTCGCTTGTGAGTCAATGACTGAGGACACAGGACGGTGTGGAAAAGAGACTTCACATTCCAATCAGACTTTTTTCCTCTCTTCTCTGGCCAGATCTCTCCCTCGGCCTCCAGCCTGTGCCCTCTCGGGTCCTCTGCTCTGGCCCCTTGTGGTGGCGGCCCTGGGAAGCAAGGTGGGGCAGGAGGTTTGGTCGCTCCGTGTCTGCTCCACCGGGCCCCCTTCCTTCCCACCCCGGGGGTCAGACAGTCAAAGCCCCAGTGGCAGAGGTCGTGGGGGAAGCCTCACTGAAGGGGACGCTGCCGTGTGCCCTGAGCAAGGCCAGCACAGGGGCGGGGACGTGCCGGCTGTCTCAGAGTCCAGGGCTCCATGATGCGCCAGGGGAAGAGTGCAGCCAGCAACCCGGGAGTGGGGTGGATGTGGTCCTGCACACCCGCATCCTGCAGGCATCAAGTCACTTGCCCACTCGTGCGCCGGGCGCTGGCTTGCCAGGCCCCACTTACTCGTTCACTGCTCCCCCCGATGGCGCCCACAGGGTGCTCGCCACGGAGCCCGAGCGCCAGGCCATCCGTGGGGGGCGATGTGACAGTCAGTGTGCACCAGCCTGGGCACGTGTGGCCACATGGCAGGACTGGCAGAGGGACGCCGACCCAGCCGGGTGGCCGGGCTGCCCTGTGATGAGGGACACCGGCGTGCAGGAAGGCCCGAGGTGTCCCCTGCCCATCACGGGTGGATTCCGCCGAGATTCTGTGCGGCTTGGAAGTCGGTCCTGCGGGGGCAGGGGGGCGGAGAAAGTCAGATTAAACCAGAGAACCTTCCAAAGCGAGGCTGCGGGAAACCGGGTTTTGCGCCCGCGTCCTGGTGGGGCAGGGAGCACGCGGGGTGGGGTGCAGAGGGACCAAGGCTCAAGCGTGTGGGGATTCAGGATCGGTTTGCCGGCCTTCCCCCGGCACGGGCACCGCCTCCAGCACCAGCGCCCTAGTCCTCGCCAAGGCAGAGCTGTGGCCTGAGACAGGTGGCCCCTCTGATGGACGGGAAGGAAGGGCGTCTTCCTTCTGCCCTGGGGACGCGGCCTCTGCCGCGGGCAAAGCCACGAGGCCAGGCCTGGCGGGTTTCTGCGTGTGCCTTGTCCGCACCGGTGAAGGTGAATCCTGACCGTGCTGCTGTCGCGGGCAGTCCGTCGAGGATGGCGCCGGCCACGCTCTCCGTGTACCGTCCGTTCAGAAAGAGACCGCTAGGTGTCTTCTCTGATGTTGCCGTGTGGGCACCGTTGGCTCCACATGCATTCTGTCCACGACAAAAGCCAGAAGGCAACGACGGGTATCTGGAATCCCCACCGGCACGTCCACCTGCCCCTGGTGCGCTCGGTGGTCCCAGCTGTGAGAAGACGCAGGGCCGCGTGGGCAGGGCCACGTGCTGGGCTGATTTCACTGGGCCTCCTGCCCCTGCTGTTCACACTGCCTGTCCGAGCTTCCCTCTCGGGTGAGCCCTACACTCCTCGTTCAAGAACCATCTCTGATGCACCTCCAAGGGGAAGCCTCTCCCTCTTTCTAGAGTTCCCTTGTGCCCAGCACAGAGGAGAAGATGTCAGCCACCTCATGGGGTGGTTGTGGTTCTCCTGACATAAATGACAGGTGGTTAGAAGGAGAGAGGGAAGGGGCAGGATGGGTGATGGGGGATAGATGGGTGGGTGGGTGGAGGGATGAATGGGGGTGTGGATGGAGGGATGAGTAGATGGATGGATGGGTGAGTAGATGGGTGGAAGGCTGGATGGATAGGTGGATGGTGGGACGGGGGATGGAGGGATGGGGTGTGTGGATGGAGGGAGGGAAGGATGATGGAGGGATGGGTGGGTGGACGGGTGGGTGGATGGAGGGATGGGTGGGTGGATGGAGGGATGGGTGGGTGGATGGGTGGGTGGATGGGTGGATGGGTGATGGGTAAATGGATGACAGAGAGGAAGAAGGGAAGGAAGGAAAGGTTTATCTTTTGTGAGAAAACTTTCGAACGTGGCACAGCACCAGAGTGAAGCTATTTCTACTATTTTTTTACGTCTCCTTGGTTGCAAGTTCTATCCATTTTCACAGGTGTCAGCTGTTTGAGGCATTTCCTCAATTCACTTAACAAACACTGATCGAGGGTCTGCTGTGTACCAGGCACTAGGCTGGAGTCCAGGCACACAGCCTCTCACAGATGGGGACTGAGGCCTGGCAGGCTGGCCCCCGTGCCGCCGCACCTCTCGGCCCCTCCCCTCGTGCCTGTCGCCCTGGAAGGCCTGTTGAGGAGCCCTGATTGTGCCTCCCCACCCCCCATCCAAAGGATCGGTCCCCAGAAGGAGTGACCCAGGCGCGCGCAGAGGAGCGGTTTCCTGCTCCTCCAGGGGCTCCTGTCACCACCTGGAGTGACAGCCAGGGGGAGGAAGTGGGGGGAGGATGGGGGGGCCAGGAGCCAGCACACCCCCACCCCCACACGCGTCCTGACCCTGGAGTGGGCTGCACCGGGCCCCCAGGCCACGGTCGCATGGGACAGTGGCCTTGACTGGTGGGAGGACAGGGCAGGTTCTAGGTGGGAAACAGTGTGTGGACGCTCCCGAGCCCCCAGAGCCCCCACCCCAGTCCAGGGCCTAGCCAGATGGACTTTGTGAGCCCAGACACGCTCCTCCCAGCTTGGGGAGGGGCTGCCACACTGTCACCTCCGGGCAGCACATCCCTCCTCTTCCAGAAGCCTCCCCCCGTTTCCCCCGCCCTGGCTCCCGGAGAAGCTTGTGGTGTCCCTGCCCAGCCTGCCCCGGGGGTACCCGGCTCATGTTGTCTGGTGTCAGAGCCCAGGGCTGACGCACGCCTTCTGTCAAGGGCCAGTGACCGTTGTAGGCTTTTCCGGCCACGTGATCTCTGTCACAGCCACTCAGCTGTTGTCGTGCAGAAACAAGCCACAGACAGCGCGCTAATGAGTGGACGTGGCCCTGTGTCAGTACAACTTTATTTACAGGTTAAATAAGCAGTGGTAGGGAGATTTGGCCCGAGGGCCATAGTTTGCTGACCCCCTGTATATGCTTCTTGGATCACGTGATTTCTCTCCAGGCCCCTCAGCGACTCCCAGCTGTCCACAAATATCCAGACGCCTTATCAGGCACCAAGGGACCTCAGTGGACAAGCTCACTGTTCCTCAGCATCTCTGTTGTCACCGACGGTCGCTTAGGAACATTTAATGCTCTATGTGTTGGGCACTGCAGTCGGCTTTGGGGACACGGTGGCGAGTAAGACAGCCGTGGCCTCCCAGAGCTCCGTTTGGTGAGCACGGACAACGATGAAACGATGGCACAAAACCGTAAACTCAGAACCCTGTTCTGAGCCGCGGACGTGGAGGCCGGTCTGAGGGCGGCTCATGGAGCCCTGGCGTGTCCGTGGGATTGCCCCTCCCTCTGCAAAGTGTCCATCCCTGGTTTCCCGAACCCCACGCAACACGGTGCTCTCGGCCCCCCGTTCTCCCTGCTGCGCCGGCACCGATGATCTGCGCCTCCCGAGGCTGGGAACGCCGAGACGAGAGCAGCCAGGCCGCTCCGGGCCGCGGGGAGCGTGCGTGTTGATGGAAAGGACGGGCCGAAACCCAAACTGATGCCTGTTCCCTCCCGCCCCTGTCCCTCCAGAAAGTGCAGCAGTACACAGTCATTGTCCAGGCCACAGACATGGAAGGGAACCTCAACTACGGCCTGTCGAACACGGCCACGGCCATCATCTCGGTGACGGACGTGAACGACAACCCGCCGGAGTTCACCACGAGCACGGTGAGTACGCAGCTCACGGCCGTCGGGCGCGGCTCGTGCCGCTTCTCCCCTCCCTGAGTGTGATGGAGGGACGGACAGCGGGGCCGCCACGGCCCCGGGCAGCAGGAGGCCGACGCGGAGGGGGCCTCCCCGGGGTCTGCGGCGGGAGACAGGCGGGAGGGCCTGCCAAGGCTCTGCCTCCGGGGGTGGGTGCGGGGGGACGTGTGCTCCAGTCCGGCACCGCGAGGCCCGATGTTGAGCCGCAGCTGACGCTCTGAGAAGTGCCCGGGACAGACTGGGCTGGACACTCTCTCCGGAGTTGACCTGTGGTTTTGGGGCCCGGTCGCTATGGGAGGCACGCGTGCGGCTGCGTGTGGCCGTGTATGCAACGCGACCTCCTGGGGGGGGAGGGGGCTCCTGCAGGAGCAGAACGTTGCCGTGAGCAGAACGTCGTGGAGGGTGGGGACACGCCGGGCGTTCCTCCCCCTCAGGCAGAGCTGCCCACACCAGGCTGCTCCCGGCCTGAGTGCCCAAGGGCGCTTGGTGGGCATTCATGCACCTCCGTTCTGAGTCTAAAGCCCACGAGTCACAGAGACCAGCTGCGCTCATGCTGGCACGTCCCAGGGGCAGGGCCGCGGGGTCACAGATTCAACAGCGCTGCCCCGCCAGGAGCCCCTCCCCAGGAAATCCTCATGGCCCACTCAGTGCCCGGCACGTTTGGTGACTCCCTCCTGTGCCACCCAGCCGTCTTCGGGGGGCCGGCCCTGCTCTCTCCCCACTCACTGGTCCACACCCTCCCCGGATGACTGCCCAGGTCCTTGGCGAGCAGCGCTGTGCCCCCCCCGCGAGGGCAGGCACCCATCCTCAGGTGTGGCAGGTGCAGGGGCCAGGATGGGCGGGAGGGAGGGTCAGGTCAGCAAGGGCCCCCAGAGTGGTGCTGGCTGGCGGCTGCCACCCCAAGGTCTCAGGATGGCCTCTCAGAGCCACCGCCTCTGCTGGGGTCCAGGCTCCCGGAGGGCCGACTGGGTGAGGGGGCCACGGCAATAACAGTGACAGTAATGGCGACAGCACAAGCCACGCGGGGAGCCTTCCCCTGCCAGGCTCTGGTCCCCCTAACCTTGTGAGGGTCAGGGCCCTCGCCTGACAGTCCCTCAGTGACAGAGGCTCAGAGACACGAAATCACTTGCCCAGACCCTCACTGCTAGCCCATAAGTGGGAGCAGCTGGGATTGGAGCCCAGAAGCTGCACCTGCTGTGCAGCGAGGGGGGAGGGGGAGGGGAAGGCGGTGGGGAAACAGAGAGGAGACCCCTCCTCCCCGAGAAGGCCGGTCAGCGCCAGGAAGACATCTCACAGGCCAGAGTCTGGGAGAAGAGAGCCTCCCTGGGGTCCAAGCATCCTCTCCTCCTGCTTCCCCACGCCCCACGCCCCGAGCGCTCCTGTCCCCGAATCACAGAGTCCCCAGACCCCACACCCCTGTACCTCCACCCCCCTCCCCAACTTCCCACATCCCGGAACCCGGCGGGGTGGCCTTGCCTGTGGGGGCGCAGCGCCATCTAGCGGGCGGACGGTAGCTTGCACGCGGGCGGAGCTGCTGACCCACAGCCCACCTGGGAGGAGCGGGCTGGCTTCCGCGGCCACCTGCTCTCCTGGGCCAGTGGGCAATGGCAGGAAAGGCCCTGGGCCAATGTCCCGGGGAGTCTGGACATGGGTGAAGCGGCCCCGAGCGACCCTGGAAGGAGAATAATGCCCAGGGTGCAGGCCCCAGTAGGGCCTGGCGCACACCTGGCCGGGCAGACCTGTCTTCTGGACATGCCAGGCCCGCGCTGGCGCCTGTGACCACAGCACCCTCGGGAGCAGGACGCCTCCCAGAGGTGACCTTGTAGTGAGGAGTGGAGCCAGCACCACGCCAGGCATCTGACATCGACCCTGGCGGTTGCGCCGAGTGGGTTGGGCACCTTGGACACTCAGAACCCACCTGCCGCCTCAGGGGTCTCAGGTGGTCCCGGGCGGGTGCCCAGGCAAGAGGACACTGTTCCCGGGGATACGCTCGCGTCCTGGTGCCAACTGCGAACCCTTGTTGTCTGCTGGGGCGGTGGCACCAGCCCTCGTGACCGCCAGGACCCCCAGGAAACAGCCTCGGGACCTCCACTGTCGCCATGGGAACAGGGCAGAAGGAAACCAAGCCAGCTGTCCCTGTTGGTAGTGAAGGATGTGCTTCCGGGCATGGGCCACCATAGCGACCCGGGGAGTCAAGGACTCAGCCCAGCCCTCCTGGTCACCTCCAGCCACCACGGGGTTTGGCAAAAGCTCCCAGAGACCGGACAGGGTGCTCAGAGCCCCCACCTGCCTCGAGATCCTGGTCCACACTTGCACCCAGGTGCCCTGGAGAAGGTGTGGCCACCCGGGGAGGGCAGGCGATGGCACAGACCGGTGGCTGCAGCGACAGGCGGAAAGGCAGAGGGCTCCGGCATGGGGCAGACCAGAGCCTGCACCCACCTTCCTGCCCCCAAACAGCCTGATTCTTTTACGCCCAAGATGGTCGGCCGCCGCCTAATACACCAGGAGCCAAAGTAGACACAGCCCATCGGCTCCAGACAAGCGCTCCCAGAGAGACCTCTTGGTCTCCGGCTTCGAGTCGGATGGAGATCTTGCCGATGCTATTGAGGTGTGACGGGAATGCGGCATAACGCACGGACCTTCCGGGAAACGTTCCCACTGGCCAGGAGCACAGGCCCGTGCCCGTCCCCAGAGGCAGCCCCCACCCCTGCGTCCATCGCCAAGGTGACCTTTGCTTGTCCTATGACATCACGTGGATGGAGTCACGCAGTTTGTGCAGTTCTGTGGAGCTAGGCTTCTCTCATCCAACAGAACGCCCGCGGAGCCCACGTCTGTGGTTGCACCCGCACGGTCGGACAGTCTCCCGCGTTCCTGGGGGTCCCCCGTGGCCAGCTCAGATCTTTGGACCATCTGTGAGCACCCCGTCCGTGGATGCCCTCCTTCGTTTAATCATTTTCTCTGTTTTAAAGATTGTTCTGAAGGACAATAGTTCACCATAGCTAAACTTTCTGTTTCATGGAGGAAAACTGTATCGATTATAAGGGAAAGGGAATGTATGGAAGTAAACAGAGTAAACATAAAGGGGGAGAGAGTACGGAGAAGGAGAGAGAAGGGTTCACGCATCACATCGGGTGCTCACCCCATCCAGCCTCCTGGCTGGGGAGGCCCCACGGTGAACGGCCCGGGTGGGGTCCCGATTGAGGGTCCTGGGCAGAGCGTCCTCCCCTCGGGGGAGGCTTCCAGCTAGCTCTTCCCGCCAGGGCGACGGATACACCGCCCGTGTGTGGTCCCTGGTTGGTCACGAAGTTTGTCTCGGTGCCGTCCCCAGCCAGCTGGGTCTTCTCTGCTTCTCTTACGGCATCACTATCCCAGGAACCTGGGCAGCTGCGCATCCTTCTTCCCTCCGTGATGCAGTCCAGGCGGCCAGCCGGGTCCGGCTCCAGGAGGCGAGGCAGTTAATCCCTCTCGGCGTCAGGAACAGAGGGGCCCGTTCTGATCCCAAGTCCAGATACGGAGCGTGAACCAAGCGAGCCGCCATGAGTGCGTGTGCGGCTCTACGCACAAGGCCCACAAACGAGTTCTAGGCAGAGTGGAGACCAGGCTGAGCTTCCAATCAGGTAGTTCGCACACACGGTAGCATAACCGAAAAGCTACCAAGGGAGCCACCGTGACGAAGGCGTCCCCTTCCGCCCCACGCCGCCTCCACCTTGCGCCCCGCTCCGTACCTGGTGTCCTCCGACTTGTGTTCTTTCACTCACGATGTGTCTCGGAGACCCTCCCGTGTCCGTAGATTCTGAGTGGCCTTGGGATGTTTTCAGTGCTCGTTTGGGAATAATGTCAGGCTCACACAGAGTCGTCGGAGCGGGAAGGAGACACGGAACAGCCACGTGCACTGGCCACCATCGCGTGTCCTCCGTGTCCCCGTGCCACTGCTGTGTCTGCAGATGGCCGCCCGGACCGGGGACGGAGCTGTAGCATCATGGCTGTCACGCCTAGAAGCTTCTGTGTGTTTCCTAAGAGGATTCCCCCCCACCCCTGACGTGGCCACGGTGGTCATGCCTAGAAGCTTCTGTGTTTCCTTAGAGGACTTTCCCCCCGACGTGGCCTTGGTGGTCACGCCTAGAAGCTTCTGTGTTTCCTGAGAGGTTTTCCCTGACCTGGCCATGGTGGTCATCACATACATGGCCACTGCCCCTTTTTCCACCAGAGACGACTGAGGCCCAGAGGGCTAGTTCCGGGCTGCCCGAGGTCACACAGCGAGACAGTCAAACCCAGAGCGCCTGCTGCCTCGGGCCCCGCCTCTGCTACGCGGCTGTCCTGTCCCCTCCTGAGGCGGAGCGCGTTCAGCGGCCACAGCGAGGGCCCCCGGCTGCCCCACACCCGCTCCTGCGGGCAGGCCTGCGGGGGGACCACCTCTGCCTCCCCCGGCCCAGCCCCAGCCCAGCTCTGCCAGCCAGAACCCCGTCTTCCCCTCCACACGCAGCCGCACTGAAACCCCCGCGGGCTCCCCCAAGTGCCAGTCCTGGGAGGGCCGGGGAGGGAGCGAGGGGAGGGAGCGCTGTGTGGGGCACCAGGAGGGGGGACGCACCAGGAGGAGGGCACCCCTTGATCCGCACACACCTCTGAGAAGCGGGCGCCACGGAAGCGCACGGAGACCCTGGAGAGAAGGTGCATCTGACCCCAGACGTGACCCCTGTCCAGGCAAAGGGCAGGTGGGCACAGCCTGGCTCCCTGGGACGTCCCGCCTGCCCCTCCTGTGCCCCGGCCGGCCTCGGGCAGGCCCCAGGCCTGGAGTGGGCGCAGGGTCCGAGAGTCAAGGCGGAGTGCTTCAGCGGTACCTCGGGTCCTGACGTCCACCAGGACAGCGCTCAGGGGGCGGCCTCGCTATGGTCAGACCCGAAGGCCGCTGCGGCGGGGGGTGGGGGGGAGACCAGTTTCCAGGTAGGAGTGCGCGCCCCCCCACCCATGTGCTAACGTCCTGGTAACTGTCACATGGCAATCGTGGGTTAGATTCGGGGGTCAGGGTGGCCCATGGTGTGTCCCTGGAGACGAGTGACAGGCGGGGCCCAGGACACTGCTTGGCACAGGGGTGGTGGGCGGGGCCGAGGGCCGGCCGCATCCCGGCACAGCCAGGCTATTTTTATCGAGCTTAATCAAGAACAATCAGCACAAGCTGAGGAGATGGGGGGGATTTGCATGATCCAGTTCCTACCCTTAAATGTTAATTAAAAGTCATTTTCCCTGTGCGTGTGCTGCCGCCTGGTGCCCCCGCCGCAGGGCTGGCGGGTTGTACGGCCATTGGACACTCAGCACCCCTCGAGGGTGAGCGTGGGGGTCAGCTGGGTGGGGGGCTGGTGGCCCCCAGGACGCACTCAGCCCCGAGGACCTCCTGCTGGCTTCGTCCTCAGGTCCCGGAGTGGAGCCTGGATAGCCGGGGTCCCAGGCCCCTGCCGCCAGCTCAGCCACCCTCCCCCTGACTCGCCTGGAGTCAGGAGGCCCCTCACGAGCCCCCCGTCTGGTCCCTCCTAGCCCTGTAACCTGGGCTGATAGCCGGACCTCTCTCAATGTCCCCACTTTACACAAAAGTGTCATCGGTCCCCAGGGGATGTCAGGAGCGTCCACTGGTGTCTGTGAAGGTTTACGCCTGGAACCGTGCTGCACTCTGAACGTGCCACGGGCGGCCGCCAGCCCATCACAGCAGCACGAGCAGGCCCCCGCCTTCACACACTGGAGTCCTGCCCCAGCTCTCACTCTGCAGGCGAGGGACTCACAGCGAAGTCACTAGAACTCTCCCTGTCAGCCCAGTTTCCTCATCTGTTGGCGGGGGAGGGGGGGGTGGATAGAAGCCATTAAGATGCACTATTATGGCAGTTTAAAACTTGGCAGCCGATAAGACGCGTTTCCTCTTTTCTCTTTATTTGAGAGAGAGAGCAGGAGAGGGGCAGAGAGAGTGGGAGAGACAGAGAATCCTGAGCAGACTCCACACTCTTGGCACAGAGCCTGACTCGCGGCTCGATCCCATGACCCTGGGATATCATGACCTGAGCCGAAGTCAGGAGTCGGATGCTCAACCGACTGAGCCCCCGCCCCCCCCCGGCGCCCCCCCTGTACGTGGTGACCGCATGGCCTGCTTCCCGTCCCCAGAGAAGCATGGATGAGATTACATGTGAAAACAATTAATGTGGTTAAATTAAGTAATTTAGTTAAATTCAAGTCAGTGTTAAAAACAAAAGGGCATGTGATCATGGCGGTCCCCCCCCCCACCCCCGCCGCCCCGTTCTCTGGAGATGGGACAGGAGGACAGTGAGTGTGGAGGCCAGCACTTGGCCCCGAGCGAACTCCACCCTCCCCAGGGCTGGCTGGGCCCGCACCGCCTGAAAGTGGGCCTGCTCTGGCCCCCCAGGTCCTGTGAATCCCAGGTCTCCTCAGCTTTTCGACTTACGTCCACAAACCCAGGAGAAGGGAGAGATTTCAACTCAGCATGAGTTCCTGAGAATCGGAATTTGGCATCTCAAAACGGGCACGGACTCAACACCCTTAACTGCGCACAGACACTCGGTGCAAAGTTCTGCCGTAAATAGTTACTCGGATCTCCTCCGAGCACCGAGAGACAGCAGGCGGGAGCGCCCGTCCCCACCCGACATCACATCCCACCACAAGCCCTTCCTGCCATGCCGGTGTCCGCTTCCCAAAGATGACACGTTCTTCGACCCCCTGGGTCCCCACCCGGCCGGACTGCAGGCAGACGTGGGGGTCAGAGGCTGGAGCCAGAGTCCCGGCTGCTAACCGGTCTCCCACACAGACCAGTCGCTAACCTCAGGCAGGTCCGGGAGGCCCCGTGCCCGTTTCCTCCCCTGTGAGGTGGGGCGCACCCCCGTGCGCTATCTGCCTTCTCTGGGGACAGCTCCTCGGGGTGGGGACAGAGGCTCAGGGGGGCATCCTGGCCCCCAGACCTCAGTCCCTCCCCTGTGATGTGCAGGGTGAATAAAGACAGCCTTCAGGTTGCTTCTGGATCAGGGCCACTGGTCCTCCAATCTGATTCTGATCTGAACTCAGAACCCAGCAGAAACCATCATGATTTTACTGGATACAAAAGTAAATTCTAAACAATAAAACCATTGGAATGTCCAGAGGCGCATCCGTAGTTACATATGCCAGCAGAAGCCAAGGGACAAATGGAGGGGCAGTGCTGGTGTGTGCCCGGGGGGGGGGGGGGGGGGTCCACGGAGAACCGTCCCCAGGTGCCCACCCAGCACCCACAGCCCCGTCCTGGCCAGACGGGGACTCCCGGGGCCGGCTCTCCAGGCTCTGCTAATGACTGTGGCACGTCCCTGAGTTCCAGGTCAGGGAGGGCACCCCTCCTTCCCGGTTAGATGCCCCACCAATGCAGGGGGTGCGGACTGGAGAGGAGGGGGTGTCCTGCATCCCAAGAGGCGGCTGGGGGAGGGTCAAGTCCTCCGGCCCACGCACGCGTCTTTTAGGACTTTTAGGACCAGCCGTGGTTCCAAGTGATCGGAACAGAAACAAAAACACAGCCTCACGGGTTATGCTGTGGGGTGTGGACAGGCTGGCATTCTCCGTCCTCTCTGAATCCTGCTGGGCTTCACTGTCCCCACCCAAATCCTCCTCTATGCTAATGTGACCTTCCCCTGGGAGCCCTGCGGATTTCTGCCTCGGAGCTGTGTTTGTGCTAGATGAAATCCTCCCCGCCCCCGGGGATGGGGCTACATTTGAATTCTGGATTACCATCTAGGTGAGACACTGTGTTCCAGTGATCTTAAAATTCCTTCTTTCCCAAATATCTGCCTTCTCATCCCATGAGGCATGGGAGAGGCTTTCCCTGTGCCCGAAAACCTGAAAAAATTAAATTAAAAACTCATTATGGCTAGGGGAAGGTTAATAAGAAAATCCTAAGCCAGATTTATCAGCTTAAGGCCCTTCTTTGTGAACCTTTATTAAACTCGCATGAATTAAAATAGACTCTTGGAATAAACTTCACCCAGAGTCTGGGAGGAATCGGGCTCCGGGACACACAGGTCTCGCCTGTGCCGTGAAGCTCTGGGACGGACCCCACACCCCGGAGACAGAGGCAGAGCAGAGCAGACAGAGGTGCCCATCGGGCCAGCTGTGGTGACCCGCGGGGGCACACCCAAAGCCCGGCTCTTAGGTGACACTGCCCGGACCCACCCCAGTCACCTAAACAGAGAGGGAAGCTGCTAGAGGCTGTGAGCGGTCACAAGACCCGAGGGCCCGCCGTGGCGGGCACGGAGGCTCCAGCCGGAGCAGCCCCTCCTGGTGCCCACGCTGAACTGGGTGCCATCCCCGTAGGGGCCAGCGCACGGGGCCTCTCCGTCTCGCTTCGGAATCAGCCAGGCAGGCGCATGCGACCGGCAGGTCCTAGGCCACCTGACCAGCTCGTGGCCGTAGAGGAAGCTGCGAAAGCAAGTTTGTAGAAAATAAAGAAAGGGATTCGGAAGGCGCCAGGCAGCCAGGCAGCCTAACAGTCTTAACCAAAAAGTGACTGACTCTGGCGACTTAACCGAAAAGAAAACTCCTCGGGTCTCAGAGGCCAAAAACCAAGCACTGACTTCAGGCATGGCTGGACCCAGGCCCCACGAGCCGCCGGGAGCCTCCCTCGGGACACGCCTCCTCTGGGCTTGGCATCCTCAGGCTGCCGATGGCGGCCCCACCGCACCCGACGCTTTCAGGCAGGTGTGGGCGCGACACCCAGGCCAGAGAGGGCACCAGAACTCGGTGAGCCCCGGTTGGCTGGTGGAGGCCACGTGCCCATTTCTGAATCACCGAGGTGGGGAGCATCGCGGCCTCGAGAGGGGTCCGCGATCTTTTCTGTAAAGGGCGTAAAGCCATCACTTCCAAGTCTGGGAGCTCCAGGTCACAATCAGTGGACTCCGCCACAGGCAACATGTAAATGAAGGGACGTGGCTGTGTGCCGATCAAACTTTATTAACAAGACGGGCTATGGCCTGAACTTGGCCCTGTCGTTTGCCAGGCCTCCATTCCCACCAAGCCCCTCACGAGAGTCCGGGCGCCGAGGCCCCAGGACCACAGATGCTCTGGGTCATCCCTACCTCTGAATTCCTAGACGTTCCAGGGAGGGCACACGTTGCTCGCCGGCTCCCCCGCCTGCCGCCTGGGAGGTGGGCAGCGGGTGTCCCTGGCCCCGGTCTTCAGTAGAGGAAACCCGCTCAGAGGGGCCGAGGGACCGCCTTAAGCTTCCACGGCTGCTTGAGGCCAAGCCAGGCCTGCGCCCACCTGGACGGGCTCCCTCGGGCAGTGGCTTCGCCCGGTGTGGTAGGTGCTCTTTGCCGCTCCCGGGGAGCTGGGCCCTCCCTCTGCGGCCAGGGAGCTGTGCTCAGGGCCCGGAGCCGGGCCGGGCAGTGTGCCAGGCCCTTCGTGCCCGTTCTCCATCCCCGAGCCTCGCGGGAGGCGGCGTGCCCGTTTTGTGGATGACACACTCGGTTCTCATTCGGCCCAGGTCGGCAGCCCCCGGGTGGTCACAGCCTCCAAGAGTGCCTCCTGCACTGGGGACACGGTGACATCCGGCAGAGGGCGTGGCCCTGGGTGCAGCAGGGAGGCCGGGCGAGTGTCCACCAGTGGGAGGTGTGTCTCCGGAGGCTCAAGCGACACCAGGCGGTGGGACCTAGGCCTGCTGGCTCAGTGCGGTTAGCAGACTGGCCCCAGCAGGGGGCCTTGAGTCTCCCTCCCCCCACCGCCCCCCCACGAATGCAGGGGGGCCACTGTGCCGGCTCCAGGCCTTCCGCTCCTTCCTCTGCCTGGCTCCCACCTCCCTGAGGACCACTGGGGGACGTCACCCCACACCTGTGCTCCTCCTGAGAGCTCCAGGGACCAGGGCACCCCGCATGCATACACACACACACACACACACTGCCCGAAGCAGCCCTGTGCCCCCCCAGGACGACCCGCCTCCTGGCCCCCAGCCCCCCAACCCTCCCTTGCACTCTCCAGGCCTCGTGGCCAAGAGCCCTCTGAATGCCCTGCCCCCATGGTCCTCTACCTGAGGCCTCTCCGCCCCAGGACCCTGCCCCACCCACAGCGATGGCAGGGCCGCTCCCTCCCCAACAGCAAGTGCCTGGGACCCCAGTCAGGCAGGGCTCTGCCTCCCCCCTCCACGTTGGGTCTCTGGCCACTGGGCTGACTAGCCCTGCTGTCCCTTGCCAGGACCTTGATGCTGTGCACTGTGGCACCCCACAGTCCCACGAGGGTAGGGGCCGGCCCCCTTGCTCCGGGCTGAGTCCCTGCGGCCCTGGGGATGGAGGGAAGAACGCCCACCAGTGCGCCTCCCGGAGGCCGGCCTCCGGGGCCGCAGCTCCTGCTGGTGGAGGCAGGCTCGGGAGGACAGCAGCGACCGGGACCTGCTGGAGGAACGGGAGCGGCCGCAGGCCATTAGCTCGGAACGGTCACGGGCGCCAGCACCCCCGAATCCCACGATAGGATCTCGTGCTGCTGCGTGGGACGGCGTCTGAGGGCCTGGTGGGAGAGATCCTTCTTGGATAAATTCACAATTGTTCTTGCTGACAAGGTGATGCTATCAGGGTCTGAAGACTTGCGAGGACCAGGTGACGAGGGCCCTTTGTGCGCGCCTGAGCGGCTGGGTTGTGGTGTTCCCCGCAGGACGTCGATGCCCAAAGTCCACGAGGCTGACACAGGAGCCTCTCCTGAGCCTGTGAAGTGCAGGTGAAGGTCTGTGCTCTTGCCTTGGGTTGAACAGAGCCCTTTGCAGCCCCGGAGGCAGCCGACCTTGCCGGGGCTCCAGTTCCTCCTTCGCTGGGCCTGAGGCCCCAGGTCCCCGGAGCCGCACACCAAGCACACACTGGCCGAGCTGCAGGGTTCTGACCTCCAGGAAGCCAGAAAGAGCAGAGCCACCAGCCCCGACGTCACTGACCCACAGAACCACCGATGGCCACCCTCGGCCTTCAGGCTCCCGGTTCTGGGAAGTCAACCCCTGTGTTCAAGGCACTGTGGCCCAATTTTCTGTTCTTTGCACCCAGAACCCCCTCGCCAAAGACCAGCTGAGGCCCGAATCTTCGAGTGCCCGGGGCAGAAACCAGTGCGGCAATCCAGGCCCAGAGCCGGGCTGGAGGGGCCCAGTCTCTCCCAGGATGACCCAAGCTCCCGAGGGAGAGAACGGGAGGCCGGATGCCACACCCACCAGCTGGCGTCCGTCGCCCGGCGGGGAGGGGGTCCCCTCAGAGCCAGCCAGCCAGCCCCGCACGGGGGCGCCGTGTGTAGGGGCCTGGCCCTTGGGCTGCCGTCAGCCCCGGACGCAGAGTGTCAAAGAACCCAGATGGTAGCTGCAGAGTCCGAGCCGTGAACGCACTCAGGTGGTGGAGGACGTGTGACCGGCTGCCTGACACCCCCCACCGGGCGTTTCGAAACGCACTCGGGGTGGTGAGTTCGTTCTGGAGCACAGGCCAAGGCCCACCGCTCCCTGGGTGCACAGGAAGACCGTCCTCCGTGTAAAGCGACGCCATGCCTGTCCTGGGGGGCGAAAGGGCGTTTTGGGGCCGCGGCCCCCGGGTGGGCACAGGGCAGCGTGGCCGGGAGGTGGTGGTGACGGGGAGTCCTGTGAGGCTCGGGCACCACTTCTGAAACTAGGCAGGCACGGAGGGGGCCCGGGAGGACGAGGGCTGGGAGCCAGGCTGCCTGGGGCCACTCCCAAGACTGTCTCTGGATTCCTTCCTCCCCGGCCGGTGACCCGGCCCACGGTGACAGGGGGCTGGTCCTCAGGACTGGCACTCTGCACCCCACTTTGTGGTGCCCCAGGGTCTCTCAGCCTCTCTTGCTTCATCTGTAAAATGGGGGTGAGAACAGGGTTACCCTGAGGAGACGGCATGGGCAGCGCCCGGCACGGTGCTGGGACCGGGGGTGGGGGGCGGGGAGCCCAGGCAGGATTCTCCTGGGAAGCCCTGCACGCTGCGAGCACGTGCTGTGGTGTCTCGTGTGCCCAGCTGTCACACGGGCCTCCGGGCACACGGGGAAGGTCTGAAGGGGGTTCAGGAGGAAGGCTGGTGCACACGTGTGTGCAGGTGCCCGTGAGCCTTGGTCTGAAGGTGGTGGGTACGGCTCTGAGTCCCGGGCCAGCCGGGGGCGGGGGCGGGGGGGGGGGGGGGGGCCCGGAGGGCTCTCAGCAGCCACCGTGCGCGCCAAATGGGCCCACTTGCGGGCGACAGGGGGTGCATCCCCGGGGCTGGTCGAGAGGCCCCACAGGGTGAGAACACTGTCTCCTTGTGTTCTGCAGTACGCAGGGGAGGTACCCGAAAACCAGGTGGAGGTGGTGGTTGCAAACCTGACCGTGATGGACCGAGACCAGCCCCACTCGCCAAACTGGAACGCCTTCTACCGCATCATCAGCGGGGACCCCTCGGGGCACTTCAGCATCCGCACAGACCCCGTCACCAATGAGGGCATGGTCACCGTGGTCAAGGTGGGTGCCCTCCTCGCTTCCTGCCAGCCGTGGCGAGCTCCGCCCCGGGGCCGCGACCCTGGGACCCACCTGCTGGACCGGAGGCAGGCTCCCAAGGACCTGGTCGTGTGACCTCCAGGGACTGGGCAGCCTGACCTGCCACCCCCCCCACCCCCCAGAGACCACTCTCCTGTCCCCTCCCTGAAGGCCACATCACTGCCTCAGTCCAGGAATGGGTGAACCCCATCCCTGGATCCCGGAGATAAATCCAGCTCAGCCACGAAGGCATGGCGGGACTTGTTTGTCTAACGTCTGAAGATTTGTCATGTACCTTTCTGAACAGCTGAGGCCTGTGCCTTCCCTTCCCCGTGCTGTGTTGATCCAGGATTTGGTGTCGCGATTTATAGACAAATGTCAAGAACGGTGTTAGGGATGGGGGTGTGACGACCGGGGGGCAGAGTGAGGGGCTTGGGGGGACTCCTGCGTCCCCAGCGCGGTGCGGGAGAGAGGACCGCGCGCTCGTCAGAAGTCACAAGTGAGTCCTACCACATGTGCACCTAAGACTGAGTTTCACGGCCCTTAACGCCGGGCGCACAGGCGGCCGCGCCGTCCCCACGGAGCCCGGACCGCGTGTGCAGATGGCATCCGTCACCCGCACCATGCTTCTCCGTTTTTCCTTCTTTGCGCTGCTACCCACGCGGGACGTTCCTCCAGACTCCCGGTTCAAAGTCTTTTAAGGCAAGATGGGTGTTGGAAAGCACGTTCGGGTTAATTTTGCGTTCTTTGGTAAAGACGCATCCTTTCAGACGTTGTCTTGCAGAGGAGGGTGGCCAGGAGGGGGCGCGGGCGGTGGGGGGCAGTCAGGGGAGGCGGCTGGCTCTTGGCTCCCTTACCGCGGGCACGGGCCCGTCGCCCTCGCTGTGCCCCGGACGCGCAGGGCTGTCGCTGACCCCGCAGTAGATCCTGGACAGAGAAGGGCAGGGCAGCGCCTGGAACAGCGCCTGGAAGGCAGTGAGAGCTCACCTGACAGGAACAGCTGCTGTCATGACACGGACTGGCTGCCTCCCCACCCGTCCCCCAGTGTTCAAGGAAGGTCACCTCAATCCCACCAGGGTCCCCAGGTCCCTTGGAGGCATCGGGCCCTGTGTTGGGTACACATCACTGCCCGGCCTGCGGAGTTGACAGTCTGCAGGGGGGTGTGAGAAGGAGCCACGGAGACGTTCTTGCCGCAGGTGTGCCTGCCTTCTGTCACACCACCCACCTGCTGTCTCCAGCCCCTGTGCCCCCCAGAGTCCTGGGACCTCCTCTGCCTTCGGGGCTGACCAGGTGCCGGGTAGGGGAGGAGAGCATCCCTGGGCCACTGCAGAGATGTGTGTGGCCAGCCTGGCCCTCACTGCCCAGGCTGGCTGCGTTGTCCCTCGGCCCTGAAGTCTGAGGAAATACACAGTCCCCTCGGGCAGGTCTTGCCTGCCCCCCACGCCCCCGGCCCCCTCCTCCCCAGCCCCACTGGGCCTGCTATCTCTCAGGCTCTAGCCAAGCTGGGGCACAGCCGCTCTGCTCCCAGGCCCCCAGCCCCGGTGGGCATCTGTCACCATCCCCAGCCTCCTCGAGAGCCCCCGGCCTCTCCCCACACGTCCCCCTCCTGTCCCTCCTCCAACCATGAAACCACAATCTCTTCCAAGGAGAAAACCACAGGCGCAGACCAATCACAGGCCCTTTCTCCTGCCTCACCTGGACCTCAGCTTTTGAAGCAGAAAAGCCAAGAATTGGCCTCTTCTGTCCCCCCCCTCGGCAGCAGTAAGGCTCCCAGAGGCCGAAGCGGGGCCGCAGGGGGGCAGGGGGCCAGGGGTCGGGGGGAACAGGGCGTGCGGCCCCCACAAGCCCCTCCCTCCACCAGCCCCGCAGCCCTGCAGGTGACAGCTCCCGCCCAGAAGCGAATCCCCCCTCAGCAGGGTGCCCCCAGCCCCTCGCCTCTCAGCGAAGGGTCTTGGCCACGTCCGGGGAGGCAGCCACGGTGAGACCAGGGAGCACACACAGCCGCCCTGATGGAAGCTGGAGGGGCAGATTACCTATCGATTTCCCCATTACAAGTGTGTTTTATTTCGCCCTCCTACAGACGGTTACTGGCCGTAACAGTGTTTCTGGAAGGCGTTCTCACTCAGACCGGTGACACTATCTTAATGCATTACACACAGCGTTATTCCGTGTCCCCCGGGGACATGAACCAATAAACAGGGAGAAAGATTACTTCCTGTGGTGGCTCGTTCGCGGACAAAACCATCACACTTAAGTGACGTCGCCCCGTCCCCAGACGGCTCTCGGGGGGTCCTGGGGGAGGCGCTAGGACACCAGCCGCCGTTTGGCCCCGGGGGGCCCTGGACACAGCGTGGGTGCAGGTGTGTGCTGTGGGCCTGGAGGCGATCGGACATCAGGACGGAGGAAACAAGCCCACACCTGGGAGGGACAGGGGCTCGTGGCCTCTGGCCTGAAGTCCCCCGGTATGGTTCGGGCCAGCGTGCCTCACCACACTGGCCGCCCGCTGGGGCCGGTGAGGGTCCTGCCCGGGTGACATCAAGGCCCTCCCGCAAACACGCGCCTCGCAGCACCCAGCATCGCGTGCCAGGTGATGGGCAGCGGTGGGCGACCAGGGAGGCATCAGACCATCCCCCGCTGCCCCAGGCCGACCCACGCTGGCTCTGTGCTGAGACACAAGGTGAAGCCCCTCCTCGAAGGGCTGTGAGGGGCAGGGGAAGACGACAGTCGTGACACGGCCTGTGCCACGGAAGGACGTGGCGTCTCGTGGTGGGGGTGGGGCGGGGCTCCCGGAGGCCCGCGGGGACCACGCCTGGAGAGGGCGATGGGGACATCAGGCCAGAGCCCCGGTCTCTGCCGTGGGGCCGGCCCCGGGGTCTCGTGAAGCCCCATGCCCACCCCATAATATTATTCACTGCTCTTAAATTCCTTTGTGTCCTACTTCATACCCCCTCTGTCACAGTAGCTGAGAAGGCGTGGCTTTGATGCAGTGCGTGTAAGGTTTCTAATGCTCACAAACGAGCTGCTGGGGATGGACCTGGGTGGGGGGGAGGGGGCTCAGGTCGGACCAGCGGGGCGGCCCCGCCACCAGCAAGTAGGGGGTCCGCAGCGAAAACTGACACAGCAGATACATTCCTCTCCAAGCAGAAGCACGTTCAACTACTTTCCGTGGAAACTGGCAGGAGTCGGACGGCCGTGAGCCTGTCCCGTATCCCCGCCATCCACACTTGTGGCTGAAATGCGTTTTTCACTCCCCGGCCTCGTGATTCTCCACCCCTAAGTATGTCAGGATGCATCGCCCTCAGACACGTGTTCCGCTTACGTAACCACGTACCAGACCCGGGCCGTGTTTCCTTCGGAGTCTCCGGTCCAAATCTGTGCTCCGTTCCCCTTAACCTTCCTGAAAGTGTCTGTCTGCGGTGGTTTTTCAGACCTGGATCTGAACGGGGTCCCTGCATGCCTTTGGTCGTAGCATCTCTCGAACCTCTCATACTCTAGAGGATTCCACCGTCCCGTCCACCATCCACCTGTCGTAGACACAGCGGCGGATGGCCGACGGAATCTGGCCCCGCGTGGCGGATTTGTCCAGTCACTTCGTCACGATGTGTCTTGCTCCTCTTCTCCCACAATTCCCGTGCCCTGGGATTTAGACCTGCAGGGTCCCTCCGTGGGGACGAGCTTTGCGGCTGGAGCGGAGAAGTCCCATCAGGAAGCCCCTGGCCGTCCCTCTCTGGCCACGTAAGCCTGCCCACTGGGCTCGGGCGCTGACAGCCCCTTCCGTCCTTGTAGACCTGACTCTTCCCCCCCACCCCCGCCTTATGACCAGCACACGGGCTGCGGTGTGACACTTTGTACCCGCAAACGTGCAGTCCTCTGTCGGTCCGCCTCCACTGGTCTTATCACCTGCTGGTGGCCCTTGTCCGGATATGTGTCTCCACTCATACAAAATGGTGCTTTTAAGAATCAGTCGTTCCCTGGCTGCGATGAGTCAGTACTAAAGAGCTTGCCCTCAGCAGCAAGGGCTGTGCACTTAGGTGAAAGGCAGGTCGCGGTGGTCAGAGCAGCGGCCCCCCAGAGATGCCCGGGCCCGAGTCCCCGGAACCTGCCAGTGCATAGCAGTCAGCTAGGGGCTCTGGGAGAGGACGCTTCCCTGGGAAGTCCGGGTGAGCCCCCTGGACTCAGCCTCTTTGCGAGATGGGGGCAGGAGGTGAGCGTCGGAGGAGCCGTGGGGAGGAGGCAGAGCTCAGACGGCTCCTCAAGGGGCAGGTTGCTGCTCGGAAGGGGGAGGAGGGGCCAGGAGCACGGGGGCTCCGGGGGCTGCAGAAGGCAAGTGTCCGGGAGGGCGCGGCCCCGCCCACACCTAGACCTCAGCCCGGCGACGCTGAGTTTTGACTTCCGACCTCCAGAACTGTAAGATAACAAATTGTGTTGCCCTAAGCCACTAAATAGGAACACGAAACCAGGACGGGGCCCGACAGGACACGCGAGATCAATCCTGTACGCGTTACTTCTCTTCGTCCGTTCTCAGCCTGGCGGCTGGCCGCGGTCCCTCCGGGTTTCTGGTGCTGCCGTAACAAATCACATCCAGCCCGGGGGAGGCGCTCAACACACACGCTATTCTCTCCCACGTCTGGTAGTCGGATGTCCAAAATCAGCTCCACTGGGCCGGAACCGAGGAGCCGGCAAGGCTGGGCTCCCCCTGGGGATTCCATTTGCTTTTTCCAGTTTAGAAACCACGTCCCTACACTGTGGCCCTTCCTGCCTCCTCAGAGCCAGAACCTCGGTGCTCACACAGCTGATGCTGTGTCCCTCTGTCTCCCCTTGTAAAGACCCTCGGATGGCATTTCAGGCCCCCTGGGGAGTCCTGGGCCATCTCCCACTGCAAGACCCCTAACTTCATCATGTCCACAAAGTCCCTGTGCCGTGGAGGGCAACGTGGTCACAGATTCCAGACATCAGGACCTGGACGTCTTTGGAGACCACTAATCATCCCACCAGAGCAATAAACAAAATGTGTGTGTGTGTGTGTGTGTGTGTGCGCGCGCGCGCACGCGTGTGTTCATCTTCTCACTACGGTTAAGAATGCGTGGATTTTTATGTCTTCACCGTGCTTTGGTCAGCTGCAGTCATGATCGGTTCTGGCCGGTGGGAACTCCCCTGGCTGGTTCCTGGGTCCCTTCCCGAGTGCTTCCTTGCACCGTGGCCCAACCGGACGCCCCCAGTTCATCTCGCGGCCCGGCCTGCCTCCCGTCTGGGTCGGCCATTTCTCCAGTGAGAAGGGTACTTAGAAGCCAGCATCCGGACGGCGGAGGGGCTCGCTGCTGCCTGCCTGCCGTTTCTCCTCGGGGTTCCAGGGGGCAGAGCGAGGAACAACCCTTCACGAGCCCACCCTGCCCGGCTCCATTCACTTCACTGACTCCGATGGCCATTTTATTCGAATTTAACACTGGAGGATTTTTACTTAACTTCAGTGACTTCATGCTCGTCTTTCCTTTCTCGTACCCGGAAAATCTTATTTCCTAAACCACGTTATTACACGCGTTTATTTACCTTACCCTGGAATATACATCAGAGGCTTTAAAAATAAGCCCAGGGGCCACCTGGGTGTCTCAGTCGGTTGGGCGTCTGACTTCGGCTCAGGTCATGATCTCATGGTTCATGGGTTCAAGCCCGTGTCGGGCTCTGTGCTGACAGCTGGGAGCCTGGAGCCGGCTTTGGATTCTGTGTCTCCCTCCCTCTCTGCCCCAAAGAGTTTTTCCCCAAACTCTTTCTCCCCCCACTGGCAAACTCCACGGGAAGCCAGAGACGAGGGGCCGGCCTCCCTAGGGACTGGCCTCCTGGGCACAGAGCTGGTGGGAGGCGCAGGCACAGACTGGGGCGGCGGGTGCAGACCAACCAGCCCACGGCCCCCACCCTCTGAGCCGGCCCCGTGGGTGCCTGTGCCGGCTCACCCCTGGGGCCTCCCTTGTTCCAGGCAGTCGACTACGAGCTGAACAGAGCCTTCATGCTGACCGTGATGGTGTCCAACCAGGCGCCCCTGGCCAGTGGGATCCAGATGTCCTTCCAGTCTACGGCAGGGGTGACCATCTCCGTCGTGGACATCAACGAGGCACCCTACTTCCCCTCGAACCACAAGCTGATCCGCCTGGAGGAGGGCGTGCCCACCGGCACCGTACTGACCACGTTTTCGGCAGTGGACCCCGACCGGTTCATGCAGCAGGCCGTGAGGTGGGTCCCGACCCATCTTGTGCGTCCGGGCAGGGGGCACCAGGAGCTCCGGGCTGGGGACGGCGGGGATCACCTGGCCCGTGTGATACAGGCGCTCACCCAAGAAGGTGGAAAGTTTTCAACACGTTCAGCAGTATCTCGAGTCAGGTCGGTCCTGGTCCAGGTCGCTGCGGGTCCCCTGGCCTCTCCGTCTTAGTTCCTCAGTCTCCCCATCTGTAAAGAGGGGACAATGAGAGTCTCTGTCTCCTGGGGTCCTTGTGAGGATCGGGAACCCGTCCGCCACGGCGACCGTGAGCCACTGTTGAGGGAGGACCCCATCCCAGGCGGCAGGGAAAGCCCCGGGGTCCAGGCGGGCACCCCGCGAGGGCCGCGTCCTGCCAAGTGCAGGCTGGCGGGCCCGGTGGCCAGGGCAGGCCGGGGGCTCGGGGTCACTCCCCCCTTCACCTCCTCACCTCCTCACCTCCTCCCTCCTCAGATACTCCAAACTGTCGGACCCAGCAAACTGGCTGCACATTAATGCCACCAACGGTCAGATCACCACGGCAGCCGTCCTTGACCGCGAATCCCTCTACATCAAAAACAACGTCTACGAGGCCACCTTCCTGGCAGCTGACAACGGTGCGTCCCACTCCAGGGGGCGACTGTCGGGTGCTCACCCCTGCCGTGCGCTTTATGGCAGGGAGACCGAGTGAGGCCCGTCCAGCACCCGGAGAAGGTGGAGGAGGGGAGCAGGGGGGCACCCGCCACGCCAGGTGTCTTGTGCGGAGGCGCAAGGGGACCTCATCGTCCTTCAGTGCCCTCGGGCAGGCCCCTCTGTGGATGCATTCAGAGCTCTGGGCTGCCTGACCACCAGAGGGGGCCGGGGAAGGGCCTCCTCCAAGCAGCCCCGGGGCTGCCACCCCTTGTGACTCTGACCACCCCTGACCCGGACCCCGGCAGCCTCAGTCCGAGCAGGGGCCCACGAGGGGCCCCAGAGGCAGGGCAGACACCCGTGAGAAGCCACATGCCAACCGTGTGAGCCCTGGGAGCCCGGAGAGGGTGACGGCAAGGCCCCTGAGCCAGACTGGGGAACCCCAAGGGGCCTCGGGTAGGGGTGAAGGTGAACTGGGCTGAGGCAGGAGGGCTGGGCAGGGGTGAGGGAGGGAGGGCTGAGCAAAGGCGGCAGCAGTGGAGCCAGGATGGGGCAGGAAGAAGGTTCACGAGCACTGGGGCCTCCCAGGGGTGTGGACAGATGGGTGCTGGGACTCCAGGCCCCGTGGCCACCCCACCCCCGATCCAGGGCACCCAGGAGCCGGCAAGGCCCAGAGCCCAGGGTGTCTACCCAACTCTGCACAGGAGGGGAGAAGAAAGATCTCAGAGCCAGGAATCAGTCTGGCACCACTTAGTGGTGGGGAGAGACCTGACCGCTCCGTCCCCCAGTTTCCTCCTCTGCAAAGTGGGGATAAACTTACCGCCTCCACTGGGGCTGTGAGAATTGATGAGCTGGTGCCCCCTGAAGCACTGGGAACAGGGCCCAGCCCAGGTCAGCGCCACTGCCAGTGCTGTCATTGCCACGAGCTCCTGCTGTGTGCCAGGTGCTCATCAGCCGACCGAACAGACAAGGCTGACATTCCAGGGGCCCGTGTGTCAGCTAGAACCAGGTCCAGCCGCGTAACGGTGATAGAAATCGCAGCGTGAGTGAGGTTTCTTTTCTCCCACGCGAAAGAAGACTGGAGGCAGGCCGGCAGCCGTGGGTCTGGGGTCTGGTTTGAGAAAGCAGGCTCACTCTGGCCACCTGTGTGTCTTCAGCGAGCTACGGCACGGTCCACAATGGCTGCCGTGCTCCAGCCGTCACGACCACATGCCGGCAGACAGGAGGAAGACCAAGAAAGGCAGGGACACATTTCTGCCCTTCTAAGGACTTCCACCCCCAGCTCGTAAAGGCCAGGACTTAGCCACGAAGCCACGTTTCATTGCAAGGGATGTTGAGAAATATGTCTTCTGGCTGGGCAGTGACGATCCCAGATAAAATCTGGGGCTCCAGGTCTTTTAAAGACAAACAGGGAAGTGGATATTAGTGGACAACTTAGCAGTCTCTTGCCCTCACGAGACGAATGAGAAACAAGTCAGCCAGAGAATTTCAGGGAGCAAGTTCTGGAAGAAAACAAAGCAGGGCATGGGAGGGAGGGGCCAGGGCTTCCAGCTGTGCTCCCGAGCCGTGGGGCCAAGACCTGTGGGACCAGAAGGAACAAGCCAAGGGAAGATGGGGTCTCAGGGGAGTCCCAGAGTTAGGCAGCAGCATGTGCAAAGGTCCTGAGGCAGACCTACAGCCGGTGGGTTCTAGGACAGTGGTGCCGCTGAGGCTTCAGGAGCGAGAGTAGCCCTCGCACAAAGGCTCGTCCCACAGCAAGTGAAAGCTGGGGCCCGGTCACCACCTGCTGGCCTCCCTCCTGGCTTCCCTGACCCTCGGGGTCTGCGAAAGCCCGGCCCTGGAAGCTGACCGTGAGGTGCGCCAGCCTCGCTGGTGGGGGTGGTGCCCCTCCTCCAGCAGCGCAAGCTGCCGGATTAGAAAGTGGTTTTAAATGAACCCTCGGCCAAAGCAGCAGAAAGTAGAGGGCAGCCCGAAAAGGGGAGGCTGCACCCAGCCTCCTAGGACGGAGGACGGGCTTGGCCGCAAGGAGCCCAGGCTCGGGAAAGAGAAGGCAGGTGCCAGCGGCACGGGGCCCGGAAGGGGTGGGTCCCGGCTGGTGAGCGCCGTCTGCAGCCGTGCATCAAGAGAGCCCTGCGTGAGTGCTGTGGGCAACGGTGGGCATGTGCATGTGTGCACATTGTGCGTGTGCGTGTGCACGCGTGCGTGCGTGTTGAGTGCTGTGGACAACTGTGTGAGTGCTGTGGGCAACTGTGTGCACGCGCATGCGCATGCAGGCATGTGCGTGCGCGTGAGTGCTGTGGGCAACTTGTGTGTGCGCGTACGTGTGTGTGTGCATGCACGTGTGCATGGGCGTGTGTGTTTGCATGTGTGCGCATCCATGAGTGCACGTGTATGCGTGTGTGTGCACATGTGTACACGTGTTGCATGCATGGACGCGTGTGCATGCAGCTGTGTGCTGTGGGCGACTGTGCACATGCATGCGTGCACACGTGTGTGCGTGCATGTGTGTTGTGTGTGTGAGTGCGTGTGTGCACGGGTGTGTTTGCATGTGTGCACGTGCATGCGTGTGCATGCGTGCACATCGTGCATGTATTGCGCATGTGTGTGTGCATGTGTACATGTGTTGCGTGCATGTGTGTGCTGTGGGCGACTGTGCACATGCATGTGTGCATACGTGTGTGTGCGCGTGCGTGTGTGCATGCGCGTGTGCACGGGTGTGTTTGCATGTGTGCACGTGCATGCATGTGTGCATGCGTGCACATGTGTGCGTGTGCATGTGTACATGTTGCGTGCACATGTGTGCTGTGGGCGACTGCACGTGCATGTGTGCACACGTGTGCGCGTGCGTGTTGCGCGTGTGCACGGGTGTGTTTGCATGTGTGCACGTGCGTGCATGCATGTGCGCATGTGTGCATGTGTACACGTTGTGTTGCGTGCGTGTGTGTACTGTGGGCGACTGTGCACGTGCATGTGTGCACACGTGTGTGTGCATGCGCACACATGTTGCGTGTGTGCGCGCACACACTGGCAGCTCCACAGCTGAGTGGTTGTGTGTGTTGTACAGCAGGTGTTGGTGCAGGTTCAGGGCTGTGGATGTGGCCGGGGATCCATCCCTGGGTAGGGCGGTGGGGCTGGGGCGGGTCCCACGTGCATCATCATGTGCCCGTGGTCGTGGAGAATCAGGAGCAACCCCGCACAGTCACCCTGTGCCTGTCCCACAGGGATCCCCCCTGCTAGCGGCACCGGGACCCTCCAGATCTATCTAATCGACATCAATGACAACGCCCCCGAGCTGCTGCCCAAGGAGGCACAGATCTGTGAGAAGCCCAGCCTGAACGCCATCAACATCACCGCGGCCGATGCCGACGTTGACCCCAACATTGGCCCCTATGTCTTCGAGCTGCCCTTTGCCCCGGCTGCCGTGCGGAAGAACTGGACCATCACCCGCCTGAACGGTGAGCCCGCCTCCGGCACCAGCAGAGTGGACACGTCTGGGGCGCAGCACCCCAAGGCGGCCCACGGAAGAGTGAGCGGTGGAGATGGGAGCCCTGCCCCCCCCACCGGACCCCCATGAGGCAGGGGACGCTGGCCGTGCTCCAGTCCGTCCCTGAGGGGGCCATGAAGGCAGTCCCACTCTTAGAACGAGCACGGCCATCAACATCCTGCAGCCCCAGCCACTCATGTCTGTGACTGCTTCCTGCACGCGGCACTGACTGGCGGGACCCTGACCGATCTATTTCCTGAGGGCAGTTTCCTAGGTGTGGATTTGTTGTATAAAGGGGTATCCAGATTCGGAAATTTTCTAGCACCGAGGATGCATCTGGAAAGGTCACACCAATTTGTAGTTTGACCAGCAGTACAAGAGAACACCTGCTTACCCAAGCCCTCACCAACACTGAATGTCATTATTTTTTGGTTTTTAGAAAATGTTTTATGTTTATTTTGAAAGAGAGAGTGTGTGAATAGGGAGAGGGGCAGAGAGAGAGAGAGAGAGAGGAGAGAGAGAGAATCCCAAGCAGGCTCCATGCTGTCAGCAAGGACCCCAAGCCAGGGCTCAATCCCATGAACCATGAGATCACGACCTGAGCCGAAATCAAGAGTCGAACGCTTAACTGACTGAGCCGCCCGGGAGCCCTGAATGTCAGTTTTAAAGAGCATTTTCCCAATATTAGCCAAAATCATTGTCTCCGTTTTCATCTCTTAACTACCAGTGCCCTCTTTTCATCTATTCATTGGCCATTTGCTGTTTCTTCCGTTAATTGTTCAATGCCCTTGCCTAATTTTCTTTGAGATTTTTTTCTAATTGATTTGGCAGAACTCTTTATATATTAAGGAAGTGATTTCTTCATCCTACATGTGGCAATTGCTCTTTTCTTGAACTGCCAATATCTTTTCACTCTACGGAACGATCTAGCACGTGTGTGCGTGCGTGCATGGACCAAATATATTTTAGACTTTCGTGCTGTCGGACTCTCTGTCCCCTCGCAGTCCTGGGGTAAAGGAGTGCTGGCTGCAGACTGAACGAAGCCTGTCCTGTTCCTCTGCCAGGTGACTATGCTCAGCTGAGCCTGCGTATCCTCTACCTGGAGGCTGGAATGTACGATGTCCCCATCATCGTCACAGACTCGGGGAACCCTCCGCTGTCCAACACGTCCGTTATCAAGGTCAAGGTGTGCCCGTGCGACGAGAACGGCGACTGCACCACGGTTGGCGCCGTGGCGGCGGCTGGTCTGGGCACCAGCGCCATCGTGGCCATCCTCATCTGCGTCGTCATCCTGCTCAGTGAGTACGGCTGAGCCACGCATGCGCACCCGTGCTCGCACGCGCATGCGCCCCCGCTCACGGCGCGGCCCCTGCCCCCACAGCCATGGTCCTGCTGTTCGTGGTGTGGATGAAAAGGAGGGAGAAGGAGCGCCACACCAAGCAGCTGCTCATCGACCCCGAGGACGACGTGCGTGACAACATCCTCAAGTACGACGAGGAAGGGGGCGGCGAGGAGGACCAGGTGAGGCGCGTGGCCGCGGCCCCCTCCAGGCTCGCCGCTGGAAAGCGTTTTGTCCTTCGTCTCGATGCGGAGGGACCCACGCACCTGCCAGGGCAGCAGAGGTGGGCGCGGCCTCCCTGCCCGCCCTCGCCCGCACCCGGGGGCTGGCACGGCGCCCCCCATCCCGCTCTCCCCCCTTAGCCGGGACCCCAGCCCTGTCCCCTCCCGGCCCGCACGCACAACGGGGACGTGCACGGGGCGCCCGGGAGCGTGGACTCCAGGGAGCTGCCCGGCTGGACTCTGGGTCTGAGGTGGCCGTGGGGAACTTGGGGCGGCTGTGCACCCCACTAGAGCTCAGTGCCCCCTTAAGACAGGTGAACGGGAGCCCCAGCCCCGGGCTGTTCCCGGGAACAAAGGAGGAGCGTCCTAGCAGGGGCGGTGTGCGGCCCCCGGGGCCCTGGGGGAGCATCAGACCGGCGAGGGCAGCCTGGGGTCACGGGCAGGACTGGGATGAATTCGGGGAGCGGGCTTCGCGGGGAGGGCAGACCGGGTGACGGGTCGGGGCGGCAGGCGCGCTGGGCGCCCCTGCCCGCGGCCCCCGCTGGTACCCCCGCCCGGCCCCTCCCCAGGACTACGACCTCAGCCAGCTGCAGCAGCCGGAGTCCATGGAGCACGTGCTGAGCAAGGCCCCGGGGGTGCGGCGGGTGGACGAGCGGCCCGTGGGCGCCGAGCCTCAGTACCCGGTCAGGCCCGTGGTGCCGCACCCGGGAGACATCGGGGACTTCATCACCGAGGTGGGTGCTCCGCACGGGGGCGAGGCCGCCCGAGCAGGGCCGCTCCGCTGAGCAAAAGGCCCCGGCACCGCGCACAGGCCACAGCCCCTCGCCGCGTGGGGCGGCCAGGCCGGGCTGAGGGGACAGATCCAGACCGGGGCTCAGGAGTCACCCTGTCCTCAGCGCCCCTGTGACCGCAGGGGCCCCGCGTGTCCCCCCCGTCTGCTAACGCTGACGCCTCAAGGGGGGCCGGCGACGTGTGTACCCCGCCCGTGTCAGAATCTAACCGTAAAATAACTGACTTACACAGATCGCAGCCCAGGGGGTGGTTCCGCAGAGACACAAAGGTGTCTCAGGACGCTCCTGAGACGCGTCATGTCCCCATGTCCCAGCCGCAGGTCAGATTTCTTCAACTGCCCCAGAGCTGATCTGCCTCAGGCGGCACTTACTCCCCGGGACGTGATGAAATTTCAAAACCCCTGATCTGAGATTAAAAGCCCATTTCGGATAATTCTTAGAGAAAAGTAAACATGGAAACTTCAAACCATTCTTACGGAGGGGTGAATACGGGTGCCCTTCCCAGGGCAGGGCTGGGCAGTGAGGTGTGTCGCAGCCAGCAGACGCTGTGGGCACCCAGGCCACCCCGCAGTGACCGCCCGGGGCCAGCGGGAGCCCCTCCCCCACGGGGACGGCCCGGGGCGGGGCCAGCGGGAGCCCCTCCCCACGGGCTCAGGAGCGGGGGGGTGTGCACCCACCACCCCCACGGTCCCGGAGGAGGCCACAGGACCCCTCGGATGGAGAGCGCAGCTGCTGGCGGGAGGAGAGAGGGCCAGGGCGCACGGGGAGGGGCTCTGGCAACACCTGCTGCGTCCCCGGTTTTGTTCACGGGGACGGTGACCGTGGAGCAACTTGAGACTTCTGACTTGTGGCCACCTCAGGGTCACATTCCAAGTGGCAGAGACACGGGATCGCGACCCGTCTGCCCCCTGGGCAGGGGCTGCTCCCAGGCGCAGGCCCCACCCAGCCCTCTCGCCTCACGGTATCGGTGTGGCCTCCAGCATCTAGCGTGCCACCTGTTCCCCCTTCCCTACACCCCAGCCCTACTCCGTTCTCTGAGGCCCCTCGGTGAGACAAGGCCGCACTTAACTGAGAACCTACTCTATGCAAAGCTCAGCCTCCTGGCCTGCTCCCCAGTGCTCCCGGGCGCCCCCGTGTCCCCCACCCCTCACCCCGTGTCTCTGTGACCCAGGGCCTCCGAGCCGCCGACAATGACCCCACAGCTCCCCCCTACGACTCCCTGCTGGTCTTCGACTACGAAGGCAGCGGCTCCACCGCGGGCTCCGTCAGCTCCCTCAACTCCTCCAGCTCCGAGGACCAAGACTACGATTACCTGAACGACTGGGGGCCCAGGTTCAAGAAGCTGGCGGACATGTACGGAGGCGGCGAAGAGGACTGAGCCGCAGAGGGGGCCTGTGGGAGGCGCCGGGCTGCCCGGCTCCCTGCGGACGTGTCCTTTAGTGGTGTGTTAGGGGGTCCCTCCCCGCCCCAGCCCCCCCAACAGGCGCGCGTCGCCCACCGCAGTAGCTGGCTGGCGCTGGAGGAGAGCGCGAGGCACTCTGTCTTAACTTGAATTTCCTAGAACAGAAGCACTGTTTTTAAAAACAAAAAAAAAAAAAGTGCCTTTTGGTACATGTATCAGATTCCCTCAAACTCAGGAGTGACTAAAAGCAAGCAGACAGACCACGTATGGCCCCCCAACCCCAGTCCTGAGCAAACCCCCCAGCCCCAGCCAGTCCCAGCTCTGAAGGCACCAATTAAGGAATCGGGGAGAAAGTGTCCTTTTTTTTTTTTTTTTTTTTTTTTAAGTGGGTGATTTGCTTCACAAAATTTACAAAGAAAACCCAGTTTGGGGTCCAAATCCCAGCGGCCCTTCCGAGCCCTCCAGCGTTGCTCTACACGGTGGGGGTCTCCTGGGCCCTCAGGTGTCCTTGAGGCTGGAGGGCTGCAGGAGACCCAGCCGCAGAAAGTTCCCCGGGGGCGGGCCAGGCCTGTCCACCAGACGCACCGCTGTGTGCACTTGGCTTTCAACGCGTCTTTGGCTGCCCTCCGACTCTAGACGCTGTAAATAGCTGGGGCGGGTGGGGTCCCCAGGGGCTTCTCTGATGCTCACCATCTCTTCCCTCGGCTGTCCCCGGGTCCCTCCCCAGAGACAACTGTCACCCCAAACTCCACCCAAGTCCCCGTTGCCTTTGGTCCGGAAGAATACAGCGTCCCAAGAAGCCACAGCCCGAACCAGCCAGCATCCCCGAAAACCCTGCCATGAGCCCTCCGCCCCTCGCGACTGGATTCCCGAAGGACCCCGTCAGAGGCCCAGCCCCCGAGAACCGGACACATCCGTGAGGGCCGTGCGGACGGCAGGCAGGGCCGGGAACCCGCACAAGCCACAGCCCTCCTGCATTGGAGTCTCCGATGCTCCTGAGCTCACGTGCACAGCAAAGACCTGCTCCAAGTGGCCAGGCTGCCCTGACATTGCTGTGCCATGGGTCCCGCAGATGTGTCTGGACGGCACCCACCTGAAACAGCAGCCCATCTCCTTTCCTTTGGACCCAGCTCAGCCCCGAGCAGCTGCTCAGACTCCCGAGAGTTGCAACAGCCCTTTGCACAGGCAGGTCCGACGTATACACCAGACTCGAGAGTCAGTTCCGCAGGACGTGAAAGGCGCCGTGTCCCCGGGGCCCACTGGGGAGACCCCACCGCGTTTGTTCTCTGGGTGAGAAGAGGCTCCTTGGTCCCCGGTGGGAGAAGACAGCCTCGCGGGAGAACCCTGGTCTATTCACTGGCTCCCCAAGAAAGGGGCCGAAGGGTGCACTGGCTGTGGGCGGGACTTGGCACTGGGGTGCCCTCGGGGAAGCTGGCTTGCCTCGGTTTCCCACCCTGGAGCCTTGAGGAAAAGCTTCAAGGGCTTGGGGAGGTGGGGAGGGCTAGGGCTCAGCTTGCTGTCCGTGCTGTCCGTCTGGTTGTCTTTGATGCAGTCTCAGCCTATGGCCTGTCCCCCTGCCTGTGGTCACCCTCTTTTCCAAACAGCTTTGGCCTCAGAGGTGTACATGGGGGCGTGTGTGTGTGTGTGTGTGTGTGTGCAATGGGTCTGGGTTTGTCCCCACCGGACGGCAGGCTTCCTCCGTGTGCCAAACTCCTTGCCAACTCCGCCGTTCTCCCAGAGCTGAGCTGGGGCAGTGAGCACTGGTGTGTGGCCGGCTGGTGGTGAGGCTGAAGTGGGTTCTGCCCCTGACCCCCTCCCCCTGCCTGGGGAGGAAGGGAGGGACAAAGACAGTCACTGTGTCACACGCTGGAAGCCCCGTCTATGCAGATGGCAATCTCGGCCGGGGGGGGGGGGCTGTAAAGGGGGACTAGGACCCCTGTCCAAAGCCGAGCTATGCAGATGCCTCGGGGCCAGGCAAGGACTGTCCCTGTGTCTGGGGACGTGGCCATTCGAGGGATTGCTGGTGGGGTCAGGACTGATGGAGGCAAGTTGGAATCTTGTGTGTTTTGTTGTTTTTGGAAAGTTCATCCACCTGTTGAACTTCTAAGTGTGAACACGGTCCGGGCACTGAGGCAGCTGTGGATTCTCCTCTGAAATCCCGACTCTCTCGGGTTTCCGGGGCCCTGGGCTTCCTCAGGGACGGACGTGCCAGGCCTGGCCCAGGACCCGGCCTCCTGCACACCGGTCCCGTGGACCCCAGCACAGGTGCCTGTCTCCCCTGCCTCCTCGCCCCACACCCCTGCCCCTCACTGCCACCCGGCCCCTGATGCAGTTTGCCTAAATCCTGCAGGCTGAGGCTGTGGCTGCCAGCTGGGCGGATGTTGATGGGGGACTTCTCACACCCATCCCTGCTTCCAAATGTCTAGACAGCTGCCCCTCTCGCTCGCCCCTGCAGTCCTCGGGGGCCAGAGAAAGATGGGGTTCCCCTGCCCTCCCATATCTGCCTCGGAACAGGTTCCGAGGTCAAGCTAGCATTAGCTAAGTGTGCAAGCAGCGTCAGACGCCTCTCTCACGGACCCCACGTGCCCGTGATCGGGGCCACGGAGGCCCAGACTCGGCACTGGCAAAGTGCCAGGGCACAGTTTCGTTTCTGTAGGGAATTTCGTTCTGGGAACAGGACACACCTGCACCGTAGGGTGGAGGCGAGAACGCGGCCGTGGTCAGCGGGCACCCCGGCCGAGGACCCCCGCATCTGTCTGGGCCTCCCAGACAGACAGCCAAACGTCAGGGCCTCGCGATGCCTCAGTTTCCCTAGTGTGAGCACCGGCTGATGCACGGGGCGCCTCTGTCCTCTCCAAGGTACAAAGTTAGGGGAGGGGAGTCTCACTCTTTGTCAGTGCTAGAAAAGGCACCAAAAAACCCGCAAGGTCTCGCGTAGACAGCGCCACACCCAGCGCGTCCTGCGGAAGCGCTCGCACGGCCCGGCGTGCACGTAAGACAGGTTCTGCCCAGTGGGGAGCCTCCTCTGTGTATAATTGGAACGCGTTTTGCTTTTCCTTTTCTCTCCTTTTTCCATTCTGATTTTTGTTATTTGCATGTTTCTTTTTGAAAATGGACAAAATGTGTAGCAGCCCGCATGACTGTGGTTGTTTTGGGGAAAGATACCGGAGTATGACGTGTCCCCACTGCAACTCTGAGCACCGTGGAGTTAGGCAGACGCCCCAACTTTTTTTGTAACCGTCAACAGCACAACTATTTTGTATTGTTGTTTGTATCATTTTGTACCAAAAAAGCAAAAACAAAAACAAAAACAAAAAAAGCCAAGGGAAAAAAAAAGGGAAGAGCGTCGATGTTTTCTCAATGTGTTTTTAGTGCCCGGCAGTCTTGGTTCCAAACTGAGTAGCGGCTTTGCGGAGCCGCCCTGTGCTGGAGCGGAGTCGGGGCCCTGGCGCACTGCTCCAGACGAGTAAATAAAGTCCCCGTTTTAAATAGTCGGCTCAACCTGGCTTGTGTTTCTCCGAGCATTCGAGAAGCCAGTGGTGCCCCTGGACAGCAGGTGGCCGGATACGGGGCTTCGGTGTCGAGAGTGGGGTCTGTTCATCCGGCAGACGTTTCTGGGGCCCCTGCTGTGTCCCAGGCACGGTTCGGGGCTCCGGGAGCACGCGCGTGAACAAAACCAGGCACAATCCTCCCATCTGTGAGGCCAGGGAAAGCATACAAACGAAAGCCCACAGGCCGCAGGTGCCAACGTTTCCAGGTTCTAGAAGTTCTACGTCAAGCCCGCAGGTTCTCCTGCCTTCGTGATGCCACGGACGGCCAGGGTCACCTTGAGAGTCCTCATGCCCCACGGGTCGTCTCAAGGCCCTGGCCACCTCCCCGCCGTGGAGGCTCTCCGTCTGCTGGGAACCCAGCCAGGCCGGGTGGGCCTCAGAAGCGCTCTGATTGGCCCAGCTCAGTCACATGACCTGCCCCTTGCCTCCCGGCTTGACACTGCCCCAGGGGTGGCTCACACCTCCCCTGCCCCGCAGCCAGGCCTCTAGCGCAGTGCTGGCTGGCAGAGGCCGCGCACCCCAGCCCGACCAGGCTGGGCCGGCAGACGCCCCGCCCTCCTCAAGGAAACTGAGTTCAGAAAGCCCGAGGGGCCACCCTGCTCGCCTGCTACCAAGTGATCCAGCCAGACCTGAGCCAAGGGGGCTGCTCCCTGCACCCCAGCCCCTGGCAGAGCTGACTCTCCCGACCTCCCTCCGGCCTTTACTTAGGCACAAATTTGCATCCACAATAACATGCATAACAAAAAGTCACACGGTTAATTACGGGTGCAGTTCATAATTACAGGCACAATTAGCCACTTGCTAATTTTGAGGGTGCCAAGCAAGCAGCTAATTACATGCATAATTAGGCTAGTGTTTTGGGCCTGGAACAGGCAGTGGGGGGTGGGAGGGCACAGACTCCTTATAATCAGACCCCCGGAGTGAGGCCCTGGGGGGTGGAGGTGGGGGGGACACCGTGCTAAAGAACAGCCTCCAACCCCGGCTCCCCAGCACAGGGCTGGTCATCCCGGAGGAGTCCAGCTTGGGGCCTCTGGGAAGCCAGGAGGCCCCTTCCCTGGAGGCCCAGGAGGGGCATTCGGTCACTTCACACGGTGCACTGGCAGAGCCCCAGGGGTCTTGGCTCCCCCACTGACAACCCACCCTGAGGGCCGGGGACCCTGGGACGGGCAGAGGGGCCACAGGCAGCTGCCCAGAGGCCCCATGAGAGGCCCCCTCCCCCAGGACATCACAGGGCCATGGCCTCAGGGGCAGTCAGCCACCAACCCGAAGCCCGCCCTCCTGGCAAGAGGTCAATGCTGTGGCCTGGGGGAGGGCAGCAGAAACGGGCTTGAGGATGGACGCGGCGGGGGGGGGGGGGGGGGGGGGGGGCGGGGGCAGGAGCAGATGGTGGACTGAGGAGCCTAGGGCTGTGGGGGCCCCTATCCCGGATCTGCCCCAGGCGTGGGGAGGACTTGCTCTTGGCTCTGGCCATGTTGCTGGCTGTGCCCATGGCACAGCCACACGTGGACAGTCTAGAGCTCAAGATGAGGCCAGCAGGAGTGGGTCTAGGGTATAATCAGGGCTGCGAGTGGACCCTGGGGCGTGTGTCCTAAGGGGGAAGGGAGAGCCCGTGAGATGCAGGACAAAACGAGAAGCCCTCACGTTCCAGGTCAAGGTGCCACGAGCCATTGCCTGCCTCCCAGTGACAATACCACTGACGGACAGACCAGTGGCCGATGGGACCATTACCTCTGTCCCGGAACGTCCACCTTAGAGCTGTTTTACCTGAGAAATAGACATCTAATCTGAACCTGATTTTAACAGACGAACACAGACTGGGCTCTGCCTCGTGGGAGTGCAGAGCAGGTGTCCCCAACTCCTCTCCCCTCTGACCCCAGACCCTGAGTAGCCCGGGGAAAGGTCACCCTTCTCTCCTCCCACACATTCCTTGTGTCCCCCCATCGGTCGGTCCCCCGATCCGCCCACCTGATGTCCAAGCTGGTGTCCCCGGGAGCTGCCCTGTGCCCTGACAGCCCAAGGCCAGGCTGGGGGCGGGAGGAAGGCGCTGGGCTCTCACAAGGCGCCAGATGCCTCGACACAGCGTCTCACGGTAAGAAGTGCAGGAAACGCTCTGACGTGCAACTCCGCGGAGGACGACAATGGCTGACTTATGAGGCCACTTCAGTCCTGTTACCGTTAGCAAAGAACATACAGAGCACGGACCCCACTGTCCTCTGTGCCCCCACAACGGCCCTGAAGGGCTGTGAGCCCTGCTCCCACATGCCACCAAGCCTTGGGCAACCAACTGCCTTCTCGGGCACCTCCCCGTGAGCGCGAGTGCTGGCCAGCTAACCTGGGCCTCGCCCCTCGGCGCTCAGGGCCCCTCTCTGCGCCCAGCCCTGCGGCACCTGAGACCCAGGGCCAGTGCGTGGGCACAAACGGTGGTGGCTCAACACCCTCCAGTCTGCGGCTTTCAGCAGCCTCACCGGAGATGGAAGGGGCCTCGGCCGCTGGGTGGGGGGCAGGGTCCCTCCTTAAGTGGGACCTAGGCCCAGAGGCTCCCACAGAGGGCCCGTCCCACAATGCCCACAGCGCCGCACCTGCTGTCCTGACCAGTGGACTCCTGAGGCTGGGGTGGCAGTAACCTTGTCCTGACTGAGGCCCTCGGGTCACATCGGAATGGGGGGGCACGTTGGGGACCGATGGCCACGTGAGCCATCAGGACAGCAGCATCAGGCCCCACCAAATATGGGTCCTCGGGACTAACAGGGAGCATGGGCTCTGGGTGCCCACTGAAGGGCAGAGGGAGTGGTATGTGGCCGGGTGGCAGGGGTCGCTCAGGCAGGCCTGAGTCGCCGGCTTCTCCTTCCACCCTCCCGACACGCACGCTCCCTCATACACCCCCAAACGCCCACCAGCTCACCGGCCGAGCCCCCAGGCTCACACCCTCACCTGCATAGGCACGTCCCCGGGCTCCCGCAGGGCGCTGTCCGCAGTGCTGACCCTCCGACTGGCGGCACTCCTGCTGCGTGGCTTCTGGAAATGTCCATAGGAAATTCCGCATTCTAGGAACGAACTGTCTGCTTGGACATTTACCTCAGAGACCACCGTGGGGACAGGGAGGGGTGAGGTCCACCCTCTGAGCTGCAGCCACAGGGACCCTGCTGTGCCGGGCAGTGGGCTCCCGGGGGCTCCATCTGCACAGCCTCCCGGGAAGGCCCACGTGGCCCTGAATCTTCAGACTTCTCTGTGGGAAAAGCTCTCCCACGCGGGACCCTCCTCCTGTGCCCTCAGTCTCTCCTCACGGTCTGTATTTCGGTCTTTACAACAACTTAGTGACTTAACATTTACATGCTGTGGTCTGTCCCCCCACGTTAGCAGGGCAGCGACCTCCCTGGCTGTCCCTGAGAAGTTCCCAGCACCTGTCAGGGCGTGGCTGGGAGGAGGCCCCCCCGCCCCCGGCCCAGCTGAGAAGACCCAGGGGCAGCAGCGGGAGTGTGGCCAGAGCCCGGCTGGAGTTAAGACCCGGGGTTTCGTCCAGTTCTGTCCTTCCTGAAGCTCGTGACCCTGGGCAGGTCCCTGAAGGTCTCCGGGGCCACACCAGCTGCACTGTGGGCAGGTGGGGAGACGAAGTGAGATGCGACAGAGGCCAAGCGCCCCCGAGCACTCAGGACAGCCCAGGGAGTATGTGGGGGCTGGGAGCCCAGCCGCATGGCCCGGCGTCCAGGGCCGTGTGCTCCTGTTACCAGAGGAGCAGAGCATGTGCGCGGCGTGAGGTGCAGAGAGCACACACCCCCCAACCCCCAGGTAGCCAGTGGGGATGTCGCTCCTGGGCCATGGGGGGCAGCTGCGGAGGGGCTGGTCTTCTTTGCCCAGACCTCCACCCACCACCACCGGGAAGGAGGCATCAATCTCCGCTCTCCGGGTGCAGAAACTGGCCGAGGTGGAGGCAGAGAAGCCACATCGACTGGCTCGGATGGTTAGGGCTTTCGTTGGCTCAGCAGAGGGCAGGCTGGCGTTGACTTCTGCCCACGCTGTTGAGCCCGGCCGGCCCACACCCACCCAAACCGTCCCTCCCTCTTCATACGGCCACCAAGGCCCCTAGACCCGCATCCCACGGAGAGTGACCTTGCCTCCCCCCGCCCCACTGCGCAAGGCTGACGGGCCCCCTTGGAGGGGACACCCACCCGGAGCTGGTAAGGGCCCTGGAAGAGCAGCCCCCAGAGAGGGGCAGGGCAGACCCCCGAGGAAGGGGTGTGGCAGTGCAGCATGCCAAGTGACCAGGCAGGGGTGAGCTCCCCGAACCCGGAGCAGGCTCCTGTGCCAGCCGCCACCCTGCTTTTCCCTCCCTTTCAATCTTTGGGATGGTTGTCATGGAAACCAAGAGGCTGGCGGTCAGGAGCAGGTCTGGAGCAGGCGGAAGAGGCAGGGGGCACAGGTCATGGGGCCTGCGGGGAGGGTCATGTGGGGACAGTCACAGACCGGTGGACATCCTTCTTGGCACCCTCCCTTCTGCCGTCCCGGCTGCCTGCGCCATGACCAGCCACACAAAGCCCTGCTCCTTGGTGGCCTTGGAAGTCCCTGTAGCCGAGGTCACCGGGAGGGAGGGGCTGTGTCGGAGAGGAAACGCCAGCTCGGGCAGTGGGGCTCCCGGCAGTGGTGAGGACCCCTGAGCCCCTTCTCTGGAGGGTCCGCACTGAGACCCAGGTCGACCCAGCTTCAGAAGTGGTTTGACCCGCACGGCTTGCTGTAAAATGCTCAACTGATGCACCAGTGTCCCGTGGCTGCCGTAACAGAGGACCACAGACTGGGTGGCTGACCTCAGGTTGATTTTCTCACAGATCTGGAAGCCAGAAGTCCCACACTCGTATCCCCGAGCTGATACCCAAGTGTGGGCGGGGCCAGGCTCCCTGCGCAGGCTCTGGTTAACCTGTAAGCCATGGTGGGGTTTGGGGAGGGGGATGCTGCCATTGTCCCCGTTTCAGACACGAGGAAACAGGCTCCGAGGGTGAGGTCACATGTGCCCAGAGGAGGGGGCGTGAGCCCTGATTCGGCCCTGGGTGCACAGGGGACCCTGGGCAGCTGGGCAGGAACCCGGCAAGGTGCTTCGGGGTAGGTGCAGGCTGAGGGTCCCCTCCCCACCTGCCGGTGCCCAAATGAGGGGCCTCCGTCCGGTCATGTCCCCCTCAGCCCAGGCACCCCCAGGGCCATGCAGACATAACCTCAGCCGCGGACCGCACAGCCCGGCATCTCCCTCCTTCCCCGCTGTCTCTTAGGTCTGACACCGCCCTACCCTCTGCCCTCCCCACATGGTGGCGGTCCGCCTGCCTGGCTGCATCGGCCCTGCTCTTCCGGGGTGGGAGAGAGCAGTACTTGGGCAGGTTCCCTTCCCAGAGAGAGGGATGTGGGGGAGCCATAGGAGTCAGCTCTCAGGGCTGGGCTGGATGTGCAGGCCCAACTGAAATGACAAATGAAAATCTAGTCACCGCCTGCCCCCGCACCTCCAGAAAAGGATCCGTGCTGGGCCTGCAGGCACAGCTGTATCCAGGTGCTCCAGTAACACCAGCAAGAAAGACTCTCCACTCTGCCTCTGCACCGGCTGAGTCTCAGTCCAGCTCCCCACAAGACAACCGGCCCTACCAGCCCCGACCGCGAGGCGCTCCCTCTGAGCCATGCCTGCGCCCCCTCTCTGCCTGCATGGCTCTCCTTCCTAGCACACCTGCCCTGCTACCACCCCCCTGCCACATCCCGGGATCTGTCCCCCGAGATACAAACGGACTCGGCATCTCCACCTTCAAACAGCCCACTGGGTCCTCACCAGGGGCACATTCCAGCCCACAACCTCAGGCCCTGGCCGCGCCCACCACCCTCCCCACCCTAGTGCCCCTGGCTTCCCCGGGCAGCTGCCCCCCAGATTCCCTCCCACCTCTCAGGTTCCTGGTCCCCATCTGTCACCATTGGTCCTTGTCCTGGCCCTTGCCTGTTGCCTGGCACCCCCAGAGACCCCCATGGCCACAGCCCCAGCCTGGACCTCCCCCTTCAGTCCACAAACCCCCTTTTGTTCACCCTGTGCCAACGCCAGAACTGGGGACCCTTCCGCATCACCCCCTCACATCCGGTCCACAACCGGAGAGCCCCTCTGCCTCACCCCCCACCCCCCACACACACACACATCCAGCCCAGAACCAGGGGCCCCTCGGCCTCACATCCGGTCCGGAACCGGGGAGCCCCTCTGCCTCACCCCCCCACATCCGGCCCAGAACCAGGGGCCCCTCGGCCTCACATCCGGTCCGGAACCGGGGAGCCCCTCTGCCTCACCCCCCCCACATCCGGCCCAGAACGGGGTCCCTCGGCCCCACATCCGGTCGGCCCAGCCACGACCACCTCCACTGCCTCCTCCAAGGCCACCCGCCGCCCGCCTGTGCCTTCCGCCTGTGCCTTCCTCTGGGCCACTTCCGGGCCAAGCCAGTCTGCACTGGAACGTCAATTTGCTTTTTATCCTCATCCACCCATTTTGGCATCTCTGAGCTATCGCTGATGTCTGGCACCCCGCACGTGCTTACAGCGCGCCATCTGGAAACTTCCGGCACTGGTACGCGCGCACGAAGCCGGCCCCACAACCAAGATAACCCCGAGTTTCCTCGCCCCTGCGCAGGCGCAGTCCGCAGACTTGTCGCACTCACGCGGAGACCCCCTCACGGTGCCCAGGGCGCCCACGTCCGGCACTTCTCACAGCCCCCGTGAGCGCTGTGCGAGCAGGCGGAGCGGACCGAGGGGTGTCCGTCACCTGCTCTCAGACGACCGGGGCTTTTCCAGGTCTTGGCGACTTCAGATAAAACGGCTGTGAATACCTGTGTCCGCGTCTTTGCGTGGCCGAATCTCCCGTGTCTCCCGGAGAAGTGTGTACGGGAGCGCGTGGATGACGGGGCTGGACAGGATGAGGCGCCCACACTCTCAGGGACCTGCTGCGGTGGGGGGGGGGGGGGGGGGGGGGGGCAGGTGCGCCCCGTTCGACGCCGTGTGCGGGCATCTTCCTGCTTTAACTTCCAAACAAGCGCCTGAAAAGTCGCTCCCACCTTCCTCCCCCGACATGTCCAGGAGAGAGCCCCACTCTTCCATGGCGCTCGGGGGCCACCAGTGCCCAGGCCACTTCTCCCAGCCAGAGCCCTGTGTGAGCGCCCCTGCGGACTGGGCCTCGACCGCACCCCCCAGTCCCTGCAAAAGCCGTCCTTGCGGGAGACGTGCTCATTGATACTTGCCAAACACGTTTTATTCTATTTTTAATATTTATTTATTTTTGAGAGAGACACGGGGGGGGGGGCAGTCAGAGAGGGAGGGAGACAGGAAGACAGAATCCCAGCAGTGACCTCTATGTGGGGTTCAAACCCACCAACCGTGAACCCCCCAACCGTGAGATCATGACCTGAGCCACCCAGGCTCCCCTTTGCTAAATACGTTTCAGGAAATAAAGGTTAAGTGGGTGCCCATTCTCAAAAATACAGAAATCCTGCAGTTACAACAAAGCCTGATAAAGCAACCTGCACCGACAATTAGATTCTTGGAAAATAGGCGTCATTTATCTCTTAAGGAGAAGGGACAAGTTCCCTGGGGCTGGTCTTCCTGGGGCAAACGCGCCCTGGGCATGGCCCAGAACGGCCCAGAGGAGGCTGCCAGCCCGTCGCTGGAACAGGAGGGTTTGGAAAGGCTCCCCGCGGACTGTGGTCTTTCTAACTGCATAGCCTCCACCCTGAGAGCGTGCACTGGTGGTGCGCTTGCTGTATGCGAGGCACAAAGGATACAGAGGCTTCGGGTGGCAGGTGGGTCCCCAAAGCAGCTCAGACGCAGCAGGAGACCAGAACAGCCTGGCGGCCTCGGCTGTGCGAGGTGGGCAGGTGCAGGCTCAGGCTCGGGGCAAGCTGGGGCTCTGAGCTCGGGGACGGAGGGAGGCCGGGTAGACTTTTTTTTTTTTAAGATAAAACTTACATTTGGAGATCACAGTCTGAGGGAAGGATAAACTAGTTAACGATCAACTAGTCGATCAATGAGTATGGACAACCACAAGATCACAAGTCGTCACCTGTCCCGAGACATCCACACACCTTCCTCTTCATCCGGCACCAGATCACGTGGGGCCAGGTCACCTGTCCAGGTGGAGCTGAGGTCCGGCCCAGGGGGGTTTCCCCAGGCTTCACTGAGGTGCACTTTGCATGGGTCAAAACGCACAGACCTCACCTGTCAGCCTGCTTACGTCTGCGCACCCCTACGTGACCGCTACCCGGGTGGAGACAGAACATTCCCACCGGCCCAAAGGGTCCTGGTGCCCCTCGCGCCAGCCACCGGGGTAACCACGTGGACGCCTATCACCTCCGGGATTCTCCTGGCCTTGAGCTTCCCACAAATGGAACCAGAGGGGCTGGCCTCTTTCTTCATGATTCTTTGGAGATTCAGCTCCACTGCTGAGAGCATCAGCGGTTGATCCCTCTTTCCTCCGGGGCAGTATCGCATCGACAATTACACTACGGTTGGGATCCACTCACCACCTGACGGACGGCGGCTTGTTTCCACCTCAGTCCATGAGCGAGCGGCGCCACAATGAACGTTCGCCTTCGGCCTCTGACAGACAAAGGCATTCAGTTCTCTCAAACAGATATGACGGAGGCAGGAACCGCGAGATCACGGGGAGACACGCGCTCCATTTGTGGCTCAGTCACATAAGCATCCGACGCTTGATTTCGGCTCAGGTCATATCTCGCAGTTGGTGACTTCGAGCCCCGCGTGGGGCTCTCCACTCACAGCATGGAGCCTGCTTCACATCCTCTGTCCACCCATCTCTGCCCCTCCCCCACTCACGCTCGCTCTCGCAAAAATAAACATTAAAAAAAAAAGGGCAACAGTTTTCCAAAGTGGCTGGACTGTTTCACGACGGCGTCCTGCCCCTCAACGTGATTCTGTCAGCCTCTTTCTTTTTAAAAAAACTTTTATTAACGGTTATTCATTTTTGAGAGACACAGAGACAGAGCGTGGATGGGGGAGGGGCAGAGAGAGAAGGAGACACAGAATCCAAAGCAGGCTCCAGGCTCTGAGCCATCAGTACAGAGCCCTACACGGGGCTTGAACTCACGAACTGTGAAGTCGGATGCTTAACCGACTGAGCCACCCAGGCACCCCACTCCATTTGTTTGTTTGTTTTTTTAACGTGTTTAACGTTTATTCATTTTTGAGAGAGTGAGAATGCAAGCAGGGGAGGGGCAGAGAGAGAGAGGGAGACACAGAATCCAAAGCAAGATCCAGGCTCCAAGCTGTCAGCACAGAGCCCGACGCAGGGCTCGAACCCACGAACCGCGAGATCATGACCTGGCCAAAGTCTCCGACGCTCAACCGACTGAGGCCCCGGGGGGCCTCGTGTCAGCCTCTTTCAGTCTGAGCCACCCCGGTGGGCGTGTGGCGGGTCTCGCCATGGTTTTGGTTTCCATTTCTCTGATGACCAGTCATGATGGGCAACTTTTCTTTCACTCATCGGCCACCTGTAGGTCTTTCATAAAGGACCCATTCAAGTGTCTCCGACATTTTTTACTGAGCTGTGGAACTCTTTACACACTTTGCATGCGGGTTCCTATCGGGTTTACACCCCGTGCACGCTCTCCCCCGGCCTATGGCCTCCCGTCTGCCTTCACTGGGCATCTTCTGACAGGCAGAACTTAAGTGCCCTTTGCCGTTTTTTCCCTTTATGGCTTGTGCCTTCCGTGTCCATAAGGGTCCTTGCCCACTCCAGTCTTCTAGAAGATCTGGAGTCTCAGCTTCCACATTCAGGCCCGCGGTCCATCTCAAATGAGGCTGCGTGTGCGTGAGGACGGGGTCAAGACTCACCCTCCGCCCTCAGGCCCCCAGTTGCACTAACGTCCGGCCTCCCTTCGCTGCGTTGGTGTCTTTGTCCAAAACCCAGTGGCTGTAACACGCGGATCCACTTCCGGACTCTGTGGTGTTCGCTGACCGGGTCTGTCCGCACACGCCAATACCACCCCGGCTCGATTAGCACGGCTTTACGCCAAGTCTTGAAACCTGGGAGCGTGAGCATCTTGATTCCGCGCTAGGCCGCCTTGGCTATTCCAAGTCATCTACAGCTCCGTACGGGTCTCCAGACTCAGACCGTCCCGTGGCAGACCATCCGCTGGGGCTCTGAGCGCGGCAGCACCGCCCTCCCCGCAACACCCCGTCCGCTCCGTAAACGTGGCACCTTCTCCACTCAGACCTGCTTTCGTCTCTCTCGCCTGGGTGCGAGGGTCTCCCCTGTAGTTCCTTGCATGCATCCCTAGGTATCCTGACCTTGGTCGTGTCGTTGGTGGCCGCGGGTTGCTGGGACGCAGAATCACGGTTCATTTAGGACACTGACCCCCCTCCTACAATCTCACCAAATCCGAATCTGGGCAGCGTGTGTCCGAGTCTTCTGCGTGCGCACAATGGCGCCATCTGGGATTCCTCCTCCATCTTCCTCCTTTCCAAACGTGATGCCTGACTTCCTTTTCCTGCCTTTCTGCTGCAGCGGAGCGCTGAGAGCCGGCGTCCCAGACGACGCCAGCCAGCCCTCTGCCCTCGAGCCCGCCCACGTACCCGAACCCGACCTCGGGCAACTAACAACGTGTCATGGTGGGCGCCGACCCACAGCTACCGGTCTGGTGAGGGAAAATGACGGACAGACCCGTGCCTCGTGGCTGCCGGCAGCACCTCGGCCGTGCGCGGCCTCCTGCTGGCGTCACGGCTGTGGCTGCGACCGTCCCCGACCCGGTAGGACGTGCAGACAAGCTGGAAGTCAGTCACACCCACAGAAATCTGAGCACGACCGTCCTCTACCGACTGACCTGATTTATTTCAGGCCAACAGCTTCACGAAAACAAAGAGGTCGTGGTTAGAAAGCACCAGTGTGACCTGCCCGCTAAGTCACCTCGGGCCTGTTCCCGTGGGCGGGAGACTTAGAAACCCTGAAAGCGCTTCCTGCACGGGCTCTGTCCTCGGCCACCACAGGTGTGACAGGCAAGTGTGTCCCCCCAAGAGAGATCAGTGGAGGCTAACCCCCGGCACCTCAGAACATGACCTTACTTGGAGGCAGGGTCTTTACGGAGGTCAAGTTAAAATGAGGTCACTCGTGGTCCCGTGGCAAGGGGCGATTCAGACACGAAGAGGGACACGCACAGAGAAACCGCCACACAAACGTTGCGGCCAAGGTGCCAGCAACGACCAGAGCTGGGCGAGAGCCCTGGCACGGACTCCCTCGCGGCCTCGGGGGAACCCCAACCCTGCCAAACCCTGACCTCACGTTTCTGGCCTCCAGAACGGGGACACAGGCCTCGGGGACACGGCTGGCAACCCCCGGAGACCACGGAACGGGCACCCCGACGCGAGCGGTGTTCTCCAGTGTAACTTGTACGGAAGCCCACACGTCGCTGCGTGTCGTCAGACTAGTTACAATTAACGTGAAACCTGGGCGCCAGCCCCGAGTGCGCCACGGCCGGCTCCAGCAGCGCTCGGGAGGCAGGGCGCTGGCCGGTCCACCACGCTGGCTGGCAGAAAGGAGGCGGGCGTCCTGGAGACCCCATCCGGCTCCGCCACTCTGTGTCCGCACCGGGCTCTCCAGGGCACGAGTCTGTGCTCAGAACCCCCCCGGGCCCACAAGGGCCTCACCTCGCCTCTCCCCAAGGTGCCCAGCTGCGAGGACAGGTGCCCAGCGTTACCTGTGTCGAAGTGGGGCGGTCCGGCAACGGAAGGCAGGCGGGGTGGCCCGGACGGCCCGAGCACGCGGGGAGGCAACTCGGCTTCGGGCCCTCCTGCCAGGCCTCACTCTGCAGCGCGGAGGTCCCGTCTGCAGAGGTCAGGCTACTCCTCCCAGAGTGGCTGGGGTTTACACACTGATGCTAACAAGGAGCCCCTAAACAAACACCTCAGCGGAACCAGAGCTGAGTCTCTGGCGGCAGATCTAAAACTGGAAAACCGGGAAAAACGGGCAAAACAGATACAGATAAATTTGTTTTTAATAAAGGAGTTAATTTTCTTTCAATCCTATATAAAACAATAGCAATTAAAAACTTCATTTTTGAAAGTAAAATATTTACATATGAACAAGTAACTGTGCAAAATTTACATGAAAAAATGGAAAGACAGGGATTTCCTAAAAGACAAAATAAAAGGCGTAACAGTTTTCGGGCGTCGATAAAAAATACTGATCAGCATTCGGTTCACACTCGCGCGAATTAAAGTCTGACGTGAGGATTCACACGGAGAAAGCCCAAGTATTTACAGTCATAAAAGTACTATCAATAGACAATTTAATACAATAACCTCTGAAAATATAAAGAACCAATTAGTATATTTGTAATAAAAAAATAGGTACAAAGAAGGGGCTTTGCTCTGGACATCTGCGAAGTCGGCCCACAGCTTGCTTACAGTCTCTTAGCAAAATAATTATAGTTTACATAGCCATTTTTATGTTATGTGCCAAAAATTATGTACAATTACTGACAAAATACACCAACCATTTTTCAACACTTGATTCACACTGAGAAACAGTCTTTTGATGATTCTTCTCAACTTTGATTTTATTTCATCTAAGTTTCCACTTTTAGCTAAAAAACACAGTGCAAGTAAAATATATTTATGCTGAAAAGGTTTTCATTTCTTTTAACTTTACAGCTTTACAAACTACAGCAAATAAACTGCGTCTGTACAGGTGCCGACCACGCGCTCGGGAGGAGCCGGCGGCACGGCCTCTCCTGAGCAGGAAGGTGGCTCCGCTCCGCGCGGGCGCGCCGTGGGCTCCGGGCTCCTCGGGGACTCTGGCGAGGGAGGGGACGGGCAGATAAATAGTCTAAAAAATCAGTTTGCTTTGCCAACTGACTAATACAAAAATAAAATAAATGAAATGAGGTCATCGCTGTAGACACACACCTACGCAGTAAGTCGGGTTGAATGAACCAAAACGCACAAATAATGTAGAAACCGCTACGAGGTGACAGAGGGCAACTAATTATTTGCTAAACGATTCCATCAGTTTTTATATATGGCTTGTTTGGCAAGAAGGCCACTCAATCAAAGATGAGTTAAGAGTTAATTGTCCTTTAAGAGGGCCCACGGGCCTCTGTGTTCTCTGTTACAGAAACGTGTTTTCTTCCGCACTGAAGAGTTGACTTAGAAACAGGAATATAAAACTGTTCCGTTGTAAAGAGGTGGCTGTTTTTTAAACAATATCCCATTTGCTTGTTACAAAAGGCGTCATCTGCAAATATATAAAAGCGTCCCAGGCGTCTCCATCCGCGACGCCGCGCCCGCCCTGTGCTACTTGAGGAATGCTTTGTAGAGCAACAGTGAATGGCTTGTCTCACGCTCATTCTCTAAACAAAATATGAGGTCCCTGAGGTTGACCCGCGTGATCCTTTGTCGCGTGAACTGTCTGGGGGTTCCGACGCCGGAGCTGCCTGGGACCGCCGAGCCTGGGCCCGACCCCTGGTGACGAGAAAGAAGACAGCCGAGTTAGTGGTGTGCACGGGTGGGCGGGACCCAAGGCGCTGGCAGGAAGGGGCAGGGCCAGGTGCTGGCCCCAGGGCTACGTGCCCACAGCCACTCGAGTTTCCCTACAGGTGTGCCAAGGAACCCTGAAGCTGGAGGAAGCCACGTGTGGGACAGGCTCCTTCCTGCAGACCTGCTCCTGGAGCTGAAGTGCTTTACGGGTCCCTAACAGGGAGGGGGTGTGAGCAGGGGGCACGGCCCCCACGCTGACCTCCGGGACCGGTGGTCTCAAGCACCCATATGGGCACTAACCCCTGCAATTCCCAGGGCTCAGACTCCGGCCCTCGGGGCCTGCAGAAGGCACAGGCGGAGGCTCCTGCCCCAGGGGGATGGCAAGACAGCTCCTGGGCTTGAAGCTGGTGTCCCCGACCTCCATGTGTCCAGGCGGCCAGGTGGGACCGATGCCACACCCGGGGCAATCGTGTCGTCCCCATGTCGCCGGCAAAGGCACTTTCCCAATGCTGCAAAGTCTAAACTCCCAGGCTGGGCGGGCGGTTAGCGGGCTGGACCGCAGAGCTCTGGGGTCACCGCGGTCGTCCGCGGCCAACAGGGGGCACCCTGCTCCCAGCCAGTCTCAGCGGGACACTGCCACCTCCGGGCCGACAGCAGCAACTGGGCTCAGGGCCTGCACCGCTGGGGAACAGCCGAGCTTCTGTGAGTCTCTGACGCCTGCACGTGGACAAGGAGTCACTGGGGGCGGTGTTCCCGGATGCGTCGTGTTGGGTCCTGGGGTTCCAGCACCGCATCTCCGTCCGACCACACAACTCCCAGCTGCGTGGTGCCTGGTTCTCCGTTCAGAATGAAAACTAAGCATCTGTGTTCTGATGGTTAAAGTTGCTCGTGCATATTTCAAGTGCAAACATAACACAGGGTATTTTTACCGCATGTTCTCACAGCTTAGGAAGGTGGGAGGAAAGGGTTCCCCGACAGCTGAAGAAGAGCCCTGCCCTGACCAGGCCGCAGTTCCGGGAGCCGGCCAGCAGGTGGCGGGCGAGGCCCACGCACGCTCCGGGCACCAGGTCCCTCTGCCACCTGAGCCCTTTCCCCCAGGGGAGTCCCTGTGCACACGCACCCATCTTTGACCTCAATTACAATTTGCACCCCCTCCACCACCCTTCACGGCTGAGGTCCCTCCTCCAGGCCAGGTTGCGTGGCAGCTGCTTTTCCTTGTTTGGAAGAACAATTCTGGTTTCTCCGTGCTTTCCTGAGCCTCGGTAACAGCCCTAAAGGAGCATTTTGTGCAAGACACACACCGCGCCACTCCCCCCCCCCCCCCCCCAACCCCTGCAGAGGCTTGTGATGACGCTGGAGCGGCAGGAGCCCGGGGGCCCGGCGGGGGCCCGCCGCTCTGCACCCCAGACACCATGGGGAGAGCCCAGCACGCCCAAGCAGAGGCCAGTTTCTGGAAAGACAGCTGCCCGCGGACGGTGGCCTGCCCTCTGCACCTCCCCTGCAGACACCAAGACTCACGGGGACAGGCGCAGCCATGCAGAGAGCAAAGGCGCTACCTACGTAACGGACCGGAACATCTCTGCAACACGCGTGACCAATTCTGGACCACGTCTGATGTTTCTACTTTCCAAACAGAAAGCCGACAGCCAAAAACAGGTAGGACAGGGCCCCCACTTCAGGTGGAAATTACCGGGTCGGAACTCAAGACAAATAATACTTGCGATACTATTCCAATATTTCTTAGAAACCACAACTGGTCTCAAAGCGTTAACGGGCAAGTGAGCCGGTGGAGTGCCGCCCCCAGGTGCAGGCGGCACGCTCTGAGGGCCAGCGAGAAACTTCGATTCCTGGTGTTTCTATGGATGTTGTAAAAAGCCGATGCTCAAAGATATCCTACTTAATACTCACATTACTTCTAATTACACGGGCCGAGCACCGTTTCCCCATCTCATGTCAAAACGGAAGGACGCAGTTCACCGTCCTCCCTCCAGGGTCCTGGTCATGCTGCTCGTCGGGTATTCTGGCTGCGGGAGGGGTCACAGGAGCCCGGAGCCCGGGAGAGAGGACGGCCGTGACCACCCAGCCTACCGACACCGCGCCCAGCCCAGAATCACGGAACAACCGGTGGGGGCGGGGATGGCCCCCAGGGGGAGCGGTGACGCCCACACCCCATCAAAGGGCTGCCTTGCCCGGTCTCTGCAGGCTCTGCAGGCGCTGGGCTAAGAGCAAGGCGACCCTGGATGTATCGCTTGCACACAGCAGGTCCTCCCCTGAAAACGGCACGTCGCACACCTGTCAGCCCGGTCACGGGACTGGTCCAAGACAAAAAAAAAGAGCTATTTCTTTTGAAGGCAACCTTGCCATTGGCAAAATGCCACAATCGATCTGACAGGCAATGAGCACCTGATGTAAAACCGAATGGGAAAAACCCCACTTTCCGTCCAAATCCCGGCTCATGGGGCCACCTCAGTTGGGGGCCAATGCTCACAGTGAGAGAAGCCCCCGGCGTGGCTGGGTGCTCGCCATGCATGCCGACACGTGAGCCCCGGTGCCACGGGCCCTTGGGCACGGTCTCGGGGAAATGTCCACCTCGGGGCCACAGCAGCCAAGAGCCCTGCACTCACGGGCCCCCAGAAGCACGGCCAAGAGGCTCCCGAGCGAGGGGCCCCTCAAGGCTGCGCCCCCGCCCCGCGTTCAGCTGGACAGCCAGGAGCCTGGGCCGAACCGGTTCCAGCGAACCCAATGGCACAGCCTCCGACCGGCTCGCCCTGCTCCCCTCCGTTCCCCAACTCGCCTGCACCCGTCTCTGCGCCTTCCCTGTCCACGCAACAGAGCACCCGGTGCAGACAGGCGGCCGGGAGTACACGCGGCGGCAAAGACACGCAGGTACTCTCCTCAGGAGGACACATACCACTCAGTCACCCCAACACCTCCCTCCGTCTCCCCAAAACCAACTCAGAACAAGAAGGCACCAATCTACCCAGGCATCGCTCCATCGGCAGACGTGGCGGCACGGAGCGCCCTGCTCCAGAAAGACTCCAGACGAGAACACCTGGCAGGTCCTCCTGAACCCACAAGGTGACGTGGCAAAGGCAGAGGATGGAGACAGCAAGGGGCCGCGGTCTGACAGAGGCCACCCAGAAAGGCCGGTCCACCCCAGTCTAGCGTCCAGAGTCCTCAGAACACAGAGCCTCCGACAAGGGAAGGAACTAAAGGGACACTGAGGCTCCTGCAAGACCGGGACGTCACCGCCAAAGGACACAGGACCCTCCAGGACCCTCCTACAAGCAACGCAAACAGAAAACCGGCCACACTACCCGACTGCTCAGCGCGGTCAGAAGAGGGCGCCATCAGACCGCAAGTCTGATGAGACACCCAAACCTGGCAAAAGTGACCCAAGATTAGCAAGTCCGTCAAGATCTACCGCAAAAATCAGAAAACAGAATTCCACGCACATCAGAGACTGTCTGGAAAAACAAGAAAACCATTAAGACAACACTTCCAACAACCAAAAGATGTCCTGAAACATTTGAGGGCATGAGAAGTGCCCTGAGTGAAAAATCCCTAACGTTAAGAGAAGTAGATTAAAAAACAGAAGGGATGAGAGTGGAGTAAATGCAAGAAAAAAATGGGAAGGAGACACAGAGATCTCTCAGAAGTGCATGAATTAACTGCAAGGCCCCGAGGGCAGACCCGCGAGGAAAGGCAGGCTCGTGAGGAGGGGTGCAGCCGCGGAAGGTCTGGGGAAGGGCAGGTGGCGTGGCAGGCAAGCAAAGGCCTGTGTTAACAGAGCCTCCGAAGAAGGAAGCAGACAGAACACAACAGACACGGAAGCCAGAGTCCAGGAACCAGAAAGACCAAATCTACACACTGAAAGTTCCCATGAAAACCGACTCTGACATCTCCTCGTGAAACTGCTAGTTTTCAAAGATCAAGACAAGGCCTCGTGTAAAAGAGACAATAAATGACAAAGGCAAGTGAATCAGCCTGGCATCGGGGCTTTTCAAAACCAGCTCCCAAAGCAGGACGACCACGGACGCTCATTCACAGAAGGACTGAAAGAAAGTGCGAGCCAAGGATCTTATATCCAAGCCAGACCATCCTCCCTATCGAAGCCACAGAAAGACCTTTTGCAACATGCAAGTGTCGGGGATTCTGCATGGAGGCCTCCGCGGGCTGGGCCACAGTGCAGTCGTCATCCAAGCCAGGAATGGGCAGGGACACGCGCAGTGCTGGGGCGGGCAGAAGCACTTGTAAGGAAACCACACCGCTTACTGAAGCTGAGGAGGGGCCCGGCGGGAGGGCGGAGAGCAAGGGGCATGTGCACTGGCTGCTGGGAGAAAGTGGGCGGGGCTCAAGCCCTATGGGAACTAAGAAGCTGAACAGCTAAGAAAAACCAGGGGACATTTAAAAGGTTTATGTGCAAAAATAACCACCAGAATACAACCGTAAGCCTTCCTAAATACAAACATTTTAATTAAAGAGCAAAGAATATGCACTTCAGAGGAAGAGAATCATAGCAAACGTAAGAAATAGGCATAGTTATAAAACACTGTGAGACAGAAGAGACCAAGTGTGTTGATCATATCAGAAGAAGGCGAATGGGCTCAATTCACCTAATAGGGGGAAAGCTTTTCGATTCGGCTCAGAAAACAAGACGTAGGCACGTGCTATAGATGTGAGCCACACCTAAAATCAGGAAGTATAAGACCAAAGCAGGGACAGAGATTCTCTCTGGTGAGGGAAGTGCAGAGAGCGGGGTGAATGATGGTCCTAACTCAGGACACAGCAGAGCTCAAGCCCACTGGACGACGGCAGACATTTTTTAAGGCTAAAAGTGCCAATTCACAGAAGATGTGCCACTTCTGAATACTTCCGTACCCAACAACGTGGCACACACAGCCCAGCTACAAAGCATCAGCTGCAGAAGACACAGGAGATAAAGACAGAAACGCACGAGTGACACAGACTTTACATCGCCACAGTCCGTACGAGACCCATCGAATGGACAAGAATAAGCAAGGATTCAGAAGACGGGTCAGCTTGAGCAGCAGGTGCGTGTTGTGGAAATCTATTAAGCTCTACGCCGTTCGGGAGAATAGGCCTGTTCTCAGGCACCCACAGCACAGTCACCAAGATTCCCCGTGTCACCACCGGACTGGCACAATTTTAAACAATCCTGAACAATCTCCCGCGGTGCTGGTGAGACGGGGGAAGGCGAAGCGACCCGATTTTCGGGAGGGGAGCCCGGCTGTTCCTAACAAGACCTCCTGGCAACTTTGCTGCGCCCTCAGCCGTGCGCCCCAGAACACAAAGACCTTCGGGCACAAGGTCATCCGGCGTGGCACAATGGCACACAAGTCATCGTTAAATGAAGGAATAAGCGGGGGGGGGGGGGGGGGGCGTAAAGGACGGAAGGCAGACAGCACCACCGCCACTGCAGGAGACAGCCACATGGGAAAAGTAGGGGCTCACAGCGTGATCGCCCGGCAGGCGCCACTTTAGCCAAAGGCCACAACGTGACGCGCTCAGAAGGGCACCTTATCCCTTTTGTGAATTCTAGCTAAAATTATGGAACGTGCACTTAATCGTGAGGAAACCCAGGATGAACCCAACTTGAGGGACTCTGTACCAAATAAGTGACCCCCACACTTCGTGAGTGTTGAGATCAGGAGGGAACAAGGAGCGACGGAGGAAGGAGCAAAGAGGGTCCTGAGTGACAACAGGAAAAGGTCCTCAGGGGGACGATGGGGACAATCAAACACAGATAAAATATTTGCAAAAGAAACATCTGGTCAGGGACCATCACCCCAAACAAACTGTGCACACAACTCACAAAACTCAACAATAATAAACCTGAATGAAAAACGGGCCGGACACCCGAGCAGGCCCCTCACCGGAGAAGACGCACAGATGCAGACGGGCGCGGGGACAGACGCTCCGCGTCACAGGCCGTCAGGGAGACGCAAATCACAACAGCGAGGCACCACGCACGCCTGTCACCAGGGCCCAAACCCACGACCCCGACGACCCCAGACGCTGGCGAGGGCGCAGAGCAGCAGGAGCGCTCGGCCGTTGCCGGCGGGAACGCAGGACGGCGCGGCCGCTTTGGAGGCGAGTCTGGTGTTTTGCTACAAAACGAATCATAGTCTCACCGGACGAGCCGGCAATCGTGTTCCTTGCGATTTATCTACACGAGTCAAAAACTCGTGTCCACACGAAAACCTGCCCACGGATTTTTACAGCGGCTGTGCTCGCGGCTGCCAAAGCTTGGGAGCGACCACGGCGTCCTTCAGAAGGTGACGGGTAAACTGTGGCAGATCCACAACGTGGACCATGACTCCGTGCTCACAAGAAACGAGCTCTCGGCCGCGAAAACGCAGGGAGGAGGCTCCGACGCTCGTCACTAAGGCAGGAGGCCGATCTGAGGAGCCCCCACACGTGAGTCCAGCCACACGACTTCCTGGAAAAGCACAGCGGTGGACACGTAAAGGGTCAGTGGCCGTCGGGGCGGCGGCAGGTGGGGGTGACGGCAGCGGGGAGATGAACACGCGCAGCTCGGGGGGTCTCGGGGCCGTGGAACTAGAGCGCGCGATGCTGTGAAGGCAGGTACACGTCACCGCACGTTTGTCCAGACCCGCAGAACGCGCGACGCCGAGAGTGACCCCAAGGCGCGCGTGGACTCGGTGGTGATGACGCGTCCATGGAGGCTCATCAGTTTTCGTAAATGTAGCCTCCGGTGGGTATTGACAGTGGGGAGGCTGTGCGTGTTCGGGGGCAGGCAGCACGCAGGAAATCTCTGTACTTTCAGTTAGTTTTGCTATGAACCTAAAACTCCTCCAAAAAACAAGGTGTATTATAATTTTAAAAAATTAAATTCTGAAAAACCAAATCAAATAAGGTCTTATGAACCATCTAAGCACACTGACGGCTCACTACAGGAAGCTGGGTGAGGGGTGTATAGAAATACTCCAATATTTACCTAACTTTTCCACGGGTCTAAAATTAGTTCAGGGGCGCCGGTGGGGCTCAGCCGGTTAAGCATCTGACTTCGGCTCAGGTCATGATCTCACGGTTTGTGAGTTCATGCTGACACCGTGGAGCCCCTCTCAGAGCCTCTGTCCTGCTCTCCCTCTGCCCTTCCCCCGCTCACACGCTCCTGCTCTCTCTCTCTCTCTCAAAAATAAACATTTAAAATAAATGAATAAACAAAATGAGTTAAAAAAAAAAGTTACTTTAAAAAGACATATCCCAAGGAAATAATCCCAAAGTAAAAAAGAAAAAGAACTAAGCATTACCACTGATGAGGAGAGGCATATGGAGAACTTTTTAAAGTACGGATTTTATGTTAATTGTTATACGTGTAACACATAAGCCTCCCTCTGAAGTTCAAAAGCAGACAAAAGCAACAACGCATGAAAGAACCTCCCAGAACAGTGTTTGGCGACCTGCGTCTCTGCACCGTGTCGCTCAGGGTCCCCGTGCTCCCCGCAAGCAGCCACCTCGTGCCCAGCCCTCCCCGTGGGGTTTGGAAACACACGCTCGTCCCGCTCCTTGGCGTGTCCTCCAGACACATCTGAACCCAGTCGGACCTTCACCCACGGGCCTTGCCCAGCTGCCCGCCCCGCCCCTCCCCCCAGCGCCGGGGCCTCAGCAGCCAGAGCGTCTGGGAGGCCGGGTGTGCTGAGCGAAGGACCAAACACATCGGCCATGACGGCACTCGATCTCCCACGGACACGGGCTCACAGGTGAGGACAGGGAGGAGGCCGGGAAGCCGCCCCTGGGTGCAGACCAGAAGCGGGGTGCCCGCCGAGGCGCGGGGACCGCTTCAGATGCAGAAGGGCTGTGCCTGCACGCACCTTCCCCCGCGTGGACTGCAGAGGGGCCTGGAACCGGCGCGCAGAGCTCAGAACCGGCCTCCACACGCCGCCCCCCGCGGGGGACCGGGGCTCCTGGCCGGGAGCCCGAGGGCGCAGGAGTACTGGAGGCTCCGGAAGCCTCTCCCACCGGTAAAACCGCGACGTGTCAACAAGGGTGACATTTCAAAAGGATACAGAAACAGCTTGAAGGAGCTTCCACTGCCCAATCTAGAAATAACGAGAGATTGATTACAGCCCACTGAAGACCACGGGAGACCACGGCCCCGGCCACGGTGGCGAACAAACGCACGAACAAATGGGCGGACGGAGGACGCAGGGAAAGGTCTTCCTGCAGCAGAAGGCGTGAAGGGGACGGACGTCACGGCCTGCAGCCGCGATGGCGCTGAGGCTGGGGTGGCCCGCGGAGTCCCGGAACACCTCCTCGCTCAGGGCGAACAAATACTAACCGAACGGCGGTGACTACACGCCGGACAGTGTGGCCGAACCTGGTGACCACGGTCCGTATCAGTAGGAAGGTCACCACACGGGGCGCTTCCTCATGTGACAGACTGGACACAGTGCCATCGAGATGGAGGCGTTTCTGCCAGAGTCACACAGACCTAGGCCGAGGCTCATCCCGTGGACGGAAGTGCCGTCCCCGGAGCGCTGTTGAGAACGAGGGATCCGTTAACAGGCTCACACGCAAGCCAACCAGATGCCCCGCGTCCCTGCACAGACGTGGAGAGGCTGCTGGGGCCACGGGTGACATGGGCGCAGGCCTGAGGACAGGCAGACATCCCGCCTGGAGTCTGTGCAGCCTCGTGCCAGACAGGGCCCGGTGGTAGCAGCACTAGGGGTGCAAAACACTCCATCAGAGGAACGTATACACACACATGTGTCACACACACACACATGAGACACCGTGACGGGGTCGGGGTCATGCAACACTCAGAACTGAGAGCATAAACAAAGAGCTGCACACACTCCTCCTACAACTCTTCTGTAGGTTGGAAACGATTTTCAATTAAAAGAAAGTGCATTTTTAAATAAGCACCGTCTGCTGGGAAGACAGCAACGGGGGCAGCAGTTTCATCTTCCCAAAGGCCCGTGTATGACTCACGGCAACTGAGCGGCCAAACCCAAGACCAGCAACTGCTATTTAGAGCAAACCCCGCGAAGACGAGCCGCAGGCGGCCACAAGCCCGAACGGCACCCCCAGAACTGTGCAGGCCGGGCTACCGCCGGGCTGGAGGCCTCAGGGGGCAGCGGCCACAGAGCAGCATCCCGCGGACGAGATCGGGAGGTGGGAAACGAGGTGGGCAGGACGGGGCGGTGGAGACAGGGACGGCCCAGGGGTGAGGCGGGCAGGGGAGCCGTGGATGCTGAGAGCAAGCGTCCAGCACACGAAGGCCACGAGAGAGGGGCTCCGCCAGGTTCGCAGGCTACCTCAGACACACACGCCCATCGAGTTCGAGGAAACGAAAGTCACGTGAAAGGAGCCAACGGACAGCACGAGGATTGAACCCCTCCCCCCCAAGTTGCTACAGGGAAGAGAGAAAACGAAGACGGGTAACATCCTTGCAGACAGTGAAAAACACCGAGAAGACGGAATCAACAAACAGACCAAAACTGTAACGGTCTACCTCAAAACAAGCTAAGAGACACTGACGACAGTCGTAAAGAACAAGAGAAGCCGGAATTAGCGAAACTCAGAAACGAGGCGCCCGAGCTGAGAAAACATTAGACAGAAAACTCAAGAAACCACGAGCACAAGAACGTGAGCGCAAGTGAGGCCGACAGAGGGTTCAAGAGGCAAGGACGACACAACGGTCCCCGTCGGGGTCTCCAAGGAGGAAGCCGGGGAAACAAGCCACCAAAGATGTTCCCGAACGAAAACAGACTTGAAGCTGCGTGAACGCCACCCATACCCGAGACCGCCAACCCAGACAACCGGTTCCAAGGAAAATTAAAGGCTCGTAAGAAAAAAAAAAACAAATTCTTTGGGTAACTTGGGCTAAAAGAACACATGACGTATAAGAGAAATAAAATTAGACTATCATCAGGCCTGAACAGCAACACTTCATGCCAGGAATAAATATCCGGAGTAACACGTTCAAGATTCTCGAGGGAAGCAAATGGGAGACAAGGATTTCACAGCTACGCAAACGGGCCTTCAAGCACACAGGGCACGAGCTGCTTCCGCGTGTAAGCACCTGCAGACGCCCTCCCCACGAACCATCCCAAAACAACCCGGCAGAGGAATCACAGAAAACCGAAACGACCACACAGACACCAACATCAAGATGAATCATCAGTGTGACGCACACGGTCCCTCGAGGAACCCTGCGGGAGGAGAGGGACCGCGGGCGATGCACTGCTGCAGCGAGCGAGGCCGCTACACGCTCGACACGCACGACAGGACGCTCCCGGCCAGAGCCCCGCCTGCCCGAGCGGGAAGACCCTGCTCCCACCCCAGCACCCAGCCGCGAGGCCACCTGCCCTTCCCTGGGAGCCACCTGGACGGGGGAGGCAGTGTCTACGGGGGGCGCACTAGGTCAGACGGGCGTTCCACAGACCCTTACTGACGCCAAAGGGAAAAACAAAGCGCCCGACCGAGTCAGGATGAGCCGTCTGCTAAGCGAGAACCCGCACTCCTGGAAGGGAGTCCCTCTGCCGCCCACAATCTCCAGCACCGAGTGGCAATCGCTAGACACGCAGAGAAACAGGAAAGTGGGACCCGCAGGTGAGGAGAAGGGCAGCCAGCAGAGACGGCCTGAGCCCAGACCCTGGACCCGCACAGGCGTTAAAGCAGCCTTTTTTTTTTCCTTAATTTTTTTTTCTTAACGTTATTTATTTTTGAGACAGAGAGACAGGGTCTGGAGCCTGTTCGGATTCTGTGTCTCCCTCTCTCTGCCCCTCCCCCATTCATGCTCTGAGCTGTCAGCACAGAGCCCGACGCGGGGCTCGAACTCACGGACCGCGAGATCATGACCTGAGCCGAAGTCGGACGCTTACCCGACTGAGCCACCCAGGCGCCCCATAAAGCAGCTTTTATGAACAGGCCAAAGGCAGGATGTCCTGGGGGCTGTGGTCTCTCTCAACACGTGAGCAGACAGGGAACTTCAGCAAAGAATCAGAAACCGTAAGAAAGACTGAAAACCCCAGAACTGTGAACACATCGGCGGGCGCGAGCTTCAGTGGGTGGGCTCCACGGCTGCCTGCGGGTGACATGGCTCCATGTGGTCAGGGGGCTTGAGGACAAACAGAGGAAATCATCCTGCCTGAAGATGAAAGAAAAATGAGCAGTCCCAGACACCCGAGGGCAACGTCACCAGGTCTCATGTACGTGTCGCTGGCAAGTCCAAGAGGAAAAGCACACCGGAACCGGAAAAAATTTTGAAGAAATAAAGGCCACCATGTCCCCAATTTGAGGAACTTCTTCTACGGATCAAAGAACCCCACGCAGGCCAAATGTCAAGAGAACCAAGTCTAAAAAGAACCGAGACAAACTTCTCAAGTTTACAACGAAAATGTCAAAGCAGCCAGAGAAGGGAGATACATCAGGTGCGCGGCACAAGCGTGAACCACGTCTTCCACGGGAGAGAGACGGTCACACAACCATCGCAGCTGCTGATCAGGTTAGGAAAAAGGGTTCTGCCATTTTGCAAAACACGCCAGGAAACCTCCCACCTTTTTTGTGATCCGGAACGAGACAGCACAGCATTGGGACGGGGATGCCCTCCGCAGCGTGAAGGACTCCAGCCGTGAAACAGAGGGGCTCAGGGAGCAGGGGCATAAGGGGTGCCTGGTCGTGGGGCTCCCACATCCCTCTTAGCACGTCCTCACCTAAAGTACACGGCACCCATCTGGACACGCTCAGCTCCTTCAGGAGCGTAGAATGCAAAAAAAAAAAAGGCTGTCTACCCAGACTTTTGCATTCAGGGAAAGTACTATTCAAAGTTGAGGGGGGGGGGGGGGACGCCATCCCTTTCGAGTAAACAAAAGCTGAGCGAACCCCGCCCCGCCCCGCCCCCACCAGCGCACCGCCCACTAGAAATGCCGGATGAGGTCCTGTGGGCCGAGGGAAACGCTGCTCGTGCAGGCCCGGACCGTGGCCTCCAAAAGCAGAAACTACACACGCCAACGGGAAACGCCAGGCTCTCTTTCTTCTCGTAACTTAAAACACAACGGGCGGTAAACCAAGATAACAAAATCCTAAGGTTGGGTTTATAACCGTGTGTGAAGGTATCACAACAAACAACACGAGAAACCAACAAAATCTGGACACACGGAAAGCGGCACGGGTCCCTCTCCCCGGCACCCGGACTCCCGGCCCGGCTCCTCGCCCGCCCCACGCACGGGCCTCTTCCAACAGCTCCTTCCGCGGGCGGCCCGACGCTCACCGCGTCCACGCACGCGGACCAAGCCTCCGTGTGGCGAGAACCTGGGCTCCCACAGCGTCCACAACAAGCTGACGTGAGCGTGAGGTGTCAGGCGCACAAGTACTCCAGGGAGGCCCGCGGGGTTGGGGGGGAGGGGGGGGCGCGCAGGGAGGTCGAGGATCCTGGGCACCTGCCCGACCTGGCGCACAGAGCGGAGACGCCCCCGGGGCCCCTCCAGCCCTCCTCGCTGCCGCCGCCACGGTACCGTACCTCCGTCCCCGACCCTGGTCCCGGAGAGTCCACCTTCCGCTTCTTCCGGGGCCCGATGGCAGCGAGCGCGGTGAGGTTGGCGTCCCGCTGCCTCATCTGTGCCAGTTCCTGCTGCTGCATCTTTGTTGAGAAAAGGAAAACAAGGACCATCAGGTCACACGCGTGGCTCTCGCTTTGCTACGAAAAAAACAGAGGCAGCAGCGGGTCTTTGGAAACCGTCAAAGTTAAAATTTCTCTCACGTTTGGCTTCAACGGTAAGCTTATCCCGCAATCAGAAAAATGAAGCAGAAGCAGATGCGCGCCTCCCAAAGCCCAGAGGACGTAGAGAGTTGAAAGTACAAAGGCTACGGCGCACCCAGGGGGAAACACCGCCACATCTGGGAGCGGGACGCGGGCTGTCTGCAGCCGTCTCGAGCGGCTGTGTCAGTGCCCGTCGTACAGAAACACCGCCCCTTCCTCACCCTTTCTTGTGTGGCACGAGCAGGTTACGTAAGAGTCTATTTTCAAGTGTAGAGCAAAGATTCTCTGGCTGAAGACACTTACCTCTTTTGCCTTCTGTTTCAACCTTAGCTGTTCTGGGTCTTCTTGTCTGGATCGAGACTATTTTTTAAAGAGGTAAAAAGAAAAATAAGCTCGGACCTAAGTGTTCATCGTCTAACAGACACGCTATCTTACTCATGATATGATAACATCCAGATTGTACGACGGGACATATGTTACATTTTTCAATGCTTTTTTACGGCCCAAACGTAACAATTTAGGCCGCACACCACGGGGAAAAAAACGGCCATCATGAAGGTCAGTCCCCCTGGAGAAGAGCTCACACGTGGCTTTCACCGTGCCCGCCGGTCAAGGGCTCTGACGGACGGTGGGCCAGGCCGGCCCAAGGGGCTCTGGCTCAGGTCTGCAGCCCACCCGAGGCCCCCTTCCAAATCAAATGCGTCACGCCTTCGGGCCCGGGCCGGCCCCAACAGCACGCTGGCCTCCCGGGGCCTGGGGTGGGAGCGGCCGGCCACGAGAAGCACACACACTTGCCTTGGCCGCCCGCATGAGGATCTCTCTCTCTTGCTCGTCTTTCCTCTGCTTTTCAATTTGATCAAGCTGCTCAAAAAATTTGAGCTGAGCCCGGACATCACTTGCCTGCTCGTATCTGTCATCATCCTACAGAAAGGCAAGAACACGGTCATAATAAACCTGGGGACCGGGCTGGACGGGCTGCGCACACCCCGCTTCCCCAGAGCGAGTCCTACGGAGCCCCGCACACCCGCCCCCGGCCCGGATGGCCTGCGTGGGACGGGTCTGCAGGCCAGCATGCAGACGGAGTCTCAGTGAGCCGTGCTGGGGCTCATGAGGGGTTTCCACCTCAAACGCTCGTGCGTCATTTGATTTCCACTGCCACTCCGAGGGCACGGGCCTCACGCGGCTGGGCCCCTCTGCACAGCTCCCACGTGAGGACAGAGGAAGGCAGATCCCACCCTGCAACCTGCCCCTGAAGGCAGGACCTCGGTGCAGGTGACCCTCCACGACACAAACGGGGCAGCGGCCCGAGTCACGGGAGCAGGGCTGGCTCGGGGCCGTGGGCATGCCACGGTGGCACTGGCAGGGGCTCCGGGACCCCCACCCTGGCCCCGGCCCCGTGCCTCATGCAGGCCCGGCCTGCCCTCCTCCTCCGGCCGGGCGCACGGCGCTGAGGCAGCTCCGTGGAGAATTCGGAGCCAACGCGACACCTGTGCGGCCCCGCGCGCCCGGGGCAGGAAGAGGCTTCCCGGCAGGACCGACCCGGAGTCCACGGCCAGCTCGGCCTCTTCAGGACGGCAGCGTGTTACCTTGTACGAGAAGTTCTTCTGCTGGGCCGTCTCTGATATTTTCTCCACGAGATTCTGTAGCCTCTGCTGCGTGGCGTGTGATACGTAACTCACAACGTCCGGATGCAACTCCGTGATGCCGTGTTTTTTACCTGGGGGTAGGCAACGCTTTAGCCGCCGAAGCTCCTTCTCTCCTCTCCGAGTCACCGTTCTGTCTTCCACGACTCACCGCTCAGAGCGACCGGAGGGCGGCCTGGACAGGCCCTCGGGGCAGGGGTGGGGGTGGGGGGTCGGTCTACACCCGCTGCAACTACCTGAGAACCACCGGCATCGAGCTCGGGGAAAGTACCGCACCGGTAACAGGCAAGACAAGGTACCGAGTGCACTCCGCCGGGGAGCTGGGCAGAAGACGGCCCTATGCGGGGCTAGAGTCGCATGTGCACCGGGGGCCCCAGTGACGGCGGCACCCACGTACCGATCTCTAGGATTCTTCTCTGTAAAGGCGCTGGTAGGAGAAAGGTTTCATCCTTACAGGATCGCGTCAGGGTGCCCACTAAGTCAGAGTTCGTGGCTAATATTCGTGCACTTTCTTCCGACAGGTTTACTCCCGCCATCGAGGCCACGTCGTTGATGTCATCGTCATCCCTTCAGAGAGGAAGATAAGCTGACTGAGCGAGGGGGCACGTCGGGAGACGCTCGGGGGGCCTGACCCAGCGGTCCACAAGCGGGGCAGGGGACCCCGTGCAGAGAGCGCACGGACGCCCCTCCAGGCGAGCGTCCCGCCGGCGCCCTCCGGCCCTGCACCGTCACCTGATCGAGGAAGCCCAGCAGTCTTCTTTGAAAAAGAGTCTGGTTTTTTTTCTTCTTTTAATTTCTTTTAATGTTTATTTTTTGAGAGAGACAGAGACAGAGCACGAGCAGGGGAGGGGCAGAGAGAGAGGGAGAGACGGAATCCAAAGCAGGCTCCAGGCTCCGAGCTGTCGGCACAGAGCCCGAAGCGGGGCTCGAACCCACGAACCGTGAGATCATGACCGGAGCCAAAGCAGGACGCTCAACCGACTGAGCCCCCAGGCGCCCTGGGAGTCCGTTCTTTTAAAGGAAGACCAGCTAAGCGTTAAAGCTGCACAGGAGTCCCAGCACGAGGATGCGTGTAGAGGGCTCCCCCACGGTCAGGACTAAGCTCAGAGAGCAAACCCAGCCACACAGGACCCACGGCTTCAAGGAGTTTGTTCCCAGTGAAACTTGGCTTAGAAAATCAAACAGCATTCTTTTCTTAAAATGGTCCCACAATTGTGGAAAAGGCAGAGTCGGGGGTGAAGGACCCTTTCCTTCCTGAATCGCCTGCGGGGAAGCTGCCGACCTGACGCCCCACGCCCCGGATCACCCCACGCGTGCCCCCCGTGGAGCCGGCGTCCCCCGCGAGCAGGCCGCCGGCCACACGCACGGCCCTCCCTTCAGCCTCCCTAGCCTGGGACGCTCCTCAGCCTCGCCTTGGCTCTCGTGCCAGTGACGCTTCGAGGCCACAGGCCAGGTGTCCTGCAGCAGGTGTGTGTCCCCCGTCTGACTGACGTCCCCTCCCCTCGTGACAAGAATGTCACACAAGCCCCGCAGAGGGCCGGGTCTCCTTGGTCCTTTCCTGATGCACTCTGAGCATCTGACCCCTCTGGGGTCCCTGCCGGCTTCCCCCTCGTCATTAGCTCCCCATTTATTCACCGTCACGGGCTCGTGCTTTCCTGTCTCACCCAGGGCACACAGTCTGTCACTACAGACACGCACAGTGGGAGGGAGCCCATCCACCCCAGCACCGCCCTCTGACCTGATGAGCTGCGCTAGCTTGCCCTGCAAAGACCCCAAAACCAGCCTTTCTCAGGCACCCGGGTCACGGCGCCACAATGGTTTTTGGAAGCCGTGGTCCGAGCACTGGGCGGGCTCCCTGCCATCCAGGCGCTACTCCCAGGTGCCTCTGGTGCACACAGCAAGGAGCCCCCGCAATCTGTACGTGGACACGGACACGGACCCCACGAGCCAACCTGGCACCACGGGGCCTTTCTAGCCCGCCTGGTGCCCGCAGTAAAGTTTCCTTCCGTGAGACATACCCGGATTCCCCGTGGCCCTCATTCCCTCGCTTCTCTGCTGTACAGGCGGGCCCCTCCCTCGGGGCGGTCCTCCCCGCCCCCACCGGACGCAGGCCCTCCACACCGGGCCATCCAGGCACAGCGCCCTCCTCACCCCGCTCGGGCGCCGACCCCGGCTCGGCACCGCTGACGCCAGCCCTGCTCCAGCGGCCAACGGTGTCAGGGACGAAGTCCGGTGGGGGCGGGCCCGTGAACACCCCGAGGACACGTGTCCTTTCCCGCTGCTTCATCGTGATCCACGTCAACGCCACGGCCTTCCCGCTGCGCGTCCCTGACACGCAGCTTTTTACCCGGCTGCTCAAGAGCCCAAACCACAGCATTTATTTCCGAAAGTCTGAAGTTAAAAGAAGGGCAGGTGAGGCGTCCTACGTGACGGTCACGACGCACTCGGAACACCAAGACCTAGCGTCACAACGATGGCTTTTCCGTCAGTTCATACAGAAAACAGCGGCTCGTTTACTTCCTGCTATGCGTTTGCAGCAAATCTCCCTGCGCTAACTTTGCGGGAAAACGCGTACACGGGGGTCAAAGGCACGGAAAGAAAGCGGTCCCAAAACCACAGCGCCGGTGCCCCGCGGGCGAGGCTGCCACAGGCCCAGGCCTTGGCCCCGCCACCTGCTCAGCGCGGACAGTGCGCCCCGTACCGAAACGAGCCTCCCCCGGGCTCCTTGAGTTTGTTTTTCTGCGCGGCAGCTGCTTGAGCCGAGACGGCAGAGAGCGCTTTGGTTCCAGGTAGCACGGCGGGCTTCACCACGGGCACTGCAACACAAGACAGCAGCGGTCCACGCGCTGCACGCGTGCCCCGCGCGCCCCCCCCCCACCGCACCCTCCCCGCGGGACATGCGGGCGTGCCCCCGCTCCCCCGCCACACACATGGACCCAACCGCTAGGGAGCCTGGCGGCTGAGGGGAGGGCATCACTGCCGACCCACCACGGTGACGCCCGTCAACACGCGGGACCCCTCGCCCGAAATCCTGGGCAAAGGCACGAGCGCACCTGTCAGGTGCAGGAGGGGCTCGGGACAGAGAACCCAGCAGCGCGAACTGGACCCGTTGCCCCCGAAATCACCCCGACGCGGCAATGGCCGCACGGCGCTGTGAACGCAGCAAAGGGCACCCGGACGTTTGGGGGGCGGTGGCGGGGAGCCCCGGGTGTGCGGCCCACGGCCCTCACCTGGCTGCAGCTGGTTCAGCTGGATCTGCTGAGGCGCGGTGAGCACGATGCGGCTGTGAGGCTGCCGGAGAGCGACCATGGGCGTCTGCGTCAACGTCACCTGCGGCGGGCGGATCAGTGCTCCGGGCTTGGGCGGCTGCTGGATGACCTGGGGCAGAGCCACGGGCCCATGAGCACCCACGCCCAGCCGGGCCCTGCCGGGCCCTGGACGCCCACGTCCGCGCCACAAAAGAGGTGAGCTCTGGGGGCAGATCTGCACGTGGGGCCTGAGGTCGGTGCCAGGACGAGGCAGGCTGACCCGGCGGTCTGGCGTGGAACACGTGCCTTCCCCCCAAACCTCAGAAGGGGATACGGCTGCTAGCGACAGGGTCTCTAAGAGATGCTCCGCCTTCTACCCCGGGGGCGGGGGGGGGGGGCGGGGGGGGGGGGGCAGATTTCCCCGCATCCTGCCCTTAACTCAGCCCTCGGCCTTCAGGGAAGAGCCTCTCCTGGGGCCTCCCCGTGGGGGCCTGCCCGTGCCCACCACCCGAAGCTGAGCTGGGGAGACACCCCAGAGCTGAGTCCAGCCCCAGCTGTGTCCCCTGCTGCCCCCAGGCCTGCTCAGGGCTGCACTGCCTGGAGCTCCATCAGCCAGAGCGAGCTCCTGCCTCTGCCTTTGCTCCAGGGGCCCCCCCACCCCGCCGCACAGTGGCACTCCCTGTGCCGGAGACACGCTGCCCAGCCCAGAAGGTTATTACGTAGGTGACCTGATGGGCGTGCCCGGTATTACGAGACACTTGGTGGGGACACGGGGTGGTGCCCTACAACCAAACTGTTTCTGCAACAAACCCATGAAAATTCACCCTCTAAAGGAAGAGTCAAGACAACAACTGCCTCAGGGTGGTTAGAGTCAGAGTCAGGTTTTGCCACGAACTAAGGGAAAAGCCACGGTTTTCATCTCCATAGGCTTCCAGGATCCAGGAATGGACCGGACTCAGGCCTGACCCCACTGCTGCTCCCCCACACACACCCCCGCCCGGCGGGACTGGGAAACGCAGTGCAGAAGTGACCCCGTGGGCCACCACAGCCTCTGACCACAAACCAGGAACACAGGTCAGGCCACAGCTACGCACCACAAGTCAGACCTTTCCAGGAAAGACTGGGACCCACGAGGTTCTCCTCAAGGGAACGCCCCTTTAGCACAAATTAGGCCAGGGTGGTAGGACGGCCCTGTACGTACAGGCCTGCACCCTCCTCTCACACGCACCCTCGGCCCGCAGCACCGCACAGTGCCCAGCCCGGCAGACCAGACGCTCTCACCCACCATCTCAGCACACCTTCCTCACCAGCGGTCAATGTGGGAGACAAAGGCGTCCCTGAGCAGGTGGGCAAACAGCCCCACAGACTCTGGTGGCTCACTCAGTTACTATGTGGCCGCTGTGACAAAACACACTCTACGACCCACTACCAGGTGACAAGGGAACCTGCACCGTGGGGGAGCTTTAACGGTCTGTAAAGCAACAAAATCCCTCTGAAACTAAAAAAGCCAACTGCCCTTCCAAGTTTGGGGAGCACATTTAAAATGCAACTCCTGGGGCGCCTGGGTGACTCAGTCAGTTAAGCGTCCAACTCGTGATCTCAGCTCAGGTCATGATCCCACAGTTCATGAGTTTGAGCCCACATCGGACTCTGCACTGACAGCACGGAGCCAGCTTGGGATTCTCTCTCCCCCTCTCTCTACCCCTCTCCCACTCACGCGGTCTCACTCTCAAAATTAACTTAAAAAAAAAAAATTTGAAATGCAACCCTTCCCAGCAAAGACAGCCCTCGTCTAGCCACGGAACTCAGAAAACTGGATCCACACCTTAAATCGACAATCGGTAGCCTGCAGCTTTGTGTCACCGAGACCCAAACTGGGGCTGCAGAGCTGGGCTCAAGGCCGTGAGACAAAAGGCCCACCGACCGCCTGCCTGATGTGTCCATCGCCAGGCACACAGTTTCCTGTCCCGGGGCCGCTGCTCCTGATCAAAGATAACGTCCCACTGAAGATTCACTACAAATGCCCGGTGTTCACTGGGGGCACGAACACCCCCGGCCGATACCGGGAATGGACAGGCCGCTGGGTAAGAGCCAACGGGCTTATCCCGTCTTCCCAGGAAACACGCGTGCGGGGCCTCGGCCCCAGTTCACGCCTGAACTCTGTTAGCGCCCCGGCCTCCCCCAGCGGGAGCCCTGCCGCCTGCCTGCGGGGACGCGTCCCTGAGCCGTGGCCGATCTACGTGAGAGGTGGGCACGGGGGTGACGGGCGAGGCTCTCGCCTTCATACCAGCGGCGTGGGCTGCCCCCGCTTGCCAACGCCAACCTGTGTGGGCTGCGTGAGGCTGATGACAGGGGGCTGGAGAGCGCTGGTCACGGTGGCCGCCGTCTTCCCGGCCGTGCGCTGGACCGAGCTGCTCAGCACCACGGCCGTGAGCGCGGTGGTGGCCTGCGAGGCGGGCGGCGGCTGCTGCTGGCTCTGCTGGATGAAGGCCGCGGAGTCGGGGGTCAGCTGTCTCAAGGCGGGCAAGCTTCTCTGGGCGGGAAGACAGACACAGGGTCGGCAGCGGCACGCGGCCGGGCTCCCTCCTCACAAACCCAGAAACCTCCCGCTCAGACGAGCAAGCCCCTCAAGCTCAACCGCGCGGGTCTCAGCGCCTTCACGCCTCTGGGCGTCAGCGCGGGCAGCCGGGCGCACTAACCCGCAGCCCCACCGTCACCGAGCAGGATTATTCTCCGAAAGAACCGGCTAGAATTTGTTCAGAAAAAAGAAAAGGGCAGTATTTCTGAAAGGCTCTTAAGAATGTCACGGCAGCAAAAGTTACTTAAGAGGGCCGGCCTGATGCCTTTGAACTCCACCGCCAACGGGCGAGCCCCGTCCATCGGCCTTCCGGCCGGTGCTTCTGTCTGCTCTGTGCCAGCGGCCAGGCCACAGGCCAGGGGCCTCAGGGCTCAGAGAAAAATCCCCTGACAGGGAACGTGAGGAGCGTCACAGGGTACCTGAAACCCACAAGCCCACGGGGCCACCTGGGCGCCCCCCTCTCCCCTCCACCAGGCCCACGGCAGGCTGCCGGCGTGCAGTGCCGCAGGGGGTCTCCACATTTACCTTCAGGAAAGGCACAAGGTAAGGTTGAGGTGAAGAATTAAGTTCTCGGTATAACCTACTGGTGAAATCTTCCGCTTCGATCTTTCCATCCTTAAAAACGAAAACCACAACAAAATTCTCTCGTGAACACAAGTTAACACTCCTCTGGTTATTCAGCACTGCTCTGGTGCCCTGTTGGAATCAGCGTCCTTTCCGCCAGGTCTTGCATGGGGCACAGGTGACAGCATGGGGCAAGTCAGGGACGCCTTTACAAGAAGAGGCGACCCACACTGAGACCCCCAAGCCTCCAGGAGGAAGCCCGGGGTGGGAAGTGAGAACCCAGACTAGAGGGGGGCACAACCCTGTTCTGGAAACCGAAGCATGTGTGGTCTCAGGGTAGGGGAGGCAAAGAGAGGCGGGCAGGGACGGGATGTCACGGGCCATCCTCGAGAGGAAGCCCTAAGAGGGAGCGCTCTCAGCCAGGGCTGCCGACGTCTGGGGTCCCGCAGGGGAACTCGAGCTTCCGCCCAACCTGTCCAACCTGTGCCCTCTCGTTTGGGGTGTTACCAGCAGCCAGGCCCTAACTAATGCCAGGTTCAAAGAGGAAGCGGCAACAGCGTCCAGGGGACCAGGAGGGCCCATGAGAAGGTGGAACAGGGGCCCCGGTGCCCTGCCGAGAGCACAGCCAGGCGGGAGCAGGGGTATGGCCAGATCACGTGGGGAGCGAGGGACGTAGCGCCGAGTGGCTCCTTCGGCAAGAAGGGACAGACCACAGACAAGGGACCACGGGGATGAACAGGAGAGGCATTTACTTCGTCAGCGATTTTCACGAGAAGGCGGAACTGTTACAATTAAAACAAAAAGCTAGGAATTGTTGCTTCCCACGAGAGGGGAGATCGTTTTTCAATCTCTACGCTCCCTGAAAATACTTAAGTGCGTGGTCCAAGCAACTGCTTGCCTGCGGGAGCACGACTTCTGTCCTTTCCAGACCAAAACCAGGGTGGCCTGCAAGGGGGGGCAAGAGCCAGCCCCCTGGGGAGGAGACGGCGGCTCCGAGAGTGGCTGTCCCACCACCCGTCACCCCGGGGGAGGGGTCCCCCCTCTACCCCCCACCCGGCTGCCTGCGTCGAGAACGGAGGCCCCGGGCAGACACATCCCTCCAGCGGAAGGACGGAAAGCATCCAAGAGCCCAGATGTCAAACCACCAGGCTTCCTCAACAAAGAAACCAAAAGGAAAGCGAAGGGCAAGGAGGAGGGACCTGAGACCAAAGGAGACGCAGAGAAGACGGCCGTGCCCGCAGAGAGATGCAAGAAAAAGCCTCGAAAACGCTCTCAATCAGGTGTGTTTACAAACGCTCCTGAGGTGGACAGAACGCTTTCAAGTGGCCTTCGTGTGAGTGCCGTGGGAAGCAGGACGGGCCGGGCGCCGGCCTCCACCCAAGGGTGCAGGTCAGTCCCCAGGAGGCCACCACAGGCCGTGCGCGCCTCTGGCGGGACCTCCCCGCGTGTCAAACAAGTGCTCAGAGCCGCATCCTCTTACCAGTAGGTTCTGGACCAGCTCTTTCACGTTAGCGGCTGTCTCTGTAGACTGTTTACCAGATGAGGCCAGTTTTATTAATGTAGATAGAAAGTTTTTACATTTCTTCACGTTTTCCATGGTTTCCTGGATTCAAGTTAAAAAGATACAAGTGAAAAAGTCTTAAAAAGGCAGGTTTCCGTCAGAGCCTCTGGGTTCACCGGAACGTCTACAAGAAACTCCTTTGCAGAAAATGCAGCGACTCTCAGGGCTGCTGAGGGGTGGAAGCCGGGACGTGTGCCGTGTGGCCACACCAAGCGAGGGGCACAGCAGAGCTCACCCTGACTCAGCCAGCAGCTCAACGCCCGGGGACGTAACCGGGCGAACAACCATACGCGTGACCGTGAGGAACCTGTGGCACGTCCCCCATGACGTGGCTTTACCATAAAGAAAAGCTGGCGTCTACGTAAACACGCAACAAAAGGAATTAAACTATGACCCAGCTACGAGAGGTGCGGAAATGCCTGAGCAGAGCAGCGTGAGAGGGAGTCTAAATAAAGCAGGACCCCGGCAGGTGACCGACGTGCACGTGCACGGGGAGCCACTGGAAGCCTAGCAGGGACGTGGCTCTGCTCTGGGGACAGTCGCTCCTGTATGCTGCACAGGCCGCGGCCTCAAATGCCACCTTTTGGGCTTCTGTCACCGTGGACTTCTGTGCGGCCTGGAGCCTCAAGCAGGGGGACAGGGCCTTCCCGCCGCCCTGCAGAGCCCGCTGGCTCACAGCCCGCCTGGGAGAGGCCGAGGTCCCCGGGCCATGCTTGCCCCGCGCAGCTCTACCCTGCAGGAAGGGGGGCTGCGGGCGGGCGGAGGGCCCCTCGAGGCTCCCGTCTCCCACCCACGGGTGGCACTCACCGTGGCAGCCGTGGAGGTGGTGGTGGCCCCTGGCACCGTTCGCTGAGGTGTCCCCGTCTGAACAGTCGTGGCCGTCCCGAGGGAAGTTGTCTGGGCAGCGCCACCCAGAACGAGCTGAGGCTACGAGAGTCCAAAGGCAAGGTAAACAGAGGGTCTGCAGAGACGGCCCTCACATCCCCCAAAAAGAACGAGACCCACAGCAGGCGGAGCCCTGGACCCCGCGGACAGCGAGCCTGGCCGAAAACTGGGGACAGGGAGCCCGGGCAGGGCAGAGCCTGGCCGGCGGAGGCCGGAGCCAGGAGTCCCACGGCCACCAGTGTGAAGTGTCTGTCCTCCCAGAAATGAGAAGCAAAACGGAGAAACTACAGCTGAAAACGTGTCACCTGGCTTGTGCAGAAGCCAGTGACGGGAAAGCACCGTCCTCCCGCCGGGTCTCCACCCACATCACCTCTGGCAGGGGCCCCAGCTGCGCCCCCGCCACCAGGCCAGCCTCTCCCTGCTCTCCACGAGCGAGCCTCATCGAGAAACATCACAAAACGAGGGCTTTCCGAGCAGATTTGAGCAATCCGTAGGGAGTGGGTGCGAGTGGGGAGGGGCCGGAGACCCCCACGGCAGCCCCTGGGGGCTCCCGGAGCCTGGCTCCACACGAGCCGTCGCAACAAACAGTTACTGCTCTGTGTATTACCTTCTCCCAGTTGATGCGTCTAGCCTTCGACATTCCCTCTCCGGTTTTCCAGACCTTGCTGTCTGTGGCCCGGCACGCCGGGAGGCCTCCCCTGAGCATCTGCGGCTATGCCGGTGGCTCGCTCAGCCCCCAACCCCCCACCCCGCGAGGGGACGGACCCTCTCCTTACAACCCGAGTGTGCTCGCTCACTCCTAAGGTTCGCTCGCAGGGATTACTGAGAACATCACATGACCCTTGGAAGGAAGGCCGCGGGGAAGGACACACGGAGCCACCGTCTCGGGGCAGCTGGGGGGACCGCTCAGAGGCTTCCGGACGCCCAGAAATGGCCAGGGCACTTGTCACCCCGTGCAAGTCCCCTGCACCTCAAGCCACACTCCCCACGTTCCCTTCTGCGGGCCTGACGCGTGCATAGGTCACCCCGTGGTGCCGACACTGCGTCTGCCTTCCACCTGACCCGCCAGCTTCAGGGCCTTCTCAGGACAGCTCCGCTCACTGTGAGCAGAACTCTAACACGCCCACCGGACTGAACCCAGGCGGAGAGCGAGTCCCAGGACAGCCACCCTCTCACGGGCGCTCCGAGGACACGAGTCTGCCGCTCTGCTCCCACCTGTCCAGCTGCTTCGAGGAACAACCTCCCTGCCGCAGACGCAGAAGGAAAGACGACGAGGTGCAGCCAGAGGGCAGGGCGCCCGGCGCCAGGAGGCTCCTGGGCCTCCCCCGCCAACCGTCCACACCACTCTTGCCTCGGCTTCCTCATCTGGGAAACCGGAACAGCGCCCGCCCCACAGCAGCACAGGGGGGAGTCACACGACAACCAGCGACGACGGAAACGCGGTCCCCGCACGCGGCAGACGCCCGACACAAAGTGGCCAACGCCGCACAACCTGCATCGTGACGGACGCTCAAAACACCTCAGGACCGAACAGCTCTGAACCCCTCTGCTTCCGGCTTCCCAGCCTGGCCGCCCAGCGCCAGCCGCCACCCTGCCCAGGGGGCTCCTCCCGGCTGACGGAAAGGGCCAGCCTGTCCTCGGCTTGACTGACCAGAGGCAGGCTGACAGGGGAGGGTCACCAGGGCACTCTCCCCACCACAGCCTCGGACACCCGGGAAAGAACACACACACACACCAACCCCAAAAGGCTGATGGGGAACGTTTCTGGGACCGGGCTTGGTTCCTGGCAAAGGGCACAGGCCTCGGGGACGCAGGGCAGCTGGGCAGCCGCACACAGGCCCAGGGGTGCGTTCCAGAAGCCCCCGACCCCTCACCTGTCAGTGCCTCACCAGGAGGAGGGGGTTGTGGAGATCACACCCATCAGCGCACACGAGCAGCAGGAGCCCCGCTCCCAGACGAGACGCGCATCCTCGCCCCCGCACTTACAGGTCGGCGGGCACCACGCCCAAACCGTCCACGCTACAGATTCCTCTGCTTTACAGTCAAATAGTAATAAGGCGATTGTTTCCGGGGCGCCTGTGTGGCCCAGTCGGTCAAACGGCTGACTCTTAATTTCAGCTCAAGTCATGATCTCACAGATCTTGAGTTCGAGCCTGTGTCTGGCTCTGTGCTGACAGTGCGGAGCCTGCTTGGGATTCTCTCTCTCCCTCTCTCTCTCTCTGCCCATCCTCCCCCAAAATAAATAAACATTTTTTAAAAAACAAGGCGGGGGGGCACCTGGGTGGTTCAGTCGGTTGAGCTTCTGATTCTTGATTTCGGCTCAGGTCATGATCCCAGAGGTTGTAGGATTCTCTCTCTCCCTCTGCCCTCCCCCGCTCGCATGCACTCTCTCTCTCAATTTAAAAAAAATTTTTTTTTTAATTAAGGTGATTATTTGTAATTATGCTTCTGGCACAGGGAGAAGCTTTTTTTTTTTTTTTTTAAGTGTATTTACTTATTTTAAGAGAGAGAGAGAATCCCAAGTAGGCTCCACACTATCAACACAGAGCCCGACACAGGGCTCGCTCCCGTAAACCACAAGATCATAATCGAAGCTGAAACCAAGAGTCAGACGCTCAGCCGAGTGAGCCACCCAGGCCGGCGCCCCAGGGGGACGTTTTAAAAACACAGCTGGTGTCGGGGCGCCTGAGTGGCTCGCTTGGTTGAGCGACCGACTTCGGCTCAGGTCACGATTTCGCGATTGACGAGTTCGAGCCCCGCGTCGGGCTCTGTGCAGAGAGCTCAGAGCCTGGAGCCTGCTTCAGAGTGTGTATCTCCCTCTCTCTGCTCCTCCCCTGCTCATGCTCTGTTTCTCTCTCAAAAATAAATAAATATTTAAAAAAAAAAAAAAAAACCCACTGCTGGTGTTCAATCCCATGCGGTTGAAAGAAAAGCCTGACCTAGCCTGGGTAGGCCATCAGAGACAAAACAGTCCTCAGGACACTTCCTCCCGAAGCCCACCTTTGCATCCGACCTCCCAGCCCGCGAGGCCCGACCTCCACGCAGAGGGCGCTGCTCCCACGGCCTCCTCACCTGCACTCCGGGCGAGCGCTGCAGTGCCGTGGCGGGCTGTACCGTCGTCTGGGCCTGAGACACTTGCTTGATTATGGTTGTTGGGGTCACCTGCCGTGCAATAATAGGGGTCCCAGGTGCCTGAAAAATAAGCAGGCATCATCTAAAAGGAGCAACAACTGACACGGTTCCCCGCCCCCAACACAGCCGAACCGCCCGCTACCGCAGAAGGGGGGGCTCGGGAGCATCGGGCCGCGAGCTACAGTCAACAGAGCCACCCCACTTCAAGGGGGGAGCGTGTGACCGGAATCTGTGCGTACGGTGGTAACACCACCACCGGGCTCCTTCACCCCGGTCTACCAAACGTGGACTTTAAAGAACGCGAGTATCTGGGAAATCAGTCCTTGTGTGGATTTCTGGTCATCTTGTTCGTAAGCACTGAAACGGTAAGAAGCGTGCGTCCCCTGGGTCTAAAGATGGGTCACATTGCTGCGGAACAGGAAGTAAAGGAGACAGCGGTCCGAGCGGCCCACTGACACTAATCCGGATAGAAAGACGGGGCCAGTCCTGAGCACACTGGTGCAGACGCGGGCTGACAGCGGCCACGCTGGCGGCCAGACGGTAACACACACGCGTGACAGTGACAGCACGGGTGTCATCTGCCTGCATCTCGCTTCACACGGGCCCACGGGCCTTGACAACACTGCTCTGAGCCGCCCTGGACATTCGATGAGGGGCACGGTGTCTCCCTGCACAGCCAAGTCCTCCGTCTACAGTGCAGGCCTTCACCTCCCGAGGGAACGCGGCTGAAATCACAGGAGGAAGAGACCTCAAGCCCCTTCCAGCCTCCACTTGAGTTACTAACCAGCCAGCCAGTCAGGACGGCAGGGTCACGGCACCAGGCAGAAAGGCATCGGGAGACAAGACGCGGGTAGCGTGCTGGCACGCGCTGAACGGAAGTCAGGATGCGGACAAGACACGCCAGCACGGGGGTCCCGTCCCCCCTCCAGCCAACCTCCGGGCCCAGGGTGCTAACCCCCAAGCACGTGGGGCGGGGGTGCCGTTCAACGCAATCTCCTGACGCTCTCACGCGCCTCCCTGACAATAACACTAACGCACGCAGGGTTCACTCTGCAGAAGAGGAGACTGAGGCACCGGGGGTGGAGTCACGGGAGGGGAGGGAACAGACAGGACGGAGTCCAGGCAGAGTTTTGCTGAGCATGGACGCGGAGCTGGCTCCCCTGAGCCTCCCGAGGGTGGCCGCGCGTGGCCGCCCCTCTCCGCCCTCGCGGGACACCTGCCGGAAGGACGTCCCTCGGGCTGCTGCCACCTGGCGCGCGTGCACTCACCTGTACGGTAGAGATCTGGACGGGAGGGGCACTTGTGGGGGTTGCAGGGCGGGGCGCCATGGTGGTCTGAGGCTGGGTCTGCACGTGGGCCTGGGCCTGCATCTGGGCCAAGGCCTGCTGAGGAATCATTAACAACTGCCCGTTCTCGCTCCGCACGAGGACCATACCTGGGGATAGAGGAGACCTGGCGTCAGGAGACATGCCCGCCCCCGCCCCCCCTCTGCCACAGCCGGGGAAGGTGCTGACCCTACCAGAGGGGAGCCGGTCGGCTCTGAGAAGGAAAAAAGAGAAGCTGCGAGAGTGCAGGGTCGCACGCTCGCCAGGAAAGACGGCGTCCGGGATGGAAAGACGGCGTCCGGGACAGAAAGACGTACGAGGTTTTCCTCGTGGGATTCAAGCAGCAACTGAGTCTTGGAAAGGAAGCCAGGCGGCGAAGCTCCCGCGGCCACAGCACCTGCCCCGCGGCCGCCTGCACGGCCACACGCCAGCCCCATGAGGCGGCCCGGTGCTCACCACTGCCCCCAGCCCCACCGGCCGTCTCGGAGGAGGGAGGCCTGGGGTCCTGGGGGCCCGAAGCAGGCACTCCTCTCGGGAACACAACTCCCGGGACTGCTCTCGGGTGCGGGGGTCGTGCCACGCCCGCGGCTAACCTGGGGCGCCCGCGACACACACGCAGGGACAGGGACGGCCACCCGTGCTTGGCAGCTCCAGAGCTCCATCACCAGGAAGCAAGTGCCATCAGCCAGACGCGGCATTAACTGTAGCTTCAAGAACCACAAAGCACTTACGTCGTCGATTCCACCAGAAACAGCAGCCTATCCCCACCTGGGGATAAGTCTCCCACTCGGTGGGACAGGGCGAGGAAGAAACGCTCCGCTTCGCACGAGGCCCGGTGCCTGGCGCTCCGGGACAGGAGGCCTCCCCGGCGCGGCCCGGCCTCTTCCAGGCTGCACGCAAGGTGGCCTCTCCGAGAAGAAACGGCCAGCCGGCCTTACAACGAGCAGCATCAGGGCTCTCCCTCCCGAACCAAACGGGAGCTCGAGTGACCCCAGTAACTCCCAGAGGAGCCCCTGAACCCCCGGGTCCCGGCTCCTTCGACACCCAGCATGACATCCAGAAGTAACAGGCCTCTCCCGGGCTCACAGCTATAATCCCTCATTTCAAAGAACCACATTCATCCCCATTAAGTAGTAAGCTTCCTTCCAAAACGTCCCCGTTATAATAAACCGTGCTGAAATGTAAAAACAAAACAAAAACCAGCTGCTGAAATAACACTCTGCTGAACTCTCCCAGACCCTGGAGCCCGTTAGCACACTGGGGACCCCAAAAGAGGAAACCTGGCCCTCCTCCCAATGCCAGTCTCTCAAGCCCACCATCCCGTCACTAGTCACTAGAGACCCCCTCCCCCTCGTTAGGGTTCTGGGAAGCCACTTGCTGATGTCGCCGAGCAGCGAGGAGGGATGGCCAGGCCCCTGGCCACGTAAAGGGCCCGCCAGCACCCGTGACTTAGTGCCCCAACTTTAAGCCTGTTAACGTGGCAGTGCATGAACGCGCTTTGACTATCAGCTGCTTTTCTGCTTAAGAAATCACACCTACAGAAACTTAGAGGAATATTTAAAGGATGAACATGTATGAACCAGTGACGTGGTTAAGATGCTAACAAAACAGAAGTGGTGCCCTGGCCCCACAGACCCGTAAGAAAAGGTACCATGAGCCACGCAGCAGGCCTGTGGTTTGAACAAAATTTGGAGAAGTGACCACGTAACTTTAAGCAGGTAACGTAACTGGACTGGGGCATTACAAACACGTCCAAGGGGGTATGTAAATGGAGCAGTGAGATTGACGGACACAGCTGGACATGAGGGAGGCGGGCTGCTCGTAGACCCCGGGACCCCCACTGACCGCGAACCCGAGAACAGCCACTCGCTCCTGAGGCGGAGGGAAGGCTCGCGCACAGGAGGGCAGGCGCTGTCCTGGGGCCGCACTTCACGCCCAGTCTCCCCAGCTATGGTCACTGATCGGGCAATAGGCAGAATAGCCCGAGGACGGTCACCACACTGACTGCTGCGTCGAACACCCCGTCTTAATGACGTTATCGCAGCCCTGGATCTCGTCAACTCTGGCTGTGACCACTCATCTCAAACAGATAAGCAGCTGTACAGAGTCTACTCCTGCCAACGCTGAGACACACAGGCCTGGCCCACAGTCACACCGGGAGGCCGCCCCTCCCCACCCTCTGCAGGGGCAAGGTGGGCCCCTCCCCCACCCACAGACGCCGCCAAAGGCCCCCCCGCACACCCGGGCCACCCGGCAAAGCCCTGACACGGAAAACACAACGCCCACTTCAGGAGACCCTTCAGAGCCTGTCTGGCCCGTGCAGCCGAGCCCTACAGGCAGTCACCAGGCAAGCCGGGAGCCCCGGACCAGCCTTCCACGCCTCCTGATGGAGCCCGGCCCCTCCCTCACCCGGGAGCCGCCGCCGCGTCCCCTCTACTCCAGACACATTAAAGCCAAAACCAGCCAGTCCACGGAAGCCACAACCCTGATCGGGCAGACAGAAAAGAACTTGGGTTTTCTTTTTTAACAATTTTAATATCTTTCCCAGAGTAGAGTTTGTACGGGAAACTTGAGGAACTCAGAGACGCACACGGAAAACAAATCTCCTGAAATCCCGCGTCCTCTGGTGACCGTGTGCGTGGAAAACACGCCAAGGCCACTGTGAACACAACTGAGGCTATGGCGTTGCTACTCAGCCCGCGTCGTCTTCTCACTTCTTGTAGCGTAAGTTGTTTCCGTGTCATTGAACATTCCTCAAAAACACAATTTTCAGTAGCTACGTAATATTCCATCCAAAGCGTATTTATGATTTCTTTATTGGTGAGGATACTGGACTATTCTCTATCTTTTGCTGCTGTGAAAGCTCAGATTTTAAAATGACAGCGCACGGCATGAACACCCTGCCGGTAGTTCCAAGGTCCGTGCCATGCAGCAGTGACCGGCCTCCCTGTGCTCGCCGCACGAGACCCTGACCCCGCCCCTCCCTGGGAGGCAGGGCGCCCCACACAGCAGAGCGGAGCGCACGCACAGTATCCCAGTATTGCGCGGACCGCCAGTTCCTAAGAACGGATCCGACCCCTCCTCGAGCACCAGAGTTCAGGATAAACTCAAGGTTTTCACCCAATGTTAGCTGTCATGATCCCTCTCCTACAACATTCCTTATCGTATTTTTAACCAAGACGTAGGTCAAAGCTACACTACAAATTAAACAGGCACTTCTGGATTCCGCCGGGAACCCCACCTGCCCATTAAGTAAGCTTCCCTCCAAAACGTCCCTTTCATAATAAACCATGCTGAAATTTAAAAGCAAAACAAATTTGTTTCAATTCTGGGGAAGCCAGGGGACTCGGGCCACGGCCCTCCACACGCGGGCCTGGGATAGGGGGCACCTCCCCGAGGGAACAGCGGGAGCTGGAGTGACGGGAGCAGGGAGGAGCAGCCGGGGTCAGGGGGACCAGACTTCCGCCACAAGGTCTCCACCGGGCCGTGGTGAGAGTCAACACAGACAGCGGCAGGAAAGGCAAAGCCGTCCGCGATCACACACGTGCAGAATGAGACTGTGCCCCGAGCCCCGACGCTGATGCTGAAGAAGCCAGAGTCAGGACGTGCCCAAGAAAAGGGCGCAGTCTGTCTGCACCTCGCTGGATGGTCCAGTTCTGAGTGCCGCACACCCCACGCTCCCGCGCCAAGAGGAGGAGACCGCGGAGGGGGAGGGCCGGGAGGGCCGGGGTAGAAGGGAGACCTTCCCTGGGGCCCTCCCACCACACCGCCACCCACAGCCCCGCCAGGAGGAGCAGCAGACCAAGCAAGATGCTAACAGGGACACCGGTAAAGCTGGTGGAAATTAAGGCCCAAGTGTTCCTTTTACTCTCATGGCTGTCCGCCTCTTAAACGCACAGGGTCGAGGATTCGGGGCACAGGGTCAGACAAGCGCGTGGGCGGGGCTCCCGCGTCCTGGCACCACACCCCGCCACGCAGGCCTAAGCAGGGAGGGGAGAGCGCACCAACTGTACCAAACGGTGCTGCTGAGCCCAATCCACACCCGACTCACACGTGAGGCCAGACACGTGGCCCTGGTCCCAGGGTTTCAACCCTTCACGAGCAGCTGGTCAATGTCACATCTCACCACGCTCGTCCATAAACTGCAAACTTCCAGTTTCTGGAAAACTCCCCCCGGGCCCCTGAAGTGCCAGCAGACAGGGGTGCAGGACCCACCGGCCAGCTGAGCTGGGGCGCCAGCTCGGGGGTGAAGAAGTCCCCACCAGAGTGCGGGGCCCTGTTCGTCAAGGCTCATCCTGCGTCTTCCGGGGGGCATCGGTGTTTAACAGTGCGCACCGAGGGCACCTTTCTTTTAAGACCTGTTTACTGTTGCAAAGTTCAATATTTTCTTTTTCATCTGCACAGGGGGGCAGTTCAAGGCTGGAAGCAAGAGCAGCACAGGAGGAAACACTGCTGCTCCGGGGCAGGGAGCAGTGGCATTACCGCATTTCTGAATATTTAGCTGGAGATGAAGCTTCTGACCCGATTCGTGTTCCAGCTTGTGCAGCTCCCTGCACAACACACATGCCATCATCATGAACTTTAGTTCATCTGAGCATACACCGCCAGCTACAAACACGGCCGAGAAACGTTAAGGAACACGTGACGTGAAGAGCTTCACCAGGCCAGCGTGGTTAGGATGTCAACTCCCCGCAAACGCCATCTGCAGACGTAACACAAAACCCACCCGAACCCCCGCAGGCTTTTGTGTGCAAACAGACAAGCTGATTCTACAATCCACAAACACAAGGTCCTAGAGTAACCCAAACAAGCGGGAGTAAGGACCGAGTTGAGGCTAACACTGACCTTTTCCAGAGGCATCAGAAAGCTGCGGTCACTGAGGCAAAGTCGAACAGATCAAGGAACAAAACAGTCCAGAAACAGGCCTGCACAAACACGGACCAGTGGTGGCTACAAAGGCAACTGGATGGGAGAAGGGCAGCCTTTCGACAAATGGGGAACCAGCGGACATCCACACGCGAAAAGCATGCACCTGGATCCATGCCTCACACCATACACCGAGAGCAACTCCAAGCAGATCCCAGACCTAAACGTGAGCCCTAACACTCTGGAAGACAATGTGGGGGGGGGGAAGGGGAATCTTTGTGACCCTGAGTTAGGCAAAGATAGTCTAGACACAACACCAAAAACACAACCCATAAAAACAAATTGGTAAACTGGACTTTATCAAAACTAAACACTTCTGCTCTTTGGAAACCACACTCAGAATGAAAATAGAGGCCGCAGAATGGAGTCCTCGCAGGGCCCACACCCAAGGACAGGCCTGCATCCACAACACACACAGAATTCAAGAAAACACATAAGAAACAACACATTTGAAGAGACCGCTCACCAAAGATACCAGATGGCGAGTGAGCACACGTGAGGGTGCGCCACACCAGTCATCAGGGAGCGCACATCAGGTCCCCAGGGCGACACCTCAACACACAGACCCACACACACATCACCCGCAGCAGCTTTGTGTGTAACAAGGTGGGAACAAACCAGAAGTACACCAGCACATAAAAGGACAAGTGACTCTGGAATATCCATAAAACAGAAAAGTACAGATGACCAGGGATGAGCTACTGGTACCCAGCAGCATGGTCAACCTCCCTTCACCATGGAGCGATGGTTCGGAAACCCTCCTACCAAAGAGCCTGCAGGGGCTTCCCACAGCTTTTGGGATAAGGTGGCCCTCCCTCTGCAGCCTCACCTCGAAGACGCCAGCCACAGAGCCCCCGCCTACCATAGGGCCTTGTTCTAGAACATTCCTTCTGCTCTGCTGCCTCCAGAGCCAGCTCGAGGCCCACATCCTACGACTGTGGCTCCCGGACGGTGCCTCCCTCAGCACAAGCTCCCTGGGGGCAGGAATGACACCCTCAAACGTCTGCATGGAGAGGCAGACAAAGAGAACACAACCTCCAGCCGCACTCCACGGGCCAGCTGCAAACAAGCCCAACCATTGTAAGGACGAGGAGCCAAGAAAAATACAACCAGTGGCTAGTGTGCTATCTGGTGGACGTGCATGTGAAGAGCTGTTTTCCTGGGGCACCTGGGTGGCTCAGTGGGTTACGTTTCCGACTTCGGCTCAAGTCATGGTCTTGCGGTCCATGGGTTCGAGCCCCACGTCAGGCTCTGTGCTGACGGCTCAGAGCCTGGAGCCTGCTTCGGATTCTGTGTCCCCCTCTCTCTTTGCCCCTCCCCTGCTCATGCTCTCTCCCTCTCTCTCTCTCTCAAAAATAAATATTAAAAAAAAGGGAACTGTTTTCCCATGCTGTCAATGCTTTCAAATGCGAAAGATTAGAAAAAATATCTGAACTGTTTGATGAAAACAAAACACCAAACTCGGGATGACCGTGACAGACATGCCAATCGCCACGTCGTACGTCGTGCATCATGCACCGAAACCAACATACCGCTGCGGGTCCCCGGCGCTTCAATAAAAAAGAAACACAAAAAAGCCTCAGGGCAGCTGGATCCCCCGCCAGTTCAGGGTTCAAAGCGGATGGCGGCCTGAGACAGAGTCAGGACTCCACAACCCATCACGTTTCCCTCTCCTCACAGCGTCCTGGGACTTTCCAAGTCCTGATGAAACTTAGGACGTTAACAGTTTAAAGTAGCGTGTCCCCAGAACTCTTCAGACACTGTGTTTTAGACACACATACACACATGTACATGCACGTGCACGCGCGCGCGCGCGCACACACACACACACACACACACACACCCTGCAAAACCGTCTGCCACGGGCTGGGCCGGTGGAAGAGGCCAGGGGTGGGGGGTGGGGTGGATCAAACATTTCCATACAGGTCGAAATTTTGTAATGAATGTGTTTAAAGCACAATTTCTGAAAACAAAATTCTGTCCAAATCTTGACTAAATTGTCGTAATCACAGCTGTCTTATCTACTTTAGAAAGTGCCCAAGGGGCGCCTGGCTGGCTCAGTCCATCCAGCATGTGACTCTTGATCTCAGGGTTGTGAGTTCGAGCCCCGCAGTGGGTATAGAGATTACTTAAAAATAAAATCTAAAAACATTTTTTAAGTAAATATCAGTGGCCAAAAAATGTATCAAGTGATTCCCAAAAGCAACACAAAGGGCCAGGCAGCAAGGAGCTCAGCCTCACTAACGAAGACGGGCAAATTACTAGATGACTCTCTTCACCTACATCTATCACAGCCTGGGGTGGATGCAGGGCTTAAATTCTGGGCAAGGGTCTCTTCTCACAGCTCCAGTGCTGGAAGGCGCGTCCCTCGCCCGGGAGGCACAAGTGCAGCCAGCGGGCCACGTCCGCACCGAGAACCGCACATCTTCCAGAGGAATGTGCTCCGACTGTGTGCCGGGAGAGACGCATGTCCTTGATGTGTGACGTAAAAATACACCTGCGGAGCAACACAGGGGGCCGACCCGGGTGACAGTGCCGCGGGCGTGCTCAGCGCTGTGCTGAGAGCCGAAAACCACGGTCTGCACACGGCTCAGGGTGTCTGCACGGTGCCCCACCATCCACGGCCCTTTACGTCAGTGTTACAGTCCCCGCGTCACTTAAATCCACAGCGAGAAAAACAGGGCCGGCGAGTGCTGGGTGATGGGCTGTGAGGAGGGCTGCCTGCCGCCACCTCTGCCCCCCCCCCTCCTCAAGGTCCACCACCACTTCACCCCGGGACCCACGCACCGTCCCCATCCCTGTGGCCCCATTGCAACCCTGGGAGCCGAGGCGCTCTCTCCCATGGACGTCTGCCCAGCCCGGTCCCGGACGCTCCATGCTGCACGTGTCCGGGGGCGGCCGGGGCCTCGCACTCAACAGACACTTACTAAACACCAACGCGCCAGAGGGTCCAGGCGGCCCCGCCCTGCGGCTCCAGCACTGTCTACGTGTCACTGCTCTTCTGGAAGGTGGAGAGAAGACACCGTCCCCAGAAAAGACACGGCCGGCTCTCCGACAACAGGGCAGGACGGAGGACACAGCCTCCCTAACCGAGGGCCAGGCTGCCCTCCGACATCATGGCCCCAGGCCTCCCCACTCTCAAGGGGCCGGCGGCCCGACCTGCCTGGCTGGTGGACAAGCACCTGCCCAGCGCACTTCACCCAGTGTCCCTGCCCCTGCCTGGGAGGGCACGGCGCGTGGGAGAGGAGTCGTGGGCTCTGCGCCCTGGCCCTTCCTCTGCTCGGCCAGCGCCACCTTCTCATGTTCTCACTTCTCTAAAACCCCTGAAATCCAGGGGCGTCGGCGACTTGCCTGCACTCCTGCTCCGGGCAGCCTCCCCGTGTGGGCAGCGAGCACCCCCACTGGCCCAGGTCAACCCCTCAACCTCCCTGAACGCTCAGGATCGAGACGGAGCGCAGTTACCTCTTACTCTTCAGGCTGAAATCCTAAACGCCCTGCATCACCCGAGAGCCTCTGCACACACACGTTACCACGCTCTTCCAGGTGTGGTTCATGCACTCCTCTGGTGCTCCCTCAGCCTTGACCGGGGGAGGCTCTGCGCCCCACCTGTGCCCCCAGCGCACCCACAGCAGCAGAACAGGCCAGGGCCCCTCGTGCCCTCGCCCCCAATCCACCCTGCCTTTCCTTCATTTCCCCTACCCCCTTTCTCTGGACTTTGTCTTCTCCTGTGAGGGATACTGCTGCTATTCACCCTAAGTGCTTCCTAGTGTAAACCGTGCGTAGACAAGAGTAAACGCGCACATGCTCCCGGCAAAACCTCAGGAACGCAGTCCCAAAGCAGACGTGCAGAGCAGCCCCAGGCAGGTGCCGAAGCAGCCGCCTCGGCACCGCCTCTCTCACAAAGCTGTGCTGATGTCCAGGGTCCCAAGAGCAGCTCTGGAAATAGGACAGGTGGCTCTGCACGAACACCGAGGCGGAGAATGCGCAGGATGCTCTGGAAGAACATTCTGGGTCTCTGTCAGGATCGGTAAGCAGAGAGAAAGGCACTTTCCCTTGCAGGGTCATCCCCATGGCCTTCTACTCGGCAAGGTCTACGTCCTCGCACAGTCAGTATCATCTACTGTACCCTCAAATCCGCACACTCGGCCACCCTGAGGTGAGCGTCTGTGCCCTCGCACGTGTCCAGCTGGCTGGTGAGCCACAGAGGCCGCAGGAGAGGGACTGACCTCAAAGCGTCAAAGGCGCCGTGCCAGTCAGAGCCGCCCGTGCCGCGGGACCGGACTCGGGGGCAGCCAGACTGGAGGCCCGTCCAGCGCCTGGGGCCGTAGCAGCTACACTGAACACTGGACGCCCTGCCTCTTGTGGAAGTTTTCGTGCAAACGCTGCACAAGTTCAAGGAAACGGAGGTCAGGTGGCAGAGGCTGTGACTTTACGTGATTTACAGCAGAACGTCAGCCCCGGGCAACCCCGCTTCTCAGAACACTGGAGTCAAGGAAGCAAAGCAGGGGCCCGAGCCCATCCCTTCCCGCAGTCAGCCAGCAACTCACCCACGGAGGACCTACTACGTGCCAGCATGCAACACGCACCAACGAAAACCAGGGGCACAAGGCGGCACCCGCTCCTGGGGCCTCCCGCGTGGTGGGGGGAGGGCACGAGCCGAGCAGCGGACCCGCGCGCGTCCACCCAGGCCGTGGAGGGGGGCCACGCAGCACCGCAGGAGCCCGGAGCCAGGGGGCCTCCGCACCTCATCTGAGGGGCCTAACGGGCTTCACGGAGGAAGCGACACGGTAAAGACGCAGGAAGGAGTGGGGCCTCGCTGCCGGGAGGGTGAGGGAGAACACACCTTGTCCCAGAGACGCAGGCGAGGACACCGCGAGGGTCAGCTGGGAAGGGCACAGAGAGGGGACCCAGGAGGCTGAGGTCCAAGCACAGGAGAGCGAGGCCCCAAGGGCCCAGGCAGGAGGGGCCGGCACTCGGGAAGGAGAAGCCGGGGGCTCCTAGCTGGTGGCTTCGGAACTCTCCGGAAGTGTGGGTGTGGGGGTGTGGCTGGAAAAGCCGGAGAACGAGGAAGGAGAGCGCAGGTGGGAGGAAGAAGGTGCTGACAAGAGACACTGTGCAGTTTTCAGTAACATGAAGGCAATTCCCACAGTTGGCAGAAAAAGCATCTGATAAACTCAACATCCACTCATGACTACAGAATAAATATCCCCGCCAAAAAAAGCAAACAACTTCGGAGAATTAGCAGTGGGAAGGAGCTTCCTTAACTTGATGACGGGAATCTACAAACTATCATCTCCAATGGCAGATCTTTAGAAGCATTTCCTTTGAAATCAGGAATAATTCAAAGAGGCCAGCCATCACCTCTTTTACCCAGCACCGTACCCAAGGTCCCAGCAAGCCGACAGCCCAGAGGACAGGTCAGGGAGTGGGAGCATAAGGCTCTGATGAAATGAAATTGTCGTTAATTGTACAGAACTGGATTCTTCACATATAACACCCAAAAAAACCAGCACCCACAGGGGTGCCTGTGTGGCTCAGTCGGTTGAGCATCTGACTTCGGCTCAGGTCATGATCTCATGGTTCTCATGGGTTCAAGCCCCACATCACGCTCCACACTGACAGAGCAGAGCCTGCTTGGGATTCTCTCTCTTCCCCTCTCTCTCTCTCTCTGATCCTTCCACACACTCTCACTCTCTATCTCAAAATAAATAAAATTTTTTTAATGGCACACACATTTTTTAATGAAAGCATTTGATAAGATTGGTAGACACAAGGTCAATATCCAAATCTCAACTACAATCCAATGTACCATCACCAAAAACTAGAAAATGCAATTCTTAAAAACTACTATTTAGAGAATCCTAGAAAGAATCTAACAAGACCTACATGGAAAAAAATACATACACTTGAATGAAGGATCTTACAGAAGATCTAAATAGAGTGATAAACCAAATTCGTGAATACATAGGCACTATACCGTAGATGTCAATCCTCCCCGAACTGACCCACGGACCAATACAATCCCAATCAAAGCAACTCTGGGGACTTTCACAAGCTTTAAAGATTTGGCTGAAAAATGTATAAGCAAGATCAAAATACCAAAAAACAGACAATTCTCTGGAAGAAGCGAGTGAGGTACTGCCCCAGTGTCAGCACAGAGCTACACTATGGACACGATGCTACCGAGGAAAAGGCAGATAAACCAAGTGAGAGCCACCGAGAGCCCAGAAACTGACCCCTATGTAATACAAACTTGAAATACTGCAGAGGGACGTGCAGACCAGTGGGGTAAGGAAGGCCCATTCAAAGAAACAGTGCTGGGACAACTGTCTGCTGGAGAAAGAGGAGAGAGTGACCCCGAGCTCTACCGCACCACACACACACACACACACACACACACACACACACACACACACACACAGCTGATCCTGTGGGACGGAAGCCAATGTCAAGATGTCAGAAGAAAATACAGGAGAATATCCCTGGGACCTTGGGGTTAGGAAGAAGGTATTAAACATGACTCAAAGGTGTTTACCACGAAGGCAAGACAGACAAATGCTGCTACAGGAAAACCAAGAAACCCACTCGTCGCCACGAAGAAAAGTGCAAAGGCTGGCCGTCAGCTGAGGAGCACACCGGCCACATACGTGACCTCCAAGGAATCGTAACCGGGATAGAGGTTAACTCTTACCAATTAGAGAGAGACGATTCAGAGCACGGCTAGAATGCAGCAAATCCACGGCATGGAACAGTCGTCCACGATGAAAGGGGTGCGTGCGACACCCCGCTAAGCCTCAGGAGCGTCCCACTAAGTGCAGGAGGCCAGACACACAAGACCACCACTGTGCAAGCTCACGTTTACGGAACTCCGGACGAGGCAAATCATAGTGACAGGGTGCCAGGGCCAGTGAGGGGCCGCCGGGGGTAACCGCCAACAGGCCTGGGGAGGAGTCCACACCTTGACTGTGGTGGCAGTCACACGTAACGTATGTGTTTGTTAAAACTCACAAAGTCAGACACTCAACGGGGTTGACGTCACGATATGCAGACTAAGTCTCAAGAAAGGACCGTGAAGCCAGATGGGTGGGGCGCCACCACACACCCACCGGCAGTTAGAACCAAGAGGCCGACCCTGCCACGTGCCGGCACAGGCGTGCGGGGACAGGAACTCTCCTGTTGGATGAACAGCACATTCCCACAACCACTTAGGAAAAGTCTGGCCTGAGCCTGAGGAGCCTGAACACAGGTTTCCCCTGTGACTCAGCAATTCCGCTCCCGGCATTTACCCTGGAGAAAAGAACACGCACGCGTACGTCCACACCGAGCCCTGTCCACGAACGCTCAGAGACGCTTCATTCATTACTGCCCAAACCAGGAAACCGAACCGCCGGCGCCCGGTGGACTGACGGATACGGTGTGTGCGCGACCAGGGCGAACCCAGAACACCCCGCGTGAAGCAGCCAGACACGATCGCGATGTGCAAGTACGTTTCCGTGAATTGTGACACGGCAAACAAAACTACAGAGACGCGAAGCGGGGCGCGTGCCTGTCAACGAGAGGGCAGGAGAGGCCCTTGGGGGTGAATGGAGCATGTGCGTCCGGAGTGTGAGGGGGCCGGACAGATGCACGCACTTCTCAAAGCGGGTGCACTGTGCTGCATGTGTCTTATGGGCGTCTAACCCCCAAGAAAAGCCTTACGCGTGCTGAGCTCTATTTAAAGGCGAGCCTCCTCACACCCGGCTGGCGCGTGGCCAGGAGGCTGAGTCACCCGCTGGCGACAGCACAGCAGCCCGGGGGGAGCTGCCTCTCACCTCGGCCGGCGGGACTGCCTGGCAGGCCCCCACCTGCAGCCCGGAGCTCCCCGGCTCGGCCGGCGTGGGCTGCTGGGCCTCGTCGCTGTGGCAGGAGGCACTCAGGTGTCCTTCTGGACCATTCCTTCCAGAGGTATTCTGAAGGTTTTAGTGCCTGCACCGTGCAGGAAGGTGTCGCTAGGAAAAGTAATTTTTCTCTGAGTGGGCCAGATATAAAAGTCCGTTTCTCAGTTAACACAGAATGCCAGCACAAGATGATCTCCAGGGTAACATCATCAAGGAAAACAGGGTGCAACTCCGCACACGTGCACTTCAGGTGTGAACACGAACATGCTTATTCTTACAAAAAGAAATACTGGGGCGCCCAGGCGGCTCAGTCAGTTAAGTGTCTGACTTTGGCTCAGGTCATCATCTCGCAGTTTGTGGATTCCAGCCTCACACGGGACTCTGTGCTGACCGCTCGGAGCCTGGAGCCTGCTTCGGATTCTGTGTCTCCCTCTCTCTCTCTGTCCCTCCCCTGCTCATGCTCTGTGTCTCTCTGTCTCTCAAAAAATAAACAAACATTAAAAAACAAAATAAAAATAAAAAGCTGTAAAATAAATAAAAATAAATCAGTTCTCATCCAATTCCCTTTCTTCAGTCCCTTCCCCATAAAAAAGCCTGTTGAAAGAGGAAGAAAGAAAGAAAGAAAGAAAGAAAGAAAGAAAGAAAGAAAGAAAGGAAGGAAGGAACTGAATGAATGGCCCAGAAACCAATGAAAATAAAAACTTTAAACTGTCTCTGGGGACAGGCAAGAGAGAGGGGACAGAGGAAAGGCTTCTGCAGACCCAGCTCTCCTGCCGCGGGCAGAGAACTAAAGCGTGTATCATCAAACTGGTAACAAAACACACAGAAAAAGGAATTATTTCAATACCTTAAACTCCACTTTTACTGTTTAATTGTGAAACTCTAAGTATACGGTACGATACGCCAAGTGAGTAAATAGGATTGCATTATCAGACCCATGATTTTCCGAGCCAGGGAAGAGCTACAAACACAATTTCAAAGAATTTAAGGGACCCCTGCTGGGCTAGCAACCTGAATCGGAAGTACCCTGCGGTTGGCTCCCTGACCCCAGATGCGGGGCCCTGCCCAAGCCACGTGCTGACACTTCTCCGGCTGAAGGAAGGGGGCGCTCACTGCCAACGGGGACAGAGCGACAGCGCGGGGCCATCCCCCAACGCCTCCTCCCACGTCCACAAACCCCGCACGCTGACAGCCACGCCGCCGGCACACAGAAGTTAACTCCAGGTTCAGGCAGAGGCCGGGAGGAAAAGGATGCTCGGGGCACGTGGAGGAAGACACAAGAGAGCACCTGGGGACAGGCAGGCGGGGACCATGCCCAGCCACACAGGCACAGAGACCGCAGAGCAGCGCGGACGACACGTAAGCCCACCGTGCAAGCGACCCAGCATGCTCGCGCCCGCCACCTGCCACAGCCACACCCCTGGGACCCCACTCCCCACTGGCTGCTCCCAGAATGCAGGCTCAGCCCGCTGTCTGGAAAGTTCCGCAGGCGCTCTAGGGGCCCCCTGTCCTGTCCCTCCTCGCAGTGGCCTCCCTGAGCACCCGTCTGAACAGCACCTCCTACCCCGCCTCACTTGTGCAGCAGACCCCGATGTGCGCGTGCTGGAACTTCGTGTGGCGCACGCGGCCCATCACCCCTTCCGGAAGGACCCCCATCACATGTAACGTGCCGGCACAGAGCTGGCACTCGGTAAGGACATGGCCATTAAAACCACGGAGTCTGTAACTCCCCACAGTAGTGGAGGACCAGGGAACTTTTAGAAAGGAAACGGTGCGTCAGGGACAGCCACAATGATCGCCTGGGGACAAGAATATGGATCACCCTTCACGTCTTTCCCGTATTTTTTTGTCCTTATCAAATCTTGCAGGATGAGCATACATCACGGCAGTTACCTCCTCATCCACGCTGGGCTCCCGCCGCTTCCGCGTGGGAAGCAGAGGACCCTCCCCTTGACTTGAGGTCAGAAGGTCAGGTGCGGCCTGGCTCTGCGTCACGTGCCGCGTCCTTCACGTGACGTCCATCCCCTGGCGCGGGCATCTCGTCCCGTCACCTGGGCACGAGGAGGGTGAGCCCGGGACAAGAAGGTGCCCCGGAGAGAGACCACAGTCACACGACGTGTGTCACAGCACATTGTCACAACCATTCTGTTTCACCGTTATTGTTAATCTCCCGCTGCGCCCGGTTAGGGTTTATAAACCGCGCTCGACCGAGGGCGGAGTGTGTGTCGAGGAAAACACTTGGTGCGTGTAGGGCTTGGTGCCCCCACGCTTTCGGGCTTCCTTGGGGGTCTTGAAGCGGATCCCCCTGCAAATAAGGGCGGGGGGGGGGGGGCGGCTGCTGTATTTACATGGAAATACGTTCTGCATTTACATCTGTTTAAAAACCAGATGTTGTTTGCAACTACGGACAAGGGGAGCTGCACCTTCTAGCGGCCACTACGGAAACGGCCAGGCCTGGAGGGAAGCCCCAGATGCATCCGTGGGGTTCAGTGCACAGCCAGCCCCTGCCGGACACTCAACTTTCTCTAACGAAGACCACGCGACGCTTCCGTTTGAACAAAGCCAAGATGGACCCGACTCGGGTGGTGCCCACGGCCCCCAGCACGTAACTGCTCACAAAGGTGCCCGGGGGGGCAGCGGCCCTTCTCCAGGCACAGCCAGCAAACCTCTCCTCACCGCATGCAGACGCTTCCAAGCGCTCTGTTTTAGCCATAAGAAAAGTGCGTACGCATATCAGACCCGATCGACCATTAACGAAGCCATTTCAAACAAGCCCCTGAACACCAGAGCCAGCTTCTTGGCCTCAGGAGACCGCAGACGCCGGCACTTTATACAAACGACAACTACCCTCCCTTCCGGAACATGATGCAGCACCGAGGCAGACAGAGAAAGAGGCACCATAACCTTTCAGGTGCAGCTTTACTGAAATCTAGTCTACAGAGAATAAAGTCCACCTGTTTTAAGTGCACAATCTGGGAGCTCGAGCAAATAAACACACTTGAGTAGTCACTCCTGCAGTCGAGACCTGAAACATTTCCATCAAGTTACAAAGCGCCCCGGCACCACGTGGCAGGCTCCCCAGAGCAGGCCACCGCTGTGGGCACCACGCGGCTTCTCCTGGGGTCTCAGAGACCTGGGATCGTGCAACGGCCGGTCCCCGGGGCCTGGTTTCTTGCACCCGGCAGAGTGCTGTGAGCCCCTCCACAAGGCTGCAGGTGTCAGCACCCTTTCCTCCACGTCACCAAGTACCGACTGCGGACGGGCCACACGCCGTGCACCTCACGGACATTTAGGTTATTTCCAAGTTGGGCTCTGGTGAGTAGGGCTGCTGCACACGCTGCCAGGGAGTCCCTCGCGGACGTTCACCTCACTCCTCCTGGACAGGCTGCTGGACACAGCAAGGACCCAGTGCTGTTCGAGCACCTGCCACATGCTGTTTCCTCCTACTGGGCACTCACCCCCGGCAACCTGCGGGCTCCATGACCCCCACACCCACCAGCTGGGGTGCAGCCTGTTAGTGGGCGTGGAAGCGATGGGGTACCCACTGGACTCTAACGTGTCCTTCTCTGATAACCAATGACGTGAACATCTTCTCATATGCTTGAGGGCCATTTTTATACCTTCTATTGTGTCTGTTCAGACCTTCTGCCCATCCTTTTTTTTTAATTTTAAATATTTTTATTTATTTTTGAGAGAGAGACAGAGCACGAGTGGGGGAGGGACAGAGAGAGAGGGAGACACAGAATCTAAAGCAGGCTCCAGGCTCTGAGCTGTCAGCACGGAGCCCGATGGCAGGGCTTGAACCCACGAACCGTGAGATCGTGACCTGAGCTGAAGTCGGACACTTAACTGACTGAGCCACTCAGGCGCCCCTCTTCTGCCCATTCTTTTTTTTTTTTTTTTAATTTTAACGTTTATTTATGTTTGAGACAGAGAGTGACAGAGCATGAACAGGGGAGGGGCTCTTCTGCCCATTCTTAACGGTCTTCTGACCACTGCTCTGACCTGCCTCCCTGTGCTCTACATAAGTTCTCCGTCAGATGCACCACCCCACTCCGAAGCCTGCCTTCCAGTTTATCAACGACGACTATCACCTAGCAAAAGTTTCCTTCTGATTCTGAAGTCTGGTGTATCGATCTTTTCCACTGTGGTTCGGGCTACCTGTGTCCTACGAAATCTCGTACTAACTTAACCCGCGGTCATAAAGATCACCACCTGAGATTTCAGTGTCACGGCCAGAGGGCCACACTGCCACTTCTGGGAACTCTGCGGCCAGCGTCTGCACCCGACAGAGGACGATCCCAGAATGCATGATCCACTTCTGCTGACATCCTTTCTCTCCAGAGCGGCACACCAGGTGTGATGGAGCGCGCACGGAAGCTGGGCGCTATTTGCTCCCACCTGACGGTCTGTCTGTGAGACTGCTCGGCAGAGACCCACTGTGCTTCGCCTTACCTCCCCCCCGCCCGAAACGGGCGCCCTACAAGCGCAAGGGGGCGGGTGGATGCTGGAAGCAAGCACAGCGAGGACCAACCAAAGCAGAGCAGGGCCATGTCTTGGCCGGACTCGGTCTGAAGCCACACCCACAGAGCGCCGGGGCCAGTCTCGTTCTAAGGGAACTGACTCACAAGTGTGGGGGGTAAAATCTTAAATCCTGTGCTGAAAACGGAGCGCGCCAGCCGCCCCCAGAGTGCTTCACTCTGCTTTAGAACAAGTCCGGCTTCGCCGTGAGAAAAGCGACCCCTGGTTCCCACGGTACAAACGCAGTACCCTACAACCTACAAACCCACGCTGCCCCGTTTCAATCACGGAGAAGACGACACAGCCGAGGGAGCCTGAGATCTCCTGTGTCAATGCCGGCTCCCAGACCTCTCCCTGCCAGGACACTCAGAGGGGCTGCCTGGCCAGCAAGCATCAGCCAGGACGCTGTTCCCTCGGGATCCCCCACGGCCAGGGTGGCCCCCAAACCTTTTTCCCTCCTACATGCGCCCTTCTGCCAAGGCTGCTCTCCCGTCCACCCCGACCACCCCGACGTGCACTCATCACCACGCCCACTCTGTTCCACCACCAAGGTGCCCCCTCACTGCGGCGGGCTGCTTTCCAACACAAGTACCAAAAGTCACCCCTGAAAGTCCCCTAAAGCCCCGGGAGGTCTTGGGCTGAGCGGGTTCCCTCCTGCAGTGACATGGCCAACTCCTCCCAGGTACTGGAGCACACGGGGGCCTGTTCACCTGAACCCCAGACCAAAGAGGGGGCTTGCCTTTGAGGAGTCTGATGTACCGAAAATGCTTCTGTAGAAACACTGAATCGTGCGTGGGGGCTGAGCAGAGTGACATCTGTTGCCGTACCAAGACTCCCTGGGGCACACCTCCTTGTCCCCCTGAGGGGCACTGCTAACCATCCGTGTTATGGCTCCGAGAGCTGGCACTCAAGGGTTGAGGGGACCTGCACAGCCAGTCAGCAGTGGAGCCTGGCTGCGCAGAGTCCCACTACTGGTTGTCGCTGCGTGGGCCCGTCTGACCCTGGCTCAGGAGGACAGCAACATCCAGAACCACCTGCAGAGTCGAAGGGGACTTCCCCCCGCCCAGGGTTCCCAGGGCTCGTCCCCCTCCCGCACTCCCCTTCCCCAGGCAGCCAGCTCTTCGGCCCCGCACACACTCATCGCGCCGGCTCCCGCTACGGCAGTTCTGACCTCCACCTCTGCACCTGTGCCACCCACCAGGCCAGACACAGCTGCTGCTCCTCTGGACACAGCAGGGCTAACGCACGCCCCCACCGGGCCACCATCATGACCGGTCCCCAGGCCAGGGAGGGGCGAGCGGGCTCAGGATCAGGGAGGCCCCGGGCAGCGTGCCTCACCAACCCGAGCCTCAGCCACCCATCTGCAAGGGGGCAGTGGGGGTGCAGGAGACGTGCACAGCGCCTGACTTCCACGTCCTGCCCCCGGTGGGCAGAGAACTCATGGGCGCCCTTCTGGGTCGATCCTATCCTCCTCCTGTGCCCTGTCCCCTTGTCTGTCACCTGCCCTCACAAAGCTAATGTCTCTTACTGCCCCCATTCCCACCTGGCTAGACCAAGACGCATTTCCTGAGACCGGGATATGGCAGGAACCTCCTAAGGTCTCCCTGCCTGACTCCCCCTTTGACCTCCCAGGGAAGATGCTCACTGACAACTCTTCCCAAAATACCTCCATTCGTGAGAAAAACTCTTAGTAAACTAGGAATAAAGGCAACTCCCCCCACCCGATAAAGACTGTCCGCAAAAAACCTACAGCTAACATCCTACTTCACGATGAGAGACTCAAAGCTTCCCTAAAAAGGGGAACGAGGCAAGGAGGTCTCTCTTCTCACTGCTGCACGTCAACACGGCACCAGGCATCCCAGCTGGTACAACACAGAAGATGAGATAAAAGGTACACAGATTGGGAAGGAAAAAAATAAAAAACTGTCTTTGTTCACAGGATCATCTACGTAGAACCCCACCCCCACCACCACCACCAAATGACAGAAGGGGCGCCTGGATGGCGGCTCACTTGGTTGAGCACCTGACTTCGGCTCAGGTCACCATCTTCTGGTTTGGGAGTTTGAGCCCACATTGGGCATGCTGCTGTCAGCGCGGAGCCTGCTTCGGATCCTCTGCCCCCCCCCACCCCCGCACCTCCCCACTTGCACATGCTTGCTCTCTCCCGCACTCTCTCTCAAAAACTAAGTAAGCTTTTTCTTTTTAATGACAAAATAAACTCCTGGAACTAAAAATGATTACAATAAAGTTGCCAGATATAAAGTTAACTTACAAAAGCCAATCACTTTCTCATAAACCAACAATGAGTAGAATTAAAACACGTTATCATTTACGTTAGCACCCAAAAAACATGAAATACTTAGCTATAAATCTAACGAAATACAAGACCAAATAAAGCCAACTAAAAACTCTGATGAATTAAATCAAAGAACCAGATAAATGGAGGGACAGTCCATGTTCACAGACAGGAAGACTCGATATCGTCGGGATGTCAGTTCTTGCCAGCTTGGTCGGTAGCTTCACTGCAATCCCACTCAAATCTCAGGAAGTCACTTTATGGATATTGACAACGGACGGGAGGCCACGGACCCAGAGGAGCCAACGCAAGAGCTGGCGGGGGACTGCCCGACGTCAAGCCCACCGCGAAGCCACAGCAATCGCGCTGCCGTGTCCCGGCGGAAGAAGGCACAGACCGTGGGACAGAACAGAGTCCAGAAACAGGCCCCAGAAACCCAGTCGACGGACGTCTGACAAAGGAGCGGAGGCGACACGACGGAGCAGAGACCGTCTCTTCAACAACCGGGGCCGAACCCACCGGCCGTCCGCCTGCAGAAAAACGCATCCAGACACGGACCTTACCCCCTTCACGAAAATTCACTCAAAGTGGGTCACAGACTTAAAGTAAAATGCGAACCCTGATCTCCTCGATGACAACCCGGGAGAAAGTCTCGGTGACCCTGGGGATGGCGATGAGCTTTCAGACACAACACCCAGACAGGATCCGAGAAGGAAAGCTGGCAAGCTGGACTGGGGTAGAATTAAAGACGTCTGCTCTCGGAAAGACTGTCAGGAGCCACAGACTTGGAGAAAATAGGTACAAACGACATTTGATAAAAGACAGTCATCCTAAACATACAAAGAGCTCTTAAAACTCAACAGTAAGAAAACAACCCAGTTAGAAACGGGCCGGAGACCCGAGCAGGCCCCTCACCGGAGAAGACGCACAGATGCAGACGGGCGCGGGGGCAGACGCTCCGCGTCACAGGCCGTCAGGGAGACGCAAATCACAACAGCGAGGCACCACGCACGCCTGTCACCAGGGCCCAAACCCACGACCCTGACGACCCCAGACGCTGGCGAGGGCGCAGAGCAGCAGGAGCGCTCGGCCGTTGCCGGCGGGAACGCAGGACGGCGCGGCCGCTTTGGAGGCGAGTCTGGTGTTTTGCTACAAAACGAATCATAGTCTCACCGGACGAGCCGGCAATCGTGTTCCTTGCGATTTATCTACACGAGTCAAAAACTCGTGTCCACACAAAAACCTGCCCACGGATTTTTACAGCGGCTGTGCTCGCGGCTGCCAAAGCTTGGGAGCGACCACGGCGTCCCTCAAAGGTGACAGATAAATAAACTGTGGTAGATCCAGAATATGGACTGTCAGTCAGTGATAGGAAGAAACGAGCTCTCAAACCATGAAAAGATGGAGAATCATCAATGCACATCACTAAGTGAGAGAAACCAATCTGAAAGGCTCCGCACTGTGTGACACCAACTGTAGGGCCTTCTGGAAAAGGCACAACTACAGACATTAAAAAGATGAGGTCGGGAGGTGGGGAGGGGTGAACAGGTGGAGCACAAAAGATTTTAAGGGTAGTGAAAATACTGTTTGACACCATAAAGGCGGATACGTGTCTTTCTCCGTGTGTCCAAACCTCTGAGATGAAGCTCATGTAAGCTCCCTAAGGGATGGCGTGTCAGTGCGGCTCATGCCCTGTGACAAAGGTACCCTCCGGTGGGAGACGGCCACAGTGGGGAGGCTGTGCTGGGGGGGAGGAGGGGACATATGAGAAATCTCTGTACTTTCCTCCTAATTTTGCTGTGAACTTCAAACTGCGCTTAAAAAAAAAAAAAAAAATTAAGCTCTTTACCAACAACAAAACAAAACCCAAAAGACACGTCATCTGCTTTTGTTGGTACCTGGAGACTCAAGCGCGGTACCCCAAACCCCTGTCCAAGTGGCCTGTGGACAGCTGGCTGACCAGCAGAGCTCTCCCATCTGCCACACCTCTTCCCCCGCCAAGAGCCCACTAAGCCGAGAGTCAAGGAATGGACGTGGCCCCACACCCCCGACAGGAGGAGCCAACAGAAGGACGAGATGCCCGCAGAGGCAGAAAGAGAGAAGCAGACTCTGAGAGAACGGGAGGGGTCTTTCTGGCACCCCCCAGGGCTCAGGCAGGATGTCCACGCGCTAGGCAGAAGAATTTTTGGCCACGAGGTCCTTTCCTCAGAAACAGAGGACATCCCTGCGTCAAGGGTCCCCTGTCCAGTCCCGCCTGACCGCTACGAGGGGAGCCAGGGCACCACGATGGCTCTCCATCCGTACAGCGCTCACATGAGCCAGAACTGGCAGACCCTTCATAACAGGCTCCAACAAGACAGAGACCTGCACACTGCTGTGTGACCGGCACCATCCTGGGCACCAGGCATCCGTGGGGCTCCTCCCTCAGGAAGCAGCCTGGGGAAGAGCTGAAAGTGCCAAGATGGGGGGGGGGGGCATGCAAACAAGCCCCCCAGACACAAGAAAACTGACAAACTCAAAGGAATTTCAGAAAGAGAACAGCAGGACATTACTTAGAAGGGAGGAAACCCCCCCAGAGGGGACCTGGAACATCAGGTGAGGAAAGGACCTCTGGCACAGACCGGACCAGGTGCCTCCTTTCCAGCCGGTGCAGGTGTCTCGGGCATGGGGACACGTGCTCGCCACACACGGACAGCGCTCGGGCACACGTCGGCACCCGGAAGGCAGGCCGCGGGAGGCTTGGGGGCGCCGCGAGAGGCCTCCCCAGCCTGCCGGCTGCACCGTCTGGCCCCAGGGCCATGCTGCCAGAACAAGCCATTTACACGCCGTCCCGGCTCCGTGATCCCACATCCGCCCTTCACTCTCCAACCAGCCCTGCTGATCAGGCAAGTATACACCTGACCCTCCAGCCCTGCAGGCGACCCACCCTCCCGCCGGGGTGCCCCTCCTCCAAGAGAACCCCACTTCTGGTTTGATACGGGACGCCGATTTCTCAGGAGCACGCAGTGCTGTGTGGCGGTCAGGCCACAGGGCACACCGCCCAGCACAAAGCCCGGGGACAGCCTCCCGTGCGCCCCCGGCCCTCCAGAGGAAGGAGGCAGGAAGGCCACCTCTGGCGTGTCCCCTCCCTGCCACCCAGCGGCCCCCACCTGTACCTGCTGCCCCCACCAGGGCAAGCTCTCCCTCTCACCCCCCAGTGGAGGTGGGGCTGGGCCACTTCAGCCCCTCACCCTCCCTCATCCAAGAGGCTGGCTCAGCGTCCCTCCTCCCCAGCTCCTGTCCTCTCATTCGGCCACCCCCCCGGATGCCTGACCGGACACCTGGCATCCCCCAGCGGCTGGCACCAGCCCCCTTCTCTGCAGCCTGCTGGCTGCCCCCTGGGCCCTGCCCCCCACTTTCTCTCTCTGTGGCAACCACTGACCCGTGCGCAGGTACATACAGGGCAGCCACGAGCCCCGGGCGGCCAGCAGGCACCTAAGCGAGCCAACGTGCAGGCACAGCACCCAGAGGAAGCGGGACGCCAGCGGCTCTGGACACCGTGCCTGGGGGCAGCATGTCGACCTGGCAACACCTGGGAGGCGGGCTGAACCCGATGCGTTAACACGGACTTCACCTGGTTGCGCTTTCACATCCCTTGTCCTTTTGAAGGCGCTACCAGAAACTTCACACTCTGTGTGTGGCCCGCATCACACTCCTCCTGGAGACCACGGCTCCCAATCTCCCGTCTTCGGGAAACAAGTCCAGAAACAACAAAAGGAACTGTCCCTACACTCCAAGCACATGGTTCTGTTCCTTCCCCCTCCGAAACCAGCATCCCCAAAGGCTGTCCCCTCCCCACCTTCCCCCCGAGGCCCGGCCTGTCCCGGCCTCCAGGGGCAGATCCAAAAGCAGGTCTGCCCCCTAACCTCCTAAGCTGGCCACCGACCACCCTGACACGCCCCTGACCCCATGACCTGGCACCCTGCGCCCCACCCCCCCCGCGGGCCCCCCATGGGCCCCCTGCTTGGGCCTGCTCCCCTCTGCTGGTTCCTCCTCTGTTCCACCTCTAGGTGTCAGATGTCCCCCAACAGGTCTCTGGCCTGTCTTCTCTTCTCTGGGCTGTACTGTCCCTCCTCCAAACCGGTGAGCACACCACCCTCGTGGTTTAAGATGACATCAGTCTTTTTTTTTTTTTCAAAGTGAACTCTACACCCAATGTGGGGCTTGAACTCACGACCCCGAGATCAAGAGTCTCACCAGCTGAGCCAGACATGTCTCCTGAAATATCATCAGGGCCCCCGCCCCCGATCCCCAGCCCGGAACCCACCTCTGAATTTCAGACGCAAATCTCAGGTCTCCCTGACCCCCTCCCGGACCTCCGGTGCGCAACCCCCGCGTACACATGTAAAACCAAGAACGTGAGTCTCCGTAAAGAGACCTGGCCTGTTCTCAAGATCTCTCCTGTGTGCGGCTCTGTCGACGAGAGTCTGCCAGTGCCCCCTGGGCTGGCCACCCCTCCCCAGGCAGGAGACCCAGGCGCAGTGTGAGGGCCCTTCTCACAAACAACACAAGAGGGGATGAAGGAGTCCTGCTTGTCTCCACGTGACAAAATACCACACAGCACAGGACGGAAGCATCACTTACGGCCAAGGTCCCAAAGGACGCCTCACAGCACGGTACCCTTTCCACACGCTTGAAGCTGAAAAACCCCACACACTTAACGATGCTCAGGGAGGCCACGGGCAGTTAGGAAAAGAGAAGCAAAGGCGTGGAGGCCGTGGGGTCAGGATGACGGCGGCCACAGGCTGGGGGCGGCGGGGGTTGGACGGTCCCGTGGGATGCTGGCAGGCTCCCAGCTGTTCTGTGGGGTGGAGTTTGCAGGTGCTCGTCACATACAGCAGGTCACGCGGGGACCGGAGACTGTGACTAACTCAACTCTGCGCGTCTAAGATCCAAAACATCCTGTCCCGCACTAGTCTTCTGTCTCAGTTAATGGCTTTTCAAAGTCGTGGCCCGTCCACCAAGCGGACAGACCACAAACGCCTCCAGAAGACTCCCTGACTCACGCCACAGGCATCCCCGCCACACGAGCGCCGCGCTGATGCCGAGCTTCAAAAATGAACGCGGCACAAGCCACGCTCTCCGACCTCAGGTGCTCCCGCTTCGCCGGCAGGTACAGCCTCACCTGGACCGACTAACGGCCACCCGCCCACTGCCAGGCCCCACGGAGACGGGCCTCGGTGGGACACGCCAGTCCCGAGGAAGCGCCCCGCTCTACCACGGGGTCCATGAGGCCGGCGCCCAGAAGCACTGCGGCAGCCTGGGCCTGAACGACACGCAGAAGCACCCAGAAAATAATGCTGTGAGGTGCAGCCGCGACCTGGCACGCTGCCCACTGTGGAAGTGAGCGGGGGGGGGGGCAGAGCAGGCAGGGAGGTTGTGAACGCCCCACGGCCAGACCACCGTCAGGAGTCCGGCTTTGTTCTAGAAGTAACGAGGGACCCGTGGAGGTCCTTGTGTGCAGCAGCCCAAGCAGAGGGGACGTAGTGAGGAATGACGAGGCACAACTAACAGGTAGCGCGACAGGGCGGGGACAGTGAGGCACCCAAGTGACCGACACTACACCCTCCCGTGCCTGCAGCCCCACCTGGCGCCTGCCCACGACCCCACACTGGGCATCTACTGATGAGGACATCCAGGAGCTGCCTGGAAAGTTCTAAACTACACACAACTGCAAGAGGAAACGCTCTAGGGGTCCACCCCCCAGAACAAACAGTCACTAAAAATTCTCATAGTGGCCTCGGGTCTCTTTAAGAGAAATAAAACGTTACAGAGAAAAGTGGAGGTCCCGTGCACAGGCCCGTACCCCCACCGCCCCAGAAGCAGCCACCTGCAGGGAACGAGGGGACACCCTCCAGCCACCTCCCACACTTGGACACACACATGCCCGCGACACACAGACCTGAAGAGCGTGCGCCCCCTTCCGCCACCCCTAACCTGCCTTCCGTGCACAGCGCACCTCTGCCGTCCAACATGCCAGCACTGAGCACGGAGCGTGCTTCTGCCCCCGGCGCACACCGTCACACGCAGCTGCTCATGACCGGGCCTCCGAGGGACTGAGGCTGACGGTCTCAAGAAGGCCAGGCCAGCAAACTCCCCGAGCTGACGGCACAACAGTGTCCTCGAGGGTGGCGTGTCCCCAGCAGGTCGGCAGCCCTACCCACGCCGGGAGACGGCCAGCTGTCCCGGCGGTCACCAAGCCAAGTACGGTCAGAGACCCCTACGGAGGTGTGTCTGGACCATGGAGCCCCCAGAGTCGGAGAGGGGCTGGCTCCACCATCAGTTCCAGGATCGGGACCCCAGAGAGCGGTGTCCAAACCACTCAGCATGAAACGCAAGCCAGGGCTGGCCCACCGGGCACCCAGCCCAGAGCGGTCGGGACCCTGGCCCAGACTCGCAGGACTCCCAGTGAGCTCCGCGCCGGGCTCCCACGGCCCACTTGGAGGCTGTCTTTACTACGTCACCTAGAGCTTGGGAGACGCTCTGAACAAAGTTTCTCAACTGTTAAATACGTACCAAAGTGGCAGCAACCCTGACTTGTTATCTAATCAGTCCAGAGCAGCAGAGAAAATGCTGGAGTGTCCAAAATGGACTATAACAGACAGAAAGCTTATTTTCAGCAATTACTGCAGGAAAAGGAGCGGCTAATGAGATTCCATTTCAGAAACGATGCTGCATTTATCCCCACCTCCTCCCCTTGCAAACCCATCTTCCGTGGCCCACCAACAGCCCCATCAGAAAGTAATTCCTGAGGACGGGGACTGCCCTACTCTAGCACAAGTCTGATCTGAAGTTGGTGCCCAATGTCTGCTCATTGACCGACTAATCAAACTCACGAAGCGTGGCTCTGCCCTTCGAGGCCACGAGCAGGGCTGATGGGTGGCCGCCCGGGCACAGCTCTGCAGTCAGGAGAAAGGGCCTTGCACCTGGAGACCAGGGGACCTCCCGACCACTCACCCCTTCCCGCCATCGGGACGGCCCCAACCTTAATGCCCACAGCCACTCAGAGAGGAGGCCGGGGGGCCGTCTGGTAGCACGAGACACAAGCCCCCGCTGACCCCAGGAGTCGGCAGCGGCTGGACACACCCCTGCCTTCCTACAGCCGGGTCTCTGGAACAGACAGCACCAGCGTGTCGGCCCCTGGGGTCAGCCAGCCTCTTGCCGTGTGCTCGGGACTCGCCGGGCTGTGGATCTTCTCGCGAGAAGGCCCGGCCCTGTGTCAGCTGCCTCAAGTAGGCACGAAGACGAGATGCGGCAGGAAGGAGTGATCGCCCCAGGCCTCCCACCTGGCTGGCCTCTCTCTGGGCCCAGCCCCTCGGGTAAGGGGCTGAGGAGGCTCTGAAAAGCCACTCACCTCCTTGGGTCTCAGCATCTTCACTGGGACCACCCGGCTCTAGAATCCTCAGACTCACGAGTCTGTCCATCGGCACACGGCAGGAAGCCCGGGGCGGGCACACAAGTGCAAAACCAGCACCTCGTCACCTCATCGGAAGTGCTAATGTCCCTCCCCAGCCATTTCCACACATAAAAAGGCAAAGAAGCTGGAGGGAATTTGCTGCCTTAATGACAAACACTCCTACTTCATAAAAAGCTCCTAAAACAACAACTGCCCCGTGTCCGTGTCCCCAAAGGGCAGGTGAAAGGCAGGTGGCGTTCAGGGTCGCCCCTCCTTCCTAGGCCTCCTCCGCCCCCACTACCTGCAGCAGGGGGGCCCCGCCTGCTCTCCCGGCCGCCCTCCCCCTGCTCCAAGACAGTCCCCCAGGAGGCGGCCTCACCCTCACGGCCAAAACTTCCATCAAATGCCACGGGACTCCCAAACTCTGACCCCTCGCGGCCTCTGCCCCCAGCCCACACCTCACGCTCAACTACCCCTGATGCCTCCTCAGAAACGGCACCACACGCTTCACATTCCAGACAGGCCCACGGCCCTCCGCCCCCGTCCCCCTTCACTGCAGTCCTCGGTCTCAGCCACCCCGTGATGCCCTGTCCTCGCAGCGCCGTGGATCGGCTCCCCGGCCGACGTACATCCTAGAGCAAAGGACCTCGGTCTCCATCCACATCCACGGGAAAAGGCTCACCTTCACTTGGTCAAAGAAATACGCCCTAGAACCAGACACGACCTTCTAACCGAAACCTGTAGAACGGTAGCAATTTCTAAAAAGTCATCATTTTGGCCATGGCTCTCAAAACCACGGTTTTAAAAGCGTAAATGGTCGAGTCCTCAAGAAGGCAATTTGTATCAAAGACTCATGAATGCTCGACCCATCAGACGCCTGCAGAGCTGTGCACAAAGACATTCACCTGAGGGTCATTCACAGCCGACCAGGGGACGGAGGTGAGCCACAGCAGCCCCTCCCAGGGGCCTATGGGGAAGCTCCGAAGGAGGGGACTTCAAAGGCCACCAGGGCGGGGGCACTCCCCACACAGGCTAAGGCAGGAGGCGCGGCAGGACCTGGGTGACCGAAGGTCTCCCCCTGCACGTGCTTCATGCAGGCGGATACAGGTGGTGACCAGCCGGGCAAGGCGAAGATTATGAGGAACTTTATTTTCTCCCTCACGGTTTTCTTTTCTGCCCACACTTCCCATAATGAATAAAACTTCGTATCAGAAGGAAAAACGTGGGAAAGGAGTCCCTTTCAAAGGACTAGTAGTGTTACGACGCTGTGGTTCTGCTACAACACCCACCGGCAGCACCCGCCTCTCCCCTTCCCCGACGTGGGGGCGCCGGGGGCGCCCTGACAAGATCAAACCACGCCAGGCCTGGCCCGTGACCTGCTGTGTTCACTAACCCATGGCGTCGGTCTACGCAAATCCGTACACAGATTACATTAAAAAGCACTCGACAAAGCTCCTCTGTGAAAGGCGTGACGGCCCCTTGGAGAGCTCCCCTGACGCACTTGCCCCCACACCGTGGCACAAAGATTGTGGTGGAAACGCTGCCTTCCGTCCCCTTCCAGCTGCGGTGGCAACACAAGACGGTCCACACAGTATGGCCATCCCACGCCCCAGCACCTCCCCCCTCCCCAAAGCGCCGGGCCTCATCGCTGACCCCACAAGGCCCCTCTCTGCCCTCTGCAGTGTCCAGGCCAACGCCGGCCACTCTGAGTGCAGAGGGTGCAGCACTGAGGACGAGGGCCTTGCTGTTCTGGCTCCTAGTGTCCTGCTCTGTCCACTCCATGTCCACTCTGACCGCTGACTGCCCAAAACAAGTCACTGCACAGCGACAGAACCTTCTCACTGCTTGCTCCTCAGCTAAAATCTGCTATCCAATGCGACGCGGTCATAAAGACCTGTTTTAGGATTTCCCCAACCTTAAGAGCTGGAAAACATTTCAAAATATGCCCTCGGGATACAAGTTCCCCCGATGTCAGTGAGGAGGTCCCATACCACCTGGTCATACCCTCCTCAGGAGCTCAGTGGTCAAAGAACCACACACGTCCATCACCCCCTTCCCAGGCCACATGCAAGAGGCAGAGAGGTCCCATTAGACTCCAACTTCAGGATAAAAGACCCAGCTGAGGGGCGCCTGGGTGGCTCAGTCTGTTAAGCGTCCGACTTCGGCTCAGGTCATGATCTCGCAGTCCGTGGGTTCGAGCCCCGCATCGGGCTCTGTGCTGGCGGCTCAGAGCCTGGAGCCTGTTTCAAATTCTGTGACTCCCTCTTTCTCTGACCCTCCCCTGCTCATGCTCTCTCTCTGTCTCAAAAATAAATAAATGTTAAAAAAAAAACAAAACTAAAAAAAAAAAGACGACCCAGCTGAGAAGGCCTGCAGAGGGGCTCTGAGCCTCCAGCCCAATCTACACTCACTCACGCGCCCACACTGGGAGGGCCTCCGTCCACTCACATGCAGGGGGATGTGGCCAAGCAAGTGGCCACAGAGGAAAGCTGGACAAGAAGGGGGCAGGCGGCTGGGTGGCTCAGTCGGTTAAGCATCGGACTTTGACTCAAGTCATGATCTCACAGTTCATGAGTTTGAGCCCCGCTTCGGGTGAGCTCAAGACCTGCTTCAGGTGAGCCCCGCTTCTCCTCTCTTCTCTCTCTCTCTCTCTCTCTCTCTCCCCCCCTCGCTCATCTGCACTCTCTCTCTCTTAAAAAAAAAAAAAAAAAAAGGAGGGGGTATCCATGCACTTTTCAAATGTGGGGGCGGGTGCCTAAATTGTGGACAATGTTTATACCTCTTTGTGTTTTGAAGATTTCGTTCCCTTAGTGCAGACATCTAAGGATGTGTAAGAATCAAAAATTGTACTTGAAAGGGTTCCCGGTTCTAGCACAGAAACATAAAGTTCTCAATTTCCAAACGAGGCTACAGCACTTGATCTACTACACAGGGTGTTAAGAGGCACTGGTCAGCAATCTACTGCCCTGAAGTCCGCGTGTTTCTAACCTACAGTGCCCCACGCCGTGGCAATCTCACCCCCAGCTGGAAACAACTGTCCCTCACACGCTGGGGCATGGCACCCAGGACGGAGGCTCCAGTGGCGAGAAAGGACCTCTCTCCTTCAGTCTTCTTACTATCAAAGACCTGATCACATAAAAGACTGCCAGCCTCCAGTCGAAGACAAGTTTCAGAGACGAGAACCCTAAACAGTAACTATTTCCCAGGACGATCAAGAAAACCTGAGACTCCTGCTTATCATCAACATGAGGAAAAGTAAAAGTGCTTTTGAGAACTTTGCAAACTCCCCAAACCTAAGGCAAGTTGCTCCAGAGTCCTTTTAAATCTCTGCTTCAAAATTTTAAAACCAGTTAATTCTGTCTTGATCAACTCACACACGACCAGCTATTTCTCGAAAAGCTTTCTTCAAATGTATCATTTCAGATGAGGAAAGCTTACACTTACACACCGAAGCCGAAGTCGGGATTAGGAGCACACCAGGAACTACCTTTATTTTGATTTCAAGGAAACAGCCACGTGCGCGCCCCGCTGCTCTGCCCCACCAACCTGCTTCGTTTCTAGGGCAGGGTCTGAACTGGGTCAGTCCCGTTCTGATCAAACCCCACTGCCCGAGGGGACCCAGTGCCCACTTGTCAGCAACTCCTACAGCACAAGCGAGGGCACTCACTCGCCATGGCCCGGAGGTGACAGAACTCCTGGGAGTCGGGCCCTTTGGCCCCTGGGTTCATCGGCCACCCAGGTAGCAAGATCCCACTTGCTAACCACTTCCTCGTGGGGTGCTAAGAAATACGGATCTACCCTGGACCGGCAAACGCAAAGGACTCGGGAAGTCTCGACTTTTCAAACTCCAGTAATTGTGCCATACGCGCACAGCACGCGTTGCCCTCCGGCACGGTAGGCAGCAGGAGAGAACAGATGCCCCGGGAGGGTCTAAGGGACCCCTTTCCTGGTTATTGCCAAAAGGTGAGAACCGCCAGCTCCAAAAGACCCCCACGTACGCCTGAAACGCCACCCCACCCCCAGGCGCCAAGACGGCTTTGTCCTCCCTTAAGGTAGTGGTGACAGTCAGGGGCGAGGTGCGGACAGAGGATGGCCTCCCCTCCAAGCCCACGGTGTGGAAGCTCAGAGAAGCTACCTCTGTCCCCGCCAAGCAGAGCTGTCCAGTGCCGGCCGCGTGTGGCTCTCCGGGAGTTCTTTTCCCTTTCTCTTTACGAACATCACCATTACACAAGTACGTCAAAAGCAAAACCCCAAGGCCTTTGGGCTAAAGCCAACCCCATGCCAAAGCCCACTCCAAGCAGGCAGCCGCGCCCACTGCCCCCACGGCAGCAGGACACGTCCGCCGGGTCTGTGACTGGCCTGTGACAGCCCGGCAACTTTCCCACTCACACAACCAGAGTCAGCCACCGCACCAGGTTCCCCGGTGACTGAAAACGCGTCCAAGGCTGCTATGGTTTTGATGAGAATAAAGCTGTCTTTAGACCTGGCACCATCTACAGCAACATAATGCTTAAGACCCGCAAAAACCGTAACGTCACTGGGACAGCACATAAATAACAGACGTTACACGATGGAGGTGTGTCCCATTCGTCCCGACAGGATTCCACAATGCTTTGCAAAATGGTCAGCGGCACTTTCTAGCTGGGGCAACTGGGACTCCAAGCAGAGAAGGCAAGAGTGCCCTCAAGTAACAAAATCTAAAGGTGCAAACGCACCCCTCGGGCCACAGCACTTGCGGGCAACACCGGCCACCAGAATGTCCAGTTCCTTTTACTTCAGTGCTGGGCTCTCCACACCCTACCGCCCGGCTCAGGGTCAGCCCTCCGGGAAATAACCCGGCCCAACAGCCCAGTCGGCTACCGCTGGGTTCTTCCCTTCCCTACCAGCAAATAACTGTGCTCATCATGGTGGGAGCCATGTTTTTACGAGCAAGGCTATTAACAGTGATAACGTTCACTTCCAATAAGGAGCACGCAAATGTTCCCAGGCCAAAGCAACTACGCCGATGGACAGGAAACGGTGCTCCGTCCCGGAATGAGAACCTACGCCCTGGCCAAACCTTCAGGTGACAGGAGAGCATTCTCTGCAAAAGCAGGACAAACAGACGTCCCCTGCAAAAAACACTAACTTGCCACGCCAAGAGATAACCTTTGGAAGTGAGCATCTTTAACGTAGCATCTACCTGAAAACATCTTTTAAAACCATTTACGCACATGCTAATTTTGGTGTCATATCACTTTTTTTTCTCTCAACGATGATCATAACGTTACCGGGATGTTACGACTAACAAGCTGTTTGAAACGAGCGCTTTTCGCAGTTCTTGGAGGAGTGCCTTTGCGGCAAAAATCTCTTACCTGTTCTTGCTATCCCCGGAGCGGACAAAACCGACACCCTGGTACCTTCAAACGAGCAAATCGATTACGACGACGTAAGCGTTTCTTTACAAAGTTGTCCCAACAAGTAAGATCAAAACGGAACTCGCTAAAGCCAAAATCCACACGGGTTCCAGCGCACGATGAGAAGGCCTGGGGCCCCGGTGAGACCCCCGTACCTCCTCTCCCCATCTGGAGCTCGCCCTGCAGGAACGAGAGTTGCCGACGGGCCAGCCTCGTTCATACACACTCACTTGACACCCGTGTGCAGCCTGGAAAGGCCTCCCGCCCCCGATCCCTTCCCAAGTGTCTGCGTCTCTGAGTTGTAGCAAGAACGAGCTATCAGCCGAGCACGGTTATTTGTATAAGTCACTGCTACCTCCGCTGTATACGTCTTCAGGATGAGAGATTTCAATGAAGAGGGAACATCAAGGAAGAGAGTTTAGTATTCCCTGATCGATTATATAACTAGAATATTCATAACCTGTCATTTTGGTTTACAAAATTGCACTATTTAAAAGCAAGAACTTTCTTTCGGGGTGATACTTTTTTTCGCTCCCGCTGTTGTAAAAAGGAGGCGATGTAACTATTCAGAGTTCCCAATCGGTGGGGGCCGGAGTGTGGGGAGCGTCAAAGAAAACACGGACACACATCTTTTATATTCTAGAAGACATCTGTCACCCCAATGTCAACACGGGCTGCTCTCTGCTCTCAAATCCCGGGGACTTAACGCAAACGCTCGTGACAACTCTTACAGCTTTTTTCAAGGACTGGTCCACTGGCACACGAAGACCTCTGTGACAGCGACGCCAAAACCAAAGATGAGAGTGAGTCCAGGGTCACTCGTGGCAGAGACGCCCTTTCCCAACCATGGCTTCCTCCCCCGGCACAAAAATAAGGAAGGGGTTTCGCCTGCGCCAAGGCGCAGACCAAGGAGACCCAGCCATCCCCAGACCACCGCACCTGCAGGCGTCACACGGGCCCTGCCGGTCAGGCCAAGCGCCTGCCTCGCCAACTACTGACCAGCTCACACCAGTTCCCAACAACACGAGTGCGGCACGGGAATGGTCTCTGGCAGGAGTAAGGCAGGTGCTGAGCTGTGCAGGACCCCCAGAAAGGGAGTTTTATACATAGGGAAAGGATATTCCCACGTTTTACATAATGCACCACAACCCCGAATTCCCTTTTTCAAAGGTTACTAAAAGATCAGCCCTATTCTCCACCGAAAAGTCAAAACACACACAACGAGCAAAACAGAACCTTCAAATAAGCGCCCACTACAAACTCAAAAAACAAACCAGACGCGTCCTAAGGGGCATCTCGACACCTCTCCAGCAACTTCTTCTGCGTCACCTTGTCCCCTCCGAGCACGGCAAGCCCCACTCCCACCCCGGAGACGTGGGTCTGGGCTGCCCACTTCCCCCGCCCCTGCCGGCCTAAGAACACCCTCACGGGCTCTGACAAGAAAACCCTCCCTTGTTAAGACGCTGAAATTCTGTCAAGGTGACCAACGGCTCTTTCCCAGAAAGCACGCGGGGACAGGGGAGGTGCTGTTTCCGCTCCCGCCACCGCGTTGGCCGCTACAGCAGCACATGTTACTACACAGCCAGGGAGGAGCTCTCCAGAAGCTCCCGATCCTCGCGGGCGAGGCGGAGGGGATGCGAGAGGAGACAGGGCTTCTCAGTGCTCAAGTTTCTCTCTGCTCAAGAATCCCAAAACACAGCAGCATACGCTGGGACGCTGTGGGGTACCTTTCACTGTCAGACCTGAAGAACCCCAACCGACTGCCAGGGATGACCCAAGAGACCCGGGAAACGCACAGGCTGTGGCCGCGACCGCCCCCCCTCACTACGCACCATCGTGTGCACCTCTGAGAGACCCGCGGATCTCACCGGATGGCACTAACCAGAGCGACCGAGCATCCTCTAACCCGCAGCACGGCACTGCTGGACGCTGTGGCCGAAGCAGTGCACGACACAGTGGGAGGCAGGGACGTGGACCAGGAAGGGTGTGTGTGCCCAAGGATCCCTCCAGGGCTCACCTGGGATCTCTGCCATCCTGCCGCTAGCAGGGAAGCGGAAGCTTTCCATGCACGCTTGCCCGGCCACAAGGAAGGGGCGTCCCTACTCTGCCTGACCTCACCAGCTGGGGGGAGTGCCCAGCCCTCCATCACAGCCCAGAGTAACAGAGGAGCAGACGAGTTCCGTTCACAAGCCCTAACACAACCGATCCCCAAAACCAGAAGGGGAAAGCAGCAGACCCAGGAAAGCCATGGACCCAGGCTGCATAACCCAGTAAGCGGTTCCAGCAGAGGCCGGCAGCCAGAGCGCTGCACGGCAGGGGGGAGGGGAGGAGCGGGACAGGGGCACAGGGAGCCGGGAGAGCAGAAGAGCCGCTGCTGCACGGTGGGAGCCCAGAAACTTTGCAATGCAAACAGCGAGCTGAGGCCAAGCGACGCCCCAGGAAAGGGGACCCCTGTTGCCACAGCACCCAGGGGCCGGGCCCGCAGACACACACACACACACACACACACACACACACACACACAGGCATGGCAGAGAGCTCTCCCGCACCGGCAGGGGAGCGCCCTGGCTCGTTCGCTGCAGGCCCGCGCAAGACCCGTGACCTCAGTGCCCTGCCAGCCCCACAACTTCCTGGACTCCCCGCGGGGGCAGCCAGGCCCGCCCGGCGCGGCCACTCACCTGGGGGCAGCTGGAAGTTCTGGATGTTGGTCGGGTTCTGAGGCGGCTGCGGCAGGCGAGGGGCGAGGACCGTGGGCGTCAGCGTGGCCCGGATCCCGCCGGTGGTGGCAGAGGGCGTCCTGGGCAGGCTCTGGGGCCCCGCGCTGGCCGAGCCTTTGGGCAGCCCGGTGGGGGTGCCGGGGGCCGGCGGCGGCGGCAGTCCGGCGGCGGCGGCGGCGGGCAGCGCCCCTTGCATAGTTGGCCCGAGGATCATGCCGGCCCCCGCGCCGGCCGGGCAGCTGGCCGCCAGGGCCTGCGGCGGCGCGGGCGCCGGCTGCACCGCCGTCTTGGGCGAGTCGGCCTTGGCCACCTGCGCGGGCGCGGCGGCGGCGGCGGCGGCGGCGGGCCCGGGCTGACTGTTGGCGGCGGGCGGCGGGGCGGGCGCGGGAGCAGGGGTCGGGGCGGGCGCGGGGGCCGGGGCCGGGGCCGGGGCCGGGGCGGGCGCGGGGGCCGGGGCGGGCGCGAGGGCGGGCGCGGGCGCGGCGCTGCCCCCGTTCTGCGCCGCCGCCGGGGCTCCGGCCGGGGGGCCGGGCGGCCGGGCCAGGCTGGCGGCGGCCGGCGGCGGCGGAGGCGGCGGGGCGGCGGCGGCGGCGGGGGGCGCGGCGGGCGCGGGGGGCGCGGGCGGCGAGGGGGCGCGGGGCGCGGGCGCGGCGGGGGCGCCGAGGAAGGGCGGCGTCTGGATGACAGTGGCGGCGGCAGCGGCGGGCTTGGGCGGCGGCGCGGGCGCGGGCCCGTTGTGGAGCAGGCTGACAGCAGGTGCGGCGGCGGCGCGGAGCGAGGTCCCCAGCGCGGCGCTCCCATTCAAAGTTTGCGCGGCGCCGGGGCCGCCGGGCGGGCCGTTGCGGGCGGCGGGCTGGGCGGCGGGCGCGGCCGCGGCCCCCGGCGCGCAGGCCCCGGCCCCGGGCCCGGCCCCGGCGCCGGCGCCGGCCTCGAGCGCGCTCAGCTTCGCGGCGGGCCCTGCGGGGACAAGCGGGATGGCGCGGTGAGGACGCGGGCCCGGCCGGCGCCCGCCCGCGCTCAGGCCGCGCCGCGCTCTACCTGCGGGGGGCGGCTCCGGCGCCGCTGCGGGCGCGCCCTCGGCCGGCACGGCCGCTCCGGCTCCGACATGGTTCCCGAGCGCGCCGGCGGCCGCGGCCCGCGCCTCGGGCGCGCGGGGCGCGAGGTGGTGGTGGTGGGCCGCGCTGGCCGCCAGCTGCGACTCGAGCGAGCCCACCAGGTCGCTCACCACTTTCTCGTCCACCTCGCTGTTGAAGAAGACCTCGTCCAGCAGATCTGAGCCCGCCGCCATCTTTCCTCCTCGGCCCGCCGCCGCCGCCGCTCGCCGGCGCTGGGCGGGGAGGAGGCTCCGCGCGGGCGGGCGGGCGGGCGGGCGGGCAGGCGCGGGCGGGGGGCGGCGCGCGCCTGCGGGGCGGGGGCGGCGGCCGGGCGGGCGGGGGGCGGCCGGCGTAGGGGGGGGTGTAGAGGGCGGTGACGGCGCGGTGCGCAGGCGCGGCGGCGCGCCCGCCCCCGCCCGCCGCCCGGCGCGTTGCCATTGGTCACGGCGCCCCCCGCCCGGCCGCTCGGCGCCTCGTCATTGGCCGCGGCGCAGGCTTAAAAGGTGCGGCCAATGGCTGCTAGCGGCAGAGGCCGGGGCGCGGGCGGGCGGCCTGGGCTCGGTGGGCGAGCTGGCGGCATCGGGCCGGCGGGCTGTGGGGGTGCGGGCGGCCGGGAGGGCCAGGGACTGGGGCAGACGGACGGCTAGGCGCGGCAGGCGGGGTCCGCACCCCGGGCCTGCTGGGGGCAACGACGGTGACTCGCTCTTTGTCTGCACTCGTTCCAAAATGGCTGCGGCCGGAGCTGACGGGAGCGCCGGGCGGTCGAGGGAGGGAGGGAGGATGGGAGGGAGGCCGTGCTCCCGAGGCCCGTCCGCCGCTGCCTTCGCGGGGCCGGAGCCGGGACAGGCGGGCGGCGGCGGCGCCACGGCTGCGGGCGGGCCGGGCCTGGCCGAGGACTGGCCTCGCGGCGTCGGTTGCGCGACTGCCGGGCGAGGCGGTGCGTCCTGGGCCCCGCGCGTCCCCGACCCCGTCCCCGTCCCCGTCCCCCCGCCGCGGCCCGAGCTTCCCCGGAGGGAGTGGCGCCCGGCCTGGGGCGGCACGGCTCCCGCACACGGGTATCCATAAATCACTGGGGGAGCCGACAGCGCTTGTGGCGACCGGCAGTCCCGAGTCGGGAGCGGTCCTCTGTGGACGGCCTCTTCCTGTTTGCTCTGTTCCCTTTGACAAAGTGCGTGACCTAAACACTGTGCACGAGCATCTCCGCTGTAGAACTGACTAGCTCAGGTACAGTGCTCTTCGTGCCGGGTTTTGCTTGTTTGCTTTTTACCAACAGACGGTGTTCCGGGACGCTTGGCGAGGACAACCGCGGTCTCCGGGCAGCGTGACCCAGCCCCGCGCGCCTGGGGGCGGGGGACCCGTGCACCTGCACCTCCGCGCGCAGGAGGAACGGGACGCGCCGGGTGTGGGGGCGGGGGGCTGGGACCCGCGGCTCCCGTGCCCATCTCCTCCAGCCCCTGGAGCCCGGCCCGGGCTGGGGTCTGGCTTTCAAATGGCGGAAATGTGGAATTCTGTATAAAATCGTAATCTCTAAACGCTTACAAATAATTAGAAAAGCTTAAAGTAGGCCAAGCAACAGCATTGGCAGGCTGATTTCAGGCCCCGTGTGAGGACATCTGTACCGGGAAACAGATGTGAGCCATCGTCCACACCCTCAAAGCATTACGATTGGGGTGGGGGTAGAAAGTGAAGCCCACTGTTCTGTTCCGCTGCACCCTGGAGGGCCGGTGTGACTGCGGGGGAGGGGGGATCCCCACTCTCAGGTCGCCCCTGCTACATTACTGTCGTCTTCCCTGAAGGAAGGTTGGTGGTGCCATCTCAGGGCACCCCGGCTTCTCCACACAGCCGTGGCTTCCTGCGTTCTCTGACGGGACCCCCCTCCCCCAGCCTCCGGTCAGCCTGCACTCTTGGACGCAGGCCAGCATGGCTGCTCTCCTCTGCATCTGGCCTGCGCCCTGCAGGGGCGCTGATCTCACCCGCAGACTGCTCCAGGGCACTGTCCTACAGGAAGTGTGGGCGGTTAAGTCTGCACCCCACCTCACCCCCTGTGGTCCCATTTCCCTGCCAGGGGAGTCCCCGTCCCCTGCCCCCACCCCAGGGAAGATGGGAGCCACAGTGCTCCCTGGAGCACTGCCCACCTTGAGAGTGAACAGGGGCAGTGAGGAAGCCATGGGGCCACCTTGTGCGCCTTTTCAGTGTCTCTTCAATAAAATAGAGAAAGCATCAGACACATTCAAACACGAGAGTAAATCATTTCCGCGTTGCTCTGGCCGTGTGAAAGGTACGCGATGTTGGTTGTATTCCCTTTGCTTCTGTTGTCTACCTGCAATACTACATAAGAAAACATTTTTTAAAGACCCAGGCCTAGGCTACCAGAGTCCCATTCACCTGGGGGACCTCCCCACCCCAGCGGATGGTGCTCCTCAGCCCCGTGGATCTGGCAGGGTGTGCCGGTCATCAAGAATGGATCCCTGACCCGGGGTCAAGTGCAGGAACACCTAACTGATCCATAGATGTAGACACATCCGCTTCTTAGGGCTGTCAGCATCATCATAAACAGGGTCTTACAGAAACGACAGAAATTCATTCTCACAGTTCCAGAAGCCAGGAGTCCAACGTTAAAGTGCGCAGGGTCCTTCCCACCTCCTGCCTCTGGTGGCCCCTGGGCTTGCACCAATCTGTGCCTCTGTGGTCACACGGCTTCTCTGCATCTCTGTGTCTTCTCATTTTTTTTTTATGTTTATTTGTTTTTGATGGGGGGGGTGGTCAGAGGGTCTTAAGCAGGCTCTGTTCTGACAGCAGAGAGCCAGAAGTGGGGCTCAAACTCACAAACCGTGAGATTATGACCTGAGCCAAAGTTGGACACTCACCCAACTGAGCCATTCAGGCACCTGTGTATTCTTTCCTCTTTTTTATTTTTTAATTTTTTAACATTTTTATTTATTTTTAAGAGAGACAGCATGAGCAGGAGAGGGGCAGAGAGAGAGGGAGACAGAATCCGAAGCAGACTCCCGGCTCTAAGATGTCAGCACAGAGCCCAACGCAGGGCTTGAACTCACAAACCGTGAGCTCGTGACCTGAGTCAAAGTTGGACGCCCAACTGACTGAGCCACCCAGGTGCCCCTCCTTTCATCTTTAGAGGATACTACTAACTGAATTTAGGGCCCACCATAAATTCAAAATGGTTTCATCTCAACACTGTTAAGCAATTACATATGCAAAGACCCCATTTCCAGATTGTCATGTGCTGAGGTTCTGGGTGGATGTGAATTTGGGGGGGAACACTTCAACCCAATATAACAGATGACTAGTTTGTTCACTTATGGAAAGAAGACCGAAATTTCAGATCAATCAGAAGGCCGTCATCAGCCCGACCGGCCCCTTTGCCCCAGAACAGTAGCCTGAGAGTTGGTGCATCTGGAGTGGAATCCACTAGCCAAGGCCACCCCTCCCTGTTCTGCCTCGGAAAGAAAGTGTGGTGCTGAAGTCTGCTCCGTGGCCACAGGTAAGCGACACCGACACACTGAGCTCTCCCTCCATGCCAGGCCACGCCTGTGTGGCAGATGAGGGGACTGACGCTCAGGAAGGATGTCATTAGTAGCCCAAGGTCTCTCCCGGTGGAGACAGAAACCTGGGACTCAGACCCCAGAGCTGACAGACACTGGCAATGCTCCTTTTAGACTGGCAAGGTGGACCGAGCCCTCGGTACACTGATTAGATGTCTGCTCCAAAGTTAGAGTCAGGCCTGCCTCCTCTCGGAGCTTGACCTGGATCTGCTGGATGCAGGCTGTCTACAAGCTCTCGAATGACTCATTTACGACGGTGTCTTGGCTGACTCCCACAAATAGCTAACTACAGCTGTCACGGATGGATTTTACTAGTTTAGCTCAGGGAGGGGCTTATTTCGAAGTTTAGGTGGGAACTCCGATAGGTCAGCCTTCCTGGGCCGTCTCCCTCGCCACGTCAGAGTACAAGCAAGAAACAGCCTTCCTATCAAGTCCGAGGAGTCTGCTGGTGTCTTGAGTCCCCGTTCCCTGGAAAGGTGAGGCTGCCGAACTCCATTTTCTGAATATGAGGCCCCTCAGAGGCTTTTTTCAGGTAGAACTGCCTAGTGCTTTGGTTAATTCCTAACACAGCTTGCCCCTCATTCAGCTTAAATGCTCAATGCCCCAGCCTCCATTCCTGAAAAGTTACCTTCTTGAAAACTTCATTGCAGGTGCTCTGGGAGATGGACCAAACCATAGGTTTTGTCGCTGGAACCTGTGTCATTAGCATTAACTGTTTGCACAAGATACGTAAAGCTAAGGTTTTAGGCACTGACCATTAAATGCCAGTGAGAATGTAAAAATTTAAACTTTGAAAGTTAGACCATTTACAAAAGCATCAACCAACCAAACACCTCAATGTAAAACTAACAAAACAAAGCAAAAGACCGACAGACAGAGGGGCACCTGGGTGACTCAGTCAGTTCAGCGTCCAACTCTTGATTTCAGCTCAGGTCTTGATCTCACGGTTATGAGATCTCACAGTTGTAAGATCAAGCCCCATGTCAGGCTCCGAGCTGGGTTTGGAGCCTGTTTTAAGATTCTTTCTCTCTCTTCACCTCCCCCTGGACCCTCCTCCGCTCATGCACGCACACGTGCTCTCTCTCGCTCTCTTTCACTCTCTCTCACACTCTCTCTCTCAAAACAAAACAAACAAAAAACAAGAGGAAATTGTAAAACATGATGCAGAGAAATTACAGAAAAAATAAGTATGTGGAGGGATATACAAAGCTCAAGAATTAGGAGCCTGTCCTTTCTTCCCAACGTGATCTACAGATTCAATACAAAACAGGTTTTAAGATCCCAGCAGGGTTTTTTTTCACAGAAATTGAAAGCTGGGCTTCCATTTCCAGTGTGGTAGAATAGTAACCTCCTATTGAACTCACCTTCCCACAGACAGCACTCTGAGCTCAGGACAAATTACAAAACACCTTTTCCTGGAGTTGCCAGAGTGAGCAAAGGCAGGCAGATGCTGGGGAGAGGGGCTGCCTGTCTCAACACTCCTGGCCTAAGGCCAGGCTGCAGCCCATGCCACACCGACCAGATAAAGCACCAACATACTCCTGAAATCGCTGTTGCACTATACGCTAATTTGGATGTAAATTTTAAAAAATTAAAAATTAAAAAAAAAAGCACCAACAAAACACCTATAGTCCTTCTGCCTAAGGGGCTAGGAGACGGAGCTGGGCCAATGACACCCTCTGGGAGATGCAGGGACATCCCAGAAGGGAAGGAGTAAGAGAAACAGCGGCCTGAGTTCTGTTTATAAATAGGGCCTAAATCCCCAGGTGACACTGGACCACACGCATGAGGCCGACTCCAGGCAGGTAGGCTGAGAACAAAAGAACCAAGATGAGGTCTAACATGAGATCAGAGCTGCTGCCCACGGGTCGTTGTTTGTAGCCCGAGCACTGCCGAGTCTTAGCGTCACAACAACACGAACACAAAATAAAACCAACTCTGGGGATGTGTACACATGACTCCAAAGTCAACAGAAAATAACAATGTGTCTAGGATACAATCCAAATTTACTTGATATACAAAGAAAAGGAGAATGTCAGAGCCATTCTCAAACCAAAAAGGGTAAGTAATGGAGATTGATCCCTGACGTGACCCATATTGCAGAATTAGCAAACAAGGATTTTAAAGTAACTGTTATAACTGTAATCACTGATGTAAAGAAAAATATGCTTTTAATGGGGGAAAATATTTTTTAAAAACCACAAGTGAGAACTAGAAACTATATGTATATTTTTATTTATTTATTTTTATTTGTTTTAATGTTTATTTGTGAGAGAGAGACCGAGTGCGAGTGGGGGAGGGGCGGGGGGGGTGACACAGAATCGGAAGCAGGCTCCAGGCTCCGAGCTGTCAGCACAGAGCCCGACGCGGGGCTTGAACCCACAGACTGCAGGATCATGACCTGAGCCAAAGTTGGACGCCTAACCAACTGAGCCTCCCTGGTGCCCTTAGAAACTCTTTTTAGAAAATGGAAATTGTAGAACTGAAAATTAAAATATCATAAATATAAAGTTAACTAAATGGGCCTAACAGAAGAGTGAATGACAGAGGAATAATCAGTGAGCTTGAAGATCTATCCATAGACTTTATTCAATCTGAAAGAGTGGGGAATAAATAAAAGAGACCAAGGATTTGTGAGACCATTTCAAAAGGTCTACATACGTGTAATTGAAATTACAAAACGAGAGGAGAGAAAGAATGGGGCAGGAAAAAGTATTTGAAAAAAATAATTTCTAGAATCTTCTATACGTGGTAAAAGACATGAATCTACATACTTGAAGTTCCATGATCCCCAACCAAGATAAACACAGAGAAAACCATGCATAGGCCCAGCATAGTCAAATTGCTGGAAGGCACATGTAAAGAGAAAACTCTTACAAGTAGCCACGCGGTCACAGCCATCCAGGGAACGACACATGGAGTCTAATGACTTCTCATCAGAAACTATGGATGCCAGAAGAGAGTGGAACTACATGTACAAAGAGCTGAAAGAAAGCCTGTCAACACATTTGCAGGACGTCAAACCAGCTTTCAAGAATGAGAGTACGTAAATATATTTTAACATAAAAGAATATTAAAAGAAATCCTCACCAGCAGACCTGTATTACCGGACATGCTAAACAGGAAATTCTTCGGGCTGAAGGAAAATGATACCAGCTAGAAACTCGATCATCAGGAAAGAATGAAAAGGATACATAACTGAATACACATACAAGAGTACTTTCCTCTTCATTCCTCTAAAATCCATACGTCTGTGTAAAGCAACAATTGTAACATTGCATTGTGGGGATCTTACTGTATGTAGCTGCGAGGCACACAACGACCGCGGACAATGGGCCTGTGACATTGGAAGGCTCTACATCTGGGGTACATTCTGCTATATTGGCTCCCAGACACTGTGCACTGCAATCGCCAAAGCCATTACTAAAAAAACAAACCACAAAGGAGTACACCTCGAAATCCAACGAATAACTAAAGCAGAAAAGTAAAAAAAAATATTCAGATCACCCAAAAGAAAGCGGAAGAGGACATTTTAGAAGAAACAAACAAAACAAATAGAGACCTAAAGCCCACCAAATCAATCATATTAAGTGTAAGGCATTAAGCACCTCGATGAAAAGGATATAAAAGCAAGACTCTACCATATGCTATTTTCACAGGAGGCATAAATTTAAAAATCTATCATGCCAACAGTAAGCCTGCCAACGCTGGAGGAGCCATGTTAACATCACATAAAATGGGCTTTCACAGAATACTGTCAGAGATAAACAGAGAGGCCGCCTCATGAAAAATGGTGACTTTATCAAAAAGACAAAAATCGTAAATCGGTATGTACCTCATAACAGCTTCAAAATACATAAAGAAAAAATTGACAAAATTAAGAAGAGAACAGATAATTCAGCAATCGTTGTTGCAGATTTTAACATGGGTCTCGCAGCACTGCATAGAACAGATGAACTAAAAAACTCATGAAGGACACAACTGATCTGAACACTATATAAACTATCTTGAGCTAGTATTTTTCAAACACACCTAACACATTCTTTTCTCATGTATACAGTATGTTTAGCAAGATAAACCAAATGCTGAGCTATAAGACAAGTCTCAATAAATATAAAAGGACTCAAATCATACAGAATATGTTCTCTGATTATACTGGAATTAAATTAAAACCAATAACAACAAGATAGCTATAAAAACCCCAAATATTTGGAAATATCCAACTAATCCCAGGGTGAAGAAAAAAAATCACAAGGGAAATTTGAAAATATTTTGAGGGGCGCCTGGGTGGCGCAGTTGGTTAAGCGTCCGACTTCAGCCAGGTCACGATCTCACGGTCCGTGAGCTCGAGCCCCGCGTCAGGCTCTGGGCTGATGGCTCGGAGCCTGGAGCCTGTTTCCGATTCTGTGTCTCCCTCTCTCTCTGCCCCTCCCCCGTTCATGCTCTGTCTCTCTCTGTCCCAAAAATAAATAAAAAAAAAAAAAGTTGAAAAAATAATTAGAATATATATTAAAAAAAAAAAAAGAAAATATTTTGAACTGAATGCTACTGAAAATACCACCTACCAAAGTGTGTGGGTTGCAAACAAAAGCAAAGCACAGAGGGGGTTTTCATTTATAATATCCTTGTATTAGAAATTAACACGTTAGGGACACCTGGGTGACTCAGTTGGTTAAGCTCCCAGTTCGGCTCAGGTCACGATCTCACAGCTCATGAGTCCGAGTCCTGTGTCAGGCTCTGTGCTGACAGCTCAGAGCCTGGAGCCTGCTTCAGATTCTGTCTCCCTCTCTCTCTGCCTTTCCTCCACTCAGACACTGTCTCTCTCTCTCACTCTCTCTCTCTCTCTCAAATATGGGTAGCTCAGTTGGCTGAGTGGCTGACTTTGCATGAGTTCGAGCCCCTCATCAGGCTCAGATCCTCTGTGTCCTCTCTGCCCCTCCGCTGCTCTCTCTCTCTCAAAAAATAAATAAACATAAAAAAAAGAAACGGACACATTAGTTCTAAAATTCATGCAGAAATGCAAAAGGTCAAACATAGCTAAGATAATTGCAAAAAAGAGAAAAGCTGAAAAAAAAGGGGGGGGGCACCTGGGTGGCTCAGTTGGTTAAGCATCCGACTTCAGCTCAGGTCATGATCTCAGTCTGTGAGTTTGAGCCCCACGTCGGGCTCTGTGCGGACAGCTCAGAGCCCGGAGCCTGCTTCAGATTCTGTGTCTCCCTCTCTCTCTGCCCCTTCCCTGCTCATGCTCTGTCTCTCTCTGTCTCAAAAATAAATAAAAACATTAAAAAATCATTATAAAAAAAAGAGCAAAGCTGGAGGGTTACCCCACCACATATTCAGCCACTGTAACTGGAGCATTTAAGACAGTGGGGTATTGGTACAATGGCTGAACAGGCCAACTGAACGGAATAGACGGTCCAGGAAAACCCTCGCACGTAGTCAGCCTACTCACAACAAAATGGACAACCACCCGCAGTGAGGAAACGATGGTTTTTGGTTTCCAATAATTAGCACTTCGTCAGTTGGCTACCCACAAGCAAGAAAAATGAATTTTCTTTTTAAATTTTGATCCAAAAATTTTGATCCAAACCTCACACCATACAGAAAAATCAAGTCCAGCTGAACTGGAAGAGCTACATGTGAAAGGTAAAATAAAACTTCTGGAATGAAACATGTTTAGGGGTGCCTGAGGGGCTCAGTCGGGTAAGTGTCCAACTTTGGCTCAGGTCACGATCTCAGGGTTCCTGAGTTCGAGCCCCCAGTTGTGCTCTGTGCTGACAGCTGGGAGCCTGCTTGGGATCCTGTCCCTCTCTCTCCGCCCCTCCCCTGCTCATGTGTGCGCACGCGCTCTCTCTCTCTCAATAAATATTGTTTTTAATTCTAAAAAGAAGGAAACATATTTATGATCTTGGAGTACGGTTTTGGTTTTTTTTTTAATAAGTGCTAAAAGCACTAAAACCTATAAAGGAAAAAAATGATAAATTGGACCACGTTAAGAATTTCTCACGAAAAGGCACCACCAGAAGAACGGGAAGTGGCCCACCGAATGGGAGAAGATCTGAACAACACGGGAAAATGGACAGAAGACATCACCTCTGACAGAGAGGATAACTGGGGCGTGAGAGGTGCTCAGCCTCATCGGTCACCAGGGAAATGCAAGTTAGGCCCGCTACAGACCTCCCCCACCCCGAGAGACCAAACTCGGAAGGGCTGACGCTACCTAGTTGGCCAGGAGAAGGAGCACCTGCCGATGCGAAGATCCTGGGCAACTTCCACAGAGCTTTGAGCAGCGTCAGCACCCCCAGCAGGCCTCCCGCACACGTGCCCCACAGCAGGGCCCCGTGTGCACCAGCGGAAGGTGCTGCAGGGGCCCAAGCAGCACTGTTCATGGTCACCCCAAGCTGGAAACAACCCAAATTTCCATCAACAGTAAAATGGGTAAATAAACGGCAGTCTAGTCACACAATGGCATGAAACGGGTGTGTTCGGTTTGAGAGAATGTGTTGATGCGTGTAGTTTTTTTGTAAATGTCACACTTGAGTGAAAGTCAATGAGGGAACGTGTCAGACTCATTTGTGCATGCTCAGCTTTCTAAGCTGGAAAGCCTAAAACAAACCCCTCGTCCCGTAAGACAAGGACGTCAGGGCTCGGAGATGGTGAGTGACCTGCGTAAGGCCACCAGGAAATAGGAGAACACGGACCCAAACCCAAGTGTCCTGCGTCCCCAGCCAGGGCTGTCCCCACCAGCAATCTGCTGCCATCAAAATGCCTTCTTTCCTCCTCTCTGGTCGTGGTTAAACAATAACAACGACAACAACATAAAATTTGCCATCTTCACCACTGTTAACTGTACCGTTCAGTGCTGTTAAGAATTATTTGCACTGTTGGGGCTCCTGGGTGGCTCAGTCGGTTAAGCACCCAGCTTGGGCTCGGGTCACGATCTCACTGCTGGTGAGTTCGAGCCCCGTGTCGGGCTCCGTGCTGCCAGCTCAGAGCCTGGAGCCTGCTTCGTATCCTCTGTCTCCCTCTCTCTCTGCCCCTCCCCTGCTCACCCTCCCTCCCTCCCTTCCTCTCTATCTCTCTCTCAAAAATAAATAAACATTAAAATTAAAAAATGAATTATTTGCATTGTTGTGCAACAGATCTCCAGAACTTTTTCACCTTTTCAAACTGAAACTCTACACCCATTAAACAGCTTCCCGTTTCCCCTCCCCCTGGCCCCCCGCAACCACCAGTCTGCGTTCTGTCTTCATGATCTTGACTCTGCGTCGCTCATGTGAGTAGACTCATACAGGGTTTGTCTTTTTTGTGACGGGCTTACTTCACTGAGCATAATGTCCTCAAGTTCATTCATGTTGTAGCAGGTGTCAGAACGTCCTTCCTTTTTAAGGCTGAATCATACTCCAGTGTATGGAGGGACTACATTTTATTTATCCATTCATCTGTCAATGGGTACCTGGGTTACTCCCCTCTCTTGGCCATTGTAAATAATGCTGCTGTGAACGTGGGTGTGCAGATGTCTCTTCGAGACCCCCGATCTCGGTTCTTTAGGGGTTATACCCAGAGGGGTTCTCATCAACATTCTTAAGTTATCTTATGCTTGTAGGTTTTACCGCTTGCACTGAACTTGAGGTCCTAGAAGTCAGGGATCAACTACCCAGTTAGGCGTTGGTGAATGTTTGATAACTGTCTTCCTAAGTGGGTGGGGGAGCCTTGATTTATAACATTTGCCAGTTTCCTTGGTGTACGGACCAAGAAGGCACTGGAAGTCCCCAGTGTAGCTGGACCCCGTGTTGCTACCCAAGCCCCATCCCACACAGCCAGGCAACACTACCCCCACCCCTGGAGAGCATAAACCAAAGACACCCAGACTCAATGGCAGGAGCCAAGCAAGGCGGCAGTGGAAGGGGACTGAGCGATGGTCTCGCCATTGAAGGACACCATTAAGGAAGGTTTCTAGGGCTTGGAGGTGCTGGTTAAACTCTACTTCTTGGGTTGGGAGGTGGGCACGTGGGCTCCTGCTTCCTTATTATGAAAGGCACACCATGATGTATACATTCTTGTATATACATGAGACATTAAGCACCTAAGAAGTCAAATAAAAACACACACAGACTCAGGTGCTGTGTGTACCCGCACAGGTAGGCACGCAGGTGCACCCAGCCTCTCTCGGAGTCCTACCCACAGGTTTCAGAGGGACCCAGTTACCTGCATTCTGAAAAGCTCATTCAGATGAGTCGCCCATCCCCTGTGGTTGACTCTGTGCTCTAACACAAGAGATGCCCACACTCCCGATCTTTTCCGTCAGGATTCCTGAAGTGGGGGAATGGTTGGGATGAGTCACTTGCCCTTCTCTTGGGAAGCCAAAGAGAGTAGCATGTGTCCAAAGTATGAGGTTGGAAGTCATGGACAAGCCAGTGGATCTCTTCTTTAGGGGAGGAAGGCTTGTCTTCTCACACGTTAAAACCTTTCCCCAAATCCATGCCAATAGGCGTTTTGATATTCCCAGTCTATCAAAGGGGGTTGTTCAACTCGGAAACAGTGCAAAATTAAGGTCCTGCCCTGAGAACCCATATGCTGTTTTTAGAGCTCATACAGAAAGTTGGTCAGTGGAACTAGGCAGAGTTCATGCTCTTCCACTCCCAATGTTTTATTTTTGTGAGGGGTTGATTTGTATTGTGACACAACGCACACCACATAAAATCCACCACCATAACCATGTAAAAGTATAAGACTTAGTGGCATTGAGTACATTGGCACTGTTGTGCAGCTGTCCCCTCTCAGTCCAGAACATTCCATCGTTCCAAAGGAGACTTGGAAACAGTCAGTCCTTACCCCACTGTCTCCCCAGTCTCTGGCAACCATGAGGCCGCTTTCTGTCCCTGTGGATTTTCCTGCAAACGGGATCATACGACGTGTGTCCTCCCGGGCCCGGCCTCTCTCACTCTGCACTGTGTTTTTAAGGCTTGTCCACGCGGCAGTGTCCATGCCTCGCTCCTTATTGAGACCGAGTGACACTCCGCCGGTGGAGAGACCGCGTTTGGTGGACCCGTCCGTTGGTTGGCGGATGTTGGGTTGTTTGATCTCTGGAACGGTGCTGCTGTGCGCACTCGTTGTCGCCTGTCTTGGGCACCCGCCTCAGAGAGGAGCGCCAGGGTCGTGGGGCGACGCTGGGTCAGGCTCACGGAGCCCCAGACTCCTCTTTTGTGTTGGGAACCCTTCCCCGGGCAGGTGAGGCCCGCGTGCGCGGGCAAGCTCTCACAGACGGTTCTCCACCGGCTGGATACCCGCCGCCTGCGTACCCGCCCTTCAGGTGGCAGGGCCACAGTGAAGAAAGCTGCCGCGAACATTCCCTGCCGGACAGCGGGACAGAAACGCACGTTTCTCCCGGGAACGCGGCTAGCTGCGGACGTTGGCACACAGGCGCGCAGCCCGTGCCCTGGGGGCCTGCGGCAGGGGCCACCAGGGGCCTCCCAGGCAGACGTGGGGGGAGGAGAGAAATGGGTCCAGGGACAAACTTCCACAGGGCAGGGACTCCACACGCAGGCATCTCCTTCCACGATGTGGGAGGGGAGCGTGTTCCTCGATTCCTTGGCCGACGCCTCCCGGACGCCACCGTGCGCCAGGCCTGTGCTGGGCTCCGGGGACACGTGCCGGCACGGGAGGGTGACAGGAAATCAGAAAGGCTGTGAGTCAGGGAGTCAGAGCCAGAGTAGCACAAGGACAGTCAGCAGGGTGATACAGAAGTGCTGCTTTGGAAGGGAGCCAGGAGGGCTTCCAGGAGGCAGTGTCGTGGGAGCAGGCCTACTCAGGCATGGCAAGTTGAGGGCCCAGCAAGGGGTTCTCCTGCAAAGGCAGGGCAGCTGGGCACTAGGTATTACCTGTGCTGGGCTGGTCTCCTCACTGTCCCACTGGCTAGTGGTGTAGACACAGGGCCAGGCAGGTAATGGTCACCCAGAATGGCTTTGGTCCCTCCTCTGTCCCCTCCTGCTGCATGGCCTCGGGCTGGCCTGGGGCTCAAGTTTGTCACCTCTGTGCCCTTCACTCTGTGTGCAAGGACCAGGGCGTGGGGAGGAGCCAGCCTGGCCTGATCCACAGAGCGGGAGGGACACGTGAAAAGAGACACAGAGCCTGTGCGGGACAGCTGTGCAAATGTCCTGGGCGGCACGGCCAAGGACGAGGTGCCTCGGGGCACACAGTGCCAGCGGCGTGTGGAGTCAGGGCTCCCCAGGCCGACCGGCAGACTGCAGGGCCCTCAATCCGCCCTCCTGTCAGGAGGGTGAGAACGTCCCAGCAACAAGGACACTGCTAGGCCCAGGCCCGCCGACAGCGGTGGCATGGCATGCGTCCCCGCCCGTGCCACCCGGGGGAGGGGAAGCAATGGGCATCTCTCGGAGCCTGAGCAAAAAGCACGGTTGCCGCAAGGCCTCTCTGGGCTTCCTCACCGACCTGACACCCTGCTGGGGACACTGGCCCGCTTCCCAGCTTCCGCCCCCAAGGCCACCTTCCGGCCAGCCCATGGCTGTCCGGTGTCGATCCTGGCTCCATCCTGGCACCCAGCAAGGGTCTCACATGTGGAAGGCCCCCAGCGGACGTCGGTGGCACAAATGCATCAGTGACCAGGGGATTAATCAATCAAGCAGTTAATGAAAGAATCGATGGTGTGGTGACCCGAGGGTCCAGGGCCACCGGTTGTGACAGCCTCGGGGGGGCCCATTCTCACCACCTGGCCATGTCTGGACAGCACAACCCATCCATCCCTGCGTGTCCCGTCAGCACTGCCTCCCCTCAGACGCACCGACCGCTCTCCTGGATGGGGGCAGGGCGCGGGCAGAAGGCCGTCTCCCCAGTTCTCTTAGGACGGACTTAGCATCGGAGCAAAGTCGGTCTTAAGGAAGCATAGCCCACCTCCCCCTCCTTCCCACCCCGGCAGGACCCCCATCTGCGGCCTGCCTGTGGCAATTTCCTAACGTCTACTTATGGAGTTGACACAAGAGTGTGGGGGCTCTGCCCCTTTCCAGGGCCCTCCACCCCCCATTTCCTCCACTGGCCACCCGGGGGTGTGTGTCCCTGTGCTGGAAGGGGACCCCATGCCCCAGCTCTCCCGGTGTCAGCGAGCCCTGCTTGGCTTCCGTGCACCCCTCCACGGGCCCCCTGCCCACTCTTCGTGCATCCTCTGGCAGCTTCCTGGGACAGGTGCGTGGGGCCCCTTGTCACCTGCAGGTGGCCCTATGCAGCCCTCTTTCAAGATTCACTGCGTAGAGCTTCTGGGATTCCAAACGCAGCTTCTTCAGAACTTCGAAGGCCGTGCTGCTGTCACCTGGGCCCACGTGTGATGGCTGCCAGATCCAGGGCCAGTCAGATCCGGGGCTCTTCACAGGGGACCTGGCCTGCTCTCTGGAAGATTTAAGAGTCAGTTTGATGTGCCCTGGTTCTAGAAATGTTGCAACACCCTGTCTGGGGTGGGTTTTCATTCCTTTGGCCTAGAGCCTCACGTCCTCCTGTTCTAGGACATTTTCTGGTGGATGACTGCCTTGATGAATCTCTCCCTTCTGTGTTCTCCTAATTCACTAATTATACGTTAGATTGTGCCTAAACCAGTGGTCTAATTTTATATTTTCTCTTGTATTTTTTCATTTTGCTTTTTTCTAATTTGCGGGAAACTTATCTTCGAGTTTTCACTTTTGCTAGTTATATTTTAATTTAAAAAAGAGCTCTTTTTAAAAATTTATTTATTTTGAGAGAGAGAAAGAGAGCACACACGCACAAGCAGGGAAAGGGCAGAGAGGGAGAGAGAGAATCCCAAGCAGGCTCCATGGTGTCAGCACAGAGCCCAATTCAGGGTTTGATCTCACAAACCCTGAGATCACAACCGGAGCTGAAATCAAAAGCTGGACACTTAACCAACTGAGCCACCCAGATGCCCCCCAAATGAGCTCTTACTTATTCTCTGCCTGTTCCTTTTTCATAACATCTTGTTCTTAGGTCATGGGTGTGGTATTTTCTCTTAGAGATTTTTTCTTTTTTATATGATCTTTTGCTACTCTTATTATTTCTGTTTCCTTAGGGCTCCTTTATTTTGGTAGGTATGGAATCTGTCTTTCGTGTTAGATGCTCTTACCTCGAGGGGCTGGTGATCCTGGAGGTTTGCTGGTCTTCATGAGAGGCACTAGGTGCCAATACGAGCAGCGTGGCTGGGTGGGGTGAGGGTAGACCACTAAAGTTAAGCAGCAGGGTCCAGACACTCGGCCAGAAATCTTGGGAAGCCAGGCCAGTTCTGCAGAATCCCCCCATCTCCTGCACGGCAGGCAAGCCTGGCTGCCAGAACTCTGGGAATTAGCAGAGTCAGGGCCAAGGTCGCCTCTCAAGATGTGCCTGTGAACTCATCTCCCTGTTTCTCCCTGGCCGGTGCATGTGGTTGTGCCTGGGCCCCCTGAGCCCAGAGCCTCCTGGCCCTGACCCCCGAGAGAGAACCCGGGGCCTCTGGTCTTCTGCCAGCCTCTGCAGCCTGGGTCTGGGGTCATAACTGCTCGTGCTTGTTCTAAACCCCCCTCCACACCCCACCCTCAGAGCCCCCTGGTGTGCTGGAGCCTCTGTGGCTTTCCCTGGTCCGAATGCCAGGGCCTCCGTGGCACCTGTCTTCCAGATGAGGGAGAGGAGGTGCCACAGCGTCCCTCTGTGGTCCCTGCTGGGTCCTGGGAGGGGATAACGGTACGTGTGCCCGCTAAGCTAGGTTGAACTGGAAGTCACCCCCTTACATTTGGATTTGTCTGAAAGGCACTTTTGGAAGGAGCTCTCACTGTTGCTGTCCCTCATCTCCCACTACCACCACACGTACCTCCAACTACTCAGTAGAAACACTGGCCAGAGGTGGGCCAGTGGGGGGGGAAGTCTTCTGGAAACATCAAGAAATGTCACTTGAATGCCTGTCTGCGAGAGAAGGAAGAAAAGCCGTGTCTGACCCAAGAGCTGAAAGCTGGGGGGTTGTGGTGAAGGGGCCAAGAGCACCTGCCAGCTCCCCCCCCACCCCACCCCACCGCTTCAGGAAGAATCTGGGCACAGTGTCATAGGACAATTACATGAGTTGCTGACAAATAAAACCAGGTTCCTCATGAAATCCAGATTTCTAGGGGCGCCTGGGTGGCTCAGTCGATGAAGCATCTGACTCTTGATCTCAGCTCAGGTCATGATCTCACGGTTTGTGAGTTCCAGCCCTGCTGGAGGGAGGGATTCTCTCTCCCCCTCTTTCTGACCCCCGACCCTGCTCGCATGCTCCCTCTCTCTCAAAAATAAACAAACATTTTTAAAAATCTAGATTTCTAACTCCTCTTGAAAACCGGCGGGCCTGGAAGCTCTGGAGGCAGCACTGCATCGGGCACTTAAAGCCAAGTGTGCTTGACAGGCCACTTAATTTTCCTGAGTCTCTATGTATTTATCTGTCAAATAAAAATTGACTTTAAACTTTTGACAAACCACCTGGGGCGATGGCCGTCCCTCCCCCCCAAGAAACATGACGTCCAAACCCCGCCCGCCACGACACAGCTCTCCCCACCAGTGAGTGTGCAAGCCCCGGGCCTGGAGAGTAGGGCAGCAGTGGGCGGGACCAGGGCCTTGGACTGTCTTTTCCACCCACCTGGCAGCAGTCTGCCCTGCACATCTGGACTAGGTGCTCACACCTGCTGCAGGCACTGGGGACCAAGGCTGCCCTCACAGGGCTGGCATCCTAGGGGGCAGAGCCAAGGGCACCTATAGAGATAGGATGTGGGGGGTAAAGTAGGGAGGGATGCAGGGGATGCGGGGGGGGGGGGGGCTTGGCCATTTTCACAGGGTGGCTGGTGGCTGCAGATGGCCCGTCTGATTGGATGACATCAGAAAGAGAAGGGAGGGCTGGTCCATAGGAAGCCCAGAGGAAGAGCATCAAGGAAGTGGAAACCGCAAGTGGAAGACCGACCTCCCTGGCATCTCGAGCCCCTCAGGAATGAGGATGTGGGTCACAGCCCCAGGTAGGACCCCAAGACCTGCAGAGGCGACAGCAGAGGTGGGGTGAGGCTGGCCTGGCCGGGAAGGCTGGACAGCGGAGGAGGGAGGGGGTGAGCACCAGCTGAGCCCCGAGACCAGATGTACCAACTAGGCTGGTTTGCCTACCTCCTCTATGAGATCTCCCTCCAGGAAGAGAGGCTGGGGCAGCCCTGGAGGAACGGCCACGTGCAAGGGGACGGCACCTGTGGGCACAAGGAGGGAACTGCGGCCACACAGATCTCTTTTCCTAAAGGGACTTACAGTCCAACTGTGAGAGGCTGAGCACCTGTGGCCTGAGGCTCTGACTCGCCTTTGTTGAGCCCAGCAGAGATGGTGGGAGGCAGTGGCACCAGGGCCTGGCCATTTCTGCCCAGTGTGGGGCTCCTCCCCCAAACTCTCTCTCCTCAGCAGCAGCTCCCGCTGGGTGGGCAGAGACTTGGCCAGGCCTGCAGAGTGGCTGACAGCTCCCAGCCCAGCCTGACTTCCCCGACCTCCCCCATGGGTGTACTCCCAATAATCCATACCATCCCTCGTCTCGGCACCTGCTTGCCGGAGAAGCCAGCCTGGGACCCTCTCGCTTGGACTTTGTGTGATGACAGGCAGGGCAGCCGGGACAGCTCATCGATTCACTCAGCAAACGTGTGGGGTGGATGTGTAACGGCACACTGGAGACCGTGGCTTTCCCAGCCTGGGTGTGCACTCGGGCTCTGCTCGGACGGTGGGCACGCTCCCCACCTGTCCTTGTCCACAGTCTCCTGTTTGTGAGACCACTCTGGAGCGTTGCTGTGCCTGTCAGGCTGCTTAGCAGGATGCCCGGAACACGCTCAACAATTACAAATCTCAACTGCTATGGTTTCTCCTTCGAGCACTCGCTGCAAAGTATTTACCATGTGGGCCTTATTTTTCCGAGAAATGAAAACGCGTGGTCTGCGTGCATCAGGATGGGGATGGAAACAACAGGCTTGAAGACCTGGAACTGGAGATCAGGGTCTCTGGGCTGCATGCCGGTGTCCACTGTGCTGCGTGACCAGCCAGGCTAAGAGGCTTCTCCCAGGGGTGGCCAGTCGCCTCCCAATGCCAAGCTTTGAAGAAAGTTCTATCTGCCCTGCTCATCTGAGCACAGAAGTCTGCCCCTCGGGCAAATGCTGGCAGGGAGTGGACACTTGGTGCCGAGGCACTCGCCCAAGCAGGGAAATGAGTCTCATTCCCGGATGGAGCAGCAGCACCACTGACACGCGGACACCCTGTCCCCAGATAACATCGGGCCGGGGCCGGTTGACCTCACATGCTGCTGTGGGAATATAGAGTGGTAAGGCCACTTTGGAAAACAGTCTGGCCGTTTCTCACAGTGTTAAATACGGAATGATAACGTGACCAGGCAATTCTACTCCTAGGTATATACCTGGGAGAGATAAAAACGTAAGTCCACACAAAAACTTGCACACAAATGTTCACAGCCGTGTTATTCGTGGTAGCTGAAAATTAGAAACGACCCAAACGGCCATCACCTGAGAAAACACAAGCAACTTTGTACAGTGGAATGTGACTCAGCCATAACAAGAAAGCACCAATCAACACTGCAATGTGGATAAGCCTTGAAAACGTGTATAAAGGATGCCAGGTGAAAGAAGCTGTCACATAAGACCACGTAGTGTAGGGGCACCTGGTTGGCTCAGTCGGTTGAGAGTCCAACTCTTGATTTTGGCTCAGGTCATGATGCTAGGGTTGTGAGATCGAGCCCTGCATTGGGGTCTGTGCTGAACATGGAGCCTGCTTGATATTCCTTCTCCCCTCCCCCACTCATGCGCGCGCGCATGCTCTCTCTCTCTCTCTCTCTCTCTCTCTCTCTCTGAAATAAAAGCCAAAAACAAAACAAAAAAAAGGACCACATAGTATAGAATCTCATTGCAGTGAAATTTCTAGAACAGGCAAACCCACAGTAGTTGCCTAAGTCTCAGGGAGAGTGGAGCGTAGAGTGATTACTAGTGGCTAGAGGTTTTGGATGAAGTGATCCAGGAATTCACTGGAGGTGGCTTTACGCCTCTGGTGCTATGCTAAACCCCATTAAACTGTACGCTTTGAATTTTCTTAATGTTTATTTTTGAGAGAGAGACAAACAGAGCATGAGTGGGGGAGGGGCAGAGAGGGAGGGAGACACAGAATCCGAAGCAGGCTCCAGGCTCCAAGCTGTCAGCACAAAGCCAGACGTGGGGCTCAAATCCATGGACTGTGAGATCACAACCCAGGTTGAAGTTGGATGCTTAACTGACTGAGCCACCCTCGTGTCCCTAAACTGTACGTTAAAAAAATTTTTTTTTATGTTTATTTTTGAGAGAGAGAGAAAGAGAGAACAAGTGGGGGAGGGTAGAGAGAAAGACACAATCCAAAGCAGGTGCCAGGCTCTGAGCTGTCAGCACAGAATCCAACGTGGGACTAGAATTCACAAACTGTGAGATCACGACCTGAGCCAAAGTCAGACTCTTAACCGACTGAGCCACCCAAGCGCCCCTAAACTGTATGCTGTAAATGGGTGAATATTATGATATGTAATATTTCAAAATTTTTATTTTTAGTTTCATTTTTTTGTTGTTGTTGATTTATTTTGAGAGAGAGTGAGCGAGCGAGCACACGTGCATGCACACGCAGGGGAGAGGCAGAGAGAGAGAGAGAGAGAGAGAGGGACAGAAGATCCCAAGCACGCTCTGTGCTGACAGCAGCGAGCCCAATGTGGGGCTTGAACTCACGAACCGTGAGATCATGACCTGAGCCAAAACGGACGCTCAACCACTGAGCTACCCAGATGCCCGTCCATAAAACTTTTAAACAAATAAGGAAGTGAATAAGGCATGAATTCCAGTCCGGCCCATGGTGGAGACACCAGACTCTGGAGTGATCATCCTGAGGTCCCGCAGTTCATGCTGAATGCTGTCTGTGAAAACACTCTGCCCCCAAACCCAGCAAGAGTCCCAAGGCAGACGTGGCTCTCCTGGCCCAGAGCTTGAGAAAGGCAAGTATGCATTCACGTAGGTCTGTGATGGCCTGTAGCAACCAGATGGGCCACAGGCTGTGGTTTCCGGCGCCGTCCTCTCTGTGTAGCCGCTGGTACCTACTGGAAAAGCTGGAAGCGGTCTTGTACTGAGGAGCCATCTTCCTGGGGTACGAGCCCTCTTCCCAGCCCGGCCCACGTGCTGCCTTGTGTCCACCTGGGCACCTACAGGCTCCTCGTGCACATTGTTTCTTTCCACCCGGTGCATGAATCCAGCCTTTGCATTCAGGATGTTTAAGGCAGCAGCAGAAGGGAAGGCTTGTTGGGTTAACGCCCCAGACCTTAACGCAAGTGAAAATACCTGTGTGCCTGGCTCATCCGCATGCCGCAGCCTTTTACTGGGCCGTGAGAATGTCTTAGTAAGCGCACAAGGGGCACTCAGGTTGGCTTACGGAGCGCTGTCAGCGGAGTCCAGGCTTTGGGAGCCTGGGCGGTCTCTCCCACTCCCTCTTTACTTCGTTCTTGGGGCTGCAGTTCTGCCCCGCCGGCACACAGGGCCCAGCCTTGGAGTCGGCTTGCAGCAGGCATCCTAGGACGCTCCGGGTAAGCCTGTGGGTTTCCATGGCAACTGCCGAGGATGCGCGGTGAGGACAGAGCCTTGAAGAAGTAACTGCTTCCCCAAATGCCCAGCTCCAGCCTCAGGGCAGCCCCCATCCGGGACACCTTGGAAGGGTGAGCTCCTTGAGCACAAAAGTCACTTCTGGTCCCTGACCCCCAGGGCTGAGGGCTGTGGGGCACGGCGCGCAGGCCAGCAGCCTGACGCTCCAAAGGGAACCCCGGCCCTGCTAGCTGCTGGTCGTGTGCCTCTGGCCGAGCACCTGGCTGGCCGCCTCCCCACTGAAGGTGCGGTGTCACACATCCGAGGCCCGGGACCGGGGTCAGGGGAGGGGAACGCGTGACCGGGCGGGCATCGGTGCCGGCACGGGGCAGCTCAGCAAACACTGGCCGTTGTGGGCACTTAGTAAAAGCATAGTGGGTTGCCCTGGAACAAGGCTCTCCGTTTACTTTCTTTCCAAGTGTGATAGACATGCGCACAGGAGTGCTCAGCTCACGTGTGTTCAGCTCCACGGATATCCACAAATGTAATGCACCTGTGTAACCAGTAGCCATGCGTGGCTGGCTCCCAAAGCCACGCGGGCTCCTTCGAGCCCTTAGGCCCCTAGTGACCGCCACCGTAACAGCGCGGGCGTGCTTCCCTGAGCCTACGTGCAGGGGGTCAGGCCATCGTTTTCCGTCTCTTTCTCTTGCCACCCTGTCCCTGCAGCCCAGTTCCACTCACACTCAGTGCCCCAGAATCTTCCAGCAGGGCACACGCTGCCATCAAAGGTCCAATCTGCTGCCAGCAGGCCCGGGGGTTTCCGGTTTCACTGCGAAAGCGTTCTGGGGCACAACTGCTGGTGAGCAGACGCACTGTCGCTGGGTCCTCAGAGCCATCTTTTAGGGGCACGGGGCCATACACCCCCCTTCCCTGCTCGTCACATCCCCTCTCCTCACCCTCAGCTGTGGCCTTGGCCACTTGGTCGTCCTTTCCCTCTTCCCTCGGGAACTGTCAGGGGACAAGGTCCAGGTGGCCGGCAGGCGGCCCGGACCGACTCGCTGTGCTGGCCGCTCTCACGGCCCCTGTAAGCTGAGCCCGACAGACAACAATGGCACGCTCCCCTCGAGCCAAGCCGGCTGTGCAAGGGCTCTCAGGCTGGTGGGGGGCAGGGTGGCACCATCAGGGGCCCCCACCAACTAGCAGGGGAGGGGGAACCAGGAGCCACCCCCAGGCCATCTGCCACTTTGCTGTCCAGCTCTGTCCTCAGCAGGCCACCCCCAACCACCCCCTCACCTGCCGGGAGGCTGTCCCTCCGGGCCCCTCTCGGCCTGGATGTCTCCTCTTCCCTGGAAAGGCCGAGAGGGGCCCCAGGCAGAGGGAAGAGGTGGCAGGGCCCTGTGGCTGAGGATGGCTCCGGCGGCGGTCCTGAGGCCGCCCGTACCCCACCCAGGCTGTCACCCTCACCGCCAGGGCCCCGCAGGCAGGGATCCGGGACGGGGCATGACTGGGTTCTTCTGTGCGCTGGTCCCGCGTGAGCAGCTCCTTGCACATTCAGTGCTCGTCTCTCTGAGGTGGGGTCTAGACATCTCAAACGCTGGGAGAGCCCACAGCCAGGAGGCCCCGGGCGGTGTTCCAGCGGTGAGGCCCAGGAACATGTCCCCCCACACTGTCCCCACTCTTCAAGCTTTGGGGAGCAGCAGCGGAGTTGGCCATCAGGAGAGAAGCCCCTCGGGCCTCCTCTGGTGCCCTCTCCTATTTCCAGAATCTCGAAGCGTTTCCCTCTGAACTTCTGAGGGGCAGCTCCCCTCGGGGAGCCAACTCTGCTCAGCCCTCTGCCCAGCGGGAAGCCGGGAAAGGTGGCTGTGGCTTGCTGGGGTCGGGGCCCTAATGTTTTTCTTGGACTTCTCACTCCCTAGCTCCCTCACACCAGAGTGCTTAACTGGGAAAGGGTGGAGAGGGAGGGGAGGGGAGGGGAGAGGGCAGGGGGAGGGGAAGGGAGAGGGGGAACAAGATGCATGAACCTCAGGCCCTCACCTACTGGTGCTCCTCGTGTTTCTAAGGAAAACAGCCCTGTAGGGCCCTGGGCAGGAGGAAATGGATTTCAACAGGATTCACAGAGAGCAGGTCAGACCTCAGAATTCTTGGCTCCGGAAGAACAAGATCCCCTTCCAGTCTTTTCCCTCCCGGCTCCTCCGGCCACCGAACACCCCCAACACCCCGGGCCTCCAGCCCCTTTCCCTGCTGGGAAGGCCTAGTAGGTGGCACCTTCAAAGCCAGCCCTGATCTCTGCGCCCAGCCCGCCTGTACTCTCGGCTGCCTCCGGGCGGCGCTACCTGCAGCTGGGCCAGGGCTTCCCCAGAAGCGAGCACCCGCCTCCCTTGTGCCAGCCTCAGGAGACGGGTGAGGTCCTGCCCCGCTGGCATGCTGCCACGCTTCAGGCCACTGACTTGACTTGCTCTGTAGATCACCCATCACTGACGTGTCTTTGAATCAACTCACCTGTTACGTTTTGCTCCTAGCAAGCAGTGATACCTAGCATACCCACGGTCACGTGGCCCATACTTCCTCAGGGGGACATCAGAGTCCCAGTGATATGCTGTGGCAACGTGCCCTCCTCTTGCAGGACGCTGGCCGTGTGACGCTGCCAGCCTGTGATGGGACCCAGGAGGCGTCCCACGTCCACATATTCACACCTGTCCTCATGAGGGCCTGCTTCACTCCTCTCCATACACACAGCAGGTGCTTAGGTAAGCGGCTCATGTTTGCAGTGGGTGGTCCTCGGCACAGCCAGCTTCCCGTTGGGTGGGCCCAGGCGGTGGGCTCCTGGCCCCTGCCAAGGCCCCCACGGGCACGGTCTTCCAGGCTCCTCACCAGCACTGACGAGATGGGCAGCACAGCTATAATCTCTGTTGGACAAACGGAGAAACTGAGAGAGGGAGTCTGAACTGCTCAGGGTTTTCCAGCTCCTCAGCAGTCTCTCCGTCCACCCCCCCCCAGGAGTCTAAGGCTTGGCAATAGATAGGCTCCGTGAAGAGCTGTCTAGGGTGGACGTGCTGGATGGGTGTGCCCCAGCTTGGGGCACAGACCACGCCGATGACCTCCAGAGTCAAGTTGAGGTACTGCCACAACCGTTCCTCTTCTCAAACCTTCTGCAAAGTACCCTCCGCTCTGGGCAGGACACCAAGGAATGGGTGGTAGGATTGGCATTCCTGGGCCTGTGTGCCCCATATATTTTTAGCCTCTGCCCTGCCTTGGCATTTGCCCCGTGGCTAATGTCCTCAGGGAACCACCTAGCTGCACACCAAGAAGCCTAGCAGGCTCTTGGAGGTCTCCAGGAATGACACCACACCCTGGTCCTGAGGCTTTGGGTCTAACTCTCTTTTCCAAGACAGAACCAACTCCTGTTAGTGCAGAGTCCTTCCCCACCTCCAACACAGAGGCCCGTGGCCCAGAAACCAGGATCTGGGAGGCACAGAATCTGTAACATTGGGCAAGTCATGTTCTAGAGCTGGAAAGTGGAGGGAAGGAGGGCTACGGCTGCACGGGGGGACAACCAGGCCAGATGGTTGCAGAGATGATCAGGGGACAGGGGCGACAGCTACTCCAGACAGGTGCGCTCCCAGGGAAAGGCTGTGCCACAGTGAGGGAGAGCCCTACCTCTGTCCCAGGAGCAGGAGGCCCGGATCCCCAGAGATCTCTCTCAGTGGGGCTACACTAATTCCACGGCCGTCCTGTCCTTGCTCTCCTCACCACTGCAATTTTCCACGAGTCAAGAACCAGGTCTAAAATGTACAGGTAGCTCTTGGCAGATACATTTTGAAGACTTTTCCATCTCTTCCGCTCCCTTTTCTCAAATTCTGGTACTGGCCATGGCTGAGTGCCGGTGGGACCAGAGTGTTCTGTGACGGGCAGGCACCCGTCCTGCCAGCAGCTCCTCTGTCCTGTGCTGGATCTCAGTCCTCCTCTGTAAGACCAGGGGAGTCAGAACGCCTGGTCTGTGGGGTGGCTCAAGTTGTTCTCTGCAGTGGCTTTCATTCGTTTGTTTGGCACTCTGGTAAGAAACACATCCCACATTTGACCCAGTACCCATGTAAATATCCACACATGTAAATGGCCTCAACACAAAACAATATTCTATGTGGGATGCCCTGATAGTTTCCGTTTCATTCTGTTTCATTTTTATAAAATGCTGGTCACCATGCACCAAGTTTCTTCCAGGGCCCAGCACTAATCCCTGATCTGATGGGCCGGGCCAGAGGGAGAGACGGACAAAAAGCCAGCGCACACGTGCGCGCTCTTAGTGGCTGACCGCGCAGGGACAGTCGGAGCCCCCCTCTCCGCCTCTCACCGAGGAAGCCCAGGAGGCCTCCGGGCTGGAGCCGGGCGGGCCAGGCCAAGCCAGGCGGGGCTTTGAGGCGCTGGTAGCGGGCTGGGATTTATTTTAAGGGACACGAAGCTACCGCAGGTTTGGGGGAGGGGAGGGATTAAAAGAGAAGATGCGCTCAGCACTTTATATTTAGCGGCTGACGCGCCGGAAGCGCTCGTTACCCGCAGCTGCCACTGCGCCCAGAGGGCAGCCCCCGCCTCCGCGTCTGGGGCAGGGACCCCGAACCCCGCCTTCAACTCCCTGAGCAGGGACTCCTGAGCCCCCGCCTCCACGTCGCAGGCAGGGACCCCGAACCCCGCCTTCAACTCCCTGGGCAGGGACTCCCGAGCCCCCGCCTCCACGTCGCAGGCAGGGACCCCGAACCCCCCCCTTCACCCTGCGGGACAGACACCCTGAACTCCGCCTTCACCTTCCGAGACAGGGACTCCCGTCTCCCCGCCTCCACTCGTAGGCAGGGACCCAAACCTCGCCTTCGCCTCCCGGGCAGAGACCCTGAACCCCGCCTTCACCTCGCTGGACAGGGAAACCTGGCCCCTGCCTCCACATCACGGTTAGGGACCTCGGCCCCGCACCCCGCCTCCACGTCGCGGGCAGAAACCCGCGGCCCTCGCCTCCGCCCGCCCCCCCTCCCCCCCCCGGGCAGGGACTCCGGCCCGCCGGTGCTTTAGAACCGGAGGGACGGGGCGCACCCCGGCCGGGCGGCCTCCCAGCCCAGGACACGGGGAAGCTCTTCTGTCTCTTCCGCAGAGACGCTATGGAGCTCTGGAGACTGCTCTCAGGAACTGGCGCCCAGGGCTTCGTCGCCGCGCTCCGCCCCCGGCCCCGCCCCTCCAGCATGGCCCCCCCACCCCCTGCCTGCGCACGCGCGCTCCGCCCCTCCCGATTCCCACCCCTCCCCCCGAGCCTGCCAGCCAGGTCTCGTGCTCCCACCCCGCGCGGGGCCCGCCGGGAGTTGGCCGAGGAGGGGGCGGAGAGCCGGGGGAAGCCCGCCCGGGCTCACGGCGCGTGCTGCGCAGGCGCGGAGAGCGGGCCCGCCCCCAGGCAAGCGGCGCGGCCATATTTAAAGGGAGGCAGGCGCGACTATCCAATGGGCGGCGAGCGTGCGGGGGCGGGGCGTGGCGGCGCGAGGCCCCGGATGTGGCTGCTGCGGCCCCTCCTCCCCCGCGCTCCCCTCAGAGCCCCCGGCCGCGCGCCGCCGCTTGCTTGCTGGTCCCCGCGCAGGCCCGTCGGGCGACGGTGAGGAGGCGCCGAGGCGGAGGAGCGGGCGGCGGCGAGGCGACCGCGCGGAGGCGAGCGGGCCAGGCCCAGCCGGGCGGCCGCCGCCATGAGCGGCTCCTCGGGCACCCCGTACCTGGGCAGCAAGATCAGCCTCATCTCCAAGGCGCAAATCCGCTACGAGGGCATCCTCTACACCATCGACACGGACAACTCCACCGTGGCGCTCGCCAAAGGTAGCGGCCCCGCGGCCGCCCCAACCGCCCCGGCCCCCGGGGCGACAACAGCCGGTGGGCGCCGTCGCCCCCCCCCCCCGGGCGCCCCCCACCTCCTCGGACGCTTCCTCCCCCGCGAAGCCCCCCCCTCCCCCGCCGGGCTCGGCCGGCACAATGGTCTCCCCCGGCCCCGGCGGCGGGTTATTGTGCGCGGCCGGCCCGCCCAGCCCGAGGGTGGGGAGGGGAGGTGGGGGCGGGTCCAGCTCCCACTGCGCCGCCCCCTCCGCCGCGCAGCCCACCGCTGCAGGTGGCGGGCCGGTGCTGCTGGGCTGGGCGGAGGGGGCGGCGGGCGCCGAGATCCCGGTCCCTGCGGAGGAGGGGCGGGGCGAGGGGCCTGAGGCTCCCCGGGGCCTCCCTAGAACGCTACTCCTGTGAGCCCTTCTGGAACCTATTAAGCAGCTGGGGCCTTGAGCCTGAACAAACACCACGTCTTAATGGAGCCTCCTGCCGGGAGAGGAGCGTCGGTCGGCTGCTAGGTGCCCCCACTTAAAGCGCTCTCCTGCCCTAATGCAGACGTTCAGTCTGTGGCTTTCCCCTTTTGTGGCCGACCCTTCCCTGGAGGCGTCGTGAGCACCCTGAAGCCCCCGCCAGACGTAGAGGCAGGAGGCTGGAATGTGGCTCTAGAGGAGTCCAGAATCTTTTCCAGCCTTGTAGAGGCAGGAGGAGGTGGCTCAAAGTTTCTTTGTCTTCATCCTCCGGGGGAAGATGGCGAGTGTCCTTCCCTTGCCTCTTGGAGAGAAGTGCCGGGTGCAGCCAGGGCTGCAGAAACCCTGGGTGTCTGATGGGTGTCGTTGGGCCTGTGAGGGTCAGGGCACCGCGTCCCTGTTTCCCACGTCAGAGGGAGCCTTGGGCCTTCAGGACGCAGTCATTCCGAACTCCGGGCATACCTCCTAAAGTCTGGCGCCCGAGTTCTAGGAGAGACCAATTGCGTGGCTCCAGGAGAGAATCCAGAGTTGCAAGGTTATGTGTTGACGTGTACCCTTGGCACTTGAGTGTATCTGGCATGCCATCCCCATTGGAGAAACTGAGGCCCAGAGCCTCTGGTCCTTAGCAGGAGTTGTGCTCAGATTAGATAGAGGCTGCTTCGAGCCCAGCTCTGCCCCCAGAGCCTGAACCCTGCCGGGAAGGGTGCATACCCCAAGAAGGCCTTCGGGCAGACCCAGGCTGGCGGTGGTGTGGGTCCAGGCTCTGAGCCCACTTCTCCCGTTGTTTCTGTGAGAGCCCCTCCCGGGGAGGGTGTGGGTAACAAGCCCACAGGCTTCTCGCCTAACAAAACAAACTCCCAGGGGTGACGTGCGGCGAGGTTTCAGGCAAAAAGCAGCTGGCGGGCTGTTTAATCTCGGAAGTCGGGTGTAGAGGGGTGTTCTGCAAAGTGGACTGTTTGCTCAGGGCGCTGGCCCTCCTGTGCTCACACTTGAGAACCGTCAAGTTCGGGGGACTGTGGGCCTCAGAACTTGTTAACTTGTCTTTGAGCCCCGAACCTTCTGGAGCGTTGCCAGCCGGGGTCTTGTAGGCATTGTGCTCTGGAAACTGGGGGGCGGAGTAGCCGTTGGGAGGTGGACCGAGGGTGGTGTGCAGGGCAGGGCAGGGCCGGGCACAGAGTGCCCGAGGGCTGCAGTGCAGGAGGATGGATTGAACGCCCTTGGCCGAGGACGACAACCTAACCCTTCTCTCTCTCAACTCCCAAGTGAGGTCTTTCGGTACCGAAGACCGTCCCACAGATAGGCCGGCCCCCCCGCGAGAGGAGATCTATGAGTACATCATTTTCCGGGGAAGTGATATCAAAGATATCACCGTGTGTGAGCCTCCGAAAGCCCAGCACACGCTCCCGCAGGACCCTGCTATCGTCCAAGTAAGTGTGCTGCCCTCCTCCCGACGTGGGCACGCTTTCCGAGAGGTGCCGCTTTCCAAGTGGAACTTGGTGTCCTCTGTCTGGCGGGAGCGCTCGACTCGAGGAATAGCCTTTCAATGAAAAGTGGTTTAATTTCTGCGCAGGCCGTTGCTGCAGAAGGTCTTAACCTCAGCTTGCGGTGTCGTGTGTTGTAGAGTGAGACTCTCTGTGTGTGCGAGTGTGTGTGTGTGTGGGGGGGGGGGGGGAAGGGGGTGGTGCTTCTAGTCTTCCGGGGAGGCTTGGGGAATCACGTTTGTCCTTACTGTTGGGTCGAGACGGCAGGACTTGCTCTCCTGATGTCGTCTGGATTTTAAACCCCAGTGTCGTGGGACATGGACCTTGCGGTTCTTATGCCGTATACGCGCCTCCTGCGTTAGGGCAGAAGTTGCCCAGGATTACCGGGGAGCCTAGCTTAATAGTTTCTTGACTTGCACATCTGAATATTCATTGGTCGCTCCGAGGCTGCTTCTGCGGGAGGCTCTGGGACTGAGGGCGCTCCCTGGAAGGTAGCATGCTTCGGGGGGCTCTGGGGACATGTGGAGAAGCCCCGGGCTAGACCTATGAAAGGTCTGGAGGGAGACTTCTCAGAGACTTCAGAAGAGGCAAGTACCTGAGTCAGGCCTCGGGGCACAAAGAGGTCTCTGGGGAGCAACAGGCAGCAGCGTCCCTGAGGGTATGGGGACCGGAGAGGTGTCGCACGTGTGGGAACTGTGTGGCTGGGCTGCTGCGTGTTGGGGGCAGGGCCAAATCTCGGATGGCAAGTCTGCCCTCTTACAGAGGCTAAACTAGGGAACGACAGCCGGTGGGGAGCCATCTGAGGGGTTAACTGAGTTAGGGGAAATTCCGGTTAGAGTGACCCGGACGGGCGGACCTGGCTACGGGATGTGGGAAAGGCAGCTCTGAGCTGGCTTAGGTGGTTCTGGAGGCTCTGCCCCGCGACCCCGGGCCTCCAGGAGCACAGGCAGACGAGTCTGACTGCTCTGCGCTGCTCTCATCTGTGTGTCTCGTTGGTCAGTCTTCCCTGGGCTCGGGCTCGGCCTCCTCCTTCCAGCCACACGTGCCTTACAGCCCCTTCAGAGGGATGCCGCCCTACAGCCAGCTGGCTGCCAGCTCCCTGCTTAGCCAGCAGTACGCCGCTTCCTTGGGTCTAGGTGAGTAACCTGTTTCTGTCTGCTAAACTCGCGCTGTGATCTCCAGGAGGCGGGGCCGCAGACCCTGATCGTGGGGACACCCTGCTCCTGGCCTGTTCTGCTTGTTCCGCACGCTCAGCACGGCACTCAGTGCAACTTGAACCAGTTAGAACGCCGGCTAACTCTTCAATTGAGAGTAAAAGAGTTCGTCTGACTTTGGGGACAGATGAGTCAAATCAAAATTCATTTGAAACGTCAGCCTGGGTCTGGGTGGAAGTCACGGCACGTTTGCTTCAATAAGAAACAACTGGTTTTGTGATTACGGATGGGCTCTAACTATTGACACCTTGGAAGCCCGTAAACGCAAAGAGCTGAATCGAGACCCATCCGTTAGGCATTTTGCTGTCCCTGCTTTGCTCAAAAGTTCCGTCCCCCGAGGTGGGTCGATCCTGGAATGAGGTTCTCTTCTGCACGTGTAGCGTGACAGTCTGCCTGGCCCCGGACGCAGCTTTGCGAGGCGTTCAAACCCTGGAGTCGGCAGGCTCCTACCCCAGCCTGGGGCTGTGGGCAGGCCCTGCAGACCTGCTCTTGGGCCGCTCCTGAGTCACGCTGTCCGGACTGCTGCTCTGCCTGGCTCACGGTGTTTCTAGAATAGGTTTGTGTGAGCCACGTGTCCCGTGAGAGGTTGCTTGGCTCTTCCGAGCTTGCTGGACACGGGACCGGTGTCTCGTTACTTACTTGCGTACTTTCTCTTTTGCTCTCCTCTGTCTTCCTCTAGAGAAGCTGGTGAGCCCTCCAGCCTCGGCCGCAGCTTCCAGCCCTAGCTCTTCTCCGTCTCCACAGCCCGCCTCAGAGCTTGACGTGTCCTCAGAGCCACATCAGCTCACCTCCAAGGGTAACCGCAGTCGGGGAGAGCTGCATGCTGTCTTGCCGTCCTGAGAGCAAGGGGGTAAACCAGCAGCCCAGAGCGACAGTGGCTGTAGTAGATGCTTTGCCAAGCCCGAGGGTCAATTCAGCTGCTTCCGTGTGGTTCAATACGTAGTCGTGACTTACTAACGAGCTCGCACGGTTTTAAAGAAGGCGTTAGACAGAACTGACCCGGAACTTGTTCACTCCCCCCCTGGGTCCAGGGTCTGCTTGGACCTGGATCGAGACTACCAAATGTGGGAAGCTTTGCACAGAAAGCCTTTCCCTGGGGCTTCAGCTGGCCCAGAATGTGTTCTAGATTGCTGGGTGACACTGCAGGGGAGCGTCCCTAAGAAACTCACATGCTGTTCTGGGAGCCGCGTGGCATACTCGTCACCCTTCCGAGAGGCCTCGGGTGTCTTTCTAACGCGAAGCCCCGTTAGAATTGGGAGATTCGCTCGAGCAGGTGAACGGCGTGGGCCAAGTGACCAGCTTGTTAATGCCGGGGTGCACTGCCTGTCTCAGCTGGGCCGTGGCACCTGTTGGGGCTTCTTGGTCTTTCTTGATGTTCTTCTCGTTTCTCTGAGAGCTGAGGTTCACGTGCCTGACTGGTAGAGCGCCATGCCCTGCCCTCCCCGCTGCGGAGGCTCGGTCCAGGGTCGCACCCAGAGCATCCGTGCCAGTCTGTTATTTTGCACGTGTTGCTTTCCGTTCCCACACGGATGCCAGCGTGTCCCTGACGTAGACGCAGTGGTGTTTTTGCCCAGTTAAAGTTTACGTTAGACGGTTCGTTCTTTGAATTGTTGGTGTAAAGCTGCTCTCAGGGGAGGGTAGTTTGTTGATGGTTTTGTTTTATCAAGAACGGGTGAGCCTGAGTCTCACCCCCATCGAGTTAGAGTGTGGCAGGAGCAGCCGGGCTGCGTTCCTGGGAGGGCCCTGCTGGGCAAGGTGGCAGGCCGGGGAGGGGGCTCCAGCGTGGTCCCGTCACAGGACACCTGCGCGCGCCAGTATGCGAGGCCGTCCAGCTTGCCTTGGGAGCTCTTCTCTTGATCTGGTCGTGAGGAAGGTTTCACAGTAACTGCCTTAGTTTCTGTCTCACGTGAAAAACCAGAAAGCTGAAACAGCCAATTTTCACGCATAATGGGCCGTCTCTCCTGATGGTGACCTCCGTGCTCAGGGCCCAGGTTTTGTGCCTCAGAGCTCCGTATGCCTCTGCCCAGCCCCACAGTGCCCCATTTAGACGGTACCGGTGGGGGGGGGGGGGAGGGGGGGGGACGGACCAGTGTGGGTGGCGTGCCCTCTCCCCCTTCCTGCCTCAGAGGACACCTTGGGAGCTGGGACCTCTGCCGAGGGCTGAGACTGCAGTGTTGTAGGGACAGACTCTGGTACGGCCCCACCACCAAGGGCAGCCTGGGAGCCTTCGTCTCTTCAAGATGCACTGCTTTTCTGTAGTCGGGTCTTATCACATCATTCTTTTTGGTTTTGTTATGCCTCAAGCAGAAACGACCGCGTTCTAGAGTTTAACTTTAAAGAATGACCGTTTACTAGAAGATCCCAGACTGGGATGGTTCTTGTCCAGCGTGGACCAGAACAAAACAAATTCCCAGACCGTGAATTTGCCAGCATCTTGGAACCAAGGAGCCCCCTCGGGCTTAGAGCTTGTGTGGTTTTTGGAAAGCTGTTTTCTAAACCACCTGGGAAGTGTTCGTTTCTGGCAGGGTGTTTTTGTCTCCTTGGGGTTACCTAGGTTGGGGATCGGGGGCTCAGGGCTCCCTGGTGAGCTGGCCTTGTGGCCGCCGGGCTAGTCACGGGAGGGGATGGTCCGGGAGGCTCTGCCAGACTTGGGAGAGTCTCGAGGTGGTGCCTTCAACTGCCCGGCCTGCCACCCCGAGGGAGGGGCTGGAGGGCCGTGAGGTTTTCTCCTCTCTGGTCTTCAGCGCTCCTTCCCTTCCCATCTCAGGAGCTGGTTTTCCATCCGTCCCAGTCGGCAAGAGCCCCATGGTGGAGCAGGCCGTCCAGACTGGTTCTGTCGATAACCTGAATGCCAAAAAGCTGTTACCTGGCAAGGCCACCGTGGGGATGCAGCTGAACGGGCGTCCGGCCCAGCCGGGCGGCAAGACCACCAGCGGTACTTGTCCCTTCCCGTCCTGGTGTCCGCTTCACCGCCTCAGAGTGGCGCCCTGCTTCCTGGGGTTCTCTTTTCTGTCTTCTTCCTTTTTCATTCAAAAGCCCGCACCCCCTGCCCCCCATCGTAAACACCGCGTGTTCTCGCAGGGCCTGCCCTTGCTGCGTGGCCCCTGTGCTAGCGCCACCCCGCTTCCGTCGCTGGGCTCTGCTTCGGTGGGCGCTTGCCTTACTCTTTCCTTTTGCGCCTTAGATGTAGTTCAGCCGACAGCTGTGCAGAGTCAAGGGCAGGTGAACGACGAGAACAGAAGACCTCAGAGGAGGAGATCAGGTAACAGCTGTTGTTGCCACCTGAGTTCCGGGGAGCCGCGGGCCACCCGGCTGTGCTCCGCTTCTCTGCTCGCCCCTCTGCTTGGTCTCTGTGGGTGACGGCTTTGGGGTGCTGGGGCTCAGTGTCCGCTTCCGTGTGCCTTGTCCCCTCTTTGTCACCCATCTCACTGGAGTAATGTCAGCTCGGCGGCTCACCAGTCACGGCTTTCCTTCCTTCCCCCAGGGAACAGACGAACGAGGAATCGCTCCAGAGGGCAAAACCGCCCGACTAACGTCAAAGAGAACACGATCAAGTTTGAAGGCGACTTTGATTTTGAGAGTGCAAACGCCCAGTTCAACAGAGAGGAGCTGGACAAAGAGTTTAAGAAGAAACTGAATTTTAAAGGTGTTTGGCATTATGCAGAGGGTGCCCTCCCCACCAAGGAGTGTCTGTAGCTGCAGGTGCAAGACAGATGGGTGGGGGCGGGGCAGGTGTGGAAGCGGCGCCATCTAAGGAATTCCTGAGTGAGGATGAGGCTTGGGGTAAATGTGCAAACTGCTCGTGGGTGAGGAGCAAGCTACACGGCCGGGGGGGGGGGGGGGCCCTTCTGACACAGACGACGAGCCATCCCCCCCCCCCCCCCCCATATGCTTGGCCTGAGGACAGCTGACCAGGGGCCCGCCCTGGCCGAGGGAGGCATCACCGTGTACTCTGCTTCTCTCTGCAGATGACAAAGCTGAGAAGGGGGACGAGAAGGACCCAGCGGTGGTGACCCAGAGTGACGAGGCTCCTGCTGAGGAAGACCACCTGGGGCCCAACTGCTACTATGACAAGTCCAAGTCCTTCTTCGACAACATCTCTTCTGAGCTCAAGACCAGGTCAGGGGGCCTGGTGAGGGGGCCGGGCTCGGGGCTGGCGAGGCCTGGATGAGCTGGCAGGAAGAAACTCATTCTGCCTCAAAACTCCGGAGCCTGGGCCATGCTCTCTCGAAGACCAGACTCCCATCTAAGTTCAGGACAAACCTAAGATCCTCCTCCTGTTTCTGCCCTGTGAGTACACCGGTCCCGGTGGCGCCAGCAGGTGGCGGCGCGGAACCCCTGACAGTCACAGGCACCTGAGGGTCGGACCGAGGTCCGGCCTCCGCTTCCGTCCTGGCTCTGCTACTCTTCTGTCCACTGAGGCTGAGTTCGGCACCATGCTCCCCAGCTGAGTGGTGGGTCGTTCGGTCACACGCCGCCTTGTCCTGGCAGCCGACCCGGTGGCCTGAGGCCCTTGCTGCCTGCAGCGGCTGGCCTGCGTGTTCGGCTCCCGACTGCTTGAGACTGGGGACCTGGGCGTGCAGTTAGAGCCCCTGGAGACTGGTGCTCAGAGGTTACCCTGCGAGCAAGCTAGACGGTATAGAAGGGGCAGGCACAGAAACCCGTGTGCACTCATTCCGCAAACGGAGTGCCAGACACGCTGCTGGGCACCGAGGGCACAGCACACGCTAGGGCTCTGCTGTCCTGTGTTTCAACCCCGGCAGGGAAGGTAGAGAGTACGTGTGCGGACAGGATAGAAACGCGTCCGGGCACGGGCAGGAGGAGGCTGGGCAGGGCCTGGCGGGGGGCGGGGAAGGTAGGGGTAAACCGAGTACGGAGGTGTCACACCGTGTGGTGCTGGGAGCGCTCGTGGGTGGACGGAGGAAGCTTCCGCACACGGGCCGCCTGCCAGGTGTCTGCTGCACGCCGGACCAGAGTCCCAAGAGAGGCGGTCAGGGATGAAGGGGGCGCGTGCGAGCAGGGCGCGTAGGTCACAGTGACAACCAGCTTGGGTGCCGGGAGCTCTGGGCGGCTGTCCAGGTTGGAGCTGGGGGCGGGGCCGGTTGACCTCTACCCTGTCTCCGCTGAGGATGCCGAAGGCAGGCAGAGGGGCCGGAGGCCTGTGCGGTAGTCCTGGGGCCTCGGAATCGGGTGGTGGCGGCGGCGGAGGAGAGCTCGGCTGCTGACTCTGCTTTGCAGGGGGAGCGGACCGGGTTTGCTGACAGGTTGTGAGGGGAACCACGACGACCGTCGGGGTTGTCGGGCTGGGCGGGTGGAGGGTGCAGCTGCTGGCTCTCTAAGCGAGGCCAGGGGGGCAGTGGAGCGGGAGCTCTGTGCCTGTAAGTGGACGTGGGGCCCTCACCTGGGACACAGAGGTGGGTGCTGGCCGCATCCTCAGTACGAAGGGCGCTGGGTGGTGCGTGGTGTCATTGCCGTGGCCCCACCGTCCCCAGGGTGTAAGCCTCCTATTCTTGGAGATCCCGCTCCATCTAGCCCAGCCCTCTCCTCACATACTAGAAACTTGTCTGTGGAGGGAGGGGTCTGTGGTACGCCCCAGGTCTCGGAACCTGCCTGGGCACTGCCTGGTGTCACGCACTCACCTGTCGATAAAGGCAGGAGAGTTCATGCTGGGCAGCCCCGCCCGGTGAGCAGCAGACCCCGTTGGCAGTGTGGCCGGGAGCACCCGCAGGGTGGGCTCTCTGGCTGCGGGGTCCTGACTGGGTCACCCCCTCTGATGGCTCCACCTGCTGGTCCTTTCCCCACACCCCCTCCCTGTGCTGGCTCAGGAAGCTGTGACCGGATGCCGGCTGCAGTCGGTCTCACGCGCCTGTCTGTGGTCCAGTTCTAGGCGGACTACGTGGGCCGAAGAGCGGAAGCTCAACACGGAGACTTTCGGGGTATCGGGAAGGTTTCTTCGTGGCCGTAGCTTCAGGGGTGGATTTCGAGGGGGCAGGGGCAACGGTACAACCCGCCGCAACCCAACTTCCCACCGAGCTGGGACCGGCAGGGTGTGAGGATGGGGCCGCAGGTGAGTGACGGAAGGGGGCTTCTGGACCCGGTGGTGGGAGGGCATTGGGGGGGCACTGCCCCTGTGGGCACCCTCCTCGGGAAGAGCTTAGGAGCCCTGGAGCCGGCGGCCCTGGCTTCCAGCAAGAGGAGGAGCCTGCGGGAATTGGGGCCGAGATGAGGGCCCTGGCCCTCTGAATCACCTGGGGGGCTCCTAGGGACGGCAGGCCCCCCGAAGTGTGGGTCCGGGTGTGGGGGCTGGGCGCGTGCTACTGCAGTGTGGTCGGCAAGGACTGCCGTCACCAGCTGGCCTCCCTGCCCCGCAGGGACCCCCAGGTGCGCATGAAAAAGGTCCCATCCACCCGTGTGCCCCGTGGGTCTGGGTGGGCAGTGGGCTACAGGTGTGCCCAGTGTGTACAAAGGTGATTTTCATGGTTGATGGGGACTGGAAAGTCTGGGGAGCCCTGGCCTGACTGGGGTGGGAGGGAGGCTGAGCACCCTCGTTCTCCCCAGGACCCTGTGTGCCTGGCTCCTGCCGGGGGGGGGGGGGGGGGGGGGCGGGGGCTGCCGAGTGGGACGTGCTGAGCGTGCTCACGTAGCGTCCTGTCCCTTTCTCGCAGGTGCCTGCGGAAGCAGCACAGAAACGAAGCTGTGTCTGAGGTTATCGGAAAACGCTGCACTTAGTTGGGAGACGTGGGTCACTTTGTTTACCGAGTTTGGAAAATTCCCGTACTACTACTTATGTTTTGGACTTAATTGAACTTGGACGTGGTCTGAGTTAGAACCACTTGTTTGGGGGAAGTATTCGTGGGTAACCTCTTTGAGGTATCTTGGCCTGTCTTTCCTCTTTAGTTGCACACAGCCTAATTCTAAGGTTTTGGTATTTTGGAAAAAGGTTTCTAGAGCAAAAGCTTGATCCTCACTTTGTGACTTTTTTTGTGTGACAGCTTTGACTTTTTTAAAGTGGAGCCAAATCTCATTCGGCAAACGTGGCAGCCAGTTGCATCTTTATAACCCAACTGGCCTCTGGTGCTGCTGGCCTGGCACCCCCCAGTGCCATAGGTTGGGGTCTCAGGAGTCAGGCAGGGCCAGCCTGGGGACGTGCGGGGGTGGGTGGGCCTGGGCAGGGAGAGTGGGGGTGTCCCATGGATCATGTTGTAGAAGCAAACCAGACAACCCTTACATCCAGAGCCGTGATGTCAAGGTTGAGGGCTGGTGGGTGGTGGGGGCTAAGTCCTGGAGGCTTAGGAAGGGGTCCTGAACGTGAGCTAGGAACTGTTGCTCAGAGCCTGGCTTCCATACGAATCAGGGTTGGGGACCAAAGCCCTGTGGCGTCCCCACCCTTCCTGCCCCGTCCCTGCCATCCCCTGACCCAGGCCAGTCACTGTTGGACTCTGGCCACCGTTCAGTGTCTCATCCACTTGGAAACGAGCCAGTCTTTTTTGCAAGGTCGGTTGACCGAGAACATATTTCTTCTTGATTGTAAATAGTTCTGTGTTTTTGTTTTACAGGTGGGTGGAGGGAGGGTGGGGAATATAAATTTGTTGCATGAGTAAATGGGTCAGACCTTTAGTATAAGCATGCGCCCTTCTGATGGACAGGGCATTGTGTTGAACATAAGCACCTTGGTAACTAAACCCCCTTAAATAGCTATAAAGGTTTTAGTTCTGTATTGATTCAGTTACTGTAAAAGCTTGGGTTTATTTTTGTAGGACTTAATGGCTAAGAATTAGAACCTAGCAATGGGTTGCTCTGTTGGAGTAATGTAAATTGTAATTATAAATAAACGTGCAAACCTTTAAAACTTTCTTCTCTGCTCTGAGAGTAAAATCGTTCTGTTGGTTGTGCTGCTGGAGTCCTATCCTGTCTGCCGTGCCCGTCCCGAGGCAGGAGCTGTTCAGGCCTCGCGCTAATAGGCTCCTTGGCGACATCTGCTCTCGAGTGACGTTGACCCGGTTGGTCTGGGTAAAGGGCATGAGCCAGCCCGAGTGTGCAGCGGGCCAGCTTCCCAGAACAAGGGGCTCTGCTCTCCAGACCTGGGACAAGAGCTGGTTCTAAAAGCTCTGTCCACAGTAAACCTGCTTGGGAGATGCCTGCCCCCCACCCCAGGCTGCTTGGAGCTCCTCCTGTGTCCTCTGTGCCCTGTGGCCTGTTCCAGGGCTGGACCCCGCACCATCCAGAACAGCAGACGTGGCTGTTTGGACCGAAAGCGCCCCGCATCACTGAAATGGGTTTCTGGGGGTCTTTGAAAGGCCCGCCCCATCCACCGTGTCACTGCTCCCTCGGTGCCTGCCTGTGGTTCCGCTGGGCCCAGAGCAGGCCCAAGCAGCAGGGGGCTGGCCTGCAACGGCACGGCACCGTGGTCAGTTTCACAATTTCAACAAGTTCTCAGCAAGCTTCCTTTTTGGGGGAAACAACTAACATCCTTGGCCAATAAAAAGTTAAAATCTTCCATAGTCAGATGCAGGTAGCCAAAACACGAATCCTCCACGAAGTAGGTGACTCAGCGGTCGCACTAGGCAGGTATTTCCTTTAGGCGATCTAAATATAGTCCCGTCACAGTTTACCACAATGACTAACTTCACTACTGACGCTCTATGCTGACGTTTTGACAATTCTACATTTTACACCGAGCTCAAAACGTATCTGGGCGTTTTTACTCCTTTCTAGATCGAATATATACGTGCCATTCAGTGAGAACCCAGTGAGGGAAGCTGCAGACGGAGGTGGGAGCAGCGCCCTGGAATCCCAAGGGTATACAGCTGGCAGGGCAGCCGGCCCAGGGACTCAAAGAGCCCTTTGTGCCATCGCCCGGTGGGGCAGGGGTGCCCGACGGTGGTCCTGTCACCGGGACTGGTGGCAGAGCTTCCTGTGAAGCTGTGAAGCTGCAGGGGTGAGGGCGAGGCTGCTGCTGGCTGGAACCTGGAAGGGCCATCTCTGGCGGGAGAGCAAGCACAGGGGACAATCAGCACCAGGAACTCCAGGGAGAAAACACAAGTGCGAAGACTTGATCTAGGGAAACCAGAAACGACTCTTTCTGAACACGGCTGCTGCTCTGTGGGATTCTGAGTGAAAACCAACTGGGCGCCACGTGTTCCCGGACGTGTGTCTGTCAGGAAGGAACAAGGTCCGTCTGCTAGCCCCTCTGGGAAGAGAAACTCGGGAGTCTCGGCGTCTGTCTCTAATGTCGCGCGCCTGTCTACAGCAGCTGTCACGTTTGGCGTGCGCTCCTAGCACTGCTGGACTCCCAAACCAAAAAGTTGGACGCCCCTGGCCCGCCACCAGTAGCTTGGCGACTTCGAGACTGGCGACAAGAGCACAGAGGAGAGCGCACACTAAGGAGAGCGCTCAGACGCAGCGAGGGGAAGACCCCCTTTCTACAGAGCCGTCCTGACTGCACCCAAGAGACACACGCTCTGAAGAAAAGGTTAACAAATAGGAAGTTTATTGCAGGACCCTTGGACAGTAGATGAGTGGAGGGAAATGCCTATGTATCACTTTGAAAATCCATGATTTGAATTTAAAAATCAATTCAAGATTTCATCATCATGACGCTTTCTTCTGTTTCTTCTTTTCGTTTTCCTCCTTCTCTTTCTCAATTTCAGCAACATACTTCTCAATTTCTTCAGGATTTAAAATCTACCAAAGAAAGTTTACAGTTAGCCTCCAAAGCACACAAGGCACCAGGGAACCAGCACCCCCTCTCCCCTGGGGAGGAAAGCTCTGGGGCTCCGGCCACATGCACCTCACAGCAGCTTCTAACAGAAAAACTAGGGTGTGCGCGCCTGATCCGGGTGACACCGGTCCGCAGCAGCTTTTCAATGTGCCCAGCAGCCACGCGAGCCCCAGCCTCCCCCGGAGACCCACACGATGATGCTTACTCTTCCACTTGTTTGTGGGGAGCCTTGGGAAGAAATCTCCTGGAGCACAAGCGCCACAGGAGTAGGGTCTCTGTTCCCACCCCCCCCCCGCCCCCACCCCATCCCTGGGGATGCTCCAGAGCGAAGGACACCAGACGACCTCAGTGATTACCTTGAGGGGTTGATCACGTCTCATGACAGCCAATTCAATGTTTTTGCCGCCAGACTGAACCACCTTGGAAAGCGAAGAATAAGGCCAGGTGCCTACCTGCATGGCACCAGCACCACCCGCCCCGCCACCCCTGCTTCCACACAGCAGCTAGGCTCCCAGCCCCCCTGCCCCCCCCCCCCCCCAAAGCCCAACAGCTGGACGCCAGCCTGGCCTTCTGGCCACTCCCCTGCCTCTTTGGCTTTACCTGCCAGCATCTCCCAAGTGCTGACAAAGCCCAAGGCCACAGCTCCCAGCCACTAGTCCCCATTCTCCTCATCCCCCAATCTTAGCAGCGGTGTGCTCTGAGTGGAAAGTTCCACACCTGCTGGCTCCCGTCCTGCCTCTGCAGCTCCTCACCTGAGCGTGCCCTCGGACCAGCAACTCGGTCCTTGATAGCCCCAGCCGCATGAGGGAGCTGAAAACACCGGGGCAGGGCCCGGCCGAGCAAGCCCTGGGGCGCCCAGCATTACCGCCGGCGGCCTCACCGCCCCCGCTCCTGCTGCCTGCACACAGCCGCCCACTTCTGTGCTGTCCATTCTGCCCAGCCCAAGCACCAGATTTCGAATGCAAACGTACTTCCAGGAGGGCCTTGATAACCAACTTAATGGTCAGGTCATCTGTCTCGATGGCTTCGTCAGTGTAATTCTTCTCCAGAAACTCACGCACGGACTTGGCGCCCCGGCCTATAGCATTAGCCTGAAAGAGGAATGTGTTCTACGGCGCGGGGCACGACAATCCAGAACCGGCCCGAGGACAAGACCGCAGCTGCCTGGGCCAGCCGTGTCAGAGGCAGCCTGGCCCCTTGGTCCTGCCCTATGGACTCCTTTCCCAAAGAGCTATTTGGAACTGGTGCTGATCCTTAGCCACGAGTGGGATTCTCCTGTGTTACTGAAAGACACATGGGTGACTGTGCTTCGTGCCACATACCCCCATTGCTCCCTATCCTTGGACATGGTCTCAAACAGCAACGTCTAATGACTCCTTCGCTCTATCAGCAGGAGCGTCACAGAACAAACGGGTAGTGAGTACGCGTGCACGCGCACCCACAGGACACGGCCTCCTTACACCAGCAGGAGACCCGGTACCTTCCAGTGGCCTCTGCAACTTTTTACTGGCGAGACCGCCCGAAGACCCTCTGTTTTGTCAGGGCCTCACCTTCCAGGCATGGTACGTCCCCGAGGGGTCCGTCTGATAGAGTCTGGGGGTGCCGTCAAAGTCGAAACCCACAATGAGGGCGGAGATGCCGAACGGCCTGCGCCCATTGCTCTGCGTGTAGCGCTGGTGGGAGAAGGAACACGTTAATGCCTCAGCACGAAAGGCCCCGTGGAACCCACCCTAAGTCCTCTCCCTCTCTCTCTCTCTCTCTCTCTCTCTCTCTCTCTCTCACACACACACACACACACACACACACACACACACACACACACACACACGGCATTCCCAACAGCCGAGCCTTCGCTGAAGGGATGGAGACATTCAAGTTATCTGCAGTTCCAACGATGAGGGACGTGAGCCCGGACTACTCAGCGGTCCTCCTTCTCTTGTGCAGTTTGGCTCAGAAAGGTGTGCAAGACCTGCCCACGACCGAACGCATCGTAGGGCACAACTGAGACCGCTGGAACCACTCTGACAACACACGCGCTTTGGCTACACACTTGACTTTAAAATGACCGGCACGTCACCAGAGGGTGGAGGTGGCTCTCAGCTCCTCCCAAATGCTTGGAAGCCAACCGTTCAGGACATCAAGACAGAGACTATCACGTCCCTTCAGAAACGTGAATTTGGACCGTCCCACGCCACTAAACGCAAACAATGCCACCAAAGTGGATAACCTACGGTAAGTTACATTCGCACAAAGATCGGGACTGTGCGTGGAATTAGAGCAGTTTTCTGATTCCCCTGAAGGGACCTCTGCAAACAGGTACACACAGGTACCATGAACTACCGTGGCGGGATGCCCACCTGCTTCAGACTGGCGATGTAGCGGGTGATGTACTCCACGGTGACTGGGTCCTCCACGGTCAGCCGGTGGCTCTGGCACTCCACCCGGGCCCTGTTGATGACTATCCTCGCATCCGCAGTGAGCCCTGCAACAGCAGAAAGACTGCCACCGGAGCCACGCCTCATCGGCTCCCATCGGGGACGACACAGGTCACACGACCACACAGCAGTTACATACTCCAGCCAGTCCTCTGAAACCCAGCTCTCAGGTCATCTGGGTGATGGATGCCGGGGTGATCATCCTCTGGCTGTGCACAGAGGCCTCGGACAAGACACGTCAGTCCCTAGGTTAGTTTACGTGAATTGGGATCTTGCTAGAGTGGACCCGCACGGAAGAGCTCGGGAAGCCACGAGAGTGCCCGGGGCACACAGCATGCCCCACAGCAGGGAACTGTGGTCGGGGAAAACCAGGCTCGCCAGGCCTGTCTCCAGACTGTAACTGTGATCCAGTCATGCGCCAGCAACAGCAAAGCCTCCCACCCCCGAAAGCTTTGGTGAAGCTGGCAGAGGTCCCAATCGACTCCTTTTAAATGACTTTAGTTTCCCCACTTTCTAGATCTTCCAAAAGCCAACCCACTGAGACGGCCTCCAAAGTGCTAATAAGGGCCTCTGAGGACCAGGGCACCGGCCCCACTCACCTGCGAACGCCATGCAGACGTTGTCATCCAACGCGCAGATCTTGCGGACGGTTCTCTCATCCTGCAGTTTGGCCACTGATTTCTTCTCCACGCCCAGAACAACGATGTCCTTCCCTCGCACGCCGACCTTCAATAAAAATCAACACGGTGCTTAAGAAAGCAACGAGAGGTTTTGCCATCAGGCTCAGGGCGCTTAGCAGATGGTAACCGGGACCTGTGAACACCCTGGGGGTGGGGGCCCCACGCTTCGCAGATCACAGATACTGACCCATTTCTGGCAGAGCTGGCCCAAGTGTCACGACCTGGGCGCCCACTCCTGTGCACTGAACGTACTGATACGAAGTCTCAATTACAACACAGTAACTGTTGTGTATATACCTTCAACCGGGAGAATCACAGAGACACACGCAAGGCTTTTAAGCCTGAGATCCTGACATTCGAGACAAGTGCCCCGAAAGCAATGTTTCTGTAGCTGTGAAGCATGTTAAAACCCACGCTGGGGGCACCTGGGTGGCTCAGTCAGTTAAGCATCCAGTTCTTGGTTTCCACTCAGGTCATGATCTCCCAGTGGCTTGTGAGATCGAGCCCCTGAGTCGGGCTCTGCGCTGACAGTGCAGAGCCTGCTCGAGATTCTGCCCTTGCCCTGCTCACGTGTGCACATGCTCCCTCTCTCTCAAAGTAAAAAAACATTGAAACAACAACACCCCCCCCCCCCCCCCCCGCACCATGGCACACCTGTGCACAGCTCTGGGGAAGGTCTGGTTTGCCCTCAAGTGGAAGGACAACTCTTAACAACTATTCCCGGGAATTAGCTTGCTCTCTGCATATAGCAGATACTGTACAGGACAGGAGAGCGTATCGGGAACATGGAAAAATCTCCCACTGGCCAAGTGATCCCTCGACCCCGTCAGGGCAGGAGCGGATAGAAATGGGGCAATGCTCCAAGGAGCAACACGTCTCAGCCCAGAGATCTCTCAGAGGCACTGCGGGCCCTGGGGCTGCCCTGCCCACCTCTACCCCTAGATGTCAGCTGGCAGCACTCCACAGGCAAAGAGACAGGTCTGCACCAGTTGGCAAACACCCCTTGGGGCGCAAAATCCCAGCCCGCGCCCCCCACCCCCACCCCAGCCCCAGGCCATGGTGGAAAAACACTGATCTGTGTTTCTGACTTCAAGGCTCTTCATGCTCTTAGGTGACCCTCCAGGTTCCCCTGGGAGAAGGGAGCCAGGCTCAGAGATGCTGGGAGGATTAAGCAAAGTCACCCTGGCTGGCCCGAGGGAGTACGGGGGCCGGGGAGTGTCCAAGCAGCTCCTCTCCCAGTGCTCTTTAACCCGAGTTGGGCCAGAAGATGGATTTTGAACCTGAATTTCAGAAGAGATTCAGGAAATGAAAGCACTTCATCGCCCAGAGCTGTGTCCTTTTTCTCTGTACACGCGAACCTCCGAGACGGCAGCAGGTAAGAGGAAAACCAGTAACACCAGGAAACAGACCCACAGGTGTCTCAAACGCATCCCCCATCCAAAATTCAAATGGTGGCCCAAACGTCAGATCTGTGCTCAGATGGCAGCAGGAGAACGATCGCCAAGCTGCCCGACCCGGTGGAGGGCTCCCGGTGGCACCGCCGCCCCTGAGAGCCTGCTTCCCTTTGTTCCTGAAGCGCACCTGGGCTTCCAGGACCACTGCCGTCCCCAGTGGGGAAGTCCCCCGGCCGGGACCGCAGGGGTGCGGCTCACCTAAGTTGCTTACGGACGTGAAGGAGTCACCGAGCCAACAACGACCCAGCCCTGCTGCTAGGCGCCCGCACCCGCGCCCACGGCCCAGGGCCCAAGCAGGGCCCTGCAGGGTGACCCGCCAAAATGGCCGTCCCACGGCCGCTCATACACCCTGGAGACGCCCGAGGGAAAGAGAAACCGGTACTCCAAGGCTCAGCGCTCACACCGAGCGCGCCGGCCTCGCGAGCGCCCGTGCGAAGTCACTGGCACACATGTAGCACTGCCACCCTTCGGTGAGAACCCACCGGCAGGAGGGCAGTGGCCCCAGACTCTCCTGCGCCCGCCTGCGCGGCCGTCCCAGCATCCGCAGGTCCCAGACGGGCCCCCGCCCCGCTTCCTTCAGCGACACCAACGATCCCGGGGCTCCACGAGAGCCGCCCGAACAAAGCGCATCCCTACGGCGGAGGCCGTGAGCACGGGCGAAGCCGGGCCGACCCCGGGAGCCCGGCGCGCACCAGCCTCCGCCGCCCCGCTCTCGCCACCCGCCCCGCACGCCAGGCCCCGCCGGCCGCCGCTCACCGCGGTCGAGCCCTTCTTCACGGCCTCCTGCGCGTACTCCACTTGGAAAAGGTGGCCGTCGGGCGAGAAGACGGTGATGGCGCGGTCGTAGCTCATGCCGGCGGCGCGGCGCGGCGGCGGCGGCGGAGCCGGGGAAAAGCGCACACTCACGGCCGCGCGGCCCGCGATTCACGACGCCTCTGCTCCCGCGTCGCGCGCCTGCCCGCCCCCGCCGCCGCGCACTGCGCTGCTGGCGTCCGGCGCCTTACGGCGGCGTCGGGCGGCGTCAGGCGGCGTCCGGCTGACGTGCGCGCGCGCCGGGGCGGGGCCGGGCCGAACCACCGGCGACCGAGAGCGGGGGGGCGGCTCGGTGGTGGAGGGCCGGGCGCGGGGCGCAGAGCGGCCGACGCGGGGCGCCGCCGGGGGCTCGGCCTGGGGGGGCGGACGGCGCGCGGGGGCGGCGGCGCGGCGGGCCCGGGGGCGACGCAGGGGCCGGCGGGGCGGGCGAGCCCACGGCGCGGCGCCCCCCGCGGCCCCCGCCCCCCCCCCAGCGACTGCGGAGAATGAGCGCCCGGGGCCGCCGAGCGCCGCCGGAGCAGAAGCCCCGAGGAGCTCGGGCAGATCCCGCGCGCGACCATGTCGGTGGCCTTCGCGTCCGCCCGGCCGCGAGGCAAAGGGGAGGTCACGCAGCAAACCATCCAGAAGGTGGGCCGGGGCGGGCGCGCGGGGCCGGGGCGCACGGGGCCGAGGCGCGCGGGCTGCCGGCGGGCGCGGGGCGCGAACAAAGCCGGGGCGCAGCCGACGGCCGCGACCCCGCCGCCCCCCGCGCCGCCCGCGCCCCGCTCGGCGGGGGGACGGGGCCCGGGCCCGCCCGGCCGGGCCGGGCCGGCGGCGGCCGGGGCGGCGCGGGCGGCGGCGGGGCCCCGGGCGCACGGGGGCCCGGCCCTGCGAGGCCCGCGGGGGCGCGTGGAGCGCGGGGCGCCGAGCCCGCGCGGCTCCGGAGCCCGGCCCGGAGCGCGGCAGCCCCGGGGCCGACCCGTCCGCCGCGCGCCGCGGCCCTTACTCGCGTGTCACATTGTTTTTCAGCCTGACACCCCGGCCAGCCTCCTCACCTAACAGAAACTTTACCGATTCGCTTTACAGCCTTTCCCCGCGTCCTGTAAGTTTGGCCTTGTGGTTTTACCGAGATCACGCTCACGTGGGTGTGGGGGCACCTTTACCAGAAGCCTTACGCTTTGGGTCTGGGATTTTAAGTCTTCTGTTTCTCCGTAGAAGGCAAGTTCAGAAGAAAATCGGTGTTAGCCATTCCCGTTTGCATTTTCTCGGCGTCTCTGGCAGCTGCCCTGGTTTCTTTTTCGCCCTGGGGAGTCTCGGGTCAGCGGTGCGCCTCGGTTCCCCACTGGCTGCTTCTCGCCGGCGGGGTTCGCCTTCACGACCGCGGCCCCTCTTGCCTAGGGGCTCGCCAGGACCTTGTGGACCTTGTCCTCTGCCTCTTGCCTGTCTGCAGACTGCCTTTGCTGCGGCCGGTTTTGGCGAGTGGACGTCAGCGAGCTGCGAACGGGAAAGAGCACCTGAGAAGGGGCAGAAGGGCGACGTTTGCGTTTGTTTAGTAAACACCGAGCACTTTTTGCATTGCCTGCTCGCTGGGCTTTGCGGATCTTAACTCTTTGTGGCAGGCAGGTACTGTGTTCGTTTTACAGATAGGGAAACTGAGGCATAGTGAAGACAAGCGTGGTTGCTGTTAAGTGGCTTGCGAGGAGACAGACCCACACAGTGGCTCCAGGGTCACCTGTCGCCAGTGACCGTCGCCCTGGGAGCGCCTGGCTAAACACGGGGTCAAACGATTGGCTCAGAGGCACCCTCGGGCAATCCAGGGGGGTTTCCTGGCACCTTGCCTTTTTGGAGCTCGAATGTGATGAGCGCAGACACTGTTTCCAAAGCCTCTTTTGGCTTAGCACCCATCTAGCTATCTGCACTTTGCGCTCACGCCCCGTTAAAGCTCCCGGAAGTCTTCAGGCAAAACCACGTGCCAGAGCGCCTGATGTCCCCAGGCATCAGGTCGCAAAGAGGGAAACTCGCTGACCGTGGAAAACGGGTCTTCCGTTTAGGCCCTCGCCTGATTTGTACTGACGGGATTGGCAGTGCGCGTATTACCTTGGCGCTGTGGCAGGGAACAGGTGGGGGTCTTGCTGGCTGGCTGTGAGGGGCTGAGAGGTGCGGGTCTTACACCCACGCTCAGAACGTTGAGGGAGGCGAGAGAGCAGGAAGTACACGGCTTGTCCTCAGCATCTATTTGAGCAGGACTTTGCCCGGCAAACTTCTGCTCGGCCTTCAAGGCCCACTCAGACATCCCCTCCCCCATTCTCTCTTGGCAGTCCTGTGGTAACTGCAGCGCTTTGACAGGTTGCCGGGGCTCCTGAGTTTGCACGTTACCGAATTATTCTTCGCTGTGTTCCTAGCCTGGCACGCTGCCTGGCACAGCTAGTGCTCGGTACGTACTAGAGCGTCTGTGACCCTGGTTCCGCCAGTGGAAGCGTCGGGGAGAAGCAGACGTGTTCGTTTCCTGTGGCTGCCGTGACGTTGTCGTAAACTCGGTGGTTTAGAACGGTAGAAATTTACTTTTCGTCCTCTGGAGGCCAGAAGGTCCAAAATGAAGGCGTGGGCAGGGCTGGTGACTTTCTGGGGGCTCTCGGGGAGGCTCTGCTGTTTTTCTCTGAGCTCCTGGTGCTGCGGGCTTGTCGACGCCTCACCCCACCCCTGCCTCGGCCTTCCCGGGGTGTTCTTCTCCGCGTGTATCTCTGTGTCCGAATCGCCCTTTTCTTCTAAGGACGCCGTTCGTAGGATTTAGGGCTCCCTCGACCGCGGTCTGACCTCGCCTGGACTCGAATACGGTGTAAAGACGTCGTTTTCAAATCTGGCCGCGTTGGCAGGCTCTGGGGGTTGGGACTCGAACCGAATATTTTGAGGAACACGGTTTAACTCGTAACAGAAGACGTGTCTCGGAGAGAGATTCCAGACAAGGAAAACCAAGGAGCGAGGCTAGGAAGGCTCTGGAAGATCCAGGGAGTTGCGGCGGTCCCGCACGTGGTCTGCACAGAAGGATGCGGGAGATCGAAGGAGTCGAGGGCGGTCCTGCCGGTGGTCTACACGGAGCAGGTCACGGGGCCCAAACCGGAAGGGCGGGCAGAGCCAGCCTGGGGGAAGCCTGCGCTGAGTGCTCGGGAGGTTTCTCCGGTGGTGACCAAACCGTTTCGGTGCCGGGGCAGAGGGCAGCACGGCACTTGCGGGGGGACCGTAGGGAACGTGACTTTGCCAGGGACCCTGAGGTGGAGACGGGCAGTGTCCCCGCAGCTGGCTAGCTGGCCTGCAGGCTGGGACCCGCGTGGGCTGCTCTCTGCTGGTTCGGGACCAGGGGATCCCCGCCGCCCAGTGCCGCGCTCCCACTGCGCTCGCAGGGTGGCGTGGCAGTCGCGTCCGTGGGCCGTGTGGCTGGGCTTGGGCACATCGGAGGGGGCCCCGGACACCAGGCCTTGGCTGCTGGCCAGGCACCTCTTAGTTTCTTGGCACACGGTAGTCGCTTAATAAACGTGAGTTTTACCGTCCCTGCTTGTGTCGTTTTCCTTAATTCGTTTTCTGGACCGGAGAATGGGAACGCAGTCTTGTCCCCCTGTGCCCCCGGCACGTTGTCCGGAGGGAGACGGGCTCTGCGGGAGCTGGGCACCTGGCGTGTCTGCCGGCGCGGGTCCAGTGCAGATGAGCGAGACCCCCGAGGGCAGGTGCCGTGCTCGGGATCTGCGCGTCAGGGAGGGGGCGGCACCAGACCAGCCCTGCGCCACCGCCCTTCGTGCCCGGGGGCTGGGGGGCAGGGGCACAGAGGTGAAGGACGGCCGTCTGGGTTGGGGGTGGGTGCCGTACGTTCTCAGGCCCGGAACTCGTCTTCAAGCACATGAGCTGACTCGGTAAAGAAGGTAAAACTGGCCTTTTTAACAATTCGCCGTCCTACCGCTGCCAGCGGCTTGCGGACGCCGAGCCCCCCACCTCCAACTTGCCTAATTGACTGTCTTGGGCAGTTGTCACCGAGAGCCTTCTCCCCGGTGAGCACGGTCCCGGGCAAGGGAGGCAGCGAACCTGTGTCTCTTTCCATCCCCGGGGACGGGAGGGGGCGATGCCTCCTGCCTCGGGTCCCGGGGCCGGTGGACCCCGGGGGGCTGCGGGCGGCCGGGGCGCGGGGTGCCGTGGGTCCGCTCGTGAGGCCCTGAGTGCCGCCCCCGTGGGGGAAGTGTGAGGAAGCACCGTCTCCGGGAGGGAAGAGCCGGGCCCGGGCCCTCTGCCCCGTGACACGAGGCCACGGGCCCTCCTCCGGAGAAGGTGCCGCCCGGGCTCCGCGGGGGCCCCCTCGGGCCGGAGGGTGAGGAAGCATCCGGGCGCTCCCCCCGGCACGCGCCGGCCTCCCACCCTCGCGGTGCAGCCCGGGACCCGGGGACGGGGCAGCAGCCGGGGTCTGCCACGTGACACCAACAGGTGTCTCCACGGACGTTCTGGTGGCCCTGGCCCCGTGCCCCTAACCTGTCCCCCGGCCAGCGGGCCGGGGCCCGAGCACCTGGCCCGCGTGCGTGGAGTCAGAGGCCGGTTGTCCCGGGATCCCCGGGCTGTGACCGAGGCAGTGCCGCCCCCCGCCCGAGGTGCGGGAGTGGGGGGACCCGGCGCCGATGTCCCCGAGTCCCTCAGGGCCCGTGAAGAGATCGGGCCGGTCTTTTCCTGCCCGAGCCGCGGCGGGCACCGTGACGTTTGCGGCGCCGACGTGACAGAAGCCAGAGGCTCCGGGGAGGAGGTGACAGATGTCGGTGCGGAGAGTGACCGCACTCCCCGGCGGCGCCCCCCCCCCCCCCCCCCCCCGACGGGCCGGCCTGCTGCGGGCTCTCGGTGCGTGCGGGCCCGGCTGCGGCGCCGGCGGAGGCCTCAGGAAGCCGGGAGCCACGGAGAGGGGTGCAGAGGGACCGCGGAGGCCGGCAGGAGGCGGGTGTCCCCCGGGCGCGCACAGCGGGGGGCCGGTCACCCTGCTGGCCTCGGGGGTGGGGGGGGGGGGTGGAGAGCGGCTCCGGAGGGTCTCGCCACGACTCGCCGGCCACGGCTCCACCTTGACCTCTGGCTCGTCCCGATGGTATTGCCAGCCTTTCGAGTCGTCCCTCCTCGGGAAGCCTCGCTTGGGTCTGGTCGTCCCTCCTCAGGAAGCTTCCCCTCAGGATCTGATCATCTCTCCTCGGAAAGTCTCACTCGGGATCTGGTCGTCCCTCCTCGGGAAGCCTCCCCTCAGGATCCAATCATCCCCCTTCAGAAAGTCTCACTTGGATCTGGTCATTCCTCCTCAGGAAGTCTTCGGATCTAGTCGTCCCTCCTCCAGAAGTCTCCCCTCAGGATCCAATCATCTGTCCTCAGAAAGTCTCACTCGGGATCCGGTCGTCCCTCCTCAGGAAGTCTCCAGATCTGGTCATCCCTCCTTAGGAAGCCTCACTCGGGATCTGGCCGTCCCTCCTCAGGAAGTCTCCCCTCAGGATCCAATCATCCCCCTTCAGAAAGTCTCACTCGGGATCCGGTTGTCCCTCCTCAGGAAGTCTCCCCTCAGGATCCAATCATCCCCCTTCAGAAAGTCTCACTCGGGATCTGGTCGTCCCTCCTCAGAAAGTCTCCGGATCTGGTCTTCCCTCTTCTACCTCACTCGGGATCCGGTCACCCCACCTCAGGAAGTCTCCCCTCAGGATCCAATCATTTCTCCTCAGAAAGTCTCACTCGGGATCCGGTCGTCCCTCCTCAGGAAGTCTCCCCTCAGGATCCAATCATTTCTCCTCAGAAAGTCTCACTCGGGATCCGGTTGTCCCTCCTCAGGAAGTCTCCCCTCAGGATCCAATCATCCCCCTTCAGAAAGTCTCACTTGGATCTGGTCGTCCCTCCTCAGAAAGTCTCCGGATCTGGTCGTCCCTCTTCTACCTCACTCGGGATCCGGTCACCCCGCCTCAGGAAGTCTCCCCTCAGGATCCAATCATCCCTCCTCAGGAAGTCTCCCCTCAGGATCCGATCATTTCTCCTCAGAAAGTCTCACTCGGGATCCGGTCGTCCCTCCTCGGGAAGCCTCCCCTCGGGATCCAATCATCCCCCTTCAGAAAGTCTCACTTGGATCTGGTCATTCCTCCTCAGGAAGTCTTCGGATCTAGTCGTCCCTCCTCCAGAAGTCTCCCCTCAGGATCCAATCATCTGTCCTCAGAAAGTCTCACTCGGGATCTGGTCGCCCCGCCTCAGGAAGCCTCACTCGGGATCGGGTAGTTGTTCTCCACTGTCCACCAACTTCTGGCCTGTGTGGAGAAACTCACTGCTGTAGTTTTCAGTTGGTTCATTTTTAGGATCTCTGTGTTGTCCTTGATGTTTTTGGCAAGTCGGCCCCTTGGAGAACCTTCTGAGATGGAAATTCACATCCTTCAATTCTGAGAAAATACTTTGAACAAATTTTTAGATGATTTTTCTCCCTGTGTGTTCTTTCTGGAAGTCCTTGAAGAATTGTTTCTTGCCAGTCAGATCATTTTTCTAATTTTGTCATCTTTTCTGTTTTCTACCTTGGTGTTTTTAATCTGCTTTCTAGGAGTTTTTCTCAACTTTATGTTCCAACCTTGCGTTAATTGTTTTTTGCTCTGGTCAATACAGAAATATTCCAGAGCTCTTTTTGCTTTGTTTAAGGGCATCTTTTATTAACGAGTACCGTCTTTTGGGGCACCTGGGTGGCTCAGTCGGTTGAGCGTCCGACTTCGGCTCAGGTCGTGATCTCACGGTCTGTGAGGTTGAGCCCCACGTCGGATTCTGTGCTGACAGCTCAGAGCCCGGAGCCTGCTTCGGATTCTGTCTCCCTCTCTCTGCCCCTCCCCTGCTCGTGCTTTGTCTCTGTCTTTCAAAAATAAACAAACATAAAAAAATATTTTAACGAATACGGTTTTTTTGTCTTTTGGGGATATGAGTAACAGTTGCGCTTTTTTCTCCTTTTGTTTTTCTAAGCTTCCTTTTTGCATGGTCTTCGTCTTCCCCAGGTTCGGCGTCTGCAGCTAGCCTCGGCTTGTCTAGATCGTCTAGATCGTCCAGATCTTTCTAGGTGGCAGGCTTCCCGGGAGTACTCTTGCTCAGGGCCAGGGCCTGGGGCAGGTTGGTCTGTGGTGACACTGGGGGGTGCGCCCCTGCCTCCGGTGCCCTGGTGCTACCCCTCTGCCTCGTCCCCCTTCTCCGCCTCCCAGCCTACTGGTGAGCAGTGGGGAAGGTCCTGGGGCCTCTGCCTTCCTGGTCTCTGGGCTCCCGGTGTGGCTGTGTCACATCCGGCACCCCAGGATCTGCTCTCCGGTTCTAGAACTCTGGCACTGCTGTCTCAGCTCTGCTCTGTTCACGTCCCTTGCTCACCGGGTCGTCAGGGTTTAGAGGTCAGGGGCCTCCAGTCCGCCATCTGTCACCCACTTTGGCCTGGCCTTTTTTCCCAAGTGTTCGTAACTTAACTGAGATGGTGCTCCATTTCGCGTCCTTTTCCTCGATCCCCTTAACGGTACGTTTCCTCGTGTGCAGGAAAACTGCGAACTGTTCGTGATGGCTGCTTACGCTACGGTCTGCTGAAGTGTTGCTGGCCTTGACTCTTTAGCTTTTGTCCCTTTTGGAACGTTAAGGACGATGTGGTGGGGCGCCTGGGCGGCTCAGTCGGCTAAGCCTCCGACTCTTGGTTTCGGCTCAGGTCACGATCTCCCGGTTCGTCAGCTCAAGTCCCACATCGGGTTCTGCGTCGGGCTCTGCGCTGTCAGCACGTAGCCTTCTTGGGCTATTCTCTCCGTCACTGCCCGTCTCAAAAGAAGTAAATTTAAAAAAAAAAAAAAAAAGGCCGATGCTAAAACGGACCTCCTGATAGCACTTCAGCTCTGTGGCGTGTGTCCTTGGGAGAGAATCCCTGCCCGGCAGTTTCAGGCAGGAAGCTGAAGCCGTAGAGGGGTGGCTCTCAGAGGGAGAGGAAGGTCATTCTAGTCGTTTACCTTAATCAACCTGGACGCCGAGTCCCGATTGCCCTCAGGGTGGTGGGCCCAGCCACCGCCACCTGCCCTCAGCAAGCCCCCTGGCGGCTCCTGGGCCCGCAGTGCCTGCCTGCACTGCCCCCACGTGGGAGAAAACGGCGGAGGGTAGACAGGACAGAGCTGTAAACTAAGACCGAGCAGGAGAGACCGACCCCGAGGTCGCAGAGGCTGGGGGACGGTCGCCTAGCAGGGCTGCAGGGCCGCGGGGCCGACTCGGCCTCGCGGCGTGGCCCAGTCAGGCCCTTTGTGCCGCCTTGGCCTCCCCTCCGTGGACGGTCTCGGGCCCCGAGCTCTGGAGGAGGACTCCGTGGTCAGAGTGCAGGGAGGAGCCCACGTTGCGCAGGGAGGAAGGTGAGCTGCCTTCTGGGCAGTGGCGAGCAGGGGGCGCCTCCTCTGGCTCAGGGGCCTGTGGCGCTGAGCCCTCCCAGAAGAGCCCGCACCGTGGTGACCGGTAGTCGTTGAGGACAAAAGTCACAGAGCTTTCTTCCGGCCGAGTTTCCGAGTAAAGACCTTTCCGTGGAAAGCAGCGTTGGCCTTGGGCGCCGACCTGCCCCTCCTTCCAGAGGGTGCACCCGGTGAATAAGCCGGGATCTTCTCTTCACAGCTGGCTGGAGGAGGCCTCACCTTGGCGGGCACCGCCCCGTGCACATTGCCCTGCCCTCCCCTCCCCGCCGGCTCCGGCGCACCCCTCCCTGCTCCCACTAGGCCCTCCTCCCCCTTGTGCTTCCGTCCATCGCCTCCTCCCGGGTCTCCCCAGACTCTCCCGGGCGCTGCCCCCGACGTGGCCGTCCTGAAAAGCCGGCTGTGGTAGGCCTTTGTGGTGCCCTGTAGGGCTGCGAGCTGCCTCGCCCGGGCGGGACTGCCTGCCTGGCCTCTCCAGACAGGGACCCGGCGGCCCAGCATCCCTGACGTAGACTCTGGGCCCACCCTAGCTGGACAGATGCGCTGTGGCCACGGGCCCTAGAAAATGGTGAGCCGGCGGCTGTGGGTCTTCATCTGCCGGGTGAGAGGTCCTGGGACCCGCCCCTGGGTTTGGTGGGCGGGGGGGCGGGGGGGTTGACCCTAGCACATGGAGGGCCACATGCTTAGCACAGGGACGTGGAGAGTATTCGGTTCTGCCGAGCGGCGCGATGCGCAAGAGTGGCAGTTCTGCGCGTAGGACGCCTGCACATGGGTGATGGTTACTGTCGCGCACCTAATGGAGCGACTCCAGCTCCGCCCCGTGACCCTCCAGCCGGGCGCCGGAGACACATCTGTGTCCCTGTTCCCATCCGCTTCCCCTTCAGATGCTGGACGAGAACCACCACCTGATCCAGTGTATCCTGGACTACCAGAGCAAGGGCAAGACGGCCGAGTGCACCCAGTAAGTGGCCGTCGGGCTGCGGAGGTCACCCTCAGAGGACGGCCTCGTCCCCCCACCCCGGGGCGCTCCCCGAGGAGGGGGAGACGACGTGGAGGGAAATGAAGGGTGGGCGGAGGGGGCTGCTGGGGGACACACCAGGGGACGATGAGCGCCCCCGGGCGGGACCTCGTGTGACCCCCGGGGCTGGACGTGGAGTAGGTGCAGGGGCTGGCTGTCAGAGCCACCGGAGGCCTGGCGTGTGTGAGCGGTCGCCACGCGCCTGGGGGCTTTTCCTGGCTTGAACCGGGCTTCCCCACGTCCTCCCGGCCTGTTTGGGGGGCCGCTTCCAGGGGGCAGAGAGATCAAGTCCGCCGCGTGTCACGGTCAGACGGAGGAGGGCTTGTCCTCTGGCGTCCGCTCCGGTGTCTCCCTCAGTCTTCTGCCTCCTCCCACCGCTCTGAACAGACCTGGTGGCGCGTGCCCTCGGGCCACCGCCTCGGGGCCTTTCAGCATGTTTTCGTCAGACAGGATCCCGCTCACGACTCAGGCCGGGTCCTGTTCCCTGCCCGGCCCTGTGCTAGAGCACAGAGCGCTGTGTTGCCCGCCCCGTCCCCGAAGGTCAGTGTCCCCCTGGGGCCCGGCTGCGAGGCTGTCCCGGGTGGACTTCGCTTCTTCCGACTGGCCCGCGGGCGCTGCCTCACTGTGTGCCCCTCCCCTGCAGGTACCAGCAGATCCTGCACCGGAACCTGGTCTACCTGGCCACGATCGCGGATTCTAACCAGAACATGCAGTCCCTGCTGCCCGCTGTGAGTGCCCGCGGGGGGCAGGGGGGGACAGTGGGCCACCCTCGCCCAGTGCAGTTGCCCGGTGCGATCCGGGGAGCAGCCGTCGGAGCGTGTTACGTGGAGTAGCCAAGGAACAGGCAGGAGCCCGCAAAGGGGGCAGGAGGCCAGTCGGCCCGAGTCGGAAGTGGACTGGTCAGAATTGTGACATCAGTTTCTGTGGCAAAGGGAGGTGACCCTGAGGAAGCAAACCTAGAAACGGTGGGCGGCAGGTCTCCGTGGGGAACAGGAGGTGGCGTGGGGGATTCTCACTCTTTATCGTGAGCCCTTCGAGCGAGTCTGAAGATGCTGCCCAGGAATAAACGGCGCTCCGATTCGGCAACAGAACTGTGAGATGCCGCCGGTGCAGTGAAGGTTTTAAGTGTCAACATACTTTGTTTTCTGCTTAACTTTTTAAAATCCGTTTTCCCCAAGTCAAATAATTGCTGCAAAGGCAAGGTCCAGCAGTGGCCGCCTCCCGCAGGTGGACCGGAAGGCAGAGCCGCGAGAAGGACCCGCCCGTGTAGACCGTGGTGGGCAGGGACGTTCCGGGACACACGCGATGCCCCCTGGTGCCCTGGAAAGTGATGTCATAGGTGCCAGGGTGTCTTACCGACGAAATTGTTAAACGGACATTGATTGGCCTATGAAATCGGGATTCCTCGCTCTGGAGACAGCAGTGGATCCTGCGGGGAACTTCATTTTCTTGGCCAGGTGTAGACAGCATCTGCCTCCGAACCTTCGGAGCTGCTGTTTGGTCTGGATCCGGGAGGTGAGGGTGCAGGGGTCCCTCGTGCGTCCCGTCGCCTTCTACATCCTGATCACGGTTGGGCTTGCTGCGGGGCAGGGCACACGCACAGGAGGAGCAATGAGAGGGCCAGGGCTAGGGCACAGGGCAGTCTGTGCAAAGGCCCGGGGCATGGGGTGGTGTGGATGAGGGACACAGCAAATCCTGGCCAGCTGAGGCCAGGGTGCAGGGGCAGGGGCAGGGGCAGGGGCAGTGTGGTGGACCGGTGAGGTGGTCCCTTGCATCCCCAGTGAGGAGGGCCCATCTTTGAACCTCCGGTATGTGCTGGTTAGCTTGGTACTCGCTTAAGGTCTGAACGCTCACAAGAATGCTCGGTGTACCGTCTCCTGGCCTGAGGTGTTTGGGCCTCGTAGTCCGCAGTCACCGATCACGTGTGTGAGCGGCAGTCGGTCACAGACATCTGCCAGGTGGCCATGAGCCGTCGAGGTAGCTCTCTTGAACCGCCGAGTCCCTGGAGGGCTTCGGGTGCTTCGTCTCTGGGTTAACCAGCCTCCTGTTACTTTCTTGTCGCCTGCAGCCGCCCACCCAGAACATGAACCTGGGCCCCGGAGCGCTGTCCCAGAGCGGCTCCAGCCAGGGCCTGCACTCCCAGGGCAGCCTCAGTGATGCCATTGGCACGGGCCTGCCCCCGTCCTCCCTCATGCAGGGCCAGATCGGCAACGGTGAGTACCCGGAGCACTGGCGACAGGGTCACCACCTCGGGCTCCCTGGTGCCTGGCTGTCTCGGCAGAGCACCCCGTGCCCTGCAGAGCTGAGCGTGGGACGTCCCTCCTCCCAGAGGCCCCGGCTGCGGGGGCGCCGCTGTGCCCGGGTGCGCGTGCGCAGGGTAACATGCAAAGGGGATAAAGCGCTTCAGGTCCCCTGCTCTGCTTTGACTTCACATCCACACGGGTTCCGGGTGGGTTTTTTAAACGAGAGCAAAAAGGTTATCTCCGGATCAAGAGCTCGATCTCTGGCCACCGGGAACCGTCACCGTCACAGCTAACGTGCGATTCCCGCGCTCGGTTTGTTTCCTTCATCGGCGCTGCCGACCACGGGCTGGCCTCCCTCCGCGCGATCGCTCGAAGGAAACGTGGGGTGTCTGGCGGCAGGGCCAGGCCTGCCATCAGACGCGGTCCTTGGTGGGTTTAAGACCCCCTCCCTGTGCTCCTGGCAGGTCCGAACCACGTGTCCATGCAGCAGACGGCACAGAGCACACTGCCCACCACCTCCATGAGTATGTCGGGCAGCGGCCACGGCACGGGGCCCGGCTACAGCCACTCGGGACCCGCCTCGCAGAGTGTGCCCCTGCAGGGCCAGGGCGCCATCGGCAACTACGTGTCCCGGGCCAACATCAACATGCAGTCCAACCCAGGTACCGCCCTGCTCGGCCCTGGGACACCCCGCCGGCCCCCGTGACCCTTCGAAATATGTGCAGACCGTGCACGCGGTCCTGCGGGGCTTCTGAAGGGGTGGGGGCCGTGGGAACAGACCACGTGAGGTCTGGCTCTGTGGAGAGGGGGTTTCCACCAGTCCCCGCGGGAGCGTCAGGCGAGGCCGTGCCGAGGGGCGGTCCGTGCCCTATCTGAGGACGGGACCAGGCTCACGCGGGGTCGGGGGCGGTGTGGCCAGAGCGCAGAAGTGGGCAGCGAGCAGGGCCATAGACGCTGGGCCAAGGGAGCCCCGTGGGCTGGGAGTGGGGTGCCGAGCACTGGGAAACGTTGGGTCCCCATCGAGCTGTCCCAGAGTGTCAGACACTGAATTTCAGAGGCTTGGTACGGACAGGGAGATCATGAGCTCTCTCCCTAGTTTACTTTCACGTCTTGTAATGTCTGGCTTCTTTGGGAGGGAGAGAGCATGAGCAGGGGGAGGGGCGGGGGTGGGGGAGCAGAGCCCAACGCAGGGCTCAAATTCACAAACCGTGAGATCACGACCTGAGCCAGTCAGATGCTCAACCAACTGAGCCATCCAGGCACCTTTTTTTTTTTTTTTTTTTTTTTTGAGAGAGAGAGAGAGAGAATGAGCAAGCAGGGGAGGGGCAGAGAAAGAGAGAAACCTAAGCAGGCTCCACGCTGTCAGCGCAGAGCCCAACACGGGGCTCGGACCTACAAACGGTGAGATCACGATCCGAGCCGAAATCAACAGTCAGACACTTAACTGAGCCACCCAGGTGCCCCAAGATGAGGATGTTCTAGACATATCGAGCCAAGATATATTACTAAAATAGATCTCACCTGTTTGTTTTACTGTCGTGGCATGGCTCACTTCCCGTCCTCCTGGGCAGTGCTGCTCTAGCGGGCTCTGAGCAGGGGCGGCACGACTGGACAGGCCAGAGGGCACAGGCCTGAGCATCCGGGGGCACGGGCATGGCTCCTTCGCAACCAGCCTAGGGGACGAGGGATGACAGGACAGGACTCGTGTTTCTCTGTGCGTGGAGGTGGCCCGGGAGCTGGAGTCAGACAGGGATGCGGCCGGGGTCTGGGGTGAGGGTGAGGACGCCCGCCTGGGGAGCTTCTCGGGGTTATTCGGGTCTGTCGTGTCGCCCAGTGTCCATGATGCACCAGCAGGCGGCCTCGTCCCACTACAACTCGGCGCAGGGCGGGAGCCAGCACTACCAGGGCCAGTCGTCCATCGCCATGATGGGCCAGAGCGGGCAGGGGAGCAGCATGATGGGGCAGCGGCCCCTGGCGCCCTACCGGCCCTCCCAGCAAGGTAATGCCCGCACCGCGTCTTTCTGCCTGGGAAGCTGGGGGGCGTGAGGCTTTAGTTCTTTAGTATTGAGCAAGGATCGTGGATGGTCCGGAGCCTCGTGGGGCTAACGAAATATGGAAGGACAAGGGCCGGTGCCGCTCCTGGAGGTGGACGGGCTTGAGGGGCTGTAGGGGGTTAAGTCAGGCGCAGGGTCCACAGCAGGTGCCGGGGCGGTCAGGTTTGTAAGTGTGGTCCCGGGGACTGGGGGCTGGATGCGGGGGGTCCCGACCAGGCCGTCGAGGAGGCTGTCACGTCACGGGACAACCGTTGCTGAGCTACCGCCCTGCCCCCAGGCTCGTCCCAGCAGTACCTGGGCCAGGAGGAGTACTACGGAGGCGAGCAGTACGGACACGGCCAGGCCGCCTCGGAGCCCATGAGCCAGCAGTACTACCCTGACGGTGAGGCCCGCGCCCGCCCCAGCACCGGCCGTGGGGTGGCTGCCCACCGCCGTGCTCCGGTCGCCCCCGGCGCAGACCCGTCGCCCCCGGCCTCTGCCGGCAGGGCACCCGGAGTCCCCCTCGCCCGAGTGCCTCTGGGAACTGGGGCGAGGGCACGTCTGGTCTCTGCTGAGAGAAGCTTCCGGTTCAGGCCACAGCCACTCACCTACTTGAGGCTCCTCTCTCCCCTCCCAAACGGCAGCAGGGGGTTGAGGCTGAGATGTGCCGTCCCCTCAGTCAGGGCATGTAATTGTTTTGGAAGGTGGACACGGGAGCCCTCACGAAATGCCTTCCGAAGGCGGCGGTTTGTATCTGCTGCTCAGTTTCTGCGGATTCTTTTCCCTTGGTGCCGCCTTTCGGTCACGTTTAAACAGTCTCGGGATTTGTGGAGGTGGTGTGGAAAGCGGTCACCTAGGATTGGTGGGATTTGCAGGGGGAAGGACCCTGGGCACGGAGCACGCGTGGGGTGGGTGGTGGGGAGGCGGCCGAGGCCAGGGCAGGGCGAGCTGTGTCGCCGCCACATGATGGTGACAAGGCCTCCTGAGGGCTCACGGTGCCCGGGATGAGGGGCCGCCGGGCCTTGTCACGTGTCGGGCACTGAGTACACGGTCTCCTCTCTGTAAACTGTGACAGACGGACTCCTCACGCTCACCTCCAAGCAGGGTGGCTGCCCGCGTCTCAAGGGAACGGAGGCCAGGAGGTGGCGGGAAGCTGCTTCACAGACTTAACCTGCGGGAAAAAGACGGATCGGGCCTGACTCCGGGCACTCCTGACCCCACGTGTTGCCCGTTCAGTTCACGACTGAACCCCGAGCCCAGGCGGCCTGGACCCCCCCACTGACTGTGGTCCATGTGGGTTTTCCCGCAGGACACGGAGACTACGCCTACCAGCAGTCGTACACGGAGCAGAGCTACGACCGGTCCTTCGAGGAGTCCACGCAGCACTACTACGAGGGCGGTAAGCTGCGCGGGGCCCACGCTTCAGTCAGACACGCGCTATGCCGGGTGGCGCCGCACTCTGTGAGGCCAAGGGTACCTGTGGCCGCTGCGGGCGCTGTGCTCATGACGCGGGCGGGGTGGTTGGAGTGGCCGCTCTGGAGTTGTGGGGGCACAGACCCTACCATCTGTGCAGGGGGAGCTCAGACGGGCTCCCTTAAGAGTTCCCGGCTCGGTCGGGGGGTCCGGGCACCCTGTGTCCCTCCCGAGCCAGGCAGGCAATGCACATGGGGTGCGTGGCTTCCTTGGGTTTGGCCTGGGCGTTTCTTGAAACACCTGCTGGCCAGATCAAGTGCAGCTTGGGCTGGGAGCTGTCCGCAGAGGTGGGGTGAGGCAGTGACGTTCTAGAAGCAGACTCTGACAACACAGAGCCAAGTAGCAGCACGCACCCGTTTTCCTGCTGTGAATACTCCCACTCACACTGACTTCCAGCCACCAATGTGATGTCACCAAACACAAGTAGGAAGAAATTTGCACGTTAACCTCTCAGATGGGGCCCCTATAGAGTGAAGGTACTTCGCTGCCCTTGCGAGACCCCAGGGGAAGAGAAAACCGTGAGGCCACAGGGCACTGGGACATCAGCCCATTTATAGCCTAGGCTTCCCGGTCAGGACCTCAGAAGGGGAGACAGCGTGAGGTTTCGTAGCAGGGCCCCTGGGGAAGGAAACACAGATATAACCATGAAACAGGCAGTTTGCAAGTCCAGGTGTTTACAGTGGCTTTTTAAAAGAATTAAGCTAAAAACACAACAGTATTTACCGCTTGAACCATTTCTGAACGTAGTTCAGTGACGTTCAACACATTTACATTGGGCGGCCATCCCGACCGTCCGTCCCCGAACTTGTTCGTCTTCCAGACTGATTTTCTGCCCCCATCAGACACTGGTTCCCATCTCCTGCCCCCAGCCCCCGGCGCCCACTTTCTGTCTCTGCATGTGACTGCGTCCATCATGCAGGATCATAGAGCACTTGTCCTCCTGTGAGTGGCTCACTTCGGTCAGCATAACGTCCTCAGGGTTCATACGTGTGTTAGCAGCTATCGGAGCGTCTTTCCTTTTAAAGGCGGAATCGTTTTCTAGTGTGTGGGCACAGCATCTTGTTCGTCCATTTCACGGTCGATGTTTTAAAATTTTTTTAACATCTATTTTTGAGAGAGGGGAGGAGAGAAAGACACGACATGAGTGGGGGAGGGGCGGAGAGTGAGGGAGACACAGAATCCCAAGCGGGCTCTAGGCTCTGAGCTGTCAGCCCAGAGCCCGACGCGGGACTCGAACCCACGGACGGTGAGATCGTGACCTGGGCCGAAATCAGCCACTTAACCGACTGACCCCCCAGGCGCCCCGATCGATGGACACTTTTGAGTTGTCTCTGTCTCTCAGCTGTCGTGAATAACGCTGCTGTGGACGTCAGCGTGCAGATGTCTCTTCGAGTCCCTGCTTTCGTTTCCTTTGCATTTATACCCAGAAGTAGAATTAGGGGTGGTCCGGTAATTCTGTGTTTAATTTTTTGAAGAGCTGCGTTCTGTCTTCTGTGGCGCGACCTTGTTTCTTAGTTACGGCGGTAGGAGATCATGGGACACGTGGAGAATGCGGGGGAATCGCCCAGTTGGAAGGGCTTCCCCGCAGCCATTCCCCCTGTCCCCACGTTTGGGTGTTGCTTGCAAACACGGCTCAGACCCAGCCTTCTTGTCCTGGCGAGTCTGGCTCCCCAGGCCCCGTGATGGCCCGTGCCTGTGCATCACACAGCCAGGCAGGTCCTCACCCCTACCCCGGCAGGTGCCCCACCTGTTCCCAAAGCAGGTGCCGTGACCTGGCCGTCACCCCTGGCTGGATCTGAAACCTGACGATGGGTGTAGAACAAGAGAACAAAACATCCCAACCACCTTGAAGTAAAATTATTTATGGACAACTTCACGTTCCCCGTTGTTTTTACGAACCAGTCAAGTGATTGAGCGTTGGCCATTGACGGGGAAAGGGTGACGCTTTTTTAAAAAAAATTTGTTTTAATGTTTGTTTACCTTTGAGAGAGAGAGAATGGGGGAGGGGCCGAGAGAGGGGGGGGAGACAGGATCCAAAGCAGGCGCTGCGCTGACAGCAGTGGACCTGACGCAGGGCTCGAACTCACCAACCTGAGCCGCACGCTTAGCTGGCTGAGCCACGCAGGCGCCCTGCGGGCAACACCTTTATCCTGCCTCCTCACCACAACTCAGGTGGTTCCTGTGTCGCGCTTGGTCGTGCCTTCCGTTACGACCACAGTAAACTCGCCACCCGAGACCACCGAGGCGGTCCCCTCATCCACACGGTCGCCCCAAGCGCTGTTCTGCAGCGGAAGCTCAGCTGCTTCTCTTCGCTTCCAGTTGAAGGCGGGTGTGAGTGAGCGTTCTCGGGGCGCACCACATGCCCCTCACCTTGGACGTTTCCAAGACGCACGCTGGCCCGGCGACAGCTCTGCGGGCTCCTGACCGTGGCGGCCGGCCCGTGTCACTGGCACTGGCACGGGTATGGGAGGGTGGAGGGATCGCGGGCTGACGGGAACAGATGGGCCCACACCGGGCAGTCGCGCCCACGCAGCCTCGCCGGGAGGCGCTTGGACAGGGTGCTGGAGGGGGAGCCCCTCGCAGCGGGAGACCCGCAGACAGGCCGCGGCCAGAGGCCACACTGCAGACGGGGGTCCCGGGGAGAGGGTTCCTGTGCCCAGCAGCACGGCTCCGGGCCAGGGGCCGACAGCTGTGAGCACTGACCTGCCTCCAGGTGGCAGCTGCTGGTGACACTTCACAGGGTACACCAGCTGGTGGGCTCTACACGGCTAAAACTCTGCGTGTTTGGGCCATTATAGAAACAACTCGACGCGTAAAAAATCGAGTTTGGCGCACTCCGGTGTCTGCGCCGCTGGGTCTCCGCCTGCCGGGAAGAGGTGAGCTCCCGGGGCCACCTGGGGTTCATCCTTGCACGCGCTCCTCCGCCAGCACTGGGGCCTGTCCGCAGAGGCCGCGGCCGTGGGCCCTCCGTCCGCCTCCCGGGACGCCGGCGCTCGGCCCTCTCCCCTGGGAGGGCCCTCTGCTCACCGCCAGCTCTGCGGCGTCCCGGTGAGAGTGCTCAGGAAAGAACCTTCCGGCAGAAACGACTGCTCCAAAGACACGTGCCGCTCAGCCTTTGGAACTTCGAAGCGCACGTTTTTATACCCTTACGTTTGGCTCACGCGTTCTCGCCTCCCATAATCCGCGGGACGTTTGCTAAAACGGTCACTTTTTTTAAGGCAGGTGTGGCAGACGGAATGGTTTCCTCCTGAATCTGGAAGCGTTTCGTTCCGTCTCGTTAACTGGACCTCGACCCGGCACTACCCGTCCTTGTGTCACAGGGCCCAGGACACCCCACGGTGGGTGGCAGTGCCGGGTGTGGTGTGAGAGGCAGGCGGTGTTCTGCTCTGAGGAGACTGGATGTGCGTGAGTGGCCCGTGGCCCCGTGCAGGCGGAGGGCACCGAGTGGAAGCAATGAGGGGGTAGGTTGAAGCCAAAATTAAGAGTCTTCCAGTCATTACATTATTCCGTGTGATGGGGAGCCTTGTGGGGCGCGGCGGCTGGTCCTGGGGTTCACAGGAGGTGGCACGGGACAGGAGCCCCGGGTGGTCCCGTACAATGAGAGGGCGCTAACGTGCAGAGGGCTGGTTCTAGGCCAAGCGGGATGAGGGGATGTGGGTTTGGCCGAGCCAGGTGGACACAGCGCCATCAGGGCCCCCGCCGAGCAGTCTACGGAAGCCTTGAAGTCCTGCTGCACCCTGTCACTGAGATCTGCAGTGGCGGAGAGCAGACAGAGCCAGGGTCTGTGGCCCTGTGACCGGTCCATGTGTCTGTTAAACAGTGGCTGTTAAAGGAAGCAAAGCCTCTGTGGCTGCCGTGGTGGAAAATCTGGGTGGTGCCGGGTGCTCAGGCCGGGTGCTGAGGACCAGGGTATCTGGGGTGCCGCCTTCTGCGGAACACGGTACGTGTTTGCACATGCACACACACCCCACGGACAAACTCTGGAAAGACGGTCAGGACACCGATAGAAGTGGCTGCGAGGGGACCGGGTGGCGACCGGGCAGGCTGCGGGTGGCCTTTTTCCCTGAACCTCTTGAAGGTGGGCTGGCTTCGTGTTCACATTTGTGGATCTCGCGAACGTATCTGCCTGTGCGGAAGGTAAATTTACAGATACTAAACGTTACTGACTATCTCTGAAGATCAAAGCAGCCCAACCCTGTGGCCGTCCAGACCCATCGCACCCCTGGTCCCATGGTCACGGCGCTGTTATCCTGGGTGTCCTCAGGGTCTTGCCCCGAGGAGACCCGGAGTGGCCCATGCGTGTCCCCGAGGCACACCCTTGCTCCTGGTTTTTGTTGTTGTTGTTTTTAATGTTTATTTATTTTTGAGACAGAGAGCATGAATAGGGGAGGGTCAGAGAGAGGGAGACACAGAATCGGAAGCAGGCTCCGGGCTCCGAGCTGTCAGCACAGAGCCTGACGTGGGGCTCAAACTCAGGGACTGCGAGATCACGACCTGAGCCGAGGTCGGACGCTTAACCGACTGAGCCACCCAGGCGCCCCTGCTCCGTAGTTTTTATAGACTGCGTCACTGAGCTGATGGGTCACTGGTTCCTGGTGGTGGTTTTGTGTCCACGACGCTCAGCCAGGCCCCTTTCCTACTGGGCTTGACTCCAGAGGAGGGAAGGTTTTCCGGGCGTGGGAGGGCGGATGTGTGCTTCCCAGAGGCGTCCCTGCTAACATTTGTGGCGCGCTTACCGGGTGCCAGGCCGCAGCCGGATAGCCTGTGAGTGAGCTCCTCCATTACCATCCAGTAAGAAGGGGCTGTGAGGCTGAGGTACTCAGACTGAGCAAAAACTTCAAGCCCTGAGGAGGACCCGCCGTGTCTCAGATGTGCTTCCAGGGTGAGCGAGGCGAGGTGTGGAGGCCGCCACGTCCTGCCCCACGCCCTGCCCTGCATCTGCCCCGTGGCTGCCCACCCGTGGCTGTCCAGCCTGCCGGCCTCGGGGAAGGAGCTGTCAGAGCAGATGTGGTGGGTTTGCAGGGCCCTTGTAGGGGGGACTCGCCCTGGGGTTGGAGCATGCTGCTTTGGTGGCTGCTGTTGACATCCCCGCGGACAGTTTTACACCCTCGCGGGGTGAATTGGCTCTCGGGAAAGCTGCTGCTTAGAAAAATACGCCACCAGGATCTGGTTTTTAAATACTTATATTTTACGGCTCCTAGAAAAGGAAAACTTACTTTTAATTGGGAAAATAAAGCAGAAAAAAGGATTCGACAAATACGGGTTTTCATAATCTGGCCTCTATTTTCTTCTTTCTGGGACACGTTTTGTTTATAAAGAAAAGGAACAGGCAACTACAGTAGTCCCTCCCTCCCCCCACCCACAGTCTCCCTGCCGTCTCAGTGACGGGGCCCCTCGAGGGAAGCAGAGGATCCCCTCCCTGATGCTCGGTCTGTTTCATCATTACCGTTAATCTCCCATTGTGCCGAGTTCATAAACCGCACTTGGGGTGTGTGTCGAGGAAAACGCTTGGGGTGTGTAGAGCTTGGCGCCCCCACGCCTTCGGGCGTCCATGGGGGTCTTGGAGCGGGGTCCCCACGGGTAGGTGGGGGCCGCCACATCCTCTCCGTGCCAGCCATTCGTCTGCTGGCAGGAGTCGCTGGCGAGTGAGGGCCGGGGTCTCCTGAGCCCCCGCTGCAGACTCAGGACCGAACGCACTACGAAGGCTGCACGCTCTGCGTGGTTTTGAAGAGCGAAGCCCTAACTCAAAAGAACACGACAGAACCACGCTTATGCGGGTCTTTTTATAAAAGCGTCCGGAGACCCGTGAATGGAATTTCGTCTCCAGCCTGAATCTGAACGGGCAGCTCTGGAGACCCTGCGGCGGGAAGGCTCTAGGAAGATTTCCATCTAACTCTCGGCCCACGTCCGGTGAGGCGCTCACTGGGACCCTCACTTTTCTCACTGCAAGCTTCCTTCTGCAACGAGGCTTTTAGCGTGGACACTGCCTGGTAAATCTTGAAAATGAGAGTTAAGGCATTTTCTCTGAAAAACAGAAAAAGTGAATCTGAGATAGTGCTTGGACTTTACCAACGTGAAGATAAAAACATACAGGCTGGCTCGGTCAGGGGAGCGTGCAGCTCATGACCTCGGGGCTGTGACTTCGAGCCCCACGTCGGGCGTAGATTAGTTAAATAAATAAACTTTTAAAAATATATAGGTATATTGGGGTGCCTGGGTGGCTCAGTCGGTTGAGCATCCGAGTTCAGCTCAGCTCATGATCTTGTGGTCCGTGAGTTCGAGCCCCACGTCGAGCTCTGTGCTGACAGTTAGGAGCCTGGAGCCTGTTTCAGATTCTGTCTCCCTTTCTCTCTGCCCCTCCCTGTTCACGCTCTCTCTCTGTCTCAAGAATAAACAAAAAAAACGTTAAAAAATATACATGTATACAGGTATATATTTGCCTTAAAAAAAATGCTCTGTGGCACTGATTCCTAATGTCAAAGGAAAAACCCGATGTGGATCTGAGCCAGCACCGTGGACGTGCGCCTCCACGCCGAAGGTGTCCCGAAACATCAGGGCTCCTTCCGAGCCGCGTGGAGACACAGCCTTAGAGCTGCCGCTCACCTCAGTGTCCCCCATCAGCCACAGGAGCGACCGTCTCTGAATCTCCCTTCTCTGCGTCCCGTGTGTGAAATGGGGGTGTGGTGGTGTCCCCCTCCCAGTGTCACGGGAAGCACGTGGGGTAGTCTGTGTAGCCTGCTTGGGACCCACTCTGGCCCGCAGCCCTGTCCCACACACCTTACTGCTGAGAAGAGGCAGCAAGGGAGGGGGACGTGTGTAGAACATTCCGAAGGCTCACTGACCGGTACTGATTCTCCGCCCAAGACCGTTAGAGTTTCTCCGTTTCCTCCCCCACTGGCCGCCGTGTGGCTGCATCGGCAGCGGTGCGTTCAGTTGCCTGTGCGAGTCCTCGTGCTTTGTCCTTCCCACGACCGGCACCACAGCTGAGCGGCTGCCGGGATGGACTGTCCTGACTCGCCGCCTCTGGCTGTCGTGGTGGCCCAGGGCCACCGTGACCAGGTGCTGCCGAAACGGGCCAGGGGTCCGAGAGCCGACGCGGGGTGTGTCCCCGGCCTCCGTCCCCGCTTGCGGTGGCTCCGGCCGTCCTGGGTGTCCTTGCTTGTAGGCATGTCACTCCACGCTGCTGTCAGCACATGGCTCTCCCTGCGTCTGTGTCCACACTCCCTCTTACGACAGCACCCGTCATTGGATTAGGGCTCATTCTAGTCCAGCCAGCCTGCCCCTCACTGATCACATGTGCAGAGACCCTAATTCCAGATAAGACCACTTGCATAGGTGTGTGGGTAAGGACTCCAACGTACCTTTCGAGGGGACACGGTTGAACCCAAAACACTTGCATTAACCTTCGCTTTCGGTTCACTTTCATTTTGGGTGTTTATTCGTAATCTTCTAAAACAAGAAGAGAAAATGTCGTAAAAGATTTGTGGGAAAGAGAAGATTCCGAGGTAGTCGAGGTGGCCCAGGGTTTTCCGAGGCGTCCACGTCCTGAGTGGCGGGAAGGGCTGCCTTTGTCCCTGGGAATGACCCGCGTGTCTCCTTCCCCCCACAGGGAACTCGCAGTACAGCCAGCAGCAGGCGGGGTACCAGCAGGGCGCAGCCCAGCAGCAGGCCGGGTACCAGCAGCAGTACCCCAACCAGCAGAGCTATCCCGGGCAGCAGCCGGGCTACGGTAAGGGGGTCGGGGGGAGGGCACGCCTTCCAACCCGGGCCCCACACGCGGTAACGCTGCTGTTCGTTCAGTGACACTTAGTACACTCATTCGGGAATAGTTTTATCTATGTTTTAATGTTTTATTTATTTCTGAGAGAGAGAGTGCAAGCAGGGGAGGGGCAGAGAACGAGGGGAACGTGGGATCCAAAGCAGGCTCCACGCTGTCAGCAGAGAGCCCAGTGTGGGGCTCGGACCCATGATCCGTGAGATCACGACCTGAGCCGAAGGCTGATGCTCAACCAGCTGAGCCTCCCAGGCGCCCCCATTTTGGAATAGTTTTAGATTTCCAGCAAAGCTGTGTGGCTAGTGCACAGAGTTCCTCTCTTGTTCACCTCGTCCGAGCACAGCGTGATCGTCACGACTAAGAATCTCCGCTGGCGCGTTGCTGTGGACGGAACTCCCGGCTTATCCAGATCTCACGGGGTTTCCCCCAGTATCCTATTCCGTCCCGGGACCCCTCTGGAGTCCCACAGGACATTGAGTCTCACGGCTCCTTAGACTGGGACAGAGTCTCAGAAATCCCGGTCTTTCTGGACCTTGACAGTCGTGAGGGAGACTGGATGGGTGCTTTGTTGGACTGCCTTGGTGAGCTTTGAGCTTTTTCTCAGGATGACCGTGGGCTGTGGGGTTTGGAAAGCTCGCAGGGGCGAAAGACCCTTCTCATCCCACATCAACGTGATGTGCCTCTGATGCTGGGTGTGGTCGCTTGGTTAGAGGCATCCACCCGGTGCCCCCGCCATCGAGCTGTCCCATCTTCCTCTCCTTCCCCCAATCATTGGAAGCAAGCCCCTGAGTCCAGCCCCTACTCAAGGGGGGGATTGTCTACCGTAGACTGTTTGGAGTTCCTCTGTAAGGCGCACTCCACTTTCAATCCTTTATTAGTGTGTATCTGTGGATACTAGTTTTATACGCTGGGTTGTATTCCAGTACTTCTGTTTGGTTCAGCACGTCCAGTTTGCCTCATGGGAGCTCTTCCAGTCCCTTTGACATGTCCCCGTCCTTTTGTTTCTGAGCATTTCCTTGTTCTCTGGGACCGTGATGCTCTCCCTGCACTAGCCCCAGACGTAGCCAGGTCTCACGGGACCTCTGGTTCCCTGACGAGAGAACGTTGTTAGGGACTGAGAGCCAGGGGCACGTGGGCATCTTCTGAGCCTCTCCACGTGTGGGCCAGTCCCGCAGCAGCTCCCAGAGGGGCTCGCCCGTTCGTCAGCTTTGGCTCTCCCCACGAGCGTTCCCCAGACGGCGAAGGGGCCCGGGTGGGGCGCTCTGCCTTGGAGCCCGCCGGCAAGCATTGGTCTCCAGGCCCGTCGGACAGAAATGTGGGCTTTTTGAGCTGCAGCAGCCACAAAGGGGAGACACCCCGTCCACTGGAGGTCAGCGGAGTCTCCCCGAGGTCAGGCCGTCCGGCACAGCAGAGCGTCCTGCCGGGAGCATAGCCCGCCCATCTGCCCAGCCCTCTATGGGCCTCGGCCCCTGAGGCAGGTATACCTGAAACAGGGCAGGCCTGGCCTCTTGCCTGCGGGTCATGTCTGCCAAGAGCCCGAGGCCGCACGACGCTCTTCCAGGGTCCCCGCCTGCTCCCAAGGCGCATCTGGACCACCCTCCCCAGAGCCCAGGTGCTGCTGTCACAGGAGGACCGCTGCCTGACATGGCCACCACGTGATGGCCCGGCGAACCGTCAGTATTTAAAATGCACCGCGAGGGGCACCTGGGTGGCTGCGTTGGTTGGGCGTCCGACTTCGGCTTAGGTCATGATCTCGCAGTTCGTGAGTTCGAGCCCCGTGTCAGGCTCTGTGCTGACAGCTCGGAGCCTGGAGCCTGCTTCAGATCCTGTGTTTCCTTGTCTCTCTGGCCCTCCCCTGCTCACGCTCTGTCTCTCTCAAAAATAAACATTTAAATAAAGAAATACATACAATGAGATAAAATACAGTGAAAGCCGGTCTCGCCACCTGAATGAGTGGGTGATTATCTCCTTAAGAGTGAGTCTGCGAGCCTTTATAAAACCTCCATCTGTCTGTACCGAAATGTCTTCGTTTACTGTAGTCAGGAGCCCCCACTCGCTCATCCAGCCAGAGCTGGGCCCCGTCCCCTCCATAAACCGTGTGCCTCCCTGAGGGAACCTGTCCAGGCCGCGGGACTCGGCCTTCGCTGCACCTCAGGATCACCTGCCAGGCGGGGCCCTTGCGTGAGGTGTCTTCCTGAGCTCACAGGTGACCGTGGCACACGGTGAGGAAGGTAAGCCCCAGTTCAAGATTTTTGTTCAACCTTTTATAGCCACGACTGACTAAATAACAATTTTTTGAAAAATTATTTGGCCTTAAAATCTATTTTTTTGTTAAGGGTTTATCTTTGAGAGAGAGAGCACACGCGAGTGGGGAGAGGGGCAGAGACAGAAGATCCAAAGCGGGCTCCCTGCTGAAAGCACAGAGCCTGACTCAGGGTTCAAACTCACGAACTGAGAGATCATGACCCGAGCCGAAGTTGGCGCTTAACGGACTGAGCCACCCAGGTGCCCCCTTGGCCTTTATCGGTTCTTTCCAAAGCTTTTGCCTTAGTTTCCACGGGAATGCCCACCTCCTTCCTCTCGCACGCGAGTCTTCAACAGCTGCTATGGTGCTTAACTCGTGGGTTTGTGGCGACCACCCTGGCGGACACGCTGCTGCCGGGAAGCCGGTGCAGGTGCGCCGGGGAGCGGCCCGCTAGCCCCGGCCGGGGGGGCTGCGCAGGAGCCAACGGCAGCCTTGCTCGAGCACTCGGCTGAGCTTCCACCACTGGATCCAGCGGTGTGGCAGACACTTCCAGAGGGCTGGGGAGGGCGTTGGGTCGTTCTCATGGCTCGGGTGTGTATCCTCACAGGGCCTGCCCAGGGAGCCGCCTCGCAGTACTCCGGGTACCAGCAAGGACAAGGCCAGCAGTACGGAAGCTACAGGGCATCTCAGACGGGCCCGTCCGCCCAGCAGCAGCGGCCTTATGGCTATGAGCAGGCAAGATTTGGGGATGCCTCCAGACGCGCAGATCCATCGTGTCTGTGGAAACGTGACAAAGGTTTCTCTTATGGTCGTGAGGAATAAGGAGAGGAAGGAATTGGCGGCCAGGGTCTCTTCCAGAATGTGATTTCTCTGGTCCGCTAAGGCTTTTGCGAATTACTGTACGCATAGCATACCCTCACTGGGTCAGACACGGCTGGCCGAGTGGCTCTGCGTCTGGGTCCCAGCCCAAGTTTGTAGCCAGCCCTGCTGCTGACCAGTCACCTGTGGGATCTTGGCCCCTTGGGGGGGTCTTACTGGGGGGCAGCTGGTAAGGGTGAGCCTCGCTGACCCTCTGATCTAAATCATTGGCCGCAGGCTTGGATGGACGGCCTTCAGAAAGCCAGCGATCATGTTGCCCGCCCGAGATCTAGGCAGAGAGCTGTTTGCTTGCCTGCTTCCCATCCCTGCTTCCGTCCCTAGTCCTGGGTGTGGGCTGCGGGGCGCGGGGTGGGAGGTCTGTCTCAACTACGGAAGTGTAACACGTGTCTCGGTCTCTTACAGGGCCAGTATGGAAATTACCAGCAGTAAGGGACAAGTGTTCTTGGTAGAGCCTTGTGGTGGCATGTCCCCTGGGGATGGTTGGGCCGGTGGCAGTTCTGGTGAACTCTGACCTCTTGACTGCCCCTCTGCCCCACGCAGCGTCTGCATGTGAGGCGTGCACATTTCATCTGGGTACGATGCCAAGGGTGCACCGCTGGCGAGAGACGGCGCTTTGATGGTGTGACATATTCGGTGCTGTGTATAGTATTGTACGTCCATACAACGGGGAGGTTGTCTCTTTTGTCCCCCTCCCCCTTGATGTTTCTAGCTAGCTTTAGGGGTCCTGTTGTCACCAGAGTATTCTGTGCCCAGCGATGGGACATATCTACCAGATGCCATAGTCCGTGTGTTCACATAAGCAGGCCTCGGGTCTGCTCCTCCTCACGCAGTTGTCGTAATGTGGGTTGTAAACTTGTCTTTCACTGGCCGCACGGCAGCCGGACACGCGCGCACAGCCCCTGGGTGGCAGCCTCTCCCTGTGCCTCGATGGCAGGGGAGGGCATCTTCTGTGTTTTGGGTCAGTTTCTGGTACACAGCGGAAAGTATAAACATGCTTCGTTTGGGGAGGCTGCGAATAGCCCTTTCCAGGCTCGTGCACTCCCTGTGTCTCTCGCCAATTGTGTTTATCCAAAATGTTTTATGTTTTTGTATAAAGAGTAAAGAGGGATCAACGAGTGTATTCCAGATAAACGTACGATTAGCCTGACCCAGGGAAGGAAAGGGGGTAGTTCTTTAAAATGACTGGCCTTGGCCCTTATTTATCTGACGGTCAGTTCTGGGATTTAGATATTTGATATTGCCCTATTCCGAATTGAGAATTTAAAATATTTATACCAAAATTTCCAAACAGTTGGCAAGTATTTTCTTTTATATTCTTTTCTTCCAGGACCTGCTTATCCAGGTCTCTAAGCAAGTGTTCCTTTTCTTTTAGAGATATCTGAAATTCACACCTTATTTTCAAAAAGAACCCCACAAATTTGACTGTGTTCTTCCCAAGGAAAAGGATTTATGTAGGGAAATTTGAGTAAATTTTACATTCCTAGAACATCAAATCCCATTTAAGTTCTCAAGCATTATACACAGCTCACTTGGAAAAGCATAGTAAAAGGAAACCTTCTGTTTCACTAATTAGTAATACAAACATTCTGTCAGCTTTTACCTGGATAATAGTATCCATGTGAGTACTTTAAAAACATATTTGGATAAATGCTGACATACTTCCAAGAACAACCAAGAAAATTCAAGAAAATATCCAATTCTTTACATACCAGGTCTACTGAAGATGGTGTTTTTAAATTGATAAGTTTCGCGTTTTAGAAGTCTACAATAGTCCTTCATCCGGAGGTGTTGAATGGCTTACAGTTTACAAGGCATTTTATGCTGTTTTTGTTTTGTTTTCTTTTGTTTTGTTGCTTGAATGAATCGTGACAGTCCACACTGGGAAATACGGAGGCAATTACTGCTCCCATTTTACAGATGAAGAACTGAGGTGCAGATTAAAGATTGCCCCAGATGAGTACCAGTCCTGTTCTAGCATATTTCCCCTCTTCTGTGGGGACAGAATCACACGTACATTGGGATAGGAGTGTCTATTTTATAGGCATATGGGTTTTAAAAACTCTTAACGCTGGTAAGGGCTTAAAGATACGTACTCTATTAAATTACTGAAAGAGAGTTCTTAGTTGCTAAACGACACAGACATTAGTAATTTCATTTAGGGAGGTGTCTCCCTCGATTTTGTCCTGTTCTTCCCTGACAGTTTTCATAGAACTAATTTGCAAACTCCCATCGGGAACTAAAATTTCCCACTGAAAACGTTACACATTTTAGATAACTGTGAAAGTGGTTTCATTTTTCTTCCTTGCCAATCTGCGAATATGCCTTTTATGTGTGTGTGTTTTTTTAAGTGCTGTATTAATACTTTTTGAAAGGAAAGGACACTTACACTTATCCCAGAACTTCAATCTGAAATGTCTTACATTAAGAATTTCTTGAATGTTGTGTATATATTTTAAAAAGCACTTTGTGAAATAGTTTGTACATTTATTTCCTAATTTATACATGATTTGGGGTATTAATATATTTAATGATTAATAACAGAATGTTTATTTAACGTCTCGTCCGTTTTTATGTGCTGTTGTGGGGAAGAGGTGGTGCCAGCAGTTCTGTTTCATTAAGCCTATTACATCTTCTTTTCTGTAACATGTTTGCAAAGCTTAGGCTAAAGTGAGTTGTTCGTGCAGTGTGGTCGATGGTGCTTTGTTTTTTATGACTCCTTCCACAGAAGGCCAGTGACGATGCAAAGGACGCTTGGAACGTGATGCTCATTCTTCCTCCCAATTGTCCCCGAGCCACAGCAGGTCTCGGACCTGAGACACGCCGGCAGCGTCCAGAAGCGCACGCGAACACGGCGGCACGCAGAACCTCACCCCTGTTAGAGTTTGCCGTGCAGCCACTGGCTGGTGGGGACCTGGGCTGCTGGAAGGTTCCGGGGCGGGGGGGGGGGGGGGCAGCCTCAGGACCGCCGGGCTGCGAGGGCCCAAGCCTCAGGGCCGCCGGTGTTTGCGGGAACAGGTGGTCTGAGTGCGGGCGTCTGTTCAGAGCCGCACAGGAGGAAGATGCTTCTGTTCCCCTTTCGATTTGTTGCGCTGTTACTTCATTTCTAGTAACGGAACAGGTCAAATTCGTCTTATTTGTGAGCACGGTACATTTTCTGAAAAACATCCTATCAGTTCAGTTTTTTCCAGTCGGGAGTTTGGTGCGTATAAATTGCTTATGATTTGGTGTAATGTATGAATAAACTGGTTCTTCAAAACCACCCTAACAGGGCAGTTTCTCTCTGTGTTCGGACCCAGTGGACCAGCACCTGGTCATGGGGGAGGGGCGGTGGGTAACTGCCGGGGGAGGCGGGTGTCTGACAGGGGAGACAGACGTCTCACCCGGCTAGCTGGTGTCTGATGAGGGAGGCAAGTGTCTGTCCGGCAGGAGCGGCCCATGGCTGTTGGGGGCGGCAGGTGTCTGACAGGGGCAGCGGGTGTCTGACGGGGGAGGCTGGTGTCTGATGGGGGAGGCAGGTCTCTGATGCAGACAGCCATCAGTTGGACGGGGCGGCAGTGTCTGATGGGGGCAGCCAGTGTCTGAAGAGGGAGGCAGACGTCTGACCCGGGAAGCCAGTGCCGGACAGGAGTGCCAGGTGTCCCGGGGGGGGGGGGGGGTAGAGGGGGGGCGCGGCTGTCGGGGGAGGCAGATGTCTGATGGGGGCGGCTGGTGTCTGAAGAGGGAGGTGGGTGGCTGAGCGGGGCAACAGGTCTCTGATGGGGGTGGCCGGTGCCTGACCGGGGTGGGGGAGTGTCTGGTGGGGGCAGCCGGTGCCTCGCGGGGGAGGCCGGTGTCTGACAGGGGCACCGGGTGTCTGATGGGGGAGGCAGATGTCTGACGGGGGAGACGGGTCTCTGATGGGGGTGGCCGGCGTCTGAAGGCGGAGGCAGATGTCTGCATGACGGGGGAAACAGATGTCTGTCCAAAGGGGGCAGCCGGTGCCTGACGGAGGAGGCGGGTCTCTGATGGGGATGACCCGCGTCAGTCGGACGGGGCTCCGGGTGTCTGACGCGGTGGCCGGGTGCCCGCCAGCCGGCGCCCCTCCAACCGCGACACAGCCAACGCGGACTGAGCCCAAGGACGTGGGCCGGAGTGGGTCCTATCTTCCGCTCACGCTCGCTGGGCAGGCCCTGCGCAGGCGCAGCCTGCCGGGGGCGGGTCCGGCCCCGGAAGTGATCTGACAGCCCGGGTCCGGGCCCCGGAAGTGACGTGTCCAGGAGCGGTGAGTGCGGGCGCTGGCGGGCGTCGGGGCGACCCAGGGGACGGGGACGCGGGGACGGCGACGGCGGGCACGCCTTGTGAGAGCGGCCTTGGGTCCCGGGCGCCCCCGCGTCCTTCCGTGCGTGTCTGCGTAACCGCCGGGGACGCACGGCCGCGCGAAAGGGCGCGAGCGCTCACACGTCCTGCGAAACATGTCGGAGCGCGTGTAGACGGAGCGCTGCTGCAAACGCGGCTCCCTGCCCCAATTTCCCGCGCCGGGCGCTCCCGGTGTGGCGGGTGTCTCTGCGGTCCCCGAGCAGGCGTGCTCCCGGGTCCGGGGCGGGCGGCACCGCCACGGCGCCGTCGAGGAGCGAACGTGTGCGGAGACCGTGCAGTCGGGACGCCGACCTGGAGCTGCGACGGTGGCGTTGCTTCTGCCCCTGGACCCAGAGGATTTAGTGGGGAGGGTGCCGCCACCAGAACCAGACGGGAGCGGCCCGGAACCAGCTTCCTCGACGGCAGGGAGAGCAAGTGCCTCCCGGCGGGCTGTGCAAACAGCACGCGCGCTCTTTGGTGGTTGTAAGGAATGAATTTTGAAATTTCTGTAGAAGGTTTAGAAGAGGTTCCTGGCAAAGAATAACTTCTGCGCAGCAGTACAACTGAGCTTAACGCTTTATAGAGCGAAGTAGTAGTGTCCAAGGCCCTGCTGGCTCGGTTGGTCGGTAGAGGATCCGACTCTTGATCTGGGGGTGGGGAGTTCATAGCCCCACGTTGGACGGGGAGCCTACTTGAAGGAAAACAATAATAAGTAATTTAAGAAACAAACTGGAGGGACGCCTGGGTGGCTCAGTCGGTTGAGCGTCCGACTTCGGCTCAGGTCATGATCTCAAGGCTCCTGGGTTCCAGCCCCACGTCGGGCTCTGTGCTGGTAGCTCAGAGCCTGGAGCCTGCTTCAGATTCTGTGTCTCCCTTTCTGTCTCTCCTCCTATCCTGCGGCGTGCGCGCTCTCTTTCTCTCTCAAAAGTAAACATTAAAAAAATAATAAAGTGGAGCCCTTGCCATGTGCTGAGTACCTTTCCAGCAATTGTAAAAGCCCCATCCTGTAATCCTAACATCCACTGGACTCTGGACCCTGGGTTCCATCACTGTCTGGCCTTTACCTGCTGAACGGGCCCAGTAGACAGATGCTCCCAGGAGGAATCTGAGCTCACTTCCTGAGTTCCCACAGTAGAGACCAGCACTCTCCAGAAGGACTCTCTGTAATAGTGGAAGTGGGATGTCCAGTATGGGGCCCGCTGACCACACGTGGCTGTCAGCACCTCAAATGTGCCTTGTGTAACTGAGGGACAGTATTTTTACATTTTTATTTATTTATTTTAAATGTTGTTTTTGAGAGAGAGAGCAAAGGAGGGGCAGAGACGGGGACAGAGGATCTGAAGCCGGTTCTGCGCCGTCAGCACGGAGCCCGGGGTGAGATCGTGATCTGAGTCAAAGTCGGACGCGCAGCTGACCGAGCCACCCAGGTGCCCCGTTTTTAAATTTTTAACTAATTTAAGTTGAATAGCCCCATGTGGTTGGCTCATTGGGCAGTGCAGGGATGGCATTTAGAAGGAAAACAGTGTGAAACAAAGTTGAACTTGTTACTTATCGAGGGAAGCCCTGTCACTCAGGCATGCAATCAGCAGGCTTTTCCACCCGGCGCTGGAAGGGCCGGAAGGAGGAAGTAAGCCCAGTAGGCAAGATTCAGAGCACAGGTCTCTGGCTGGCCCTGTAGCCGATGGCCTTCTCTGCCACAGGTCTCCGGGTTTCGTGTCACCGGTGCCCTGTACCTGGTGTCGGCCGGGGCTGGGTGCACGGTACAGCCCTGCAGCGGGCTTTGCCGTGGATGTGCTGGTGGCAGTGCTGGAGGACTTGTCCCTTTACCAGTTTCCTCGCTCTGCCGCTGCCGCCTGACCACTCAGACCTCGGGGGAGCCACTTTCCCTCTTCATCTGCCAGTCGGGGGACTGAAAGTACTTTGCTTACAGAGTAGTTGTGAGGCCCAGATAAGGCGATCCCTAAAAATACTCAGCTCAGTATTCTGCAACGCGGTAGACGTCTTGAATGTTGATAGTTACGCTTATTTCTAGGCACTTTTTATGTATGGCGCTACCGTGGATGAGACTGTTTTCTTCATTTTCCAGTTGTTTGCCGCTAGTGTATGAGTACAGTTGGTTTTTGTGCATTAACCTTGTAATCTGTAAACTTGGTTAATCGTTTTATTAATTTTAGTCATTGTTTTATAGGTTTTCCTGGGACCCTCTGTGGAAACAATCGTATCTTCCGCACTGTCACCTCTCCTTTTTTGTTTTGTTTTAATTCTTTATTGCAGCGTTTGAAACACGGTGTTGCGTAGCTGTGGTGAGCATAGCGGCTTTTTCTCCATCGTGGGTAACAGTCCAGTCTTTCTCCATCCCGTGTGATGGCCGCGTGGGCCAGATGCCCTTTGTCAGCTTGGAGATGTCCCCTCCCGTTCCTCATTTGCTGCAGCGTTTCCTTTTCCTGATCACAAATGGCTGTTGACTTGGGTCAGGCGTGTGTGATTGCCAGTGGGAAAGGGGGGTGGGGTTGCAACTGCTAACAAAGCCTGTGTTCCAGGAGTCATCCCGCTTGGCCCTGGTACGCGGTAGACTCAACTGGACCCTGTGTTGTTAGGGATTCTTTGTGTCTATGTTCATGAGGGATGTTGGCCTGTAATTTTCTCTGTAATATGAGGCTTTGGTACTAGACTTTCACTGGCCTTGTAAAATGAGTTAGGTAGTGATCTCACTTCCTTTTTCTGAGAAAGTTTCTGTAAGATTGCTGTTATGTCTTCCTTGAATGTTCTTTAGAAGCTCCCAGTAAAATCGTCTGAGTCTAGAGTCTTTTGAGGGATGTTTCTTATGAGCAGTTTAACTTTTTTTAGTAGACACAGAGCTATTTAGATTTTCTACTTGTTGTATTAGTTGGGTAAGTTGCATTTTTCAAAAATTGTCCATTTCACGTAAGTTGCTGAATTTGCTGGCAAAAACTTGATTCATAGCATTCTCTTACCCTTTTCGTATCTGGACAGTTGGTGCTGAGAACCCCTTTTAAATTCCTGACATTGGGGATCTGCGTTCACTCTTGATCAGTCTGATGAGAGCTTTGTTAGCGCCATGAATCTTTTCAGTGTATCTTTTCAGTGGCTGTGGTGTTTTTCTGTCGTCTGCTAGGGTTTATTTCTACTCTTTATTATTTCCTTCCTTCCACTTTGCACTTTGTGGTTTCTTGATCTTAGCTGGTTTTAGATTGTTCTTCTTTGCCAGGCTGAGCACGCAGAGCCCCGAGGGTCCCCTGAACTGGGCACGTTGTGCTGGCCTTGCCGTTCCTTTCAAAATGGAAGCGTGCCGTATAACTTCCGGGTAATCGGGGTTTCCTTAGTACTGTATGCTTACTGACTTCGGTCTTCTTGTAGCCAGAGAACACACCACATCCTCCGTGGTTTCCATCCTCTTGAATCAATGCTTCAAGCTTTGCCTCCCGTCCGATGGTCTGTCTAGTGAGTGTTCCAGACGCCTGAAAATAGCGTCTGCTCTGTAGTCGTTGGATGAACTGCTCTGTGCATGTCAGATCGACCCTGTTGATAAGATCGCTCAGATTTTCTGCATCTTCGTCGCTGTTTTCGGTTGTTTGCTTGTTTTCTCTTCAGCTACTTTTTTTTTCTTTTTATCACTTCCTGAGAGAGTGAGAGCAGTATTAAAATTCCCCACGATGGCTGTGCAGCGGTTTGTTTCTCGCTTCAGTTCTTTCAGATTTTGCTTCATGTGTTTTGAAGTTGTCCTTGTGCACATCTGTAGCTGCTCGGTGCCCTTGGGTCACTATCAGATGTCTTCCCTCGCGTCCGGTGATGCTGTTTCTGGGCGTCTGTCTTACCTCAGTTACGCATCTGGCTGGGTTAAACTAAACTCTTCTATTGTTTATTTTCTGTGTGTCCTCTCTGTTTCCGTTAGCCCTGTTCTTCTGAACCGTTGGCGTGTTTTGAAGCGTCCCCTGTCCCTGTCGGTTGGCTCTCGGGCCGTCTCTGTGTTGCGTGTCAGCGGCGGCTCTGGGGGACACGGTGCACATGCCCAGCCTGTCTTCGCCTGCTCGGCGCTGAGGCTGGTGCGGGCCTCTTGCCCCCCACGGTCCCTTTCATCTCCCCGCGATCTGACGCCGTCAGGTGTAGGACCTTTGTCTGCATTGAAAACCCACTGGACGGTGTTATAAATAAGTCTTGCTGTGATCTTACGTGTCTAATCTTACCAGGAAAGTTGGCAGTGCTTGTAACTCATTTACCTTTTCTGTTGCCGCCTCCCGTTGCCGAAGATCTGGGTGTCCCTCTGGCGCCGTTTTCCTTCACCTCAGGAACTCTCGAGCATCTCTTGTAGAGATGCTTTTTCACCGTCTGAGACCGTCTCGTTTGATCTCCCCTCCCGAAGGGCGTTCTTGCTGGGCCTGTGATGCTGGGCGGACAGCCCTTGTCTTAAAGATAGCACTCCAGGATGGCTTAATGAGGTGTGGGACCCTGGCTCTGGCCCTGGAAAAGAGAAGGAGCTGTTGGTGGGAAAACCGGTGCCCTCCGAATGCCACCTGGAGTTTAACCCAAGTTGGGTTTTTAGTTTTGGCAAACGTATCCCGGTCACGTAAGACGCTAACGTTAGGGGAGACCGGCCAAGAGGTATGTGGGAATATCTTTCACCTTTTTTTTGTAAGTCTAAAATCATTCCCAAATAAAAGTTCCTTGTAAAAACAGTATGCACTTACAGAAAGGTAACAGGAGGGTATCCCCGGGGCGGGGGAGTTGGGGTTCAGCCCAGCATGGGGGGTGGAGGAGGGGAGGGTTTGGCTGCTATGAGGATTGAGCCAGTGAACAAACATGTCCAGGACGCTGGAAGCGGGGACGTGGCAGTCAGAGAATGGAGTTGTCGAGACAGAAAGAGGAAATGAGCGTGCGTCCTGCGGTGTGCAATTGGGCACGTAGGTGTGAATTCCTGGATTTGGACAGACGCTGCTCGCTAGCTGTGGGTGGACAGGCGTAGCAGTGATGCACAGGTGGGTGTGTGGGTGTGCGTACCTTTGTCTGCCCTCCGGGTCCCCCCTGAGAGCCCGCAAGCTGCGAAACCCCAGCCTGCCCAGCGGGCACAGGGGCTTCTGAATCCCATTCTCCACTCACAGCAACTGGGGCTTCTTGAGTAAAGGCTGATCTCAGGGTCGTCTGGGGAGAATACGAAGTGAGCCCGGAACGTTTTGTACCCGGAAGCAGGGAAGTCCTCAAAGATGGATGGGCCGCCACTGGCCAAACTGGGGACTGTTTGAACATAATAGATATGTAGATAGATAAATAAATACGTAAATAAATCATAAATAAGTAAACGCATGCATATCCAAGTGTAGCTCACTAAAACAGAAAAGCACGAGCCCACGACGGTGAATAAATGGGGAGCTAATGAGGAGGGGGAAGCCGGCAGGGACCCCAGAGGGCTGGAGCTCAGAGTGCATCAGGAAAGGACCAAGGAGACCCGGCCCTCTGCGGGGCTTGTGTGACATTCTTGTCACGAGGGGAGGGGACGTCAGTCAGACGGGGGACACACACCTGCTGCAGGACACCTGGCCCGTGGCCTCGAAGCGTCACTGGCACGAGAGCCAAGGCGAGGCTGAGGAGCGTCCCAGGCTAGGGAGGCTGAAGGGAGGGCCGTGCGTGTGGCCGGCGGCCTGCTCGCGGGGGACGCCGGCTCCACGGGGGGCACGCGTGGGGTGATCCGGGGCGTGGGGCGTCAGGTCGGCAGCTTCCCCGCAGGCGATTCAGGAAGGAAAGGGTCCTTCACCCCCGACTCTGCCTTTTCCATGACTGTGACAATTTCCAAATGAGAAGCAAAACTCTTCAGTGCCTTGCTAGAAGAATTCCTACAAAGAATGTATCCCTTCCCTGCGGAGCCCGAATGTGGAGCTGGAGGCTCACGGAAGGGGCTTCTAAGGTCCAAGCAAATTCTGTCTCTTCTCCTGCTGTGTTACACACTTGGTGGCTTTCTAATTTTTTTTTTTCTTAATATTTATTTAGTTTTGAGACAGTGAACAGGGGAGGGGCAGAGAGAGAGGAAGACACAGAATCCCAAGCAGGCTCCAGGCTCTGAGCTGTCAGCACAGAGCCTGACGCGGGGCTAGAACCCACGAGCTGTGAGATCATGACCTGAGCCGAAGTCGGATGCTTAACCGACTGAGCCCCCCAGGTGCCCCTCTAATTATATTTTAAACATTACGTGTACATTTCTTTTCCTATTTGCGTATATATTTCATACTTAGAAACGGGAGGAAAGCTTTCTGAGTTTTCTTTTACGTGGCACACGTGTGCCCACGCATCAGGGACGTCTGAGAGTGGGTGGGTATCAGGCCCTCACAGCAAAGGGAAAAGGGGCTGTCACCCCTAGAGGGCCAGGTCCCAGGCTGCCTCACATGTGGCCTTGGCACCTACAGATGTGTGGGCACTGGTAAGGGTGTGAGCAGCCTCCAGTTAGGGACAGGTGGCTCACACTGAGCACGCACGTGGGCGGCCTGTTCACGGGGATTAACTTGGCCTGTCCTGCCAGCCCCGTCCCATTGACAGATGCACAGAGTGAGGCCGCACAGGGAAGAGTGCTTCCGGGTCCACACTGGGGACAAGGGGCAGAGGGGACATTTGCTTCCAGTCTGGGGGCATAACCACCGCGCTCCATAGCCCGTATTCTCACTGGTCCAGTTTGGCTATTTTTGAACTGCACAGGATAACCCACTAATATTTGAGTAATTGAGTGTTTTATTATATTTTTTAATATTTATTTTGAGAGGGTGCACACACAAGTGGGGAAGGGGCAGGAAGAGAGAATCCCAAGCAGACCCCGTGCTGACGTAGGGCTCGATCCCACAAACCGTGACACCGTGACCTGAGCTGAAACCAACTGACTGAGCCACCCAGGCACCCCTGGGTGTTTTAAGAACTTTTTATTTGAGGCTCAGGTTTTCTTCTTAATGTTCTCACTGAGCAGATATTTGATAACCTGTAGAGGAGTGCATCCAGTGCTGCGGGAGGTTTAACGATTTAAATCCTTTGTACACACATCTTGCTCCCAAGTAAGACAGAGGCTGAGAAGGGCAGGTGACCCTTCCTGGCTCGGAGCTGAGAGTGGTGATGGAAGACAGTCCTGTTAGCGAGTTTGTTTACGTGTTTCAAAACCACATGTGGAGATACTGCTGTGCACAGGCCTTTTCTTTAGTTTCAGTTTACAGGGTTGTGGGTTTTGTTTTTTGGTTTTTTTTTTAAGTTTATTTATTTTGAGAGAGAGAGAGAGTCCCAAGCAGGCTCCGCTCTGTCCGTGCAGAACCCGACTTGGGGCTCCATCCCACAACTATGAGATCATGACCGAAATCAAGAGTCAGATGCTTAACTGATTGAGCCACCCGGGCGCCCCTCGGTTTGCAGGTTTAAACCAGGCGTCTGATTTTGCCAATTTGATTTTTGTTAAGGAGCCATGGTGCCTTCGAGGCTTCTCTCAGTAGGACCACGGACCGTGTTTGGGGGAGTGGGGCGCTGGACTCGGGTCGCACCCGGCCAGCTCCCGTGGCACGCCCCCCCCAGGCTGCTCTCGGCCAGCTGTGCGGACCTCTCCAAGCACCAGGAGCCCCCCAGAAAGAAACCGCTCTCCGAGAAGAAGCTGGTGAGATTTCTGACCTTGAAGGAGGTTGCCTGCAGTTCCCTCTCTCAGAAGCAAGGCACACTGTTTTGAGATCTCATTTTCCTGTTCATTCATTCTGATGTGTGTGATGCTACACATGTAGCATCTTGAACACGATGAGATGGAAAGGTCTGTGTGCGCCGAGTCCTGTGCTTGTGGAAACTACGAAGAGCGGGGGAGGCGCGTGGGTGCTGCCGGAGCGCCGTGCTCCTTCCCTGCAGCCGGGAGGGAGGGTGCACACTAACAGGGGAGGGGCAGAGAGAGGGAGAGAGAATTCCAGGCAGGCCAGCACGGAGCCCGACGTGGGGCTCAAACTCCCCCCACCGTGAGCTCAATACCTGAGCCGAAGTCGAGAGTCGGACGCTCCACAGACTGGGCCCCCAGGCGCCCCTGGGACGTGTGTACTAGGTACATTCTTAAGTATGTACGAGTAGTTCTTCGTTTAAAACATCTGGGGGGGGGGGGGGGAAGGGGCATGCCTTTAGCTTTATACTTCTTTAAGCCTTACCTGGTTTTTGTTCTAAATTCAAGACCTACTAAGAACGTGAATGACCTTTGATTAAATTTAAGAAGATAGGTGCTTACGACCCACTTTGTTTCCTCCTAAAGGGGTGTGGGCAGATAAGCATCACCTGGGCCAACAGTGTTTTCTCTGGACAACTTACCACATACCTCAGCTTTGCATGGTCGTAGCTGAATGTACAAATTGAATCTAAGTTTTATTTTCCCTAGAATGTTCATCAGTTGTGCTTTTTTCCCATCACGTTGATCTTGATTATGTTGGCCTACAGCAAAGTTTTTGAAATAGTAATTCGTGGTTTTTCCACGTGGTGGTGCCAGAGAATCTTAAAATACTTGGGTATTAAAAAAAAAAAAAAAAAAAAAAGATCTGCTTATGCAGTAGCGGACAGAAATGCAGATGCCCTGGGTCCTGGTGGAGGGGCCTTGTGGATGGCTGCGTCCACCCGCACACGCGTGCAGGAGGGCGGCAGGTTCCCCGCTAGTGGGACACCGGCGCTGTGCCCTGGCACCTTGGAGAGCTGGCCAGGATGAGCTAATGTTTATCAAATGTGAACCTAGTTAGTTAGTTCTAATTCTTCTCCTAGATTGTGCCTCCCTTAGGGGCCTAGAGCAACACTTACTCTCAGGTCAGGAGTTCTGTTTGTATTGCTACATTTAAACCTAAGCCCTCTTCAGGGGTGCCTGGGTGGCTCAGTCGGTCAAGTGTCCGACATCAGCTCACGCCATGATCTTGGAGTCCTTGAGTTCGAGCCCCGCGTCGGGCTCTGTGCTGACAGCCTGGAGCCTGCTTCAGATTCTGTGTCTCCCTCTCTCTCTTTCTCCCCCGCTCACACTCTGTCTCTCTCTCTCTCTCTCAAAAATAAAGATTTTTTTTAAAAAATTAAAAAATAAATAAACATAAGCCCTTTTCAGTTGGGCTGCAGAAAACATTCTTTCTTTAAAGTTAGAAGCCTGGTAATCCACCAAGGACTCTCGCATTCATTATGGTGTCTTTCCATTAGTAAAGACCTGTTATTTCAGTAACGTATTTCTATTTGAAAAAACATGGAAAGATGCTTTGTTTAAGGAATGTTCTCTAAACAACTCTCATTTTCTTTAGTTCGGGAATGTTGACTTTGTTATCCAACTGAGTTCTGTGCTGACCACTTTTTACATGTGCCTTGACTGACGTGGGCCTACAAGTAGTCGGGGCTCGTGGGAACCTTTTCCTATTTTTGCACTGGAGGCGAGATTAGTAACCTTAGCGTCATTTACCTCTAGTCTTAAAACCTGTCATAGATACAAAAGGCACATTCCACATGGCTGCCTGGTCCTCGTGAGGATCGCGGAGGGAGTAACGAGCGGGCTCGCTGTGCTCTCTGCAGAAGAGGCATTTTGTGGACCATCGCCGAGTGCTCATCCGAGGGGGATGTGGAGGCGACGGGGTGAGCTGTTTCCACAGTGAGCCCCGGAAGGAGTTCGGAGGCCCCGACGGTGGTGATGGAGGTGACGGTGGCCATGTCATCCTGAAAGGCACGTGTCCCCAGGGTCCGTGTGGGAAGGATCGGGGTGTCTGCTCCTCTTTGGGGTGGAGCGTCTCCAGCTTCTTATCCGCGTGGGAATTTGAATTTAAATGTTGACATGTGGACATCATTTTTATTAAATTATATGTGTGTTCATACTTAATGCCCCTGAACCAACTTCAGTGGTGGATTTTTCTAAATTTGAGGAGTACAAAGTGCGTTTACTCTCAGGGAGTGTAACGTTCTAGTCCAGCACGTAACAACAAGGTCGGTGTTGCTGTCTCGGTACGTGCTGGGAGGCTGTGGACTGCGTTGACCACATTGTGGGGCTCGAGCTCATGAACCCTTGAGATCGTGACCTGAGCCAATACCAAGGGTCAGACACTTAACTGACAGAGCCGCCCAGGCAAACCCGAAAGTGCAACTATTTTTACATTGATGATGGTATTATAAGTGATTTTGAATTTTCAGAAATTGTATTTTTTTGAAAGGAAGTGAGAATTTAGCTTTTTAAAATGTCACATTGCGGGGCGCCTGGGTGGCTCAGTCGGTTGGGCGTCCAACTTCGGCTCAGGTCATGATCTCACAGTTTGTGAGTTCAAGCCCTACATCGGGCTCTGTGCTGACAGCTCAGAGCCTGGAGCCTGCTTCCGATTCTGTGTCTCCGTCTCTCTCTGCCCCTCCCCTGCTCGCACTCTGTCTCTCAAAAAGAAAGAAATGTTTAAAAAAAAAAATTAAAATATCCCATTGCTCGCTCGGTAACTTGTGCCATGACTTCATTCCATGTTTCCGTGCGCGAGCATTCTTAATGTCCTTAAACCCAACCAGAGGAAGTGGACAGTGTGCAGAGAATGCTGCTTTTAAGCCAACAATGGTGAAGGTCGTTGCTCTGACTTGTAGCTGACCAGCAAGTCAAGTCGCTGTCCTCTGTGTTGTCGCGGTACCAGGGTTTCCACGGGCAAGCCGGCGGCCGGAAGAACTGCTCCGGGCGAGGCGGCGCTGTCCTCTACATCCGGGTAAGCCTGTCGTGGCCTCGGGGGGTGCCTCACAGGGGTCCCCTTGGCTCGGACACACGGCTGCCCGAGACCGAGACTTGGTCCTGATTTTATCCCACACGTGTGTATGACCCGTTCTCAAAAATCACAAAATAATTGTATTTAAAAAGTGGGACTCCAGGGGCGCCTGGGTGGCTCGGTCGGTTGAGCGGCCGACTTCGGCTCAGGTCATGATCTCACAGTCCATGAGTTCGAGCCCTGCGTCGGGCTCTGTGCTAACAGCTCGGAGCCTGGAGCCTGTTTCGGATTCTGTGTCTGCCTCTCTCTGACCCTCCCCCGTTCATGCTCTGTCTCTCTCTGTCTCAAAAGTAAATAAACGTTAAAAAAATTTTTTTTTTTTTTTTTTTAAATAAAAAGCGGGACTCCAGGGGTCCGCTCTTCCTCTGTCCTGACCCTCTCAGGCCATCTCTCTCTCAGATTATCCCAGTGTTTTCCGGATGCTTCCATCCACCCTAATGTTTTAGAAACACTGAAGAAGCCATCTGAATGCCATGCAGGGATTATGACAGCCCCATAAAGTCCCTGTGAAGGTCGGGACCTTTCTCTTGGTGCTTCGTAGCTCTGTGAAGGCGGACCTAGTGGTGCTCCCTCCCTCTGCTACACCCCCCTCTTCTAGACACGGACAGATGCATGGGGTCTGGTCCACTCAACGTGTCTGCCCTCCAGCCCCGCAAGTGCTTCATTATTTTCAGGTCCCTGTGGGCACCTTAGTGAAGGAGGGCAGTGAAGTTGTGGCTGACCTGTCCTGCCCGGGCGCGGAGTACGTCGCCGCTCGGGGAGGTGCGGGAGGAAAAGGCAACCGCTTTTTCCTGGCCAACGACAACCGTGCACCGGTGACCTGTACCCCCGGGCAGCCCGGTCAGGAACGTGTCCTCTTCCTGGAGCTCAAGACGGTGGCCCACGCCGGGATGGTGAGTATCGTGTGGGGCCCCAGGCAGGAGGAGGGGGTGTGGGCACTGCCAACCGATAGACGCTCTGTCCCCGGTGCTGCCACAGGCGCCCCGCGGTGACGCCCCATCTCTGCCTCTCTTCCAGGTTGGGTTCCCCAATGTCGGGAAGTCCTCGCTTCTCCGGGCCATTTCGAACGCGAGGCCTGCCGTGGCGTCCTACCCGTTCACCACCTTAAAGCCCCACGTTGGGATTGTTCGCTGTGATGATCACCAACAGATAGCAGGTGGAACTTCATAGTCCTCTCCGAGGTTGGGTGTAGACAGTGTCCTTCGGAGCCGTGCTTCTGTCGGCCTTCAGAGCCGCCCCCCCAGATGCGGCCTTGCTGCAGCCCCTGTCGAAGTGCGCTCGGGAGTCGTGTGCTCCTTTCGGGCCTGAGGAAGGCCTGCCTCCCCCCTCGGCACTTGTCGCGGAGGTGACACATGACCTCAGAGCTTTCCCCGCGCCATTTCGAGGGAAGAAAACTTTTTCCCCCGGAGGGAAGGTGCCCGTTAAACGCAGTGAGCCCGCCGCTCACGTTACTCGCATAGCACTTTGCATCTGCAGAGTGCTCTATAATAATTTCTGTCAGCAGTCCGGTTCCTAACAGTTCACAGGAGGCCGTTTTCCCCTTTTCTGAATCATTTTTACAGCCAGAGGCTGGGGTGTGTTCACTGTTCCTTACCGGGCAGCCCCCCGCCAGCCTGTCCCCACATACCTCAGCCTCTGGCAGCTCAGAGCCACGGTGCCCGGGTCGGCAGCCGGCCCGATGGGTCGCTCTGGCGGGAAATCCGGCGGCATCCGTGTCCGGGGTTCCGGAGGCAGCCCCCCTGCTCTGTCTCCCCCTGCAGTGGCGGACATCCCGGGCATCGTCCGGGGCGCGCACCAGAACAGGGGCCTGGGGAGCGCCTTCCTCAGGCACATCGAGCGCTGCCGCTTCCTCCTGTTCGTGGTGGATCTCTCGGAGCCAGAGCCGTGGACTCAGCTTGAGGACCTGAAGTGGGAGCTGGAGCAGCACGAGGCCGGCCTGTCCCAGCGACCCCACGTGGTCGTGGCAAATAAGGTCGACCTCCCCGAGGCCAGGGCTGCCGTGCCCCGGCTGCGGGCGCGCCTGGGCCCGAGCGCCGTCGCCCTGTCGGCGGCCACCGGGGAGAACGTGGAGGCGCTGCTGCTGCGTCTGCAGGAGCTCCACCGCCAGCACGTGGCCACCGAGCTGCAGCGCAGCCGCCAGCCGCTCAGGTGGTAGGCGCCCCCCCATCCCCCCCCCCCCCCTCGCTCGGCGCGGAGACGAGAGTCACTTGCGAAGAATCGGCAGCGTTGGTGCCGCGCCCTCCGGGGCTCCCCCTCCGGCAGACTCCGCGCCTCCCGTACCCGCCGGCGGGGGCGGAGGGGGTCTCATGCGTGTGGCTCGGCGCCCTCATCGGCGAGGACCCCGTGGCCGTCACATGCGGCCGGGTGGCCCGAACTTGGATGAGCCGAGCGGAAAACCGCGCCCCGGGCCCAAGCGGGAGGCGCGGGCCCAGGAGCCCCCACACCGGAACCGTCAGTGCGGGCAGCCGCCCCCGAGGCCCGCACGCCCTAGGAGGGGACAGGAGGGCGCGGGGACCGGGTGCGCCCGCAGGCGCGAGGCTCTTCTCGAATGCCCCCGTCTGAGAGCAGCAGGAAGGGCGACGCCTCCCCGGTTGTTCCCAGACGGAGCTGTGCTGCGCGGAGCCGCTTGCGTCACGACTGAATGCACCCAATATCCGACCCTGGGACGCGGCTGGCTCCCGGCCGCGTGCGGCTTATTAACTCAGGCGCAGACTTGTGTTCCCCCCAGATAAAGTCTGACGCTTGGGGCACGGCCCTGAGGACCCTTTAGGGACAAAGTGGATGGGGAGCAGGGGGCCCTGGATCCTGTGGGGACTAGCCACGGGGGTCCCCGCCGCCGGCTGCTGGGCCTGGGGGGCTGGGTGCCGGGCGCCCCCTCAGATGATAAACTTGACCTGAGCCCTCAAGAGCAGCTCCGTTCTGAACTTCTGTCACATCTGCGCTGGAACCAGAGTCCTTGGCCTGCAGCTTTATTTTAATGTCTGATAATTTCCGAGGTCCTTGTGTTCTGGAAACACAGATGGGTTTTGCGATCTCTTTGCTCTCTCTGGGGCCACCACAAAGGCTTTCGTAGAGCGGCATTAATTATCAAGGCCTTTCATCTCTGGCTGGGCCGCGGCATGCGGTACTCTGCACAGGGGCGACACTGGCTGCCTCCCCGCGTCTGCTCTGCTCTCGGCCGGGCCCCCGGCAGCCTCAGGGCCTGACCCAGAAGACGCTCTGATAAATATTTATGGAACGAAGAAAGGAATGGTGTCTGATGTTAGGTACATTTAAGTTTCTTTTAGTTTGAAAATATCTTGAGGGGCACCTGGGTGGCTCAATGGGTTTGAGCATCTGCCTTGATCTCAGCTCAGGTCACGATCTCACAGTCACGAGATCGAGCCCAGCATCGGGCTCTGCATTGACAGCAAGGAGCCTGCTCGAGGTTCTCTCTCCTTCTGTCTCTGCCCCTCCCCTTTCCATGTGCGCACACTCTCAAAATAAATGGACGTTTAAGAAAGATATATCTTGTAAAGGCACGTGGTTGGCGGGAGGACTCGCTGAGTGGCCAAGGCCCCAGTGCCATCCCCCTCCCGTCCCAGCCCCACACCAGGGCCACCTCTCATGATTGTGGATAGGGGAGATGCGTGCCGTTTGGGACCTACACAAGGCGTCCAGCCCTCTGTGTGGCCCATCCTTTCCTTGGAGCTGACCTCTGCTTTGGGCCACTTGCCCTTGTCTGTCCTAACTAACCCCTGTCCCTCCCTGTCGGTTCTTTCCCCAGATGCTCTAGCCCCCGGTCCCCCTCTGCCCTGAGGATTCCTTCTCCCGTGCTCTCCGCCTGCGGTTCCCATGTGGCCTGTGCAGGCTGCCCCCCAGGCTCTGCCCCTTGCTTCAGTCCCTCCCGTCGAGGTGGCTGTCACTTGGTTCCTCATGGCCTTTCTGGAAGTGGCTGTGACGACAGGGGCCTGAGCCTCAGGATGCTGCGCTCCCCAAATCCGCTCACTTTTTGGCCCTAAGGCCTGGCACCCCCACTTCCAGAGCGCCTGCACCCACTTGCTCCAAAGAACAAATCTCCAGGCTCCGGCATGGCTCCTGAGGGTGCCTTCAGCACCCCTGCCCTCAGCTCTGTCCCCACCCGACCCCAAGAGGTGGCCCTGCTCTGCTGGCCTCTGGGGAAGCTGGCTGCCCTCCCTTTGTCTTTGCAGAGGCCCGTCTGTCCCCCACGCCTTTCCCAGCCTGGTGGGTGCGAGTGGACATGGCAATTCCAGGAGGAGGACGGGGAGGTCGGCCACCTGCCCTGAGATGCGAGGGTAACCGCAGATGACCACAGCTTTGTGCTGCCTGTCCTGTCCCGTCCTGTCCCGCTAGAGGTGACTGTCCCTGCCTTTAGCCCGGGCTGACCGGTGACCTGTCCTAACCTGCAGAATGTAGGGTGGGGACCGACAGGCCTCCAGCCTGCAGCTCCCCAGGCCCGGTGAGGCAAAAACACGCTGTCCACACTGTCCACACGGGGTCAGCGCCACACCGTGGGTTCAAGCCAGGAATGTGGAGCTGGGGTCCACGTCGGTGTGTAGCTCAGGTGCAGAGTGAGCTGGGGATGGGGCTTCTCCATCCGGGCGCCTTGAGACCCTGATCTCTCCCATGTGCCCAGCTCAGCCATCTGGGGACAACGGCCTCGGGCTCCTCGGCAGGCAGCCCAGGTGTGGTGCGGCCCGGAGGCCCTCCCTGTGGCCCTACAGTGCCACAGCAGACCTGCTCCACCCAGACACGAGTGCCCTCCTGAGAGGGGAGCAAGCCAGGGACATGGCGGGGGGAGTTGGTTCCCGTGACAAAGTCCATACGCTGGGGGCTTACAACGAGAACCTCATTCCGTCCCAGCTCTGGAGACCCCAAGTCCAGCATCACGGTGCGGGCAGGGCAGTGCCCCCTCGGGAGGCGTCGGGGGATCCTGTCTCCCCCAGGGGTCCTGGGCTTGCACCATGCCCCTCCGGTCTGCCTCCACGGTCACGTGGCTTCTCTGTGCATCCCCTCATCCTACGAGGACACCAGTCACTGGACTTTGGGCCCACGCTGAGCCAGGACGACCTCATTCTGAGATCTTTAATTCTATCTGCAAAGGACCTATTTCCAAATCGAAATAAGGTCACATCCTGAGGTTCTGCTGTATATGAATGGGGGAGCGGCCAGTCAAGCCAGGATAGCCCCCTTTTTACCTCAACATCATGTATGTTTTACAGGGTGCCAGTCCCCTCCTCTCTCCAGCCAGCAGCATGCGTGGTGTGGCCCCTGCACATCCCAGATCCTCCCTCCCCGCTCTGGGCCACCTGCTCCCTTGGAGCAAAGGCCCCTCCTCCCCTGGCCTGGCCGCTCGCGCTGCCCCTCCCCCATGCCAGCTGTTTCTGGGCCACACTAAGCGCTCCCTGTGGTCCGCGTGCCCTTCCCCAGGTACCCCGTGAAATTGGGGAGGCCTCCCCACGGGGCCCACTGTGGGCCTTGTCAGCCTGTCTCGGCTCCTGCGGCCACCTGGCTTGTGCAGCGACTCCTGCCCCCACGGGGTTCGCTGACAACAGGCACCTGTGATGTGCGCTGTGCCAGGACGGTGCCCTTGAGGACCACGTATGTGTGTTGGGGTGTACCACGGAAGGCCACCGAGCCGAGAGCTCTGCTCAGTGACACGCGGGAGCGAACCGGACACCGCACCCCACCCCCGAGGCCACACGTGGGGTTGCGTTTCAACGGTACTCCTGAAGACCTTCCCAGATGGGTGGTGGATGTGTGGTGCTCAGGGCTCTGGGGGCATCACGAGGGGCCCCCATGACAGCTGTCCTGTGTCTTGACTGTGGTGACACGATCTGCACAGGTGGTAAAATCCCCTAGAACTTCGTGTTTCTCGGGTTGCACAGCTCAGTTTGGGAAGGTGAAGGGGTAGAGCTGGACAGCAGTGACAGGTGCACAGCGTGACCGTGTCTGGTGTCACTTAAGGTCAAAGGGGAGATTCTGTGTATTTGACTGCGATGAGAACGTTAACTAGGCACCCACCCCACGCTCGCACACGAGTGCAGGTGGCCCCCATGCTGTGGTCCCGCTGGGCGGTCCTGTAAGCGGCTCCCACGAGGAAACTGGGTGAGGAGCGTGGGGTCCGCGTTGTCTCTTACAATTGCGTGTGAATCCACGACAGCCTCCAAAGAGAAGGAAAAGCAGGAAAGACACCGGAGAAGCCGCTGCTCTGGGATGAACTCCGTGGAGACGGGGAGATCGGGCCTGCGTCGTCCCCTCTGTCACCAAGCCTGGCATTCCTGATAAATGTTAAAAGCAGACACATAAGGTTGAAAGGACACAAAGCAACCCCTGCGCATCAGGCTTCTGCAGGGAATATCCTTCCTGAGTCCAGGGCACCATGGGGGTGAATGGGTGTGGGTAGAAATTCCTCAAGACCCGCCGGGCAAGGTCTGCTCCTCACGGCCTGCACTGGGGCTCTGATGTCAGCATCGCTCCAGGCTTCTGAAAGGCCAGATGGGGCAGGGGGACCCCCAGGCCACCTGGCCCAGAGTGCACAGTGCCACACAGACTAAGGGGAGTCGCAGTACCTAGTGATTCCACAGTCCACAGGCCTCTAAACTTCCGGGGCACAGCCAGGGCTTCCTGGGGGCCATGGGGGCCACAGATGGGTCACTGAGGGGTAGTGTCCGTCCTGTGATCATTTGGTTCCTTAAAGAAAAAGTCTTTGCAAAAAATTGATGGGTACCAAAATTGATGGGTACCAATGGCTCAATGTTTTCCCCCAGAGCCGGGAAATCACTCTGATTTCTGCCTTGGCCATGGTCCATTACTACACCCGTATGCTATGCCTGTTACATTCAGCACTGGGAGTTGTACTAACCCCGCCTCCAGCCTGGTCTCCCTCGTCTGTACGGTGGGGACGGTAAGGCCGGGGGAGCAGGGTCACCCCTGGCCTGGCCTGGGCGTCTTATGCTTGTTCACGTCGGCCCCACCCAGGATACTCCAGGGAGCACACCCAGGGGTCCGGGCCTCGGGCCGACACCCCTCCAGCGCCCCCACCCAACCACCCTGTCCTTTCCACACAGCTGGGTGGCTTCTTAGAGCTGGGCCCTCCCCTGGACCCCCTCCCCCACAGAGTCATGTCCCTGGGAAGGGACAGGGAGGGTTGCCGGATGCGTTGATTTGAATTTCAGATCCACAACAAAGAGCTCTGCACACTTACGCTAAAGCATTAGCTGTTGCAAATCTGAAATCCAGATAGCATGGGCTCCTGTCTTTTATCTGCCTGCCTCAAGTGAGGAGGTGTGGGAAGGGGAGTCGGGGAAACACAAAGCTCAGTGCCTGGAGGGAGGGCTGGAGGGGAGCGGGGGCACCCCCTGGCCTAGGGCACCGCCTTCTTCCAACCCCTTAGAGGGAAGCCCCTGGCAGGCGGAGCGAGGCTGCAGGCTTGCAGCCAGGGCCAGACGCAGGTGCAAACCCCCCGCCCCCATGTGATTCCCTCACCTACTGCACCCCCACCCACCCCGCCCCGGGCCTCAGCCCTGCCCACGCTGCCCCAGGCCTGCCTCGCTCACACTCTGCTGTCGCACTGTCCTCCAGGGAGGCCCCCTTCAGCCCCAGGGACAGGCCTTCAGCTGACAAAATCCAGGGGAGGCCCCCAGGTTGGGAGGGTAGAGTCAGAAAATTCCCCCAGCAGCCCGGACCCCCACCCCAAAAGCACGTGTTCTAAGTCACTTCCGCACTCCACCTGTGTTAGGACAGCCCTAACCGACCACTTCTAACCAGCTTCCCCCTGGTGTACTCAGGGTGGCCCCAGCAGAAGCCACCCCCTCCCAGAGATAGTGGACGCCTTTCCAAGTGACTCAGTGGAGCCAGCCTGGGCCTGCCCCAGTGCCAGCTGGCTCACGGGGACCACTGAGGAATGTCTGGGATCCACAGATGACCAAAGGGGGCATCTCAAAGGGCCCAGTTCTGATCCCAGGAAATATCCTCGTGGCCCCAGTAGATTCCTGTAGCCTGGTGACCCCACAGAACCACTGCACCACCAGAGGGGCTTTGTCCAAGGGCTCTGACCTCCCAGCTGGATAGATCTGGAACCCTTGACCAAATCAGTGTGTAGCATAAGGCCCAGCAGGTAGCAGGGGCTCGAGAAGGTTCACTAATACCATCCCTGCATGCACTCATGGTATGTCCCTGTCTGAAATCCCTGCATTAGAATGTGACTCACTTGGACTTAATGAATGCCCTCTGTTCAAGTGGAAATCTCCATCTTTCCCTGAGTAGTCCATCACACTTTAGCATGAATTAATAGATTCGTGGGCCTAGGAGCAGGAACGAGCAGAACCTCAGCTGACAAAGAAAGCTTGTGGGCCCTGGGGGCACCAGGGGGAGCTTGCCCACCTGCCCAGCCCCCTGGCTTCCCAGGAGCACAGGGTTCTGCCAAGCTGGGGAGCCAGCCGAGGCCGGGGCCTGGGAAGGAGGGCAAAAGGCAGGCTCTCCCCCATGCACTGAGTTGCCCCAACTCCTACACCACAGCTAGGAACCAGGGTTTGCTGGACTCTTTAAAGATCATCAGCATTTAAAGTAGAAGCATTTAAAGATCATGAAATTTGTCATGTTTGAATTTGGAAACTGGTGTGACTTTGGTGTGTCACAGATGCGTTTGCAGCCCAGCACAGTTCGTCACCTCCCCTCCTTACGCCCAAAAGCATCTCCTCTCTCCCTTCTCTTTTTCTTTTGAAGGAGACAGTAGTCCCTCCTAACCCGCCGTCGGGCTCCCCACGGGAAGCAGAGGACTTGACTCCCCTTGACTCGAGGTCGGAAGGTCAGGTGCAGCCTGGCTCTGCGTCACGTGCCGTGTCCTTCACGTGACGTCCATCCCCTGGCGCAGGCATCTCGTCCCGTCACCTGGGCACAAGGAGGGTGAGCCCGGGACAAGAAGGTGCCCCGGAGAGAGACCACAGTCACACGACGTGTGTCACAGCACATTGTCACAACCGTTCTGTTTCACCGTTATTGTTAATCTCCCGCTGCGCCCGGTTAGGGTTTATAAACCGCGCTCGACCGAGGGCAGGGTGTGTGTCGAGGAAAACACTTGGTGTGTGTAGGGCTTGGTGCCCCCACGCCTTTGGGCTTCCGTGGGGGTCTTGAAGCGAGGTCCCCACAGGTAAGGGGGGGGCTCTTGTATTTTGGGGCCCTCCTGAGCAGATTTCACAGCAAGCTGCCTGTTTCCCTCGGGGGGGGGGGGGGGAGGACAGGATGCCCTGGTCAGGTCCCTGCATGGCACCCTGTGGACAGGACAGATGTCACAGGCATGTGGCCTCAGCCTCCTGACTTTTCTACCCTCAGAGTCTAATGCGTTAAAAGATTGCTTTCTGGAGCGCCTGCCTGGGTGGCTCGGGTGGTCGGTTGAGCTTCAGACTCTTGATTTCAGCTCGGGTCATGATCCCAGGGTCATGGGATTGAGCCCCAAGTCAGGGCTTGGGATTCTCACTGTCTGTCTGCCCTTCTTTCCACTTGTGCACACACACTCTCTCCCCAAAAATAAAAAAAAAAAAGAAAAGATTGCTTTCCTACCCATGACCATTACAAACAGCTAATTATTATTTTACTAAATAGCTGATTCACTTACCCATTTTTTCTTAATCAAAGACACAGACCTCCCATGGGCAGGAAGGCTCTGTTGCCCCCCGAGACAGAGGGATGCCAGCCCAGGCCAAGTATTGCTGGATAGGACATTTTCAGCACCTCACACTGCAAAACCCCATCTGGTGTCAGCCGTAGGAAGAAAAGGGTATTTGGTGACTCATGAAACAGAAAGATCCAGACGCTAGCTTTAGGCAGGGCTGGATCCAGGCGCTCGGACAATGGCACCAGGAAGCTGCCTCTTCCCAGGGTTTGACAGGCCTTCCTCTGCCTTGGCCGCAGAGCTGTGCTCCCGCCAGGGGGCAGCCTCGGTGAGGGCGGCGCTGGGGGCCACCAGCTGCAGGGCAACGCGGGCTTCCCAGAGTCCCAGCCAAGGTCCCAGCACTGCTGCTCTCCGGCTGGGCCCGGGGTGTGCGCTACCCCAACCTGTCACGGGGATTCTGACCAGCCACGGCTGGGACCTGCACCGGTCCTGAAGCCTGTGGGTGGGGCCGGCCCCCCGGACCCGCTGGAGTGAAGGGGGAGTGGTTCCCCAAAGAAGGGGCAGGGGGCCAGACGCCTGTGTGCATTTCCGAGGGGCTCCAGGTGCCCGGGCTGTCGGGCTTGGGACCAGCCGGAGAAGGTGGCCCCTGGGGGCTGGGGTGCTGGGAAAGTGGTCACAGGAGGAACCAGCACCAATTCAGCCACTCATTAGCTGTGGGACCTTGAGCAGGTCATTATTCAACCTCTGTGCCTCAGTGTCCTCACCTGTCAAACGGAACAGAAGCACCTCATCTGTCTGACGACCAGATGAGTGTAGATGGGAAGCAGGTTCACGATGGGGCCTGGGGCTCAGTGAGTGTTAGACACCGGGAGTTGTTCCTGCCCGGAGAACATTCCCTGTGCCAGGTTCCACGGCCATGCTTCCTCGCCCCTTCCCTGGTCCTGACCTGCTGGACCCGAGTCCCTGCCTTCTTCCTGTGTTGGGGCTTGACCCTGAGCCCTGACCCCGACCCCTCCTGTAGGATCCCCAGCTCCCGGATGGCCCCCGCCAGTGTGGGTCACCGTCACCGGATGTGCCCTGAGGACTGGAGGGCCGGGCCCGGTCCCCCAAGTATCAGGCACAAGGTGTCCTTTGCCACCTGCAGCCCCTGTGAGGACGCTGTTAGATCTGCAGGGGCCGAGGCTGGAAGGTGGCACAGCCCAGACCACCTGCCCGTCCAGCCACGCCCAGATCCCATGCTCATTTCCACAGAAAGGAAGGAAAGCAGGGGCAGAGGTGAGCCCTCTAGGTGCCAGTGCAGAGGGGACTCCTGGAGCCCCTCCAGCCAGCCTGCCTGCTGCCAGGCGGGAGGCACAGGTCAGCACAAAGCTACCCGCTGGGTACAGGGCAGACAGCATAGACGATGGGGCCATTTCTGTAATGATGGGCGGGCCGAGCCAGCGCCCCCTGGCCCCTGGGGGCCCAGGAGAGAGCCTCAGGGATCCCTGCCCCCGCATCACCCTGCTGAGCCAGGACCGCATTCTGTGGAGGAAGAAACTGAGGCCCAGGAGCCCCTGCCTGGCCCCTGAGACTTACTGGGACAGGAAGGAGAAAGGGCTAGATGTTCCCTTAGGATACCTGGCTTCAGTCGCAGCCTCCCCACAGACCTGCTGGGCAGGGGGGGCAGTCCCCTCTTCCAGGCCTCAGTTTCCTCTCCAAACACACTCCCTGCCTGACCTGGGCATTGGATATTGGGGCTTCCCACTCCATAGCCCACCTTGCCTCTTCCCCCTTCTCTCCTCTACTTGCTGGCTCAGGAGGGGTGACTTTTCCCGGCTCCTTGTGCACAACACAACAGAGCACAAACAGCCGATACTCAACACGTGCTTGTGTTAAGATCAACAGCGCTGAGCTCTGGTTCCAAGGCTCCCCAGAGCCCCCTCCTGGACAACACGGAGGCCCCTGGTGCTCAGGGGAGCACAGGGGAGACCCCAGTGGAATGGGAGTGTGGAGTCCTGGCCCCCGATGTGTACTGGGTTTGTGATGTGGGGTGAGTCTCCCAGAACCCAGAGCCCTGGCTCCCACATCTGCAGAGTGGAGAATGTGAGCACCCCTCGTGGGCTGGCTGTGAGGACAGAGGGGCTCCAGCAAGTGTTGCTGGAAAAGGTTCTTTGCACCCACAAGCCCAGCCGTGGGTGTGAGGATGGGTGGAGGCGGAGGACAGACGGCCACGTGGCTCCCCCAAACGGCAGGGCTCCAGAGCCGGAGGGGCCCCAGCCATCCCTGCCGTGGCCCCGGCTCCCCAGAGGAAACACCGGGTAACTTTCCCTTTTGTAGAAAGGTGGGGGGTGCCCGCATGGCACCCTGAAAACATAGGGTCCACACCAGCCTGGGAGGGACGGTGCCTGGAACCTGTTCCCAGGGGCACCCCTTTGCCTGCACGCCCTTCTTTCGGGCCCCAGGCTTGGTCCCTGCGGCGTCTTGGAGCGCCCCGCCACCGGGGTCAGTCAATGTTGTGAGCCCGTGAACCGCCACCCTTCACACAGGCTCCCAGCCCCTGGCTAGTGAGCTGGCGGCCCCTCCTCTCCAGCTCCTGCCCTGTTGATGTCCCCTGCAGTCCTCAGTCCCCGTGGAAATGGCCATTAGTTGGTTGTCCACCTCCCAGCTGACCAGCACCCCTTACGGTGCCTGGCACACAGTAGGTACTCAATAAACAACAGCTGCTGGTGTGGACGAGCCCCTGCAGAGGCTGCTGCTCCCGCCCCGGGCCCGCCGGCTTTGTGTCCCCTCCCGGTGCGCCTGCTTCCAAGGAGAAAGGCCCCCTTGGCGTGTTTGTTTGCCGCAGGACTCAGGCCCAATAAAGTCGGTGTCTTTCTTCTCTCCTCCTCCAGCCTCACGCAGGAGCTCGGGGAGCAGCAGTTTCCAGAGATTGAAGACAAAATTGCTTGAAAGCCTGCGCTTTTATCCTCCAATTTGTAGCCATTTAGCAGGGCTGGGCGGAGGGGCAGCGAGGGCTCTGGCTGTGCTGCTGGCACGGAGGCGCCCACCGCTGCAGAGGACAGGTGCTTTGTCTTTCCCCGGACAGCTCTGGGCTGCAGGGACAGACCCCCGCCGTGGGGGGTTGGCAGGCAGGTCCCGCGGGGCCAGCAGGGAGGCCACTTGGCTGGCAGTGCACGGGGCCCCCAGAGCACGAGGGCTTCCCTGAGCTCCGGGCCCCGCAGAGGGTGGCGCCTACTGCCTCTGCCACCACTCCCCCTGCAGGCCCCCCCCCCCCCCCGCCCCGACCTCTGCTCAAGACAGCGCCCAGCCCCCAGGCTCGGCCCTCCCTCTGGCACCAAGGAGGGGGCGAAAGAAGAGCATCCTGCCTGGGCCGGAGGGGGGTCTCTCGAGAGTGTGGAGGAAAGGGGCGCCAGCTTAGGGCTCTGGGAAAGTTTTCTGGGGCATTTGGGAAATGAAGGTGCAGGTATAGCTGCGGGGTGAGAGGTGTCTGGGGGAGGAAGGCTTTGAAATGTTGCTATGAAAAACCTCGCTCTGCAGTGGAGAGAATCAGAGCTTGCTGACCGGTGCCGAGGGCCCGGTGGCATGTGGCCGTAAGAGACAGGCCGTGCCCGCAGTGGGGAAGGAAGGAAGGGGTCAGAAGTGCTGTGCAAGTAGAACCCATGTGGTGGGGAGAGAGCATGAGGTCGGGGGAGGGAGCGCTCTAGTGGCTGGAAAGGAAGGCAGGCTTCCTGGAGGAGGTGGCTTCCGACCGCCCAAGTTTGTATCTCCCCTAAGCTGTGCTGGCCTCGCCCCCTTTCCCAGGGGACTCTGAGCCCCTGGGGCGGGAACAAGGTCTGCCCCCTCCGTGGAGCATGCAGGGACTGATTGTTCATTGGACCCAGGCTCACCCAGCACCACCCTCTTCTTCTCCCCGTCCCCATGTGCCACCCTCAGTCCCGCCTCCACGCCTTTGCCCGGGAGCCCTCTTCTATCCAAGGTGGCTCCCCTCCTCAGGCCCATCCCTTCCCCTCCACCCCTGGAGTTCAGCTGGTCCCCTGGCAGCTCCCCAGGTGGAAGATCCTGTGACACAGGAGAACTCCGGTCCTGGGTGGTGGGCAGGTGGCACAGGGGGCGGGGCTGTGGGTCCTACTCTTGAGGCTGGAGTGAGGCCCTCCTCGCTCCATGCCGCCTTCCTGAACAGGGGTGCGTGGCTGGGGGCACGGTGTCTCTGATCGGGATCAGACCTGTAGGACGGGCCAGACCAGCCTTATCTCCCCCCTGCCCCTCATCCCCTGCCGAGTGGCCTTGTGTCTCCCTGGGGTCCCGACCAAAGTACGGGAGCTCAGCCCGCCCCCAGGAAGGCCTCAGGAATCAGCACCAATAAAAAAATACACTTTACTGTGGACCTCGAAGTCTGCAGGGCAGCGGGCAGGCGGGGAGCGGGGCATGCACAGCGCCGACGGGGTGCACGGGACGTGGCCGACGGCCCCGGTGTCCTGGGGCTGCCCCTGCGAGCCCCGGGGGCCCCCTCCCACCCCTCGGCCGGAGCGGATGAAGCAAGAGAGGCGGCCTTCCCGACGAGCAGGCGTCCGGGGCCCCGGCCGCGCTCGGAGCCGCCAGGCAGGGCCCAGCACCCCGAGCCCGGGGGCGGGGTGGGCAGAAGCAGCTGGCGCAGCTCAGCCGGAAGCAGCAGCGCGAGGAAGGAGGGCGTGGGAGCCCACACCTGCCAATCCAGCCCTGAGCTCCTCAGCAATTTTGTCTCTCTTGATTAAACAGCCAAGGAACATGGAGTTCACGGACGTGTTTTCTTCTTCGTCTTCCTGAAACACCCAGAACGGAAGGGCAGAGGACGGCCGCGGGTTCCTGGGGGGCACTTGGCACTTTGGGGGCGTAGGGACTTGGAGGGGGCCGGGGCCTGGGCTCAAGCAGGGGACAGACAGCAGCAGAGCCCATGGCCCTGGCTTGTGGGGAGGGCGGGGGGGCGGGGCGTGTGCAGGTGTGCGCAGGTGTGTGCACGTGCAGCGGCAGACTGCTCACGAGGCCCGGAGCGCACGCCGATCACTCGCTTTGGGAAGGACACCAAGCAGCACTTGTGCAAAAGGGTGGACACCACCGGCCACCGGACCGTCTGTGGGGCGCGGGCGGCGTGGCTGGGATTGTTCCTCCCAGGGTGAAGCTAGGGTTTGAGCGGCGGGGTGGGCTCCGGTTCAGGCAGTAGGGGCCGCTCTGGCTGGCCCAGCGAGCTGCCCCCGCGGCAGGCGGACGGTCTGAGAGATTCTGCCGTGGCATTTAGGGCGGGCTGGAGACGAGGCGTGGCTCACGCCCGGGGGCGGCCAGGTCGGGGGCGGTGTGGCCGGCTGCCCAGGAAACCGGAGCCTGGCGGGGGCGGCGGTGGGAGGCCCCCCCACCCCCACCCCCCGGCACCCCGGGTGCCCGCCCAGGGCCGGCTCACTTCCAGCAGTGCTCCAGGGAGCTGTGCGGCTGGATCTTGAGCTTCTGGGGGCAGAGCAGCTTGGTGAAGGCTCGGCGGAAGCTGTAGTGGCACAGCGGGTACAGGACGGGGTTGACGGCCGAGTTGGCCCACAGCAGCCAGAAGGACGTCTCGTACCAGTAGTCAGGGACGCAGTGGCCGTGGCAGGCGGCCCGGATGATCATCAAGAGTGTGTACGGGGCCCAGCAGAGCCCGAAGATGCTCACGATGACGGCCAGCGACTTGGCCACCTTCTTGTCCCGGGACAGCCGGAAGCGCTGGGTGATGCTCTGGGACGCCATCTTCATGCGCTTCTCCAGCGACGCGGAGGACGCCGAGGGCTTGGAGCCCCGCTTGAGCGAGCGAGGCCGCTCGGTGCCCCGCGAGGAGCTGCCGGAGCTGGAGGTGGGTGAGGCCGCGGCGCCCCCACCGCTGCCGCCCCCGGGGGCCGCCTCCCCCGCCTCGGCGCCCGGGGCCGCCTCGCCCACCCCAACCCCGTACCTGTGCAGCGGCACGGCCTCCCCGCGCCCCTTGTGCCAGCAGCCCCAGCAGCCGGGCGCGGCGGGCGGCGGGGAGGGCTGGGCCTCCGGCGGGGGCTCGGGGTCCCGCGCCCCGTCCAGCCGGACGCGGGTGCGCCTCTGGATGTTCAGGTAGATGCTGAGGTTGAAGAAGGTGACGCTGAGGAAGGGCGTGAAGAACTCGAGTGTGGAGGCCGTGATGAGGAAGTACCAGTTGTAGAAGAACTCGGCGTAGCAGTGGCCCTCCGGGATGGAGCTGCCGCCGGACAGGTACTCCCAGCTCAGGATGGCCGGCCCGTACAGGAGGAAGGCCAGCACCCACACCATCGCCATCTTCTGCACCGCCCGCCGCGTGTCGCCCTGCTGGGCCCGGTAGGTGACCTGCCCGGGACACGCTGGGTCAGGAGGGAAGGGGCCCGGGCAGCAGCAACAGGGGACTGGGAGCTCCCCCAACACCCCGCGCCGCGCGCCCCCCCCCCCCCCCCGCCGCCGCCGCAGCCTCTGGGCCTCTGCGCGTGGCCTCCCTCCCCTCCCCCACCCCCCACGTGGGTCTGGCCGGCTGAGGCCCCAGCACGCTCTCCCGCGGTCATGCAACCTCCCTCAGATCGGCCCCAAACGCTAACTTCATGCCAGGCTGCTTGTGTGCTACCCCTGCTGGCCGTGGGCACCCGGGGGGTGGGGGAGGTCCTGTCACCCTCCCCTGCCCACCGAGCGCCCCCCGTGCCGAGCTCCGTGCCCCCAGCACCTGCTGGGTGTCTCGTGCAATCTTCACGGTGGAAGTTGTCCCCCCTTCCCTGGTGGCTCAGGGAGAGAGGCGGAGGCCACAGGTGGATTGGCTCAAGGGGACCCTGAGCCCCTGCTCTGCACTGTCTCCTGGCCTCTCCAGGCGGGGACACGTGGGGCCCCCAGCAGAGGGCGCTCAGAGTGACTGGCAGAGTCATCTCAAAGAAGAGGGCCAACCGGGACTCCGGCTGCTGCCCCTGTGCCCGCCTGGCCCTGATGCAGGAAGCCCAGGCCGCCCAGCGTCCCTGGCTCACGGTGACTACTCACACCAGGAAAAGCTCGTGGAGCCAGAAGCTGATGACTGACTTCCGGGGGCACACTCGTGCACACATGCACGCACGCTTGTGCACACACACACACACACACACACACACACACGAGCGCACGGTGGGGAGGGTACCACCGACGACCTCTGGCCCAGATCCTCCCTCAGCCCTCCAGACTTTGGACCTGCTCCAGGGCGGAGGCTGAATTGCCCCCATTCCTTCAGGAACACCCGATGCCGGGTCCAGACGTGCCTCCTGCCTGTCCCAGGACCCGTCCTACTGGCAGCAAATGGCTACTGAGTGGGCGGCTGGCCATAGAGTACCCAGTGTGTCCGGGGTGAGGCCAGCAGAGACCAAGCCCACCCGGTACTATCCACAACTTGGAAGTGGCCATCCTCTGCTGTGGCCACTTCCTGACCACCCCCCTCCCAGGAGCGAACATGGGGCACCGGCTTCCCAGACTCACAGCGCGGGTGACTGACAGGAAGCGGTCATAGCTGATGAGCACGATGTTGAAAACGGACGAGGTGCAGAGTAGGTAGTCCACCACCAGCCACAGCTTGCAGAGACCACGGCTAAAGGGCCAGCGGCCAGTCAGCACATAGGGCACATATAGTGGGATGCAGAAGGCCCCTGTAGGAGAGAGAGTAGGGCCACGGTGGGCCATGGCTGGACAGGGGCCTGGGGTCAAACCCACCCCAGTGGAGAGACAGGCAGGACCTGGGGGTGGCGCAACGGCCGCTTTCCTGGGACCGGCAACCCTGACCTTGCCCTTGCCTCCGCCCTGTCTCTTAGGCACACCCTCTACCCTGCGACTGGCCTTCAGCCCCTGCCTAGCTTCCAGTCCCGCTGGCGTCCCCTGGACTTGGAGGTAGGAGGGAAGATCCAGGGGTGGGGACCTCCGGGCACGATGAGACTCCCCCCCACCCCCAAGCCTTGATTCAGTACGTCCACATTTCTGTGCAGTCCTCCCAGGCCCCAAAGGGAGGCAGGAAAATTTCCTCCCTCCTCTTCCACCTGCTGGACCCCAGCCCCTAACCCAGCCTTTGGACAGCCCTTCCTCCTCAGCTCAGAAAGAGAGAACGCCTTTCTCCCGACCCAAAGGGCATTTGGCTGCCACCACGCCAGCCGCTCCCACGGCCCAGGGTCTGGCAGACGCACTTAGCAGCCCCAACAGGTGTCTGGCGCTCGGGCCCCCTCTGCGCGCCCCGCCCCCAAGCCGGCAGCAGTGCACGGACACGTGAGAGCGCGCTCCTCCGAGCATCTCCCCCACCCCCACCCCGCTTCCCCCACGCCCCCCTCCCCCAACACGGCTCGAAAAACTCTCTTCCATGTCCCCTCCCCCAAACCTCTCCCAGCGCCCTCCGCACGTCCTGAGTCCGCCAGCAGCCTTTGTTTGGCTACGGCGCAGGAGCCAGCGGTGCACTCGCGGCCGCTGCGCCTTGCGCCTGGCCAAGCGCCCGCCCGCCCGCCGGGGCCCCTTCCCGAGGAACATCCCCCCCACCCCCCAGCCCCGGTCTCGGGGGGGGGGGGGAGGCAAGGAACTTCGCCCGCGCCCCCCCGCCCTCCCCCGGGTCCCGGACGCCCCCTCCCCAAACAGGGCTCCCTGGCGGGGCCGTGTGCCCGAACAGAAAGGCGCCCTAGGTCCACGCTCCAATCCCTGCTGGCCGGGCCAGGCTGGACACTCCTGGGCTCGGGCGGGGGCTGGGGGCTTTACCCACGAGGAAGTCGGAGATGGCGAGGTTGAGCAGAAAGAAGTTGTTCTGGGTGCGGAGGCTCGAGTCGGCCACGAAGGCGAGCATGACCAGCGCGTTGCCGAGCACCGTGGCCACGATAAGCAGCGCCATGAGCGCGGCCAGCACCGCGGTCCAGGCGGCGGAGAAGCCGCGCGCCCCGCCCGCAGCCGCCGCCTCGCCCGCCAGCGCCCCCGACGCGTTCAGCGGCCCGTCGGGCGGCGTGCGCTCCATGACCCGCCGGCTCAGGCGGCGCCGGGGCGCGGGGCAGGGCGCGGACCGCCGGCCGGGCGGCCGGGAGGGGCCCCGGCCCGGGAGCCTGGTGTCTGCGGGCTCTCGGCCCGGCCGGCTTCCCCGGGGGGTGCCCGGCGCATGGTCCGCGGGCGCCGAGACCCGGGACGGGGCCGGGGCTGGCGGCGCCGAGGGGGCTCGGGCCGGAATCCGAGCCGAACGGGGCCAGCGGCACGACCGCTGCAGCCCGGGCGGACCCGGAGCGGAGCGGGAGCCCGAGCCGCCGCCAGAGCGCCGGTGCGCCCCGAGTGCAGCGCGCAGCCGAGTGCGCCCCGCGCGCAGCCCGCCGCCCCCCGCGCCCCGCGCAGCGCCCCCGCCATTGGCTGCCGCCCGCGCCCCGCCCCCGCCCCGCCCCCGCCCCGCCCGGCGCCGGCAGCACCACGGACAGCGCCGCGTGCCCGCCGGGCCGCCGGAGCCCCAGCCAGGAGCGCTCGGCGGCTGGCGGAGAGCCCGGCCCGAGCAGGCGGGCGCCGGGGCGGGGGGCGCGCCTGCTGCCAGCCGGCCCGCGCGCACAGGAGCCGGTACCTGCGCCGCCGGGCCTGAACCCGCGCGCCCTCAACCCCGGCGACCCTGGCGGGCCCTCGTCGGGAGTCGGGACGACTGTGGGGACCTGAAATGCAGGGAGGGGTGCACCTGCTCCTGCGCCCAGGGGAACTTGCCCCGCGGGACCCCTCCTCCTGTCATGCTTCAGGCAAGCGGGTCTCAGGGGAAGGAACGTCCCAAGGAGAAAGGAGGGGGAGGGGTCTCCGAGAGCAGGGGCCCCGACCAGGGGTCCGCTCCAGCCCCCATATGCGTGGGACTCTGGGCAGAGCCCAGCGCAGGGTCTAGGGTGACCTGCAAGGCGCAGACGGTTGTGGAGTTACATAAGGGAAGATGGGGGGCCAGTGGGCCCAGCCGGGAAGGGAGCACACCCCCCCGGGGCTCCGGCGGGCCCCAGGTTGAGCAGGGAGAGGCCAGAGGTTCAGAGCCTGGCCATGGCCCCCTCCCCCTGCTGACAGCAGAGTGAGGCGGTCACCGCTGCAGGGACAGGCGAGGTCACTGCGCTGAGGGCGCAGCCAAGGCAGCAGCTGCCGCGGCTGCGTTAGCGCCTGCAGGAGGGGGGGGGTGGGAGGAGAGGCGGCGGGAGGAGCACCCCCTCCCCCCCCAGACACACATGCTCAGATAGACAGGGTCAAGGACAGATTCGGCAGGAGACACAGCGAGACAGACAGATGCGCCCACACTCAGACACACAGACACCCACAGACCAAGGAAACAGCCACCCAGCGTCAGGCTGGGGACCCACGAACGGCAGTTAGACACACACACAGCAGATAGCAGACAGCCAGGGAACAGCGCCCGAGGGAGAGAAAAGCAGCGACTCTCTCTGCTCTGTCTCCAGCGGCGCGCATCTGCGGAAGCCTCCAGGAGGACAGAAATGGGCGAGTCTGCATGTGGGGGGTGGGGGCAGCGAGGCTGGGGGGAGGGGCTGCTGTCCCGCCGGCATACACAGGCGCTCCCATACTTACCGTAGCTTCCTCAGCACGCGGGGACCGGCTCTGGCCCTAGCCCCAAGAGATACTTCAGAAACTTTGGGAAGTGGAGGAGGCTAGGCTCCCTCTAACCCTTCCTCAGAGCTGGCTGTGCAGCAGGAGACCCCGGGCCTTCGCCCCAGGGGGCCCACTGTTCCGCGGCCTCTCACGGCCCGTGCTGGAGGAGGAGTGCGGGGCTCCAGCTCGTGCTCCCAGAAGCCCTCTCTGAGCACCTGGCTATACTCCCCTCCACCAGCGAGCCCCGTTCCTCTTGCAGGCTCCCCGGCTTCTCCTCACCGTACCCCAGTGTGCCTGGCGGGCAGGGCTGTGCCAGGACCAGGCAGCTAGTTGGTGGTGAGGCAAGCCACGCAGAGAGTTTCTGGAGGAGCAGAGAGCCGCTGGACCCCATCACTGCCATCCCCCAAGTTCTCCCGCACCTTTGGTCCTGGGTCGGGACTCTGCGCCCCACGCTCTGTCTGCCAGCAGCTCCCTGCTGAGCGGGTCCCCCAGGCCCTGCTCCTTCCCAGTCGCCCAAGGCTGGCCTTGGCCGGATGGTGCTGTGTGGGTGCCCTTCACCCCTGGCCTTGGGAGATGGAGTTTGATGGGGGACTGGAGGGGGGCTTTGGCTCTCTCTCACTATCTGGGAGCCCCTTTTCCAGCCTCGGTGTCCCCCCCTGGGATGAGGACTACGTGTTGCTTACTGTACGGGATGGAGGGACAAGTCAAGGGGAAGTCTGTGTAGAGGGCAGCCCCTCTGAAGTCTCGGTGAAGCTGGCCGTGGTTGTCCTTGTGGCTATCAATATTCTGGAGCCTTCCCTGGCAGTCTTTGTCCCCACAGCAGCTGGAGGGGTCATGGACTCAGTTAGACCCTGGCACCGGGGGGCCAGCTATATGACTCAAAGGAGTCATGTGTTTTCCTGAGGTGGAGATGGCCTCTGTAAGTTGAGGCCATCAGGAGAGGGAGGGCCAGGGCTGACCCACAAGTTTGAGGGTGACCATGGCCAAGACTGGTGAGCACCTCCTCCTGGCATTTACATGCATGACCTCATTAACTCCCATTTGCCCTCAAAGGTGGATAGGACCGAAGGTCCCTGTGCAGAGTGGGAAAGCCACCTGCCCAAGGTCACACGAGGCCAGAGGTCCCTCACTTAACAGCCACACTCTTGGCCCGGCTCTGACATCAAGGCCCTTGAGGCCAGTTTTGACCTTGGTTGGACAGAAGCCTGATGTCCGCTGGGCTGGGCCCAACTGGGCCGAGGCAATTTGGGGTGAATGAGGCAGGTCCTCATACGGCTGTGCACAGGACATCTTGCCCGGGGGGTTCTGTCCCAAGAAGTGAGTATCCAGGTCCCTGGATGGCATGGACCCTCCAAGACCCTGGGACAGTCGGGTTGATGGTTGGGGGACAGGAGCAGGGCCCTACTCTGGCTCACCGAGACCCTCGCAGAGTGGCTCGTGCCCCAGTTTCTCCATTTGGTGTGCCAAACGTCCAGTCTCACAAAGGGGCCATAGAGCAAGCACCCCACTCACACAAACTCCAGCCAGAATCTCCTGCAAACCCCACACAGAGGAGATCATTCACCCACCGATGGATCGATCGATTCGTTCATTCATCCATGCAACAAGGTTTTCCTGAGCACCTGCTACATATCAGGCACCGCGCCAAGTTCTCCTAACGGAGGGAGGCCGGCATAAGGCGGTGACTGAGTAAATGCCTCCGTCCGACGGTTGTAGGACATGAAGCAAAGCAGGGGACAGACGGTGTCAGGGCACAGGCCTGGGGTAGCCACGGCGTGTGCCACTCGGCTCTCCTTTCAAGAGAGTGGGGCACAGGGGTCTGCTGCTGAACTGGAGCTGAGGCGAGGCGCACGTCTTCCCAGTGGGTGGGACTCCCAGCCCCTGGTGGCAGGTGCCGCGTGAGCCAGAACACGGCCCAGGTGACAACATCCGTGGGTTCAGGGGCAGGGTCCAAAGCCTGCGGGGCTGGTCGGTCAGGTCAGAGGTGGGGACAAGGACTCTGGGCTGGGGCCGTGTGGATGGACGTGTGACTATGGGCCCCAGTGTTCCCCGGGAATGGCGTGATGGCACAGAGCGGTCGCGCCAGGGGCCACGCGTGAGCCAGGAGCACGGGCTCCCACCTGCCCAGGACGACCTGGCTACCGCCTCCTCTGAACGTCCGACCCGCCGGCAACAGAGACCAGCGCCGAGTCCCCAAAATGGCACAGTCTTCTGGAGAACAAATCGCCACCTGGTGGCGAATTGGATACGTTGGGCCCCTTCCACACTGGCCGGTCTTCACAGACGGGCTCGGGTGTGGGCGTGTCACCGTGACCCAGGGCCTCATGGAAGCCTGACCCGAGGACAGGGAAACCCATGCCGGGCGGCGCCCTGTCAGGGCCCATCAGCGTGGAGTCCGCTGCCTGCTCGGCCTGCTGCACCAGCCTGGACTGGGGTGCTTCGCAGGACGCAGACGGGGACAGCCTTCCAAGGCACCACAGCAGGGCAATGGCCGAGAGGGCGGGCGCCGCCCCACGGGACCCAGCGGAACGAACCGGTCTGTACGCGGCACTGCATGCCCGGCGGGAGGAGAACGAATGCCCGGACGCCGTGGCCCACGGAGGAATTTTACCCCCACCCCCCCGGGGCTCTGCAGGGTCACAGGCCCCCTCCCACAGGCACACTGGCACCCGGACACACAGGCAAGGGCCTGGTGAACTCAGCCTCCCTGGCACTTCGAGCCCCTTGGGCCCAGACAGGAGGAGCAGTCAGGGCTCCGTCAGCAGGAGGGGTGGGCTGCTGGGACCTAAAGCGGCCGTGGGGACACGTGTGGAGTGCAGGGCCCTCCTGGCACCGTGGGGCCCCCGTGTGACTATCATGTGCGTGGACAGGGCAGCTGTCCCAGCCTGAGAAGGCACAGCAACCAGGGACTCAGACCCTCAGGGGTGAGAGTGTGGGTCCCCCTCCCAGGCAGGCCCCCAAGACCTGCAGGGTGACACAGAGGTGGGATGAGGCTGGCCGGGTAGGCTGGACCGTGGAGGAGGGAGGGGCTGAGCCCCAGCTGAGCCCCGAGACCAGCCATAGCAAAGGGCCTCACCCGCCATCCCTGTCCTCCAATTGTCCCCCCAGGAGAGAGGCTGGGGCAGCCCCGGGGGGGCCCCCACGTGCAGGGGACAGCACCTGCAGCACTCAGAGGGGCTCAGCTGTCCCTCCCACCGAGGACTGAGGAGGGAGGGGGCAGCCCGGTTGGTGTCTGGAGGGAAGGGCCTTCCAGGCAGGGGGAACGGCGGGAACAGAGGACCAGGACGTGGGAGCATGTGTCTGTGGCTGGGGCACAGAGCAAGGGGACGGCGTGGGAGAGGGCAGACGTGCCTCCTGGAGGCGGAGGCCCCGCAGGGCTCGGGGCTGTGCCGGCCCCCCACCCCCCCCCAACCCCCTCCAACCCCCGCTCGGTGCACAGAATCTGGCGGGGTGGAGGGCAGAGGCCCAGGGCCGGGGGAGGTGCCCCCGGTGAGGGTGATGTGGCCCCGCCCTGCATGGCAGTGCGGGCGGAAGACCTGGCCGGATTCTGGGTGTCTTTTGAAGCTGACCCGTGAGGCGTGTGACACAAAGGCAGAGGTCAAGGCTGACTTCAGGCTTTGGGTTCAAGTGGCTCGGAGGAGGGTGTGGCACCGGTGGGCAGGGAGCATGCAGGAGGGGCAGACTGGGGCCAATGGGGTGCCCGAGATTCAACTGCCCGTCGGACGTTCTGGAACAGACGTCGACAAGCCCCCAGGGCCCAGCCCCAGCTCTGGAATCAGAAGCCCGGCCCCGCGGCAGCCCGCCCCCCTCCTCCTGGGTCCTGGGTTAGAGGAGCTCCGCGCCGGAGAAACAAAGTTGGGTGTTGCCCGTGTCAGACCAGCAGGCCGCTGTCCCTTGCGTCCTACGCTGTCACCGGGCTCTGCCATTAGCCACCCTCGTTGTGCTGGAAAAACCTTTCTCCTTCAACCAACCGCGTGCCCGCGGCTGTTCCCGCAGCGCGCTGCCCTGCCGCGTGGGACGTGCCCACTAATGAGGAATAATGGAGGCGTGGAACGGCCCAGGCCCAGCTGCGGGGCGATTGTCCTGCTGGTGACGCCCCGGCACATTTGCCAGAGCACTCGTCAGGCCTCTGGGTCCAGCACGGTGACACTTCTTCAGAGGAACCACTGCTGTTTGCTTTCTCTCTTTCTGCAGGAGCTCATTTGAATACGGGGAATGCAGAGTTTTCTTTTTTTGTTCCTTGTCTTTTTTTTTTTTTTTTTCTTTTTTTTCTCTTGGTGACATTCTGAGCCAGCTCCTGGTGCGTCCTGATGAGTTCAGGGTCCGGGTGTGGCCAGAATGGCTCTGGATGCCACCAATTTGGAATAAAAGCTGGGTCTGATTTCCCTGCCTTTAGGGACAGAGCTGAATTGGGCCCAGGGCCCAGGTGGCAGGGAGGAGAGAGGGGACGGGAGGACCAGGGATATAGTTGCTGAAGTGTGGCTGCAAATGACAAAACCGACTCGACACCCCTAAGGGAGGGGGTACTGATTGTGGCCTGTGGCTGAAAGGTCCAGGGGGTAGGTTTCAGACACGGCTGTATCCAGGAGCTCAAAGAACAGCAGCTTCTTGCCATCTGTCTTTTCCCTGTATTCACCATTCCCAGCAGGGGATGTGTCCCTGAGATCGCTGCCTGCGGCTGGGCTGCCCTCCTGTGCTCTCATTCACTCCCCGGGAGGAAGGAGGGGCTGCCAACAGAAACCCAGAATTAGTGCCACTGGCCTGGCTCAGACCTAATCCTGGTGGCTGGCAGCCGTGCCTGAGCTTGCGGCAGCGTGGGCTGACATCATTAGAACCCCACCCCTGTGGGGGGTAGGGGAAGGATGGAGGGGGAAGGGTGGTAGGCGGCGAGCCGAGGTCGCCCCCCGCACCCGCCACGGGGTGGGGGGGTCCCGTGGGGGGCCCCTGGCCCTTCCCCCAGCACGGCCTTCGTCGGCAGGGCCCAGGGAGCCCGGGCATGCTCCTGGGGGTGGGCCTGGGCCCCGGGAGCTCGGTGGGAGGCCCCCGGGACAAAGCCCCTGGGTGGGGGTCCCTGGGGGCAGCTGGGACTGCGAGACCGCCTTCTTCCCGAGCGTCCGCTGCGAGCACGGGGCACAGGGGGAGAAGAGCGTGCAGGGGCGTGAGGGGCGAGGGCGGCTCGGGCCCGGCAGACCGCAAAGAGCCCGGGCAGGGCGGCTCTGGAGGCCGCCTCTGGCTCGGCCGGCGGGAAGGAAGCCCGCAGCCCTTCCTGGCCTACTTCTTGCTCGCCGGGAGCTGGTGCTGCAGGCTCGGAGGCTGGGTCAGCCCGGCCCACAGCCCGGTCAGCGGGCCCCAGAAGAGCTCACACCCCACTTCAGCCCCTTCCGCCTCGTCCTCGCTGGAGAGACCCCCCTCCGGGGCCTTGGTCTCCACTGGGGGGAACGAGAGGCCGAGGGCAGAGGCTGAGGCCGCCAAGAGCACAGCGAGTGTGGAGAGGGAGTCGGCACCTGACTTGGGTCTGAAACGTCCTCACCTTGGGTTCTTTCCCCCAAGGGTGGGGCTGGGTGGAGTTATCAAACACAAAAGAAGGGTAATCTCTGGTGGGCTCCCCGGAAGAGGCGCAGCCTGGGAGAGGTGTGGTCTGAGGGGCATGGGGACAGCTGCCTGGGGGAGGGGCAGGGACAGCTGAGGGGCCAGAGGGGTAGCAAATGCCCTTCTCTGAGGAAAGAGGCACCTGTACCTCCAGAAAGTCCCTCTGCAAGACCCAGGCTCGCTCTCTGGTTGTGCCCACCCCCCGGCTGGCTGACGAGTACTCCGTGAGTGAATGAGGCCTGTTTTTTAATTTTTTTAATGTTTATTTTTCAGAGAGACAGACAGAGCGCTAGCAGGGGAGGGGCAGAGAGAAAAGGAGACACAGAACCGGAAGCAGGCTCCAGGCTCCGAGCTGTCAGCACAGAGCCCGACACGGGGCTCGAACCCACGAGCCGTGAGAGCCGTGAGATCATGACCTGAGCCGAAGTCAGACGCTCAACCGACTGAGCCGCCAGTCGCCCCAGAATGGGGCGTGTTTTATCTGTGCAGCTTCCCCCCACGGGCAAAGCCTGGACGCTCCGTGGAGAAAACAGAGAACTCTGCTCTCATCCGCTGTGTCTCCTCCAGGGCCCTGGGTCAGGCTGCGTGGGGGCTGTCGCGGGGCCTGGTGAGAGGCTGGAGGGCTCTGAACCTGAATCCGGCTTGTGGGGGACGGGACCCGGCCATCCCCAAGAGTATTTGGTCGGGTGACCCAGCCCTGCCACAGGTCACCTGGGCCTGGGGACCTGGGCTGAGCATACTCCGCGGTTCCCCAGCCGCCACTGCTCTGGGGCCTTTGGACTGACCAGAGCTCCCTCTTTCCTGTAAATGTCAGAACTTGGGGGTCGTCAGCCCGGACAGAGGTGGGGACAGGCCACGCTGACCCGGGGCCCAGTCCCAGGGCTTGTGGCAGTGGGCTAGTGGGGAGGAGTGGGCCTGCGTGAGCGGGGGACGGTGCCCAGGGTCCTGTCCCACGCTGAAAGCTGCGCTCCGGCCCCAACACTCCCTGCCCTGAGCCGCTCCTTTGTCTGGACTCCTGGCTGGCAGCTGGCCAGTTGCTGCCTGCCCTTGGAGGCCCTACCCTGACCGGAGCGTGTTTCTGCTCGGTGCCCTCTGCCCAGCAGCACGGCCACAGCGCCTTAGCTCCCTAGTGCGTCATCCGGGGCCGACCTTCCCCTCCCTTCGATGTGCCTGTCCCCCACTGGGCCCCTCCTACGATGATCGGGCGGGGTGGGCCTGGTGACCGCAGTCCATTTGCAGACCCCCAGGCCTGGGGTTTGAGGCTGGGCAGGGGCCACGTGCTCCGCACACGGGCCGACAATGCCCTTGCCCCTGGACGGCACCATTGAGGTCAGCACGGTACAGGTAGAGGAGTCTGTCGGGGGTAGGGGACAGGGTGACCTCTGGGCTGGGCACACTGGGGGCTGTCCTGGGACATTGATTGCTGTGTGCAGGCCACTCCCCCTGGCTGGCTACTGCCCTGCTCTGCTCCAGGGGTGAGGCCGGAGGTCAACGGTCCCCATCTCGGGCCTCGGGCCTCGTGAGGGCCCCCAAGGCCGAGCCCTGGCCCTGGAGCCTGAAGCCTGGCCGAGCTTCTGTTCCTACCCCACACCTGACCCATCACCTGACCCCCCACGGGTCCCCGTGTCCCCCTCCCCACCCCAAAGCCCTCATCTTGCCTATGCGGATCCTGGGCCCCGAGGGTGCGAGCACGCGTGAGCCCGGTCCCAGCCCCCAGCACACCAGCGTCACCCTGCCCCTGCCTGCAGCCCCGGGCCCCGCTTCACCCCTGAGGTGGCCGGCCTTCAGGGGGGCCCCACGGGGCCTGCACGCAGGGCCCACACCACCCGGAGCTGCCTCCTGCAGGAGGAGACGGGGCCCGGCCCTGGCGAGGCGCCTCTGCGTGCTCCGGGAACCCTGGGGCTCAGGGGGGCTCCTTGTGGGGCCTGTGTCTGTCAGGAAGATAACCAGCAAGCCAACTGCGGCGCTGGGGGCGCTGGACCCAATAATAGCAATGTCCCTTCAGTGCCGGGGCGCCGGACCCAATAAGGGAGACGTCCCCAAGTCCTTGAGGGAGATTGCTTCCAACAGCGGCGTGACCCAGGCTACAGCAGAAAGAGGCCAGCTCAGCTTTGACTGAGGACAATGAAGTCCCAGTGCCCAGACCCAGACTAGAGACTTGCCTTCTGCAGGGACACACGGGGCACCTGGGTTCTCCCCAGGGCCCTGGGGGAAGGGCTGCTTCTCACCCGGGGAGATGCCCTGCCCTCTCCCCCAGCCCCTGCCCTCTCCCCCATGCCCCTGCCCTCTCCCCATGCCCCTGCCCTCTCCCCAGCCCCTGCCCTCTCCCCCATGCCCCTGCCCTCTCCCCATGCCCCTGCCCTCTCCCCCATGCTCCTGCCCTCTCCCCATGCCCCTGCCCTCTCCCCCAGCCCCTGCCCTCTCCCCCATGCTCCTGCCCTCTCCCCCATGCCCCTGCCCTCTCCCCCAGCCCCTGCCCTCTCCCCCAGCCCCTGCCCTCTCCCCCATGCTCCTGCCCTCTCCCCATGCCCCTGCCCTCTCCCCCATGCCCCTGCCCTCTCCCCATGCCCCTGCCCTCTCCCCATGCCTCTGCCCTCTCCCCCAGCCCCTGCCCTCTCCCCCATGCCCCTGCCCTCTCCCCCATGCCCCTGCTCTCTCCACCACGCCCCTGCCTTCTCCCCTACACCCTGCCCTCTCCCCCAGCCCTTGCCCTCTCCCCATGCTCCTGCCCTCTCCCCCATATGCCTGCCAATTCCACAGTCACTGCCCTCTCCCCCATGCCCCTGCCCTCTCCCCACACCCTGCTCTCTCCACCACGCCCTGCCCTCTCCCCACACCCTGCCCTCTCCCATGCTCCTGTCCTCTCCCCCATACCCCTGCCCATTCCACAGTCCCTGCCCTCTCCCCCAGCCGCTGCCCTCTCCCCATGCCCCTGCCAGATTCAGCCTAGATCTACCTTTCCCTGGCATCACATAGTCCTCTCACATTTCCACATTTGCTCTGCTGACTCATGCAGAGCCGGAAACACCCACATGACAAGTAATGATCCCTTCCCTGGGCTCTGTTTTCCCATCTGTACAATGGTGCAATACTGGAGAAGCCAGTGGCTAAATGCCCCTGGAAACATTTGGAGCTCCTTGGAGTCTGTCTTGAGTGACTCACCAGTGCACCATCCGAAAGGGTGGTCCCAGCCTGCGATGCCCTGATGGGGAGAGGAGCGCTCCAGAGGCCTGGACTCCCCGTGTGGAGAAGCGGGCTTGGAGGCTTCTCATCAGAACCCGCGTTCCCCACCCCAGGTTCAGCTCTGCTCCCCTCCCCGTAGCACAATGTACGCCCTTGAGACCAAGCCCCCCGCCTGCCTGATTACCCCAGAGTGATACAGTGATGCCCCAGGTCCCATCCCGTGCCCTGCCTGGGGTACGGGATCGGGCCAGCCTCGGGGTGGAGGTCCCTCAGGAGAATCTGGCCACTCCTAGGAGGGAGGGGTGGCCGCTGGGGAGAGCGCTGGCTGTTCGGCTCTGGGGCCACGCCTGTGTCCTGCCTTCACAGGTGCTTTTCGCACGACTCTGTCTCCTCTGGGCTCCACCCTGCTCTGGGGAAGCGGGCTTGGAAAGAACCCCTGTTTGCAAACTGCAGGGGGCTCCAGGCTCCATCGCAACCCAGGCTGCCTGCCAAGACCACCTGCACCCACCTCCTGCCAGCATCCAGGGGCATTTATTGAGCACCTACTGTGTGTAGCTCGGCTAGGAGCCCAGAAAGCAATGTTACTCCTGTAGCCAGTGAGTGGCTGGAGGTGCCCGATGGCTTTGTCTCTGGTGGTGCCCTGGCTGTGGGACTCGCAGGCAGATCGCCCTCCCCGAGCTGGGGCAGGTCTGGCTAAGTCGCCAGCATGAAGCCTCTTCTCAGCACCTTTGCCTCTTCCCCAGAACAAGCCCGACCTGCTCACCCAGGCTGCCACCCTGCCTGGAGGGGACAGAGCCACCCAGCCTGCTGTGTGCATGAACTGGAGAGGCAGCACCTGTGGGCCCTGATTCCTGTACCTTATCTAGGGCAGCTGCAGAATTTGTGGGGCCTCGCGCAAGAGAAAAATGTGGGCCCCTCCCCAGTAATGAAGAATTTCAAGGCGGCAACAGCGGGGCAGTGAATGGAGCACGGAGCCTCGCCTGACTGCACAGGTCGCACAGGGCACAGTCCTCCATGAGCCACGAAGGCAGGCCTGGGGCGTGCCTGGCACACTGTGGCCAGCTGTCCCCTCCTCTCCCCTCCCCTGCCTTCACTTCCCGGGGATGGCATGGAGGGGGCACGCTGACCCCCAGAAGAACCTCAAATGCCCAGTGTTTCCTACCCAACACCCCCACCCCCACCTGCTGCTGGTGCCCCTTTCTCCTGCTTCTGCCCACCCTGCTGATGCCCCGCACGCAGACGCACCACACCCCTCCTGCCCCACGTGGGCCCCTAGGAGGGGTGGAGAGAGAAGGGGCAGGGCCCAGCCACCCCTCCCCTTGCCCGCAGTCCCCTCTGGCCTCCTGGAATCAGGGCCTCCCAGTGGCACCACGGAGCCAGCACAGCAGGTGGTCGACAGGTACCACAAGGAACCACCGGCCTGAAGTCAGGGCACCGCCAGGAAGGGGGAACCCACAGGCCCACGCTGAGCGCTTCAGTGTCTGGGGACGCTGAGCATCCCGCCAGGCACAGGCACAGGCCATGGGTCCTCTGTTTTGTTCAGGCTGGCCATGCCCTCCGCTAAAATGCTGCTGTCCCACCAAGAATGGCGTGGGATGCAGTTCTGGCCAGTGAAGAGTGAGCAGAAGTGCCTGGAGCTTTCAGGGTCCGATCCTCAAATGGGGCCGACTCACTGTGGGGCAGCACTTCTGCCCTTCTCTGCCTCCTTCTTCCTGGCCAGATATGCATGAGATGCCTGGAGTAGCAGCAGCCATCTTGGGCCATGAGGTGAACCTGAGAATGGAGGCTGACTCTAGAACGGTGACACGATAGGCTGGGGCGTGGTCCTCGATGACCCATGGCTCCCCGCCAGCCCTGGACAGCTCGGGCTGTGTCCCGTGAGACAGGACACTTCTGCCTTGCGGAAGGCTCTGTTGTTCTGAGTTTCTATACATGCAGCTCCAGCTGACCCTGAAGGGAAGGCAGCTGCGTTGGTCTGAACGTCCCTGCCCCCAGCAAGGTAGGGGTCCCTCCAGCATCTTGCAGGACACTCCATGGAAGAAAAGCTCCCAGTTCCAGCAAATCCTGGGTCTGTAGGTGGGTCCTCCGTATCCCAGAGGCTCCCACATATACCAGAGTGAGCAGGGCCCTGGGTAGCCCTGCATCGGAGAGGACACTTGTTGGCCTAGTTTATTTATTTAGTTATGATTTCATTTATTTATTTATTTTGAGAGAGAGAGAGAGCGTGCGTGCGCACGTGCGCACGCACACGAACGAGCAGGGGAGGGGCAGAGAGAGGGAGGGAGGGAGAGAGAGTTCCCAGCAGGCTCCACGCTCTGTGCTCTGCTCTCTGCACTGAGCTCCACATGGGTCTTGGGGCTCACGGACCGTGAGATCGTGACCTGAGCCGAGATCAAGACGCTTAACTGACTGAGCCACCTGGGTGCCCCCTCGTCGGCTTCATTTACATAGCTTTCCCAAACCTACTTGGCCATGAAACCCTTTCTTCCAGAAACACCTAATAACAGCCACAAGGGACTGGGGATTGCATGGCACCTGGTTTGGGAAAGCACCCTCAAAGATGCTCAGCCCACTGCTGGGTACACAGTAAGTGCTCAATAAATGCTAGGGCTGCTACTGAAGCTAGAAGTGGGGCCTATGTGACCTCTGTGGGTGTGGAAGGCGGGGCCCCGCCAACCCCCGCGTGCCTGCCTTGCCCTGTCTCTCGCCCCCGGGGTCAGCTCACCCCCGCCCGTTCCTCCAGGGGACACGCTGACCTCAGGGCCAACTCCCTCCCCCAGGGATGGGGGTGCCGCTGAGTCAGGCGGGGTCGCGCCGGGAGGAGCTGGCTGGCAGAGCCGCAGCGGGGTGGAAAGTGGGTAAGAGGAAGGCACTGCTTTTTCTTTGGCAGAATTTAACGGGTGCAGATTGCTCAGGCCCCAAAGCCATGGGGAAAAAAAAGAAAAAGCCCTTTGCCGCTGCTATTGATAACTTGTCTCTCTTCACGTGGTGGGTTCAAAACTAAAAATACCCTCCTCCGACGACGGGGAAGCCGAGCGCTGTCACGTTGCAGAGGAGACGAGAAGGTTGCATGGGGAAGGATCCGCTTGGGCCACGTGAGGGCCAGGGCCAGGCCGCGGTGGCCAGCGCTCTCCGGCCACCCAGGTGGCATCCTCAGAGGAGACGCCCCAGCATCCCACAGAAGAGAGCGGAAAGTGTCTCTGCAAAGGCCCGTGGGTGGCAGGGAGAGGGCTGAGCCTCGGGCCCCGCCCCGCCCCCTTCCAAGGCAAAGGCCAGGCCAGCAGTGCGGGCATCGGCACTCCTGGACGCCCAGCCCGGTTGGGTTTACGGGGTGGCTCTGGCTGCCGGCCGGCTCTGCAGCGAGCGGACAGCCTGCTCTGCTGCCTGAGCCTCAGTTTCCCCATCTGAAGGAGGCATCATCCGTGTTCTGCGTCCTCTCGGGGAGACAGCCAGGAGGGTAGTGCGTGTGAATGTGCCTCCTGACGGCACAGCAGGGGCACGCGTTCCCACACATTTGGGGCTTCCGGGCACCGGGCCTACAGGTCGGCCAGCTGCTGAGGGGAGGCTGGGCAGCCACCCACAGGGCTGCTGGGTCACGATATCAACTGAGCCTCGTGCGGGACGTGGGACAGGGAGGTTCTAGTTCTGGGGCGGTGAGGGACACACAGACACTCTTGGGGTTGGCCTGGTCGGAGAGCAGTTCCTGCAGGAGCAGGCACCCTGAAAGTTACATACCAGCCCAGCATACGTGGATGGACCCCCGGGATCCTGAGGGGACCCTGGGAGCCAAGCCAGGCCTGAGCGCTCAGGATGGAGGAGACTCTGTGACAATTCCCCGCCAGTGGGTAGGTCAACAGTAGTTGATATGGTGACCCATATGGAGTCCCACAGGGCCCCAGCCACCCAGGAACAGCTGGGCATCTGGTTCAGGGGCAGACCCGGTGGGGAGGTCTGGGCAGGTCTCTGTCTTTCTGACAAGCTCCTGGGCCGCTTCCTCAGCACAGGCTCAGTCTGCTCATCTGCACAGTGGGAATCACACATGGTATCTACTCGGTTGGCCGTCGCAGGCATGAAACTGGACAAGACATGTCACCCACTGGATGATGTCAGCCACCACCACCATCATCGCATGGCCCCAAACCCTCTGTCTCCTTTTCCACTCCCATCTTCTGTCCCATTCTTAGAGAATTTTGGCTCTGGAATTGGCCTCTTGACCTACTGAAGATCAGGAAAAATGCTCCTGCGTTGGGTCCCAGGTGCCGTCCTCCCAGCCATCAGCCAAGAGGGGATTCTCACTCAGTCCTGGCCTCGGGGACCAGGAAGGACCAGCACCTGATCCTTGGAGCTCAGTTTATTGCATCTGTTAAAAGGGGGTAAACTGATATCCCAGCCGCAGGGCCCACCTGGGGTCAGACCCTACCTCACTCCAAGGCCAGGGCAGAGGTGGTCAAGCTCAGCCCTGGTGTGGCCCGTGGGCAGACAGGAGACTCTGTCCATTCCAGCCTCTCCTCTGGCCCTAGCTCCCCGATACCGCACTCACCCCAGAGGTCATGGCCACGGGGTGGGCCGGCAGGTTGAATCCCTCGGGGCGTGTCCTTTGCCCTAGGTCAGAATCGCAAAGCCCCGTCTTCGAATGAGGGGTGGTGGTTTCGGGACCCTGCACTGGACTTTGGCCAGGCCCACAAGGGAAGCTTTGGAGCATCTCCATGGCAACAGGCCTTGTCCTGGTCCTGGCTTGGGGGCCTGCACACACCTCCCTCTTCTGCTGGGGTCGGTTTCTTCAGGGGTAACCATGGCAACGCCTTTGTTTCGGAGGCTTGGCCCCACCCCCTCCTGGTTTCTCTCTACAGCAGAGGTTGGGAGAGCTCCTTTTCAGTCCCAGCACGTCGGCAGTGACAGGGCCCACCAGTGAGCTGGGCCAGTCTCTAGGATGGGGGATGACGGGATCTCTGGGCCCCACCCCTGCCGGAGACCCCATCCACTCAGTCGAGGCCGGCCCCTGCCCTCAAGGCACCCTTAGTCCTGCTGGGGTGACCTGTCAGTACCTCCTCCTTGCTAGAGATGGGGAATCACATTCTGAGGCGGCAGCACGGAGACCAGCATTGGGGGACAGGAGGCCGGGTGGGGCACGGTGGGGGTGGGGTCCGGCTTTGTGGAAGAGGCGGCCGTGAGCGGGACTGTCTCCATGTGCCATGTGGTCACGACTACTCTGTCAGTACTGTTGGGGGTGCAAGACCCAGTATTCCTTTGTACTCAAACTGGCTTCAGCAGAAAAGAAAATACAGTAGCTCCTGTAACTGAAAAGTCTAGGACAGAGCCTGCTTAGGGTGTAGCTGTTCCAGGTGACCCAGGACGTGTGCTCTCGCTTCCCTCTGGGCTGGCCTCATTCCCGGGCGCCACATCCCTCACGGTGGCAAGACGCCCAGTAAGTAGCTCCAGACAGCGTCTTTCTCTCAGCCGGCCCAGTTCTGGAGAGGTCTGTGGGCAGATGGGAGAGTCATTTGGCCTCAGCCTTCCTTCTGGCCTGAGCTCTCCGACCCCCAGCGGAAGTCTCAGGGCGGACCCTCATTGGCCAGGACAGGGTCACTTGCTCACCCCTGAATCAATCACTTTCTGAGCAACCAGCCTGGTTCCTGTTACTCCACTCACCCAAACCCAGACCTGTGATTCAAATGGGATGAGGGTGGGAGAAACCTAGTTTGCAAAGGAAAAGCTGGGTGCTCATAGGCTCAGAGAGGTTAGTTAACTTGCCCAAGACCACACAGCTGATAAGGATGCAAGCTCGGGGTCTGACTCCAGAGCTTCTGGGCTCAATCGCGGAGCCACTACAGATTAGTGAGTTTTAAACAGGGGAATTAACTGCCAGGGATACGGCCGGAGGGTAAATTGGCGCAGGATTCTGGTGAGCGATGAATGGTATGCCAAGGAGGGTGGACAAGGGGGAGCCCGCAACATGTTTGAACTGAGGAAGACAGCTTTGAGAGGAGGACTCCCGCCGCCGCCCGTCCCCTGGGGGTCGGGAACAGCTGAGCGCAGAGCCACCAACCGCCCAGCACCCCCGCCACCTGACTCGCTGTTTGTAAACTCAACCCGTCCAGCCACGCCCCTTCCTCCCTCTCTCCCACCCACCTAGGGTCAATATCTGCATAACCCCGCCTCTGCCTGCTGTGACTGGCTGTCCGTGGCGTCACTCCTCCGCGCGGGCGGGACTCCCGTGGGGCAACGGGGGTTGCCGCTCCCGCAAATGATTAGCATAGTCCCGCCTCCCGGCGCGGCCCTCGGGCCGGGCGCGGATTGGGCGGACGGCCGCTGACGCTCCGGCGCCGGGCGCGGCGAGTGGAGAGCGCCGGCTGTCAGTCTGCCTGGCGGCCGGCCGCACTTCCGCCTCGGTGTCAGCGGGTCGCGGGCCTGTGGGGCGGGGGCGGGGTGGGCGGCGAGGCTCGGCTGGCGCCTGAGGGACCGCGGTCCAGGTGAGCGGCCCGGACCCCGGCCCCGCGTCGCCGGGGGCTCGGGCGGGCGTCGGGCGGGCGGGAGGCCCGGCGGGGCGGGGTGGTGGTGGGGAGAGGGAGCCCCGTGCTCACCGACCCGCCGGCCAGGCCTGGACCCGGCCCGACCCCGGCCCGACCCCCGCCGCCCGCCCGCCCGTCAGCCCTGCGGCCCCGGGGAAACTTGGGAGGAAAGTTGGCGGCGGCGGGCGGGGGGCGGCGGCGGAGGCCCCGCGTCGCCGGGCAACCGCGGCGCCGGAGGTCGGGTGGGCTGGGAGGCCTGGGCTCGCCTGCCCGCCCCGCCGGGCGGCGGGAGGGCCGGGGGCGCGGGCTGCGGGCCGGGGCGGGCTGGGCTGCGGCCCCGGGTCGCACACGCGGGCCGCGCGGAGGGGCAGCGTCCCCGCCGGGGACCCCGCCGTCCGGGCGACCACCTGTGAGAGGGCTGGTGCGCCCGCGCCTGGCTCGCCGTCCGTGTGTCAGCCGTCGCTGCCCTTCGTGCCGTGGGGCGCCCTGGACCGGACACCGATGTCGCACAGGTCGGACGTGTTTCCTCTTTCCCCGCTCCCGCGCAAGCCGTCGGACTTACCGAGCGCAGCCTCGCAGAACGGGGCCTGGGGCGGTCTCCAGTCGGTACCCCCACGTGTGCGGGAGGAGAAACCAGGTGCTGGCCCGGTGTTCCCGGTGCTCCTGAGTGTGAGGGTCACCTCCCGGGAAGCCGTGCTCACGTCCCGGGTCTGTATCCTGAGTGTCAGTCCGGGACCAGCTGCCCACCTGGGCCCGCAGCTGCGGCAGCATTAGCCCCTTTTCTGGGACTGCCTGCCTGGGCACACCTGGAGACCTGGCCTCCCTCGCTTCCTTCACTTCTGGAATGCAGGCAGCAAGCTGCCTGACCCCTCCAACACACTGGGGATGTGGGAGGGACAGCCCTGGGGGCTGGTGCAAGGACGGTGTCCCCGAGGGCGTCCCTGCAAGTAGAAGGCTCTTGCTGACCGTCTGCTGGGTGGTGTTTTCCCATCTCCCCCAGCCTCAGCTCCTTCCTCTGTGCCACCTGTCATTTACCTGCAGGGCTGAGGAGCAGACGACCCCATCACCCCCAAGTCCCCGGCACATAGGAGGTGCTCCAGATTATTAGTTCCCTTTCCTCTTGTTGAGAACAGGAACCTTACCGGCTCCACTTCCTCCTTGTGCAGCGCGGGGCCTGGCATGGTGTTGTCACTGAAAACATGACCATGCAGGGACTGACTCTCCTGGGTAGATTTGCTTTTCCTGTCTGCGTCACATGCCCTTGGTGTTAATAACAGCTCCTACCTCGGCTGGTGATACTGTGTAACGGTTGTCTTTCCAGGACTGGCGAGCCTATTATATTCACTTTATTCCTGTGTTTGACATCCTTAATGTGTCCATGAGTGAGCCCCGGAGCGGAGAGGCGGGTAACTTACTCTGAGTCACACAGTAGTGGATAATAGAGCAGGGATTTGAACCCAAGTAGGCTGGCTTCAGAGTTTACACTCTTAAAGCGCCTCTCCCTATGGCCTTTTTAAAAAAAAAAAAATTTTTTTTAATGTTTGTTTATCTTTGACAGAGAGAGAGAGAGAGAGAGAGAGACAGAGCATGAGTGGGGGAGGGGCAGACAGAGAGGCACACACAAAATCTGAAACAGGTTCCAGGCTCTGAGCTGTCAGCACAGAGCCTGACTCGAGGCTCGAACTCATCAACCATGAGACCATGACCTGAGCCGAAGTCGGACGCTCAAACGACTGAGCCACCCAGGCGCCTCTCCCTATGGCCTTTTAAAACCCAAATTATTGTTTACAATAGCCCCTTAATGTTTTCTTCTGGAACATTCTACATGTGCTGTATTACAGTGTGTCAGAATTGTACTTCTTACAGCATATGCACCTGAGAGATTTTCATTTTTTTGTGAGCATGAGTGTTTATAGAACCATTTTATTCCTACTGAAATAAAGGAATTCTCCATCTGGCTATCCCAGCTTTTCCTGAAATATCCCACCTGCTGCCCAGTTGCTTCGTTGGCAGCAAGGTGGTTGATGTTCACTGTGCGGAAGGCTGAATTGTAGGAGCGGGGCGATGATGGAGGTCCATGCAGGTCTGACGTTGTGGCTCGCAATTCAGTTCTGAACAGACTCGCTGCATTACCGCGAAGCACGCCCAGGGCATTCCTTGTCTCAGAGGCGTTTCGGGGCATCAGACTCCCGTTTTGTCTAGCGTTTTGACCAACGGGGTTATTGTAATGTTTAAAAAGTGCCACTTGACTTTCATCCTAGTGCCCTCAGCCATGCTCTCCAGGAAATGCTAGCAAATGAGGCTTGGACGTGCACTTAAAGCTGGCTGGACTTTTAACATTTTGTTACATTCAGCTGATTACAAAAGGACATTTGGTTTTTTAGTGGGGAAGTTTTCCAACCTTTTAGGCACTCAGTACTGTCTTCAAACGGGGCTAGTTGTCTCGTACAAATGGTTTCTTTAGTATTTCTTTGAAAAGCCACGGCCTCGTCTTTTCCTGGGAGTTTGGCTGCGGCGGATACGAGGCACGTAGGGCTTACATGGAGTGAGAGCCGGGAGGACGGTGCTCCAGGTGGCTGACGCGCTCCAGAGTTGAAGAATTATTCCGCAGACGGTGGGGGCAGCAGGGAGAGCGCGGGCGGGGGCCCTCAGGCTCCAGCCGCAGCCCCTTGACTTCGATGGAGGCAGAGTTACTTCTCTCTTCTCGCGTCCGGGGTCTGTGGCTGCAGCACAGGCTCCTGTGAGGACTGTCTGTGCAAATGTAACGGAGAGTGTCCAGTATCATGACGGGTGCCGGGTGCCCCTCGGCTGCCCCTTCCGTCCCGGCCAGAGAGCGCTGAAGTTGGCCGTGACACAGACAGGCGCAGATGCGGTTTCGAAGCGAAGCCAGGACATCTTTGGTGGGCAGCTCTGCCTTCTGCTGAGATGAGTCACGGGGATGCCTTCAAGTTCCGACTGTTCGCGTGGGGTTGTCCTGTGCTTACAGAGACACCGTACCTCAGCCGAGGGCCCTGGGCGTGGGGACAGCCAGCGCGTGGTCGGGGCCACTGCCATGTCCTCCCGGTGGAGGCTGACTCCTGACTTAGTGCTCGGCACGCTGTCACGTGTGCAGCTTCCCCCTGAGCTTGGCGCACTTTACAGTTGAGTCGTAGCGGAGTGAGACCGAAAGGAAGTTAGTATGTGAACTTGACTGATCAATAAAGAGCATTAGTATCTTGGGTTGCACTTGGATACTTTAAATGCGCTTTCCGCACGCGGTGATTAACTTGTGTCCCTGCCGTCATTTCTTTTTCTCAAAGTGCTTGGTGTGACAGCCGCGTCACGCCCGGGTTGGGTCGAGCCCGGACTGGGAGACGCGGTGTGGAGTGCGGCCCGTACCCGCAGCTCTCCTTGGGGACTGTGCGATCAATGGCCACTTGGGCAGGCCTGCGCACTTGACGGCATTTCTTCCTCTCCCTTCCAAACTCAGAAAAGAACTTGGGGCCGTTGGGCAGAACCCCAAACCAGGTCTCTCACCTGGACCTTCAGGTTATGCAAATGTCGTGATCTTTGTGTTGAGCCAGAGTAGAAGTAAGCCTTTACAAAGGGCTGTCTTGGGGCGCCCGGCTGGACTGAGCCAGCCGGTAGGGCGTGCGACTCTTCATCTTGGGTTGTAAGTTTGAGCCCCACATTGGGGGTAGAGAAGACTTACAGGTAAAAAAATAACAAGGATTGTCTTGAAGAAGCAGACGTCTGAGATCCGGGCGGCACTGCCTGCAGGCGCTGTTTGGAGACCCAGGCTTTGGGATCAATCCTGGCTGAGCGGCCCCTGGCTCCACAGCCTTGGGGCCTGATGGGGGTGGGGGGTGGGCGTGTGCGTGGCGCTCTTCTGGGCCTCATCCCACCGTGCCTGGGAGTCTGTTCAAGAAACCCTGGGTCCCTGGGGTGCTAGGGTCTGGGGCTGTCCCCAGGGTTGAGGCCTGTCAGCGGTGGAAACCATCTGGGCCGCTCCTGGGTGGCCAGGCCTGTCTGATGGTGAGCGGTGGATGGGCACTGGCCTTAAAAGGTGCCCGGAGAAAATCTTGGTCCAGGCTGGTGCAGAGGTTCTTGGGAGAGAGCATGACATACACGAGAATGGTCTGTAGGGAAGCTGTACTGAATCCAGATTCTGGAAAAAACTGTGGCAGCCACGGGGCAGGGAAGGCTGTGAGTTTTATTGGACAAACAAAAGGCTGATCGTGAGAAAAGATCAGCTGAAGTCTGACACATTGAGCCACTGTGTTGGCCAGAAAGTGACTTCTGCCATTGCCTTAAAACCAGGGTGACTGTATGATTTGATGTCCACACTGGAACCCTTTGGTGTGTAGAGAAGCACCAGGAAAAAGGACAGTGGTGACAGATGTCACACTGTCACACACTGGACAGGGGAGAGAAGGGCCGGAGCCATGCTGTATAATCCTGTATAAGTTAGGACCAAGGACCTGTCTTCCAGAGTCCTTGACCGGGTTGGGGGAGCAGGGCAGGTCCCCAGGACAGAGCAGGGTGGGAGGGGTCCCCTTGCGGGGAGCCAGCCTCTCAGTGGTGCTGTAGGTGCTCGTCTGTGCTAGCTGTGCTTTGGGTTGAATGCCGATGCCTGTCAGGGCAGAAGGCTCTTTGGTTGGCGACGGAGGGATTTTAACCCTGGCTTCTCATCAGAAAAACCTGGGGAATTTTCTGAGAAGTGCAGGTTCCAGGCCCAGCCCCAGATCTACTGGGTCTGGGCTTCCGGGATGTGTGTGTGACCCGCTCCCATGGTTCTCAGGTGCCTGGTGTGCTCACTGGCACGTGGGGCCCACACGTGGGGTCACAGCCCAGTTTTGGATCCAGAGCCCTTTGGAGAACTTAGTGGAGAACCTAGTTACCTTCCTGAAGAAAAACAACGAACACCGAGTTTTACGATTTTTCCCTTTTTGTTTCTCTCTCGTATTTGGGACGTTGGTTACAAATTCATCCCTGACACCGCCCGTCCCCACCATTAGTGTTCAGGAAGCGTAGCTGGGAGTAACCAGCGGGTCTGATATCAGCGCAGTGAGAAGGGCATACCTGGAGATGAGCGGGAAGGACGTGGGACAGGGAAGGGCAGCAGGCAGACGGAAGGGCAGGTATGGCAGACGGGACTCTGTGCCGTGACGGAGATGGCATCTGAAGCATCCTGCCGGACGGAGGCTGGCAGCAGGCTCTGTGGGAGTGGGGGCCCTGAGGATGGCCGGGGCACCCCCTTTCACTGCTCCCGCACCCCGCATCCCAGCTGCCACGGTCGCTGCTTGCTGGTCCGCGGCATTTGGTTCTCATCAAAGGCTACCAGGCAGCGCGGGGGGGCTGGCCCTGCGGACTCTCAGGGTTCTGCACGGCACCCTCTGGCGTGGTGGCTGCTCGGCGGTCTTCTGTGAACACAGACCACAGGCCGTGGACAGAGTTCCCGAGTGTTCTCACGCATTCTCTCGAGCTGCGTTGGAACCGCGTTTTTCTGTTTCGCAATGACGAGGTCGATTAAAACAAACTTGTGTATGTGAAAAAGCTTGCGTTCATCTCGTGCATGTTTGGAAACACTTGGTGCTGGGTTCTAAGCTCTTGTTCCTTGAAGCGTGTGATGTATTCCTGGCACTTGTTGAATGGGAAGGAGTTTGGTTCAATGGAGGCGGGGATCTGGAGGGGGCACAGGGAGCTGGAGGGGGCACAGGGAGCTAGAAGGAGTGGTCCTGGGTGGTGGAGTGCTTCACTCCCACTTGCCGAGCCAGCCGGCCGGCCCAGTCCCACCAGGAAGTGTGGCTCCCCTGCTCTCCTCCTCCGGGCCAGGCAGCTTCACCCTCTCCCTGCCTTTCAAGGCCACCCTGTTGGCCCGGAGAGTGGTAAACAGTTAGCGATTGACAGAGCATGAGAGGTTCGTGTACCTTCCTCAAGCCCAGAAGCCCTCCGTTTCTTGAGTGGACTCCTAACCCCACCCACCAGCCTTTGCACAGTGGCTGGTAAACCGGCTTGGCCGGTCTGGAAGCGAGGTGGTGCCTTCTGAGGGTGGCGCCAGTGTGTTGGAAAGAGCCCACAGCTGCCCGGCGGGGAGAAGCTGTAAATTCTGCAGTGTCAGGAGGCCGGCTTTTGCGATGAAGATGACGCAGACCCGGGCAGGGACACACACAGGGACACACACAGGGACACACGGCTCACCCGCCGTGGCCTGGAAACGGCACTCGGTGGAGCGTCGCGTACAACCGGATGGAATCACATCCCGCACGGGTGGAAGGACGCAGAGCCCAGCGGTCAGTCCCTGCTCCCGCCCCTGGTCCTGGAGGCCCGAGTGCGCGGCGCTCCCCGCTCCCCGGGAGGGAGGCAGACAGTCCGTGCGGCTCACCTTGTGAGACAGGCTGTGTGCGCCCCGAGCAGGTCACTGACCGCCCCGGCTGTGCGGCTGTGGGAACGGGCGGTCCGGAGGGTCCCTCAGCGGGTGGCCCCAGGCGTGTTTCCGTGACTGCGAGTTGAGCAGTGCAGGCGGTTTTGGAAAGGAGAGCGAACGGCGGGCTTGGCCTGATATCCTTACTGGGTCGCACCCGGCGGCTGGGTCTCAGGAAGGTCCTGCCGCTCCGACCGGCCCCGGTGCTTCGGCGCCTCCCTGCTCTGCCAACCGCCTCCTTGTGTGTGGCGGGATCCCGGGAGCTGGCCAGGGCTGCCGGGTGGGCAGCGGGAAAGGCCCCTGCCCCGTGGTCTCAGCCCCATTCTGGGGGCTCAGCGGCCCCCGCGCCCGACGGAGCCCGCGAGTGCGTTTCTGGCGGGCTGGAGCCTGTGCGGGTGGGGTGTGTGCCTGCATGAATTTTTGAGGCTTTACGAAGGAGGGAAGCGGGGCTGTGGCATAGTGGGCATCCGTAGGGCAAGGGTCTGCAGGCATCCGGTGACAGGTGGGCCTCGTGCACAAAGTGGGCTTCGAGGCACGAAAAGTACGAGCGGCCCCAAGCACGGTGTCCCCCCACAGGGGCGAGGTCTCCAGAGGCACAGGACGGGGTAGCTCGGGGCCCCTCACTCGGGCCTGTGGAGCTGCCTGGTGGAGAGAGCCCGCGAGCCCGGGGCCGCCCCTCCGCCAGGGCCAGCGTCCCCCTTGCCACGCGTTAGCGTCACCGAGAAGCCTTGGCTTCCCTGTTCCTGATTTCTCGCTCCCATCTCTGCCACCCTGTTCCTCACTTCCCGCCCACGGCTAATTGTCCAGTGTGTGCTGAGCCGTGCGGCTTCCACGCTCGGAAGTGACAGTGTTTCCTGCTCCGGGGCTCCTGGGGAACCGCCGAGCACTCTGGTAACTTTCAGTGTTACTGTAACGTCTCTCCAGGGGTCTCACGCCCACGGGGACCCGGGGGAGGGGGAGGGGGGGGCTGTGGTTTGTCGCCTCCCTAGCCTGAGGCTCACCGAGTTCTCTGCACTGTGGACGGGGCATCTGTTTCTAGATCGTTTGGCCTTGACCTTAAGAGCTGGGGCCATGAGAGCCTTGCCATGAACTGTGCTCTAGAAGGTACAGCTTCTGACTTGTGCTGGATGGAAACCCAGCCGTAGGCAGTCGGCGCCTTGAGCACGGGCCCAGTTCTCGAGGCTGCTCTCCGTGCAGGGCCTCCCGAGTCGCCCTGGGCGATCTTCTGGGACCGCCCTGCGTTCCGGCCTGGGGTCCGCGTCCGCCTCCGCCTCCCTCCCCGTGCCAGCGCCCGACCTTGCTCTGCAGGTCCCCGATTTCACACGGCCACACGGTTTCCTGGTGAGAATGAGCCACCACTTTGAGCCGTCAGAAGGAGAAACATTCCCCGAGGTTGGAGTGTGAGATGAGGTTTTGGGGTCCCTCCTTAGCAACAATCCCATCGCTGGTGATAATGGCAGCTTTTCCCTTTTAGCGTAAAGCTGAGTAAGCTTAGCAGCCAGTGCGTTTGAGCTCTGTCCATAATCGTTTATTTTTTGTTTGCAGTGCTAATGTACTTTTTGCAATTTTTACACTTGTGGTAGAATAACATAAAATTTACCATCCTAACCATTAAAAAAAATAATCTCTATACCCACGGTGGGGCTGGAACTCACAACCCCAAGATCCAAAGTCGCGCGTCCCACTGACTGAGCCAGCCAGGCGCCCCCATCTTAACCGTTCTTAAGTGTGCGTTTCAGTGGTAGTAAATCATTCATAACCGTGTGGAACCCTGATTGCCACCCCTCGCTGGCACCGTTGTCATCTTGTAAAATTGAAACTCTGTTCCCATTAAACACTAATCCCCATTCCCCTGCCTCCGGCTCCTGGCAGCCATCATCTGTGTCTATGAATTTAACCACTCCTTAAGTCCTCATGTAAGTGGAATCAGACAGTATTTGCTTTTTGTGCCTGGCTCACTTCACTGAACACAGTGTCCTCAAGGTCCCTCCACGTGGTGGCGGGTATCAGCCTTTCCCTCCTTTCCGAGGCCGGGATGGTCCATTGCACGTATAAACCACACTTGGTTTCTCTGTTCACGCCAGCGGGTACCGGCTCGCTTCCACGTTTTAGCTGTTGTGCATAATTCTGCTGTCAGCCTGCGTGTGCAAACATCTCTCCAGGACCTTGCGTTCCGTTCTTTTGGGCAAATGCCTGTAGGTGGGATTGCCGGGTCATGGGATAATTCTGTGTTTAATTTTTGAGGAACTGCTATCCTTGCCTTGTTCCTGATCTTAGAGGAAAAGCTTTCAGTCTTTCGCCTTTGACTGTATTTGCCGTTGGTTTTCATATTTGGCTCTGCCTAGGGGGTGGTACTGTCCTTCTATTGCTAGCTTTTAGAGTTTTTATCACGAAAATGTGTTGAATTTTCTCAGATGATTTTTATGCATCGACTGAGAAGGTCATGTGTGTTTTCCCCATGATTCTGTTGATGTGACCTATTATATCAATCAGTTTTCATATGTTGAACCATCCTTGCACTCCAGGAAGAGATCCCATCTGGTCGTTGTGTGTGGTCCGTTTAATGTGTTGCTGAATGCGTTTTAATGTGTTTATTTTACTGTTATTTTGTTGAGGACTTTTGCCTGTGTTCTTAAGGGACATTGCAGTGTAGTTTTCTCCTCTTGTAGTGTCTTTGTTTGGCCTTGGTTCAGGGTCATGCTGACCTCATAGAATGAGTTAGGAAATGCTCCCTCCTCTTCAATTTTTCAAAAAGTTTGAGAAGAATTGGTCTTAGTTCTTCCTTGGATGTTTGGTAGAATACACCAGGGAAGCCATCGGGCCTAGGGCTTTTCTTGGCTGTGAGATTTTTTTAAGTGAAATTTTTAAATTTATTTTGAGAGAGACAGAGAGAGAATGTGAGCAGGGAGAGGGGCAGAGAGAGAGAGAATCCTGAGCAGCCTCCATGCTGTCCGTGAGGAGCCTGATGCGGGCCTTGATCTCACGAACCGGGAGATCATCACCTGGGCCAAAATCAAGAGTTGGACACGCGACTGACTGAGCCACCCAGGCGCCCCTGCTGTGAGAGTTGATCCTTGGTTCAGTCTCCTTACTAGTCACAGATTTTGTGTTTCTTTGTGTGTTCGTCTTGGTGAGGCTTGTGTTTCTGGGAATTTGTCCGTTTCAATCTAGGGTATCCAGGTGGTTGGCGTATCATTGCTCATAGTTCGTAGGCTCTTACGAGTCCTTTGTATTTATGTTGAATCGGTAAGAATGTCCAATTTTAGTTGCGTATTCTCTTTTTCTTAGTCTACCTAGCTGAAGGTGATCATTTTGTTGATGTTATCAGGGAACCAACTTTTAGTTTCATTGATTTTCTCTGTTTTTCTGTCCTTATTTCCTTCTGTCTGCTAACCCTGGTATTTGTTCTTTTTCCTCAGCTTGTAAAGTCGGGTTGTTGATTTGAGTTAGGTTGAGAGTTTTTGATGCTGGTGTTGGTAGCTATAAGTTTCCCTCACCTCAGCATTTGCTTTCACTGCGTCTCCTACGTGTGGGTATATTGTGTCTTCATTTTCATTTGTTTCTAAGTATTTTCTCATTTCCCTTGTGATTTCTTCTTTGACCCGTTGCTTGGTTAAGAGCCTGCCGTTGGATTTCCACAGTTTGTGAGTATTCCAGTTTTCCTTCTGTTCTTGATTTCTAACTCGTTGCCTTATGGGCAGAGGAGGTGATTTGCGCGAGAGTTTTTGGTAAAATCTGTTGAGATGTAATCTGTGGCCTGACGTCCGGTCGCTGCTGGAGACCGTGTGTCCTGTTGCTGCTTCGGGGCGTGTTCCAGGTGTGTGCCGTATTTTTGCTTGGTTTACTGTGTCAGGAAGGTCCTCTGTTTCCTTCCTTCCCTTCCATCTGGTTGGTGCCTGCCAGCACGTTTTTAAAGTGTTAGATAGGACTTATGTTTGAACAATCTAAAAATCCAGAATTGTAATTTAACTGCAGAAGTAGATTCAGCACTTTCATTTACTCGTGTCCCCGTCTTTCCCTGTGAAGATCACCTCTGGGTGGCCTTGCCTGGTGTTTATAGAGAAAGAGAGATAACTCACAGTTCTCCTCTTGAGTCGACCCTGGAGAGTAACCTCCAGGGTCCCTTAGCCACTCACTCAGTCCTAGACGAGCAGATCTGTTTTCCTGAGAGAATCGTGCAGATGGATGTGTAAGGCTTAGGCACAGGTACTTGTACGAGTGGTGGAGGAACATTTTGCGTTTTGAGCCAGGGTCCTGGACGCACGGACGGCAGTCAGAGGGCGCCCCTCGGAGAGAGCTGGATGAGACTCCTCTCAATGAGGGGAGGCGTTTTGTGGGAAGCCGGGAGGACTGGTGGTGTCTCCCAGGCTGGTGTCCCCCTGGAGAGGCCGGGAGTGAGTATCCACTGCAGCCCGTGGTGGGGGATCACCGCACGGACGGGTCAGGACTCCCGGCCCCTTTGCCTCTCACACACCCTCATCCCATCCCATGGACCCGCTGGAAACTGCTCTGTAGCAGCGCCCACCCTGGTTACCTGCCCCTCCCCCCCCCCCCAGCGGTGCAGAGAGGCTGCGCCCAAGAGGAGACAGGAGGACTCCTGGTGCTCCCGTCGTTGACTGGTTTTTCAGAGCAAGTCGGCTGTGCTCGCTGCGGCAGCACGGGCACGACATCAGAGCGACACTGAGGAGATCGGCGTGGCCCCTGCTCCAGGACGACCGGGTGAGCCGGCATCATCCGGGACGGCCGCCCCGTCTCCTTCCGGCATCTTCGCGAGCGAGGACCCAGCTGTACCCGATGTGTCTCAGTGCCTTGGAGCATCCTGGTGCTCAGACGGTTCTGTTGCAGAGGGAGCCTCTGCAGGCCCATCCTGCATCTTGTGCCGGGACTCCCAGCTTCTTGCTGCCCTGGAGGGTTGGTTCCCAGTCCTGGATTCAGCCATTTCTCCTCCAGGGACCCTGGGTCCTTTGGGTGGCTTCTAGCGGGGCAGAGCAAGTTGCTACGTGTTGTAGAGGGGACACATTTTGTCCCAGAGGAACTGGAAGTAAGTAATAACTTCTCTAATGTGCACAGGCAACGAATCCCGGACTTGTGAGCGAGGCTTTGTATGGGTGTTTCCAGAAGCCGCCTGGTGCCTGGTTCCGCCGGTGGGAAGGGAAAAGGCGTCTCTGAGAGAGCCCTTCAAGGCAGGAAGAATGGAGGAACTTAATGCCAGTTTGTTTTCTAGTGTGGGAGCTCGTGTAGCACCGGACGGGGCCAGAGATGAGTCGCTCTGGGGACGTCACCCAGTGCTGTGTCTCCACTCCAAGGACAGAGGGCATGTCCCTCCCTCGGGACCGGCTGCTCCTTCACCACCCTCAGAACTCGCAGGAGGGCTCTGGGGGCCCAGATGTGTGAGATGGACTCAGCTTGTTTTTGTAAAAAGTCAAACCTTCTGGGACAAGGCTAATCTTTTGCTCAGTCTCTTCCATTTATAAAATCCTGTTCTTCCGGGCGCCTGGGGGGCTCAGTCAGTTGAGCGTCTGACTTCGGCTCAGGTCACGATCTCGCGGTTCGTGAGTTCCAGCCTCGCGTCGGGCTCTGTGCTGACAGTTCGGAGCCTGGAGCCTGCTCCGGATTCTGTGTCTCTCTCTCTCTCTGCCCCTCCCCCTCCTCTCAAAAATAAATAAACATTAAAAAAATTGTTTAAGTTGGCATGAAACAAATACTTGAAAATCATTCTGCACATTTGCCTATAACCACCTGTTGTAGCTTCCGTGTGGGTATGTGGTGACCTCCAGTGGGACGTCTGGGGGCAGGTTTGAGCCCCAGACATGTGAGTGAACACCCAGTGAAACTGACCCGCCTTTCCACCTGTACAGTAACTGTCTCCGAATCTATCATTTCATTGTTTTCTTTTTAAAAATTTGTAATTATCTTTAAAAAATGGAAGTACTGTATAAGGGCGCCTGGGTGGCTCAGTTGGTTAAGTGTGTGACTCTTGATCTCGGCTCAGGTCACGATCTCACGGTTCGTGGGTTCGAGCCCCGTGTCGGGCTCTGTGCTGACAGCTCGGAGCCTGGAGCCTGCTTCGGATCCTGCGTCTCCCTCTCTCTCTGCCCCTCCCCTGCCCGCTCTTACTCTGTCTCTCTCTCAAAAATAAATAAACATTAAAAAAACACTAATAACTTCAAATAATGATTACTTCTTGATCTATTATTCATTGATGGATATTTATATTATGGATGTTTTCATACTTTTTGAAATCCTGCATTTGTTAGATCACTCATTTTATTTCTTTGCTTACGTTGTAATTGAGATTGATTTCAAGAATGGTGAATGGGTATTTTCTAAATGTTTCTGAACCATAAAACTTCTGAAAGCTAAGTGTACTGAAATGTTTTCTCCCCTTAGATTTCCAGTGCCTGTTGGGTTTTTACCAGAAGGAAAGTTCACGGCGCACGATTACTTACGCTGTCGATGTAGGTCCAGTACAATGGTTCAGTAGAAGAGCCAAGACTGGGTGGCGAGGGAGCCGGGCTACGGCAGGATGAACGGCGAGGAGGAATTCTTTGATGCTGTCACAGGTGAGCGGGGCAGGAAGTGACTCAGAGGCCACGGTGTGGGCGCAGGAGCTTGGGTCCGGGTCCTGGACTTGGCCTTGGGATGTGAGGCCATGCAGGAGAGAGACCCGACGTGTCCCCCGGCGTTGACTCGCATGTACCCTATCCCGGCTGCGGGGGAGAAGCTCAGCTTTGGGCCACAGGTGATAACAAGAAGGGGCAACTGGGTTTTAGTCTTTAAAAGAGTTGCCCTGGAGCGTAAATACTGTTATTTGGATCCTAAGTGAGACGGGCAATTCTCTTATGTTATTTATATGTAACGATCAAAGCCTCGCTGTCCTCTGTTCTAACCGGATCTTGTTTAGTGCTGCGTAAAGTGTTCCAAGGCTCGTGAGTGTGCGTGCTTCCGCGACGCCTCTTACCGTTTCAGAGTTCAGCTACGTTTCGCTTTTCCTGTGACCATTTTAAGGACTGCTGCGCAGCCTGTAGTCCGAAAGACGATAGTGTATGCCTGACGGAAAACAGTGTGTTGAGGGCATGGGGATTTGTGCGGGGGCGGGGGGCGGGAGGGGCAGGGGAGGGGAGGCTGGGCTGGGTCAGCCCGCACTGGCTCAGCTTGGCTGCTCACCATCACCGGGAAGGAGCCCTGAGCACCTGCAGGAAAGTGACAAGTAGCCGTATGGGCCCGAAGACTCTTCAAGTTCAAGACGGCCCTCCATTCTCTGTGGTCAACAATTGGAACGTCCTTTGTCATCTGTTGAGGACTCTTACTGGTGGAAAGGGACTTCGAGAAACTATTCTAGTCCAATTCCCTCCTCCTTAGGTGGAGGAGTATAAAAATAGCAACTTTGAAATATTTCTCCAGACCAGGTTTTTAGTGACGGTCTTTCAGGTGTGGCCAAAGGGGCTACTTCCGTAGTGACTGCTGTGACTGTCCCCTCTGGACATGCTTTGCTGTGTGAATGTCTGTCTCCTGGAGCCCGGTCAGTGTGCCCGGGGCGTTCGCCACTCACCGGCCAGACTGGCACCTCCTCCCAGACCAGGTTGATGGACCGACAGCCCGACTGTTGACTTATTCTTGTTTGAGATGCAGGCAGCAGGAGGGGCTGAGCTCAGTTACTTGAGTCGTCTTTCCTGGTCTCGTAGCTGCGGTCTTCCTCGAGACTGTGCGCCTAGGAAATGCGCTTGTCCGCCTAACCTGCACGGTCCTCAGTGACCGCTTGCGTCGTCTGAGACGTGCTCTGTGGGCCTCCTGGCCCTTGTGGGGCGACCAGGCCTCTAATCAAGAGAGCCGGCCTTCGCGTGCCCTTCCCTTAGGACTCTTGTGGGCAGCTTCCCTCTGCTTGGGACCAGTGGACCTGGACCCCTGAGCGTCTCCAGACTCTGCCTGGAGACTTTCCCCAGATTGGACCTGAGCTTCGTGTGGCCCGCCGTTTAGAGAAGCCCCCCCCCCCCCTGCCCCCGCCTCCCCGCACGGCTGCACTTCTCTGCACGTCTCTGAGACCCGGACGCAGCTGTCCACGGAAATGATGGCTCACCTCGGCTCTTTGGTCTAAACCAAATAGTGGGAGACAAGCAGCAGGGCCCCGGGGAGGCACCGTGGAGCACGCAGAATCCCGATCACTTCGCCACCGGACTCACCTTCCTGTGTAATCTAAGGGGAAGTGTCTACGCCCGGCAGTTTGTAGAGGAGTGGCTTCATGGGCAGTTACTTCCTCCAAGAACCGGCACTATTAAGAGGAAAGTTTTCAAAGTACATGGAAAACTTGTACAGATTAAGGGCTACGGAAACAGACCTGTTAACAGCGTGTACCTCTGAGCGATCAGATGACAGGTGATTTCAAGTTTCTCCTTTGTTTATCTGTATTTTTTTCTGCAATAAACACGTGTTGTGCGTTAAAATGTTTAAACCGTTTATGTCGCGCCGGCTTAATGTGAGAAAAGACTTCAGCAGGGTTCTCAGTGACGTGTCGCCCTGTTTTCCCGGGCGCAGGTTCGGGCAGTGATTTAGGTGAAAGTTTTCCTTCACAGCTGCCGCCTGCAGCCTCTTAGCGTTGACGGGGAGTCCGTGGGGACAGGGACACACGGAGGAGGGCGGGCAGGCCCTGCAGCACGGGGTCTCCTTAAGAAGCCAAGTTTGGACTGGGGATTAAGTAGATGTTGCTTTTGTCTCAGTGAGATCAGAGGTGACAGGCTGTTTCAGAAAATGTTGATCGTTAAAGAGGCTTGTTTTTAATGTATCCTCTCAAAGCCACCATGTGATGAGTGTGGACACTCCATCTTGGGAACCTGTCAATATGGAAAAGTACAAGACAGGACTCTTTTGTGTATTCTCAGGAAAGTGTCGTGGCAGGTTTCTTTATATTTCGGGCCTGACGGCGTGCTCAACCCGCCTGGCCTTATGCCCTGGGCCTCCCCCTGGTCTGTGAAGTGAGGGGCCAGCGGGAGCACCGAGCTCCCTGTGAGCCTGCGTCCTCCCGGCAACAGTCACTGTCATGGCCAAGCGCCGTGGTCCAGGAGCCCCTCCCTGGTGGCTGCGGCTCACCGAGCTCTTTGTGGCTCTTTGTGGACGTGGACGTGGGGTGTGCTCTGAGCTCCAGCTGGTTCCGTGCTTGGGTTCTTGCTCATGGGTGTGAGAGTCTGGCGGTGTGTTTGCGTGGTGCAGGTTCTTGTAGCATCAGTGCTGTGGCTTGTATTTTATTTTATTTTTAAAGTCTATTTTGGCGGGGGGCAGTGGCTCCCAAGCTGGAGAAGGGCAGAGGAAGAGGGAGAGAGAATCCCAAGCAGGCTCTGCGCTGCCAGGACGGAGTCCCGTGTGAGGCTCGATCTCATGAACGGAACCATGAGATCGTGACCTGATCTGAAATCAAGAGTGGGACATTTAACCAACTGAGCCCCCCAGGCGCCCCCACGGCTTGCATTTAGAAGAGGCGGGGCTGACTGCAGACCTTATGCAGAGACAGGACATTCTGCAGCCTAGAGGCGGGTCTGAGTGCCGGAGAGGCGGCCTGCCCCGAAGGGCGTGAGCCCGGCCTGAGACCCAGGCACACCGCGCTCCCCGGCCTCCCAGCCAGACCTCAGGTGGCGGCCAGGCTGCACCGGGTGCACAGGGCACCCGTGCTGTCTGAGCTCCTGGGGAAGCCCCCAGAAGCGTTCCTACCTCCGCCTCTGCCTCGGGTTCTTGGGGACCAGAGCGAATTGTGGCAAAATGCGCCCGTTAGGAATGAAGTAGAGCTTCCGGTATTCCGCGCTCAGAGCTCCTGGAGCTGGGCTTCCGTGTCCCCCCGGCCCTGCAAAAACTACCACTCTGCTTGTGTGCAGGCTTCGATTCTGAGAGCTCTTCCGGGGGATTTTCAGAGGCAAGTCAGAGAGTCGCTGCGGTGATGTGTGTGGACTCCGGCAGAAGTAACGGGGTCGGAAAGGCCGGGGAGAGGCCCCCTCGAGAAAATGGAATTCAGAAGCACAGGTACGTCATCGTGCGCGCGTTTTAGAATCTTCTGCTGTATCTGTGACGCCCTGGCCGTGCCACAGGGTGCTCCTTCAGCTCTCCTGAGTCCCGAGGCCAGGGGTGACCCAGCCATGGTGCCCCCGGACAGCATCCCCTGGTGCCCTGTTCAGCCACAGATTCTGAGACCCGACGCCACTCTCCTTGGCTCCTGGAGGTCAGTGATGGCGCTTCCTTGACTGCTGATTCGGGTCCCCGCCCCAGGACTTGCGGGGTGGACCGGGGGGAGGGCCGCCCTCCTGCTGCCCCCTGCAGACCACCTGCCTCTCAATGTCACACTGCCTGTCTGCCCTACGATTTGGAAATGGGTGTTTAGAGCAGCAAGTCCCTCTTTCCTTTTCCCCACATTTCCTTTTCCTTCCGAGTTAGATTCTAGAGACCGTGACCTAAGTCCTCCCCAGCAGAAGTGAGGACAAGGGCAAGACAGGCCCCGCGAGGCGGTGGCGGTGGGCAGGCGGCCTCTGACTTGCTTTGCAGCTTGAGGGAGCCCTGCAGCCTTACCGCAGCCCCTGCTCTGGGCCCTAGACCCCAGCGCCTGCTAGATGCACGCAGCGGGGGACTCGGGCGTCCCGCCCCTGCCTGTCGGCTCGTTCTCCCAGCAGGCGTTGGAGCACCTCTGCACGTGTGCTCCGATGGCCTGTCCTAGAGTGGGTCATGGTCTGCTGTCCTCCGCTCAGTGCCCCATGAATCTGGTTCGCGCGTCGGCCTAACACCGTCCTCCTGCCCCCGCACATGGTCGCCCAGCTCTGACATGTGGTCCCGTTAGGCACGTCTGGGCTCCTCGGCCTTCCCGGCTCCTGTGTCACATCCCAGTCCGGCCGCCTCTCCTGCGCCCCTGTAGCGCCCGTAACTGCCTCCACACCCTCCCATCTCCTCTCCACCCTGCGGGCACTAGACAGGTCTGAATGCACTGCCTCTGCCTCTCGGCCAGTGTCTGCGTGGTCCCCAGCGATGGTGAACAGAGCGCCTTGGCTGGGAGAGGGGACCACAGGGTCATTCTCCTCTTGGGATGAGGGCCGGCCCTCTGTGTTCCTCTGGCTCCGGCCCCGGGCCCGTTGTCACTGGTCCCAGCCGACAGGGGCCTCTTTGGAGTCCTCAGGTGCAGCCAGCCCGTTCCCACAGTGGAGCCCCATCTGCCCTGCTACCTTGGCCCCCGGCCCCCTCCTCCTGCTCTTCCCTCCTGACCCTTGCCAATGGGTCCAGCACACCTCCCCCCAACTCTAGCTTCACAGCCCGCTCAGGCACCCCTCTTTCCCAGGTGGAATAGTGTCTCATCCCAGCCCAATTCCTGGGAGGGAGACTGCCGGGCCTCCCCGGGAAGCTGGCAGGAAGAGAGCCTGGAAAGGAATGAGCCTCAGGAGAACAAACTTGTGTTTGAAGGGGACTCCCGGCAGGCTCCCGGCAGACTTCCGAAAGGTTTTGTTAACGCGGCTCTGTCTTGTGCCTTCCTGGCCCGGCCTCTGCCGTGGTCACCGTCCTTTCCCGGGAGACCCTCCAGGATGCCTGTGCAGAAACCTTTCTTTAGGACTTAACAGCACTCAGGCTGCCAGAGCAGACACATGGCCGGTGTTTGCATCTAAAAACTAAAAAAAAAATGGTCACTGGGCAAAATCATCAGTTGGGTGAACCTGGTGCTGGAGGGACCAACCCGTGTCACTCTGGTCGTTCCTTCATAGGACGTCATTGCCTGCCCCGATGTTTACCAGAAGTGACTTCAGCGTGTGGAGTATATTAAAGAAATGCATCGGCCTGGTAAGTTCAGAGGGACTCATTTCAGGGCCTGAAGCTGAAACATTTTCAATTCCTGGGTATCTGTTGCACTGCTGATAGTTTAGGGAGACGTGCTCTGCACATTTGTAGCACGAGGATGATAAGATAGGACAGGGACAGACGTGGGGTGGGGGAGAGAAAAGGCGCGAAGGCTAAGGTGTTCACAGCCAGCAGGAACGTGATCCCACAGGCAAGCCTCCTGATGTGAGATGCATCACAGGGGTTTACGTTGACCCTGGCGTTCTGTGACGGGCTCACAGTCGGCTTTGGACAGTCCGCACGACGTGGGGAGCTTCCGCGGGCTGCTCGACACAGGCTGAGGGCGAGCCACGGGCAGGAGTGCGGGACCTGGGGCACAGCTCAGATTCTCAGGGTTTGCATCAGGGTTTGCTCAGAGGAGGTGGTTGGATAATCGGTGTCCTGGGGCCGCAGGCTTCTTTTCTCGTGGTCCTGCGTGACGGGACTGTCACCGTCTGGGAATGTGAGCTGTGCCCCCCTCGGGAGGGCAGGGCGCACCGCAGGCCGTGGGTTGTACCAACAGCGTTGTATTGACAGGCACGCGGCTCTGTCCCCCGTGCCTCCCACGCATGCTGCCACCGCCGTTTATTTCTGCCCTCGTCTCTTTCAGCCCCTTTCCCAGAGGAAACTGCTTCTTTTCTCCCACTTTTTATTTTGAAGTAACTTTGGACTTCTAGACGGTTGTGGGTGGTACTTTGAGCTGTTTGCCCTTCACCCGGCTTCCCGTTGTGGTGACGTCTCATGTAGCAGCCGGGGCTCGGTGAGCGAGACGCCAGCGTTCCTGTCGGAGCGTCACTGCTCACCATGCACTTGACTTGGCTTTCCTAGTACTCCCTGCTGTCTTCGTACTGGCGGCTGGTGTTTAGGCACCAAGGGCTGGCGCGGGATGTGCTTGGCGCTCCTGGGGTGACCCTGCCCCAGGCCTCTCGGCAGACAGAGCTGGAAAGCCCAGGCGTGCCTTCTGACCCTGCTTCTGCACACACGGGTTCGTGTACACACCTGTTTGGCTTTTTTATGTTTTAATTTTTTAAGATTTTTATTTTCAAGTAACCTCTGCACCCAGCAATGGGGCTCCAACTCACAACCCGAGACTAAGAGTCACTCCAGCTAGGCGCCCCACACGTCTCTTGTCTTCTAAAATGGCACGCTTGGGATTCTTTTCTCTTAGCAGTGTTTTCTCCTACATTTCTGGCTGTGTGAGCAGGTCAGGTCTAGGCGGGTGTATCTGTCTGAAGATAGGTGTCGAACTTGACTAGCTCCTTGGTCGGGCGCCTGGGGGGCTCTGTCGGTGAAGCGTCCAACTTTGGCTCAGGTCATGATCTCACGGTCCATGAGTTCGAGCCCCGCATCGGGCTCTGTGCTGACAGCTTGGAGCCCGGCGCCTTCTTCGGATTCTGTGTCTCCCTCTGTCTCTGCCCCTCCCCGGTTCGGGTTCTGTCTGTCTGTCTGTCTCTCTCTCTCAAATAATAAACACTGACTAGCTCCTTGGTCCTGCAGCTTCTTGTCATAAAGTGACACCATCACATTGCCTTCCCCAAGGACCCGCTGTAGGGTGGATTCGGATTAACACGTGGGTCGGCGCATCCCCGGGCTACACCGGCTCAGCACCCACGGGCTTCGCCTCTGGGGTGGTACACGGCCCTCTTCCTCCTTCGCTCACTGGGACGGCGGCCCCGGGCTGGCCAACGGGCCGCTGAGGCAGGCAGGGCCAGGGAACACCGTCGCGCCTCGCCGCTGCCCGCCTCTCCTCGTAGTTTGAAGCAGACCCCACTCGTGAATACTTTTCGTGTTGCTGAAGGATACAGATTCTCTTTACCACCAGCACGGCCACCCTCACACTTCAGAAGGCCACGCGTTAGCACCATCTGCTACCCACCGGGTCCAGTCCCCGGCTGTCCGAGCACCATTCTGTCTGTGCTTCTGCCGTCTGTGGTGTTACCTCCCTCCCGACTAAGAGCTCCTGGCGCTCGGGCCGGTGCCGTCACTCTTCCTTTATTTCCTGGGACGTTTCTGTGCCGAGAACGTGCCCTTCTACGGCCGCCAGTGCGGTTTGCAGAAGAAAGTCAGGGTCAGTGAGTGATTCTCACTTTATCACGGTCGCCACGTGATGTGATTCACTAGCATGACCCAGCATGGCCAGTGTAACCAACTAGCTTGTCTGTGTTTCTTTTTTTTCAAACTCACGGAGTCAGACCTCCCCGGTGCATTCCAGCCCCCGAGCCACTCCCTCTTTGGCTGTTAATAGCCTCTTCGGCTTGGCCGTGATCCCTTATAGACGAAGCTCTGGCTCATTCTGTCCCTTTCTCGTCCAGGATCTGGAGTCGGCCGCTTGTGCAGGGAGAGAGAGGACTCAGGACCACAGCTGGGCCCTAGGGGTAGGGGGTGGGCTATGAATTGCTGTTCTAGGTCTTTCCGGGGGGAGAGCTAGGAGCTGTTTGGATTTGTTTCAACGACGGTTGAAATCTGGGATGACGGGATTACTCCAGCCCCCTCGGTCGAATGTCTGTGCCTCTTCCCCCCACACCCGACGATCCCAGTTTCTAACGACAGTGCAGGTGACCGATTTAGACCAGCACTCAATTAATGACTCACCTGCTCTATCCCACACACACGACGGTTCCGGAGGACAGGACCACTTCTGCCGCCACCAGCGTGTGTGCTGACACGTGGGAGTTGGTTGCCTTTTGTGGGTCGTTTTGTCCGGAGGGCGTGTCTCCGGTCACTGTGCTTGGAGTTACCTGCCGTGGTCCCCGTCCACGTGGCTGGGCCCCCAGAGCTTGTGTGCGCTCATTTGCTTCTTTTGTTCTCGATGTTTAGACATTGGTTTTCTAAATTACTTTTGTTCAAAATCGTAAACCTAAAGTCAGATCTCTGGGCTGAGGTTCCAAGAATTTCCCTTCCTGTCCCTGCCCTCGCACTGCACTGGCCCTTCCCCTCGAGGAGACCATTTCCACCCTCCGTGGTCTGTCTTCCCGTGCCTCATGAGGGGACCGTGTGTCATCTCCTCCCTCTTTCTTCAGACGAACCAGAGGCTTTTCCGCCTCTGTTTTGCTGCGTGGTGCCACAGCCACGTGGAGCCACTGCTTAGGCTTACGGTCACCTCGCAGTGCCGTGCCTTCTGGCCGCCTATCCCTGTCAGATGTCTGCTGTGTGTTTGCCAGAGCATCTGTGGGGCGGGCTCCCGGAAACGGGGCCGCGGGACCAAAGGGCAGGTGCACACGCGCTTCTGCCGTGGTGCCCCGTCTCCAGGCGGCCCCCTTCTGCACCCCCACCGGCTGTGGGGGCCTCTCTCTGTCCTGCCCTGCCCTGCCCGTGGCCTGTGTGCAGTGCTGCTGCTCGAACAGGCGAGCAGGCCGGGTCTCCACGGGGTTGACTTCCTTTCTCCTGACGAGCTAGACGAGCATCTTCCCTGCGCTCAGAGCGGGGCGGGCGTGGGCTCGGGTTCCTGGGGATAGTCCCGTGGTGACGAGTCTTCACTGGCTCCTTCCAGGAGCTGTCCAAGATCACCATGCCCATCGCCTTCAACGAGCCTCTGAGTTTCCTCCAGCGGATCACGGAGTACATGGAGCACGTGGACCTCATTCACAGAGCCTCCTGCCAGCCCCAGGCCCTGGAAAGGATGCAGGTGAGCGGTGGGCCCCTTCTGGGGGCGCCAGACACGAGACTGTGGTGTTCAGTGAGCGTGACGCCACGTGAGTGGCCCCGTGGTGATCGGTCCGCGTGGCTCCCGCTGACTCCTGGGTGCCGTCCTGCCCTGTGCCTCGGCTCCTCCTAGGTCCGCTCGGGACCGGCCCCCCTGCCCCCCCCCCCCGTTCCCCCCACCGCGTGTGGGTGCGGCCACCCCGGCCGACCTGGCGCAGGGCCTCGGGGCTGCCCGGGCTGGGGAAGGGGGGCACACGGTTCCTGCCCGTGTGGTTTGAGGAAGTGCTCGTGCTGAAGGGCGTTTCCCCGGAAGTTCTGTAATCTCAAAACACGTGACAAGGGAGACTCGTGCCACCAGGAGCACATCTGGCGCGGAGAGGCTGCACGTCCGCCCCCCCGTGGCCCCCCACTCACCGTCCTGTGCGCTGTTCCCAGTGCGTTGCTGCCTTTGCGGTGTCAGCGGTGGCTTCCCAGTGGGAGAGGACCGGCAAGCCCTTCAACCCGCTCCTGGGAGAGACGTACGAGCTGATCAGGTAAGGGGTTGGGGCTGCGGGCGCCCGGCATGGCTGCGCAGGGGTGAAGCGGAGCGCCGGGCTCCGGAGAGGAGGGGAGGCGACAGGCGACGGAGGGGCGCTGGCTCGCCTGGAACCCACGTGGACACAGGCCCTCGTGCGTGAGGCCGGCCCACGTCAGCAGGGCATCTGGTGACTGTCGCCAGGGCAGGTGCAGCTGCGGGCAGTAGCTCCCGTGTGCTGGCGAGGGGCCGGGTGGGGTTTCTGCCGGGTGGCTCCCCGTGCTGCCCCCCCGACCTGGTCTTCTGACCTGGTCTTTGAGCCCCGCGCACGCCCCAGAAACGGCACGGCCTGTGGCGGTCCTGGCGGGGGCCCCACGAGGGTGGACCGGGCCTGTTTGGGGTGCTCTTTCCCGACCCCGCTGCCCGCGTGAGGTGCCCACCCAGACCAGCAAGTAAATCAGCGGACGGGGGCGCTGTGCTCCCCGCCGTCTGCTCAGCCCGGCTGGGGCTCCTCTGCGGGGCCGTTCGGGGCTCCCTCCGGGTCCTGTAGAGAGTCTGTGGGGGTGTCTTAGTAAATGAAAGCGTAACTTCAACGATAAGAGCACACCCTTTTTAGAAGATGCGTGAGTTGAGAAAAGCGAAAAGGGAGATGTCATCCCACGGGAGACCGTGAAGGTTGTGGTCGATTTCCTCGAGGCATGCACGTGTGTGGTTTGTCATTTAGCATCGTGCCATCGTCATTTCCCCACGGTGTCACAGGCTTTTGCTAAGTTACGCTGCCACGTTTTGTGTCTGGCGTTTGCGTGCGCCCCAGCTTGACGCACGCACCGCCCCCTTGCGCCGCGGAGTCGTGGCGGCGTGCTGTGTTGTCACGGCTTCTTGATCTGAGGGAGCCCTGCGGGTTGTGCTTCTTGGGCCGTTTATTGCCCTTAATGGCCGAGTTGTTCATGGCCGAGTTGTTCATGATGAGAGTTTCTCAAAGGTGAGTAAGTGGTTGTGGACGGTGGGGGGGGGGAGGGGGTCTGCCTGAGTCAGCGCGCTGGGCGCGTGCGGCTCAGGGAAGCGTGTGGCAGGGTGTGTGTGTCAGCACTGTTTTCACACCTTTGTGGGAGGAGTCAGCAGTGTTAGCAACACAGGCGTAAATCACCTCCCACTCGGGACGGTGGCACAGATGTCCGGGTCCAGGCTCTGACCTGTTTCTGGCCGCCCGGGGCAGCCCTGCCGCTGGCCCCTCTGCGTGCCGCTGGCCTGGTTTTCTCACGGACGGAGATGTTGGCTGCCGCTCGGTGCACGGGCACCTGCTTTCGGAACCCTGCTGCCTTTGAGGCAGCCGGGCGGGTTAGAGGCACGGTGCTGCCGTGGGGGTCCGTGCAGGCGACCCTGGGTGACCGTGGCAAGTCCCTGCTTCTTCAGTCCAGAGATGGGGGACCTGAGGCCCAGGTGAGGGAAAGACCTGCCCCGAGACTCACTGTTCAGAGGAACTTTTGTTGTGAGTTCCCAGAGAACGCTTTCTTTATCAGCCACGCCTCTGCTGCCTCCCCACGGTGCATGTGTCCTGGTGCTGGGGTGGGTGGCTCTGACCTTGTCTAGCCACCAGGAAATTATTGGCGTTTTCGTTATTAAAAAGCACCATTAACATATCTTGAAAAGAGGAATTAAAGCTGATACGAAAGAAGTTCCAGACGACGGGAAGTGAGCACGTGGGTTCACAGACAGCATGACCCACGATCCACGACCCGTGGTGCTGACGGCCACCCCTGATCATCAGTCACTTCCAGGATTCGGCTGAGGGGTTGAGGCGAAGCCCCGGACTGACCGAGAAACGAGCATCTTCCCAGGCGTGCAGGCCCGTCTTCGGGTCCAGGTCGCACTGCGGCCGCGTTTGCTGCACGCGGGGCCCCGAGGGCCCTTCCGGTCTGAGGAGCTTTGTAACTAAACCAAGTCTTTCTCCAGTGTCTTCTTCCCTACAGATTGCTCCTCAACGGCTAAAAATAGCACTTTCTTTTCTTAGACAAGTATTCATTTTGTAAATTACATACCTTGGTTGGCAACCTTTTAAAATCTAATTTTTCAACTTTCCTTCCTCTGTAACGATTGGAAATTCTGATTCCAGTTAAGTTAGTAATTATGTGGTTTAGCTTTTATAATTTTTAACGACTACAACTGTAGGTGTATTCACAGTTCCGGAACAATTAAAAACTGACATTTTTATTGAAAAAGAGCATGTACTAAAAATCCTGTTTCCTGGCCCAGGAGTATCTTGGGGCATCAGACATGGCATGTCACAGAACTTCCAGGAGCCCTAGCAGGGACTAGAGGAGGGCCCCCTTTGGGAAGGCCGCGAGCTCCCCACTCTTGCGGGTCTTGGGCGCTGGGTGCCCCTTGAGGGCTGAGGTGGCCACATCTAAATCACTGGCTCTAGGAGTTTTCTTCTAGGCCTGCACGTGCTGGGGGCAGCTTGAGTGGAGGCCCCTCACACTCTTTCTCCTTCCATGCGGGGTTCAGATTTGCCCAGAGGCGGTGGGTGCACATGCAAGTGTCTGTGTGGCGGGGGGGGGGGGGGGGGGGGCGGTCAGTGTCAGGCCAAGGGTGGCGTCAGAGAGCGAGTGTTGAATATTTCTGTCACTCAGGGTGGCCAGGGGCTGCGGGGCTCCCCCAGGAGGTGTGCCGAGCCAACCTTTGTCGGATTTCGCTGTCACTGATGTGCTCTCTCCCTCTTGTTTTTGTGCCTAGGGAGGATTTAGGGTTCAGATTTATATCCGAGCAGGTGAGCCACCACCCCCCGATCAGTGCATTTTATTCAGAGGGCCTCCACCAGGACTTCTTGTTTCACGGCTCCATCTACCCGAAGCTGAAGTTCTGGGGCAAGAGCGTGGAGGCCGAGCCCCGGGGCACCATCACGCTGGAGCTGCTCAAGTGAGTGCGGAGGCCGGGGGCCTGGCGGGCGCCTTTCTTAAGTTCCAGCGGAAGGGTCTTTCGCCTGGCAGACACTCCTTCGAACAGGCAACGCCCCCCAGACCCCTCATCGGGACTGGGTGTGATGTGGGCGTCTGGGACAGCCCCCGAGGACCTGGATGGCTTTAGTCACTGCCTGTGGTAGTCCTTCCACTTGGTGACGAGCCGCACGTAGCACCTTACAACAGCCACTCTCTCCTCTGCCTCGTGGTTTCCGAGGGCTAGGGCCAGGGTGGGGGGCGGCGTGGCGGGCGCTCTGGCTCAGGGTCCCGTGAGGTGGCGGGCAGGACGCGGGCCGAAGGCGGCTGGTGGGACATCTGCTTGTAGGCCCCCTTCCGTGGCCGTTGGCAGGAGGCCTGGGGGTGCTCACAGCGGGGTGCTGGCATCCACCAGAGCTGGGGACCCAGGGGGGATGGAGCCACGGTGTCTCTTAGGACCTCATCGCAGAAGTGGCCTCACCCTGACCTTAAACCCTCGTTGGTCACGAGGACCACGCTGCTTGAGGGTGGGAGGGAGACACGGATGAAACCTGGGAGGTGGGGGACTTTGAGGGGCGTCGTGGAGGCTGCCCGCACACCCATGAAATCTCAGTCCAAACGCTCCCCAGTGCGGTGTTGTTCGGACCCCTTGCAAAGCAAAAGCCCAATCTCTAGCAGTCGCGTGGACGTTGCAAAACCAGCGTAGACCCGGTCTAGGCCACGGTGTGCCGCAGGCTCCCTGAGATGCACGTCTTGCTAACCGTGGCCCGCCGTGATGAAGCACGGGGTATGATTTTTGTTTCACGTTGGCCCAGCCTGGCTGGTTGCCGGAGAATACCAGCCCCTGACCCCCGTGTACCTCAGGGCTGATGGGGTCACCAGGTGCAGTGAGGGCACCCCATTTCTGGGGAGCATGTGCGTCTTGCGGCGGTCCGTGCTTTCTTGGGGCGGGGCATGCAGAATTGAAAAGTGGCAAATCTTATTGATTAACGCATTTGAGTTTCCCCTGGAAATTTGAGGGGCCCCGAATACTTGTCCTGAAATACTTCTGCTCTGAGCTAGTCTCTGCCCTTGATCATGGCTCTTTGACACGGCCTCCCTCGAGACACGGGTCTCATGAACTTGCATCACATCCGTGGGGGTTCTTTTCTCCTCGGGTCAGGCCACTGGGGGAGGATGAGGGATACGAGCAAAGGCGTCCGGGAAGGCGTTCCGAACGGAGCTGCTCCCTGGACCTCGAAGGGGTGTGGGCCGTGCGGCTCCCGCAGGCGCCGGCTGAAGAGGCCATTGTGTGGACAGCTTCCCGGGACAGCCTTTTCTCTTTGTCTCGGTGGTCTCCTGTTGCTTATTAACTTGTCTTGACATTTAAGTAGAAAGCTTTGTTGATGCTACAAAGGAAAGCAGAAATAAATTTCAAACAAATGCTAAGTAAATAGCCGCTGTTCGAGGGAGTTCAAAGCGATATTCTGCTCCGGCACAGCTTTTAAGGCAATTACGGCTTAATTCTGTCTGGTATTTTGCTTTTTAGGGTCACGCAGTGCTTTTGTTTGCTGGCGTCTGACTTCGTGTTTTCTGGCATCTTTCACAGACACAATGAGGCTTACACCTGGACCAACCCTACCTGCTGTGTGCACAACGTGATTATCGGGAAGCTCTGGATAGAGCAGTATGGGACGGTGGAGATTGTAAACCACAGGTAACGGCACCGGTCGTGCGCCAGTCGGACACCGCGCCGAGCTCTAGACGCGCTTGCTGTGAGCTCGGGGACACGCTTCCGGCCTGCTCCAGGCTGCCATTCAGGCTGTCGGGGTTCGGCGCGCCTGCGGGAAGAGCCAGGCCTGGGGGTGGCCGCCACGGTGCCGGTCGGTGGTGGCATCATCTTTGTGCCCCTGCTTACCTCTTGTTTTGGTTTCAGTCGCAAGAGTGAATTGATTTTGAAATTTTAAATGACACTAAAGAATGATGGGATTCCCACGTGAAACATCCTCAAATACTGACCTCTGTCCACCCTCGAACATTCCTCCTGGAAGTTCGTGACATAGCGGCTTTGTTTTGCAGCAGCTTTATTGAGATACAATTTGCATACCGTAAAATTCACGCATTTAAGCGAGTTTCGGTGTATCTACTGAACTGTACTGTCGCCACCAGGCAGTGTCAGAGCATCTCTGTCACCCCAGAAAGGTGCCCCGCGCCCATCGCGGTCACTGCCTGACGCCCCAGCCCCGGCCACCCGGGGGTCTCGGTTCACCTTTCCCAGACATTTCGCGTCGTACGACGGAAGCCTGTGTTTGTTTTTCCCGCAGAACTGGAGATAAGTGTGTGCTTCATTTTAAACCATGTGGACTGTTTGGAAAAGAACTTCACAAAGTGGAGGGGCACATCCAGGACAAAAAGTAGGTCTGCGTCCGGGTGGCTCACTGTGGGCGGCGCGTGCGCCCCTTGATGGTGATGTAGTTGTGCCAGTGACGTTTGTTCACACTAGAAAAGATTATGACTCTGTTTGGTTTAGAGAAGACGCTCCCTCGCTGGGTCTACAGAGAGACGAAGGGTTAGTTTTAAGTGTCGTTTCCGGGCGGTGAGTGATCGGGGTCTGTCTCGCCCTCTCCGGAGGGGGAGAGGTCTGGGTCTGACTCCTTTTGCTAAAACGGACGTGAGGAGATGAGGTGCTCTCACTGGGAGGAAACGCTGCGCTTTTGCCAACAGAACTGAGGTGGAAGACGTGACCACGCGTCTCCTCTGTGGCGGTGTCTGCCTCGTGTTGCAGACACAACTCAGACCGTGGTGGGAGCCTCCGTTCCACAGGCCGGCTCGTGGCACTCTGTGAGTTAGAGACTTTTTAAGTGTTGGACCAGAGACACGGTCAGAAGTTCCCAGTAGATTTTCCGGGGTTCTCTCTCCTTTGGGTTATTTCAAAAAACATTTTTTGTAATGTTTACTTATTTTTGAGAGAGAGAGACAGAGTGTGAGTAGGGGAGGGGCAGAGAGAGGCGGAGGGTCGGCCGGGGACACAGAATCCGAAGCAGGCTCCAGGCTGCGAGCTGTCAGCACAGAGCCCGACTCGGGGCTGCGAGACCGTGACCTGAGCCGAAGTTGGACGCTTGACCGATCGAGCCGCCCAGGCGCCCCGACCTTTGGGTTGTTTTATCTTATGTTTTTGGCCTCAGATTTCTCACTTTTTATTCCCCAGTCAGGAAATTGGGATTTGTATAATGTCATGAAACCCCTTCCACCTCCTAAAAACTAGACATTTTCTTTCTTTCTTTCTTTCTTCCTTCCTTCCTTCCTTTCTTTCTTTCTTCTTCTTTTTTTTCTTTTTTTGAAGTAGCTTCCATGTGAACATGGGGCTTGAACTCACCACCCTGACATCGAGAGTCAGGTGCTCTACCCACTGAGCCAGCCAGGTGCCCCACCTACGTTTTAATTAGAAACAAGTTTCCAGTGTAAAACGGTGGGTGCTGTTTCTTCTTCTGCTGAGTACCAGAAAGTCACCTGTTCAAACAGCCTGTCAGATGCTTTTAGACTTTAGACTCTGACCGCCGTGCCCACTGAAGTGAGCCGGGGCTCAGCTCGGAGACCTTGCAGGACAGCAGCCCTCTTCAGGACAAGGGCACCGGCCAGTGCCCCGAGCAGCCCGTCCCTGGTGGTGGAAACAACCCAGAGAGAGACCGTGGTCTGCGTGAAACGGGCCTGCAGAAACGGGCCACTCCTCACTGCCACGCGCACCGTCCCGGAGGGTCTGCAAACCCTGTTCTGATTTTTTGATTTTCCATCCCAAACTGGAGTGAGCTCTTGCCTAATGCCGTGCCTCTTGGGGACAGAATATGTCGGCCAAGGTGACTAAGTCCTGAGTGAGGACTGGCCGAGTGTCCCCCGCCAATCCCCGCGTGGCCACTTTCCGGGCTGAGCCCGAGGCAGGGGTGCCCGCCCTCCCAGAAATGTCACACGCCTGGCAGAACAGCATCTCCAGGGGGTGCGTGGCCACCGTGCTCTCCCCGCAGGAAGACACAAAAAAGACAAAAAGAAAAAACAAAAAACAGTCCAGCGCTGTTGGCGTTGTTCCTTTTGGAGTCCGGCAGAGCGCTCTGGTGGTTGATGTGGACAGTTTCCAGAGGTCGTTAGGAAATGAAGCAAGCAGACGGGTACTGATGTGGGCATCCGATCTGTGGATATGAAGATAAAGCAGACAATGCCAGCTGAAATTGCGAGGGCTGTTGATGTGATTTGTAGGAAAGGGAAGGACACGGTCTTGGAGGTTCATGTATTTCAAGGGCAGTGGCCGGACCAGCACGTGGGTTCCAGTGAAACCTTCCCTTTTTCTCACCTTTTCTTGTCCACACTCGTGGGGGCTTGTGCCCTTATCTTCTTTCTGCTTTGGCAAATTAGGCCCGAGGGGGGACCCTCAAAGGCAGATTTTCCTCTTCGCACCTCTGTCCAGAGAGGTTCTAAAATTTACAAGGAGACAAACCAGAATGGGAATGTACTCCACGGTCACGGTCACAATCGAGGTGCTGCCTGTTTAGATGAAGGGTTTATAATGGCTGTAAACATGGTTTTGAAAATTCCCTTTGATGGGACGCCTGGCTGGCTCAGTCAGAAGAGCACACGGCTCTTGATCTCCAGGTCGTGAGTTTGAGCCCACGTTGGGTGTAGACATTGCTAAAGGTAAATAAAAAAACTTAAGCAAAATAAAAATTCCCTTTGACTACAGCAAAAAGAAGCTCTTTATGATCTATGGAAAATGGACAGAGTGTTTGTGGGGAATAGACCCTGCTGCATACGAGTCCTTCAAGAAGCGGGAGAGGAGAGGCGACCTCCTGAGCAAGCCACAGCCGGTAAGGTGCTGCCCCCGGGGCGGGGGGGGGGGGGGGGCCGAGGCAGGGAGGGCTTCAGAGTCGAGTGCGGGGGGAGTCTGCCTTCCCTCTGCTGGGCCTGTGGGGTCCCAGCTGGAGAGGATGAAGGCCTGGAATCCGCCCGTCCGTCTGTGTGCTGCTCGGGGCCTCGGTTTACCTGCGTCTCTGTGTGCAGAGGCTGCTGCCATCAGCCGGGCTCGGGGGCCACTTGGTACGCCATGTCCCCCAGGCCTGGCAGAGCCCAAGTGCACCTACGTTTCTTTCTGGGAACGCCGTGCTCCGGGTTCTTCTTTGTAAACCTCCTGTCTCCCAGCACCTCGTTAGCTTAGACCTATTAAAAAATGAAGACTGTCATGTCTGTGTTCTGAGCACATGTTCTGAGCACCAGGTAATATATTCCACAGTTGGGAAGTTTTGGCAAGGATACTTCCCCCCCCCCCAGAGCTTTGGAATACTGATGATCTCAGGGCTAAAACTAGAAGTGGTAGCTCAAAGGAAGGGTCAGGTTGTTCGAGGTCAGAAGAGAGAGTGGGCCGGGCCCAAGGCGTCCAGCCTCCCCCAGGGTGTCAGTGGTCCGGCCCTGTGGCATCGCCTGAGTGCTGCTGGACACCTTCCAACGTGCTCTTTGACTTTAAGAAGCAAAAGGAACGTTCCATGTGAAGACCACACAGACTTGGAATGTGAAATGCCCGGAGGGGTGGCTTTTGGTGCCTTAGTTTAGCTTCGTTGTCCTCTGGGTGACTCGACATGAGACAGACTTGTGTGAGCACTTGCCCGGGAGCAGCCTTCTGTAGCTCCTGGCACCAAACCCCGTAGCCTGCGGCCAGCAATACCGAGCCCCGTTGGACGTCGGCCGGGAGGGTCCCGAGGCCGCGTCGTCATGTCCCCGCGTTCTCCCGCAGCAGCTGCGGGGGTGGCCACTGCTTCCTTCTCCGGGTCCCGCTGCTTGGGAAATGTGAGGGTGGTTGCGTTTCGTCTTCAGATGTGGTCTGCAGGCGGGGTTCAGTCTAGAGGTGCTAAGGGTCCATGAGGTCGCCCGGCGTGAGCGGTTCTGGCGGAGGGCCGAGCTGCGGCGTGTGGGGACTGGCTCCGGCCGGGGAAGGCCGCACCCTGCCTGGCTGCCGCTGTAGAAGGCCCAGCCCCCCAGCCCCACCTGCCAGCCGGCGGCTCCCTAGGTGTTGGTGTGCGCTCTCCCCGGGGGGGGGCGGGGGGTGCACTCCTGTGCTGCTGACTTCCTGCCCTCTGGGGGAGCCCCAGCACGGGGAGCCCCTGCAAAGAGAGCATCACGGCATCTTCTCCCTTACCAGAGAGCCCATCTTGCCCTGCCTGACAGTCGCTCCGAGAGTAGCTGTCCCACCTGGCCGGCCGGCCCACGGTGTTCTGTGTTTCAGGACGACAGCTCCCAGAAAGCTGATGGCGACGTGGCGGATGCCGTGCCCGAGGTTCAGGAGACTGTGCAGGTCATTCCAGGCAGCAAGCTACTCTGGAGGGTCAACACTCGGCCCCCCAACTCTGCCCAGGTCCGTACCCCCGACCCCCGCCCCTCTCCGCACCCCTGACCCCTGGCCAGGCCAGACCCCTCAGCGGTTCCCCGGCCCCGTGTCCACGCCGCCTAGGATCTTGCTTCCGCAGAGTGAGCCTCCGAGGGCTCCCCGTCCTCCCGGAGCCCCAGTCAAGCCTTGGCCACGGCTTGGCCTCCCCGGGGCAAAGGCAGTGCTCTGCCAACATGTCGTGTGGGTGTGCTGCCGTGCCCGACACGCGGTGAGACAGGTGCCCCGCGTGCACACGGTACCTTCTCTAGGCGGCCTGCACCGACTGGGTCTCACTGAAAGGGGCTTCCAGACTGCTTTCGAGAGATTATTTTCCCGACTTGTCGGTTTAGATGCTTAAATGCCTTTTGGTGCTTATGTTTGAAAATGACGCTTATAATTTATATTGCACATAAGCTTATTACATCCTGTGTGAAAGGGTGCAGTATAGAGGGCGACTGTATAAATGTAATAATTTTGTGTAGTAACTTTTATTTTAATATCTCGTTCATACGTAAGACAATACGGAGTACACGTGAAGTATACCTTCACTCCTGTCACCCTACTAGACCACAGTAAAAAGGAGACAGAATCCCCACCTACACGGACGTCACCTCGACGCAGCCACTGCTGGCTCCCAGCAGAGTGTAAAATAGTCCGACCCAACAGGGCAAAGGTGTACTTCTTGCCAGGAATTCCTCTTACAAACAACACTTGTTCCTCCTCCCTGTGGTTCGTGTCTGTGGACCCAGGAGTGGAGCTGGAGGGCCGGCAGGTGCGGGACAGTGAGGAGGCGCTGGGGGCCTTCCCAGAAGCTGACGGGGGGCGAGGGGGGCTGTGGGGCTGCGTCCGCACAGACTGGGGCAGAGCGTGGACCGGCAGGAGTGGCCAGGACCCGGCCGCCCCGAGCGGCCTAGCTGAGCGGAGCGCGGAAACATGCCAGCGTGGTGATGGGTCTCCGCGCCTCTCCCCCCAGATGTACAATTTTACCAGCTTCACCGTCAGTCTCAACGAGCTACAGAGCGGCATGGAGAAGACCCTGGCTCCCACGGACTGCCGCCTGCGCCCCGACATCCGCGGCATGGAGAACGGCGACATGGGTGCGCTCGCGGGCCGGTGGGGGCGGGGGGCGCCCGTGCTGCAGGTGGACAGACAGGGAGACCGAGGACAGTGCATCTCGCACTCTCCGAGGTGGAAGAGGTTTAGAAATCCCAGCCTGCTGCAGACCAGTCCCCTTGTGGGTAGGATACGATTAAGTTACTAGAAAAATGAAGGACAACGCGTGCGAAACACGAGTCCCCCGGTTCTTCTTACCAGCGAAATTGGGGTAACGTTTCCAAGGTTGGACGTGTTCTGCGTCCAAAGTCAGTGTAGGACCTCATCCCAGGCCCAGGCTGCTCGCGCACCGTGGATGTCTCCGCGTGACGAGGGGGCGGCCGCACGCCGGCTCACCCGTCCACGTCAGCCGTGCGGTGGGCCACTGGCCAGAGGGCCGTCCCAAGCGGTCCTGGGTTTTGTGGACACAGTCGGCGTCGAGTGGAGGCACTGCACAGGGCAGGGAGACCCCCACTCTCCAGGACCAGTGTCTGCACCTAGACCCGGGACCGGGCCACAGAGCCCCGAGGGTCAGGTTACGCGGGACGGTCCTCTGTGGGAAGCGGCCCCCGCTGGCCCCGGCCCTGCCCTGAGGGTCAAGTCGCCCGCGGGCCTGAGCTTGCCCTTGCATGGTGCTCCTTTCCGAGCCCTGCTGCGCCCTCCTGCGGTGCGGGGGAAAGGCCTGCCTCTCCCCGCAGCCACACTGGGGTCGGGGCTCTGCTGTAGCCTCGTGACCGTGACCGGGTGTGGTTTGCAGACGACGACGTTTCTGACCAGCGTGACTCTCACCTAGGGTCTGGGGGTGGGGGCGCTGCCGCATCTGTCTGTTTCCTTCCACCCTCGCCTCCGTTGGTTGTAAGCCGGGAGCCTCACCGTCAGCTCTGAGTCCTTACCCACGCCGTGTGCTTGGCCCCCAGATCTGGCGAGCCAGGAGAAGGAGCGGCTGGAAGAGAAGCAGCGGGAGGCCCGGAGGGAACGGGCCAAGCAGGAGGCCGAGTGGCAGACCAGGTGAGGCCTGGCGGCTGGGAGAGGGCAGTGGCCAGGGCCCCACGTGCACCTGTGGCTGAGCAGAAGCTATTTTGGGGTCCCATTAACGCGGGGCCGCAGCCCCGGGTCTGGCGTGGGTTGCGTGACACAGACGGGCCGAGTGTCCCCGAAGGTGAGTAGGCACCCTGCCAGTGCAGGGACAGGTCCCCTCCGACCCGGGCCTGGCGGTCCTGCCCACAGCGCATCTGACCCTGAGCATTCCTCTCAAATAGGACACAGTTTAAAACAAACCGTAGTCCGAACCAGGCCACCAGCTGGAGGACGACACAGCTTGTGGAAAGGCAGTGCTGTGGAAGGAATGGTGTGTTCAGCCATCGCCCTTTGGCACTGCTGCAGGTTGCTCTTGTCCACATCACCTGCCACGTGGCACGGGTGGCCGGACAGGCCCCGGCCGGCCCCACGTGGTAGCCTGGAGAGGGAGGGTGTGGAGAGTGGTGCCCGGGGGCATCGCAGGTGGGGACACACCTGTGTTCAGACCAGGTGAGAGGGTCACAGACACACAGAGACAGACAGAGACAGATAGAGACAGGGAGCAGACCCTGTGGGCCCCGGGGCCTCCTGCTGTCTCACTGGAAAAGCGCGGTTGGTTTGTCAGTGGTCGTAATTACGTGAAAACAGCCCATTCGGTGAGGATTCAGTCGGGTAAGTACCGTAATACTTGGGCATAATTAAAAACATATGTCCGTTAAAATGTTAGTCCTAGCAAAATCTTGGGGTGCATGGGGCACCTGGGTGGCTCAGTCGGTGGAGCATCTGACTTCGGCCCAGGTCATGATCTCACACTCCGTGAGTTCAAGCCCCACGTCGGGCTCTGTGCTGCCAGCTCAGAGCCTGGAACCTGCTTCTGACTCTGTGTCTCCCCCTCCCTCTGCCCCATCCCCACTCATGCTCTGTCTCTCTCTGTCTCAAAAATAAATTAAGAAAAAACATAAACAATTAAAAAAAAAATCTTGGGGTGGCTTTGAGCTGTTCACTGAGTGTTTTTTCCAGTCAAGCTTGATGCGCTGTAGGCATTGTTTTCTAGGCCTGGTCACGGTCGCCTCCTGTGGCTGTTTTGTAACTAACATTTTTAAAACCATTTCTTTGTGCTTGGGCTTCTGACCTGATTTAAGTTCGCGCTTTCAGTCTTTCCAATATTTGGAATTGGCTTCATTCCAGAAAAAGCTTGAAAAGCATCCACCCTCCTTCATTGTCTTTAAGGAATCGATTTAAAAAATACATTGCAGAAGTAGCGATATCTGGTCCTCAGATGACTCCTTCTACTTTGTGAGCCCCGGGTCCTTCGTCGTCTTCAGGATGCGCGCCGGCAGTTGAGGGTCCGGGGGGGCTTCCCAGGGCACATGCCACACGCCTGCCCGCGGTGGCGCCCCGTTGCCTCCCTGCCCACAGGTCGTCCCCTTCCCCAGTTAGACACGCCAGGCCTGCTTCCAGGGAAGGAACCAGCCCTGTGCCCGTCCTTCCCTCGGAAGGGATAGTGGCCGTTCTCCGCTAACAGCCTAGCGTGTTTCTGTGAAGGCCTTGAGGGTCTGCTGGCGAAGCCCTCTCTGGGCTGTTCGCGGGGACAGTGTTCGAGAGAAAACGTGGTTAATAACTCTCAGCCGCGGCTGCTGCCCTGGGCTGCATCTAAAGCCGCGTGCTGATGCGGTGATGCCTCCCTGCAGGGAACACGAGCCAGGTTGTGTCCACGTGCTTCCTGACCATGTCCTCTGTGTTCCAGGTGGTTTCATCAAGGCAGCAACCCGCACACGGGGGCTCCCGACTGGTTGTATGCGGGGGGCTACTTTGAGCGGAATTTCTCCCGCTGCCCAGATATCTACTGAGGGGCTGGAGTGGCCCCCAGGACCGGAGACCGGACTCCGTCAAGCGGTCACGGCAGAAACCAGCTTTTCCAGCGACTGTGTCCGTGGAGACAGCACCATCCCCGGTCAAGGATTTGATTCTAATTAACTTCTGATCGCCAAACATTTTACTACTGTTCATCAAACTTCACATGGGATCATCATGTTTTCATTAAGGGCGGAAAAGGACAATCCTCTGCCGTCCCTTCACGTGACGGGAATCAGCCCGGCTTGTTACAGCGCCCTCTTCATTGTAAAGTTCATAACGGAAGTAAGTAACCAGGAAGGGTCTTAGTTCTAAGTCCCCCCCCCGTGTCCCTCCTCCTAACGCAGCGGCAAAGGGTTTCTGAGACTGTCGTGCATTTGAACCAGTAACAGGGGAAGACGGATCTTGAAAGTAACCCTTTGAGAAGCTTTACGGGGCCAGGGGTTGCTTCCTAGATTATGGTAATGCAAAAGTGAAGACTTTCAGAGCGCCAGATGGAATGAAATGAAAAGCTGTCAGATTCTGTATTTTTTACCAGTCTTCAATAATGTAAAGATTACTTTTAAAATATTTAAGTTAAAACTACTTGAATAGTATTTTGCCGGAGAGCAAGGTTTGCATTAATCACCAATCGTATACTGTCCGAAACGAAGCATTACCGTGACAGCCTGGGGTGGCCGGAAACCTCGAGAGTGGTGATGGACCTCCCCAGGCTGCTGCCAGCCTCGAAAGGGGCCCCGCCTCTGTCACCGGGGCTTCGTGGCCTCTGCAGGCCAGGCCCGCGTCACAGAGGGTCGCCGTGCCTACGGCAGGTGCGCCCTGCGGGAGGCTCCGAAGCAGCAGCCGCTACGGCCGTGTCATTAAAGCTACTTAACAAAAAGTAGGTGCGTGTCCATCCTAGACACATCCCTTCTGGTGGCTCTTGTCTTTCTGTAGAAGTGTCAACACCACAGGCCTCAGCGGAGCTCTGAACGGAGAGCGTCTGCTGAGCGTGCACGCACTCACACGGCCGCATGGAGTGCTGGGTTCTCGGTGGCAGGCTGTCGTCATTGTGTGTCCGGGCTTCGACGTCACATCTGTCATTAAAACACTTTTAAAAGCGAATAGTTGTTCTGCAGCCTTGATTCTGTAGCTTTGGAAACCGGAAGTCAAGGTGCTGGGTGCAACCGAGCGTCTGCTCCACGGAGACGGGAGCGGAGCCACTGGCGACGGGCAGAGGTGTGCGAGGCTTTACGGTTCTGACGCTGTTCTGAGACGGGGTCGTGGCGCATCTGGTCGTCCGAATGGGGACCTCATGCACCTGCGGCCGGGGGCGGGTTCGCTGTCCACGAGGGAGGGCGAGCTGAAAATGTCGAAGGGCACAGTCCTAGGACACGTTTAAAAGGACGGTATTTCGGGCAGTTTAACAACTTCTTGCAGGTGAAGCCGTTTCTCGCTGCCACTGATAACAGGCCAACGAGGTTTGCACTTTTGAGTCTGCTGGGGAGGCCGGTTTTCAGCACGCACCGGGCCCAGGCCCCAGAGGAGGAGGGCAGGACGGTGGACACCAGAACATACACGTTTGTGGGGCCGTCCTCACTTGGCTTATGGTTTTTAAACTTCGGTCTCTGCAAATGCCAGCGTGTAAAGTGACTGCCTCAACTTCGTCTCCCTTGGTCATTTCAGATGCCAGAGGTTTGTCTCTACTAAAGATTTTTTTCACTAGAAAATGCATCTTAAAACGCAGGCACCTGCTACCGATGCTTTTGGCCTGTGTGGAAAGTGGTGGCTTCTCAGCCACACGTTGATGTCATTATGGCTTTGCCGTAAGGACCCAGGGGCTTTCTAGAGTAATTTTGTAACTTCGACCGTCCGTGCAGCAGGGACAGTGGAGCATACTCTCCCCTAAGCACTTGATGTGACGAGTTTGCTCCCCTCTGAGGTGAGGATCCAGTCTCGCGTCCTTGACTGGGCACACAGTTGTCAGGAGCCGCTGGAGGTTCAGCCAGGGACAGAGAGACACCACGTTGGAATATATCTCGTGTGCGATATAACCTAATGTCACGGGGCCCCTGGCGCTGACTAGGTTTCATAGGCCACCTGGTGTTGGAGACCGACGGTCCTGTCTGTTTGGGGGCGGGGGGCGGCTGGCACGAATCTGTCCCCAAGCGGCCAGGGTCAGGACGTCACTGGCACCTGGTTGTGGCTCCTGCTCAGGAGGAGGCCGCGGAGAAGCAGGCCCCGGGCCCTCGGGGACATCACGGCATTTTGCCACCCCGGGTTGCCACTTCCCGGCACGGGTGGGAGGGACGCGTGAGGGCCCAGACGGCTCTGCACAGACAACCGGGCCCTAGGAGGGTAGCGGCCGCGTGGGAGTGTTGGCGTGGAGAGCCGGAGCGGCCGCAGGGAGGGCGCCCCTGAGGAGCAGCTCCGAGGGCTTGGCCACCGCGTCCCCTTCAGACTCCTTCCGCAAAGCGCGTGGAAGTGTCAGCCCACCGGTCTGCCAGACACGCGACCTGCTTTGGGGACCCGTGTCAGACCAAGCGGGCCTGGCACTGGGGGAGGCATCAAGTGCAGCCTTGGTGGCCTCTGGGGGCACTGGGCAGGCCCAGGCCCGGTGCTGCAGGCTGCGTGTCTGACCGAGCGTGACGCCGACCTGCTGGGGAGGCGCGTCCGGTGAAGCGGAGGCCGTGCCGTCTGCTTGCTGGGTTCTGGTCGGAACATGGAGTCAGGAAATCAGAACAGGAGAGGAATGCCAGGAGGCTCCCCAAGGTGCAGGCAGCCCTCCAGGCGGCCCTGGCCACAAGCCTCCTCTCGGGACACTGGCTCTTTGGGAAAGAGTGCTCCCCAACAGAGTTGGTGACTCACCGGCTTTCCCAGGCTCACGTACGCACGAGGAGCACAGAGCACGGACGTGCTGATAAAGTTCCCAGTGGCCCTTCTCCTCATCACGCCTGCGTTCCGAGGGGAGGGCTGGGCGGCGAGGAGAGTTCAGTCGGCACGAGGTTCCCGCCGGTCCTGGTTTCTCCCGTCTCAATGTCTGCACTTTCAGACGTCTTCCCGAGGACTTTCTCAGGTCCACAGTGGTGCAGAGATTGGGGTCCCGGATCAGAGCATGTAACCAGACCCAAGGCACACCGGTGGTCTTCCCTCCACCTGTATTACTTTGGGCCTCACTGTCTTTTGCGTGCGTGGTGGGAGGGTTTTGCAAAGTAAAAACTGTTTTTCGTGTCTCTTGTGTGAGTTTACTGGACAGTCAGCCCTTCCCTGGCTGCACAGCTCCGTCGCCCCTCTAAGAACCTAACGGTCCTGTGTCAGGCAATTCGTAAAGGCCCCGTGGTCTCTGCGGCAGGCGACGACACACAGACATGGGCCCTTCCTTCCTTGCTGTGCACGTGCTTGGCTGGCCTGCCACGCTGTTTATCCTGTGTCAGTGTAGCTCGAAAATGTCAGGCAAGAGTATGGCTGGTGAGACGGATTTATTTTTATGATAGGTCATAACTGTCAGTACCCATCCGTGTAAACAGCATCCGCTACTCTTGGAGGTTCTTCTTGGAGGACCGAGCAGATCCGTGAAGATGAATGTTCAACCCCAGCTCCAAATACAGATTTCCTTGGAAGTGGGTGGTGGCTGACACGTGCTCTGCACTGAGCAATTTTTCACTGTCCCAGTCGTTCTGGCCTCTCTGGAAAGGACTGCAGATCGGCTACAGACGAGTCCCCGCGCACGGGTGTCGGATTGGACTGTTCACTCTGTAGGATTGGCCCCGCACACAGATTGCTTCAGAAAACTTTGTCATGGTGGTGGGGGCTCGGGGACACCGTGACACCATTGTGTGGGCACAATGGGTAGGTGAAAGGGCTTGCGTTCTCTGGGAAGTGGGGAGCTCTGACTGACCATCTCTCTTCTCTCCTGGGGATCAGAGCCCCCAGTGACAACAACAGAATGCTCAGAATGTGGTGTGAGTTTGACCGGAAGGTCCGTGCTGCCTGGCTGCTGGCCTAGGTGCCCAGCAGCTACATACTTCGCAGGAGGAGGAGCTGAGTGGAGATGGTCATCCAAATAGCCATGGTGGCTCTGGTCAGAGGGACAGATGGTCCACAGGATGGCAGTGCCTTCAGGATGCCCAGGTGCACGGACAAGGGGCTCCACCAGCCTCTGCCGTATCTGATGATGGGGACCACGGAACACTCAGTGCTGCCAGAGCCAGGCCCTAAAACCGGGCAAACAGAAAACCTGATTCAAAACTAGACATTTCTCCAAAGACGCACAAGTGGCCAATAAGCCCGTGGGAACACGCTCAACATCGCTAATCTTGTGGGAAATGCAACTCACGACGACACGGAGGTCCCGCCTCACACCCATTACGGTGGCAGCTGTCGAGAACAAGCAAAAACCAAGTGTTGGCGAGAATGTGGAGAAATCAGAACCCTCGTGCGCTGTCTGTGGGAACAGAAAACGGGGCAGCTGCTGTGGAAGACGGTATGACAGCTCCTCAAAAAATTAAAAATAGAATTACCAGATGATCCAGCAATCCTGCTGTGGTTACGGGCCCGAAACACTTGAAAGCAAGGTCTGGGAGAGAGACTTGGACATTCATGTCGACAGCAGCGTGAGGCAGCATCGCTGAAGCCTGCGAGCAGCCCTCGTGTCCCCCCATCGGACGAACGGACGAGCAAGATGCAGTCTGCCCGGACCAGGGGCTGTTACTCCGCCTTGAAAAGGAGGGACGTTCTGACGCCTGCTGCCACACGGGTGCACCTTGAGGATGTTGTGCTCACTGAAATCAGCCACAGAAAGACGGACGCTGTCTGATTCCATTGATCGCATTAGGCAGAGTCGTCAAAATGCTGGAGGCAGATGGGTGGTGGCTGCTGGAGCAGGGGACACGGGATGGGCAGCTGGTGTTTCACAAGGTGACGGGGGCTCTGGAGGTGGACGGTGGTGAGACGTTACAACATCACGATGTATTTACCACCACCGAACGGCATACTCAAAAATGTTCAGATAGATCGTATGTCCCGTGTATCTTATCACAATATAACAAGATTGGAGAAAAGTTACCAGTGGCGTCCAGGGCTTAGGGAAGAGGGAGGGGTGGCCAGGAGGGTGCGGGGCACTTCCGGGCAGGGAGATGGTGGGTCCACACCATACGTTTGTCCAAACCCGCGGGCTGTGTGCACCGAGATGGGCTCTTGGCGATGCCGCATGTCCGTGGGGGCCGCGGGCTGTCACGGCACACCCTCTGCAGGGTGTTCGTGGCAAGGAGGCTGTGCATATGTGGAGAGCGATGGGCTCCATTTTGGTGAGAACCTGTGATTGCTCTGAAAAGGCACATGTCACTCAAAGGAAAGAGAAAAACAAAAACCCACTCGCCAAACCGTGTTCTCCGGTGGCGCCTGCTATCGCCGCACCGTCTGTCCTCTGCTCTGACGGTTCTGCTCCGCGTGTTTGAATTGCACTCGCGGGAACAACGGTGTGGCTCTCTTCCTGTGTGTCTTGCCGGCCGTGCCCTCTCTGGTGACGCATCTGGGCACGTCCTGCCCCCTCTCTAGCTGCTGTGCCCAGGCCCTGCCGCCTGGCGCAGGAGGAGCCGCGGGGGCTTCTGGTTCTGCTGGGGCTGCCAGGGCGCACCCCAATGCCATGTTCCCCACGGCGCCCCGCGGCGGGGGCCTGGGCCATGCCTGTTTCTCATTCACATGTCACCGGGCCGGCCCCAGGCTCCACCCCCTGCTTGAGGAGACGCTCTGGTTAGTGCCCTTCGAGGCCCCATGCTCTGCAGGGTCTGGAAAGTTCGCTGGTCTCCCTGCGGCTTCCTGTGGCAGCTTTTTAACTTTTCCTGACTTTGAACAAGTGCCGCCTGCCCGCTGGCCCATCTTCGGGGCACCCGGAGCGGATCTTCCCGTTGTTGTCTTTTCGGGCTTCCCCTGAGCTCCGAGAGGGCGGTCACGGTCACAGGCTTACAGCTGCGCCCCTCTCCCCTGTGGTCTCAGGAATTATCAAGGTCCGTGGAGTTTGTGTGGGGGCTCTTATCTGTTGGGATTCACCCTACTAGAAACGAAATGAAGAAAAGTAAAGGTATTTAATAAAAAGACAACGAACTCATTATTAACATAAATAACAATTTTTAATGAAAAGCAGCTCTATTTTCCAAAACAAAATTGGTGAGTCTTTAGATCTCAAGACAACGGACACAGAAGCGGTTGTCCTTCAGACTATTATTACACAGGTTATACAGGAATTAAAATAATGCACCAGACCCACACGTACCAGCGTGAATAAATCTTCAAAACAAAACTACTTTCCACTTTTACACTTTTTACAAAAAGCTTTCAAACAAAGCCTGTGTATACACGTCTAGTTGGTAAATCGTCAGGCAGCTCGCACAGTGGCCTTGCTTTGGTGGCGGACGGGGGTCTAGCATGGGGCAGGGAGGGTGCAGGGCTCCGTGTGCGCCCCCTTGCTAACTGCTTGGAGCCTCGAAGCAAAGTGCAGGATGGAAACGGCGGCTCAAAGACCAGCAGGAGGGCCACCCGTCCCTCATTGTGAGTATGGAGGACGGGGCTTCTTGCCCTCCACTCTGAGCACACACATCAGCCTCTGGGGACTCCAGGCACAGAAGGAGTGTGGGGGACAGCCGTGCCAGCACTGTCTTCGCTGGTATGGGGGGGAGGGGGGCTGGACAAGAATGGGGTCAGTAGGGGCACCCCGCCCCCCCAGGGAGAAGGGAGGCAGCCATGCCAGCACTGTCCTCACTGGACCGGGGGGCCCCTGGGGGAGAACAGGGGGTACCCATCTTAGCACCATTACGGGGGAAACGGGGCCGGGGGTACCGCACGGGACTTCTGTCGCCCCCGAGGGCCATCGTTGATGTCGTGGGCTCTGCGTCCAGGCCCCGGAGTCCTGGGCTTCTGTTCGGTCACATACCCCCGCGGTCGTGAAGCCGGCCCTCCCCAACCCCCGGGTCCTAAGACGCCCTTCCCCTGACTCGGGGACTGTTTCCTCCACGTCCTGGGACCTGGCTTGCAGCGCTGGCCGTGAACCTGAGACGCCCCCTCGCGCCTCGCAGGTGCCGCCGCTCTCCGGCGACGGTGGGGATGTGGGCTCCAACGCCCACCGCTGGGTCGGCGCCTGCCACGCCACTCCGGTCGCCGCCGCCAGGGGCCGTCGCCGCACCCCTATGACACAGCAACAATAGGGGCCGCTCTGGCCCGCGCGCCGCCCGCCCGCGCTTCCGCCGGAAGGGGGCGCGGGCGGGGCTGGGCGGGTCGATGGACGGCTGCCCTTTCCAATCGCTGGCGGTTCAGCGTCGGCCCCGCCCCTGACACGGCCCAGTCGGCGGCGAGAGCGGCGGGAGGGGGCGGAACGAGAAAGAACTTCCGGCGGGGCCCGGCAGGCGCTGAGGAGGAAGAGCGAGCCCGGACGGCGCCTCTCGGCCGAGTCGCGGCGCGGGCCAGGTGCGGGGGTCGCCGGGGGGCGGGGACGGCTGCGGGGGCGGAGCCTGCGCCGTTGGGGTCCCCGAGCCGGGGTCGGGTCGGCGGAGGCCAGGGGCCGTGCGCGGGGCGACGGCTGTGGGGGCCTCGGGCGCTCGGGCCGGCGGCGGCCGGGCCGGCCCGACCGCCCCGCGCGACGCGGGGGCTGCGGGGGCCGCGAGGTCGGGGTGGACCCGTGGGCCCCGCGCGGAGGAGCCTGGTCGGCGCGGCGCGACCCCGGTCCTGGGGCTTGTCCCGTCTCCTCCCCCACCCTCCCACCGCGCTCGTTTGTGCAAGGGCGCCGGTCTGCCGAGTCGCAGCTTAACGGGCGTGCCCCGACGGAGCCCGGCCGGAGTCTCGGTCCTGTCCGAGGTGTCGGCGCCGTCTCCGCCTAGCTCACGTTGCTGAGCTTGTTCGGGGCCCCGGGCCGCAGAAGTGGCGCTGAGCGGGGTTCTCGGCGGGAAGCGGGGCGCGGTTGGGGTGCACAGGTTAATTCCGATCGTGGAGAAACCTGAGAAGCAGCTGCGGCCGCGCCCCGGCACCTGCTGGCTGCGCGCTCCAGGGAGACTGCGCCGCCGCGGGGGCCCCCTCTCTCCCGGCCTGGTGGCGGCCTTTCGCTCTGTCCCGCCAGTGTCACATTGGACGAGGAAGCTGGGACTTTCATGATCCTGACCGGGTTTGCTTGCTGGTCGCTCTTCCAGGATGACGACTTCAGGCGCTCTGTTTCCAAGCCTGGTGCCAGGCTCCCGAGGCTCCTCCAACAAGTATCTGGTGGAGTTTCGTGCAGGAAAGATGTCGCTAAAAGGAACTACTGTCACCCCAGATAAACGGAAGGGGCTCGTGTACATTCAGCAGACGGATGACTCCCTCATTCACTTCTGCTGGAAGGACAGGACATCTGGGAACGTGGAGGACGTAAGTGTCTGGTCCTAGGAAGCCCGCCTGGTCGTCAGAACCGTCCGGTTTTCCAGAAGCACGCGTAGCTGCTCTCACTTGGCTCTGGACACGCAGCTGCCCTGTTACGGTGGGGGTGTGCTGCTGGGATATGTGGGCGCCGCTGCTCCCGGGGCCCACACCAGCTGTTCCGCTTTGCTCACGGGCATTCGGGTCTCCCTCCCGGATCTGTAGACTGCTCCCGTCATTGTGCCTAGGATTTGGGTGCCGTGTAAACGCTGCGCTCCACCAGCTCTCCTCCTTTTTAGCGCTGTCTGCTCTCCAGGCTCGTGTGTTCCTTGTTGAGAGCAGCACAGACCCACTTTGAACCCACCTGGGAACGTCGTTCCCAAGACGTCTCTGTTCAAAATCCTTGAAAAGCCGAAAGGCCCCCTTCCCTGTCGAGCATCGAACCCCTCTCCCGGCCCTCATGCCCTTGGTGGGGTGCCTGTGACCCTGGCCTCTCCACCCGGTGGTGCATCCTATACCCCGCCCCCTCCCCCGACACGGGACCCAGCGTGTTTCCCGCGGAGGCAGTATTTGTGTGACGCTAACTCCTCCCCTGTGGCTTTCTGAAGGATTTGATCATCTTTCCTGACGACTGTGAGTTCAAGCGCGTGCCGCAGTGCCCCAGCGGGAGGGTCTACGTGCTCAAGTTTAAGGCAGGGTCCAAACGGCTCTTCTTCTGGATGCAGGTGGGTAGGTTTTGTTGGCCTGTTGTCTTTCCGCGTGGCTCACCGGGCGGTAGAGCTGGTGCTGGCCGAAGGTGACTGCCGCGGAACCTGAGAATTTCCGTGGAGCTCCTAGCGCCAAAGGCAGCGGAGCAGGGGACCTTTGCAGAGGGCACACGCTTGTGGCTGGGCTCCCGGTGCCCTTTCACGACCCGGAACTCCCTGGCACGCAGAGCGGTTTCTGGACTGGGCCCCGGTCTTGATGCGTCGACGGGCACCCGGCCCATGATGTGCTTGTCACACACTCTTCCCCCCCGCCCCCCTGGGCTGTGAGCACGCACGGCGGAAGCAAGGTTGACCACACGCTTTCTCCTTGCTGTGTATTTGTACAGAAACGGAGTGTTCTTTTCCCAGGCTTTTCTGAGCCCTGCCTCGCCCTCCCCCCAGTTGTGTGCTTTGGGGTGTTTGGGTCAGCGCGGCAGGGCGTCCTGGTGCCCACGGCGGCAGGCAGCATCCCACTGGGCGTAACAGCCGCCCAGCCTTCTCCCACCTGTCGGCCGTTGGGCCTGTTTGCGTCTCCGATTTGTTGCAGGCGGCGTGTTAAAGAGTGATTTTCCACCAGGTTTGTTTCCCGTACAGGGGGTGGTGGTGATCGCCGTGTTAAAATCCAGAAGCGGACTTGGTAGAAGTGGGTAAACAAGTGCATTTGCAGGGTTTGTTTGCTTTTGGGGTTTCTTAACATCTTGAGCGAGCTCGCAGGTGTGTGCATGAGCAGGGGAGGAGCAGAGAGAAAGGGAGAGAGAATCCCAAGCGGGCTCCACACTTAGTGGGGGACCATGAGATCATGAGATCGTGGCCTGAGCTGACATCGAGAGTCCCACGCTTTGTCGACTGAGCCGCCCAGGTGTCCCCGGTTTTGCAGTTTTGACAGATGTTGCCACTTTCCTTCCCCAGAGGTGAACCTATTGCCCTCCCCCCAGCACTTTCCGGAACAAGGCAGAAAAGGTTTTCCTCTCTGTGGGCTGGACAGGCTGTGCTGCTGCCGAAGGAGCGTGAAAGCCGCTGTGGACGAGAAGTGAACGAATGGGTGCAGCCCTGTTCCACTAAAACTTCATCTGCAGACAGATGGGGCCATGAGCTTGTTTCCCCAGTTTTGCCACGAAATGTTTCCCCAGAGGGTGCCTGGGGGGCTCCGTCGGTTAAGCGTCCGACTTCGGCTCAGGTCATGAACTCACGGTCCGTGAGTTCGAGCCCCGTGTCCGGCTCTGTGCTGACAGCTGGGAGCCTGCTTGGGATCCTGTCCCCACCCCCCACTCCTCCACCACATGCGTGCTCGCTCAAAAATAGAAACTTGTAATAGTAATAAAAAAAAATCGTTTCACCAGCTCTACTGTTTTTGTTTCTCCCGATTTTGCCCTTCTCCCCACTTCCTTCTGCCCTGGAGGGGAGGAGCTCTGTTCTGTCCCTTCTGTGTCCCTAGCACCCTGCAGGCCCACGGTGCATGCTCAGGGACGGAGGAATGGGTCGTGGGCACTCTGGCTCGTGGGCCTGGGGGCACTTCGGGAGGTTGTGGCTGGTGAGCGCCTGCGAGCCTCTTTATGGAGCTCCCAGCGGACCCGAGGGGCCACGGCTGGGGCTGCTCTGTGTGTCGTGGGGTCACAACCGGTGGTTTTGTGGCGTCACGCGAGTCACCGGAAGGTTTCGTGGCTCTTAGACTGTTGTGTGAAGGGTCCGGTCCTGGAGGCTCAGAGGGCCTTGCGCGTGCACGTAGGGCGCTTTCAGTGCTTCAGTGTCGCTACCCTGAGAACCAGCGTTGCCACGGCACCGGCGATCTTGTGGGACTGCTGTCCCTGTCTGCCCTGCTGGGCCCTGTCCTCAGTGCTGTGTGACTGTGGACAGGGAACATCACCTGTCTGAGCTCCTCACCCTCGTGTGTGAGCCCCTTCGGTGGCAGGTGGGCTCTCCTGTGGCAGCTCCGGTTGTACCCCCTCCCCCCACAGGAGCCCAAGACGGACCAGGACGAGGAGCACTGCCGCAAGGTCAACGAGTATCTGAACAACCCCCCGATGCCTGGAGCGCTGGGGGCGAGTGGGAGTGGAGGCCACGAGCTCTCTGCACTGGGCGGTAACGGTCACCTCCCAGAACACGCTGGGGTGTCCGAGCACGTGGCGAGGTCTTGGACCCCTGATGGCGCCGGCTGGTTGTTTTAAAGGGACACGGAGGCGTCCCAGTTCCCATCAGTCCCCAGCCCCACCTTCCAGGGGCGAAACGTCTTGAGCTCCACCCTGTCGGCTCGTGGCACTTGTGGTTGGGGGGAGAGCCGAGGGAGAGGTCCCAGCGCGCGCTCCGTCTCAGCGTCAGCCCGAGTCCCCCAGCCTCCCCGGGGCCCCGTGGGTGTTGACCCGGCGACAGGCCCGAGTCTGAGCACCTCCTGTCTTACAGGCGAGGGCGGCTTGCAGAGTCTGCTGGGGAACATGAGCCACAGCCAGCTCATGCAGCTCATTGGACCCGCCGGCCTTGGAGGACTGGGTAACCCCGCGGCCTGCGCTAGGGGCGGACAGCTGTAGTTAGGATCGCTTTGCCATTCGAGTTCTTCCTTTAGTTCCTCGTTGGCTCCGAGTGGTCTCTGTGAACACGTGTCCCTCATGCCGGCTTCCCTGGGAAGGCCCCCCCCGCCCCCGTTCCCTGCTGCCCCCGCTGTTGTGCCGGGGCGGGTGTGTGTCGCGCACGCCTGGGAAGCGCTCGCTGCTCCGCCAGGTTTGCAGCGCGTGTTAGTGCGCGCTAAGTGCGTCGTCTGCAGACCGGGACGGAGGTGCCCGGACCTAATGGAGTGAGGCAGTCGCTACTCCGGCACCTCAGCCCGCTGTGGCCACTGCTTTCCCCTCGTCCCTTGGGTTTCGTGCAGGATGCTTGGCCGGGAGAGGTGGGCTCTTCAGGAGGGTGTGGCATCTGAGCTCACGTCTCTTTGCTCGCAGGGGGACTGGGGGCCCTGACCGGGCCGGGCCTGGCCAGCTTGCTGGGGAGTGGAGGGCCTCCGGCGAGCAGCTCTTCGTCCAGGTGAGCCCTGTGCTCCGCCCCACCATGCCTGTGTGCCCCCAGGCGTCCCCTCGTTCGAAGGAGACCGGACATAGGAGATGGCGAAGGACAGAGAACCCCCCTCCCCCCGGGGAGGGTCCTTTGGGGCCTAGACTCTTCCGGAGTCCCAGCAGTTCCGGGACGTTGGGGGCAGGACCGATGCGGGCACCCTCAGGGTGTGAGGCCGTCCCATCGCTGCCCTCGCTCTCCCCAGCTCGCGGAGCCAGTCGGCAGCAGTCACCCCGTCCTCCACCACCTCTTCTACCCGAGCCACCCCCGCCCCTTCCGCTCCAGCAGCTGCCTCGGTGACCAGCCCCAGCCCCGCACCCAGTTCAGGTAATGGAACCAGCACGGCAGCCAGCCCAACCCAGCCCATCCAGCTGAGCGACCTTCAGAGCATTCTAGCTACTATGAACGTGCCGGCAGGGCCAGGAGGCGGCCAGCAAGGTAACACGTGCTCCTCGGGTCCAGGCTGGGGGGTGAAGGTGCCTGCCGCCCCCTGCCTGCTCGCTTGCTGGCTTTCCGAGGCGTGGGGCCGAGCGTGTCCCCGGGCTGAGCCGCGGCCCCCCTCACCTTGCCACACCCGCCAATTTCGCGGCTTGGGCGTCCGCGGCTGGCTTCCTACGTGGGTGTCTGTGTCGGCCTTGAGCCGCTGACGGCCCTGCGCTTATGTCTTAGTTGACCTGGCCAGTGTTCTGACGCCCGAGATCATGGCCCCTATCCTCGCCAACGCGGACGTCCAGGAGCGCCTCTTGCCCTACCTGCCCTCTGGGGAGTCACTGCCACAGACGGCAGAGGAGATCCAGAACACGCTGACCTCGCCCCAGTTCCAGCAGGTAGACGCTGTGGCCTGGGTGCCCCTGCCATGTGCTCGGTGGAAGGGGGCACAGCTCACCGAGCTTCAGCGTGGCTCCCGGTCACGGAGCGTCCCCGCCCCCCTCCCGGGCTTTCACCAATAGCGTGTGCTCAGGGGGCGTCTGGCTTTCTTTCGCAGGCCCTGGGCATGTTCAGTGCAGCCCTGGCCTCTGGGCAGCTGGGCCCCCTCATGTGCCAGTTTGGCCTGCCTGCAGAGGCCGTGGAGGCGGCCAACAAAGGCGGTAAGTGCCCGCGCCCCCACCCTGCGCCCAGGGCAGGGTTTGTTTTTCTCCTTGTAGTTTGCACGGCACAGGGCTGACCTGCTGGGCCCTGGAGGTTCTGTGGCCCTGGGCCTTGGTGTTGATGTTTTCATCTCCTGTGCCCTCCAGTTAGCAGTCTCAGGCCGGGGTCTAGGGAGGGCGCCTCACGTTTTTAAATGTATTTTAGATGTGGAAGCATTTGCCAAAGCCATGCAGAACAGTGCCAGATCCGAGCAGGAGGGCGACGGGAAGGACAAGAAGGACGAAGAGGAGGACATGAGCTTAGATTAATCATCCGCTGTCCCCAAGGGGTCGGGATTCGCGGCCGGCGGCCTCTGCGATGGCGCCTGTGGCGCCGAGCGCGCCCTCACCTCCGTTCCGCTTGCTGAGAAATAAAGGTCTTGTCTTTTACCTGCCACCTCTGGTCTTCCCGTGTGCCCAGGAGGGAGCCGGGCTGAGCGCTACCCCTCCAGCCCTGGCAGTTCTGACTCGGGGGGTGGGGGGACAGCCACTCCAGGCGAGGGGAGCCCCCGGGCCGGCGCTGCCCCCGTGAGCACATCCGGAGGCTAGATCGCCTCTGACTGGTTTTCTCCTTTCACAATTAAAGTCAACGCTCCGTTAAACAGAAGTAGTAACTTTTTAATTTCAGAAGCAGGGCAGATTTCTCACGTTACTAAAAATCGGTGGAGGAAAATCTCAACGAAACTGAAAGATAAAACGTATTAAAAACCCCAGTTTACAGAATTTTATCCTTTTGTTTAAAGAGATATAACTTAAAGCCATTTCCAGAAAGAAGATTCATCACCCCTAGAGCCTAGAATCCAGACACAGACTTTGAAACAGCAGAGGGCAGGGCCTGCGGGCTCCGAGGTGGGAGCCCGCCTGCCTGGGGCGGCCCTCCCGTGGACTCCAGGCCCGGGGCCCCTGAAGACTGTCCTGCACGGCCACTGGAGGGGCAGCCGCGCTAGGTGGCGGGGCAGCCGCTGGCCCCCACTGCCCCCTGAACACCCACAGAGCGAGGCCAGGTGACGGGGGACCGGTTCACCACCAGGTTCCTCATGCAGCCATGGTAGGCCAGAGGCCCAGCCTGTGTGTTCGTGGGCCCTGGGGGCACAAAGGAAGATGGACATGTTGGAACAGAGGCCAATGTCCCACCAGCAGCACCCCCTACCCCGAAACCTGTCTCCCCGGCTGCCCCATCCCAGAAGGTGGGGTGGTGGCGGGGGGATCCCAGCACCTGGTCCTTCAGGGGCCGCTCCCACCCCCAGGCAGAGGCCACACTCACCGGGCAGGCCGCCAAGGTGCAGAGGGGCCAGGGCGTCCCCTGAGGCCACTGCCACCGTGGGGCCTCGGGTGCCGTTGGTCTGTGTGTCCACCGTCAGCCGGAGGGTATTCCCACCTTTGGTCACTGCGGGCACAGGGTCCTTGTAACTGGGCTGGGAGGGGCCCAGGCTGTTTGCCCAGGGGGTCCCACTGGGGGTCCACGGCTGCCCCTCCTGGGCACTCCCCCAAGCACAAAGGCGTGGGGTGGGAGCTCGGCCGTGGGGGGGGGGGGGGCGGCTCACCTGCCAGTCGGTGCCACTGCCCGTCACACAGGGCCGCAGGGCACGTCACCCACGTGGAGAACTCCCCGCCACCGTCGTCCGCCCGCAGCAAGACCTGGGGCGGGGCGGGTGAGTCAGGAGAGCATCGCTAACCCGGGTCCACACTGCGGTGTGGGAGCAGCGCCCCCACACTGCCCCCCGCCCGACCTACCTCCTTCTCCCGCAGTTGCAGCTGCAGGTAGGGGGGCGCCCGGCCCCGGCCCAGGTGGAAGAGGAGGCCGGAAGCTGCCCGGGGCCGTACCTCCAGCTCCAGGCTCACGTCAAGAAGGGTGACCCCCAGGGTGTCTGTGGGGAGGCACTGTGAGGGAGGGAGGCAGGACTGCCCGGCCTCCCCCCGCCCCAGAGGGCTGGGGGCGCACTGATGCCCTACAGACCTGCGGTGACGACTCCCCCGCTCTCTGCGAAGAATAGGCCCTTCTCCAGGGGGCCTGAGAAGCATGGCGTGACCCCCACCACCCGTGTGGGGGGCCCCAGAGGCCGCCCATCCAGCCTCAGTCTCCTCACACAGCCGCTGAAGCCGCTGACGGCCACCTGTGGGGCACAGACGGGCTGGTGTGGGGAGGGCCCCGGAGCCCCGGGAGGGGAGTTCAGCTGGGGGGTGGGGTGGGGAGCAAGGTGGTTCTCAGGGGTGTGGGGGGGGCACTGAGGTGCTTCTCACTGGGGGCCTAGGGCTGAAGCCACTGGCAGGAAGGCCCCCCACGAAGAGAGTTCGGGGCCGGGGGCTCCCCAGCTCCCGGCGCTGCTGGCCAGGCCGCTCCCGGTCCTGGGCCCGGACCCCATCTATCACCAGCTGGATCCGAGTCTTTTCCCACCGCACAGACACCTGGGGGCGGGAGGGGGCGCGTCAGAGTGGGAGCTCCCAGGGCCCTGCCCGTGTCCCCTGTCCTCAGTGCCTCACCATGTGCCACCGGCCAGCCCGTGAACGCCGGCGGCTCTGGACACGGAGCCGGGGCCCGGGACCTTCCGTCTGAGCGACAAAGCGTCCGTGGCTCAGGAGGAGGAGGAGGGAGGGGCCGCCGGCCGCGAGAGGGGCGGCGAGGAGCAGGAGTCCTCGGGGGGCGCGAGGGCGGACCAGCATCGAGACCTGGGACCTGGAAGCCAAGCGGCGCCATCAGCCTGGGCGGCCCCCCCACACCCACCCCACCTGGCCCAGACTTACCAGTCCCCCGGGGGGGCCGGGACGTGGGCAAACTCTAGGTGACTGGGCAAGGGCCCCCCAAACTGGTAGGCATCTCGGGGGCTCCTGAGGGGCCGGGGTGGTGTGCAGGCAGGGTCCCGGGGGGGCTGGCGGCTGCGTCGGGAAGCCTGGGGGGGGGGTGGCGGGGTGGTCAGATGGGACGCAGGAATGCGTGGGGGCCGCCTTCCGACAGTCCCCAGCTCCGCCTCGCTCACGCTGCCCTCCCCGCGCCCTACCTTCCGCAGCGCCGCAGCCCGCGGTCCTTGAGGTGGCCGCCCCAGGGTCTGGGCACGTGGCGCGGGAGCGCAGTCTGCGGTCACGTTGACGCTTTTGGAGTACTGCTGCAGGTCGAACACACGCTGCGGCCCCAGGAGCCTGAGGGGGGCAGTGTGGTCAGCGGGGGGGGGGGGGGGGGGCGGCGGGGGGGGATGGGTGGCGGCCCCCACACCCCCGCCCGAGGCTCACCGCAGCACGAAGACGTTGCTGACGCAGCCACTGAAGAAGTCGCCAGGCTCCGGCCTGCCTCCCAAGGCCAGCTCAGCGGCTTGAGGAGGCTGGGGCTGGGGCCCGGGGGACGGCCCCTGGTGGGACTTCATCTGCTGAAGTTGGTCATCCACATAGAGCCAGACCCTGCAGGGGACAGCAGCGTTTCGCCCACCCTGCCCTGCCGGTGGCCCTGCCGCCACCCTGTCCCCGAACACCGCAGCCAGAGGCCCCGCGGGCTGGGCTCACCCTGTGTCGTTGCTGTAGAAAGCGACATAATGGGGGGCACCGTCCGCAAAGCCGTCGCGAGTTTTCACCTCCGTCCTCAACAGCCGGAGCGTCACGCGGCCCTGCTTCAGGGACACCTGGCATAGCTCATCCTGGGGACAGCGGCCAGGTCAGTGGCCCGGGCCGGGGCACGCCTCCTGCCCTCCAGCCGCCCGAGCCCCATGCGGCCGCTGCCGGGAGCGGGGGCTGACGCACCTCGGATCCTCGGTGGTAGAGCAGACCGCTGTCCCGCGTGCTGCGGAAGCCGAATCCCGAGTAGACGTGGCCCGTGAGGGGAGCAACGTGAGGGAGCTCCAGGGACAGGAAGCCGTCGCCGTGGAGAGTCACGGCCCGTTGCATCTACGGGAGGAGGACGGTGACGGTGAGGGCCCCGGACACGGGCCCGGAGAGGGTGCCGCCGCCGGCCAGGGCGGGGGCGGGCTCACCAGCAGGTCGGCGGTGCAGCCCGCGCTCACGCCGGTCGTGTTCAGCCTCTTGAGGTCCACGTACTTGCCCAGAGCCTTGATGCCCTTGATGCAGCCGCGGATGGAGCCTCCGGAGGGGAAGAGCTGCCGCAGGCTGCGGGGGAGGGGTGTCAGGGCCACCACCCCCCGCTGGAGGCCCCGCCCGCCCCGGCACCGCGGGCTCACCTGGGGGGCAGCTGGTCAGGCGGCACGCCCCCCAGGTAGTAGGCGTCCGCCAGCTCCAGCGTGTTGTCCTGGTCCACGCTGAACACGGAGCTCCTCTCCACGCGCACCAGCACGCGCTTGCGGTTTTCAGCCAGCAGGAACACCTGGATCTGCGAGGCGCCCGCGTGCGGGGGCTTCAGGGCGACCCCGGGGCCCCGCCGGCCCTCCCCCAGCGTCGCCGCCCAGGGCGACCCCGGGGCCCCGCCGGCCCAACCCCATCCTCACCGCCTTGCTGGTGGAGGTCAGGGCCTGCAGCTTGTGCGCCAGGTTGTGGGGTGGTTGTGCCTCCTGCAGGCCGGTGCCAAAGTCATAGAGGAGGGTGAGGTTGCCCTTCCGCACTGCCAGGCACAGGAACTGGTCCTGGGGGGTGGGGGGGACGGGCAGGGTCGGTATGGGGTGGCCCTGCCGCAGGGTCCGTATGGGCTGGGGGTGCCGGGAAGGAGGAGCGGGTCAGTATGGGGTGGGGAGGGCGAGCAGAGTCCATACAGGGTTGAGGAAGTGGGCGGGGCTGGGGAGGGGGGTCAGGGTCAGTATGGGGTGGGGGGCGGGAGTGCTAGGGAGCAGGGAGCAGGGTTGGTACGGGGGAGGGGTGCTGGGGGGGAGCAGGGTCGGTATGGTGGGGGGCTAGGGAGTGGGGAGAAAAGCTGGTATGGGGCGGGGCTAGGGAGCGGGGAGCAGGGTCGGTACGGGGTGGGGGGCGCTGGGGGGGGGGCAGGGTCGGTACGGGGTGGGGGGGCGCTGGGGGGGAGCAGGGTCGGTACGGGGGGGGGCTAGGGAGTGGGGAGAAAGATTGGTATGGGGCGGGGCTAGGGAGCAGGGTCAGTACGGGGTGGGGGGCGCTGGGGGGGAGCAGGGTCGGTATGGGGGGGCACTGGGGGGGAACAGGGTCGGTGTGGTGGGGGGCTAGGGAGTGGGGAGAAAGGTTGGTATGGGGCGGGGCTAGGGAAAGCAGAGCAGGGTCGGTATGGGGGGGCTAGGGAAAGCAGAGCAGAGTCGGTACACAGGGGGGCACTAGGGAGCGGGGGCGCAAGGTCGGTACAGGGTGGTGGGGGGATGGGGCGCGCTGGGGCCAGGCCGCGGACGTGCCTGGTGCTGCAGGAAAAAGACGATCCCGTTGGAGGACACAAGCCGGAGCTCCTGCTCGAAACGCTTCGTGTGGCCTATCTGACTGCCCACGCTGATGCGAGCGAAGCCCGAGCCGTCCAGGTAGGAGCCATCAGTGAGCCACGGGTCCCCGGTCGCCTTGGAGCTGCAGGTCAGAGGTCACAGGGTCGGCCCAGAGTGGGCCGAGCGCAGGGGAGGGCCAGGCCCCGGCTGCACGTACCGGGCACAAGGCTTGTCCGCGGCCGTGTCCAGCTGGAAGGTCTCCTCGAAGTTATAGAGACTGAAAACCTCCTCGTTGAGCGTGTCCATCTCGATACAACCAAGGTAGCCGGGAAAGCGGAGGGGCTCTGGGGGCTGTGGGCACAGGGCACAAGTCAGGGCGCCCCTCACCCAGCGCAGACCCCAGTTGCGGCGCCCACGGTGTAGCACGCGGGACCGCAGCCACACACGGAGCAGGGCCTGGCGGGACGGAGCGCGGGCCCAGACTCACCGCGAAGTCGCTGGGGTAGCCCCCCACGTAGAAGACGAAGTTGTCAGGATGCAGGCTGAGCAGCCCCTGGGCCCCAGGGGCCACCGTGTCGGCCTTGGTCTCATGGACCGTCTGCTTCTCCACCGTGACGGACATGTAGCCGAACTGGAGGGTCCTGAGGGCAGAGGGGGTGGTGAGGAGTGGACCCCGCCAGGTGGCCGGGGAAGCGCGGGGGGCCCGGCCACCCACCTGTCGATGCTGACTGCGGCGAACTGCTCCCCTATGTTCTCGTCCACGCTCAGGGTGGCGGGGCCCGCCTCCCCCAGGCGGTACACCCAGTGCACCTTCTGGTCGCGCAGAGCCACGCCCATGTAGTCGCCAACAGCCTGCGGAGGTGGCGGGAGACTCAGCAGGAGGGGGTCCCAGCACAGCAACACCACCCACCCCCCCTCCCCCCGCCGCCAACCTGGTGCCTGGCTCCGCCCAGACCGCCGTGCCTGCTGTGCCCACCCAGTACCTGGCGGCTGCCCATGTACAGCACGAAGCGGTCCCCGGTGACCTGGCCAGACGCCAGCTTTGGACTCTGGAGATAGAACTTGAGAGCGGTGTAGGCGGCGAGGTCGGAGAGGTCCCGAGGGGCACGCAGCTGCACCCCCGAGCGCCCATTGAACTTCATGGGCACCTTGACCTACGCGGGGGGTACGTGGCTCATCAGCGTCCACCGTCTCACCCCCCGGACGCCCGCTCTCCCCCGGCACTCGTGCCCACCTTGCTGGCAGCCCCCCGGGCTTGGGCAATGAGCTCCCGCACGCGGCCGATGTTGGTGGACAAGGCCAGGCTGGCGTTGTGCGCCCCACGGTTTTCCAGGAGGCTCAGCTTGGCCAGCAGCCGTGGCAGCGTCTTCTCCAGGGTGGACACTGCGGGGAGCAGAGGGGGTGACCCTGATGGCCCCGTCTCACAGGCTCCCGGGCCACCCCCGTCGGGGGCACCGCACCCCAGGCGCCCACCTGAGCGGCCCGCGTCCAGCACCACCTGGCCCAGGTCCTGGCTCCGCAGGCCCCCGTACTGGCCCTGCCAGCGCTCCAAGTTCTGCTGCATGTTCCGAATCCGGGACTGCACACGGGCGGCCGTGTCCTGGGCTCCAGCGGCCACGGCTTTGGCATGAGCGATCTTCCTGCTCGTCTCGTCTGTGGTGGGCAGCGGACAGGTACGTTCAGAGCGACGCAGGCAAGGACCACCCTGGCTTCACCTCCCATCCGGGGAGACCGCCAGCTCCCCCCAGAGCTCACGAGAACAAGCACTGGAAACACCACTGTCTGTCCTGTCCTGTCCTCTACCAGATGGTTCCTCTTACGCCAGCTTCTCAGACCACGGCCCGGTCACCCTAACGCCCACTCCCCATGGCCACCGTCCTCCGTCCCAAGGCCCGGCCTCCCCATGGCCACCGTCCTTTGTCCCGGGGCCCTGCGTAAGTCTCCACAGCCCCCATTTGCAAGCTTGCTGGCACGTTCTACCCTCGAGTGGGCAGCCACACGGTCGGACCTGGGTGGGGCACACCGGTCCTTGCCCAGAGGCCTTGCCTGCGTCCTTGGCTCCGGCCACAACGGCCGCGTCGGTCCCACCTACACCTCATGTCCTCCAACCACCCCTGTCCTCCCTTGGACATCCTTCCCGGGAGCCAGGTCCTGCCCAATGCCCCAAACCCCTGGGGGTGAGATGTCCCCACTACACACTCCCCATGCAGCCACCCTGCCCCAGAGGCAGGGTCCCAGGGCTGGGGCTACCCAAGTGTAAACACGTCCCCTGTCAGAGCCCACTGGGGAGCACGGACCAGCACGACGCCCGTGTGGGGGAGGGGTCTGTTCACCCCAGGACAAGCAGAGGGTGAGGCCAGACGGAGACCAACCTACCTGTGTCCATGGCCAACATGGCCTGTACCTCCCGGACTCGGGCTGCCAGCTGCTCCTTCTTGGCCTGGGCATCTCGGAGCGGGGTCCCGGTGCCCTGGAGGGTAGCCCGCGCTGTGGCGGAAGGCAGCCTCAGCCCCGGGAGCCCCTCCTCCCCCACTCCTGGCATGCAGGCCCAGCCCTCTCTGCCGGCCCGACCAGCAGGGATGGACCCAGGCCGACATGCACACAGACGGGGAATTCTGGACACGAGGGCCCCCAGCTTGGGCAGGTGCTGGAGTGATGGGCTCGTGGCAGCCACCCGGTCCCTCCACATGCGTAATCATCCCCATCGCGTACATAAGATAACGGAACCTCGGAAGAGCTGGGCCACCGCCTGTGGGCTGCCCACACCCCAAGGTTCTGGCAGCAGAGGGAGTGTTCCTGCCACCTTTTTTCATGCCACAGGCTGGTGTGCACACAGCCCCCAAATCGGGACAGTAGCAAAGACCCTTCCCGGGCCCATTACAAGGTCAGGGGAGTGGTGGCCCTCTGCATGGCTGCCAGGGCAGCACGCGGACGGTGACCAGGATTCCCCCACAGGCAGCCCTCCCCCTCCCTCACGCCGTCACCTACGTGAGCGGGCTCCCCAAACGTGAGCAGGCACAAAGGGCCGCCCCCGTCCCCCCCCCCCGCCCCAGCACTCACCACGGCCCAACCTCTGCTCCTCCCGGAGGACGGCCTCCACCAGGGCGCTGCTGTTGGCCAACAGCTGCCGGGCTCGGGGCTCCAGGCCCCGCTGCACCACCGTCTGCAGACACGGGGACGGGACCCGGGTCACACCTGCCTGGCGGGAGCCGGGGCAGGGGGAGGGCAGGGGGAGGGCAGGGGCTCCTGCGGGGCTGTGGGGAGGGGCGGGGCCTCACCGCCCACGTGTGGCTCGCCTCCTGCAGCGCCTGGCCAGCAGCGCCCTCCGCGGCCTGCACAGCTTGGAGAATGCTGCCGTAGGCGTTAGCGGCCTCGATGGCCCGCTGGATGAAACGGTCCCGGTTGACTCCTTGGATGATGCTGTGGGGGGTGGGAGAGGAACCCTGGCTGTGCGGCCGGGGGACCCAGACATCCTCGGGCCCTCCCTCCTGCCATCACAGCTGCCAGGCCCACCCGCCCGCCTCCTCCAGCCCCCCACCCTTCATCCCTTCCCTGCTCCCTGCCAGGTGTGCCCTCCCTGTAGCTTATGGCCAGTTGGGGTCAGGGCTTCTGCCCAGACCTTGTGGGAAACAGCAGCCTCTCCAAGAGCCCTCCCAGACTCGCCGTGTCCCAGAGAGGACCTGGCGAGTGCCCGAGGCGCTTCTCGGGCCTCGCACCTGGTCAGGTTGAGGGCCAGCTGGTCCAGCTGCCGCGCGTGCGCCTCGGCAGCCTCCACCAGATCCACCTTGCTGCTCGCCGGGGAGAAGGCCCGCATCTTCTCCAGCAGCGGGGTCCGGGCCCCGTCCAGGTTTGCGGCCAGGTGCTCGTACTCCTGGGGGGTGGGGAGGGCTAAATGGGACCTTCAACCCGACCCCCTACTCGCTCTCATGTGATGTGGGAACCCAGAGGCGTGTCCTACACGCAAAGCCCCACCCGGACCTGCCTGGGGGCCCCCAGGAGTGGCACTCACCTCCCTGGCCTGGTCCATGCCGTGCAGGCGCTCCGAGAGCTGGGCCAGGATGTTCCGGGCCGCCTGCAGGGTGGCACTCAGAGTGGCATTGTCCCTGGACAGCTCCTGCTTCCGTTGCTGGAGAACACGGGGAAGAAGAGGGTAACGGGGACAAAAAGATGGGACAACGTAACAAGGAGCTTGCAGGGCAGGAAGGTGAGCGGGAGAGGAAAGGAGAGGAGGGCCCCTCACCAGGACCTCCTCCAGGCGCTCCTGATTTTGGCTGTTGAGTTCCTCCGCCTCCCGAGTGGTGCCCACCGCCCGATTCAGGGCTCCTCGAAGGTCCATGAGGCCGGCCTCGTGCCGGGCCAGCTGGTCTCGGGTGCGCTCGGCCAGTGCCTGGTTCCCCTCCCAGCGGCTGGTCAATTGTTCCTGTACGCGGGCCAGCACTGGCCAAGACCCCACACAGGGACGGGGGTTCAGGCGGAACTCCCGAGGCCCAGGTCCCGCCCAGTCCCCAATGCCCCATCTCAAGCCGATCTCAGCCATTCTGGGCTGACCATCACCCCCTGGGGCTCCCGGACCAGTCCCTCCCCATCCCTCCTTCTCTGGGACCCACACCACTCACGTCTCCGGGCTTTGTCCAGCTCAGCCTCAGCCGCTGCTCTCGGGGCGCCCAGGTCTCGGGCCCGCATCTCCCCAAGGAGTCGCTCCACCTCGGCCAGCGTCCGGCGCACGAGCTCACCCGACGGGGCTGAGACGTTGGCCGGGAACAGGTGGCCTGTCTGGGACTCAACCTCTACAGGGGCAGGGGTGGGGTCTGTCAAGGCCAGCCCGCGGCCCAGGCCGACCTCTGCCCACTAGACCCCGCCTGAGCACGCTCAGGGCACCAGCACGTGACCCAGAAACGCCCTGGATGAGTCGAAAGACCCTGGCTCCAAGCCACGGCTGTGCTCGGCTGCTGGGCCGCCTGACCTCCTCACCCCCACCCCAAACCCTGCCGCCCATCTGCTCAGCCCATCCCCTCGGCTTCCTTGCCTGGCCAGCTCCTGCTCCAGGACAGCAGTGGGCTGAAATCTCCCCTCCTCCCTGACCCCTGGGCCAGGCCTGCGCCCCCCAGTCTCTTCTTGTGGTGACTGATCTGTTTGTAAGTTTTTCCAGGGAATGGGGCACCGCCAGAAGGGGGCATGGTATCCCCAGAGAGGGCGCGGGCACGCCCCACAACATCCGCCTGCCCGCTCCTCTCCGGCCACACCTGCATCCCCTCCTGCCCCCTGCGGCCCACTCAGGCATGGCACCATCTCCCCGTCGACACAGCCAACCCTGCGGGGCTCTTCGGCACCAAGCCCCCTGGAGGCAACACTTCCGGCTCGGACCCTGAGCACCATTCTGCTTGCCCGCCATCCCCTGCCCAGCTGGGTTCGCCCCTACCACTCAGGATGCGGTCCACAGCCCTGATGGATGCCAGCAGTGTCTGCGCCCGGCCCAGCGAGGCCTCAGTGCCGTCCAGGAGCCGGCTAGCCCGGGCCAGGGCTCTTGTGGCCTGTGGACACAGCGTCCCGTCAGAACACGGCACGGAGCATCAGGGGTGAGAGCAGACAGTCGGGGGCCCTGGGAGAGGACCTCTGGAGGTCCAGGCCGCTGTGGGAAGGGGTGTGCCAGGGGAGGAGCATCCCCGGGAGCGTTGGGGGAGGGGCCTCCCCGCAGGCGTTCCCCAGGGTCCTGCCTGGCCGTCCAGCCTCTGCGTGTCCCGTCCGAGGCCTGAGCTCTGTCGTTCCAGGGCCTCCAGCTGCTGTGCTGTCTCATGGCGGGGGCCCGGCGGACTCCGGAGCTGGCTCTGGGGAGGAGAGAAGGTGAGAACCTGCGCCCCCGGAGGACAGGCTGGGAGGCCGGACTGACATGTACCTTCAAGTCAGTGATGGAGGCATTCAGCCTGTGCAGCCGGGCCCAGGCCACCGAGCTGGTGCTGATTCCGTGCAACTGCTCCCGGATGGCAGGGAGGAGGGCGCCGGCCTGCTCTAGGTCGTCCAGGAGCAGCACCACACAGTGGTCACACACTGCAGGCAGCACGGGTCGGGGGGGGGGGGGTGGAGGGGGAGTCAGTATGGGGTCGGGGGTTGGTGTGGGGCCAGGGAAGGAATTGGGGGGATGGTGTGGTGGGGACGGGTCAGCCAAGGATCACAGAACTGGCACAGGAATGTTGAGCTATGCTGAAAGTGACGCAGTCAGTAAGGGTCAGAGGCGAGCACGGGAATCACAGGATCACCCGAGAGGTCGGCACGGACTCAGAAAGTCAGCAGGGAACTGGGCAGGTGCCAGGAAGCGGGTAGGTCAGGGTGGGTCCAGGGGTGCTAAGGGCCGGTTGGGGAGTCCAGGACTTGGGGATCAGAAGGAAGCAGTGGGTCAGCATGAAGTTCAGGGACCCCTTGGAAAACAGAGAGAGTTGGGGTCACAGCATTTCTCTGGAAGTTGAAGTTAGCATAGGGACTGCCAAGTCATGAGGCGCTGGGACCCACACGCCCACAGGCAGACCTGGGAGGATGCGGGGACAGGCGTGGCTGGCGGAGCAGGGCCAGAGCACAGGGGCGCACCTTCGCAGTGGACGCTGCGGTCCCCAGGCCCGTCGGGCACCGGCACCTGGTGCTGGTGACTGCAGGTGTCACAGCGCTCCCCGCTGAGCCCGGGGGGGCACGTGCAGCGGCCGGTGTGCAGGTCACAGTGGCCCCCTTGGCACCGGCAGCCTAGGTACAGAGGGGCGGGGTGAGCGCTGGCAAAAGGTCCCTGGCGGGGGGGGGGTGCCGGCCACCCCACGGCTCCCCGGTACTCACGCCTGCAGCCCTGCTCGGGGCGCCCCCAGTGGCCCGGGGCGCACTCACGGCACTGGGGCCCTCCCACCCCTGGCCGGCAGTGGCACTGCCCACTCTGGGGGTGGCACTCAGAGCCCTCCGCGGCTGGTCCGCAGGCACACGGGCGGCAGCCCCCACAGCTCTGGAAGCCGAAGTGTCCTTCCTGCGGCACAGACCACTTTGACGGCGGGGCACCGCCCCCCGGCTGGGAGGCCCCGCCCCTCACCGCAGGCCCCGCCCCCCAGCCGCAGGCCCCGCCCCCCAGGCAGCCCTACCTGACAGCGGTCACAGCGCGGGCCTGTCACGCCTGGCTTGCACACGCAGTGCCCGCTGTGGGGGTCACAAGTCTCCGTCCCGCACGGGGAGCAGTCACACCCTGCAGAAAGGGTGCCGCGGCAAGAGCCCTGAAGCCCCCTCCCTCACCGGGCTCCTCCTCGCCACTGCACTCGGACCTGAGCCCCTCACTCCGCCCGGCCGTCCCCCCCGCCCCCCAATCCCACGGCGGCCCCCGCAGCGGCCTGCTCGCCGCCCCCCGCCCTCCCCCGCGGCCCCCGCGCCTACGGGTGCAGTTGCCGGGCAGCAGGGCATTGCCGTAGAAGCCGGGGGCGCAGCTCTCGCAGCGGGGCCCGGCGGTGTGGCGCAGGCAGCCGCGGCAGGCGCCCGTCAGGGGGTCGCAGTCGCTGAAGAGCAAGTTGGGGTCACCGTTGCCACTGCAGTCGCACGGCTGGCATGAGCTGCCCAGCACCATAGGGTTCCCGAAGAAGCCCGGCGCGCACCTGGGGACGGTGGCAAGGTGAGCAGCCTGTGTCCCTCCGCCCACCCGCACGCACGCCCACCCATAGGCATGCCGGCTCACGCGCGCGCCCCCCACAGCCCCCGCCCCCACGCCCAGCTAGCTCACCGCTCGCAGGAGGCGCCCGCATAGCCGGGTTTGCAGAGACACTGTGTGCGGCCACCTCGCAGGACGCAGCCCACCGCGAAGCTGCGGGGACGGAGATGGTCTTGTTACCGCGGTGCACCCACCAGGGGCCCCGACCCGGAAAGCCCACCTCAGCTGTCCCGGCGTCCAGAGGGCAGTGCTGACCCAACCGGATAGGGGATGGTGACCTTCCACACTGGGCTGTAAGGGAGCGTGGCCACCAGCCGCCCTGTGGGGGGGCCCTGGACCGGCTGGCCCAGCTTACTTGTTGGAAGGCACGGCGAGGGGGCAGGGGCAGCTGACACAGGGGGCCGTCGGGTCCTCGGACCCACTGCGAACAAAGCCAGCCTGGCAGTGCTCACAGCGGTCGCCCTCGGTGTTGTGCTGGCAGCCCTGGGGCGGAAGGCACAGGTGGGGGCGCTGATGACACAGGCCCTGCTCCTCACAGCAGGGTCTGACCAGCCCCCCGCCAGCCGTGCTAGGGACTCTGTGCCCAAGACCAGCCGGTGCCCTGCCCAGGACACCTCCCTCCACCCACACCCCAGTGTGGCCACAACCGCTGATCCAAGGGCCCTGGTCTCCCCGAGTCTGTGTCTCGGTGGGCTGCCCGGCCTCTGCTGGGCCCTACTCACCTCGCAGACACCCGAGCCGGGGAGACAGCGGTCTGAGTGGCCGTGGCACTGACAGGGGACACAGCGACCCAAGAAAAGACCTTTGACGTCCCGGTAATAGCCGGGGGCACACTCCTGGGGGCAGAGGCACAGTGGTCAGGAAAGGAAGCAGAGCCAGCCCCAGAGCGCAGACGAGGGACCACGCTCTCAGGCCCTCAGGAACCCTGCCCTGACCGGCTGGAGACATGAAGTCAGATCCCCAAAGGCATATGGACGCCCTGACTCCGGTGAGCAGCCCCCCAACGTGGGCTGGGCCGCCTCTCTCTCCTCCAGATGCCTCTTTTGAGTGGGCGGGTGCTCAGTGACGAACCCCTCGGACAGACAAGCAGGTGGACGAATGCGTGAAGGGGAGGAGGGCGGGCAGGCGTGCGACGCAGCGACGCCAGGGTGGACCCGCGGACGCAGGCGGACCAGGCAGTGAAGGGATATGGCGCAGCCGTGCGTACGGAGGGCCAGGCAGGGACACGGGTGACAGGGGAGGGGCAGACAGATCAGCTGGCGGGCGGGAGGTGAACGGGGAGACGGAACGTGGCCGCCTGCCCCCACCTCACCTGGCAGGAATCCCCAAGGTAGTTGGCAGGGCACATGCACGACTCCACGTTGCTGGCTGGAGGCCCCCCGCCCGCCTCGCCGGCCACCTCCAGCGCCACCCTGCGCAGGGAGACGGCCGAGGAGGTCTGGGAGAAGAGAGCGCGAATGTGCAGCTCCTCCAGGCCGGCCAGTACCATCATGAGCTCCTCGCGGGACACGGCGCTGTGGGTCTCCGTGTGCCGGAAGTTCCCCTGTGGGCCGTGACGGTGCTCAGCGGGGCAGGACGGGTGACTTCGGGGCCAGAACAGCCCAACCACCCGTGGGGGGACCGGCCCCCGGCCCCCCACCTCCCACGGAGCACAGACACCGCCTCCAGACGTGGTAAGGATTCAAACACACGGAGGAGATGCTTTGAATTTTAGAATAAAACGTAGGTGAGCGCTTGCTGATTCCAGAGACTGACACGTGAACGAGACGCAAAAACACGAACCACACGTGAAAACTCAAGAACTCTGAATCCGTTAAACGTCTGAATCTCCGTTCACCCGAAGACACCTCAGACAGAGACCCAGACAGGCCACGAGCTGGGAAGAGAGCCACTGCTCCCGAGATAGACACGGGGAGGCCGGGGCAAAAGGCAGTTGGACCTGCAGGGCCGCCGGGCGCCCCAGCAGCTGCTCGGCCATTGGGGGTCAGGGCCCCGCGGGCCGGCAGGCGGCCGGGAGCGCCACGGGCACGGGCGGCGATGTGTGCGGGGAGGGGCCGAGCTCCCGCTCCCAGGCCCCGTTTTCTGTCCCGGAGAGCGGGCACGGCAGCCTCGGGCCCCCTGGGCTCCCCTGGGCCGTGCCAGGATCCAGGATGGCCCCGGGTGCCCGGACCAGCTCTGCTCACCTCCACCAGCTGCAGCTGCCCGCGGTGGACGTGGCCGGGCGCCGGGTACGCCGGCTCCAGGAACATGATGCTCATCTGGTTGCCCTGGGGTTAGGGTTAGGGTTAGCGCGGGCAGATGAGGGCCGACAGCCGGGCTGCCCACCGTCCCGCTCGGCAGTGCCCTCCAGCCCGCGCGGCCACACCCGCCCCGTCCGGCTACCTGCAGCACTACGTCCGGCCTGCTTTCCATGGGGATGAACACGTCTCCCCGCTGGGTCTCCGAGTGAAGTTCGTAGCGGAGGGTCCCGCCATAGGATGACACCTGGAGGCGGGGCAAAGAGACGTGACCTGGCCAGACCCTGACCGCGGGCCCAGGGTCACCAGCAACGGGGCTGGGCTGGGCCCCGGCACCCTCACAGAGCCCCTATCCCGCCCTGGACGTGGGCATCTCACTGCTGTCCTCCCCCAGCCTCCAGGGGGTTCCTGGACACCCTCACAGTGCCGTGCCCAGGGCCGGCCTCGCTCGCTCACCTTGTCCCCCAGGTAGGAGGGTGGGGCCTGCCAGTACAGCTCAGGGAAGGCCTCGGCCCCGAGCCGCAAGTCGGCGTAGAGCAGCTCCGAGGCCGCCCGCAGCTCGTGAGGCACCACCTGCCGGTCGCTGCTCAGCAGTGTCCAGCCCTCCATGTCCACAAGCTGTGGGCACACAGGAGGGGCGCGGGGTGAGCACCCTCACGTGCCACGGGGCCCGTCCCGCACCCGGGGCCTGCCGGTTGGGAGTCACGTGTCCCCTCTGGGAGGCGGCCCTGCCCCAGTCCTGGTCCTGCTGACTGCACACCTCCCGGCGGGTGTGGGCCGAGCTCCCGCAGCGCTCGGTGGCCCCGAAGCAGAAGCAGCGGGTGCAGCCTTTTGGGTTGGCAGCGTCCAGGAAGAAGGTCCCCAGGCGGCACTGGTCACACCTCAGGCCCTGCACGTTCTCCTGGGGGCGGGTGGACAGGGCAGGTCGGTCGGCCACGTGCTGTGGGCTCGACCACCCTGGCTCGCTATCACCCGCTCGCTGACGGGCTGAGTCCCCAGAAGCGGCCGGGAAGCCCCCAGGGCCCCCAGAGGAGGAGTTTCAGCGGCTGAGGCAACACAGGAGGTGGGGCATCAGGCCGTGGAGGCCACGTAGGCCCCCCCCCCGCCCCTCACCTTGCAGTAGCACTGGCCCGTGAGGGGGTCGCACACGCCGGGCGTGGAGCCCGCTTCGTGGCAGTCACAGGGGCGACAGCTGGGGTAGCCGTGGAAGCCAGGGGCACAGGTGTCACAGCGGCGCCCGGCCACATTGGGTCTGCACCTGCCAGAGGAAGTTCAGACGCTGGCCGGGCCTCCCCTCCACGCTTACTGAGACCACAGGTGGCTCCCAAGGCAGCGGATCCCCAAGGTGTAACCCCCCCCTCCAGACCTGGCGGGGGGTGCTCTCAGTGGCAATGCCATCCATCCCTGACCCAGGACCGACCCCGGGCCCAGCTCACTTGCACTGGCCACTGTCCATGTCACAGGTGGGATCCGTGAGCTCCTGGACACCAGGCCCCGAGCAGTTACACTCCTCACAGCCAACCAGGGGGTGGCAGCCAAACGTCTGGGGCTGACAGACGATGCAGTCGGGCGGGACGGTGCGAGGCGGGCAGACACAGCGGCCGGTGAGCTCATCACACAGGCGGCCTCGGCAGTCACAGGCTGCAGAGCACGGGCGTGGTGAACCCTCTGCCCCATCAGAGGCCGGGGGTCCGGGCCCGAGGACACCCCACCCCACCCTGGCCCGGTTTCACCAAGCTCCAGGCCGCCTGGCCCAGGCGGCTCCTCTGATGTGCGGTCAGTTGCCCAGAATCGCTGTCCGGTCCCCGGACCCTGCCTGACAGCCAAGCCACGGGCTGCCTGAGGTCCTACAGACGGGGCAGCAGAGCTCTAGAACTTTCTCCTGGCCACCGTACCCACACTTCCTTCCACTGGGAAGCCTCCTTGGGATTAGGACCCTCCTTCGCCGGCACCCCCGGGGGCTCAATTACTCACGCCTGCAGCTGGGGAAGCCCCAGTAGCCAGTGGCACAACGGGAGCAGTCACGGCCGATGACATGGGCACGGCAGGGACACTGGCCCCCAAAGGGCTCACATGTGGGGCCTGTGGCTCCCATTTCATGGCAGCCACAAGGCCGAGCCCCGTTGTTATAGAAGAGAGAGAGAGAGGAGGCTGCATCACGACAGAACTGGGACGAGCTGCTGGGGCTGGGGTGAGAATCAGGTGGTGAGGCCAAGTCCCCATCCAGAGCCCCGCCCCAGCCCCGCCCCACCCCGGAGCCCCGCCTCCAGCCCCGCCCCGGCCCCAGCCCAGCCCAGCCCACCTGATGTGGTATCCCTGGCTGGCACACTGGCTGATGAAGTCGTAGGATTTGTCCAGGGGCTCCTCTCGGAGGTAGCTGGAGCTGTAGGCCTCCTCGGGGACCACCAGCACATACTCCTAGAGCACCAAGGCCTGGTCACCTTCCCGTGGGCCCAGGGAAGGACCCAGGTTGGGGAAGTATACCAGAGCCTGCCGGAAGCAGCACATCATGAAGGGGGGCGGGGGGGGGGGTCTCTGTGACCGGCCAGGGTCCAGCCAGGCAGCTAAGACAATAGTGGCCGCACCACACCCAACCCGGGCCCCAGCAAGGCTAGCAGATGTTGGGTGCCCAGTGGGCTGCTCTGAAGGGAGGTCGGCTCCTGGGGCCTAATGGACGCTTAGGGTTGTGATGCTCAGCGATAAAGAAACGTCCAGCCTCTTGGTGCCCCCCTCCCATCCTTGTCTGCCAGACATGCCTTTGCCCTCCCTCTCCATCCCTCTAGGCCTCCTCCTCCGAGAAGGCCACCCTGACCAGCAGGGCTCCAGGGGGATAGCAGGCTCTTAGATACCCTCCCACCTCCACCAGCCTCACAGCCTGGCCCGGAGGTCCGTGGAGCCCGCTCTCCCTGGCACCTGGCGTGGGGCTGGGCCACGCAGATGGACACACCCTGCCTGAGCCTGAGGTGACCGATGGTGTGACGCGTTCAGGACATCCATACCCGGAGACGCTAGCCCCACGTCAGGCCCCGAGACATCTGCGTGCAGACATGGCGTCCTCAGGACTCACCAGCCAGAGCCACCGGCCCTCGGGCACACGCACGGTCACGGTGAGCTCGCTGTCGGTCACATCCAGGACGGTCTGGCCCTCACACACCACCAGGGTGCGGCAGCCGTAGCCGTGTGGGCAGAAGCTGGCGTTGGCGTGGCCTGGAGGGGGATGAAAAGGCAGGTCGGCGCACACCCTCCACGCCCCACAGACCGGCCATGGCCCCGTGGCCTCATTCCGGGGTCGCTCCCGGAGCCACCAGGGAGGAAGAGATGGCCACAGGACAGCGCCCTGCCCACCAAGGGGCGTGCATCTGCGATGCACAAGGCCAAGGCAGACATGTGACTGCGCGTCAGGCCTCTCTGGCTGGGCCCGCTAGGCACGGGTCCCGAGCTCGGCCGAGCAAAAACGAAGCAGACACACGTGTGAGAACACAGGTGCCATCGACACATGTCCCACGGTGAACCCGGGATTACCCGCCTATGTGACAGGGCGAGCCCCGACTCTGGAAGGGAATCAAGGGAATCCGGGAAGGGGGCCCGGAGGCTGGGGCTGCCGCCTGCCCTGGGCCCTGGGCCCTTCCTCTGAGAGCGGACACCTCTCGCGATGTCCGCACCTCGCGATGACCACACGAGGGGCCGTGTGAAGAGACCCCCGACGGGCTGGCTCCTCGTCCGGGGGTCCGCCCCCATGGCCCGCCCCTGCCACTCACCCTGCCAGACTCGGCCCCCGCTGACGAGGACCTCCACGGTGAAGGTGGGGTGCGCCGGCTGGTAGCCATGCAGCAGGAAGGCGTAGCGGCCCAGCGCAGGCACGTGGGTGGTGAAGACCACAGTCCCCTGCAGGGAGAGGCTCCGCTGAGCGGGCGCGGGGGTAGGAATGCGAGCCGGGCTGGAGGGTGGAGTCCTCCCGGCCTGGGCCCTCACCTGGGGGTGGCGCAGCAGGGTGGGCTCCACGTCGGGGTCCACGGCAGTGGAGGGCCGAGGCTGGGGCCCTGGTGGGAGCGTGCCGGGCGTGAAGTCCTGCGAGCGGGCCAGGGGGAGGCCGGGAGGCAGCGGCAGCACGCGGCAGTCCCGCAGGATGATGGGCTGGGGCGGCTTCGGGAAGCGCGACGGCAGGCAGGTGGCACTGGAGGGGGCGCGGGAGTGAGTCCCTGCGGGCCGGCCGGTGTGCCCCGCCAGCGGTCCCGGCCCCTCCCGGCCCCGCCACCTGCTGGGCTCGAAGGCACCGTGGCTGCTGACACAGCGGACCCGGGGCTCCACGAGCTCCAAGCTGAATGTCTCCGCGGGCACCAGGGTGACGCTGTGCTGTGGACAGAGAGCCAGGCGTGGACGTGCGCGTGGGACCCTCCCACACCCCGCGTCGGCCCCGCGTCGGCCCCGCGTCCCGCTCTCCGCGCCTAGTCTCTGGTTCCTCTGGCTGCACGAACACTGGCCCTCGACTGCACAGTCTAGACCAGAACCCTTCTCAGCTCTCCTCGGGGCCACCCTCCTGTCTCCCCTCCGCCATCCATCCTGTCACTCTCTGCGGCTCCTCGACCGCGACCTCCCCCTCAGCTCCAGCGACAGTATTTTGTGTGGCAAATACAACAAACGCGAGACACCAAAGCTGCCCAGGAAACCCCACAGCGGAGGCGGGGACACCTGCCCTGTGCGATTCCGGTAACAAAGCTCCAGAACGCACTGATGGGATGGCGCGGTCAGTGCCGGGGGGTGGCCACGGGGGCCGAGGGGCGTCGGGGGGGGGGGGCGTGCTGCTTCCCAGCCTGGGTGTGGGGGGTGAGGGAGAGCCACGCAGGGCTGTGCACACGAGGCAGGTCTGGGTCCCCGCCACAGGGCTGAGCATAGACGCAGGCGCCCTGACGTCAGCTGGTCGGGCGGGAGCCCTGCGGCCGTGTCTTCAGCAACACGCATGAAACACACCAGCCCCAGAAAGCGCACGGAGGGGGTGCGGCGGGCAGCCACGGGGCTCCCTTTCCCTTTGTGAGTCTTTCCCGATATGCGACGCTTTTACAACAGCATGTGCAGGAGAAGATCCATTTTTTAAAGGGCGGGAAACGTAACACTGGTCTTGGGAGAGCGAGCGTCACCCGCCCTGAGCTTTATCGAGGGCACGTCTCCGCTCGCTCCTGGGCGTCCGCGACGTTAGCACAGCGTGATGCTTCGTGCCCAGGCAGGTGCAGGGGCCCGTGTCGCGGCAAGGTCGTCCTCGTTCTCAGAGCACGGAGGACGACCAGGAGCCAACGACCCCGCCGAGCAGACCCCTTCACACCGCGATGTTCTTGCAAATCATACCAGGAGGCGTTTTTTTGTTAACATAGGTACTTTCTCCTCCTCTCCAATCCCCCGCGCACCCCCTCCCCACGAGCCGTGCGCGCACTAACGGTGGGGCGGCTGCTGGGCACCTGGGCTCCCCACACTCTTCTACTTCTATGCCGTCTGAAATCTTCTGAAAGGCCTGAAGCCACAGGGGGGCCCTGGGGCCTATGCAGGTCAGGGGTCAGGGCCTCACCAGGAAGAAGCGTGCCTGCTTGGCCGTGAGCCGGACGCTGGCCTCCGTGTCCAGGTGGAAGACCGCCAGGTGGTGCTGCGTGTCCAGGGCGGCGCCCCGGCACAGGGTGCTGGGGACGGGGGCGGGGTGGTCAGCGGGGGGCCCAAGCCCTCCCACACGTCCCGCCCAGACCCGAATCCTCTCCCACTCCCACAGACCTGTAGAGGCAGGGGTGCAAAGTGAGTGCCCCCTGCTGAGGGGCCCGCCGTGGGACGTGCACGCCTACGCCCACCTCCTGGCGGGCGTCCTCATTGGCATACTCCACCATCAGGACGTAGCGGCCCGGCTGTGGCACAGCCACCTGAAGCTGAACATCCACCTGGGAGTGGGGGGGACAGAGTGATCAGAGGCCCCACCGGCAGAACGAGACCCCGTGCACTCCCTGGACACCCCTGGGCACAGCCCTTACAGCCCCCCCCCCCCCCAGGTCTGAGTCTGCACCTGCTGTCCTTGCCCGGGGCACTCCTCCCAAGACACCCCCATGGCCACTTGGCCTCTAGCCTCTGCTCACTCCAAGCCTCCCCTGCCTTCCCAAGGCCTCTTGGCCTCAGTGCTGCTGAGTGCTTGCTGCCCGGAGGCCCAGCCTGGGTCTTCAGAGAGAACAAATGACTCTCTGCCTCCTCGCAATAAGCTGGAGGGGCGGGGGGGGGGTCAGCAACACCCCATTTACAAATGAGGCTCCAAGGCTGTTCTGACTCCCGACGTCAAACCTGTGGCCTTGCCTGCACCTGTGTGCCGTCACCGCGGCACGGGCCCTCCCTCCCCCAACCTCCAGCCAAGGGCACGCCTTCCCCGGATCTTGACCCTGCCTGCCCCTCCGTGGGGTCCCAGGGACACGCACGTCACTGCCCAGGCAGGCGGCCAGGGGCGGGTGCGAAGGGCTGAGCTGCTCCGTGGGGCACGGCCAGGGCAAGCTGTTGTCACGGCGACACAGGGCCTCAGTTCCTGCAGCGGAGGGGAAGCCATCCAGGGGCAGGTGCGTGTAGAGGAGGCAGCTGGGTTGGGAGGAGGGCGGGGGACACAGAATGCCGTCAGCAGGGACACGCAGTGGGCACAGTGAGGGTCAGGCCTCCACCCCCACCAGGCCGGCCCTCACTTCTTCCTGAAGCGCTGCTCAGCAGGCCGGACCGTGCAGGCCTCGGTCACCCGCAGCTGCAGGACGGCCGCCTCGTAGTAGGTGCTGGGTAGAAGGACCACATAGTCCTGGCGGGCGGGGGGAGAGGTAGGTACTAGGGCCCCGTCTGCGGGCCCTGATCCACCCCGCTCAGCCCCCGCCTCACCAGGAGCACCCCCTCAGCCTCCACGAGCAGGGCCCAGGCGCCGGGGTTCAGCACAAAGGGCTCCCCAAAGCCCCTCTGGGGCACGGTGACAAAGGCAGGCTCCGTGCTGGGTGGGAAGGTGACAGGCTGGCTCTGCTCCGTACCTGGGGACGTGGACCGTGAGACTCCTAGTCTCAGCCCACGGGCCACCCCGGGCTGCAGCTCCTCCAGGGCACAGACCGGCCCCCCACCCACACATGGGCCCCCAGTGGGGCTGGAGCAGAAGTGGGAGGGTAGGGGGTGGGGCAGGAGCAGCTGGGGCAGGGCTGGGCAGGGCTAGGGCGGGGGGGGGGGGGGCGGGGGGGGGCAGCGGAGTGGGCAGCAGGGCTGGGGCGGGGCGGGCAGCGGGACAGGCGGCGAGAGGCCCCCAGGCACTCACAGTTGGTGCAGGTGGCAAACTTGCCCTCCTCCTGCACAGAGACTCGCCCGCTCACACTGCTGGGCCCGCGGTTGACGAACCGGAAGACGAGCCGGAAGAGGTCGGGGGAGGTCACGTTCAGCCTCACCACGATCCTGGGCTGGGGGGGAGCGAGGGCACGGAGAGTCGGGGTCGCCCCTCCCTGGCCATTCCCAGCCTGGTCCCCCCCCCCGTCTGCCGGCCGCAGTGGGGACTCGACGCTGAGACCTGGGCCGGGCAGCTCCCCACCCACCTGGATGGGGGACATTTGCGCGTAGCCCCTCCAGCCGAAGCTCTCGAACTCGAGGGGGTTGAAGCCGAAGCGCGCGGTGCGGCCCTCGGGCGTGGCCGCCTCCTCCAGCTCCAGGCGTAGGTCGTGTAGGTCAGGGAGGTAGTGGTCCCGCGCCGGCCTGGCCACGACAGGGGCGGTCAAGGGCAGTCCCCTGGGGCCCCTACCGGACGAGCTGCGTCTCCGGCCCCCTGCCCTCCAGCCCCCGGGGTGGGGCACCCACTCGGCACAGGTGAGGCCCTGGGTGTTGGGGCGGCACCGGCAGGCGCCCGTCCGCGAGTCACAGCCCTGTCCCAGCGCACCGCCAACGTCACACCGGCAGCCTGCGACGGGAGGGAGCCAGGTCAGTGCCGCCCACCCCCAGCCGGCCTTGGCGCTTTTCCCACACCGGGCCCGGGCCCCTGGGGCTCGGTCTACCATCCGCAGAGAGCAACGGGGCCACAAAGTCCACTCCCACGACCCGCAGGGGTCGCCTGGGGCTCCGGACAGTGATGAGACCCTGGGGCCGACTAGTGACGTCTGCCAGGGGCACAGGAGAGAGAGGGCGGCCCCCGTGCCCAGCACAGGCCTGGCCAGGCTTTCGGAGGCTGCCCGACGAGTGCCCGCACGACAGCCAGGCCCTCCCCGCGGGACGCAGTCACTCACTGCGGCAGCCAAAATAGTCAGCTCGGTCCAGCCCGAAGAAGCCGTCCCGGCACGCTGCGCAGGCCTGGCCACACACGTGAGGCTTGCAGGAGCACTGGCCGTCGCCCTGTGGCCGGGCGAAAAGGTGAGACCGAGCAGGGAGGGTCGGGATGCGCCTGCCCCACAGCCCCCGGGCACCTCGGCCCCCAGACTCACCGGCCGGCATTCGGCGACTCCACCCAGCGTGCCCCGGGGATCACAGCTGCAGCCTAGGGGAGAGGCAGAGCGGGCCTAGCACTCGCCTCCCTACACCGCTCCCGTGCCCCAGAGCCTCCCCAGCACTCTGACACCCACCCACCCCCAGACTCACGGGTGCAGCCCTCGGGGTTGCTGGGACTCAGCCCCCAGAACCCGGGTTTACAGCGATCGCAGCTCGGCCCCTCCACATGAGCCCGGCACGTGCAAGGGGCCTGTGCCTGGGAGAAGATGAGACTGAGGGTTGGAATGGGTCCCTGCCCTTCTACCCGAAACCCTTAGCCCTGGAGCCCCGACCCTGCCCCATCTCGGGCATGTCCCTGGGATGCAGACTGAGGACCAGCCAAGGGAACAAACGGGCCCTGAGGTTGCCAAGGCGACAGGGCAGCAGGGGAAGCGATGGTTTCCCTGGAGGTGACAGGCTGAACTCCACTGAGGGCTGACCTGGGCTCACCTCAGGACGGGTGTGATCGGCCGGGGCCAGGCCGGCAGGGTGGCAGGACCCGGCTGTGGGGAGACACGGGCTCTGGTCACTTCTCAGTCACTGACTCAGGGCCGAGGGCTTCCCCGGGCCCGGCCAGGACCCACGGCTCCGTGGGAGCCAGCACACGTGCCTCCCACTCACGTGAACAGGCGTGCAAACACGTGCAGGGTGCCTCTGTGCTCTGGTTCCCTCGGCTACAAAGACACGTGCCCTCCCCCGCCACAGGGAACATGCAAACGTGTGAACACACGCTGTAGGCGCACACGGCACGTGAACACGGCGAGGGAGCACGCGCTTCCAAGAACAATCACGTGAAAACGTGTGTGCGCACTCACGAGGCCCACAGACGCACATACGTGGCACGCAGGCCCCCACATGAGCACAGTGCGTGAACGGCCACACGGACGCACGCGTGAGCACACACAGCGCGTGGACGGGCGTGGGCGCACAGGAACGAAGGGGCAACTACACGGACCACGCACCCGCGCCGGCCTCACCTTCACAGGAGGGGAAGCTGTAGGCGCCGGGCACGCAGGCGTCACATCGCAGCCCCGTCACATGGGGCCGGCAGCTGCACTGCCCGCTGCGGGGGTCACAGGCCGCGTGCAGGGAGCCCTCGGCGGAACAGCGGCAGGCTGGGTGAGAAAGGCAGGGTGTGGGCGGGCAGGAGGGACGTGGCCGCCCACCCTCCCCCCGCGAGGACACTCACGGGCACAGTGGGGGAAGCCGTGGAAGCCGGGACTGCATTCCTGGCAGGTAGCGCCCGTGTAGCCGGGGCGACAGAGGCACACGCCCCCTGCCCCGCAGAGCTGGTCCAGGGCACCCCGGGGGTCGCAGGTGCAGGCTGCAGGTGACACGGGGTTAGGCCCGGGGCGCCTGCGGGTGGCCCTCCCGCTCCACCCGGGGCCCCGCCCTGGCCCTCCGCTCACCGTGGCAGTCGGGGTAGCCATGGTGGCCCGGGCTGCAGCGGTCACAGTGAGGGCCGTCGAACCCTGGCCGGCACGGGCAGCGGCCGGCCTCATCGCAGCCCTCTGGCAGGGTCCCCACGGGGCTGCAGCCACACACTATAGAGGGAAGGAGCACATGGGGGCCCCCTGAGCCAGGCAGGCCACACCCTGGGCCCCACACACCCCCCGCGCCCGCTGGGGCGGCCTCGCTCACGCTGGCAGAGAGGAAAGTGGAAGTATCCCGGGGCACAGCGGTCACACGCGGCCCCCTCGAAGCCCTCCCGGCACACGCAGTGGCCTGAGTCAGGGTCGCAGTCCCCATCCACCACTCCGGGGCTGGAACACTGGCAGGCTGCAGGGAGGGGTGGCCACACTCAGTCAGAGAGGGCGCAGGCTCCGGGGGCCCGCACGAGGACAGACACGGGGCCACACTCACGCTGGCAGCTCGGGCCGTAGAACCCCGGGGCACAGAGCTCGCAGTGGACGCCCTGGAAGGCGGGTTTGCACACACAGCGTCCCACCCGCGGGTCCTTCCGACAGGCGTTGCCCTGGGTCCCGGCGGCGCTGCAGTCACAGTCTGGGGGGTGAGAGGGGAGTCTCAGGCGCCTCGCAGACCCCAGCCCTCCCTGCCGGAAAACCTCTTCTCTCAGCAAACTCTGCTTACGCCTCATGCGCTCACACGAGAACGAAAGGACAAAAATCGCAAGAAGGCAAAGCCCACGTTTCTGGAAAACTGCAAGCCAGGAAGTCAGGACGGCTGTAGTCCGGCTAATTAGTCGTCGCTGACACAGCTAAGTCAACCGCAGGCATTCGCCCCGCCAGAGAAACCGTACAATCAAAATCACAGAGAACGTTGTAGTCTTTATGAATTACTCTGTGCGTTGGAGAGAAGGAAGAAAAGCGAGCCAAACGCCTCGACTTACGTCTGAGAAAAGGTCGTACGTACTATTTAATCTTTGTCGCTGGCAGAAGATAATAGTTTGATATCTGTCAGAAATGGAAGGGTGACCCCGGGCCAGATGAGGAGACAAAAACGGAGCTTGTGACCCCCGCGAAGGAAACACAAACCGTGCAAAACCAAAACACGTTCTGTTGCCCAATCTGGCCAAACGCGGGAAGGAAAGACCCCGCGGGAGGAGAGGGGACACAGCCACGAGCAGCAGCCCCGACCGAGGCCACGTGCCTGCCAGCCACGTCTCCTTTCACGAGATAAAGCTCAGAGGCCTCCGTTTGGCTCCTCAATAAAGCCAAGGGCCACTGGCACGGCGCAGTCGCAGCAACAGCCTGCCCTAGACGCGTTCCCGTGAATCAAAACCACCCCTGGTTGAGACCCAATGCTGCACATCTTGCTGTAACTAAGACAGAATGAAAATAAGAAGTTCAAGAAGTGATTCAAACAGCAACAAAAGAAAGTAAAAAAACCAGAATACCGTGTGATCTCACTTATACGTGGAATCTAGAACAGAAACAAAAAACCAAGCTCACAGATACGGAGAACACGATGGCGGCTGCCGGGCCAGGGGTGGGAGAAAGGTGTGAAGGTGTCCAAAGGCATAAGCTTCCAGGTGTGAAAATGACAAAGCTGTGGGGCTGTGATGTGCAGTTCACTGTGCTGGATAGCATACTGGAAATTTGCTAAAAGATCTGAAAAGGTCTCATCATGAGGAAAAAGTAATTCTGTAATTGCGTAGCGACAAGACGCTAAGCACGCTTCCCGTGGTCATCGTTTCGCAATATGTGCAAATATCAAACGAAGACATTGTCCACCTGAAACTCCCCGGATGTTGAACATTAACTACGCTTCAATTTTTTTTAAAAAGAAGTAGAAGGAATGAAAGATTTTAATTCAAGGTTTTCAATATTAGGAAACAAAATCTCTCCCCCAAACTACAAAGAAAAAAACCCCAGCAGGTCTCATAGGTAGAATCTTAAGCTGTGTTTTGGAAACGCCAATAAATTAAGCAAACTTCCAGGAGAGGAAGAAAGGAAAAGAAAGAAAATGAAAACAGACAATGAGAGAAACGAAAGGGAAGGTAGAAATCATGACAGACCGCCGTGTGTGGCTCTATACCACTACGTTTTAAAATCCAGGGGCACCTGGGTGGCTCAGTTGGTTAAACATCCAACTCTTGATTTCGGCTCAGGTCTATACTGACAGTGCTGATCGTGCTTGGGATTCTCTTTCTCTCTGTCTCTCTCTGCCCCTCCCCTGCTCACAGTCTGTCTCTCTCTCAAAAAAAAAAAAAAAAAAAAACTTAAAACATCTTTAATAAAAAACAAAACAAAACCAAGAGACATAAGCAATTTGCTAAGAAATATAAATGACCAGAATGGACTTAGGCTGAGGCAGGAAATCAACAGATACAAAACCACGGGAGGAACGAGAACCACAGTCGAAGACTTCCAGTAAACAACAGGTGTCAGGGCCCGTGGTCTCAGAAGCCCTATCAAACTTTTAAGAAATGGGTAATTCCCGTGATATTTAAACCGCCCAAGCGAGGGTCATTTCCCAAGTATTTTACAAAATGAATTACAAAATGAAAACAAGATGGCACACACACCAGAGAAAAACACCAAGAAAACCCTCAACCGGTCTCCCCGACAGATACAGACACAAAGGTCGGCATTAGGAAAGACACAATAGGGGCGCCTGGGTGACTCAGTCGGGTCAAGCGTCTGACTTCGGCTCAGGTCATGATCTCACACTCTGTGAGTTCGAGCCCCGCGTCGGGCTCTGTGCTGACAGCTCGGAGCCTGGAGACGGCTTTGGATTCTGTCTCCCTCTCTGCCCTTCCCCTGTCTCACGCTCTCTCTCAATAATAAATAAACGCCAAACAAAAATTTTAGGAAAGACACAACGGAATTCCTTGGACAAGGAGCAGACTGCCCTGAATACCCCACCAGCATGGCCTTCATGGAGCACCAACCCTGGGCCACAGGGACCGGAGGGCTTTTTTGGGAGTTATGCTGGGGCTCAGCAAACTGTAGTCCAAGGGCTTGGCTCCCCTGCCTGCTTTGCAAATAAAGCTTTATTGGAACACAGCCAGGCCCATTCACGTTCACACAGTCCACACCGCTTTCCAGCTATGGCACACGACAGCGGGGTTCACGAGCCACGAAAGGACACCTGGCCCTCAAAATCAAAGGCAGGCCCTGTCTGGTCCTTTCTGGAAGAAGTCTGTTGACCGCTGTTTACGCCACTGACGAAGAACAGACATTTAAATGTAAAGAAGAGACTGTCAAAGACCAAGCGACACAAGAATAAGTGAGTTTAGGGCGCACCACCTCCATACGACTGAGTCAGAGGCAAGAAGTGTCGACAGAACCACCGGAGGGTTGAAACGGCAGCACAGGAGAGAAGAGTCCCCAAGACACAAGGCAGAAGACCCTGCCGGTGGAGACACCGGCATGTGAGCCACACATCGTTTGCTGAACGTGCAGAGAGCTCAGCCCCGCCAGCAACGTGGATGCCGTTACGGAAGAAAAACGCCTGCCCATCAGACTGGGACACACCATCTGCTGAAAGGCGCGCCTGATTCCAGAAAGACAAGGGGGAGGCAATCTCTGACAGGTGAGCATCCTGCCAGCTGGGCTGACGGTCGCAAGCAGCTTGTGTCGCTGCGCTGATGCCGCTAACGTGACTGCACCGGACACTGTTTCGTTTCAGAGAGCGGTTTGGCAACCTGCAGCCAAAAATGTCCCCGAACATGCATGTCTAGTGACTCAGAACCTTCTAGGAAATCGTTCTGCAGAAATGATTGAGAATTTATGGAAAGTTTTAGCTACAGGGATGTTTATCGTAGCATTTTTTTTTTTAATTGGAAAGAACCTAAATTTCTAACAATTGGGAGTGAAGTAAACGCTACATCTGTTGGGATGACACAGAACACGGAGGGACACGTCTGCAGGGCCACAGCGGCCACAGCGGGTGGAAACGCAGTTACAAAGCTCATGTACACGTGGCTGTCTGCAGAAGTGTGCAGGCACACAGGGAGGTCCTGGCTGTAGGAAGAGGGCTTATTTGTAAATGGCGCAATCTCGGATATCTTTTTTTTTTCTGCTTTATACTTACCCATCCTTCTGGAAAGTTTTCTGTTTTGTTTTTTTTTTAGCACGAATATGCATTATTTGCATAAAAATACAAGAACCAAAGGGCACCCGGGTGGCTCGGTCAGTTAAGTGTCTGACCTCTGATTCCATCTCAGGTCACAATCTCACAGTTCGTGGGTTCAAGTCCCAGGTCAGGCTCTGAGCACTGACCACGTGGAGCCTGCTTGGATCCTCTCCCCCTCTCTCTGCCCCTCCTCTGCTCCACTCTGTCTCTCACAATAAACTTAAAAAATACACAAGAACCAAAAGTAAGGTGAGCACAGTGAACCCCCACTCCCGTGGGGTCCTTCACGGGGCTCCCCCCGCCCCACTGCTCTAGCGGAGCCCAGGGCAGGACAGGGACCTCGGGCGACACTTACTCACGATCTGTCCGGCTGGCAGCACCTGTTCCCCGGTGTGGTTGGGGGAGGAGGACGTTGCTGAGGGAGGAGACGCTGCAGGTCAGCCAGGTCGGCTCAGCACCACTGGACACGCAGGCAGGACCAGAGGCTCCACCCTGGGTCCCCCCACCTCCCAGGGCTCTGGGGACCGAGCCCTGGTCCCCCCCCCCCCCCCCAAGGCAGACACAGCCCGTGCTTCCTCACGGTAGCAGCGCGGGAAGCCGGCGAAGCCCTCGGCACACGCGTCGCAGCGCTCCCCGGTGAAGTTGGGCCGGCAGTAGCAGCGGCCGGTCAGATCTTCGCACGTCCCGTCCGTGAAGTCCGACTCGCAGTTGCAGCCTGGACGGGGCCGAGGCGTCGTGAGACGGCAGGCCCGGGGCCACTGGGCCGGCCCCGGGGAAGCCGGGCGAGACCCCGGCCGGGCCTCCCACGGCGGAGCGGGGACCCCAGCGGAGCAAGGAGCCGGAGACCCCGGACGCCCCCGCCCCCGGAAGGCCCCACCCGGGCCAACCCCACTCACGGCGGCAAGCGTGGGGAGAGTCAAGGGGCTGGTCCGGGGCACGGAAGAAGCCGGGCAGGCAGCGTTCACAGTTGATGCCGGTCGTGTGATGCTGGGGTGGCGGATACGAGGCCCCTGAGCCCGGGCGTGCTCCCCCGCCCCCCGCCCTGGGTGAGCAGACTGCGTGGGGCCCTGCGCACAACCCCCTACAGCCCCGCCCACGCCCTAGTTCCCATCACGCCCCCATCCCACCTGGCAGTCGATGCACACGCCCCCGCCCTGGTACGCGCCGTGCAGGTTCTGGCTGGCGTTGCGCCGGTCCACCTCCGGGTCGTAGAAGCAGTCGTGGGCGTGGCCGTGGCAGTTGCAGGCTGGAGAGAAGGGGCGTGGCTGTTCACAGGCCCTCCCTGACCCCCTCTCGCGGGAACCCCCAGGGCATACCTCACAGACCACGGGTGACCCCGGGTGTGGCCCCGCTGGGGTAGGGGTGGGGGGGGAGCCCGCCACGTGGCCAGAGCACGCCGACGGAAAAGGCGTGTGAGCACGTGTGTGTGCACACGCGGGCACGTGCAGGGCACTCACACTGGCACTCGTTGGCGCTTTCGGTGGTTGCCGGCTTCCACGGCTGCTGGTTGAAGCCTGGGCAGCAGCGGTCACAGGAGCCCCCACATGTGTTGTGCTGACAGGCACACTGAAGCCTGTGGGGGACACGTGAGACAGGAGGGGCCCCACCATGGACCCAAAGGGACACGAGGAGAAAGATGGCAGGGGCTGTGCACAGCCCCCACGGAGGATGGGAGGAGGGCCCAGGATGCGTGTCAGGGCGGCTGGGACGGGGCACTCAGTGGCCAGTGTAGGTGGCCCCTGCCTTCAGGTCAGCCTGGAGCCCCGGGTCCTTCTTGATGGAGCTAAGCCCTCCTCCCTGTGGCCGGGCCCTAAGGCCGAGCCCACAGCCTCCCTGGGCCAGCTCCAAGGCCCAGGTCTCACTCAGCAGTATGAGCTCAGCCAGATACCCCCAGGCATCCAGGGCGCCGCCCCAGGGGCAAGTGGCCAGGAACTGCTTCCTCTTCCAGCGGGGATGGACACCAGACGGCTGGAAGCCTGCCTGCTGTGCTGGAGAGCAGCTCCTGTTGGCTCAGTGGTCAGGGGGACAGCTGGCCGCAGCTGAGGACTGAGTTTGCAGAACACACATGCCCAAGCCCCACCCGACACACACCTCCGTCACTCAACCGAGGCGGGGGCAGGAACCACAGCTCGGGGCTGCTGACTCTGGTCCCGGGCCAGCACCGCAGCTGCAGGCACTGTGCGTGTCCTGAGCAGGACCTCAGAAGCTGGTCCACGGAGACCCAGGCCTCAGATCACACGGATCCAGCCCCTCCCCCCAGAGTGTCTGCAGGGCCTTGGGAATCAACACTGCTCGCCCTCAGGGCCAGGGGACGTCTGGGAAGCCTCCGTGGAAGAGGAAGCAGGAGTGGCTGCCACAGAGAGGTGGCCCCAGGAAGCCGGTCTGTCTCCACCCCAGCTCTGAGGGTCCGTAACGTAGAGTCCGCACCTGTTGTTTGGTTCTTCCATGGTCTACGCGGTCAGGGCACCAAAAATTAACGTAAAAAGTGGTACTGGGCTAGTGATACCCTGGGGTGTTTGGCAAAGGCCCTCACAAAACTACTCTGGAGTGATCGTTCCCAGTCTGGGGCCCAGCAGCGACACAACACGCAGCCAACACAGCAGATCAGCAGGACACGACCCCAGCAACTTGGGGGCAAATGGGAAGAAACCAAAAACACGAACGTTTAAAGTTATAACCAAAGGAACCTAAAACAAAACTGCAACGCTATGAAAAACAGGCAGGTGTAGCCAAAGAACCAATCAGAACTTCTATAAACAAAAAATTCAATCACCAAAATTCCAGATAATGGACAGGCTACTCTCAGCTGGAGGTTCAGTGACCTAAACTAATCACCTAAAGGCAGCTCAGAAAACCGATAGGGAAGCACACGTGAAGTCCGGAGACAGAAGGAAACCGTAAGAAGTTCCCATCTATGGAAGAGAATTCTGGAAAAAGGAAAGAGGTGTCAGGGGCAAGGTCAGAGCCGATGGCCAGGAATGGTCCCGAACCAACAAAAACACTCTCTCAGATTCAGAAAGCATGAGTTTGAGCAAGAGAAGACAGAACCACTCCTTGATGCCACAGAGATATTCTGCAGAAAAGGTCACAGAACCATCCAGAAGGGGCAGACAAACCAGAGGGGCAACAGTACATGTGACAGTGACTCTCCCACCCATTGAGGACACCAAGTGACAGTGAAATGCTTTCTCTGAAGTGTGAGAGACACAGCCGTCAACCAGAATTCTAGTCGGCCAAGCTACCCCCCCCCCCCCCCCACCCAAGAGCGGGGACAAAACAGCCACAGACAACAGCCGTCATCAGAGACCACACATTCCCGTTGGACAGAAGCACCATGCACGGGGTCAGAGCTCTTGGGCACTGTGTCATCAGGGCCACAGAGCAGCTGGTTACGCTTCGATCTGGTCACGTATGCCCGATGCTAAGCAAGGGTCTCACCACTACAGTAAACAGCACGGCCACCGGCCGAATGTCTGCGTCCCCCCAGAACTCATGCATGGAACCTAGCGGCCAAGGTGACAGTACTGGGAGGTGGGGCCTTCGGGGGGTGATTAGGTCTTGAGGGTGGAGCCCCCGTTAGTGGGATTAGTGTCCTTATGAAAGGACCTTAAGAGCTCCATCACCCCCTCTGTCACGTGAAGACACATCAAGAACCAGGAAGTGGGCCGTCGTGGCCTCCGGAACAGTGAGAAGTGTGTTTCTGTTGTTGATAAGCCACGTGTCTATGGTATCTCGTCACAACGGCCCAGACGACTGACACAGCGACACAGCAACAGAAAGAAAACGTGTAACTTCCAAATCAAAGGAAAGCAGGAGAGTGAGTGAGGGGTTCTGAACAGAGCCAGGCGGGTAGTGGTGGTGGTGACGGAGATGGGGGAGAGGGTGCAGGGGGCTGGGAGATGATGGTGATGGTGGTGGTGCAGGTGGAGAAGGAGGAGGTGCGGGTGCTCCGGGATGAGGAGGAGGTGCGGGTGCTCCAGGTGGAGGAGGAGGTGCGGGTGCTCCAGGTGGAGGAGGAAGAGGTGCGGGTACTCCAGGTGGAGGAAGAGGAGGAGGTGCAGATGCTCCAGGTAGAGGAAGAGGAGGAGGTGCAGGTGCTCCAGGTGGAGGAGGAGGAGGTGAGGGTGCTCCAGGTGGAGGAGGAGGAGTGAGGGTATTCCAGGTGGAGGAGGAGGAGGAGTGAGGATGTTCCAGGTGGAGGAGGAGGAAGAGGTGTGGGTGCTCTAGGTGAAGGAGGAGGAGGAGGTGTGGGTGCTCCAGGTGGAGGAGGAGGAGGTGCGGGTGCTCCAGGTGGAGGAGGAGGAGGAGGTGCGGGTGCTCCAGGTGGAGGAGGAGGAGGTGCGGGTGCTCCAGGTGAAGGAGGAGGAGGAGGTGCGGGTGCTCCAGGTGGAAAAGGAGGTGCGGGTGCTCCAGGTGAAGGAGGAGGAGGAGGTGCGGGTGCTCCAGGTGGAGGAGGAGGTGTGGGTGCTCTAGGTGAAGGAGGAGGAGGAGGAGGTGCGGGTGCTCCAGGTGGAGGAGGAGAAGGAGGTGTAGGTGCTCCAGGTGGAGGAGGAGGAGGTGCGGGTGCTCCAGGTGGAGGAGGAGGAGGAGGTGAGGGTGCTCCAGATGGAGGAAGAGGAGGAGGTGCGGGTGCTCCAGGTGGAGGAGGAGGAGGAGGTGAGGGTGCTCGAGGTGGAGGAAGAGGAGGAGGTGAGGGTGCTCGAGGTGGAGGAGCAGGAGGTGTGGGTACTCCAGGTGGAGGAAGAGGAGGTGCGGGTGCTCCAGGTGAAGGAGGAGGAGGAGGTGCGGGTGCTCCAGGTGAAGGAGGAGGAGGAGGTGAGGTGCTCCAGGTGGAGGAGGAGGAGGAGGTGAGGTGCTCCAGGTGGAGGAGGAGAGGTGCTCCAGGTGGAGGAGGAGGAGGTGCAGGTACTCCAGGTGGAAGAGGAAGAGGAGGTGTGGATGCTCCAGGTGAAGGAGGAGGTGAGGATGCTCCAGGTGGAGGAGGTTGGGATGGTGCAGGCCGAGGCGGGGGAGGAGGCAGAGACCCACGGGAGATGGTGGGTCGGGGGCTGTAAGGGGCAGAGCCCCCCCCCCCCCCCCCGGAGGAGGGCAGAGGTGTGGGAGATGGGAACAGGGAGAGCAGGGCAGGCTGGAGCTCTGGGACGTGGCATGGGGGCGGTCGGCGTCTGTGGTTCTGGGGCAGCCGCCCCGTGGGCACCACCCCTCGTGCCCCACAGGGTGAGTTGAGCCCTGTCCACACCCGTGTGCAGGTGAGTCAGAGCAGATACCGACGCCTTCCCGGCAGGCAAGGGCAGGCCTGCGTCTCCTCCAAGGCCGGTCTGGCGCCCAGCAGGCGCCTCTGCCAGCTGGCACGTGTTCCCACTTGGCACCCGATCTCCCAGAGCAACTAGCGGGGCCTGAGCTCAGCAGCCGACGCTGCCGGCGAGGGCCCGAGTCGGGGCCACAGGGCCGCAGGATGGGCCGGATGGGTCCGGAGGGCCACCGGGAGGCGGGCAGCCAGCCTGCGTCCTCTGGCCAGGTGAACGTACCCTTCCCTCCTCCGACCCATTGGCCGTATCTGAGGAGGCCTGGGGCTCGCCGCTCATGAGGCCACGAACGGGGTGACCTCCCCTGCTGTCCGGGCTTCATCTGCCCCCCCCCATAAGCGGGGGTGTGGACAATGGCCTGCAGAGAGCACAGTGCAGGCCCCCACCCCAAATGCATGAGGTGGGGGCTGCAGGATTTCAAGGCCAGGGAAGTGGCAGGGGCGGCCTGCTAGCTCCCTGTAGCGGGCAGGGGTCTCCACGGGCCCCCCATCCAGACTCGGCTACATCTCTTGGCACCTCTGTCCGCCCCAGACCCGCCTGGCCCTGCAGCATCAGCCCCGCAGGGACCCCACACTGGGTGCAGGTTCGCACGTTCCGGTCTCCCCAGAACAGATGCTCCTGGGCCCGTGCCTGAGGTGGGGGACGAGGTCAGGCACGGGGACAGCAGAGCAGGTATCATTTGTGTCCCGAGGGAAGGGAGGGGACTAGAGAACAAGGACATGCAGTGTCAGGCATGTCCCCACGCCCGTCCGACTCCCCTGCTGGGGCGGGAGAAGCAGCCAGCCCGGAGGGCTGGACAAGAACCCCCTCGCTGCCGGCCTCTGGGCAGACGGGTGCGAGCCAGGCCCAGGGCCCCCTGGAGAGCCGTACGCACGCTGCCCCCCGCTTCGCCGCGCATGTGAGCAAACCGAGGCCGTGGGACGGCAGCCGGGGCGCGTCATCCGGGGACGCGGCGGGCAGCGGCACCGGGTCTCCAAGCCCCGGAGCTGGGAAGGGGATGAGGACTGGCGGGGAGAGGCGGGCCTCACCTGAAGGGGTCCGTGGGGTCTTGGGCGTCACAGACGTCCGCGTGGCCATGGCAGACGCAGCGGCCACCGATGCTGATGTCCTTGATGCTATAATAATACTGCACCCGCGGGCGGTGAGCGCCACGGCCCACCCACACCAGCCCCAGCCCGGCCAGACCGCCCCTGGGGCCCACCGGTCGGCGTCTCACCCGGCGGGTGACGGTGGGGTCCCGCAGCGCCTTGCCCATGAGGTGGCCCAGCAGCGTGTTTGTGCGCAGGAAGCGCAGACGGATGTTGGTAGCTTTGGTGAAGTCACGCAGCAGGGGTGAGTAGGAGAAGTTCATGGCCCCCGGGCGCCCGTTCACCAGGGATACCACAATCTGCACACAGGGCAAAGGGTCAGGCCAGGGTGTGGGCCGCCACCACCAGACCAGCAGGGACCGGCCACCGTGCTGCCCCAGAGCCCACCTCGCCGTTCTCCAGGGGCACGATCCGAGAGTACTCGGTGGAGCAAATGACGTGGTCGTCCCGCGTGATGCGCTCCAGCGTCTGTGGCCCGAACCGCTCGAAGCAGTCCCTCTTGGAGGCTGTGGGAACCGGGCGGAAGGTGAGGGCGCGGGGCCCCAGCGGCACTCCCCGACACTGCTGCGCCTCGAGGGGCCGCCCCGCAGGCCCCACAGGGAGTTGCTGAAGGAGCGAGGCACCTGCTGAGAAGGGAGCTGCCCCAGGAGGGCGTGGCCCTCGCCACGCCGGCGTCTCTCTGCAGAGAACAAGTGCCCGCCCCCCCCCCCCGCAATGGCCCTCCTCATCCCGTGCTTGGGGGACCATTCCCAACTGCCCTGTGGAGGACTCCCCGCCCTCACTCTCGCCCCCGGAGTCCTGAGGGACACGTGGCCCAGGCCCACCCAGCGGGAGCGTCCCCATCAACATGGCCAGTCACGGTGGCGCTGGACAGGTGCGCCAGGGAGACGTCAGGGCTCCTGACCGGCTCCCCTTGTTACTCCTGGAGCTGCTGGGCCATGAAGCCGGTCTCGTGAGAGCCAAGATGTGGCACCAGAGATCCTGGCACCACCAGCGCCTGGACCCAGCCCGGGCCCACGTCAGGGAAAGGAACTGTTGAACATGCACCTGCATCTGGGACCTCATGCTCGACGGCCCTGATGCGCGGAAGCTGGGCGTGAGGGCAGGCCTGGCACTCGGGGCCCCTGAGAGAGCACGGGGATGGCGGCCCACCCCAGGGGACGCCCCTGGCCAGCCCCGGCCGGGAGACTCACAGGCAAAGAACTGCCACGGCTGGTAGGTGTGGCCGAAGTCCGTGGACCGCTCCAGCACCCAGAGGTCCGGTCTCGGCGAGTTGGCGAACTTGATGAGCACATAGGCCACGTGGAAAACCTGCGGGAGGGTGAGGTGTTGACGCCCCCAGGCCCCCTCCCCTCAGCTCAGGGCCTGGACGGCCACCCCACCCCGTAAGGGGGGCTCTCTTTTCCCACGCTGGACGTCTGTGGGCTTGGCCCACGAGGGCCAGCCGGCTCGGGGCACAGCCCCTTGGCTCAGGCCTGTGGCTGCCGAGGCCCATGCCGGGGACACAGAGACTGAGGGTGGGAACCCCCATTTCTGACATCTCCCCTCCTGGGCCTGGGGTGCCTCCCTCCACCTCTGCCCCAGCGGCACATGGGTCAGGCTCAGAGTCTGCAGGCTGGCCTGGGGGGCCGGGGTAGAAGGGGCACAGGGGCAGTCTGTCCACAGTGCCCAGGCAGCGAGGCTGGCCGGCCAAGTCAGGTGCTTATTCCACTGTCCCCAAGGCTCTGGTGGCCGGCCTGGGCAGGTGGCCAGACGGTAGCCCCAGCTCCCAAATGAGCCTGGCCTCCCCAAACAGCCAGCAGCTCCCGGAACGGGGCCCCTCTCCAGCCTCACCCCGGTCACCCCCATGGCACTCTCAGAGCTGACTCAGGACCAGCTCCCTCTCCCACTGACCGGCCCACGGCCCCAGAGGCCCCGACGGCAGGTCCCTGTGGCCATCAGGAGACCCCAGTGGGGCAGAGGGGCTGGACCATAAGCCCTCTCAGATCTGGGCCAAGGAACCCTCGCCAGCCCAGGAGCTGGTACTTCACAGGGCCCGGGGCATGTCAGGGCGGCACCCAACCCGGGAAGGGCAAAGCTGTTCCCGCAGAGGCACCTAGAATCCCTCAAGCGCCGGCAGGCAGCACAGGGGCACCTCTCCTGCTCTGCCCCAGCACAACCTCATTCCAGGGAGGTATGCCTCTCACCTCTTCCTCACCAGAGGACAGCATCCCTGGATGTCCCTAAATGTCTTGTGCCTCCAGGAGCTTGGTGGGGTCCCTCCTCTGTCGACTGCTTCCCCGGCCCTGCAGCCTAGCAGGTGTTAGCCTTGATCCCCCAGCCCCATCCGACACGGGATCCACAGGGCAATCGGGACACCTCCTCGGGGAAGCCCTCCTGACTGCAGTCCACCCATGCTGGCTCCGGAGCCCCCGGTATGCAGACACATAGGGCGAGGTAATGAAGGAGCCCCTTTCAAGAGGCAGCGCCCCACGGAGGCTGGAGGACCCTTACAGGTTGTGGACCCAGCTCCTTGGGGGTGCGGCGCATGGCAGGGGGTCCCCACATCAGCATCCAGAGCCCCCAACTCTGGGCCACAGTTCCCAGGAAAGGGCTCTGGTTCACTGAGAACAGCCAGGAGGCTCAGGCACCTGCCCGGCCGTGGCCTGGATGATGAGGCTGGGCCACCGAGACCCCTGAGAGGCAAGGGTGGCTGAGGAGGCCCACCCTCGCACACCAGCCGGGCGTGACTGCCCCACCCCTGCACACACGCTTCCGGGGGGGTGGTGTCCCTGCACCCACCCGGCCTCAGCCTCCCCTATGTGCTGACGGGATGGGGGAGGGACAGTGTTTTCCAGGCCTCGAAGCTCTGAGGGCCAGCGAGCGCCTCCCCCTCCCCCAGCCCTCTGCCCCGCCGCTAAGGGAACAACAAAGCCGGCAGGGCCACTGTGCAGGCTCTGCCCGTGCAGGGTGTGTTTGGGCTCCAAGGAGACATGGGCAGGGCGGGCAGTGGGACTCGGACGGCCCCTAATCTGCACAGGGAAGGCTGGGCACTCAGGAGGGGCGGGGGGTCCCACACAAGAGCAGAGTGTGCAGACAGGCCGCGTGGGGCGCCCACATCCCCACCCCCGCCGCACTCCCAGGGCCCCCCCAGGTAGGCAGTGGACGGTGCACCAGCCTCAGAGGTGACGTCACCCATCAGGCCCCCCACCGTGCCCTCAGCAGGGCCCCGCCAGCGCCTGCTGCCCCGGAACAGAGCACTGGGGCCCCACGGGACGAGGCAGGGGCCACTTCAAGGCTGCCCAAGGCCCACAGTCAACCCCCATCAACTGAGGCCGCCGTGGTGATCCTGTGAGGGAAGGTGGGCACGGGCCGCTAAGGATGGGGGGAGGGGGACGGGAAAGTCCCAGGCCCCTGGGACACACCCGTTCCGAGTCCTGTCATTCCCAGAAGGCCTGGAGTTTTCAGAGACAGGCCCAGCTGAAGCCAAGAGCCGCCTTTCCCCGGGGAGGGGGGTGGGGGCGCGGGCTTCTTCACCCACAGCCGGGCTCTGAGGTCATCGTCCGTTCAGTGCCGCCCGCGGGGGAGGGGCTGAGTCTCTGGGGCACAGACCCCACACCCAAACTGACACCTTGGCCAGCCCTCAGGCACTCCAGGGAGCCCCGGGGACCTCAAATGGCCTCTACTGCGGGAGGGGTCTTTGTGAGGGAGGAGGGGGACATGGCAGGTGGAGGGGGGGCCCTGGGTGTGTGTAAGGTGCCCACAGGCTGCTCTTGGGTGGGGGCGGCAGCTTGGCCCCCAGCAGAGGCCCCGAGGAAATGAAAGGTTCCCGCCAAGCCCCCTGGGACCCACCCCCGCCTTTCCCTGAGCGAGGCCACCAGGCTGCGCCCTCCGCTGGCCGGCTCTGTCCCTCCCCCAGGTCGGCGGCCGGTCGCATTTTTCCCAGCTGAGGGCACTTGCACAAATATTGATTCGAACGCACGGAGCAGGCGGGACGAGGGCAGCACGGAAACTTCCACCCCGTGCGCAGCGCCCCAGACGCGAGCAAGACCCCTGCCTCCGTCTGTTTGCCACCTCGTCACCAGCCTGTCACCCAGGGGGCCCCAGACAGCTGTGCCCACGGCCCCAGGCTGGAGGGGACGTAGCCGTGCACCCAGCCTTCCCCATCTGTCCCCAACTGGTTCCAGCTGCCAGGACCGCACAGCTGCCCTGGATGTGACCTGGGAGCAGGAGCAGACCCCTGGCCTCCCTGGACACGGCCCTCCCCCCGCCCGCCCGCCTGCGGGGCTCCACTGCCCGCTGGGGCTGACCTTTCCCGCTGCCGCGAAGTTCTGTGCAAAAGGAAAAAGATGTCTTTTAAAGCGAGAGCCAAACAAAAGCCTCCGAGTTATTTTTAAAAATCTGGCTATTCCGGGGCAGGCACGTCTCCAGGACGGCAGCCAGACCTGCCTCTCGGCCGCCGCACCCCCTGGCCCCCACGCCCTCCTGACCCGGGAGGGCACGTGCCCCGGTGGTGACCACTGCCTGAGGGGGGCTGGGGCCAGGACAGGAGGCCTAGAGACTGCGGTGGCTGTGCATCCCCTCCCTGGACACAGCACAGTCGGAAGACAACCATGGCAAAGGTGCGGGTCAGGGCGCGGTGTCTCTCCAAAAGCTCTGAACGGGAAGACACCACCTGTCCCTGGAGGTGGCGGGGAGGGTGCACAGGGCACCTGGTGCCCAACACATGCTCGGTGCCAAGGCAGTGGTGGGGGGAGGGGAATGTGCAGGGGCCAGGGCTGGGGTCCGGACAACATAGGGAGGGACTCCAGACCCCACCAGGGCCCCTGACACCCCCAGGGATGGGAGGGGGGCAGAGGGTGACAGCTGGTCAGCCACCTCTTCGGTTAAGGCGCCCATATCACTAAAGGCAGGGCCGCGGCTGGAACATGGGAGTGCGAGGTGCTCACGGCCAGCGTGGCCACCTCCGTCCCGGCTCATCTCGGAGCTGGAAAGACCCAGGCCGGCCCTCACGCCCCTGTGTGGCGTGGGCCCGGCTGGGCCTGGCTGGGACCAAGCCCGACAACTCATCTAGAAACTAGTACCAGGGTCCATGGGGGGGGGGGGGGAAGCCCAGCCCCCTCCTCCCCTGCTGGGCTGGGCGGTGTGAATCACCCCTCAGTGTGTGACTCAGCCCTGGCCCTGAAGGAAGCAAGGCCCCAGGCCGATGCCTGGGACATTCCCGGGATGGGCCAGGGTCCCAAATTGTGGCCCGGTGGAGGCAGGAAGTCCCTCCTAGACCAGGCATCTGGGCTAGCTCCCTGACCTCCTGGATCCCCCCACCTTCAGGGCCCAGCACCCCTGGGTCTGCACCCCTCTAAGCAGGGACCCCATCTGGAAACATCCATGACGATCAATGCCGCGGCACGGGCCGGCGAGGCTGGGCCGGGCGTGTCTACTCAAACCCCCAACTGGGTAAATAAGCATGGCCGTCCACACAGCGGGAACAGGGAGCCTGAAAACAGGCTACACGTGGACCAGTTGCAGGAGAGGCAAGGACTGGAAAGCCACTGTCGGGACGGAGGCAGGACACGGAAAAGGAGGATACGCAGAGGCGTCAGGGCCTCAACACTGCTGGTCAGGGCACCCGGTGGGCAGAGCGGCACAGGGAGACTTTCAGGGAACGGGGGGCGTGGAAGGGCCTCCGACAGGTGTGTAGGAGCCCAACGGCTAGAATGGAGTGTCCCACGTGGCTCGGCACCCCGACAGAGCTGGGCCCCAGGGGTATTCAGAGACCCCCAACCACCGAGGCCTTGAAGGAGGGTTTCGGGCCCAGCCCCAGCCCAAAGCTCACTGCCCCCCGTCCCCTCCTCCCTGCAGCCTGGCCCAGGTCAGGCCAGATGGTCAATCCCGAGCCACAGGAAGTAGAGTTTATCCTGGCGGGGGGGTGCCCAAACCTAAACAGTTTAGTCTCAGTGAGTGGGGCTGCTAGTCACCGATGCATGGGGTTTGTTTACAGACAGAAAACAGGAGGCTTTGGGGGCCACCGGGGCCTGGGAGGGGAGGCCTGTGAGGTGGCAGGGAGGTGTGTGTGCCTTGTGCTGGGTGGCTCGTGTGAGCATGGTGGCCCCTCTGGCCCTGTGTCCTCTGAGTAAAGGGGTCTCGCTCATTCTCGGGAGAGGGGGGATGTCTACGCCAGGGATCCCACCAGGACCCCCTCACTGTCCTCCCCCAGGGAGCCCAGCTCAAGGGGCCATGTCCGGACCAGCCCCTGCACCTGTCCTGGCTGCTGGGCTCCGTAACCAGAGCCCGGCCACCAGCCTCGGTCATACTTCCTGCCACTTCCCTTGAACAACCCCGATGACACTCCCAGGGTGCTGGCCGCATGGCCGAGTGCCCAGCTGGGCCAGAAAGCCAGGCCAGCAGGCACCCGGGGACCAGGAGGCCTGCCAGGGGAGCCCCGAGCCGGCTGGCCTCTGAGGGCATCCTGCCTGGAACCGGGGCTGGCAGGGCAGAGCCACACGGGGGACCCCAACAGCCAAAGCAGCCAGTGGGTTCTGGGGCCCTTGCTGAGGCACAAAGTCCACAGGGAGGTGCTCTTGTCCCCACTCTAGAGGAGGGAACAGCCCAGGAGGCACAGAGGCCACGTGGCCCGGCTGGGACCAAGCCCGACAACTCATCTAGAAACCAGTACCAGGGTCCTGGTCCGTCCACACTGGCTCAGTTTCCCCAAGTGCCCACGGGGGGCTCACCCACCAGTGGCTACCAGCTGTGCCAAGGCTTTGTTCCTCGGCACCTTCATCGGGTGGGGGGTGGCTGCTGGCGTCCTGTCTCCCCACTGTCCCCCACAGAGGGCAGACTCCTCACCCTGGCCTCACACCCTGATGCTGGCCCCGGTCCCTCTGTCCATACCTCTCAGGGCTGGGACAAAGGGCTGACCTGCCCCTGCCACAGGGCAAGAACGCAGCTGGGAGGGGATGAGCATCCCCACCTGAAGCCAGATCTGGGGAGTTGGTGGCAGTGGGCAGGTGAGGGAGAGGACCACTGAGGGGAGCCCCTCCTCCGTGGCCAGGCCCCAGGGGGTGTCTGGAAAGGGAGGGGGTCCACCCCACAGCGAGCCCCAGCTATCTGTGCCCAGCTCCTTAAGACCACTGGGCTTGGGGGCACCCGGGTGGCTCAGCCGGTTGAGCATCCGACTTCAGCCCAGGTCATGATCTCATAGTTTGTGGGTTCGAACCCCGTGTCGGGCTCTGTGCTGACAGCTCGGAGCCTGGAGCCTGCTTATTCCGTCTCCCTCTCTCTCTGCCCCTAACCCACTTTCATTCTGTCTCTGTCTCTCTGAAGAAAAATAATAAACATTAAAAAAAACAAAACAAAAAAAAACACCACTGGGCTCAGGGGGAAGGCCGGGACCCCACAGCCGAACCCCTGAAGGGGGCAGGTCATCTGAGCCAGGACCTACCCTGCGGTGCGGGCCTGAGCCAGGGCAGTCAGAACAACACCCACCCTGCCCTGGGGGAAGGGGGAGCCTCAGGCTGGCAGGAGGCTCCCGGGAAGATCCCCAGGCCGGTCACTGGGACCCAGGAAAGTGCCAGCTGTAGAGTCTTCCTGTACCCCCCCCGGAGGAGGCCCAGTTCTGAGGCTGGTCAGACCAGCAGCTTGGCTCTCTCAGGTCTGAGGGTTCCCAGCCAAGGTCCACAAGGCGAGCAGGGCAGGGAGCCAAGGCCTGGGCTCCCCATGCCCTTTGCAGCCAGGGCTGGGCTCTCATAGCCTCAGTTTCTCCATCTGCAAAACGGGAAGGAGGAGGGTCCAACGGCTCCCCCTCCACTGTGAGACGGGAAAGACCACACAAGGATGCGAGTGACTCAGAAAAAGAAGGGTCAGGCTCACGAGCCCCCACGGGCCCCACTGCCTCCAGACACACAGACGCTGCAGGGATCAAGCCCCACCAGCCCCGGGCCCACCCACCATGGCTAGGAGCTCTCCTGTGGCCCACCCGCCCCCTTGCCCAGTTCTCCAGAGGCAGGAAGGCCTCCGATGCCCGATGCCAGCTGCCCCCTCCCCCTTCCCAGGGTATCCGCTCCAGATCCCAGAACAAAGGCTGCTGGCAGCCCGCCACGGGGGGTGTGCCCAGCCCCACTGCCCGCTCAGCCCGGCTTCCTGACAGAAGCCCAGCCCCACCCCAGGGCCCACGCCTCGCGGGACCGCCTAGCCCCCACGGCGGAAAACCTGGAAGCGGCCGCCCCTCGGGCCGAGCCTGTCACCCCATCCGCCCCAGGGAGTGCGCTCGGAGGGCCCTGCCCTGGGGACATCCCCAGTCTGACTGGGCATCAGCCACTCCATCACCAGGCCAGGGGGGGCCTCGAGGGCTCAGACCTAGGTCACTGTGAGGGCCGCGTTCTAGGGCCACTCCCTAAAACACCTCCCCACCATGCGCCGGCCGCTGTTGCTCCGCCCTCCGAGCCCCGGCTGAATTCCCCCCTCCCTACATCGGGGCACTGATGTCAGGACCTGCTTTCCGTCCCCAGCCCCAGCAAGCAGGGCACCCCGGAGGGACCCAGTCACTGCTCAGTGGCTCAGGGAAGAACAAGCAATGAGCTCCCTTTCCAAGAGGGAAGGTGGTGAACTCGGGAATTTCCTCCAGAATTCCATCTTGACTGGGAAGTATCCCCAGGAAAGACATCTCTCTTCCCCACAAAGTTAGAAACTGGGTCCATGTGCCCCATCCAACTCCAAAGCACTTTATCAGGCAGTATCTGTCCTCCTCTGTCCCCCAACCCAGTCCAGGCTGGCAGCCCTTTGGCCCAACCAAGACTGGGGCTTTGGGGGATCTGTCTGCAGTCAGTAAAGTCGGGGGGAGGAAGGAGGGAGGAATGAGTGGATAAGAAGAGATATTAATGGGTGAATGGATGGATGGGTTGGTGATGGGTGGGTGGTGGGCGGGCAGGTGGATGGATGGGTGGGTAGAAAACAGGAAGGAAGGGGAGGAGAGAAAGAGAGAGAAGAATGGCTAGGTGGATGGGTGAGTCAATCTCCCCCAAACACAGCTAGAAATGACCCCTCTCCCCTCTGCGTCACTTCACAGTTGGGGAAACCGAGGTTTGGAGAGTCCGGATACACATGCGGCGAACCCTCTTGCTGGCCTGGAACCAGTCCACAAAGCAAATGTACCACCAGCCTCATCAACTCTGGCCCGTTTCACAGATATGGAGGCCACGGCTCAGGGGCCACGGAGCCCAAAGGGGCCAGAGCTGCAGGGTGTGGGGCACCGTCCAAGTTCCTCCTTGGCCCCACTCACTGCGCCTCAGGTAGACATCGTGCCCACCTGCTCTGCGGCCACCCTGGGGTGGCCATGGAGACTGGGCCACTGTGCACCCAGCTAGGGGCCTCCCTCCCTCCCCCCTCCCCTCCGTGGCCGGGCTTATCCCCCAGAGGAGGTGAGGAGGCAAGAGTATGCTAGCTCAGCACAGGTCCCCCCGGCTGACCGCAGAGCGGAGCAGGAGTGGGCTCCACTTCCCCACCCGCCCTCCCTCCCATGAACCCTCAAGGCAGTGCCAGAGAGAGGAGGACCCCAGGGTCCCACAGGCCCCTCCCAGACCCCTTCCAGAGGACAGGAGAGCACAGATGTGGTAAAAACCCAGTGAGCTGAAGGGACACAGAGCAAGCCCCCTGCAGACTCGGGCCGGCTACCACCACCAGCCCGGAGGAGACCCTGGCAGGGAGCCCATTAAAGGCGGCTGCCCCCAACCCACCCCTGTTCCGGCCCAATTCCTGCCCCTGCACGTCGGCTGCTTCTCCCACTGGAAATGCCAGGCCACTTGTTGGGGCCTGAACCCACCCCTTCGCTGCCCACCTTCCCCTGGGCCGGGCCTGCAGGCCTCCCGGCTAGGGGCAGAAGGTATCCCAACAACATACCCTAAATCTGCCCATGGGGCCCGCCCTTCTGGCCACCTCACCACCTCTCCGAACACCATCAGGGTGACAGCGGGACGGAGGCTCAACCTGGAGCAGAGACCCACCAGGTCACACACCAGGACGGTGGCCAAGCCACCGCCGTGAACAGGCAGGGGTCTGGCAGGATCGGCCTCGGGGCCCAGACCCCAAGAAGACCCAGTGTTGGCTGCTTCTGGGCTTGGGCTCATCCACCTGCCCCCACTGAAGTCCCAGCGGCAGAGGCAACAGGACTGCTGGCCCATTTCACAGGCAGGACCCCAAGGCCAGGCACCTGGCAAAGCCACACGTAAAGCAGGACGCAGCCTGGGGGAGTCTGACGCAGCCCAGAGCCAGCAAGTGGGGTTTGTGTGTCACTGAGAAATGCCCAGCCCCACCCTTCCTCCTGCACAGAGACCTCAAAGGCCAAGGAGAGCACAGGGCCTGGCCTGAGCACGCACACCTAACCCCAAGGTGGCCTCACTGCAACGCAGCTATTCCAGGAATGTCCACTTCCAGGGCCTCCTCCCACAGCCGCCAGCCGGAGCCAGGCTCCAGGCAGAGGAATTCCTCTGAGTAAACACCAGGCCCTCCTCCGAGCTGTCCCCTCACCCCATGACCCCTGGTGAGCCCCCTCCCCCCTCCTCCCTCCCCGAGTGCAGCAGGGATGTTGACAAACACACAGAAGGCCCCCACCCCCACGCCTCTGTCGGCAAGGGGCCTGCGGCCAGCAGCCACCTGTGCCCAGCCCCCCCCCCGCCCCGCCGGTCCCCAGGGCTCTCCCGGGGCCCCGCGGTGAGTTCTCCAGCCGCAGCTGCAGCGGTGGGGGTTGCGGGGGCAAAAGAGGGGCCCTACCTGGCCCAGGTCCAGGGTGACGTTGACCTCATTGTAGTGCAGTCCCCGGGACAGCGGCGGACTCTGCCACCAGCGCTCCGTGCCGTCGATGGCGTTGCTCACGGGGTGTGCCCTGTTGCTGTGTGCGGCGGTGCAGATGTCACAGTACTGGCCCTGCGGGGACGGGGTGCTCAGATGGCCGGTCTCCCTCCCGCCCACCAACCTGCCAACCCTCGTCCGCCCGGCAAACACACACGGAGCGCCTGCGACGGGCTGGACTCAGGGCACCTGGCTCGTCGAGACACGGTCACACCCCTCCCGGAGGAAACGGGAGAGCGGCACCCTCCTAAGGTGGGAAAACCAGCGTGGGCCTCCCCGAGGAGGCGAGTGGAGTGTGCGCTCCAGGCCCCAGGCCGGGAAGAAGCAAGGAGAAACGGGAAAAAGGAGGACAAAAAAGGAGGACGCGGCCAGAGCTGAGGGGAAAGAAGGCCGGGCGGGGGATGTCACCACTACCTCCCCCCCACAGCAGGGAGGCAGGGGTCCAGGTGGCCAGAACGGCTAGATTCAGGCTGCCTCCCCAGCTCCGTCAGCAGCTCCCCCCAAGTCGGGCTCTCACCCAGAGCCTGGATTAGGGTCTCCAGAGAGACGGAATTAAGCCATTCCGGCGGCATGTGGGGAGAGGCCCAGAGTGGAGGCGTGTGGGCAGCCGGCAGGAGAGGCCTAGACCTCCAGGCTCTGCCGCCTCTGAGCCCCTGGGACGAAGCCAGGTCACAGCACCGTGAGCCTCAGTGTCCCCATCCGAAGAGTGGGGATAACACTAGCACCTGCCTCGGCCACAGCACGATTAACGGATCCCACGTGGGGCCCAGCAGCTGCTTCTGCCACGGCCCAGCCACCTGCCGGGGGCCTATCCTCTGGGGGGGACAGAGGCGTCCCTGTCAGGGAGGAGCAGGTGCTGGGAGCCTGGGGGCGCGGGGGGGCAGCTAGGCACTGGCCTCAGGCCGAGTGGAGACCCAACCCCCACCCCAGAGGAAACCAGACCTGCCATCCCTCCGCACACAAAGGCCGCCCTCTGGGACTTGGCATTGACTGAGGCCCCAGAGGCTGTGTCTGGGAAATGTGGCTGCCCCACCCCTCCCAACCTCCCCGGGGGCCAGACCTTGTCCTAGGAGTTGGAGGTAGGAGCGTGGGAGATCCCCTGCTCCCCCACTCCCAGGCCTGGCAGCCAAGAGAGCCCCCAAGCCTCCACAAATTCAAGGCGGGCCCCTGCCTCTCCTGGACCCGTCTGCCCCGGGCCTGGGACAGTGAGACCAAAATGCAACGGAGCCTGGGCACCCAGCCTTCTACCCAGCAGCCTCCAGGACCCCCGGTGCCAGGTGCTCCAGGTCACCCTGTCTCAGACCTTGTTCCCGCCTGTGGGCTCTGGACCCTCATCTCCTGTCCTGTCTCAGCTCAGATGTCGCCCCCTCTGCAGGGCCCCAGAGCTCTAGACCACCCAGGCAGCCAACCAGCCAAGCCCCGTACATCACCCGCCTCTTCGTCCTATCGCAGGACCTGAAATTCTCTGGCTACTAGCGACTCTCTGGTCACTGTCCCCTGCTCAGGGGCCCAGAGCTCAGTGGTGGCGGGACCACCGCCCAGCTCTTGACTGTGCCCCTGAGCCCGCCGCCCAGAGCGGCCACACCTAGGGGCTGGAGCAGCGGCCACCCAGAACGGTGGGTGTCATGTCTGTGGGTGGCTCCACCGCCAAGCTCACGTGGCGACCCCACACCCGAAGCCAGGGAGGTGGGCAGGGCCACCTGGTGGGTCGGTGGGCCTCCCAGAGAAGGCTGCCTGTGGTCAGCCCCCCCCCGCCCCCAACCAAGCCTGGGAGCACCGTGTGGAAGCTGGGTCAAGGGTCAAGGCAGGTCAGGAAAGTTTCTGCTCAGGCCCACCCAGAGGGCCAAGCAGAGCTGACTCTCTCTGGTCCCCACAAGAGGCTCTCCCGGCCGGCCTGCCAGCCTGGCTCTGGCTCACAGCGGGCAGCGCTGGGGAAACCAGGCTCCCTCCCACGGAGGGTCCTGCCGGGAACACAGTGAGGAAACAGGAGTCACACGCCCCTCCCCGTGAGTCACCACGCCGGCAGCTGAGCCCCCGACTTCCCCTTCGGGGCCCAGGGCCAGCCCGGAATCCCTGCAATGCCCACCTGAGGCCACAAGGGCCTGAATGCCAAGTTGCCCTCTGCCCGCCCCAGTGACCGTCCTGCCCGGACAACAGCCCCCACCCCGGGCCCCAGATGGCACGCCCCCACCAGGGGCCCTGGGGGCTGCCAGCCAGCCCCCATCCTCGGGCCTCACATCCTCCGTGACCCAGCGCCCATGCTGGCACAAGACTGAGCTCTTGGGATGGACAGAAGGTGGGGGTCGCCTCCCTGGCACCTCCTACCCCAGGCCCTCGGCTCCAGTTGGGGCCTGTGGGCGAGGCCCTATCACCAGCCCGTTTGAAGGCCAGGGCGGTGAGCAGACCCTCTGCCCTTAGAGGAGAGGGCAGAGGCACCGGCCGGGCCGGGGACTGGTCCAAGGCCACACGGCTGTTCAGCCTGTGTCTGCCAGGCCAAGTGATCTTCGCAGTGCAGCCTCAGAACCGGGACGCTAACCAACAAGTGCTATGGTCGTTCAAAGGGAAGCTTCCTCCTCTTTCTCGCCTGACCATGCACTGTGGGGGCTCACTCAGGGCCTGCTCCCTCCCGTGTGACACCACGTTTGTCAGAAGTCACTATAACTGATGGCTTCCCAGGGTCCTCAGGCTAAGCTCACAAACTCAGGTGAAGAAGGCTCTCGTACTGTGCCCATTTTGCAGATGAGAAGCCTGAGGCCCAGGGAGAGAAACTGCACAGCTAAGAGAAGCAGAGGAAAGAGGCTTTGACCAGGGGCCCCCAAGCTGCTCCTTTAAGCAATAAAGGCCCCTCCCTTCAGGGGTCTGGCAGCTGCCACTCTGCCGCACCGCCCCCCCCCCCCCCCAGGTACGCAGCGAGGAGTTGTAAGGGGGCAGGCAGATGCTCTAGAAGGACAGCAGCGAGGGCTCAGCCAGGCACTCTGGGGCAGCTCTGGAGACCCACACACAAGCTCCCTGAGACCCAGCCTCTTTGACATCAACCGGATGTGGCAGGGGTGGGGGGGTGGGGGTGCTGCAGCAGGGACCCAGGTTTCCACTGCCCACCCCAGCCCGATCCTGGCCTGGCTGTGGGGCTTCCAGCAGGTTTTCCAGGCCTCAGTTTCCCTACCTCAGCTGTGCTGGGCTCAGAGGAGAGCACAAGGTGAGCCCAGGAGCCCAAGGGAGGTGACGCTTCTGTCCCAGGAGGGCTCTGTGGCACCAGAGCCCCCTCTCGGCCCCTCCCTCCCCTGGGCCAAGGGCAGTGGGCAGGCAGGAGGTGCAGGGGGCCCAGCTGAGGCTCCTCCATTCATCACCCACCCCAGCTAATCCACTCTCCAACTGCCCTCCTCCCCTCCCCCAACCTCTCCTCCCCGGACTGAGCGACTCAGGTTACACCAGCCCCGGGCCCCCACTCTCCCTAAGGTTCAGCAGGGGTGTCAAGGGGCCCCCGGAGCAGACCCTACCCGCCCCCGCCCCCGCAAGGGTAACCCAGGACCCCAGCCCTCAACTGAAGTCCAGAGCGTCTTAACGGCCCTGCTTCCCTGGTCAGGTGGAACCGTTTGGCCCATTCTCCACCTACACACTTGTGGCGGGGTGGGCATGCCTCCAGGGGGGTCTTCAGGGTTGAGGCCACGTCTCCCCAGGGAGACCGAAGCCCACAGACTCAGCACCTGCAGGGCAGGGACGCCGCCCCGGATTGAGTCTGCGTTTCCCATGCTCAGCTCCAAATACCATTGTTTGCTTGCCCGCCCCCCCCCCTCCAAGGGTCCCACCAAGTCCCTAGACCCCCAGAGAGAACTTCAACCCTCTGCAATCCGCAGTGATGGCCTCCTGGGTCTGGCCCCAAACTCTAGGAACACCCGCCGATCCGCCCGCACCCCAGCCCCACCCCCACCCAGCAGGTTCCAGCCTGTCCTGGGGGAAGGCAGAGCGGGCCCACCCCCTCCCCGCAGGCAGCCGCTGTGGAGGCCAAGTCCCGCCCTCGCCGGGATCCCGGGACTTGGGGACACCGGGGACCGGGCACCGGGCCCCCTCCCGCCCTGCCACGGCCCGCCCCGGGCACGCTGCGTCCCGCCTTGACGGAGGGGGACGCACACTTCTCTGGCCGGGCCCGAATGGCCGAGCTGGGGTCCCTTCCGTTTCCCGAAATGCGGAACCTGGGCGTCCGTACTAGACGTGCGGGCTTCGGTCCGCACCTGGGCGCTCCCCGCCAAGCCCGCCCCGGCGCCCGGGCCCCCGCCACCCCACCCCGCCCCGCCCGGCGGCGACCCAGTCCCGGCCCGCGCGCACCTGGATGGTCTGGTTGGGGTCTCCGCCGGCCACGGGGCCGCCCACCAGCTTGCAGTAGAGGTCCTCGGTGGGGCGCGGGGCGCCGCGCGCTGGGGCCTCCTCGCCGCAGGTGGCCGACGCGGTGATGCGGGCGCCCTCGGCCAGGTTGAAGTAGGGCGGGTGCAGGCTGAAGCCGCCGCCCGCCGCCTCCCGCGCCCGCGCTGCGCCCAGCAGCGCCAGCCCGGCCAGGAGCAGCGGCACGGGGCCCCGGGACCCCCGGGGCCCCCGTGCGCACCCCGCGCAGAACCGCGCGTCCGGCCTCGCCATCTTCCAGCTCCGGGGGACCACGGCGCCGCGGGAGCCCGGCGGGAGTGCGGCGGCGGCCGGCGGCTCGCCCCGCCCGCGGACGTCAGGCCCCGCCCCGGCCCGCCCGGGCGCCCGCGTCCCGCGCCCCGGGGAAGGGGCGGGGGAGGGGCGGCCGGTGGCCTTAACCCTTCGGACCCCGGCCCGGCCGGCCTCCCGGAAGGGGCACCTGCTGGCCCGGGGCCAGGCCGTGGGGACGCGGCCCGACCGCGGCTCCCCCCCCCACCCGCCCCGGGGCCTGGCTCCCGGTCCCGAGCGGCGCCCCCTCGGCCGCGGCGCCCGGCCCGCTCCTCCCAGCCCGGCGGCTCCGCTCTTGGTTTCCCTAACTTTGGACACCTCTTGGCGGCCGAGCGCCCCCGGCGGCCCGGGGGCAGGCGCTGCGCGGAGAGTCAGGCGCGCTCGCCCAGCGGCCAGCCCTCGCGGTCTGTCCCAACAGCGGCCCAGCCCGTCCACGCCCCCCACCCCAGAACCGGCACACCGTCCAGAGCGACTGCCCCGCGGGAGCCCGGACTCTTGGCTCCCCGGAGACCCCTTGCAACCTCACCCTCTGTCGCTGGAGCTTTGGCTTTTCTCCCCTCCTACTGCCCCCCGTGTCTGCGTCATTCTGCAGGTGGAGAAAGTGCGCCCTTACCGGCCATGACTGGCCATGAGTGGGGGCCCTAAGGAAGTCCCAACTGCAGAGAGGGATAGGAAGACCCGGACCGGAGACCCCAGGCGCCCCTGGCTAGCTCCCACCTGCACCAGGCTTGGCTTCGAGATATTCTGGAATAGGGAAATGGACCAAGAGGCACAGGGCACAGGTGCCCACTGTGGGCCCCTGTGGCAAAGGGAGGGTGCTCAGAGCCCTGAGGGTGCGGCGAAGATTGGCTGTAAAGGACATGTATTGAGCACCTGTGGCGTCCCGGGCCGGCTGCGATCCCACCCTTGTGCCCGGGAGGTGCCTGTGGCCTCCGCCATCTTCTGCTCAGGGCCACTCCCTCGCGCTGGGCAGGCGCTCACTCTCTGGAAGATGCCTGGGAAATGAGACGGGGTCTAGAGGCCAGAACTCAGTTTCGGTCCCAGCTGTTTCTGGGTTTGGGTGGCTGTGGCCGCTGGGTCTCCTCCCCTCGGGCTCCTGGCCCAAATCGGCCTCATGGGGAGCCTGGGGGATTGGGGGGGGGGGTGTTGCGCAGCTGCTGAGCTGGCAGCTCCCCCCATTCTCTGAGCCACGCCAGCTGGGTGTATGTCCCACGTGGGACCCCCTGGACGGTCCTCGGTGGCGGGCAGCCGGTCCTCGTGGGGGTCCTGCAGCCACAGCTGTTCCGGAAGGTTGCACTATCATCCACATCTTTCTAGCTGTCCCCGGCCTCCCGCAGACCCTGTATCCCAAGGGAGCTGGGAGGCCCCTAGTCTTCCAAGTTGGGAAACAGGCAAGGGGGATGAGCCTCCTCCGCCCCCTCAGTCCGCCATAGTTTTGTCCTTCCACCTGGGGGAGGGTAAAAAGAGGCGGGTACCTTTGTAGGAGAAATTCTGAGTGGGGGAGGAGCCGGCCCAGAGGGCGGCCGGGTGGGCGGGGGGATGCGGAGATTTCTGGGGTCCCCAAGCAGGCAGGCCAGCTCATGAGCTAATTTCTGGTCCGTTGTGAAGGACAGAAAGCCACCCCCGGGCAGTAGCAGAGTTCCCAGATGGGGAATTTGAGCTGCCCCCACCCCGGGTCCACCCCCCATTGCGGACATCACTGCACCGCACCCTGGCCCGTGGCACCCCCTCGATAGCTGGGGGTCCTGGTGGTCTGGGCGCGGGAGGCTGGGAATCCACCCCCAACCCAGGTCAGCTTCCCAACGTCGCTGGAGGGGCCGGCGGGCAGAGGTGGTGAGTGGGAGCCCTCTGAGCCTAGTGGCCGGGCCTCCCAGTCCGAGGGCATCGAGCAGCCCGGAGGGTGGCTGCCAGAGAATGTGCTGAGTCAGCCAAGGCACCCAGCGCGGGGAGGGTTAACCCGGGGCTAGCTGCTTCCCGGCAGACAGCTGCCCCGGGAGCATCTGGTGGCTGGGAGGGTCGGGGGTGACGTGGGCGGAGGAGAATGTGGTGAAAGGGGCTGGGGGAGGTGCCCACCCTCTGCCCCCACCGTGTGCCAGCTGGTGTGCCCAGGGAGGGGAGCAGCAAGGAGGATGGAGGTGTCACCCCCGCCAGGCTACACACTGGCTTCTTCCAGGGCACCTCTGGGGGGAGGTGGGCAGGGCAGAGGAGGGGAGGTCCAGCTCTGCCCACCTCTACCCGCCTCTACCTCTGATACCCATGTCACGTTTCTGGCAAGTCACCCCCAGGTGGCCCACCCATGTCTCCCGTCTTCCTCTGACTCGCAGGCCAGCCAGCCACTTTTCCTACTTACGAGTGGGGAAACTGAGCCCAAAAAGTCCGGGGGTCAGCCAGGAGAGCAAGTTAGCAAGGAGGAGGAATTTGGTCATTCATTTTCTGCCCCCCCCGTTTACTGGGCACCTTTTGGGCACTAGTCCCTAATGAAGTGCCCCCTTGTCCCACTGCCCTAGCATTGTGTCACTCAGTCCAGGGTGGGCATCCCAGGGTGCGCTTCAGGCTGGAGGGGCACGGACGGACGCAGCCTGTCTTCCTCCTCCTGCGAGAGATTCTGGCCACCACCGGATGGGAGGTCCCAAACCAGAGCCCTCCCCACCCAGCCCCCAACTGTGCGGTAACTGGGCCCTGGGGGGGAGGTGGGGGCAGGTGGCAGCCTGAGGGGGTATGTCCGCCCCGGCAGACTCCTCCTCCTCCCTGGGCCAAATTGCCCCACCCGAGCCCCTCCCCCACACAGAGCCCCCTGCTCAGCCCCATCCGCAGAGCAGCTGTGGGGGAGGGGAGGGGCAGGCCAGGCACACCTGACTCAACCTGAGCCTAGTAAACTCAGGAAGCCTCTCCGGGAAGCAGGGGCCCCGGGTGCCCACTGGCTCCTCATGCAGGCCGCATCATCGTGGCCACAATCACTAACAGACGGCGGTGCTGGACGCCCCCCTGCCCGTACCCACTGGGCCCTGCATCCTTGGAAGAAGCTGCACCGAGGCGGCCAGGCTCTGCTCCGTCGCTGGGAGAGTTTGTCTCAGCAGAAAGAGGGCTCCTGGAGCAGCCGGCGCTGTGGTCGGGAATGTCGCGGGGCGCTGCCTTGGGAGGCCTGCTCTGAGGCCCTTCCAGGGAGCCCAGCTGGCGAGAACGTGCACCCCGTCCTCGGGCAGAGAGGCTGGGCGCGGGCACCGAGCTGAATGGCCACCATCGGCCCTGGTTGAACCCAGTCGAGTGGGAGGAGGGACGCAGACCAGATGGGCATTCTGAGGACTCCCAGCTGGGAGAAGGCCTCGGCAGAGGGTTGTAGACCCAGCAGGACTGGGAGAGTTCCCGGTGCCCTCTTGGCCATTGCTCAGCCCAGAGCCTTCCCGTGGCCTTTGGCTGCCACAGTGGCAGCGGGCCCAGAGCTTGGGGCGTTGAAGGCCAGTGGGCAGAGGATAGGCCTGGAGGCGTGGGGGCCAGGACCCCGGGGGGCTGGAGAGAGGGCCAGAGCCGCAGCTGAGCCCCTCCCCTTAGCTAGGGGCACCGCTTACCTCCTGGGCTACCACCTGGGTCCAACCCCTCCCCGAAGGACAGAGCCAGGTGAGAGCCCTGGCATTCCTGGCGGGAGGAGGGCCCGGGACACGCCTCTGGTTGTTCCGGAAGGAGTGGTACCTTGTCCTCCCAGCCTGTGGCCCCAGCCGGCCATCGCTTTGCTCTCCCTGGCTTTGAGGACACGTGGTTCTGGGATCGATCACCCTGGGCTGCCCGGCCAAGGCCCCTACTCTGGGAGCCTTCTGACCCCAGATCTCCAGGAGGGGTCCCTCTCTGCCTGCTGTGTGCCCAGCCCTCAGGCCATGCCCCTCACACTGCCCACTGCAGGCCTGACCTGCAGGCGTCCTCATGGTGGGAGGTGGGAGGTGCCCCGGAGGGGGCACAGACAGGCTAGGGTGCGCCCAGGGGCCAGGAGACCAGGGCCGGCCAGTCCCCCCGATCCTGGGCTCCCCCAGGAGCGTCCCCAATTAGGCTTGCCTTCTCCCCAGCTGGTGCCCTGGACAGGCAGGCTGCCCTATAAAAAACTTGCTGGCCGGGGCTGCTCAAATCAGGGACTTTGTGGCTCTCCGCAGAATGATGTACATTCAGTGTACAGAGAGTCCTGGACCAGGGGGTCAGAGTCCGGGGTCTAGCCTGGACGTCCCCCTCCTGCATCCTTAGTGACTCTGGGTGGGTGTGGGAGAGCCCTTCCCACAACGACGTGGAGCTGCCTGGTTTTGTGAAATGCACCGAGAGCTGGAAGGAACCAGAAAGGTCAGCGTTGTCAGAGGCCGCTTTTCATGGGTTGGAACTCTTGTGATGACGGCTATAGGCTCCAGGCGCCTGCTGGCCGCTGGGTGCTGGGCCCTGGGCTGGCCCTGCGCTGTACCCGTCCCCTACTCACCGCAGCCCACCGGGCCCTGTGGAGCCAGGAGCCTCCCAGCTACGCCCCTCCGTCCAGCCGTCCTTGGTCCTCGCCCCTCTCGTGGGACTTTGGCCTCGTTACCTCCACCTGGGACACCACAGAACCCCCCCCCCCACCCCTTTGTCTGGCCTCGGGTCTGGCCCCTCCAGGCACCACCCCAGAGAGCCAGTGGGCGTTGGCCCCGTCTCATTTCTTGGACTCGTTCATTTTATTAAATTAAATCGCAGCTGTGTCCTGCCTGTCAGTCCAGCCGTATCTCCAGGCCTGGCAGAGGGCAGGTGCCAGAGAGCGGCCACGGCATGAACTGCCCTCTCGGGTTTGCCTCCCCCGAGCCGGCCAGGCTGCGGCTCCCAGAGGAAGGCTCAGGCTCCTGGGAAGAACCCCTCATGGCTCCAGTGACCGCACTCCTGCCCCCCGTCCTGCACCCCCTCGAGGCCCCGGGTCTGTGAGCCGGAAGCCAGGGCTAGTAGGGGAGGGTGGCACCTGTGATGGGCCAGGAGTCTGCATCTTGGCAAGACACCCCTCCACTTGAGGACCCCCCTTGGCCTGCAGAACGAGCTTCTACAACAAGCCCCAGGCCCCAGCCTCGGGGGAAGGGAAGGACAGGGCTGAGCCCCAGCATCACTGTCTGGGAGGCGAAGCAAGAGCCTGGGCCGGTGATGAGGTTGCTCTTGGCACCCCAGCCCCGTGCAGCTTTCTCCGGGGGGGCCCCCATCAGGGCACCTCCTAGCACCTTGCTGGGGTGTGAGGTTGGGGTCCAGGCCGTGGGGAGCACAGACCACCGCAGCGGCCACATCGGGCACCCAGGGCGCCAACACTTCCGTGGGGCCGTTTTTATCCTATCTGACCTTTGGCCCCAGTGCTCCGCCACCCCATCCGTACCACCTCCCTCCTTCACAGCACAGACTGGGCAGCCCCGGGGGAACAGGTGAGGGGCACGGAGGGAAGGGTGGCGCCCGGGGGCCCCGAGCCCCAGCCCAGGACGGGGCCTGCCCCTGCCCCCCTCCCTCGCAGGACCGGACTCCGGCAAGCTCCTTCCCCCCTCCATCCTTGGGGGCCTGGCCAAGCTCTGGTTCCCATGGGGGGCGGGCGAGGGTGAGGGCTCTGCCGCTTCTCCAGGAGGTGCCCGCAGACGGCCTTATATGGCCAGGAGTCCTCAGCCCAGGAGGAATCTGATCCCCCGGGAAGGGCAGGGCCAGGGCTGCCGTGAGCCAATGGCTGGGAGCGCCTCCAGCAGCCCCCAGACCCCAGCCTCCTGGACCCGTGAGCCTTCGAAGGGAGCCAGATTCGCCCGGATGCCTTCCCAACTTTGCGACATCTGATCGGGGGCCCAGAGATAGAGGGGCGCACCTTGCAGCTCCCCATGGCGTCTGGTCACAGGCAGGAGGCAGGGTCCCCTGAACCCCTCTGGGTCTGCACCCCTCCTGGGGCAGAAACCACAGCAGCCCCCGACAGGTGGGGCCCTCTCCCTTCGAGGGACTGGCCTGGGACCAGCAGCCCTGCCCCAGGCCTCGACCAGCCAGGCACACGCCCCCCGCCCCCCCCAGCCCCCTCCTCCGGCCCGGCCTGGGCCCGGCCCCTCTCAGAGCAGTGGGCCCCCCCCCCCTCCACCCCGGAGCCAGGCCTCCCCTCCCTCACCCTCCATCCTTTTCCTCATCATGGCCCGCTCCTCTGTCTTTTCTCCCTCTCCCTGTCCAGGCTTCTCATTCCCAGGCTGTGGCTGAGCTCTCTGTGTCTCTGTCCCTTCCTCTGTCACTATCTGTCTCTGTCTCTCTCTCCTCCCCACCCGATGCCCTAGATCGGCCAAGCTCAGCCACTCGGGCAGCCCTGGGCACCCCCACCCCCATGTCTGGTCTCAGAGTGCTGGGGTCTCCTGAAGCCTTTGGAGAGGGCTCATTTCTAACAAGGGACAGCAGTGGTGGTGACAGGGCCACTCCTGCCTGCCTGTGCAGCTCTAGTCACAGGGTCCCAGCAGCTGGCTGCCGAGGTCACGGCTCCCCTGGGGCCCTGAGCTGACAGACCCCACGCCCCCACGCGGCCCCAAGACGCAACAAGTAGGGGCGATTTCCACCTTGTCATCTCCCACCCACAGGCCACCTGCCAGCCCACAGGCCAGACCCCCAGGGAGGCCTGGGCCGAGGGCAGAGGGAGACCGGTGGTAATGGCGCCCACCGCTGTGTTTGGCGGCAGCCATTTTCCGGGCCGGCTGTGGAGACCGGGACTCTTGTCCCCCCCCTGCTGTCTGGGTAAGCTGACCGAGGCAGGGACCCGGAGCCACGGCACCTCTAGGCCTCCCCCACGTCACTGACTTGGGTGCGGTTCCTGAGAATGAAGGGGGGGCCCCTGGGTCCGCCAAGTGCCTGCACCTCGCAGGCAGGCTCTGGGGTGGCCGCTGGGAATCACTGTTCCGTTCCCCAGAAAGGAAACCGAGGCTTGGGGAGGAAAGGAGCCAGGAAGGGCCGGAGAGGCGCACACCCGCGGTGTCGACAGCCGTCCGGCTGGGAGGTGCTCTGAAGGGGTTGCAGCGGCAGGGCCACGGGCTGGCCGGGGTTGGCGCAGCGGTGGGAGGCCTTGGGCGGTACGTGCCCATCTGTCCTGGTGCCTCTCAGACATCGGGGAGCCCTGGCCCGGGCGCTGTCCGGGGGCTCAGGCCCACCTGCCCTGTGGCCCCCACTGAGAAACGGGGTCCCTTCTCTGCCCGCCTCCACCGAGAGGCCTCTGGGCCTGTCAGCTCAGGTGGCTTTTCGGAGGCGAGCAGCCCTGTGGCCCCTGTTGGGAAGCCATCAGCCCTCAAGCCTGGAGCCGGCCCCTTCACCACGCCCCTGCCCCATGCCCCTGCCCCATGCCCCTGCACCATGCCCCTGCCCCATGCCCCTGCACCACACCCCTGCACCATGGCCCCTGCACCACACCCCTGCACCATGGTCCCTGCACCATGGTCTCTGCACCACGCTCCTGCACCACACCCCTGCACCACGGTCCCTGCACCACAGCCCCTGCACCACGCCCCTGCACCATGGGCCCTGCACCACACCCTGCACCACACCCCTGCACCATGACCCCTACACCATGGCCCCTGCACCACGCCCCTGCACCACACCCCTGCACCATGGTCCCTGTACCACGCCCCTGCACCACACCCCTGCACCACGCCCTGCACCATGGTCCCTGCACCACACCCCTGCACCATGGTCCCTGCAACATGCCCCTGCACCACACCCTGCACCACATCCCTGCACCACGGTCCCTGCACCACACCCCTGCACCATGGCCCCTGCACCACGCCCCTGCACCACACCCCTGCACCACGGTCCCTGCACCACAGCCCCTGCACCACGCCCCTGCACCATGGCCCCTGCACCACACCCTGCACCACACCCCTGCACCATGCCCCTGCACCATGGCCCCTGCACCACACCCCTGCGCCACACCCCTGCACCACACCTTGCACCACACCCCTGCACCACACCCCTGCACCATGGTTCCTGCACCACGCCCCTGCACCATGACCCCTGCACCACGCCCCTGCACCACACCCTGTACCACACCTTGCACCACGCCCCTGCACCACACCCTGTACCACACCCCTGCACCATGCCCCTGCACCACACCCCTGCACCACGCCCTGCTCCACACCCCTGCACCATGGTCCCTGCAACACGCCCCTGCACCACACCCCTGCACCATGGTCCCTGCACCACGCCCCTGCGCCACACCCCTGCACCATGACCCCTGCACCACACCCCTGCACCACGCCCCTGCACCACACCCTGTACCACACCCCTGCACCACGCCCCTGCACCACACCTTGCACCACGCCCCTGCACCACACCCTGTACCACACCCCTGCACCACGCCCCTGCACCACACCCCTGAACCACAGCCCCTGCACCACACCCCTGCACCATGACCCCTGCACCACGCCCCTGCACCACACCCTGTACCACACCCCTGCACCACGCCCCTGAACCACAGCCCCTGCACCACGCCCCTGAACCACAGCCCCTGCACCACGCCCCTGAACCACAGCCCCTGCACCGCGCTCTGCACCATGGCCCTGTACCACAGCCCCGCCTCAAGCCACCCCACATGACCCCCAGCACCCCAGCCGCTGTGACGAAGGAGTTCCTGCGGCCAGGAGCGCCTCTCCCCGCCCGCTCTCACCCACCTGCAGACAACGGCCCCAGGACCCGCCCCTTTCTGTTGCACATTTTTCCTTTGTTCACTCAACTCTTTAAACAAATTTTCTTTCTTTCATTCCATCATTTTGTTATTTATCTTGTGTCTGGAGTCCCGTGCTGAGCAGGTGACCCTGCGGCCACAGCCTTCACTCTGGCCTGGAGGCCCCGCAGCAGGCAGGCCAAGGGGGTCAGGGCTCAGCACCTGACCTGACACACGTCTCCAGCAGTCCCTGCTCTACGGCCACCACGCAGAACGGAAACACCAGACGGTGGCAGTGCAGCCACCAGGTGACCCGGCCCTTCCGTTGCGGAGACTCTACACAGCTCCTGCCCACAAACATTGAGGGCCGCGCTGTGCACGACAGTCCCGACGTCCACGCGTGGCGAGTGGGGGACCAGGTGTGGCCCCACGTGCTGTGGCGCACGCGTCAGCCCAGAGAGGCGCAAAGTCTCGGTGCTGCTACACCATGGATGATTCCTGGGAGATGGCTTCTTTGCAGGGGCTGCGCAGGGACTGGGAGAGGGCTTGGGGCAGGGCTTGACGGCCGGCCTTTCCCAGGCATCAAGAGGAGCGTGGATGCCAAGTGGGGGCCACGAAGGCACAGCATACGCAGGAACAGCGCCCATCGGGCCTCCAGCAGAGATGGTGGGGGCAGGGATGTGTCAGGGTGCCTGCGGACCCGCCACCGCATGGCCTGCCGGTCCCGTGCTTCTGGTGACACGTGGGCCCGTGTTTAGGGCCGCGGTGAACCAGAGACACCAACCCCAAACAGTGGACTGACTCAGCCTGAGTGTGTGATGCCACTGGGTCCCGTCTGCAGAGATGCTGAGTCACAGCCCCTCCTGCCCTGTCCCCTGTGCAGGCCCTGGTCACCGTGCAGGGGGCCTGTGGGCTCGCACCCCAGAGGCACCGGGCCTCACCCCTGCACATCCTATAGGTGGCCTGACCTGGGGCTCCCCTAGGGTCACCAGTGTTTCAAATGCAGCTGACCCCCAACCGCGTCCCTCCACTGTCACCCTGATCTCATTCAGGGGGCCCTCCAGGATGCCCAGTAGGTGGGGGAGGCTTGGAGGTGTGCACCCAGCCAGTGTCCGAAGCCTCCGGCTCGGGTCTGGCCTGGCAGAGAGGGGTGGGCTGCTGAGAGCCCCTCCAGGATCCTCTGGGGCTGTCCTCTGCCCCAGGGGTGAAATGAAGGTGGCTGGGCTCAGCTCCAGGCCTGTCTGCCTCCAGCAGACATTTACAAACATGTGTCCTGCTCCTCTGGGGGAATGTAAACACAGGGAGACGTGTGGGGCTCCCGTCAGGCCACTGCAGGGCTGGGGGGGGGGCGGTCCACTGGGAGTCTAGTCTCCTCGAAAGCGGTCTGGGCCCCCTCTCGGAACCTGCGAGTGGCAGTGAGGGGGGTGAAGGCTGGGAGCTAAGAGCCACCCCTCCCTCGGGGCCCAGGTCTCCCGCAGCCCACCCTCCTAGCTCTGTCCTGAGCTTGCGGTGCGCCCTGAGGTCAGAGGCGTTTCCGCCCCACCGGACTCCTGTGTAAATGGGGCCGATTGTGTTTTCCTGCCTTGTTGTCGGGCCAGCCCCTCAGCAGCACCAAGCCACCCTGCGCCCAGCACCCAGGGGGCCATTAGGCAGCTGCTGGCTGGTGCCCTCGTGCCTGGTGCCAGGCAAGTGCCTAACGTGCGCCATCTGATCTGATGCCCACAAAAGCCCATTTTACAGAGGGGGGGCACCAACGATCGGAGAGGCCATGTGTGACCCTGCCTGTTGAGGCTCGGGCCCCGCTGACCACACCACGCTGGTAAGTCCTGACCCTGTCTGCAAGGGACTCATTCCCCACCTGGGAGGTTTGCTCACGGCAGATGGTGTGGCCCGCTGCTCTCCAGCGATGGCAAACCTGAGTCCTGGCAAGGCCCTGTGGCCCCAGCCCCAGGAAGCAGGCCCCTGGGGCCTACACGGTGATCTGGGTCACTCAGGAGGCTGGTGCGGGCTGCTCCTGGGCCCGCTGTATCTCTGCCAGGAGTGCACTGAGCCCCATCGCCTGCCCACCCAGGGGAGGAACGTGGCAGGGGCTGCAGGGAGCTGAGAACCTGGCAGGAGAGCCTCTGCCTTCTGGAATTCCCCAGCCCAGCACCTCTTCCCGCCCCCACTCCAGGGCGCCCATCACTCGGTCCTTGTCCGCAGGGGCACTGGGGTGACCGGTGTTAAAGGCGCGGCACCTCTCAGGGCTGGTCACTACGTGGCACTGTCCCTCCTCGGACATCCCTTCCCTGACCCCCCAGCCTATGTAGCCCTTCAAAACCCTAGGCCAGGCATTCTGGCCCGAGGCCTCCCGAAGGGGCCGTCGTGGGCACCACGGGCGGCTGGCTGAGCAGCGCCCCTGGCCCGCACCCACTCGTGGCCAGGAGCACCTCTCCTCCCCCAGGTGTGATGTCCTGGCAGGGATCCTGGTGGGGGGGACAGCTCCTGGGTGGGACCCACTGTCCTACACCTGAGATGAGATGCTTATGGCCTTCTTCCTTGGGTCACGAGCTCTCTGGGGACAGGGACCATCGGTCTCGCACACTGTAGTGCCCAGTGCCCAGCCTGGGCCCAGGACAGCTCCCGGCACCACTGCCTTCCCACTGCCACTCACACGAGGTCCTGGCGGGTGGAGGTCCTGGTGGGTGGAGGGGCCGCAGAGGCCCAGAGCGCCTGCAGAGCTGGGGGTGGGGAGGGGCGGGAGCTGGCGGCTGGCCAAGCCAGCCGGACAAGCCCGGGCCAGACCCACATGCCTGGGACAGGAATTTGGATTCCGTCACTTTCCACCTTGCCTCTGGGCCTGTTTCGGCAGCTGCTGATGCGCCCTGCTGGGGGCAGGGCCCAGCTCAGCGCCCAGGGCAGGGGACCTGCCCATCTACCTGTCTCGTTCAGCTCAGGCCCACGGGGCATGTCGCTGGGGCACAGACGAAGGTAAGGGATGTTCTGAAGGTGCCTGCGCCTGAGACCCCACTGTCCAAGCTCCTCTCCAGCACAGAGGCCGGGTCCTGGCTGTGATCATCTCACCCGTCAGCCCGCGTGGCCCCAGCCATGTGACGCTGGGGGTGGGGGAAACGTCCTCTCCCTCGGTCTCAGCTTCCTGCTCTGTAAAATGGGCTCACAGGATTGTCATGGGGCTTCTGTGGGGCCTTCCCCAGCTGCTGGTTCACAGGCAGGAAGCGTGAACCTCCCTCAGAAGTGCCAGGCCGAGAGCTCCCTGTCCTGGCTGCCTGGCCGGGCGCCGGGGACACCCACTCCTGCGGAGCCCGGGCACAGGCGGGCTGGGACCTGGGCAGTGCTGCAGGGTCACCCTCGGGCCCACGTCCCACGGGGACAGCAGCTCTCCGTCTCCCTGACCAGAGTGCTGCCCCGGGTGTGGCACCGTTCCATCTCTGCACCGCTCACCGGGCTCCCAGCCGCCCCTTTCCTGTTGAGCCCTGACCTCCACCCATGGGTGTGGGGACAATAGCTCCAACCTCCTGATGGGGAAGCAGAAGGGGAGAAGGCCTAGGGGCAGGGGGACGGCGCCGGAACCCAGGCCTTTCCCAGGTCCCCCCGCCCGAGTCACTGCCTGGACGTGGGGGCTCCGTCTGTGCCTGGGGTCGGACCCTGGCCTGGGCCCCGGGGGGCTCTGCTGCCTGCGCTTTGCCGTGCTTTCCCATTGAATCTGGATCCCCACCCGGTTGGGCTGGGACGCGCTGGCCTCCGGCCAGCCTGGAAAACCCTGTGTGTCCGCGGGGACGAGCCAGCTGGACGCCCTGTGTGTGCTTCGGACGGAAGGGCCTCCTTTCCTGTCACTTGGCTCAGACCTCTGTGGCCAGCCCCCACAGGAGGGGTGGGGCCAGGAGGCGGGACAGTCTTGGGTGTCCGACCTCAGTACCCCCCTGCTGTCAGCTGGCCCCTCCAGGTGGACCCGGTGCACAGATGCGCCCCAAGCGCCTAGCTCAGCCCCCACTGGACTCCCCAGCACATCACCTGTGTCCTGAGAAGGCCTGCATGAGCCTCCTGGGAGCCGGGGCAGGGGCGGTGGGGGCGGTGGGGGTGGGGGGAAGGGGACTGGCCCCACCCAGAGCCTGACTCCATCCTGCATGGTCGTGGGGAGCTCTGCCTGCCTAGGTGAACAGCGGAGCGAAGCATCCAGCGGGTGGAACACTCAGGATTTGTATTTGTGTTTTTTATCACGTCTCAATGAAAAAAATCAAATAGAAAAACAAAATGACATATACGTAAAAGAAAGCGAAATAGTAAATGACAAAATGAAAAAATAAAACAAGGTAAAATAGAACGGACGGGGCGCTGGCCTGGCCCCTCCACCCTCCCTGGGGCCCCGATAGGCTGAGTAACGATGCCAGGTGCCCTAAGCTCTGGGCCAGTTACGTTGACCCATATGGGGGGTGCCGCACGCCCACCGTGACCTCCCTTGACCCTCATCAAGACCAGGGAGGGCCGGTGACTGCCTGTGTCTCTCTGAGGTCAGACGATGATCCCAAAGCCTGGGAGGCTGTGGGGCCAGGCCCTGGTTGGTGGCTCACTGGCTTGCACACTCCCTGCCCCCCCCCCCCCCCCAAGCCCCAGGGAGGTGAGCCAGGCCTGCTCTCAAGGGAATGGAGGGCAGGCCGGAGGGGCTGGTGGCTGTAACTCCTGGGCAGGTCTGGTCGGCCCTGACCTGCCGCTCACCCTGGCCCCCGCCCCGGGCCCGGAAGGAGGGTTTCCTGGTTCTGGCCGGTTCCCTTCCACACACAATGCATTTCAGACTGGCCTGGCCGCGCCTGGCCCAGAAACAGCTGCTCTGGGAGGAGGAGGGGGAGGCTCCCCTGGAAGGTTGAGTTGCCCCACATCTCAGGGCCTCGTTTACCTGTGCATGCAGGGGGCGGGGGGGGGGGGGCTGCAGGACGTGGCTGCTGCACAGACACCAACCAGCTGCTGTTGGCCGCCATCGCCCTCCCCGGGCAGCCTGAACGGGGACCCGTATGAGATCGGGCTGTCTTTGGTGCAAGCTGCCAGTCACCAGCCTACGATTCAAACCCAACCGTATGACCTGGAACCACATTATGACAACAGTAGTGGTGATGATGGTGATGGTGGTGGTGGTGGTGATGAACACTAGCAGGCTGGGGGTTTCCTGAGTGCCGCACTCGTTCTGAGCACTGCATGTGTTAACTAGTTGAATGCAGACCACCCCAGCCCGTGGGGTGGCTCTACCATTGTCCCTACTTCATGGCCAGAAGGAGGCAGCTGAGTAATTTAGAGGGACAGTGCAAGCTTGACTTGTGATCCTGATGTGATATTGACAAGTCAAGGTTATCAAGAGCACAGGTGTATACTTTTTTCTTTTAATTTTCTTATCAATTTTTTTAAATGTTTATTTTTGAGAGAGAGAGGTCGTGAGTAGGGGAGGGGCAGAGAGAGACAGAGACACAGAATCCAAAGCAGGCTCCAGGTTCTCAGCCCGATGCGGGGCTCGAACTCACAAACCATGAGATCACGACCTGAGCCGAAGTCAGACACTCAACAGAGCCACCCAGGCACCCCACAGGCATATACTCTTGAGTAGAAACAGGTGCACTCAGGAACCCTGGACGGCACCACCCTGCCGGACAGCTGCTGCTGAGCTCCTTCCTAGAGGCTGCCCTGGGATCTACAAAAAGGGCTCAGCCTGATTGTCTTCAAGTGCCAGGTCCTCCTGCCCCCCGCTGCCTTTGTTCCACCTGGCCTCTGGCCCTTGCCCAACCTGGAGACCCCAGAGGAAGCTCAGTAAACAATTTACCCTGCGGACAAGGGACCAGGGGCCTGAGGGAGATGACTCAGCCCCCTTCAGTTCCAGAGAAGTGGGCCGGGAACAAACAGGTGAGCCTCTGCCCTAGGGCCCCAGCGCAGCTGTAGGCAGTGCAGACACAGCTCTCGGATGCCCCATAGTGGCTGCCGGGGACAGCACAGGCACAACGAGGCCATCCCTACCTAGGATCTTGTCTGCAGCCCTCCCTCCCCCGGTACCTGGCTGCCGTCAGGGACTACTTGCTCCAAAGTGGGACCTGGGACCTTGGACAACAACGTTTCTTAAGAGAGTAAGATCCAGATTTCCTGGGCCACAGGGTGGGGGGCACAAGTTTCTTCCCCTTGAAGAACTTGGCCTTGAGACTCTGCCCTAGAGGAAAGGATGTGCACACCCATGTGTGTGCATCCTATCATCTTACATTTTTAAAAATTGTTTTGGGGGTACCTGGGGGGCTCCGTCAGTTGAGCGTCTGACTCTTGATTTCAGCTCAGGTCATGATCTCACAGTTCATGACATCGAGCCCCACCCTCAGGCTCTGTGCTGACAGTGTGGAGCCTGCCTGGGATTCTCTCTCCTTCTCTCTCTCTGCCCCTCCCCCGCTTGCTCACTCTCTCAAAATAATTACATAAACATTAAAAAACACGTAAATATTGTGTTAAAATACACGTAACATGGGGCACCTGGCTGGCTCGTTGGTGGAGCCATGCAACTCTTGGTCTTGGGGCTGTGCGTTTGAGACCCATGTTGGGTGTAGAGATTACTTAAAAATAAAGTCTTTAAAATAAATAAATATTGGGACGCCTGAGTAGCTCAGTCAGCTAAGTGTGCGACTTTGGCTCAGGTCATGATCTCACGGTTCGTGGGTTCGAGCCCTGCATCGGGCTCTGTGCTGACAGCTTGGACCCTGGAGCCTGGTTCTGATTCTGTCTCCCTCTCTCCCTGTCCCTCCCCTGCTCTGTTTCTCTCTCAAAAATTAATAAACACTAAAATAAATAAATATATCTGGATATCTCCAAGCTGAGCATGAAGACTGCTTAAGATTCTTTCTCCCCCTCCCTCCGCCTGCCCCTCCCCCACTCACACTCTCTCTTCCTCAAAAACAAACATTAAAACACACACGCAGATGTAAAACCCACCACTTTAACCATTTGCAAGTGTACAGCTCGATGGGATTAAATACTCTAGTAACGCATTAGCATCACCACCATCCAACTCCAGAACTCACTTTGCAAAACTGAAACTCTCCCTATTCAACGCCAGCTCCGGTTCCCTCTCCCACACAATGGCAACTACCATTGTATTCTCTGATTTCCACGACTCTAGGTACCTCGTGTGTCATTGTGTAGCATTTGTCTTCGTGTGATTGGCTAATTTCTCTCAGCATAATGTCCTCAAGGTTTAACTATACCCGTTGTGTCAGAACATCCTTCCTTTTTAAGGCCGAATAACATTCCCTTGTACGTGTAGACCATTTTGTTCACCCATTCATCCACCGACGGACATACGGGTCGCTTCTGCCGTTTGGCTGTGGTAGATAATATGGCTGCAGATGGGTGTGCGAGTATCTGTTGGAGACACTGTTTTCAATTCTTTTGTGTGTACACTCAGGAGTGGAGTTATTGGATACGGGGATTCTATCTTTAATTGAGGAACCACTATACTCTCTCCCACGATGGCTGCACGGTTCAGATTTCTACCAACAATGAGCAAAAGCTCCAATTTCCCACAACCATGCCAACAGTTGCCTCTTTTTAAAGTTTTCTCTTCTTCCTCCTCTTTTCTACTTCTTTCTCTCCCTCTTCTCCTCCTCCTTTTTAGTTGATACATTCATCTTGAGAAAGAGAGGCACAGAGAGAGAAACTGAGAAGAGAGAGAATCCCAAGCAGGCTCTGTGCTGTCAGCACGGACATCATGACCTGAGCCCAAATTGAGTCAGACGCTCAACCAACTGAGCCACCCAGGCGCCCCTGATTTGCATTTCCTTAAGGACTAGTGCTGTTGAGCATCTTTTAAATGTACTTACCGACCATTTATACGTCTTTGGAGAAATGTCTACTGGGGTCCTTTGCCTACTTTTAACACAGGTTTTGTTTAGTTTTAGTTCTCTCTATATCCTGACATTGATCCCTCATCAGGTGTATGATTTGCAACATATTCTCCCATTCTGTAGGTTGCTTTTTTACCCTGCTGATGGTGTCTTTTGATGCATAAATCCTAAACATTTTCATGAGGCGCGATTTGTCGTTTTTGTCCATGCCTTTGGTCTCATTTCAAAATCATGGCGGGTCCAATGTCGTAAAGCCTGTGCCCTAGGTTTTCTTCTAAGAATTTTGTTTTAGGGGCGCCTGGGTGGCTCAGTCGGTTGGGCGGCCGACTTCGGCTCAGGTCATGATCTCGCGGTCCGTGAGTTCGAGCCCCGCGTCGGGCTCTGTGCTGACAGCTCAGAGCCTGAGCCTGTTTCGGATTCTGGGTCTCCCTCTCTCTGACCCTCCCCCATTCATGCTGTCTCTATCTCAAAAATAAATAAACGTTAAAAAAAATAAAAAAAAAAAAAGAATTTTGTTTTAGGTCCTTGATCCACATCGTTTTTACATAAGGTGTTGAGGTAAGGGTTTAGCTTCCTTCTTTTGTATGCGGATGTCCCATTTTCCCAGCACCGTTTGTGGAAAAGACAGTCCTTCCCCCCCCCCCCCCCAGTGGTCTTGGCAGCCTTGCAGAACATCATTTGACCACATATGTGGTTTATTTCCGGGGTCCCTATTCCGCTGAACACTCGAGGAAGATCCCTCTGCAGACCTCTCTCTGCTACTCTCTCCTTCCTGGCACTCTGGTAGTCTAGCTGCCTCTCCCACCTTCCAGCTACAGAATCTTTTGATCACCAGGACTAGCTGGGTTGACCCACATGCAGACACAGGCAGGTCTCAGCGGGTCCTGCCCCGGGAGCTTGGCAGCGTCCCCTCCCTGCCCCGACCTCGATTTCCCGACAGCGGTGTCCCCGCGCCCTAGAGAGGACCCCAAGTCCGCCCGCCGCCTCCCAGCCTGTTCGAGGCTTCCTCCCGCTCGGCCACTGTCGCGGACGAAGTCCCAGGAGGGGTCTGCACGGCCCCCGCCCGCCCACGCGGGGCTGAGAGCGGAAGCAGAAGCGGAGGCCCGGGCGTCCCCCAGCCCGGCGACGCCTGCCTGGGCCCGCCACCGGCTCCCGCGAGTCCGCCGGGCGCCGCCACCCGCAGGTCCCGCCCCGTCCGCCGGAAGCGGAAGTGCGTCAGGGCAACCGGCGGCGCCCCGCGTCGCGTCGGGACCCGGAAGCACTCGCCGAGGCCCCGCCCCGTCCTCCAATACCGCCGCCGGCGGAGGAAGTGCTTCCTTTCTGCGCTCGCGCTCGTGGTGGTGGTGGCAGCAGGTGGGTCGCGCGGCCGGGCGGGGGCTTCGGGCGGGGTCTCCGGGCGGGAGCCGACACCCGAGGGCCGGGGCGGCTTGGGGAGACGGCGCGGGGGCCCGGGCGGCTGCAGCGGAAACGCGGCCCGGCCTCACGGCGCCTCGGGGGTCTCGCAGGCTTGCCGTCGACATGCAGAACGACGCCGGAGAGTTCGTGGACCTGTACGTGCCGCGGAAATGGTGAGCGAGCCCTTCCACCCGCCCCCGCTCCCCCCTCCCCTCCCCCTCTCACTGAGCTTACCGCCCCCCCCCCCCCCCCCCCGCAGCTCCGCCAGTAACCGCATCATCGGCGCCAAGGACCACGCGTCCATCCAGATGAACGTGGCCGAGGTGAGCCGGGCGGAGGCAACGGGCCCGTCCCGCCCGGGGGAAAGCCCCCAGGGCGGCCGAAGCCAGGTCGGGGTGGCCTAGCGGGCTGAGCACTCCCGGACCCCAGATCTTTATGATTCGCGTTGACGATTTGCAGGTTGACAAGGTGACGGGTAGATTTAACGGCCAGTTTAAAACCTATGCGATCTGCGGGGCTATCCGGAGGATGGTGAGCTTCCCTGGCTTTGCGCACCGGGTGTGCGGTCGAGTGGGGAAGGGGGTCTTCTTTCTGGAGGCTCGAGTAGATTTGTGGGCAGAGTGGGTGAACTTGTGGGGCTGTGCTAGCCGCCTGCCCCTTCCTGCCGCGGAATAGGGGTGCTAAGGGGCCCAAGATAGGAACCCCGGAGAAAGCACTCAGGTACCCCCCCCCCCCGCCCCCCATAATCAGGTATGAGGCCCTGTGCCAGGCCTCTCCACTAGACCTCCTGCCAGCCGGGTTTAGCAGGGGTGATAGTCGAGCACTTTTTTCCAGGGTGAGTCTGATGACTCCATTCTACGACTGGCCAAGGCCGATGGCATCGTTTCAAAGTAAGTAAGATGGCCTGTGTTTGGGCACAGAGGCCCGGGACCTTTCCTGAAATGAGGTTTTAACGTCGTCCTTACTTTTGTCCTAGGAACTTCTGACCAGAGAGGATTACAGATGTGAGATGTTTGTCGTAAATAAATAATAAAAATAGCAAAACCCACCTGTGTTGGTTTATTCTGGGAGTGTGGATGCGTTCCTCTGGGCATCAGTGTGAGGGCTGCTGTAAAGCTGGACGCGGCCGGTCAGCTGAAAGGAAGCAACCTGTGGCATACTTTGCAAAATCACATTTTACTTTGAACCACAAATACATTACCGTTTGCAAACAAATGACATGTGACTTGACATTGAGGTCAGATAGTCGCTTAGCGCACTTTTAAATGCACAGCTGCTTTCGGAGCCGCCTCTTAGATGTCTGGGCTCGATCTAGAGAGTGAGGGGCTCAGACACGTTTGGCTTCAATACTGGCTTTGCTGCAGTGATCACTGACCGCCACACAAGCAGCTTTTGGCGTCGAGGACAGGACACACCAAAGGGAGAGTTACAGGTCTGTGAAGGACTAAATCTTACTATGGGAACACAGAAACCTAAACTGCTGTCAGCTGTTCGAACACCTGTGTGGAAATTGTCGAGGACCAGGACGCATGCCCTCTTGAGGTGAAGTCTGGGAACCCGTCCCTTCCAGTGCTTGGAACACTAGAGTGTCCTTGAGATACGAGGGCTGCACATGTTGCTGTCCAGGAGAAAAGCACCTGTATCTCAGCTCCCTCCCACCCTCGTCCGTCTGGGACACGTGTGCATTAGGGGCCGTCGAGGGGGACAGGGAGTTTATCCCACAATAGATAGGGTTGGAATACAGGCTTGGGCTTCATCCCCCGGGGGAAGAGGAACAGCTGGCCTGCACGCAGACACGGGTGCTGGGGTCCAGGCTGAGCCGCTGGTGCCTGAGCGTTGTGATTGTGATGAGCAGAACCGGTGTCTCCTTTTGGCAAAAGCATCAGTTTACACACAATACAGGGTGGGGCTGTCGCAGAGACTGACAGGTTTGTAGGACAGCAGGGAAGCAGCTTCATGGCCCAGCCAACGTGGTCATTTTTAACCCCAGCTGACCCAGGGAGGGAAATCATCCTTGGTTCTTCAGTGTTTGACAGGACAGTGAGCTGGAGAACCGGGTCACAGAACGTGCAGGAAGGACACGCAGACCTGGGAAAGCCGAACACGGGCCCTGTCGAGAGAAGGGGCACAGGCCCACACACAGGTGACAACCACCACTCCCTGGGCTTGCTTCGTGTGACAGCCAAGACCGCGTCCTGCCTACTAAGAAAGGCGTGTGCACCCACCCTCCAGGGCGATGGGGCCGTTGGTGGGGGCTGTGGAGTAGCCCGTCCCCCTCCCGCCTGCTTGAGAGTCAAGTGTGGTGTTCCAAGTCACGGCCTCAACTGCTCCCGACCAGATTTTGTTCCCTTAAGACCCATCAAACCAAATCCCAAGTAACAATAAATACACCGGTTTTCTCCACGATATTGCTTCGAAAGATCAAGAGCCAGGAGCAAGCAGTCCAACAAACATCCTGAAGGTCCAGAGTGTCGCAGGCAAGCAGGGTTTCCCGGTGAGAGGTGAAGGGTGGGTCCCCCCTGGGGTGGGCTAGTGTCTGCGCGGAGGCCTGCTGGCATGTGTGACGCTCGGGCATCAGGATTTCACAGTGACACGATGCTTGGAGTAAAAAGTGAGAGAAACCGGAGTCTGCCCTAGTTGCATTGATGCCAGAGCTCCGCCTGTGGAAGGATGCCGGGGGAGGCCAGTGGGCATCCCCGGGGGGCTCAGCTGGGCCGGGAGGGAGCTGTGTCCACCAACGAAAACCGGAAAGAGCCAAGACTAATGTTTCGATACGCCAACTTCTGCAATTCCAGAGTGTTCAGCAGGCTCCAGAAACCCAGATCTCTGCGATGCGAGCGCAGTGGCTGTGGTGGTTTGCGGAAGACCAGGCGGTGCAAAGGAAAGATGCCGAAATGACCACTTGAGGATCGGGTCGGTCTCAGGCACATGAAAAAAATAAACCTCACGTTTTGCTCGCGTAAAAATGCGAGACGATTCTCAGGAATGTACCATGGCGGGTGGTGTGCTTTGGAATGAAAGCGGTGTCCCTCCAAGGGAGCAGGTGTGCAGGGACAGTGGCATCAGTTGAGGGGCAGGCGCGTCCCTGCCGTCCCTGCCGGGCGGCCGCTCACCCGGACACATCCCTGGGGCCCTGAGCGCCGGGGCGTCTGGGTGGTGTGGGAGGGGTGGCCGCCCTCTGGGCAGAGGCCAGGCTGGGCTAGAACTGCTGCGTGAGGCGTCTGTAGTGAGGTAACACCTGGCCCTCGGGAAGGTAGAGCGCGAGTTCCAAGGCCACCAGCACCGTGAACTCAAACCCGATCAGATCCCTTCTGTTGAACCGAAACCTTTCCTCCAGCTTCTGCACGGGAGGAGGAGGGAGGAGGGAGGAGGGAGGTTATGTGGAGCCCCAGCTCTGCACCAGCCGCTCCGCCCCAGCCCCCAGCCGGGTTCTGCACAAGCCACCCCCCACCCTGGTCCAGAGCAGGTCGGGGGCGGAGCCGGGGGCGGAGCCGGGGCCGGGCGCACTCACGTCGATGAGCTGCTTCACCTCGCTCCTGCGGAGGTCGCTGCTGATCTTGGCGGCGAGCAGCACGCACGCCCCGGCGCATAGCTTGCGGTTCTGCTTGTTGAGTTTGCCCTGCAGGACGAGCTTCTCGAAGTACACGTAGGCCATGGACACCGTCACAGGCTCCAGGCTGCACTCCTCAGAGAGGTTCCGCATCTCCCGTTTTAAACTGCGGGTTTACACGGAAGCCGGGTGCTGACGGGCAGTGGAAGTGGCCGCCCCTCTCCCTGCTCCAGAGTGGCCCGGAGGGCACCATTTCCTCCAGGTGGGCACGGCCGGCGCTAGGGTCTGCAGCTTGCTGGACAAGCAGGCGGATGTTGGCTTCCCCTTGCCCCTCGGGCCGGGCCGTGCCCCCTCCCCCCCCCCCCCAAGTGTACTGGGTAGCCCATGCTGCCCTCCAGGGGCCACCACAGAGGACAGAGTCCCTGCTCCCCTGTGGCTGCGAAAGGGACGATGTGGGGAGAAATAGCACCGCGGAAAGGCCCTGAAGCAGTGTCTGGACCTTCAGCGAAGCCCGATGGTGCTGGTGAGGGGGGACAGTGAGACAGTGGGGCGAGGAGGGCCCAGGGAAGGGCGATCCCCAGGAGTCCCACCTAGGCCAGGCTGCCTGGGCTCCGGGCGGTCCACCACTTAACTCGCTGGGGTCTTGGGCAAACCTCCTCGGCCCTCGATCCCGTCTGTCAGATGGGGTCACCGCAGTGCCCACCTCCTGTGTGGTTACGGGCATCAGGGAGCAGGGCTAGCAGGTGTGGGTGCAAGCAGCACTGAGGCGGCTTGACCCATGGAGGTGGTGGGCGGGGGTGGGTGGGGAACTGCTGACATTGGCCTGGTCAGATAGCAGGAGGGGACTTGGGCGGGGCACATCTGGATTATCAAGCTCAAGAACCTACTAGAAACAGGAGAGGAGGGGAACGGCCTCATCACGGTGGCGGGGCCCAGAGGTCTCTCCTCAGTCCCCTTACCTCCTGATTTTGCTCAGTGTCAGTTTGATGTGTGGGAACTTCTCCCGGAAGGTCTCATTCATGTCCTTCTTGAGGTCAGAGGGCTTCACGTACTCTATTACCGTGGTCTGTGTGCGAGAAGGCCGCAGGGTAGGGGTCGGCCCCGCACAGCCCTGGGGGCCACCCACCCGAGACCCTGGGAGCTGATTTCACGCTGGCCTGGGTCTGCAAATGGCTTCAGGCGGCAGATCAGAGGAGGACACGACTCAGGACAGAGGGTCCCAGAGCCTGGGATGCAGAGTGGTGACCCAGGGCTGCCAGGTGTGGTCAGCGCAGCCTCTGGCCTGCTGCACACCCCCTGCTGCCCCGAGGTGCTGGTGCCCTGGGGTGGGGGGCCCAGTGGCCCTGCCCCGGCGGCTCGCCCTCAGCCTGCCCCCGAACACCCAGAGGCGTGTGGACCGGGTCTGCGCCGGTGCCCCCCGTACCATGTAAGACGCGAAGATGAGGACCCGCTTGTGCTTGCCACAGGGCCATTGTGGGTCGTCCAGGAGGTTGGGGTTATACTCCAGCGTGTCCCCTGCGTCAGTCCCTGTGTGCAGAGGACAGCCCTGACCGACCATGAGCCCGGGGCTCTGGCCAACCCAAGCCTCAGCTGGAACCCTGGACTAGCCCCTGGGGAACAAAGCTTCTGGGGTCTGGGAGGGACTCTAGGCCATGGTTCCCTGTCCCTGAGGGCTGGGTGGAAGGATGTCCTGACCGAGAGACCCCTGCCCCTGCCCCGGAGCCGTGTGTGGACACGGGATCTCTCCAGTTCCTGGGTGGATGAAGCACAGGCCGTCTGCTCCCTTCTCCCAAGCCTGGCTCCCCGTCTGGACCGGGGTCTATGGGCTTCAGTGTAATTCTGGTCTGCCTGCCACAGTGTGTCCCTTGCCCAGCTGGTGTGGCTGCCTGCCCGGCACCCGGTTAGGGCACGTGGGGTACCTAGATCCGTGCCGGCTGGTGCTGACTTGGCTGGGGTAGGTTTGTATCTTGACCCTGGCAGAGCCCGGGGGATGCTGGGCCGGGGCTGGGGTGGCAGGCCGTGGCTGTCTGTCTTGTGAGTGACCAGGGCGTTGGTAGGGTACAAGAACTTGGCATAAGACACCACCTGGAGGGGAACGGGTGTCAGGGCTCAGTCCCAGTCATCCCCGGGTCCACAGCCCCTCGTAAGACCAGAAGTCCAAGCAAGCTGTGCCTTACTCCTTCTGCTGCAGGCAGCCCCCACACGAACGCCACCCTCATGGGGACAAGGAAGGACCCACTGAGAGCTAACGCTCCCGGGCATCCCTCCCTGTTACACCAACACTTGACGCTAGTGTTATCAGTAACAAGAACGTCCCAGAATGCCACCTGCACCATCCCCCACGTGGGATCTGCAGCACAGGAACCTTCTTGCTGCCTCTGAAGCCCTTGACCTCTGACTTCCAGCACGGAGGCAGCACCTGGGCCCCCGCCCAACTCACGCCGTTTCCCATCAGCTCGCTGCTGAGCGAGGTGAGGGGCCTATCTTCACAGGGCTGTGTGGCTTCCTCCCGACACCTTGCACTTTAGGAGTCAAGAAAAACCCAGCTCCGTGTTGATCGCCTGGGCGAGCACAAGCTCCCAGCCCACCCACCAGCCCGGGCTGAGCACGGCCTCCACTCTTGCCTTCCCATCTGCTCCCAGCTCGACGCCCTCCAGCTCAAAGACCATCTCGGAAGACACGGAGACGCCGCCTGACGGATGCCTCTGCTTCTGGCCGTCCACCCGCAGGTCACTGCAATGCACGGGGGGAGGCGGCTGCTGGGCCTTCCTCTGTCCCCAGAGGCAGCAGGGGAGCAGGGGCCCCCGCTCTGCGCCCGCCAGGCCCAGAGCTGGGGGACGGGAACTGTACCAGCACTGCCTCGGGCACAGGGGAAGGACCCCGGGCCCCGCGCTGCCCAGTCCTGCCCCTTCCCAGCCCCACATACTTCCTGTGAGAACACCTGCAGGCTGGCAGTAATGGGGCGGCACCAGCCTCTCCCTAGGCCTCCCCCCGGGCCAGCTTCACCCAGGCCCCTCGCCTGGCAGGTTTCTCTACTGCTGTTTCACGGCAGGTCCTGTGGTGCTATCTCTGCCCTGACGGTCACCTTCCTGGAGCTATGCCGAGATGCACTCGCCAGGGTCGGCCACAGGACGCATCCCCATGAGGAGGACCGTCCCAAGGCAACTGCGTGTAAGTAACATGCGGACACACCCCTCCCAGGGAACCAGGACCCAAATGGCCTTCAGTGCTCCCGAGGCGCTCTGGCAGAAGCGGGTCTGCTGGCCTCGGCGTGAGGCCACTGCAAGCCGGGGGGTGGGGGGGTGGGAGGGCCTAGCCCATGGCCCCCTGGTCACTCACCTGACCCGCAGGCCTTCTCCATAGGGCAGGACCGAGAAGGCTGCACACAGGGAGCGCTTGGCACAGATCAGCACGATCCTGGGGGGAAGGGTTGGTCAGAGCAGGTGGCAGGTGTTTCCAGGAGAAAGTTCCTTCCCGCCTAGACTTGGGTCACGCAAGCTGCCTGGGGTGTCCAGGGGACAGGAGAGCCAGTCGGTCTGGCTGTCCCAGCTCTCGCCCGTTCCCTGCAGGTGCTTAGCGAGGGTGCTCGGTCCTGCTGGCAGGTGCGTCCCCTCCACAGGATGTGCAGCACAGGAAGGTCTGGCCTGGCCCGTGCAGGCAGCGGGAGGCCAGTGGTCGGGGCTGCTCACCCAGGAGAGGCCAGGCTTTGGAGGACACGAGAGCAGAGGTGTGCACCCAGAGGACTGTCCCACTCAGGGGGCCTGTCCTCAGCCTACCTGGAGGGGCTGATAGAGCCAAGAAGCGCCTACTTCTACGTCCTGAGCCAAGCTGGCCAGGAGGCGCCCCGCGTGGGGCGTGTGGCAGGAAGGCCAGCCCTTCCCCCCACTCTGGGCTGGGATCTACCCTGCCCGGCCCGGCCTGGCTCCAGCAGCAGGAGACTCCCCTCTTTTCTGGCTGTGACTGCTGGCCCCCCGGGGCTCCCGGGAGCCAGCCCAGCGCTTGGGCCTGTTCCTCAGCACCAGCACGGGCCTGTCACACTGGGGTTCACGCTGGGGGGTCCAGGCCACTGCTAGAACACAGAGCTCCCCGACAAGGCCACTGGGTGGATGCCAGGCAGCACGGCCTCCAGCAGGAAGGGCACTGAGCTCAGATGCCCCAGGTTTGGCAGGACAGGGCGTGAGGGACGGGCGACAGGAACGCCTTCAGGGCACCCACACAGCACCCACAGACCCAGGACCTCCTCCCGGCTGCCCGTCTACACCCTGGTCTGGGGCAGCCAGATCTCGGCTTTTAGTGTAACCTCCCGGCCGCTGCCCTCCTCTCCCGGCCACGTTCCGTCGCCACACCTGCTCTGTTTCCGATGTCCCTTCACTTCAGCGCTCCTACTCAAGCTGGTGTCCACCAGGTGGCCCTTCACCCGGGACACCGGAGAGGAAGGGGGCGGTGGACCCGAGCTTGAACACTGGGGGAAGCAGGAGCCGCTCGCCGACATGGGGTTCGAGGGTGGACGTGCCGGACAGCGCCGTGGCTGCACGCGTGGGCCGGGGATCGGACTCCAGCTCTGCCTCTGGGCGGCCACACGCTTGCTCCCGTGGCACATGCGTACCTGCTGTTCCTCGTGTCGTACTGTCGCATGTTCTTGATGAAGTGAGTCTTCTTTAGGCCTTTATGTCTTGGGGAGCCGGATATGTGTTTGGTTCTGCAATGTAAACCCCAGGTCACTCTCCCCTCCCTCTAGAGCCCCTCTGGCCCCAGAGCCTGGTGGCTGGGGCGCGCGGGGTCTCAGAGCCAGCGGGACCCTCACCTCTGAACGGAGGCACATCCCACAGCATCTTCCAGGAACTCGAGAGAGCAGCGCTGGGAGGCAACTCGCCGTCTGTAAAAAGACAGGGCAGGGCCTCAGCAACAGACCGGGGAGACGGCTGCTGTCGGACCTGGAGGCGCGCTCGCGGCCTTCTCCCCGCTGGACAACAGCGCACAGCCACGGTGTCAGGAGCCCGTCTGTGGCCACCTCTGAGTCTCGAGCAAGACTCAGGACCAGACTGTGCCAGAACAACGCAAGGGGGACCAGCGCCCTGGTCCACCGCTGCCCACTGCCTCCCGGAGCTCAGGCCAGCAGGTCCCGAGAGCCCTCTCTGGCCCAGGACGGGCACGGCAGCTCCCGCTCAGCCACAGCAGGCTGAAGGCAGGGAGGGGCTTCTGGAAGTCTTCCAGGATTGGAGGAATCGCTCCTGGAGGGCTCCCCCCTCCCCCACGTCAGGGGGCTTCTCGAGGGGGAAGGTTCAGACCCTGTGTGGGCTGCACCTCCAGGTCAAGATCATGCACCCGGGTTACTGGCACCAAGACCACCACCTGGTCACTCGTCGACTTCCTAGTCCTCGTGGGGGTCACAAGCACATCTCACAGGTGAGCCCCGAGCCCCCACACCTCCCCAAAAGAGGGAGGCTCCGGGGGGCCGAGGCCGTGTGTTCTGTGAAATGAAGCTACACGGGTCCTGAGCTCAGCCTGGGCCGGCACGTGCCGGGTGGGTGCCCCGGTGTCCGTGGCACTATTTCACTCCAAACGTGAGCTGAGGGCGGGCTCCTGGGGAGGGGACCGGTGTGGGGGGCGGCACAGGGCAGAGGACGCCACTCCTGGGAGCTGCAGCCTGCCTGGGAGCAACACGGTCCCCCGGCAGGACCCCTGGCTTACGATCCAGGCCCGGTGTGGTCAGGCCACCTCACCAGGTGGAGCCAGCCTGGAATCCAGGTCGCTATGAGCCCGTGAGTCCCCGGGGAGCCGTCGGACCCTAGGGGCTCAGCCACCCCCGCCTGCCACGGATCGAGTGCCGGGTCGAGCGCCTGCGGCAACTCGGCACCTGCCCGAGGTCACACGAGCAGGGCAGTCTGGGGGGCCCCAAGGCTGTCACCACGAAGCCACAGCCCACACTCCACTTACTTCTTTACAATGACAAAGACAGCAGAAGCTTATCGAAAAGAAATGAGAATTGAACACAGTGGAAACTCCGGTGAAACGCCGGGTGTCCCAGAGCGGCCCCACCTCCAGAGACGGGGCTGGTGGCGGTGGAGGACACCCGCCTGCCGGAGGAGAGTGCCCGGGGCGGGGGACGTCAGTGCGAGGGGAGTCCGGGGGGGGGGGGGGGATGTGCGGCAGGGGCCTCCGCAGGCAGGTGCGCTGACTGCTCACGAGGCAGCAGGAGGGGCGTGTTGGGCATAACCCAGCGTCCCGAGAAGCCTGGGGTGGGTGCAGGTGAGCACCGTCCCCGCGCCAGGTGAGCAGGTGGATGTGCGGGACCTACCGGCTTAGGCACAGCCCGACCGTCCCCGGGGGTGTCTGTGTGCTGCTTTGCAGGGCTGGCTCAGAGGCCCCACGGAGCAGCCCCGTGTGGCTTCCTCAGACTCATTTCCTTGGCTAATTTCCCAGGCGATGCTCCAGTGGCTCCTGCACGCCTGGGAGCTCGCGTGCCCGGAGCCAACAGCCACCTCCGTGGACGCCGGCCCCACACGCGGCCTCTGGCCCGGCGCCCGTTGGAGCGGCAGACGCGTCACGGCGCTCTGCTGCCTGGCTCACTCCTCCCGTGGGTTCCGGGTTGAGGCAGTCAGCTCACCAAGCTGTTAAGATCTGTTCCCAGTTGCTTTTGCAGACATCTGTGGTTTTCTTCCACTCGTCTCTCCTCGTGAGCATTTTACATATAAGCTCGGTCCTCGCAACAACGGCACGTGACGGGCCATGCCCTCACTCTCAGTTCTCAGGTGGGGAAACGGAGGCACAGAGCCGGCGAGCAACTTGCCCGAGATCACGCAGCTTGTAAGGCGGTACTGGGCCCTGCACCCCCGCAGGCGGTCTGTGCGACCACTACCGCTGCAGCGCTGGCTGGGGTGGCTGGAATCGAGGCCGCCCCCCAGACATTTCCTGAGGTGCTCCCTTGCTGAACTTGGCCTCCGTTCCAGAGATGCCATTAGCGTGTGGATGAACACCTGTGGCCCCCGATCAGGGCACCCCGAGCCGTGGGTCTGGGTGGGCACCTGGGACACGGGAGGCCCGGGTGTGCAGCTTCCGGCTTCCCCGGCGTTACTGGGCGCATCCGTCCGCAGAGGGCGGACGGAGTGAGCTGCAGAACGTTCCGCAAGTGAGTCTGTGGGCAGGAGAGGAGCAGCCTGCAGGCTCCCAGGGATCTCAACATCCTTGGGTGTGGAGGTGACCGCATCGTGGGCGGCAAAGGCAGCAGGACAGCCGGCGGTCAAGCCACAGGCGAGGCCAGAGCCCTGGTGGTGGACACGCAGGACCTTCCCAGGGCCTCCCCTGGTGGTCAGGAGGGGCTCGCCCTTCCCAGGACACGGAGCAGCGCCAGCCGTCCGTTACGCAGCGCCCCCTTTCAAAGAACCTGCTGGCCGGTCTTTTGGTGGCTTCCTCTGGAGGAATGTGGAGCCCTCCGGGGACTCCCAAGGTGAGACCACCAGGGCCTCACACACAGCTCCGGCAGGATGGTCCACCCAGTATGGGCGGGCTCCGGCCGAGGGTGCCCCGGCTCAGCCTCTCTGGACACAGCCACCCAGAAAGGCGTCCGTCCGGCCAGCAGGCAGGACAGAAGCCCTGTGGCAGCTCGAGTGGAAGCACACTCCCCGCTGGGGGCAGCGGGCGCGGTCAGCAGGAGGCCGGGCTCGCCGTGCTCGCCGCGTGCGGTCGCCTCCCTGTGCCTGCACATCACATGCTGCCGTGATGGCGGTGACAAAGTGGGGGTCTTGGTGTGCGAGGGGTACTGGCTGCCGAGAGCTTCTGGGCTGGACGGGGGGCGTGTGCTGCCCCCAGAGCTGGGCCTGCATTTTACACCCCATTGAAAAACACCACCCACGAACAAGCTACAGAGAACACAGCTCGGGCTTTCTGCCCCCTGCACTGCCTCACCCCCCAGCCCTGGATGTCTGGGCAAACACGGGTCTCCCCTGCCCAGAAGCCTCTCCGTGGCGCCCAGGTCAGTGTATGCGGGATGGTGTCCACTCGCCATCTGACTCTCTGGGGAAGAAGGGGCCAGAGGTCAGGGGTGTGGGAGAGGCTGTCGAGGGCACAGGTGCCCACCGCACTGACCACGGCTTGCTGGCTCTCCGGCTCGCTCTCAGAATTACCCCCCACCTGCCCCCAAAACACGAAACGTGGAACACAAGCAGGAAGAGAAATTGCTATTGGTTAGTTTCTAGCACCTGATGGACGTCCTTTACTTTGTAACTACAGAAACGCCCAAGGAGCAGGGGTGCCCACCTGAGGTCTGTTTGAGGGCCGAGGACCACCCAAACCGAGGGAGGGGCCCAGGGAAGGGGTCAGGCCAGCTGAGAGCAGGCTGCTGACAGGTACCAGTGCCAATGACCTGAGACGCTCTCCTGCTCCGTGCCCATCCGAGCGCAGCGGCTGACCTCGCAGACCCTTGGTGCACACCTGTCCAGGGAGTGGTGGTCCTGGGTGCCCCATCTCGCCAAGTCCCTGCCAGGCAAAGCACAAACCCCAAATTCCAGCCAACCGCTCAGGGAGGCTTGAAGACCCCTTGGCCATGGGACCCAGGGTGTGGTCTCTGGGGTTGTCTCAGGCCTCTGAGCCACCCTGGGGCAGCGCCTCTAGGCTCTAACCTTGGCTGCCACCTCTGGCTGTCCTCCAGCAAGAAGCCCCCGAATCAGAGTTGTAAGCACACTGCCAGATGCGCCACTGAAATTGGCTCAATTTGGACAGGAGCTTGGCAGCTTCTGGAACACGAGGTGGCTCCTGGCCAACATGGCAGCTAAAATGCTCAGCCCCTTCTCAGGACCGTTCCGTCGTGAACCCTCCAGGATTGCGAGAGTCTGCGTTCCCAGCTGACACAGCAATGTCCTTGGGCTCCCCCGTGCCCCGGCTCACCTTCCCGGTCACGAGTGCCTTGGACACTAACGTGGACTGTGGTGGGCTCAGCTGGGCTCCCCAAAAGTTACATTGAAGTCCTAACCCCTGATATCTGTGACCGTGACCATATTTGGAAGTAGGATCTTTGCAGATGTGACCAAGTTAAGATGTGGCCATTAGGGCGGGCAATGACTGGTGTCCCTCTAAGGAGGGGAAAATGCCAGGTGCAGACAGAGACACCCAGGAGAAGCCACGTGCAGATGGAGGCCGACACTGGGGGGCTGAGGCCACGCACAAGCCAAGGGACGCCTGGGGCCACCAGGAGCTGCGGGAGGCAGGAAGGCCCCTTCCCTGGAGCCTCCAGACGGGACCTCAGATCTATGAGCTCTGAGATGGTGCGAGGAAGCCCTGTGTTGTTCAAAGCCGCCCAGCTGACGGTGCTTTGTTTTGGCAGCGAGAGAGGAGGGCGCAGGGCCCGGTGGGGGCCACCTGTTTCTGCCGGCTGGAGGAGCCCAGCGTCCTGCCTGCTCGTGGTAAGCGACTGCAGTGTTGAAATGAAAATAAATGCCAAGTTGGGGGCTCGAGAGGAACAGGGATTCCAGTGACTTGCTCACCGGCTTAGCAGGAAAAACCACGCCAGACTCAACCCTGAGTGTGAAACACAGCTTTCCTGCTGTGGACTGCGTGTGAGCACTCGCTGGTAACCTGGCTGTGACAAGCGTCTGCTCGCCTGGCCCTGGCCACTGCCTCCCCTCGCTGAGCCCGTGACCTCCCCTGGCCTCACACAGCCCCTCGGGTTCATAGTATGTACGGCAGAAGCACTTCACAGAGGAGTAAACTGAGGCTCAGTGGGGCCGTGCTTCCTGCCAGTGGTCACAGAGCCCCTGACGGGCACAGGTCTGTTCTGCAGGCCTGGGTCGAAGCACCACACTGGTACAGACTTCTGAAAGAGGCCCGCCCCCCGCCTGCTCCTGGAAAACAACAGATTCTCGACTGAGCCTGCAGCCAGGAGCCCCCTTTGCTAGGCCGGCCGCCCCTCACGCACTCCACAGCGACTCCCTCTGCGGGCCCGTCTCTGGGCCTGGGGAACTCAGAGTGACATGGACAGTCCCCACACGGGGGGCCTGCTATCTGTCCGCCGGGAGGGACAGTGGGTTCACGGCCCGGGCTCACGCCAGGGGTGGAGGGACACGGGGACGGGGGTGGACGCAGCAGGAAGACCGAAGGGCACCCGGGCCTACACCATATCCCATCCCGAGCCAGCCTTCTCCTGAGCTCAGGCCCCTGCACCCCCCGCCCCCCACCCCAGGAATGGGCCGCGCGGTGACACCACGGGCCATGCGGCCTCACAGGGCTCCTGGTTACGGCGTCGCATCCAGCATCCACGGCCCCCAAGCCCCTCCGTGGCAGGCTGCTGGCCAGGCTGGTTCGCAGGGCCTGGCCCACAGCAGGGCGGCCTGCTTGCTGAGCAGGCACGTGGTCCACACATGCACACGCACACGGAAGGGGCAGGGGGCGGCCGGCGTCACACGGCAGGGAGCACACGCATCGCTCTCCAGCTGGGGCCCGTCTCTAGGCGAGCCGCCTTCCCCCCCGAAGCCCCACGACTCCTCCCACGACAGACGGGCTTTGCCATCCGCCCGGCGCAAGGGGGGACCGTCCTCGACCACTTCGAGGCCGAGGGCAAGTGTGCTTCGGGGCTCTGTTTTTAAAACGGACGGACTCCTGCTAGGGAACTAGCTGGTTCTCGGTGTCAGGCTCCTCTTGCACAAGCACCCCCATGTCACCCCCCAGGGGACCGGACGCGGGCTGCCGAGCTGCCGCGTGTTGGGGATTCTGATCCCCTGGCCCCAGTCAGCCCCCCAAGCGCCTCCGGAGCGCAGCCAGGCTTGTTTGTGGAAGGGGTCCAGGGTGTCCTTCCGGCCTGCCCAGGAGGCAGCCGCTCCTCTGTATGGTTAGAAATACTTCCGTCGGTGGTGGGACAGTGACCTCAGCAAGTGCTTCTCCACGGGCCACACACAAGAGCTCTGGCCCTAAAGTGAGAGCCAAGCGTTGTATTCTGGACTGAACCTTCCCAACCAAAACAGCCCTAGAAAAGACCCCGATGCCGTGACCCCCGTCTGAGGGCCGGGGGTGGGAGGCACCATGGCGTGCGCAGCCGTGATGACCCCCAGCTGAGAAGAGCCGCCTCTGGACCCCAGGAGTGGCCCGCCTCTGCAGGGCCCTGGGCTGCGGGGCCCCGCACTGGGGCCCTTCCGCACACCCTGCAGCTCTGTCCTGCACACAGTGGCCTTCCAGAGGGACTGTGACCGCAGCCCATCCTCAGTGCCAGGCCCCAAATGGGTCCTCAAGGTGCAGGTGGGCAGTGGGAAGGCATGGGATAGCCCCGGAACCTGGAGGCAGGGGCGAGGAGGCAGGGTAGTGGCAGCAGTACTGAAGGGGCACCCAAAGCTGCAGCTATGCAGGAGGCTGGGCAAGGGTCTCCGGGGCAGGAGGCAGGGCGTCTGGCAGCCAGGCCTTTCTGGGCACAGGCACACTGGAGGGGCAGGGCTCAAGGGTGGGGGCTGATTTGGCTTCCTCGAAATGGGCCGAGGGCTTCCTAGAAATGGAATTCGAGCAGGCGGAGTGAGTGCAAGCTGGGGTGTGACAGGGCCAGGGACACTGAACCCAGAGGGGACCGGGGAGGGGGGGAGGGCTGGGAGTCTGCACAGAGGTAGGGGGGGTACCAGGGAGCGGGAGCTGTGGGATGGCAGGCTGGGAGGTTGGCCCTGGTACAGAAGATTCAGAAACTGGATGTCCCGGTGCAGGAAGAACCCTGGCCCACATGGAGGGGTCGCCCAGCTAGGGAATGCAAGGGGCCACACAAGAGTGCTCCAGAATCCAGAGTCCAGGATAAAGGCGGGCTGGGGAGGGGCGTGTCCAGAGCTGGCAGGGCTGTGTGTCTGGGGGCTGATGAGGGCTGAGGAGCTGGAAGAATTAAGGGGACCGTGGCCCCGGTGTCTGGGGACAAGCCCCGAGGACGCTGACCCCCACATCTTAGACTGACCGGGCCCAAGCAAGACTCTCTTTCTCAGGCTGGCAAAACCAGGGCACCCCAACCCTGTGTCTGCGGCTCACAGGAGATCAGGGTCACCTTCTGATCCCCAAGTCCTGTGCCGACAGGGCCCCAGGTGACCCCGATCCCCAAGTCCTGTGCAGAGGGGGCCTGGCCCACTGTGCCCCCATGCCTTGGACCGACGCTCCCCGCCCAGGTCACCCTGACCCAGTGTCCTGGGCTGTCGGGTCGGCGGCCCACCTCCACTCCTGGGTCGACGTCCCCAGGTCACCCCAGCCCCGCGCTGCTGCAGCTCAGGGCCCGCACTCACCTCTGGCGTTGCCCGTCCAGCCCGAGCCCCAGGCCGAGGCCGAGGCCGAGGCCGGCGGGCGCGGGGGCGGGGGCGGGCGCGGGGCTGAGCAGGCCCTGGGGCGCCGACGCCCTGCCCGCGATCCCGGGCAGCCCGGGCAGGCTGGCGGGGGGCGCGGGCGGCGGCGGCGGAGGCGGCGGGGCCCCGCGGGAGGAGGGCTCGGGTCCCGGGGGTCCCGGCGGCGGCGCGGGCGGCTCGTGGGCCTCGGCGGGCGGCGGCGGCGGCGGGGGCGGCGGCGGCGGGGCTTTCTCTCCGCCCGGGCCCAGGCTCGGGGGCCGGCCGTCCAGGGAGATGTTGTTGAGGAAGAAGAGCGCGGCCTGGCGGCGCCGCGAGTCCCCGCGCCTCCGGGGCGCCTGCGGCGGGACCCTGGCGGCGGGGCCGGGGCCGGCGGGCGGCGGGGCCCTGGCGGGGCCGGGGGCCGGGCCCGGGGCTCCATCCGCCGCGGCCGCGGCCATCCTCGGACTGAGCCCGCCGGCCGCCCGCCGCTGCCGCCCCACCTGCGTGCACGCGCCCGCGAACGCCGCCCATTGGCCGAGGCGCCCCGCATGCAAATGAGCCGCTGTCGTGCTTTTTCATTGGCCCGCACGGCGTGGTGGGCGGACCGCGGAGTTCGCTGGCTTGGGGGGAGGGGGAGGAGGACGGTGGGCGGCTCCCCTGGGTCCTAGAGGCAATTTTGCTGCGGCGGGCAAGGCAGCCGTGTCACCTAAGGTTCGAATCCCCGCTTCGGAAGCAGGAGCTTCGGGGCGCTGGCGCCCTGTTCTTCTTGCTGGGTTGCGGATTTCGTGGTCAGCCTCCGTTGAGCCTGAGTCTTTAGGCTCCAGCGCTTGTCTCCTCTGGGGTGTGTGTCGGTGCTGGGAGCTGGGGTGTGGGGGCCGACGCTGTGCCGCCTGCCCTCTGCAGGAGAGGGGGCTTCAGCTTGCAAAGGGTCATCTCCTCGAGGAGCCCCAAGGCTCCTTGGAATGGCAGGTGGTGCCACCTGGCTTCCCTCACTGACTGAGGAAGACACTGAGGGTCTGAAGGGAGAAGGCACTTGCCTGGGATCACGCGCAGATGGGGGCAGTGCTGGGCCTTCAGTCTCAGGCAGGGTCTTGCAGTTCCCTCAGCAGCAACGTGACCTGAGCCTTCGTGGTGCCTCGGCCTCACTTTCCCATTCTGTACCCAGGTGCCCCTGACCTCAGAGCAGGTGGCTTCGTGCTCGGGTTCTGCCCTCTGGAGCCCCCAGGAGCCCATCTGTGTCTTTGAGGGGCGGGGGACAGGGTCCCGCCACCACCTCGTCTGCTCTGTCCAACTTTCTGCCTGGGACAACGACTTCAGGGTACTTGTCAGGATTACTCAGGCTCAGCGACGGACATCCAGCACGGGGTCAGCAGTGCTGCTGCAGATCCGGGCACCTGCTGGTGGGTTGGCCCAGTAGTGCCTCTGCGTGTAGCTGCTGGGCACACACCCTGATCCAGGGAATCTTCTGAGCCCCTGCTGGGGAGGGCGAGGGGCGGGGCGGGGCAGACGCAGCCTGGCTGTGCGCTTCTGTGTGAGGGCAGGATGAGTGAGGGAGTCTCCTGTCCCAGCCGGGGCCTGCTGCACGGCCACTCCCCCTTCAGTCCCCATACCCACCTCCCACCGTGGCCGTGTCCCCTCCCACTGATTTTCATTTGCCATCACAGGTAGGCTCGCCCAGCGTCCGGCCTGTCCTCTTTCCTCTTCCCGATGCCCTACCAAGTTGGCCTTCAAGGCCTCTCCTGTGCTTGGGAGGGAGCGGACAGTTTCCCGTCAGGCAGAAAGTGGGGCTTGACCAAATGTGTAATGAGGACCGAACGCGGGCCGCCAGGCACTCACGGGCAGCAGAACTGCCCTGTGAAGGTCCCTCTTGGGGAGTCCCTGTGCCCATGGGTGGTGCCCACTGCCGCTGCTGCCTGCCGGTGTGCGGGGAGTGGGCAGCATGGCGACTGGGGCAGCCAAGAGCCTGAGGTCCGGATTCGGCCTCCTCTGCCACCTGCCAGCTGGGCCACCCTGGGTCAGCTGCTTACCCTCCCCGACCTTCAGCCCCTCTGTCTGTAAAGTGGGGGCGCTGTGTGTGACTGGCGGGGCTCCTGGAAGGAGTGAGACCAGAGCTGTGAAGTGGTGTGCCTAGACACAGAGTGGACCCTCAGCCCTGCCCAGGTGGTACTAGAGGGGGGGCCCTGGCAGGTGGGCAGCTGACAAACGGGTAGCTAACAGTTGAGCTGATGTCAGACGAGGAAGATGAGAAGGGGGTGATGGGGGGACAGAGCGATGGAGGACTGTTATCTTTTGCTCCCCAGCCCCATCCATGCTTGTCTGCACACAGCTTTTATTTGATGTCAGACAGATCAGAGCAACTTTTAACAATAGGAGTTTTCACACACGCACACACACACACAGACGTGCACCTCCCGCCCCGGCTTCCCTCTTGGGCATTTAGTCCCTCTGGTCTCTGGGGCCAGCAGGCGGGAAGGCCAGTGAGTGAGGGGGAGTGGTGCCCCCGTTGTCAGACCTGCACCCTCAATTTGTCGCAGGCCTTACCCAGCCCAGCCATTGCCCTGTATCCTGCCTTTGCCCAGAATGAGCAGCTCTCAAACTTCTCAGACTTCGCGTGCAGGCCTGCTCCCAAGACCCCAGTTCGGTGGGTCTGGGATGGGGCCTGGGAGCCTGTTTAAGCTCCTCCCCCAGAGGGTACTGAGACACACCCTCCGAAAGTGACAATGGCTGAAGGAGCAGGGTACCCCTGAGGGCTAAGGGTGCAATCCTGGCCCAGCCGCCCTGGGGTCCTGCAGGTGTGGTTTGGGGACACAGGAGTAGTCGGTCAGTGAGGAGGGTACTCTGTGTGGGGGCTGGGGCACATTTTCTGTTCTGTTCCCTGCAGCCCTCCCCAGAGTTTGCCCTGGTCCCTGTACCCTCTGCAAACGGGGCTGGTTTTGTTCCCAGGCCTGGATGCATTCAAGAGCCCAGGTAGTTGGAGACCCAGCTGACCCCCTGACTCTGCCAGCGGCACATGCCATCCCTTACACCTTTGTTCTTGGTTACCCTCTCCAGTGGGGCGCCCACTGCCGCCCGCTGGCCTCCCGACACCCTGACTGCCGGCACGTTTGCAGGCTTCCACAAGGGGGCGCCCGAGACCACCACTCGCACTCCGCCCAGTCAGGGAGGGGGTGGCCAGGCGCGCAGGGCCCTGGGGGTCAGGGATGCCAGTGGAGTCTGAGACCGTCAGAAGTGGGGGCACTGCCCAGGAAGGGTTGCCTACGTGCAGCAGGGGTGGGGACTGCGCTGGGCCGGAGTCTGAGTCACCCCTGCCTCCCCTGCCTCTGAGAACCCTACTGCCCCCCAAAGGAGCAGATGCTGGGGTGAGGGTCGAGCGCCAGGACTAGCCGGTCATTTCTGAGATGGGTGGAGATGGAGGGGTCCAAGTGGCCAGCCAAAGACCCCCTCTTGGCCTTTCCAGCCCCTGTGGAGATGGTCCAGGTCCCGGTCCCCTCCTGCCCTGTGCTGGGCTGTCAGTTGGGTGTGGTGCCCCCGGGAGCAGCTAAGTCTCCTCCCAGCTGCCGTTGCTTGGTGGGGGGCTGCCGTCCTCAGGGTCCCTTGGGCTCCCGGACCCCTCATGTGCTGTCAGGGGCTCCCCCGGATTCCTTCTCCCTGAGGGTGGCTTCTTGGAGGCTGTGGAGAGTAGACCGAGGTTAGGTGGCAGGCAGCAGTCTGTGTCCCCCTCACAGTGATGCTGGGTTCTTGCCCAGGGCCCTGTGGGCAGCGTTTGGGCAAGGGGAGCTGATGCGTTCCTGGAGGCACCAGACACCGGCGCGGGGCTGGTCTGAATGGAGGGTGGGCTCTCCCCCCAGGCGTGTGACTCAAGACCATTTGGCCCCAGTGCCTCGATGCCTTGCTGAAGGCCCAGGACCTTCTAGATAAATCCTGCTTCTTGGGAAATGCTCTCAGAATCCCCGAGACACTGGTGGGGTGCCTCCATGGGCCTAGGGCGCAGTTGGTCTGTCCTCGGGACCCTCGCAGGTAGGTCCTGCCAAGATGCTGGGCCCTAACGGAACGAGGGCTGTGGGTTGGATAGGCCACATTGGAATCCTGGCCCCACGTACCAGCCCTGTGGCCTTGGGCAGATTAACTCTTGGGGGTCTTGGTTTTCCCACCTGTGCAACAGTGATGCCCTGTCACTGGGCAGGGTGGTGAGGCCCCCAGGCAGTCGATTCCATCTGCCACCTTGAACCTCCGCGTGGGCACGGGACCCAAGGGCGCTGCCCCTGGAGCCAAGCGGTGCCCGCCACAAGCTGGGCGATGCCGCCGTTCTCGCTGACGGGCAGTGTGTGCATTGCAGGGTTTGGGTGGGTGTCGGCTTGGGAGCCCCTGGGTTCACCCAGGGAGGAGACCGGGGATGGGACTTGGCTCAGAGCAGAGGGCGCGGTGGATACCCAAGAACCCCTGTGGACTGTGGCCACCAGGACAGTCTCCGAATATGCCGAGCAGGAAGTGCCTTGGAATATGACAGGTGTGCTGGCCTCCTCCATGGCTCGCCCGAGCAAACACAGGCCACTGTCACTTTCTAGGCAACAATGGCACATTGTGGCGGCCACAGCCCAGCCTGCCTACTGCCGGTCTGCTTGCACAAACACCAGGGCGGCCTGTGTTATTAGCTCAGGCTTTCACAGGCTCTCAGCCCAGCTGCCTTTGTGGCCCGACCAGGAAGTGAAAGGTCATTCTGATACCCTCCGGCCGGCTCCGGCGCTCTCCTGGGAGGGGCCCACAGCACCGCCCCCGGCAAACATTCCAGCAGCCCCCACCGCCTCAGTGGGAACAGACCCACTCCGCACCCAGAGGCCTGCACCCTCTGTGATGCCCCTCTCTGAAGGTGGACAGGAGGGTCCGGGAGACCCCCGCCATGAGGGGCCAGGAGAGGAGCAGGACTTCCGGGCCACCGGGCTTGGGGGCTGCTGTGGCCCAGGAAGCCCCTTCGCCCTGATGCCAAAGACGGTGATAACAACTGTCCTCAGCCTTATCCCACGGAAGTCTCACACTCACTCTGCTACTGCCACCCCCCCCCCCCGCAACTGCCGGTTCTGGGGGGAAACTGAAGTTCGGGGTGACGGGACTGGCTCAGGCGGGACAGTGAGGCCGAGAAGAGCCAGGATCCACACTGTCCTGACCTGGGTCCCTGCTCAAAGGGGCCTGTGCCAGGGGGAGGTGCCAGGGCTGGTTTCTGTTCTGAGCGGCCACAAAGGTGGGATGGGGGCGCTGTGCTTCGGCTGCCCCCCACCCCGTCCCAACGGCCCGGTCCCCGCGGTACCTCTGCACCAGGGGCCCGCGGCTCGCTTCCTCTTCTGCTGCAGGCTCTGCCCGCGCTCCTTGGTGCAGAAGCACCTGGGCCCCTCCCGCGGTGTGCTCGGCTTGGCCCCCACCTCGCAGCTCCGGCCCACCTAGGGGTGTGGGGGTGTGGTCAGGACGAGGGCCCTCCCCCGAGCCTGGGGCAGCCCAGGCGGCTCAGCGGCCCTGCCCCATGGAGCGTGTGGCTGGGGATCCACCTCACCTCATCGTCCGAGGTGTCTGACTCGTCCAGGTCGTCCGACTCCAGCCACTGCACTTGGGCCTTGCTGAGCTCTGCAGGACGCAGGGTGTGGGTCAGGCCGGGGTGGGGGGCCCTGGAGTCTAGCGGATGCACAGGCCTTTCTAGCAGGCCAGACTAAGAGTGGCAACTGCAGACGAGGACACTGAGGCACCGAGGGGCCGAGTAACCTTCCCAGCGTCTCCGGGACCCTCTGCCGCGGCCCCACCTGCTGGGCTATCCCCAGGCTTGGTAGCTGTGTGACGGGGAGCTCGGTACCTGCCCTGCAGCCCTAATTGCTAGGATGGTCTTCCCTTCACTGCCTATGATCAGAGATGTGCCTGCCCTGGGCCCCCAACTCTTTTCTGGGACTGCAGCTGGGGTGCCAAGCCCTAGACCCAGGGTTTGGCAGAGCAGGTCCAGGGGGCTGAGCTGGGCCCTAGGACGGGCTTCCTCGGCGGCCACTGACCACGGCCCCTCCCGTCCCACTACCGCGCCCAGGTGCTCCTGACCCCAGGCACTCATCCTACCTGGGTGGCCATCAGCATCGGGCCCGTGTGGGTGGGGGGGAGGTTTTGGTCTCCCCCTAGCTTCATCTCCTGTCCCGCTTGGAGAGGGCACTTTGGGGTGGGGCCCTGGAAGAGCTTGGGAGGGATCCTGGGGGGAAGCGAGGAAGTAGCTGAATTCATCTGAGCCCTGCCCCCAGCCCAGCCTTGGGCACAGCCTAGCAGGCTCTGGCTGACGGCAGCTGGAGGGTAGCATCGCCTCTAGCGTGAATCAGGCAGCCAGGCTGTGCCACTGGGGACCGACTGACGGAAAGAGGGGGGAGCACGGCCTGGGCCTGGCTGAATGCCGGGCCTGGGTTGGAGGCGCGTGGAAGCCGAGAACAGGGGTGGGCCCCTTACCGCAGGACTTGGGGGTCCTTCTGCCTCTGGAGCTCTGGCTCCCTTGGTGCCATTGCTGAGTCCCCAGGGTACAGGCTGGGCAGGAGACTCCGCTCCGTGGGGCGGCTCTGGGCTGGGAGTGTGGGCAGCTGGGGGGCTGAGTGACCCCGGCTGGTCAGGAGGCTTGGGGGCATCCCGGCCCCGGCCGCGCTCCGAGAGGTCCAGGGGCTTGTCTGGGACATAGTCCTGTGTGGCTGTGGCTTCCTTTCCCCTGGGGCTACCTGGGCCGGTGGGCTGTGCGTGTCCCCCTCCGCACAGGGCTGCCTCGCCCTGGGGGCCTTCTGAGTCAGAGCTGACTGGTGGGGAGGGTGGGGTGCCCCCCGGCCGGGCCGGGCCCCTCAGCCTGGCACTGCCCATCCGCCCCTGTGCCCGCAGCTGCTGTCCCTCCAGCCGAGGGTGTCGCATGTCCACTGGGCCCCCCGGGAGGCCCAGCGGGCCCATGGGCTCCTCCCAGGCCTCTGCCTCTCCAGCCTTCAGGCCCTGGGGCCGGGGGCCACTGGGGGCTGAGGCGGGGACTTGGGGGCCGCCGTGGGGGCTCTGAAGGTGCAGGGCCAGGTGGCGGTTCAGGAGGCAGAGGCGGTCAGCCCGGAGAGAGCGCTTCAGGGACTCGTAGGTCATGACCGGGTGCCGGGCGACCCGCAGAAAGCTGCAGGGAGAGGAGAAGCCCTGGGTTAGCCCCCATTTCACAGCCCAGCTGCCCCAGCTCGCAAGGCAGGCCCGCGTGCATGGTCGTGGAGGGGCCAGAAGGGACCCGGGGCCTGGGGCTCTGAGGAAGGAGCTGCACACGGAGATCTTTCTCTCTTCCCGGCCTTAGCTGCCTGCTCCGGCCCCACGATCCCTGTGTCCCGACCACACGATGCTCTCAGACACTGAGGATGGTCGGTCTTAGACCACTTCTGAGAGGGTTCCCGGGGCTCAGTCCCCATCTGCTCCCCCCACCCCCCTCCCCTTGTCCTGGCCGCCTCCTGAAAAGTGGGACCAGATTTGGAGACCGGGCGCTCTGCTGGGGTGGCGGTGGCGGGCAGGGCCTCACCTGTCCAGGGGGAGGCTGTGCTCATTGGGTGGGCTGGGGGGGCTGCTCCCGGTGAGCGGCAGTGCGGGTGTCCCGTTGGTGGAGCCCCGGTCAGCAGAGCATGCCTGGGACCCAGGCCGCACCACGGCAATGGTCCCGTGCAGCTGGTTGGAGATCCGCTGGGGGCTCTGTGCCGGGTGGACGCGTCAGCCTGGGCGGGGGCGGCTGCCGGCCTCTGCCCTTGTTCTCTGTGACTTGGGGCAAGTTAGCCGCCCGCTCTGAGCCTCGCCTCCACCCAGCAGTCCCTGGCTGGCCCACCTGCCGCGTGGGGCTGGGCGCCGTGCCCGGCACAGAGCCTGGGGCTGCCTGGAAGAGGGGAGCAGGCTTGGGGGCCTTCGTGCTCACCGTGTCTGGGGCCCGCGTCTCGGGCAGGCTGGCGCTTGGGGAGATTTTGGCTGCTGGAGGTGTCCTGTACCCCGTGGACTTTTCTGTGGGAGGAGAAGCAGTGGGCAGGGCCGGTTAGGAGGCACTCAGAGGCGTGGGCAGCTCCGTCCTCCAGCCAGAGGGCTCCTCAGTGGTGCCCAACTTCCTGGCCTCTTGTCCCTCACAGCACCCCCCCTCTGGGGACTCCCACCTGGATGGTCGTCCTCGGCCTCCTCACGGCCTCCCGATGTCTTCTCGATGGCGGCCTTCCGAGCGCCCGGGGAGGGGAGTAGTAGGGGTGAGGGGGGGTCTGAGGCACCCTCCCTGTATTGGGGCTTGAGCCTGACTCCAGAGGGGAGGCAAAGACAGGGAGGGTGAGCAAGGGCGGTGCCAGGACCAGGAAGGCCAGGGCGCACCCTCCTGGGGGACAAGCCACCCCTGCAGGGACGCTCAGGTGACCAGGAAAGCACTCGCTCTTGACATTGCCTGAGACTCCGCTGTCCATGGCTCCGCAGGCCTAAGACCTCGATGGCTGCCGCGGGTGTTGGGGACCCAGCTCAGTTTCTAGGGTGTCCCCCAGGTCCCCACTTGTTGGACTATGAGAGGTTAGAAGTCTGTGCCGTGGGGATGGCCTGTGGGGACCCCCCGGGGGTCCTGTGCCCTCCTCTCTGCACCAGTGGCGGGGGCCTCCCATGGGGGGGTTTGGGGAGTGTGGGTGCTCACCTCCCCCACTCACCGTGGGCCCCGAAGCCGCTTTATCTCCTCCTTCAACGTCTCGTTTTCCCCCTGCAGCCGGTTCAACTCGTTGGCTGCAAAATGCGTTTATCAGTGAAGAGCTGGGGGAGGAGAGGCAGGGCAGAGGCAGGGTCCCCACAACACCAGGGAAGTCCCCCTCCTTGGCCTGTCTCCCAGCTGTGACTCCAGCACTCGGCCCGGGGTCTGGCAGCCCACAGGCGCCCCGTAAGTGCTTGCTGTGTGAGTGCGTGGTTGGACGCTACTGAGTAAACAGCACCAGGCTGTGGAGGCCGTCAAAAGTGGTGGGGACCCCCCTCCCGCCCCCCGCAACGAAGCTTGTCCCTGGGGCGTGCCCTGGGGGACAGGCGGCTTGTCCTCCTCATTGGCAGGTGGGGGCTCCGGACTCTGTGGGACTGTCCTCATCACAGGAAGGAGGGGTTGCGTCCCGAGGTCGGGGGCACCCCCAGCCCAGGTGACTGACCAGTGAGGGACATGCCGGGGCCCGCTGGGGCTTTTTTGTATCACTGTCTGTTTCCCTGAGACCCCCATGTCAGGCCGAGCAGGTCCTGGGGGTCCCTGGACCCCCTGGGGGGAGCGACAGAGAGGTGCAGGGTAACGGGCCAGGGCTCACTGAGGAGGACGGGGTGGGGCACAGCAAGGTGCAGGGTGACAGGGGCGGTGCTCACTGAGGAGGACGGCGTGCTGCAGGTTCTGGAGGAGCGAGTTCTCGAACTCCTGCTGCTTCTTCCTGGCCAGCTCCTGGGTGACCATGCAGCGGTCGCACAGGCCAGCTCGCAGCCTGCGGTGTGGGGCGGGGGCAAGAGGCCGCCCTCAGGATGGAGACCGGGGCCCCCAGAGGGGGCTGGGGCCCTCGTTGCCCTGCTCCGGGGACGCGGCCCTGCCTTCCCCTGACTGCGGAAGCCCCGGCACGTGGGCTAAGCCTTCCCTGTTCTGCCGAGCGTGAGAAGGAGCCGCGGAAGTGCCTCTTACTCAGGGCTCGGGCGGCACCGCCTGGCTCAGTCCCCCAGAGCGCGAGGCCTCCCGGCGGTCCGCTTGCCCTCCCGCCCCACCCCTGTCCACTCACCTGTTCTCCAGCACCCGCACGTTCTCCTTCAGCGCCTTCTGCTGCTCCCTGAGCTGATGGTTCTTGGTGCAGAGCTCTTCCACCCTCTGGGCGTCCCTGTGGGGGGCGAGCCGAGGCGCGGGTTCTGCTCTGCCCGGGAGGCCCCTCCTGCCGGGGTGAGTCCCGGGCCGGGTCCTGCGGGGTGCACCTGCTGGGAACGCTAGTAGGGACCGGCCTTACGAGGGCGGTGCTGGCCCAGCGGCCCAAACGCGAGCGTTCGTGGCCACCTTGGTGACCGGCCGCGTCCACGCGCTGCTGGCGGTGGCACAGAAGTGTGGCCGTCTGTGAAGTGGCGATGTGAAAACCTGCCCTGTGGGCCCTGGGGGTCTCACTGTTGGTGCCCTGGGTGCCCCGAGCGGATACGGCTTGCCCCCCCACCGGAGGGCCCCTGTTCGCTCGGTGGGGCTTGGAGGTTCCAGTCCTGGCTGCAGCAGCTACTCGAGGCCGGTGACTCAGCCCCGCCCCCAGCCGCGAGCCTCCGTTTCCCCTTTTGCATCGCTGGATGGGGGCAGCGTTAGCGCCCTGGACTGTGGTCATTGTGTTTCCCACTGGTTTCCCACCGGGCCAGGGTCTGTCCTGACTCACCGGCATCTCTCGGAGTTCAGCTCCAGGAGTTTATTCTGCAGACCTAGGGGAGCCAGGAAAGGGGTGGGGGTCACCCCCTGTCCCTGGCTGTCAGGCAGGGCCCTCTGTGGACCCCCGCCGCCTGCCTGGACCCCCTCACTGATTCCCCAAGGCCATCCCACCGGGCCGAGTCCTTGAGGGGTGTTTCCTGGGGGCACAGCCAGTGTGGAAATAAAACACGCTCTCTGGGGAAGCCCTTGCCACTGGGCTGGAGTCTGACTTGGGCCCACGCAGTCCCCACCTCTCCAGGTCACCGGGGAAGAGATCCGGGCCCCTCGGGCCCTCAGGGTGGTGTGTGAGGGCTGTGGGCCGGCCGAGAGTGAGGGGAGTACGCTGGCCCCAGCCCCGTGATGGGGGGTGGAGTGGACAGGCCTGTGGGCTGGGGCAGATCTTGGCCTCGGGGGTCCTGTCGGGGAGCAGGATTTCAGCTCTAAACCCTGGAATGCTCTTGATGGGCCTCCATCCATCCCTGGAGGTGGGCAACCACACGGCTGTGGGCCGCCAGCACCCCTGCCCCGCCCTGGGTGAGGGGCTCATCTCAACCCAAGCATCTGGCTTTCTGTTGGAGGCCTGGCTTTTTATTTCTGCTCTGCTGTCGGCTGACCCTTTGGGAGAACACCTTGCAGGGCCACACTCAGGGATGCTGATCTGAGGCTGGGCGCCTGCCTCCTCTGGGCTCTGGGTCAGGACTCCCCATCTGGGCCTGGAAGGCAGGGCCCCCAGGTCTGGCAAGATTTGGAGGTTCGTGGAGGAGCACCCCGACCTGGCCCAGGTGAGGGCTGTGGACACCCGCCCCCCGTGGCACTCACCCCGGACCTCGTTCTCATGGACGTCCTTCAGCCTGTTCAGTGACTCCATGAAGCTCTCCATGGCTCCCGAGGGCTCTGGCCCAGGCCCCTCTGTGCTCAGGGTACAGGAAATGGCCCCCTGGCCTCTACCGCCCCTCTGTCCCCAGCCTGTAGAGGAAGGCGTGGGGAGAGGTCACTCTGGCTGGGGAAGGGTCTGTGTATGCAGGCGCAGATCTGCAGAAACACACACACCAGCCTCGTCTGCCCAGGGAAGCGGGCCCCGTACTGAGAGGCCACAGGGTCCTGGGGAGGGGGCAGGAATCCCACTGACTGCTGGCCCCACCCCCTCCTCCTCACAGGTCCTCAGAGGTACTTGGTTGGGCCGTGCACACCTTGAGGGTCCACTGCCTGAGATCAGAATTGAGGGGCCCCGGGGGCTGGGGCCTGGATGCCCTTGCCCTCCCTCCCTTCCAGGCCTTTCTGGGCCCTGGGCAGCCTGCAGAGGTCTCTGGCGGGTGGGCAGCTGGGAGGAGTGGGCTCACAGGGCCGTGGGTCCCCGTGCCACCCCCCACCTCCCCTCGCCTGCCACTGCCCTTGTGGCCACAGATTGGTCCCAGGCCCGGGAGGCTGGGCCACAGGTCAGGAGGCTGGGCCAGGCCTGGTCTGCAGTGGCTCCCGGCACCCATTACATGCTCTGTTAACCCGTGAGCTGGTTGCAACATGCAGAGCCCTTCTGGGAAGTTCTCTCTTCCACGTGCTTCTCTGAGAGGAGGGGGCACTGCCGGTTGCTGGAGCGAGTGCGGGCCTCCGACCCAGACCTCTGCTCTGGGCTGCCAAGCGTTCAGGCTGCACTCCGTCCTGGGCCAGGCGGGGCGCCGTGCACGCCCTGTGTGTGCGGGTGGTATGTGTGTACGTGTATGTGCGTGTACTGTGCATGAGCACTGCACGTGTGGTATGTGCCTGTATGTGTGTGTGCCATGCTGTGTGTGCATGTATTAAGGGGTGCTGAGGCCCCAGCGCCCCTTCTCCCTGAGTTCGCCCCGAGTAATTGTGGATGGTCATCTGGACTCTGGCCCGTGTTTACCCAGGCTGCTGCCAGCCCCGCGGGACGGACGAGGCCCTGCGGACGGACTCTTCCAAAGGAACGGACTCTTCCCAGGTGCACCTGGGGCCGGACCCCACCCTCTTCCTCTGGATCTCACCTCCAGGCCAGGGGAGGTGGCCTCTTCTGGGCTTCAGCCCAAGGAGCCCTGGGGTCCGTTGGACCCCGCAAGCAGGTGGCTGAGCTCCTGGTGCTCCTGGCCCGTCTCCTGCTGGCATCCCACAGCCGCCTGTCGGCCTCCTACATCCACCCAGACCCCACCTTCCCTCTCCTGCTACGCCCACGGGGGCCCAAGTCACCCCCCTTCCCATGAGGACACACTCTCTGCACAGCACTGGGCCCTTCGAGGCCCTCGAAGCCTCCGCTCAAAGCTGCCCGTGGCCCCATCACACCAGGCTGTGCCCGAGTCCTTGCCCTGACGGCCCAAGGGAGCGCCGTCTCATCCCGTTTGCGCTGACGATATGCACACGAGTGTTTGCAGCAACACCCACCGAACAGCCCCCCGCTGGGAACCCCCACGTGCCACTGCCAGTGTCCCTGCTGGGAGGGGTGGCGGCTGCCCCCAGGGGCCGTCATGCTGTGCCACCGCATGCTGGGAGCCGGACCGGAAGGCCGGCCCGACTGGCGATTCTTGCTCACAGAGCACAGAAGAGGCACGGTGCTCTGAGCTCTTGGAGGTGGGGGTGGAACCCAAGAGTGTCCTTGACTGTGACCCCAAGAGAACCCAGGGGTCGGGGCCAGCCGGAGGCTTCTGAAGCTGCCTGAGGGAGACTGGACCGTGGAGTGTGGCTCTCAGCAGCCTCTTTGGACCTGAGGTCAAGCATCAAAGCACCAGGAGGCCTCGGCCGGTGGACGCGGTGACATCCGCTGGCCTGCACTGGCTGTGGGAACCCACTGAACAGGGCTGGCCGCAGGTGCTGGGATGCTGGGGCCCCTTAGCTTGTTCTGAGGGCCCGCCTGGGCTCTGGGCCACCCCCAAGTGATGGCCAGGGGCACGGGGGTGGCTGCTCGGTGGCTGCGTGTTGAGTGGAGATGACAAGAGTTTAGGAGGGGCCCCACCTCGAGGCTGGGGGCTGGAGCTCACTCGGTGAGGTTAGGAGACAAGACCTGAGATTCTAGGGGCCGGGAGAGGCCAGTGCTCGAGTGAGGCATTAATGCCAGTCCCGGCCTGCTGTCCAAAGGGGGAAACCGAGGCCCAAAGAGATCACGTCATGCTCCCCAGCCACCCGGAGGAAGCGGAGCTGGGGTTTGAACCAGCTCCGGGGTCCGTGGATGCTGTGCCCTGCCCCGCACGCACCGCTGGCTCGTTCCCCTGTGCCCCGCAGTGCTGGCTGGGGGGCTTTAAATCGTGCAGCAGGGCCCCCGGAGTCACACAGTGAGCAGGCCCTCTGCAGACTCAGGCCTCGTCTCGAGGCTGGGCGAGGAGCGCCAGGCAGGGGCTGAGTCGCGGTGCTTGAAATTCCACCCAGACCTGCCAGACAGGCCCGAGCCTGGTCCACAGGGAGCTGCCCGAGGGAGCCTCTGGTGCCCATAGGCCTGGGAGCAGCCCTGCACCCTGAGCCTGAGCGGGAGGTGGGCCAGGGTCCCCACGACGACACCAGGGTGACGACGCAGGGCCGGGGGACCCTGTTCCCCCCACCTCAGGGCCCCTCAGGCCCCACCTGATGGGAGGAGATGGTCTCTTGCACGCGGGGCAGGGCATAGCAGCGACACAGGGCAGGATGTCCTAGTGGCTGGAAACAGAGCTGGAAGGGGTGCATCATGCGGCAGCTTCCCCTCCCCTCCCCTCCCCTTCCCTCTCATCTCCTCCCCTCTCTTGGAGAGGCCCAGAGCCATCCAGCTCATGGGTGACAGTGTTGCAGGGATTGTGCGACCTCCCCGGGGGGGCAGGTGACAGCACATCTGGCTAAGGCAGAGTGGACAGACTCGATCTTCTGGGGTAGACCCTGTCCTGGCCTCCACTCTCCTGGAGGGGGGAGGGTCTAAGGAAGGGGCGGGAGGTGGAGGCAGGTGGTCCCCACCTGCCTGGAGCCAGCTCTCCCCAGCAGCTGCTCTGCGTTTTGCCGGGAGTGCCCGCAGGTGGGGGGCTGGGCCCCGGTCTCTGGGCCCGGGCGGCCTGTGCACAGGAGGGGGTGGCCTGAGTTGCTGGCCGGGGTGCGGTGGGGACAGAGGCCTGAGCTCTGCTCCTCGGGGCCCGTGGACACTCTGGACGCCTGTACTGGAAGGTCTCTGCTGGGGCTGAGCCCCCGGAAGGAGCAGGCTCCTTTCTATCTATCTAGGGACAGCTGTCCAGGTGACACCTTCCAGAGGACGCGTGTCCAGGCAATGCGCGTCCAGCCGAGGACCTGGCAGTGGAGTGCTCAGCTAAGTGCAGACGGAGACCCTGTGTCCACTGCCCGCTGTCCCTCCACCAGCACCTCCCTCACGTGGCCCCCAGGTGGCTGATAGTGCCACGTACGGGGGTGCCTCCTCTCTCAGACAAGCACGCATCCCACTGCCACAAAGACCCTTCGCGAGAGGGCAGGATCCCCCGGCCCCAAGTTCAGGGGAGAGGCCTCAGACTCCGCCAGGTGCACACCTGCATCCTTGGACAGCTGTCCAGTGTGTGGACGCTTCGGGTCCCTTGGGTCTTGGTGGCCGTGTCCAGGGGAGGTGCCATCCGGCCCCCTCGCACAGAAGAGAGTGCCAAGGCCCCGGGAGAGGGCCGGCTACACACACACGGGAGCCCCATGACCTTCCGAGAAGGTGCTGGGCGTCCGGGTCTGCAGACTCAGGGCTGAGCCTCAGAGCGCATAAGAGGCTGCAGTGTCTCCATCCACCCTCTCTGGGGGGCCTCGGTGGTGACGGGCAAAGCCTCTTCCGTGGCAACTTTGGCCAAGTCGCCCGCCTGGCTGTGCCTCCGTGTCCCTGTCCCTGACACAGACAGTGAGCATGTATCTTGACCTGGGCTCCCGGAGGCACCAGAGGCCGTGCCACCTCGGGCTGTCGGGTCTCCTCGGGTGTGGCGGGCGCTCCGGGGACCGGGCGGCTGGCTGGCGGTCAGGGGCCAGCCTGGGCGCCGGGCACCTGTCGGGAGCTTCCCGTGCAACGACTCATTGGGTCTCACGCTCACCCACGGAGTAGCTGTGGCAACCCCGTTTTATAGTTGAGGAAGCTGAGGCTCAGAGTGAGGTCCCCAGCTTGCAAGGGACAAAGCCAGGGCACAAACCCATGGCCTGGGTCTCCTGATAGCTCCTGGGCCAGTTTACACCCAGAGGGGCGTCACTGCCCGGTGGTTTCTAACATCACCTGTGCCACACGTGTGTGACGCCCGCACGCACACAGGGAGGCGACAGCATCCCGACAATATCCTAACACGCCTTCCTGTGCACCCCGACACACAAACCCCACGCACGCGGAGCCGCCCTCAGTCACCCACCTGGCCGCACACGCAGCCCTGCACAGGCCCGGGGAGAGCCACACGCGCCGACGCGCGCACACAGGTCGGTGTAGCCTCATACCCCACGTGTGCACACACGCACGCATGCACGCTCAGGGGAACAAGGCAGGTGTGCGCTTGCTCGGCGGGCTGAGGTTTTGCTTTGCGGCTCAGGTAACAGCGGGCCCTGCAACCTGACTCCTGGAGGATGGGCTGGCCCTCTGTGGCTGCGCCTTCCCGGGCTTCCTCCCCGAGGCCTGGTCAAGGGAGACTGCGCGGGACACGCGTCCCTGTTTGTGGCTGCTTTTCGGGGGCCGCCGAGTGTCCCAGGGTGCCCAGCACTGCACTGGGGGGGGGGGGTGGTGGCGCTGCGTACAACCCCCACCCCCATGGCTGCACCCCTCTGCCCTGTGGGGGTCCAGGCGGTGGGGCAGGTCCGGGATGCGGTGCCGGCCAGCGGCCCATTCCTGGTGCCCCTGGATCCCCACCAGACGACGACTTCCCAGAGTTCTCTGCACCCCGTCCCTCTGCCCAGGAAGCCCACTGGGCCTCCTCCCCCGGCCCCCTCGGCCAGGGGCCCCAGGGCAGGTGACTGTGCCTCTAATGCCCGTCCGGCCGACCCCCCGCTCCTGCTCAGGGAGCAGGGGCTGGGCACCCCAGGGACCCCAGCCCCCTCCTTTCCCTCCCCCGTTGTTGGAGCTGCGAACCCTGGGGTCCCCAGGCACTCACATGGTCCGTCGCTGCAGCGACCTCCAGCGACCTCGGGCCGAGCCCCAGCGCTCCCCACCTGAGGGAGACAGAAGTGAGCAGTGTGTGAACTTGCACGGGCAACAAGGCACAATTTTGGCCAAACCCGCCGGACAGGTTCTGGGTTCTCTGAGCAGCAAGGAGGCAGAGACTGCCCCAAAGCTGCCAAACGGGCTCTGCCTATGAACAGAAAGTGGCAAAACGGGTCGGGGCTGAACCACACAGACCCGGGATTGTTTCCCATAATTACCGAGGGGCCAGTTAACAGGGAGAATCGGGGGGCCTGGGCCGTGAGGGGAGGGGAGCGGAGGGGGCTGAGGTGGGTGGGGGCCAGAGGCCCGCGGTGTCCCTTTTTTGCCTCGCATCCTGGCTCCCCACGGGCTGACTTTTCCGGCCTCGTTTTCCCGTCTGTATGGCGGGGATAATGGGCGCAGGCATGTTCCTCCCAGAGGTCAGGAGACGGAGATCCAGACCTGTGGTCGGAAGTGTCCCTGCTGCGTCTGGGGAGCCCCTGCGTGGTGGGCGCTCCCAGAGGGCCGGGTGTCCCAGGTCAGGGCATCTCTGGGCCTCAGGGCAGGTGGAGGTTCTCGGTGAGGCTGGGCCCGGGAGGGGGGCTGCTGCGGTGGGGAGCTCTCCTGCGTTTGTTCTCTGTGCTGGGACGTCGTGGCCACGCTCGTGCAGAAACAGGCCGGCCTCTGCTTGCCCCATGACGTGCCCCCTGCACCCCTTGTCCTGCACCCCCTCGCTCCCCCTCCACACGTCCCCTCCATGCTCCCTTGCCCCCACCCCCCATCCCCGTCTTGCCCCCGCCCCCCACGCTCCCCTCCCCACACCCCTTCCAGGCGTCCTCGGGGCCCCACAGGAGCACCAGCCTCCCCCAGGGGCACTGAGTGCGCTCCAGGGAGACCTCAGGGCGAGAGGAGGAGGCCCGGGCTCCAGGCCAGGAGACCTGGTGAGGTCCCGGGAGGCACTTCCTGCTCCCTGGTGAGGCCCCGTTGGCGGCGGTGGCCGGGCCCCGGGATCTCAGAAGGGGCTGGAGGTCAGCCAGGGCGATCCCTGGAGCTCTGTGGACGCCTCTGCACAGGCCTCCCACCGGCCCTCCTGTCGGGGCCCATGCGTCCGTGTGCTGCCAGGCGCGGATCTGTGTGTGTGTGTGCGTGAGGGAGGGGGCGTGGGGACCGTGAGCGGATGTGCTTGGCCGTGGCTCCGCGAGCTGCCCCACACCTTGTGCGTGTTCACCTGCGCGTGTGCACACGTGTGGTGCGTTCTCTCGCGTGGGCGTGTGGCCGTCCAGGGTCAGCTTGGCCGTGCCCTGCTCCCCCACCCCCACCTCGGCCAGGTTTGAGTCCTGACTCTGCGCCCCCCTCCCCCGCCTTCCCCCGGAGAGCTGAGCCATCTTGGGCCAGTCACCCAGCCTCTCTGAGCCGGGGCCTCCTCCGCCGGGCGGAATGTGTGACGATGGCTGGGCCAGGGTCTGCCCCAGGAGGCGCACCCCGTGCCGGCCAGCGGGTGGGCAGGGGCCCTGGCCGGACCACGTTAGTAACCAAACAATAGCTGTAAGTTTCCAGAAGGTAAACACATCCGCCCCACAACCTTGTGACCCTGTGACGCTCACACCGCCAAGTTCACGATCGCCCAACCGTGCATCGCCGGGTGTGTGGATAACCCGTCAGCGGGCTGCGCTCGCCAGTGACGGGGAGGGACGGTCCCCTAACACCCAGGGATGTGGACGAAAGTCAGCATCTTGTGGGCGAGGGCTGCTGTGGCACAGAGGGACAGCGTTATGCAAAGTATACCTCAATAAAGTTGTTTTGTTTTAATAGACTTTCTGTTTTTTAATTTTTTGTTTATTTATTTTTGAGAGAGAGAGAGAGAGAGAGAATGTGAGTGCGGAGGGGCAGATACAGAGGGAGACACAGAATCCGAAGCGGGCTCTGGACTCCGAGCTCTCAGCACAGAGCCCGACTGGGGGGCTCGAACGAACTCACCAACTGTGAGATCACGACCTGAGCTGAAATTGGATGCTTAACTGACTGAGCCTCCCAGGCGCCCCTAAATTAATAGACTTTCTTTGTTAGAGGAGTTTTAGGGTTCCCAGCAAAACTGAGAGGGAGGCACAGAGATTGCCCACAGACCCCTCCCCCTGCAGAGTGGACACTTGCTTGGATGCACCATGGCCCTCAGAGTCCACAGTACATTAGGGTCGCCCTTGGTGTTGCACGTGCTGCGGATTCGGACACATATCGTTAGTGTCACACAGAGTGTTTCCACCGCCCTAAAATCCCCTGTGTGCCTCCTACTCATCCCTCTCCCAGCAGACACTGACCTCTTTACTGCCTCCAGAACCTTGTGCCTTTTCCAGAAGCTCATCCAGGTGGACTCAGCGTGGAGACTTTTGGATTGGCTTCCTGCACGTAGTGATGTACCTTTAGGGTTCTGCCCGGTGTTTTCACGGCTTGGTAGCTCGTTTCTCTCTCTCTTTTAAGTTTATTTATTTATTTTGCGAGAGAGCTAGCCCAAGGGGAGGAGGGGCAGAGAGAGAGAGAAGGAGGGAAGAACGTCGAGCAGGCTCCTGGCCATTGGCGGAGAGCCCAGTGTGGGGTTCCACCTTGCAAACCGAGATCACAACCTGAGCCGAAACGAAGCCTCGGGCACAAGAGACCGAGCCGCCAGGCACCCCATCTTCTTGGCGCTGCCTAAATCCCGCTGCGTGGACGGACCACGGGGCGCTTACGCGTCACGCACCGAAGGGCATCTCGGACGCTCCCGGGTGTTGGCCATCACGAGGACGGCCGCTGTGAGCCCCCGCGTGCGGGTTTTCCGTGGACAGAAGTCCCCCGTCCTTCAGGTAACATGGGACCATTGCTGGACTGAGCGGCAAGGCGGGGTTTCGTTTTGTAAGAACAAAGTCGATCTGTAGGAAACTAAACCGCTCTTGACGCAAGGACGTGTGACTATCCCGCCGCCCACGTGGTGGCCCAGCGGCGTCGGCCCCTGGCCCCTTCCCTGGCTGCTGGGTGGACACGGCCCCAGCCCGGCCTCGGGGCAGAACACCCGTGCTGGGCACCGGCCTCGTTGTCCCTGTTCGCCCCGCCCGAGGCCCGATTTCTTTCGGGCGTTGTCCGGTTTCGGGTGTGGCCCCTGGGCTGCGGGGAGGACACAGCCCCCGCCCCCGCCTCTGGGAGGTAGGTAGCTGGACCTGACATCACCAAGGGAACCCTGTCACCCCCCTCTGCACAGTGTGTTGGCACGGTGGTGGCTGGCTACTGGGGGACAAGTAAGTGACCCCCGTTTTGCACTCAGGGCCCCCTGTTCCTACCGTTTCGCCGGAGTGGTGACAACCTCTGTCCCTGAATGCTGTGACCAGAGTCCCTTCGTGCCCCCTCCCCATCTCACGGGGAGGCCGAGGCCAGGGAGCGGGGTGTACCAGCTCGTGAGGCATCCGAGCCCGCTCTGTCTGAGAGCAGCACCTGTGCCCCCAACACGATGTGGCCTCTCCGCACGGATGGAGAGTCAGGTCCGGGGGCGGGTCCTCCCCTGGGCGGGGTCCTGCTCTGCCACCTTTCTCTAACTCTTCCTCCCCGCTGTGTGTGCCCAAGTCTGTCCCTGGACGTTCCCCGCGTGGGGTCCGTGAGCGGCCATGGAGGCCTGAGGGAGGAGAGTGGGGGGTTCACAAAGGGCGGGGCCGGTGACACAGGACTGGGACACACTGGTGAAGGTGCAGGGCCAGAGGGCGCATGTGCGTGGGGAGGCCTGGAGGGCCCATGAGGTCAAAATGGGCTGGGAGGTTAGTGGGGAGAGGGTGACGTGGCCCCTTCCAGAGACCTGGCGGCCACGGGAAGCCGTGTCTTCCCGCCTCCCTGCTCCATTGGGCTGGGTGTTGGGAGCCCTGGATCCTGAGGCCGGCTGTCTCTGATCCACCGGGAGACTCTGGCTCACGCCTCAGTTTCCCCAGCCATCCGCCCGGGAAGGGTGGATCCGTTTGGCCAACGTGAAAGTCCCAGCGGCCCGCAGACACAGGAGACCCCCGTGGAATGGCCCAGCTGGGCTGGACGGCCCTCGGGGACATCTGGGGACCTTCCTTGCCGGTGCACCGAGCCGGAGACACCGGCGGGCCAGCCGGCAGCTTCGAAGAGCAGCTGGCAAAGGTTCTCCGGGGACAGAGGAGAGAGGACAGGGAACAGGCCAGCCGGAGGCCACTCTCCTGCCCACTCCTCCTGCTGGGGGGGGGGGGGGGGGCTGAGCCTCAGTTTACTCATCTGCAACCAAAGACAAAGGTGTGCAGACTGAATGAGATCACACCCTGGCATTCGTTCCTTCGTTTCACTCATTCATTCGTTCCATGCTTTCTGAAACCCTAGGTGCTGGGTGCCGGGGGCCGGGGGTGTGACGAACTATCTGGGCGGCACCCCCCCTCAGGCGGCGCGACGTCCAGGCCCCCAGCAGACGTGACTGACACCGGAGACCCTTCCTTTGCCACCCGGCAAACTGACCAGCTGGAAACCGAGGCCCGGTGACCCGTGCAGGGGCGGCAGGGGGTCAGGAGCCACTCCCAGAGCCCAGCACAGGGCTCTTCGGGGCCAGGGAGCCCTCCCCCACAGCTGAGGGGCGGGGGCTGCAGAGCCGGGACCCCCGGACCCCCCAGCCCTGCTTCCTGAGGCTTCTGGGGCACAGTGCCTGCCCAGGGGTGAGGGGCGGCGCCCCCAGGCTCTGTCCCTGGCTCTGGAGGGCTGGGAGATAAGGCTTCAAAGTCCTCTGCAAATGCAGCTTGAAAAGCCCAGCCGTCCTGCTGTTTGTGCTGCTGGAGTGATAGATGGGGGTGTGGGCATTGGCCCCACATAAATGGCTCACCTATGAATGTGGCCCTGTAGGGGGGGGCTCCGGGGGCAAGGCTACCTGCGGTTATATCTGGGGCCTCTGCCCCCACCCTCGCGGCAGACAGGCTTCTGACGACCCGGCGGCGGGGTGCTGTGCGCCCAGCTCGGGCCAGGCTGCGGCTCACGACGGGGGCAAGCGTGGACCTGGTCTGGGCAGCTGGGAGCGGGGGGCACCCCTCCACCCTCCTTCCACGTGGCCTCCGCGCTAGGCACCCGATTTTACACTTCTTTCTTGGTAGCACGGGAGCCACAAGACGGCCCCCTGCAGATAAGGCCCAAGTCCCCTTTGCTGTCACCTCTCCACTCCCCAGGGCGGCCTCGGCTTGCCCCGCCAGGGTTTCCTGCCAGGTCTTTCTCTGTGCAGCCAGCTGTCTGTGCACTTGAACATCTTGAAGGTGCACAGTTCCGTGGCCACTTTGTGCCACCCTCACTGCCGTTCGATTCCAGAACATTTTCGTCGCCCCCCAGAAGGGACCCCGTGCTGGTCGGCTGTGGCTCGCCGTGTCCCCTGGCAACAGCTAAGCCGCTTTCGGTCTCCGTGGCTCGCCTGGTCCGGACACTTCCCAGAAGCGGAATCTCACGGGACGTGATCTTCCGTGTCTGGCTTTGTTCGCTGAGCACAAAGCTTTCGAGCTCCTTCCGTGTTGGAGCGAGCGTCAGTGCGTCCCTCCTTCGGGGCTGGGTAGTATTCCACCGTCGGGCTGGGCACGGCCTGTTTATCCAGGCACCTGCTGATGGACGTTTGGGCCGTTTCCACCTTGTGGCGATCGTGAATGGTGCTGCCGTGAACACGCATCCAAGGTTTCGGTCGAACGCCTGTTTCCAGCTCTCCTGGACGTAGACCTCACAGCGGGAACGACGGGAGCAGCCTTGTGCTGCCCGCCAAAGGCCTCAGGACTTTCAGAGACTCTGCAGGCTCGTGTTGTGCAGGTGATGAGAGTCCCTGACAGTCTTCAGCACGACATACCCTGCACCCTGATGGGTTCTTGCTAAAAATAACCGTTTGTGTAACTACTACAGCGTTTGAGAGACAGGGCAAGGAATGATAGATGGCATATAGGGGATAGATAGGCAGACAGGTGGGCAGGTGGAGGGCTGGGCAGGTAGATTGATCTATGAGGGACGGATGCATATGCATGGGTAGGTAGATAGGTAGGTCGATAGACAGACCCCTAGACAGATATCGATTGATAGACACATACACAGATAGACGATCGATAGATAGACAGATGATGGACATCAATGGCTGACAGACACACAGATAGGTAGATGCCGGATGCCCAGGCCCTGCCCTGGAGACTGGGGGTCGACAGGTCAGAGGTGAAGTCTGGTCAGTTCTGGAAGCACGACGCCCCTCGATCCTCCTTAACGGCTCAATGGCACCCCTCAAGATGGGTATCTTCACTGGATTTAGCCGTTGGCTCCCCACAGACATTCCAGTTGCTTCCAGTTGCGGGGTTTGGCTCGGTTTTTGCCCATGACCATGGCTGATCCCTGCGGAAACATGAGAAGTGGGACTGGCGGGGGGCTCCCTGCCAGCGTGCTCCCGGGGCCAGCGGGCTGCACGCCGGCCCTGAGCTGGGCTGTGGAGGGAGGACGCGAGGTGCCGGGTTGGAGGATGGCACGGGGCAGGGGCAGGGGCAGGGTCCACCAGCTCAACAATCAAGAGAAACAACGCACATTGTTGGGTGTTGCTTTAATTACAATTTTTACTGAGGGGCGCCCGGGGGGCTCAGTCGCTCAAGCTTCCAACTCTTGATCTCAACTCAGGTCATGATCTCACGGTTTGTGAGTTCGAGCCCCACGTCGGGCTCTGTGCTGACAGCATGTAGCCAGCTTGGGATTCTCTCTCCCTCTCTCTCTGCCCCTCCCCTGCTCTCACGCACACGCTCTCTCTCTCAAAATAAATAAACTTAAAATAAATAAATAAATACAATGTTTATTGAGATAACTGTGGGGTCACCCGCAGCTGTAAGGACTGTGCGTCCTTTCCACAAAATGTGTTGCCCCCGACCCAGCAGTTACCCCGCGTGGGCTCGTGCGTGCGTGCGTGTGTTAAATTCTACAGTATTATCTTCTCCCTAGGTGTCTGCACGCACCACCCACGTCAACAGGGAATGTTCCCGACACCCTTTGGTGACTTTCCTCTTGTCCCTTTATAACCACCTCTGCCCAGCCTGCCTCCCTAAACCCGGACAGCCACGAATCTGTTCTGCGTTTCTGAAATTTGTCATTCCAACACTATCGTATAATAGTGTATAACACTATTCGTATAACACCACCGAACACGCAGACACAGGCGCCGTGTAGACGTGGGTCTTTGTCCCCGTGGAACGCGGCCCTTGCTGCATCGCATGGTAGCTGTGTGTGAAGTTTGTCAAGAAAAGTGCTAATAATATTTCAATGCAGTACTTTAATTTCTTTTTTAAATTATTATTTGAGAGAGAGAGAGAGAGAGTGCATGCGAGCTGGGGAGGGGCTGAGGGAGAGACAGAATTCCAAGCAGACTCCACGCTCAGTGCCGAGCCTAAAGCAGGGCTCGAACCCACCACCCTGGGATCGTGACCCGAGTCTGACGCTCAACCGACTGAGCCAGCCAGTGCCCCTCAATGCAATATTTTAAAAGATCAAAATTAATAGAAAAAATGCACAACGAACGGGGCATCAGGTCGTAAACAGACAGGCCTGGGGTGAGGGGAGTGGGGTGCTCGCTCTCAGGGCTGTGTAAGGGCCGTCCGATCTGCTGCAGGCCCCTGGTTGGAGCGCCAAGCACAGACCTGAGCAGCGAGGCCTCTGTTTTCTAATCTGTGGAAGGGGCTGACGGCGTGTCCACCTCTTCAGATTGCTGGGAAGACGGGGTGTCAGACACATGGCCCGGGTCGAGCCAGGGTGGGTGGTCCCTGTCCTCCACCTGCCATCCCGGAGATACTCCCGCTTTCCCAGCCGGGCGGCTAGTGGCCTCCACACAGCCTTGGGTCCGATCTCTCCGGGCTGGGCCCGCCCTCTGAGCAGCCCTCCCCCTCATCGAGCTAAGTCCCGGGCATCGGCGAGGTCTCGCCCTGAGCACCACCTCCACGGAGCGGCCCTCCTTGACTGCGGAATGGGTCAGACCTTTTCTCAGGTTCGTGGGGCACAGGGCTCAGTGACCGCTGCCTGTTGATTAGCAGGGTGACTTCAGGATGCCGTCCCCCAGTCCTGACACCTGGCCCAGGGTGGGAGCTGCCCAGGAGATTCCACCCGGGCCGATTTTGTGCGTTATTATTTTTTTTAACATTTATTTATATTTGGGAGGGACAGAAAGAGACAGAGCACGAGCAGGGGAGGGGCGGAGAGAGAGGGAGACACAGAATCCGAAGCGGGCTCCGGGCTCCGAGTTGTCCGCACAGAGCCTGACTTGGGGCTTGAACCCACGAACCGCAGGATCATGACCTGAGCTGAAGTCAAGGGTCGGACGCTTAACTGCCTGTTTGGGTCTCGGGCCCATGTTTGTGTTTGTGTTTTTGTTGCTATGTTTTAAGAGTTCTTTAGGTATTTTGGATGACAGTCCTTTATCAGATGTTTCTCTGGCAAATACTGTCTCCCAGCCTGTGGCTTGTCTTCTAATTCTCCTGACAGTCTTTCCGAGAGCAGACGTCTTTAATTCTACCCCAGTCCAGCTTGCCAGCTTTCCTTCTCGGATCCTGTCTGGGTGTTGTGTCTGAAAGCTCATCGCCATCCCCAGGGTCACCGAGACTTTCTCCCGGGTTGTCATTGAGGAGATCAGGGTTCGCATTTTACTTTAAGTCTGTGACCCACTTTGAGTGAATTTTCGTGAAGGGGGTAAGGTCCGTGTCTGGATGCGTTTTTCTGCAGGCGGACGGCCGGCGGGTTCGGCCCCGGTTGTTGAAGAGACGGTCTCTGCTCCGTCGTGTCGCCTCCGCTCCTTTGTCAGACGTCCGTCGACTGGGTTTCTGGGGCCTGTTTCTGGACTCTGTTCTGTCCCACGGTCTGTGCCTTCTTCCGCCGGGACACGGCGGCGCGATTGCTGTGGCTTCGCGGTGGGCTTGACGTCGGGCAGTCCCCCGCCAGCTCTTGCGTTGGCTCCTCTGGGTCCGTGGCCTCCCGTCCGTTGTCAATATCCATAAAGTGACTTCCTGAGATTTGAGTGGGATTGCAGTGAATCTCCCACAGCGACCCCAGACAGACTTCCTGGGATGGGGTGAGGGCCCTGGGGAGGGACAGAGGGGCCTGGGTAGGGACAGAGGGCCCTGGGGAGGGACAGAGGGGCCTGGGGAGGGACAGAGGGGTCTGGGGAGGGACAGAGGGGCCTGGGGAGGGACAGAGGGACCTGGGGAGGGACAGAGGGGCCTGGGGAGGGACAGAGAGCTCTGGGGAGGGACAGAGGGGTCTGGGGAGGGACAGAGGGTCCTGGGGAGGGACAGAGGGGCCTGGGGAGGGACAGAGGAGCCTGGGGAGGGACAGAGGGGCCTGGGGAGGGACAGAGAGCTCTGGGGAGGGACAGAGGGGCCTGGGGAGGGACAGAGGGACCTGGGGAGGGACAGAGGGGCCTGGGGAGGGACAGAGAGCTCTGGGGAGGGACAGAGGGGTCTGGGGAGGGACAGAGGGGCCTGGGGAGGGACAGAGGGGTCTGGGGAGGGACAGAGGGACCTGGGGAGGGACAGAGGGGCCTGGGGAGGGACAGAGAGCTCTGGGGAGGGACAGAGGGGTCTGGGGAGGGACAGAGGGGTCTGGGGAGGGACAGAGGGGTCTGGGGAGGGACAGAGGGGCCTGGGGAGGGACAGAGAGCTCTGGGGAGGGACAGAGGGGTCTGGGGAGGGACAGAGGGTCCTGGGGAGGGACAGAGGGGCCTGGGGAGGGACAGAGGAGCCTGGGGGGGGGCCGAGGGCCCTGGGGAGGGACAGAGGACCCTGGGGAGGGACAGAGGGGCCTGGGGAGGGACAGAGGGGTCTGGGGAGGGACAGAGGGGCTTGGAGAGGGACAGAGGGGTCTGGGGAGGGACAGAGGGGCCTGGGGGGGGCGAGGGGTCTGGGGAGGGACAGAGGGCCCTGGGGAGGGACAGAGGGCCCTGGGGAGGGACAGAGGGGCCTGGGGAGGGACAGAGGGGCCTGGGGAGGGACAGAGGGGCCTGGGGTCATCTGCTCCCTCCATAGCCTCAACCCCCAAGGGACAATGGGGGCTCCCATCCCACCACGTGCCACTCCTGAAAATGTTTTATTTGTTCCCGTTTTGTGGTTGGAACGGACCCAGGCCCCTCAAGCTGTCGGCCAGGTGGGACATGGGCTTAGGGAGAGGGCCTGTCAGCAAAGGCCATCTTGCCCCCGAGCCAGTGTCCTGACTGGCCCGGTTCTGGCCTCCTCACCTGACTCCGGGAAGCTGAAAACTTGTTTTTCTGCTTACTCGCCCCGGATGTGACCGGCCCGGCCAATGGCAGCACTCCAGGGCCCCGCGTGTCTGTGCAGAACGGCCTCCGGCCTCCCGGAGCTGTGGGGATTTATACAAGCACGTAATGGGGACTGTAAATCACGGCAGGTCAGGATAAGTCGGTCCCTGGCTTTAGGAGGGGGGAGGGGGCGAGGAGGTGTCTGTGACAGGAGTGAGCCCAGCCTTGAGCTGGGCTGTCTGTTGGCACATCACAGATAATAAAACTGCATCTTCCTGCGACGCACGGGGCAGACTTGTGTCAAACCAAGATGTTGTAACTGATGCCTCGTGACCAGGAGCGTCCCGTCAGAAGGCCACGGTCCATGCACCACGCATCCCGCACACATCATAAAGATACAGTAATGGTACATGTGCCTTTAGAGAAATACTAATATTGTTGTTTTACGAGAGACGAGAGTTGAAAATATTAAAAGTCAGAATTTTATGGCCTAAAAAGAAAGTTAAATAATGAGGACGTGGGAAGGGAGATCAAAATATCTGTCACTGTTGGTCCCAGTGTCCTGGAGACAGGGCGGGGAGGCCGACTTTGACGGGCAGGCCGGCCTCCGCAGCCCCTCTGTGAACCTGTGGGCGGGCGGGCGACTCCTCCCCCAGAAGGGCTTGAAGATTCGTCCAGAGAGTCGCAGGCCTGGAGAGAGGCTGGGCACGTCCCGGGGAGGGCCGAGCCCAGGGTTCCTCTGGCTCTGGGCCTGGACGGGGATGTCCCGGCGGCGGCTAGCTTTACCCCAGATCTTTCCAGAAGGACATTCTCCTGGCTCCCACGTGCACCCTGTTGGACGGTCACACGCCACAGTGCAAGGCTTACAACTTCATGTTGTGAATCAGCTTGAACGACTCCCTGCAAAGGAGCAAATTAAGGGTCCAGGGAAGGTACTGCGATGGTCAGGGGGCCAGGTGGGTTCCTGCCAGTCCCTGGACCCCAGGGGGCTGTCCCCGGTGGACGCTGATGAGCACCAAAGACCGGCGATAAGTTCGTCGGCTGTGGTTGAGCCCACACCCCGGGACTTTGCTCCACCCCGGGTTCTGCCAGTGACAGTCGTGAGCTCTGTTCACAGCTCTCTGGGCCCCAGTGGGAAGGCCCCCCATGTGTGCCCCGGGGTGTGCCCCTGACCCAGGGTCAGGCTCCTCTAAAACTTTGCTCAAGTTTTTTTTTTTTTTAAGGTGACATTCCCATGGTTTAAAGTTAACCATTTCATTTCTTTTTATTTTTTCACATTCATTTATTTATTTGGAGGAGGGAGGGACAGAGAAAGAGGGAGAGAGAGAAAGAATCCCAAGGAGGCTCCACCCCAGGGCAGAGGCTGTTGCCGGGTCTTGATCCCATGAACCGTGAGATCGTGACCTGGGCGGAAATCAAGAGTTGGACGCTTAACTGACCGAGCTGCCCAGGCACCCCTAAATTAACGATTTTAAAGTGAATAACCCAGTGACAGTCTGTCCACAGCGGTGTGTAACGCTTCCCCACGCTTCCGTCCCACCGAGAGGAGACCCCGTTCACATCGGCGGTCACTCCCTCTCTTCCTCCCCTGCTCTGGAGGCCACCACTCTGCTTCCGTGTCTGGATTGGCGGGTTCTGGATGCCTCCTATCAGCGGGATCCTACGCTTGGATTTCATGTCTGGCTTTTCTGACTCAGCGTCACATGGTTGAGGCTCATCAGTGGGGTCGCGGGCGTCCGTGCCTCGTCCCTTCTCGTGGCCGAGTTGTATCAGTGCGTGCGTGGACCCCAGCTGTCACCTGTCACCCGCCGACCGACTGCCCCCACCGGGTGCAGCTGTGAGGCTCAGACGTGTGCAGCCGAGGTCCCGTTTTCAACTCTTCGGGTACTTTTGTCCAGATGGAGACACAGTTTCTCCCCTGGTGTTGATGCCCCTGCTGACTAGTGGCAGCTGTGGCCCAGCACTGAGCCGGCGGCTGGCCTTTTGCTGGGCGATTCCCTTAATCTGAAGCGTCTGGTTTGAAGGGCTTTGGCCAACTCATCCAGCCGCGGGACCCCCGATCACGTGGAGAACCACCTCTCCTGGTGGGCTCCCTCCGGCCCCTTTCTGGGGAGCTGCACGCCTCCCGCCCCGAGATGCAGCCGACACCCCGCATTCCGTCACGCGAGGTGAACGCGGTCTCCCGCAGAATCCGTGCGATCCGTGTGCAGCCTCTCTGGCCAGAGCCATGTGCCCGAGATCCGTCCACACCGCTGCTCTCCCGGCCGTCATACTTATCGCTGCACGGAGCCCCCTCCCGCGGCCACTCACCCGGCTGTGCCCTCCGCTTCCTTTGGGAGCAGCATGTCGTGGCCCCCACGCCCCACTTGGCATTCATGCAGTGAGTGACACATTTGAATGACAGCGAGTAGCTGTTCACACCTCTGTGTCCTGCTGGAGAGGATGGCCCGGGGAGGGCAGAAACCACGGCTTCCCGGGGGGGGGGGGGGTTGGGGGGGGAAGGAGGGGGCTGGGGGGCGGGAGCGAGCCCAGGGGCCTTTCTGGTGCTGTCTGCCAGGCTCACTGCCCCCCGGCTTTGAGTCCACCCCCCCGAGGGACACCCCACCCGGCCTCAGCACCGTTCAGAGCACCAGAGAGGAAGCTAGGTGCCTACGTCCAAAGAAAGGCCTGTCCACTGGGATTATAAGCACGCTTCGAACTCCGAGGGGACGTAGGACAGCGCACCTGCCCAAGACGGGGGCTGAGGCCCATCTGCTGGGCGACACGGGGAGAGAGCCCCTGGAGCTTCAGGACCGCCCCCACCCAGCACTGGCGGGTCGCTCTGTGGCCCGGGGAGCAGCCCCCTGACCGCGAGAGGCGGGGAGAGCCCCCTGAGCAGGGCCGGGCCGGAAGGCTGGGCGGACCGTGGGACGCCCGCTTGCCCGGGGAGGTGTGGCCCTGGGGCCGAGGCCCGAGGCCTGTGTGGTCCGATCCGTCCCATGTGGCTTCCCCAACACGCACGGTTACATAAACGATGATAGCACTTCATAAACATTTTTCTAACATGCGGAATGTCTGACATGAATCTCAGCTATTTTAGAACTAATAAACAGTTGTCAATGTCATGGCCGACGCGGAGCAGAAGCCACAGCGATTTGTGGAAGATCAAAGGCATGAGCAAGGGTCTGGTCTTTAAAGAAACAGAGGGTGAGGGAGGCCCGCCCCGGGCCTGGAGGCAGGGGCTCTACCAAGCGCGGGCTGCTTGGCAGGGGTCCCGGGGCCGGGTGGCTGGGGGTCCTCGGAGCCCCGAGGCACAGGCCCCTCGTGACGACTCACAGCGCTGACGTCCATGCCCGTGCTGGCCAGGGCCTTCGGGGGCCGGGTCTGTGCCGGCCGGTGTGCACCCCGCCGGGCGCCTCGCCAGCCGCCTGGCCTCGGAGCCTGAGGCTGGCGCCACAGCTCCGGCCTGCGAAGGCCAAGCCGAGGCCCCGGCGTGCCGTGCCACGTGCCTCAGGGATGTGCTCCGTCTGTGTGCGGCCCAGGGCGGCCCTGGACGTCAGGACACCTGAGTGCATGTCCGATCGGCCACCGGCCCCACGGGCCTCCGAGCTGCCTGCTCTGGTTTTCCTAGGTGTCCTCCTGTGCCGGGGCTGGGAGCTGGTCAGGGGGTGTCGGGGACGCCCAGCGCGGGGCCCCTGCACTGGCCGCTGTATCCCTGCAGCTCAGAGCCCGGGAATCTGAGGAGACCGTGTGGATGCTGAGGGAGCAGGTGCATGGGGGTTGCCGGGAAACACTGAGACCCCACACTTACGGGGGCAACACAACAGAGACAGGTGCATAACCTGTTCTATGTGAGCCCAGCGGGGATGCGGACAGAGCCCTCACCCTCTGTGCCCTCTTCCAGCCTCCTTGCCCCCCCCTTCCCTGAGAGCTCCTGTCTCAGGGCCTTTGCACCTGCTGTCTGCTTTTCTCCTTTCCTTCTTCACACATTTTCTGTCCTGCCGCCACTCAAATATCTGTTTCAGGATGGGAGGGGCTGGCCGTCTTCCCAGCTGCCTTCGCGGACCTCAGTGGAACCGCCATCTGTTGTGGGGTGAGCTGTGTCCCCCAAAAGATGTACTGAAGTCCTAACCGCAGCAGATGTGAAGGCGGGCTCATTTGGAATAGGGTCTTTGCAAATGTGGTCAAGTTAAGATGAGGTCACTAGGCTGGGCCTTGATCCAACGGCTGGTGTCCTCATAGGAAGACGTCCCCATGCAGACAAACACAGGGGAGGCGCCACGGGGAGACGGGCAGAGATGGCAAGGTGAAACCGCAGCCCCAGGGACACCTGGGGCCACCAGGAGCTGGGGGGGGGGGTGGTGGCCAGGAAGGACCCTCCCCCTGGAGGCTCCCCCTGAAGCTACCCTGATTTCAGGTGAAATCCAGAGACTGAAAGGGGGCAGACTAAGCACATAATAGACAAGCAATATGTATTTCTGAGCGAACGGACAACTGAGGAAATGCGGAATTCCTTCACTGTGTTTTAGCCCCCGCCAGGGACTTAGACTCGAGGCTGGGGGCTTCCCAAGTGGTGTGTCCCCTGGGACCTGTCTGGGTCTCAGCACCCCCACTCCCGGCCCACTCTGACCTGGGACAGCCAGGCCTGCCTGAGCTACACAGCTTAGCACCTCGACCCTCTTTCCCTTGAGAGGAGGGCCTCTGAGTCTCCCCTTGGACCTGGGTCAAGTGGACCCAGGGGCAGATGGGGTGAAGGCGGAGGGGAGGAGCCAGCCCCACCCATTTCCAGGGTCCCAGGGCTCACACGGGGTCTGATCACCCAGGGGAGTGACCAACCCCAGCCTGGCCCGGGATTCAGAGAGAATGTTCTGTCACTGTGAGGCAGAGCCCTGCTGTTCCCTGCGGGCCCCGCTTGCCAGGCCTGCTGGACGTCTGGTGGCCGCACGAACCGGAGAGCGCGGCTGGAGGGGGCCTAGAAGGGGGGCTTGGGGCTGCCGGCAGGGGCCAGGCCTCCCCAGGGAATCTCCCCCAGATTCTGCCTGGGATGCCCCCCCCCCCCCCCGCCCCGGGGACAGTGACACAGGAGACCCTGCTCACACACACGCCGGCTGTGCTCACAAGCCTTGCCAGGAGCCGAGTGGAGAGGGCGGTAGGGGCACACGGGTACGGGGGGCCACAGGCGCGTCACCGCGAGCCCCGGGCCTCCGTGCCCTAGTGTGTGGAGCAGGGCTGCTGGGAAGGCCGATGGGCTACACGGCCCTGGCCACCGCCCTCCACTCCGTCCCTCTGGGCGTCGTCCGGGCGGTGGCCCCAGAATGAAGAGCCCAGGGACAGCGGTCAGACGAGGGCCTCGTGTACATGGAGCGGACCATCCTGGGGGTTTCCACCTGTGGCGGGCCCACGGCCCAGCTCGTCGTCCAGCCCCTCTGCCCTCCGCCTCGGGGGCTGCCGGTCCCTGCGGTAATGAGCAGGGCTGTGATAGTCGAGGCACAGAGATAGGACGCGCAGAGCTGGGGTGGGGGGGCTGGGTCCTGGCCCCTACCCAGCCTGCACCTGTCCCTCGCTGACGACGTTACGTCCGCTGAGGCTCACCCCTGCTTGTGTGGAGGACCACGGCCCGTGTGTGCTCCCCACCTCCAGCCGCTGGTCCCGAGGCTAAGGGTGTGCTGGGGCCCGGCCTGCAGGGGCCGTTGACCAGCCGTGGGGACGGGGCAGCTGCGTCCAGCTGGGCGCTGAGCGTCTGCACTCGTCCACCCTCCACGTGCCCTCCCAGCGTTGCCCAGTGCGGGTGGTGGGAGCAGCGCGAGGGACCCACAGACTACCTCCCGGTGCCTGGAGCTGGGCTCCGCCCTGGGGAGGCCACCGCCCTTCCAGAGGGAGACCTGGGAGCCCCGGCAGACACGCCCTGGCACGGGCTCGCCACCCCCCGGGCCCACGTGAGCCCCGCTGACCGGCCCCAGCAGCCCCAGGGCGATGGCCCGGCCCTCAAGGTGGAGCCCAGCAGTTCCCTACGGCGTTCTCATCGGAGAAGGAAGGTCCCCCCTCCTCCTGGCCGTGGCTCCCCACCAGGCCCCTTCCTTGTCTGGGGGCATCAGCAGACACCTCTGCCTGGCAGTGGAGGCTGGCACGACCCCTACCCTGCCTGGGCGGCCGGACTGCCCTGGGGTGTCCGTCAGGAGGCTGCGTGGAAAACCCACCCTATCTGTCACTGACAGGGGCTGCGCCGTGGACCCGGGGGCTCAGTCTGCAAAGGCCTCATCTCCACATTCTGGCTCAGCCTTCCTCTTTGGGGTTCCGGAGCCCAGCTGGCCTGGGTGTCATGGAGAGGGCTGAGGGGGGCCCAGGCTCTCCCCACCTCCCCTCCCCTCCCCTCCGCTCCCGTATCTCGGGGAAGCAGGCTGGAGGGGAGCAGGCTGGCTCCCTCCCCCTGCACCTGGCCTCCTTCCTGTAGGGCTCGGTCCACCTGCACCTCGGGGCAGGGGACACCCACACCCACATGCCCCCAAGCCCTGCCCTGCCTCCCGCCCCCCCCGCCCCTCCCACAGTGGTGCAGACTACAGCTTGGAGGCCAGCTTGGGCCACTCTTTCATTTAGTAGCAAATACACTTGGGTGTCCGCACCTTGCCCTTGCCTCGGTTTGGGGATGAACACTGGGGATGAATCCCCACGAAGCTGTCTCTGCCTGTGCCCAGCGGCCCGGGGCCCCCGAGTCACATGTGGCTGCTGAGGGCTGTCTGGCCCCGGCTGAGCTGCCCGGTGGGTGTGCAACACAGGGGTTCGCAGAGACCCAGCTCAAACACGCCATCGCGGGGGGTCCCATCAGCACCTTCTGTGTTGCTGACATGCTGAGGTGACAGCATTTTGGACACGCGTGGTTAGAATATATTATTTTTAAGAAAAAAATTTTTAATGTTTATTTATTTTTGAGAGAGAGAGAAGAATGTATTATTAAATGCATTGTGCCTCTTTCTTTTCCCTTTCCTGTTATGGCCACTTGCACTCTGGGCTCACGCGCGTGGCCCGAGGTATAGTTGTCCCGGACCGCACGGGGCAGCCCAGGAGGCAGACGCACAGCAAATGGACAGGCGCGTGACGAGCACATTTCAGGTCACCGTGACGGCCCGACGGAAGTGAACGGGGCGGCTCCCCGAGAGGCGGGTCACGTTCAGCTCCCCTCAGATGCCGGGCACCCTGCTCTGCCTGCGCAGGTCCCCTCGACCGGAGTGAGCAGAGTCCTGGGGCAGTTGCTGACCTGCCTTGGCCCAGATGTGGAACACCTGCCTTCCAGTCTCTTTTGTGCCCTCCAGTCACTTTGGGGGACGGGGTTGAGGATGTGGTCTGGCCGCCTCACCAGCACGCCGGATACTCAGGGGAGCCGTGATTGTGAGGTCCATGCACTTTGCTTTAAAAGGATCTGGGCCCGTGCGGTCGTACGGGCTGTGGTTTCTGTGGCTGCCAGCAGGGTGAGGTGGTCTCTCCTGGGTGGAGGAGAGAAGGGCGGGTGAAGAGGCCCGATGTCCTGGGGCCGCCCAGACAAAGTACCACAGACCAGGCTTAAACAGCAGAAATGCATTTTCTTGCAGTTCTGGAGCCTGGAAGTCCGAGATCAAGGTGTCCTCACGGCCAGTTCCTTCTGGGGGAGGGTCCCGGCTCCTCGGCCGCTCCTGGTGGGCACCATGGCCAGCAGCACCTGAGCTCCTTGGCTTGTACAAGCAGCACCGAACCTCTGCCTTCATTGTCACATGGGTTTCTCCCTGTGCGTGTGCCTGTGTCCCAATGTCCCCCTCCTACAAGGACACCAGCCACATCGGATTAGGGCCCCTCGTAGTGAGCAACACCTTAACTGAGCAAATCTGCCACAATCCTATTTCCAAATAAGGTCACGTTCTGAGATACGGGGGGTTAGGATTTCAGCGTGAATTTGGTGGGGACACAATTCGGTCCATTTACTTGGTGGGGGGGAGGAGTCAGCAGCCCCCAGTCCTGGACTTTGTGTGCAGTAGGCCCCAAATCTGACTTGTGCTTGAAACTGGTACAGAGGGGGGCCCGGAGCCCCCCAGTCAGGATGGAGCGGTGCTGGGGACCCACCTGGTGGGCTCCCTGAAAGCAGTGCCCGTTCAAGTGGCCCATGGGGAGGGGTGCTCAGGAGGAGGGTGGGCAGGGAAGAGCTAAGCACATTGGACCCCCCAGGACAGAGATGGTCCAGGAACTGCCCAGCCCTGTTCCCGACCTTCCCAGGGGCCCAGGTCTCCGTGGCTCCAGGGAGACCCTGCTTTTTTCGTTTGTCTTTGTTTTTGGTCTATAGCTGAATTTAACTGTAAAGGGCAATAAATTATGGATCAGGAAAAACATTCCTTGTCCCCACAAAGGACGTGGCTGTCCCCGGATGACTAGTGACTCTGAATTACTGTTATTTAGTATTTATAACTCCCGCCGGACAGAGCTCACAGATGTCCCTGGGAAATCCTGCCCCTGGTGTATTTTTAGAGCCTATTGTCTGTCCCGATCGGGTTCTCCTAGACTTGCCTCGGCCGAGGTGGGAGTGTGAGAGTCGTGTGGGTCTCAAGGGAGGCCCAGCGGCGCCCAGACCTCTCCCCGCAGGACAGGAGTGGGCGCTGGGCCCCTGGGGAGGGGGCGCCTGTGTCCGTCTGAAGTCCAGCAACCGCTCCTCCAGGGCTGGTCTTCTGGAACACCCGCTGTGTGCTCACCGCTGAGCTGGGGAGCTGGGGACCGGCAGCGGGGAAGAGCCCTGTCGGGGTCGCGAGCACGCTTGTGGGGGCCCTGGGAAGGCTGGTGGGGTAGCCGAGTCCCAGGAGCGGCTGAGCAGGGCCGGGGCGGAGAGCGGGGCCCCTCACAGTCGTGGTGGGGTGGGAGTGGGGTGGAGAGGCATGGAGGGGGGCCGTGGAGAGCGCCGGGTGTCCCGAGGCCCTGTCAGCAGTCCCCCTCCTCCCGGGTCTCCAGGGGCTGTGCCTCTTTGGGGGGGGTCACAGAGAGGACCCAGCGAGGGGCTCCTCGTCTTCTCCAGGGCCGGCCAGGACCGAGCTGTGCCAGCCTGGTGATTGACGAGACCCTTGGCGGGGCTGCCTTGTGTTTCTGCTGTTGTTCGTGGCCCACACTCCCCCCAGAGCTGAGCACTTACCCTCCACTTGCAGCCCCCCACCCCGTAAGGTCCTGGACCTGCCCGTTCTCCCCCCGGGGGCCCTGGGGTGTGGGTTTGGGGACCCCCTGGTGGCTGTCCCTCTGGCCTGGCTGTGTGTTCTCCCAGGTCCCCCACGCAGGGCTGGTGCTCTAAGTATCTCTTGGCCTCGGGTGCGTAGATGCACTTTACTTGAGTATTTAATGTCCTCTCTCATTCATAAAATAAACAAGGGAGGTTTATCTGCAAGTGGCTGTGAACTCCCGCGGTCGCCCTGCGCAGCCGAGGCCAGGAAGCCCTCAGAACTTGACGGAGGGGAGGCGCGGGCCGGAAGCGGACAGACCTATTCTTTTACTTTGAAAGGCTAACGGGGCTGGGCTGGAGGGTCTTAAATCTTCCCCAGAAAACCCCGGCGGAGCTTTGGGGGGGGGGGGGGGAGTCGTCCATCAGCTAAGCAGACGGCACACGCCCGCTCAGAGAGCTCTTGATTTAAGGAGGCCGTGGGTCTGGGGGTTTCTGTGTTTAGTTTACGGGCTTTGGAAAAACTCATTGCACTCTCCCTGAACACCGGGCTCCGGGCTGAGCGCTGAGGTCTTCAGAGGGGCTCTGTTCCCTACCCCCATCCTCCTGGAACCCGCTTGAGTGTCACGGAGGGAAGGGGCCCCCAAAGCCATCCATCTCAGTTAATCCCGTTCCATATGTCGGGGACGGACTTCCCGGCTCCACTGAAGAAATCCCATCCCTGATTATGGCCAGCGCAAAGGGTCAGGCTGCTGCCCAGACCTCCTTGTTCCCTTCCCCTGCCCTCACCCCCAAGAGTGGGAGACGGGCCCGCGGCTGCCACGGTCGAGCTGAGGACCGCTGCCCGTTCTCCTGGGGACGCTGTGTCCAGACCATCCGAACCTAGGCCCCAAGTTTTCTCGGGTGGCTCAAGTCCCAAGGACAGGCTTTGTCCGCCTCAAGCTGGCCGGTGCCCTTGGATGACCTGGGAGTTCTCCCTGCAGGGTGAGGGTCAGGGCTCCCTGCTGGCTGGCCCCGGGGGTGTGGGGTCCCTCCCGACTCTCTGGGCATCCCCCACCCCCACCTCCCAGTTTGGAATTGCTGGAAAGAGATTCCCATAGAAGGGATCTGGCTGGGTCCTGGCCCAGGATCAGCTGTCGTGACCCACTGGGCTTGAAGGGCTTCTGGTAATTCTTTCAAGATCTTCAGAGAAACTCCTCACTTGCTCTCCCTGTGGTCTGGCGGCCTCTGCTCTGGAAGCTGTGATCCTTTGTCCTTTCTTGCCACCTGCCTGTCTTGTCTTCTGTGGGGAGGCCCCGAGTGTGGGCTGGAGGGGCTGGGGCACTCCTGAGTCCCCCCTGCCCCCACCGATGTCACCCCCAGGGCCTGCCTGGGGGTCTGGTCCAGCAGGCCTCACACGGTGGGAAGGGACACAAGCCCCAGGACAGACCACTGGGAAAGGGGGCACTGTGGCCATCAGACCAAAGGGCACGAAGGGTCAGGGGGTCGAAGTTGTGCTCTCTGCTGTCCCCGTGTCTGTGTCCCCATTCCCTGCCGCCCCCTCTCAGCCCCTCCTACTCTGCACAGACAGTGGCTTCCTCCTCCTCGTCCAGGCACACGGCCTGCTCTGGGTCTGACTAGACTTGCCCCATTCCTGGCCACCAGAACCTGGCAGAGGTCAGGTCAAGGGCACTGCCCACCGTGCTCTGCTGTCTTCTGCGCATTAAAAAACAAAGAATCGCCAGAACAGGGTTTGAAAATTGTGTAATCTCTAAAATGTTTATGTTGCACAACTTGGCACATCTCACACGAAGGAGACACAACTTAGAAAAGATGAATTTGGAGGTCAGACGGGAAGCCCTCGTGCGCCACCCCCCCCCCCCCCCCCCGCCCCGGGAACCAGAATTCCTCCGACTCGCCCCGCCAGCCCCCAAGTCTTCCCGGGGAGAGGCCTGCCCCACCTTGTGGTCGACCAGAACGTGCCTGGCTCTGAAGGCCCCTGGCCTGGCCCTCCATTCCCACCCCTGGTGGTCCGGGCGTGGGAATCAGCCCCACCCAGCACCCCCCCCCCCCGACCCCCCGACCCTGGCCAGGCCCTGGGGCCCAGCTGTCAGAACTGGCCCTGGCTTTTCAGGGCGGGACAGCAGTGCGTGCTCTATCTGGGGTTCCTAACTGGGGTTCCTGGAGCCCTTTCCCTGTGTGCACAGGGCTGTGCTGGTGGAGGGCGGGGGTTGCTGTCCACACGGGTTGGGCTGGGGCTGGCTGGGTGCTGCTCTCCCCGCCCCCTTCCAGGTACATGGGAGCAGGGCCTGCGTGGATCACCCCCACGCAAGTCCCCCTCTGGGAGTGTGCTTCTGGGCATCCTGCCTCACCCAGGACCCCTCACCTCGCATCTGCCTTTCCGGGGACCCCACCTTACCCCTCTTGTCCCCGTCTTCGACTGTCCTCAGAAGGACTGAGAGCTGTGGGGTGACTGAGGACAGACGGAGGCCGACCATCCCCATGGTGGGTGGAAGGACGGGCTTCCGGGGGCAGGCGGTCCCCGGAGGGCCTGGCCGGCCTGCCCCCCAGACGCCAGCAGGGGCACAGGGTCCACTCATGCACTGATATTCCACCACCGCTGAGTGTTGGCCAGGCCCTGGGCTCAGTACTTTGTTGTCCCCTCCTGCTCATAAAAGCCTCGGACAAGGCTCAGGGGAACACGTTTAGAACGAGCTGTAATTGTTAAATATTCTCGGGAGCTCTGATCTTTAAGGCTGTCTCTACACAATCCCTCTGTCGTGTAACCCACCCCTCTTCTCGGGCATACAGGGTGTCTCCCTCCTGCCCCCGGCGGTGGGACGGCTGTGCTCAGAGAGACCTCCTCGCACTGCCCGAGAAAGGCTTCGTGGAGGAGGCGCCATCAGAGGGTCTTGGCCCCTGTTCGGTGCACAGAGGGAAAAGCATGTGCAAAGGCCCAGAGGCGTGGCGAGCCTGGATGCTGGCAAGTGTCCCCCACACCCAAGAGAGGATGCGGGTGTGGGAAAGGGGAGCCCTCAGGTCACGGGGTGGTCAGGGTTCTGGCCCAACTGCGCGGTTGCTGGGGTGTTACCTGGGCCAGGGTGTTTGGAAACAAAGAAGAAACCGGCCCAGGTTTGCATCACGGGACATCTGAGCTCTGGGCCGGGAGGAGGGGTGGAGGAGGGTGGGCAGCTGGATGGGAGGGGCCGATGGTGAGGAGGACCCCGGGCGGGGATTCTGCAGACACCATGGGGAGCAGCGGCTGGCAGCAGAGGGGCGCAGGTTGTGCGGGGTGCGGCTTCCACGCAGGGAGGCCCGGGTCCCTCCTGCAGGAGTGGAGCTCCTCCTTGGCCGGCCGCCTCGATGGTGGTGGTGGCGGAAGGCCGTTGGCCAGCGAAGGAGAAGCCCGGATGCCTCAGGGTGTCCTGCCCCAGAGTCCAGTGTGGAGGCCCTGCTCTGGCCTCCTGTCCTCCCACCCACCCGCCTCCCTCCCCCAGGCCCCAGCCTGGCCAGACGCCGTCCACCGGCGGTGCCGAGAGCCCTTTATCAGATAATAAATAAGGCGGCTGGAGCCGTCCGTGTCAACATCTTGGCGGGCGTCACAGGGCATTGGGGGTGGGGGGGCTGCCTGCCACGGCCTCCGAGTGGTCGTCTAGGGCCGGCCGCCCCCAGCCCGGCTCCAGCAGGGCTGTGGGGCTCAGCCAGCCCCCTCCCCTCTGGGGCCCGTTCAGCGGCTGCCGCAGCGCCTGTGGGAGGAAGGACCGGGACCCCCCCCCCCCCACCGGCGCCCGTAGCCTCGCGGCCTCAGGGGGCACCTGGCCTCTCTGGCCTCCGTCGGCCGAATGGGGGTCCCCCTGGGGGCTGGGACCCCGGCCTCGTCGTCCTCTTCCTGAGTGCCTGTCCACGCAGCCTGGGGAAGGGCAGCCCCTGGGCCGCCACCAGCTGTCCACGGTTCGTGGTGAAGGAAAGCAGCGAGAAGTTACAAAGGCGTGGTCCCTTTCCCAGAGACAGCGGCCGGCTGTGTTTGGTGGCAGAATGGCCTGTTTCTGATGATGGTGACAGCAGTAACTGTTCTTTTCTAAGAAATGGCCTTATTTGGTCAAATAAAAAGCTGGTACCCTGCATGGCTCGCCCCAAAGAACCCTTTTCCCTTCTTAAGGAGCTCGTTCCATTTTCCCTGCAGGTCCGCACGGCTGTGGGGGGGAGACCCGGGCTGCAGGGGGTCAGCTGGGGCGGGCACGGAGGCACCGAGTGGGGCCGCAGCACAAGGGCCCGAGGGGACGCACGTGCACCCTGGCGTGGGCTCGGGACACACTCTCGGCTAAACGCAGCGGCGTTCGGAGAAGCGGGGAAGCAGCTGCCCCCGGGTGTCGCCCACCCTGGGTCCGTCCGAGAGGACGTGCGGGCGGGGTCCCCTCTGAGGAGCCCCGCGACCCCGTCCTTGGCACGCCCTGGAGTGAAGCATTGGGCTCTAAGCGCGCGTGTGTGTGGGGGGGGACCCCAGCTGAGAGGACTCTGGGCGTCACCCCTTCCTCTGTGTCCTCAGCTCTGCCCGCATCAAGGCACCCGGACGGACCCCAGCGGGGGCTCAATGGACGGGACAGCCGCAGGGTCGGGTCCCCTCCTGCCGGCTCTGGGGCGGCTCTAGCTGGGAAGGTGACGGGAATCGAGTGCACGGTCAGGCAGCACGGACGGAGCGGCCTTTGCTTCTGTCCGGCGGCTCCGATGAGCGGCCGGCTGCCCACGCCTGCCAGCCTCCCCGGCCCATCCGGTGGTTTCCGGCCAGCCAGGCGGAGCCGAGGGTGGGCTGGCAGGAGGAAGCACCACAGGAAGGGGGTATTGGCGGCCATATGGAGGCTCCGGGTCCCAAAGCTTCCGGCCCCGAAGGGGCACTGGGGGGAAAGGCTTAAATTAGCAGCAACGCTCATGCCCAGAGGTAGGGTGCTCAGCCTCCCTCGTCCTGGGCACGACACATCCAACAATGACAAAAACGGAAGAGATGGCTTCTTCCTTCCCTCGTCGTCAACCCCCCCTTCCTGTCAGGATCCCTGTTCGTGGGCAGGGAGCCGGGGGGCCGGGACATCCAGTCCCCCCTCCTCTTTGTGAGGACCCTACCTGTCCTACTGTGGACACCTCCAGGAAGCCTCCTTGGGTTGGGGAGTGCAGAACGCCGCCCCGGGATACGGGGACCCCCAGGCCCGCACCAGCTGCGCACGTGTATGCATCACTTGGCCACAGGCACATGGCACCCTCCCCCGGCAGATGGGGAGACCGAGGCTCCGACAAAAGCCACTGGGTTCCCAAGCGGTAGCACCGCTGGGTGAGAGGATGCCGTGCTGTCCCTCCAAGCCCAGGCCCCCACGTGGGCCCCTCAGTGGCCAGGTGCCTTGTGCCACCGCTCGGAGCCCTGGTCTCCCCCATCGGAGAAGAGGGGACCCGCACCAGCCCCCTCGCAGGGGGACAGGGCGGAGAGCAATGCAAGCCCAGAGGAGGTCCTCGAGGGTGCCGGGCGGCCTCCCGCCTCTCCTGCCCTCCGGGGCCTCTGCTCCCTCACCTGGAGCCTGGGCGCCACCCCCCCCACAACGGCCCCGGAGGACGGACGCTGCCCCCCGCGCAGCTGCTTGGGCTGGGAAGGCCGAGCAGGGAGTTGCCTCTCGGTTCTTCCAAAATAACGGTGAGGGTCTCTCGCTCGGGACCCGATGCCTGGTCAGGGGTGGGGAGGCGGGAAGGGGGCACCGCCCTGCCCAACTGGGCGGCTCCTCACCTGCTCTCCTGTGAGTAGCCTCCCGGGAAGGGCAGCCCGAGGCCTGTGGGCACGGAGACGGGACGGCAGCGGGGTCTCCCCCCCCGCGACAGGGGCGTCCTGTCCGGGCTGAGCCCCCTCCGCCAGGCACGTCCGCGCACAGGCACCCCGCCTGCAGGTGCCACACGGTGAGAGGCAGCAGCACCTGGCTTGCCCGCCACACCCCAGTCAGAAGCGCCAGGCCTACATGCGGACACAGGGGCACATGGGGACCAGTGCCCCGAACCTCAGCGCGTTCCCCGTGCCCTGACTGCAGCCCAGAGCAGCAGCACGTGGCAGGACAGGGCCTCAGACCCGGGTCCTCCTGACCGCGCAGGGATGGCTTCTCCACGTGTGGGCCCCCAGGCTGGCCCAGCGTCCCGCTCCCGTGCCGGTGGGCGACCTCGAAGGCACTCTGTGTTTGAGGGTCTCCTGGTCGACCCGGCGTGGTCAGCAAGGTCCAGCAGACCAACATATGGAGACAAGTGTCCACAAGGAGAGGCGGCCTGAGTGAGCACTGGACCCACTGCTGACCCGGCGGGCAGGGACCAGGCTGCGAAATCCCACAGGCGTCGGCAAAAGAAATGCAAAATCGACACCTTTATTTTACATTTTTTACTCATGGCATCGTTTGTCTTTAAAAAAAAAAAAAAGACAACATCACGTGTAAATTGTGCTGCTCGAACTGGAGGTACAGCCTCAGGAGGACGCGTTCTGGAAGCTAACGCCAGGGACCACGGTGTTTAAATATGAAAGGCGAGCTTCAGCCAGGAGGCTTGGCGGCTGGCAGCTGCTCCTGCTGTCTCGGATGTTTGCTGGCGAAAGGTGGCAACTGAGCGGAAACGAGGACAAGGCCCCTGGCAAGGCGCGCCCCGCTCCCCTCCATGCCTTATTGTCTGCCCGACCCCGGTGGCTGCTCGTCATTCGGTTCCTTGGGCACAGCTCCTTCTAGCCGGCTTGACCAACTAAGGGGTCACCCCAGCGTGGGGGGAGGGCTTCCGCAAGTAAAGGGGGGTTAGTAAGAATTCCTCTGGGACAAGCCAGCTGGGATGATCCGAGGTAGGCCAGGACATGTGGTCACTCCACCACCAGCACTGACAGTGCCTGTGGGGTCAGCACAGGACCCCAGGTCCTTCACTCTGTCAGAATCAGTCACGATACACAGTTTCAGTCAGAATGAGGCCCTTTACTGCCCCCTCTGGGGAAATCATCCAAATAAATACACAAGTAGACGACGCTGGTGTGAATGGCTTGCCCTTGGGGTGGCATCCTGGCACAGTGCACAACCTGCACATCTGTCCCTAGCAGTCCTTCACTCACAGGGAGGGAAAGTTCTCTGTGCCGTGTCTTTGTCCGTCAAATGTGAGAAAAGGAACAGATCCCGAGCCTGAGGAGGTCCCATGTCGGGCGGCTCCCCTCATTCACGTTGCCTGCTTGAGCTTGACCTCGGCCCTTTCATTTGTGATCCTGGTTTTACAACAGGTGGCTTTTTTGTTGTTGTTTTTTTCCAACTGCCACAATGTGTCAACACGGCGACGGCAGATGTGGACAAGAGAACTGTTGGTAGTGGGCCCTCCAGGTCAGCCCCGGCTGGAGTGGCCCAGTGTCACACAGCCTTTGGCGGAGTCCCCTGCTGTCTGCAGGGGGGGCTCAAGGCCTTCTCATTAGCCTCTCCCCCTCTCCGGGGCCTGGCCGCCATCTGTACAGAAGACCTCCCCGCCACCGTGTTGAGGGATGCCCGGCGCCTCAAGGTCCCGCTGGCTCGTCTTCTGGTGGATGGACCGGATGGTCTCCCTCTGCTGTGCTGGAGCCAGGCAGGGAGTGAGGCGGGTCCGATGGACGCCCGAGGCCCTAGGCCAAGGCCAGTGCACACCAGGCCTCCTGGCACAGGGTCCCGCCGAGGCCAGCCTGGGGGCCCAGGGCTGCAGAGGGGAAGGCAAAGTCCTCGGGCTCGAACTTGAACTCCAAGTGGCTGGGAGCCAGGGGGTCATTCACCTGGCCAGAGGCCTGCAGGGGGAACAGGGGAAGCACGAGAATGGAGGAATGGCCAGTAGGCCTCGCTTGGCGTAGGGAGCCCTCGGGACCGGGACGTTCGTCTTAAGAGGCCTTCTCAGACCCTGGAAGAGGGCGGGAAGCCCCGTGTGACAGACAGGACAACACGTGAGGGCATTCAGCCTGGAGCGTGCCACAGGTCAGCTGCTGGAACCAATGGCCAACTGAGTGTCCAGCCCTGAGCTCCTTCCTGGGAGAGGCCCTTGGGGGCGCTGATGGAGGTCTGACCTGGTGGGCGAGTCAGGGTTCCCTGAGAGGGTGCCCGGGAGCCAGCTCTGGGTCCCCGGTTCCACCTCACCTGACTTACCTGGGAGGTGACGCTGGACCCAGGGCACGAAGGGGATGCCAGGTTGGATTTGGGTTTCAAAGTAGCTGCTGAGCTCTCAGTGTCTGGGACAGCGGGCGGGGATGCCGTGGGGTTCCCTGTGCTGCATCCTGGAAGGGGGGGCACATCCAGCTGTACTGGTCACTTAACGGGTCAGAGGGACTGGGTGTGGCACCCTCGACCTGCCCTGCTGCCCCTCAGCTGGGTAGGCTCGCACCGCCCGGCCCCTCCCCAGACCGGACGGGTCCCGGGGCAGAATCATGGGTACTTGTGCTTTGGGAGGGCAATGCTTGAACTAAACGTGCAAATCTCTAGTGGTGGAAATTTGCGACACTCAAAGCGACTCCAAGGGGAGAACGTGTATGCCGCAGGAGGGCTGGGGACTGGCCTCTTCCTGGCATCCCGATGGGCCCTGGTCCCTCACACCTGAAGAGCCCTTGGTCTTCGCAGCGTTCTTGGGCTTGCGTTTCCGCGTCTGGATGCTTTCCTTCTTCATCGCCAGGGGCCGAGGCACCTGGCAGGGGCAGGCAGGGGAGGGTGACTGGTCCTGTCTTTTCTCACCCTTGGGCCTCTTGAATGGCCACATGCCCTGATGTCAGCCCTGCAGAGCTAGTCACTCTGGGAGGTGACTGAGTCGTCAGAGCCCTTGGTGAGCTGCTGGCCCTGGGCTTGGGGCCTTCCTCCCGGCAAAGTGGGCAAGAGCCAGTCCAGGCCCAACCCCCCAGAGCTGTAGGGGCCAGGAGGGCTCTAGGGGCGCACAGAGGCCACACCAGGGGCCTTGCCCCTGTCTCAGGTTGAATGGCTGCAGACCTGCCTCAGTGACGCTGAGCCTCAGTAGGCCCATCTGTGAAAAGGGCCTAACGGTAACAGCATAGGCCTGGAGCGCGCAGTCAGTGGGGGCCGCGCGGGAAACACGCTCAGCCCCGCTCTGCCACCTGCCTCCCCAGGGCCCCGTGTCTCACGTGACCCGAAGAGGGCAGCCCCGCCCCTGCCTCCCCCCTCCCGTCCACTCTCCACGGCCCCATGCCCCGCCCCCAACCCGCCCCGCCCCCGACCCACCCAGTCCTCACCCGGGCCCCTGCCCCACCCATGGCCCGCCTTCCCCTTTTCCCCCCCTTCCCCCCTCCACTCACCCCGCCCCGCCCCATCCAGTCCTCACCACCCCCACATGGCCCCGCCCCTGCCCCACCCATTCCCCCTCCAGTCACCCTGTCCCCGGCCCCACCCATGACCCGCCCCTCCCCGTTCACTCACCCAGGCCCCGCCCCCCCAGCCCTCACCCCGCCCACCCCGTCCGCTCACCCCGTGCAGCTTCATGTACAGACCGCAGGCGTTGCACACCGGCTCGCCGTCCGCGTTGCGCCGCCACAGCGTGGTGTTGGTCGTGTGGCAGTTGCTGCAGCAGAGGCCAGCGCGGCGGGACGAGGTCTGTGCACGGGGGAGGCTGGTGTGAGCCGGGGGCCGGGGCCCTGCTGCTCCACCTCCCGGCCAGACGGCGACGCTCGGAGACAGGAGCACTGGACCCGGAGTCAACCAGGGTCCGCCCGAGTCCCTCCCCGGGAAGCCGAGGCCACATCCTGACTCTGTCTGGAAGGTGGCTGCTCTTACTGGACACGATTTGAATTTCCTCTCCCTGCCCCGGCCCTCTCTCCCATCTGCCTCTCGGTGCCAGGAGCTACGCACAAGGGGGCGCCCTCCTGCGGCCCACCCCGGCCCCGGGATCCCCACCCCCGCCAGTCCACCCACCTTCCTGGCATGGCAGGGGGCCTTAGGACCTTCCCCAGGCTGCCATATGTAGCAAAACACAAACAAACAAACAAAAACTACACACACCAGGATGCCAGCTAGATGCGAACTTCGGATATGCAACAAATACTTCGCAGAAGTGTGCCTCTGTGCAGTATTTGGGACATACTCACACTAAAATGCTAGTTGCTGTTTATCTGAAATTCACATTTGACTGTCTTGTGTGTGACCCTGACCTACCCCTTTGGGCTGCACCGAGGTCCCCGCTTCCTGCACCTCCGCTCTCCCCATCCAGCTGCTCCCTTAGAGCTCATACTGCCGTCACACCTCCCAGAAAAGTTGCACCATCATTGAAAAGTAGGAGTCCGAACCCCTCCCCTTGGGCCATCATGCCTCCTCGTGCTGAATCCTTCCTACGGAAGCACTCAGGCCAGGGCACAAAGGTGCCAATGCGGGGCCTTGAACGTCAGTGCTGGTTTTCAGCGGCACTCACGAGTACACACACAGAGCTCGCCTGCACCTCCCACAAACGTCCTCACGGTCGCCTGTGCGTCTTGCGAGAAGAGAAGCCTCGGTTCCGCCCCGCAGCCGCCCCCCCCCCCCACAGGTGTGGAAACAACCACAGGTGGAATCGATGCCGTGTGTGTGTGTGTGTGTGTGTGTGTGTGTGTGTGTGTGTGTGTAGAAAACAGCCCAGAAGTCCAAGAGCCGTCTCTCTGTACCCTGGGAGTGCAAGGGAAAAATCTGGAACCTGGATTAAGCAGTGAATTCTTTCTTAGTGAACATAAATTAAAATTAATAAAAAGAGGGGAAGAAAGGACCTGGAAAAAATTTTAAAAAGTTTGTTCGTTTGTATTTTCCTCTCCCCTCATCGGGCTGTGTGCTACGGATGGGGCACCGAGGCTCAGAGATGCTGCTGGGCCGGAGGCATCGGGGTGGACGGAACCGCCCCCCTGAGCCCAGCGCACTGCGGGGACACCTCCCCGGTGCCGTCCCTACCCCGACAGACGCCCGAGCCTCTGTCCTTCCTCGCTGCCTGCACAAGCGGCCAGGCCTGGCCACTCTCAGGGCCCCCTCGCTGCCAGGCCTCCCCCCCGCCCCGCCGCTGTATTTTGTTTTCTTCTTTGGTCTGTTCTTTTCAAAAGAAGTTAAACTTCAAAGCCTGCTGGCTGCAGCAGCTCCAGGCTCCGCACGCGTCTGATTCAAGTGAAGAAATCAGGACGCTGGGCGGCCCAGCCAGGGCGGCCGAGAGCCGGAGCGGGGAGCAGGGAGAGGGGCCCGCTGCTGCTCCTTGGCTGGGAGGGGTGAGGCCAGCTCACACAGCGAAAACCACTTTTCAAAGTAAGAGACGCAGCTCGAAACTCACAACAAGAGGTACAGCGGGGGGAGGGGGGATGGCCCCATTTCAAGTGGATCCCCTCATCCCGCTCTCGGAAAAAGGACACGGTCGACGCTTAACCTGACAGGCGTGTGTCCCTTGCTGGCCAAGGGCAGACCGTGCCAGGGACGAGCCTGTGAGGCGGACTGTGCAGGAAGGAAAACCTGGGGTCCTCAGTCAAGGTCCAGATTTGCTCCTGGAAGGATGCGGGGCCCCTTCCTGGAGGTGGCGCCGCCGGGGGGCCCTCTGGCCTTGGCCACAGGGCTCTGACGTTGGGGTGAGGTGGGGCTGGGTGGGGGAGGGCTCTGAGCACCTGGCCACACAAGCAGGCACACAGGGGTCTGTGGGGCCACCTCAACTCTCCCCGCTCGCTCGCCCACACTGACAGAAGCCTCAGGTAAGAGGTCCGTGCCTGTGACTAAGGATGCACCCAGGATGCAACGGGCAGAAAACATATGGACTCCTTTGGGACTGGGGGTGAGGCCTAGGGGGTGGTGGACGCACACTTGTTATTGTCACATTCCTGTGTTGTTGGTGACAAGTTTCTAGAACTTCTGTAATCATTTGAAAGAAGGTTAGGACAATTCTCTCTGGGGGCATCGGTGCTGGCCACCCATGAGGGAGAGTGAGGCACGAGCAGGGACAAGTCTGGGGTGACTGGCCCAGCCCCGCCACGGCTGCCTTGGGGCCTGGGCTCTGGTCCCAGCACTCTCCGAGAATCTCTGAGTTTCCACACGAGCCCGGCCCCACCAGCCGGGTCACCCTCCCTGAGTGCCAGGCAGGAGCCCAGAGACAAATCAGAGGAAACCATCCATGAGAAGCCAGCTCAGAGGAGAGGGGAGTAGGACCCCTCTAGGAACACCGTCCCCCCTTCCTAGGCTCGTCCCGCATTCAGATCTGCATGGACCTGGACGCAGGGATGACCAGCTGACCACCCTCTGAGACCGGCCGCCTAGCGGGGGGTAAGTTGAGGGCATTCTCCACCCTACAAAGCGTCCTTAAAGCTAATCATTCCTTGTGCCCCGGACCAGGACGCGGAGGCCACACCAGTCCGCAGAGCGGGCTAAGGCCTGTCCAAGCAGCCCACCTAAAGTAATCTTTCCAACGCAGCAGGGGGACAGTGGGTGCAGGGGCCTCGGCGGAAGACCCAAGACAGGTGCATCACCAGCGGGGGCGGGGCACACGGGAGCCCGAGGCAGATAGTCCTCGGAACCCAGGCCCTGCTGCGCCTGGCTGCTGGGGGAAGCCACTCTCTGAGCGGCTGGAGCCCTGGGGTCATCACAGGGCTGCTGTGAAGGTGAATGCCTCAATGCCTCATGGCCCTTGCCTGCTTACCCCCACGTCAGGAATTTTCTGCTGGGAGGTGAGCCCTGTGAGGGGTGGGGGGCAGAGACGGGAGGATCCGAACCTTCTCTTCCTGTTTACCAGTGTTCCCATCCCCACCCCCCCCCCCCCCGGGGAGAAGGGAGGGAGCAGAGGAGCAGCCGGCCTGGTCCCTGGGAGTTGGGGGGGGTCAGTCCCCCAGGACACCTCTGCTTTAGCCTGTTTCCCCATCTGTGAGGGCCACACCAGGTGCCAAGCCAGTGCTGGACATGTGTGTGTGTGTGGGGGGGGGGAGTGGGCATGATCACAGGGGCAGAAATATAAGTGAGGAGGTGATATGGATTCTGAGGTATCCCCTCCTTCCAGGAGGCACAGTGTGGGTGGAGGGGAATTAGGGGACCCGCAGAGCCCCAAACTCCAGGCTAGAACAGGGAGAGAAAAACAGTGGCTTCCCCCAAACTGCCTGGGTCAGTGCTGCCTCCTGCCTGCCTGGTCTGGAGCCTGGATCGGTCGGGCGCCTCCACAGCCCAGGTCTGGGTTTCCCGTCAAGGGCCAGCGACTGAGCACCAGGCAGCCCAGAACAGCCACCGCGGCAGGCAAGCCGGGCCCCCTGCAGCAGCCTCCAGGGACGAGCCCCCCACCCACCCTCCGATGCACCAGAACCGGCCAGAGCCGGCTGACCGGCCATGACAGGGCTCACACCAGCATTAGAGCAGAAGGCCCGGCATCCCCAGAAACAGCCATGCCCGGACCCAGGACTCAGGAGTCACTGTGGCCTCACGAACTTTAGACAGCTTGCAAAGGCGGGCCCTGCCACGCGCAGAATTACTCGAACCTCCAAGTTTGCCGGTGAGACGGCAGAGAACCAGTGCCTCGAAACCTTCACACAGCCTTCGGGGACTCTGCCCGGCTGGGGGCAAAAGTGAGTCCCCGGTCCTCTCCGCTCAGCACCCAGCCACACGCCAGGAGAAACCAAAAGTGAAAACAAGTTTTGCGCATGGAACCACCGCAGACCCGGTCTCAGCTCCAGCCCCCTGGTATCAGGGGGGAAAGTGCTCCCCAAGAGCAGGGGTCCCCAGGACCCCTCCTGCATTGGATTTCAACCCCCTGCCACAAAGCCACCACCCGGTGGCCACCTTTCCCTCCAAACCCCACGCCCGGGCCATGTCACCTTGCGCCCCCTGCCACCCTCGGAGCCGCAGGGCTGAGCCCCAAGGAGGCCACTTGGGTCCACAGCCATCCTGTGCCCCGGGTCCCGGGCAGAGTCACCGGGTGGCCCCTCTTCCGGGGAGGCCCACAGACCCAGGGCAGCACCGCCTTGGGCTCAGTGAGCCCAGCCCGTCTGCGGAGGCGCGCAGGGCAGGGCCCGTGGCGGGGCCTGGGCCTCCCGGCGGCTCCCGGATGGACGGCAGACAGCGCTCCTAGGGCCCTGCTGGGGCACTCAGCCTCTCTGGGGACTCAGCTCGGCCCCCTGCAGGCGGCACTCACCAGGCGCTTCTGTGGGCGCACGAGCGGCCTGTTGACTCCGTTCATCTTGTGGTAGAGGCCGCAGGCGTTGCACAGGTAGTGGCCGGTGCCGTCACGGCGCCACAGCGGCGTGGACAGGGCCCCGCAGTTGACACACTCGCGACCCTCGCCAGGGAGCTCTTCCAGGAAGTCCGGCACTGGGGGGACAGGCAGCTGGTCGCGGGCCGAGGCACTGTCCTTCCCCGGGGCCCAGCGTCTGCTGCGTCTTCCCGCTGTGTGTGCCCCTGGCTTTCATTTTATTTTAACATTTATTTTGTCTAATTTTACTTTAAAGCTTAACTTTACATATTATAAAGTTTGTGCCAGATTAAAAGAGAAGCTGGTTAGGGTTGCCTTGCAGGGTGGGGGAAGGTAAGTCAGTCAGACCCCCGGGCGGCAACAGAATGGTTCCCCTTAGAACCAAGGTGTAATTTTGATCCCCTGGGGAGGCGGAGTGGTCAGCACCGGCGGAGGGAGGTGGCCCCAGGGCCTCGGCCTCTGCAAAACGGGACGTTAGGAGGGCCGGGCTGAGTGGATGGTGCCATCCCACAGAGCCTACAGCCCCTGCCTTTCCTGTCGGCTTTGCTCGGGTGGCGACCACCGTGGAACACAGCTGGGCCTGTGCCACCACTCAGGGGCCCGCAGGGCAGAAGGGAGAGGTCCCCGGCTCCCTCCCCGGCGGCACCGGGTGCCCTGTGGGGGCCGGGTGGGGGTCAGTCCTGCGGGAGCCGCCCTGGGTGACGGCGGAGGGGACCCGCTTCCTGCGCCATGGAGGCAGTCGGGGCCGAGGCGGCTTGGGGGTGGGCCTGCGAGGCTGCACCCATGAAGTAGGGTGGCCCAGGGGCTTCCCGCCTGCGGCGAACACAGGCGTGCACACCCCCCCCCCCCACCGGAGCAAATGCGCCTGAGGGGCCTGGAATCCGATTATCCAAATTGGCACCCCGGGGGCGGGCGGTGAGCCACTGAAGCCAGGTCTCAAATTAGAATATGTAAACATTCTAGAAGGAGCAGAGTGTGGCCGCTTACTGAAATAAATCGTATTCTGAATTTTATAAAAACCACTTAGAAACTTCTCATAAGAGCGTATGAGGTGAGCTCAGCTGGTGAGACCCAGGGGGTTGGGTTCAGAAGAAAGGAAGCCCAGGACGGCAGTTTTGGTCTCAGGGTGGGTGACATTGTGGCAGATGCTGTATTCTGCCCGCGTGTACTTGTCCCGCAGTTCTGGGCCTGGCGGGGGTGGGGGGGGCGGCGTGGGAGCCTTGGCCGGGTTCGGGACTGCACCCCGGTAGGCCCAGCACCCAGCACCCCAGGGTCGCACTCACCGAAGGTGGCTCTGCGGCTCGGGAGGCCAGCCGGGCGGCCCTGGAGGCCATGCAGGACGCTGCCTTCGAAGGGTCCGGAGGTCCAGGACGGGGCCACCTCGGTGCTCACGTAGGCGGGGTAGGCGGCGGGGTAGGACGCGCCCACCGGCCGCCCCAGCGGGGCCGGGTACTGCTCGCGCGCCAGCAGCGCGCCCTGGTAGGCGCCGCCGTCCCGGGTCCCCGCGCCACCCCCACTGCCGGGCCCGGGGGGGCCGTGCGGAAAGGGGCAGGCGGTGGCTCCGGGAGGCTGGGCGGCCGGCGGGTGCGGGCCGCCGGAGCCGAAGGCTGAGGAGTCTGCGGCCGCCGCCTGCGCCCAGCCGGGGTGCGCGCCTAGCCCGGGGGCCTGGGGGCCCGGCTCGCACGCCTTCAGGTAGGGCAGCATGGAGGGGACGCGCGCGGGCGGCACGAACACCGGGGAGCCGGCGCCCGGCGCGTGCAGAAAGGCGCCCGAGTCGGCGTAGGCGGCCTGGCTGGGGCTCGGGGCCAGCGCCAGGCTCTGGTACATCTTCCCCGACGCGGCCCGGACCCGCGGGGAGGGGCGCCGGCGTCGAGTTCCCGGCCGCTGTGCGCCGCCTCGGCGCCCGCGTCCCCGCTCCGCAGCGGGCCGCGGGGTCAGCACCGCGGGGCGCGGGTGGCCCCCGGCGGCCCCGGCGCAGCCCGAACGCCGAGCTCACCTCCTCCACCGCCGGGCCTCCGAGCTTCCCGGGGTGCGCTCGCCAGGGCCCGCGGTCGGGTGGGCGGGGGCTCCGCGCTGGGAGAGGGCGACGGGCCCGGTGGGGCGCTCACGGGCTGGGGGCGAGGAGCGGAGGAGGGCGCGGTGGTCTCGGCGGGCGGGCGACAGGCGGGCTGGAGACTGGGAGCCCGGGGCCGCGCGGTCCCGCAGGGAATCCCGGCGCCCCGCCGCCCCTCCCCTCCCCTCCTTCCCTCTCCTCCCCTCCTTTCCTCCTCTCCCCTCCCCTCCCCTCCCGCCTCTCCCCTCCTCTCTCCTCCCTTCCCGCAGGGTCAGCGCTGGGGCTGCGGCCGCCGCGCCACGTGACCGGAGCAGGCCCCGTCGCCTGTCCCGGACAGGGACGCGGGGCACCCGGCGCCCAGTCCCCTCTGAAGCGGGCGGTGGGAACCAGCCGGCGCTCGGTGGGGGCGCCGGGCCAGCTGGGACGCGGGGACGTCCCCAAATTTGTTCTGGGCGGGGCGGGGGGGGGGGGAACTCTCGGACCCCCACCCCTCCGTCGTCGCCAGCCCCGCTCGCACGGAGGCCGGCTTGGCGTCTGTTTGGGGCCCTGCGGACGAGTCCGAGAGCCCCAGTCCGCTGCCGCTCGCGCCGTGGTGGGGCCCCGTCTCTGCACCCGGACTCGGGGCCCAGCGCCAGGATCCGGCTTCCACGGGGACCGCCCAGCTCGGTGTCCCTGGGCTGGAGCCGGGTGGACGAGGCCCTCCTGCCCAGAGTCCAGCCGGAGTCCCGCAGTTTCCTCAGTTTCTGACCGCGCGGGATCCCAGCGGGGGGGGCGGAGGTGAGGGGGCGAAGGCGGGGCGCCACCTGTCTATGCTCCTTGTCGCCTCGCCCCCCCCTTCCCCGCGGATGTTCCCTGGGCCCAGGCGGTGGGGTGGGGAGCGGGGGCTCCGGAAGGTCTCCTCCAGGATCCAGGAGTGTGGGATGGGTGGGAGGCCACCTGGGTCCCTGAGGTGCCCCCTGGCACTCCCTGGGTGGCCCCCTGGTGGCAGCACTGTGGCAGAGATGGCCTTTCCTTCAGCCTCCTGCTGGATGCCCCAGCCTCCTCCACAGGCCTCAAGCTCTCTGCTGCTGTCACAGCACTGACTGGGTGACCCTGGCTGGACAGGACAGGACTTACCAGACAGCCCTTGAATGCGGGACTTGGCGCTGTGAATGTCCTTCGTTTAAGAAATGGGCCCTTGGCTCACCTTTGCCCATGGCACCTCCATGGTGGCCTAGACTCTGGGGCTCTAGGCCTGAGGTGGGGGGGGGTGAAACGGCCACCGCTTGCACCTCTCCATGAGTTCCCTGTGCTGACAGCAGGCAGGGATTTGGGGTGCTCATTGAGGCACCCAGGGTGAAACTGGCTGGGCTGTCCAGGAAGCACTGTCCTGGGAGGTGGCAGGGAAGGCCCCACACTCACACCCTGGCTGGAGACCCCGCAGAAGTTTCCAGGGCAGGCCCCTGATTCTCCACAAGCCTTGTCAGGTGCCATGGGGAAGGGGAGCATGGCCTTGGGGCAGGTGGCCTTGGGGCTCCGGACTGCTTCCCTGCCCCTATGCTCCCCCAACCCAGCCCTCCCCCTCCCCCACCCCTCCCCCCTCCCCCACCCCATCCCTCCACCCCTCTCCCACCCCTCCCCCTCCCCTATCCCCCATCCCCCAACCCCCACCCCTCCACACCCTAACCCCTCCACCCTCCACCCCTCCGAGCTCCCATCCACCTACAGGGATGGACTCCTGTGGTGCCCACTCCCCCCACCTACCTCTGGGGTCTGAGCCGGGGCCCCTCCTTTGCCCATCTCTCTCTAGACTTTGCCAGTGGATCTATCTTTTCCCTCTTTCAGCTCTTTCAAAGTGGGTCCCCGAAGGACGGAGAGGTGTCCCCGTGCTACTCAGGGTCCTAGAAGCTCACTGTGCCAGGGGCGCCTCGCAGCTCTGGAGGGCCCAAAGCAGGTCGAACCCCACTCCTTCTGCCCTCAGAGCCCAGGTTACTGAGAAAGTGGACATGGAAAGGGGGGGGATGTCCCGCCAGTGCCACTGGCAGTGAAGAGAGGCGAGACAGGGAGACCCCACCCCCACCCCCCAAGGAAAGGTCCAGAGAAGAAGGAAAGATCCACGACCGGCCTGGGATCAGGCTGGGGCCGTGGGGCAGGGGCTTGTCTTCTGTACCAGGGATAAGTTCCAGCCTCCGTGGGCCACGTGCTTTGTCTTGTGGTGTTTCCTCTTAATTCTCGCATCAGTCTCAGGATGTACGCGATGTTATTATTGTTCCCGTTACAAACAGGTAAACAGGTGACAGAGAGGTTAGCTAACGTGCCCAAGGTCACCCAGCTAATAATTAAACCGGGTAATTAAAACAAATGCACACCATTCATAAGGGAGGCAATGTCTGGTTGCTTTTTCTGTATTCACCCATCTCTAGAGTGGACATGAATTAGTTTCACAATGAAAAGGCTGAGGCTCTTCTTCCAGGAGAATGTAGAGGCGGGGGCGGGGGGGGGGGTGAGAACTGCCTCTAATTCCTGGTCTCCAACCGAGGAGCTTACTCTCGAAAGCCCCCTCACTGGCTGTGCCCCACACAGGACCTTCTGCTGTGTCCAGGGCTGGGCTGCCTCCCCTGTGGTCCTGGGGCAACAGCCCCCTGGGGTTGGGACGGGAGCCCACCGCCCTGGAGCCTAGAGGCTGCGGTGGTATTTCCTGCCCCCACTCCGGGAGCCGGACCCCGTGCCCGCTGTCCCCCACCTTGGGGCGCAGCCACACCCGGGGGCGGGGGTGTAGGGACAGTGGTTGTCTGCAGCAGCCTCTGGCCTCTTCACAGATCACTTCCACTTGAACCAAAAAGAAAGGCATCTCAGCCCAAAAGGCAAAGCCCAGGTCCTTCCCCACCCCAGGCCTGCCTTGCCCAGCCTCCCCCTACCCCCCACAAAGGCCTTCTGCGCCACTGCCCCTCAGGAGGGAGGCAGGCACCCCAGTCCCCCCACCCCCCACTAGCCCCTCCAGCTGCAAGCCTGCCTCTCCCCTAAGCCTTTGCCCATACTGCTCTTCAACGTGGAGGACCCTTTGCTCTCTTTTCTACTTGATGAACTCCTACACATCCCTCAAGGCCCAGCTTGCAAATCCCCTTCAGTCTGGCTTTCCCTGATAAATTGCTCTCCCCCCTCCCTTGTGCCGCATCATGTTTTGTGGTCAGTTGGCCGTGTTCCTGTTCGGCCTTCTCAGCAGACACTGAACCTCGAGGAAAGTTTTGGGGCCAGCAGGTCTGCGCACGAACGTGAAGCTGTCAGATCGTCGGGGCTCCACGTTGCCATCTCAGGGCTGTGTGACCCTGGGTGAAATACTTTTCTCTCTGTACCTCTGCTCATCTGCAATGTGGGGGGTGACAGTGGTGCCTGCCCTCCCACTGGCTTTGGGAAGAGTTAGTGGGACTCAGGGTCTGGCCCAGGAGGGTACCCTGCAGGCCTGAGGCAGGTGTGTAGGGAAACGAGGGGAGAGAGCAGAGCACTGGGGCTCCAGGATCTCAGCTGCAGACAGGTAGAGACTGTGCAGTTGGGTTCCCCGGGCCCTGAGAGCAGGACCAGGGAGGCACAGGAAGAAATTTCGGCCCCAGAGGTCAGCCATGAGTGTCCCCCCCATCCCCCACACCTCCCCCGGCTTCCCTCTGGCGACCTGGTCAGGGTGGCTGGAGGGGGACACGTCTCTGATGTGGGGACGCCACCCCCGTGACAAGAGGGTTGGCCTGTTGGGCCCCTGGTGACCAGGCAGAGTTCCTCTTCCAGGGCCCTGAGGAGCTGTGTCCAGGGGTCTCGGGGAGAAAGATCCCCAGGATGGGAGTGGCCACGAGCGGGTGGGGGACAGGGCAGGGGGTGCTCCCCGGCCTGCTGGGCTCTGGGGTTTCACTGGCCCAGCGGCTGCCTCCTCCCAGCCCCGGAGCTGAGGAACCAGTCTAGCTCCAACACATATATTGACAGAAGAGAAAACAGTCTCCATTGGTTGGGGGGAGAAGGGGGGTTAAGGCCTCCGGACCTGCTCCCAAGGGGGACCCAGGCCTTGCCTCACCCAAAGCCCGAGGGGCCTTGGCCCCCTTCCAGGGATGGCCCCAGGCAGGGTTCTTGCGCCCCCCACACTGACTTAGCTGTGGCCCAGGCAGCTGTCTGTCCACCCCAGGGAAGGGGTGTGGTGCCCGGGAACTAGGCCCCCAGGTGGGGTGGGGGGCTGTGTGCATCACCCACAGGAGTGGGGAGGAGGCTGGCCTTGCCTGAACCTCAAGCCCCTCTGGCCTCGTTCAAGTGTGGTGGGGGGGCGGTTAAGGAAAGGAGGCCTGGGGGAACAGGGGGGTCTGGGAGCTCAGAGCGCCTTCCCAGTTATTTAGGGCAGCCCTATACCCCTTCCTCCAGGGCGGGGGAAAGCCAGGTCAAAGCCCCCTTCCCTGTCCTCTGAGCGAACCCCTCTTTCCCCAGGCTCCACCCTTGCCAAGCTGTGACCTGCCCCCACCCCGAGCCTCAGAGCTGCCCCTCAGGGGACCGACGTGGAATCCACGTGGGGGGGCTTCAGGGCTTTCCTAGCACGCACGACCTCGAACGACAGAAGTGACCAGGGAGGTCAGGGAGGATGGGGCCTTTGGGGGTGGGACTGGACGGGCTGGGGCGTCCTACAGCGTGGGAATTCAGCAAGGCCAGGGTAAGGTGAGGGCGCTACCCTGTCCTTAGGGTACCGCCGAGCTCAAGAACCCAAGGCCGGCCTGGGCCTGCCTGCCCCTCTGGCCTGTGTCCCCTGTGCCTAGAGCTCGGGCAAGGGGCGGCCACTGCTGCAGGCAGGGGCCCCGTGCCTGGGGGTATGTCCCCTCTCTGTCGGTTCCCCCTGAGCTGTAGCTAATCTTGCCACTCTCATCAACACCCCTCCCCCCCTCCCCAGTGCCTGCCTGGGCCTGAGATGTCATGTGTTTTAATGCTTTTGAAGCTCAGGGCCATCTGGGGAGTGTGGGGTTCTCGCTCCCATTTTATAGATGAGAAAACTGAGGCTTACCCAGAAAGACTGGTCCCAGACCCTGGACGGGGCAGAGTTGGAGGTGGGCCTGGAGCCCCTGGCCCCAGAGATTCCCGGGTCACCCTGCCGGCCCACACGGGGCTCCTCCGGGACAGACAGCCCTTGGAGGGACTTCATCGTCCTCCCCACCCACAGGCCCGGCCGGCAGGAGACGCCGGGCCTTACAAACAGCCTGCACTGGAGATGACCCGGAGGCGCCTCGAGCCGGCTGCTGGGAAAAGGGGAGCAGGAAAGGAAAACAGTTCACGGGCCGCAGTATCATTTATGTAACCTAATCTAGTTTCAAAGCCCCTTCCTGACGTCCCTCGGCATTAAACCCGGCAGGCCAGGTCACCAGACAACCCACTTAGAGAGGGGCCCTCTGGGGAGGGACTTAGGTTTGTTTTTGGGGAGATGTAATCACCCTCCGAGGGGCTTATCTCCCGGCTCGGGGGGGACCGTGGTGTGACTGCAGCACTGGCAAATGTCCTGTCACGTGACGAGATATTTACGACCGGCTGCCAGGCCTGGGAGCTCCCCCGGTCGGCGTGCCCATGAGGGAGGGCGTTCTGGAGCCTCGGTGCCGGAGCAGGGACGGGAGACCGGCAGGGGCCAAGAGCGCACAGGACCTGGCCATCGGGCGGGGGGACCGTGGTGCCGGGGTCTCTGGCTCCTCCGGGCCTGAGCTCGAGTAGGACGGGCAGAGGGACCCCCTCACATCTCTTAGGTGTGAATTACCTCAGCGTGAGTGACATCACGCTCAGTGCCTGGAGACCAGGCTGGGCCACGGGTAATAAAACAGCCCGGCTCTCGTGCTGGCCCCGGTGACGGTGACGGCTCGCTGTCCCGTCAGATCAGCCGCCAGCCTGACCTTGAGGAGAATCGTGTGGTCCCTGGGACCTCCGAGGTCGTGTGTCCCCGACTTTGCCAGAGCAGATGAAAACGAAACCGTATGTTGCCCCGTGGAATCACAGCACTTGACTTAAAAGGGATGCCCCATGGCTCCGGCCAGAGGGGCTCCCCGCTCGAGGGACATTCCTCGCCAGTCCTTCCCTAGACCATGGTTTTGCCCAAGCATGTCAGGATGCAGGATCGTTGTCTATGACTCCCCAACCTCTGTTTGTTTTTTGCTTTGTTTTGTTTTTGCATAAAGCTCCCCCCGCCCCAGGGGCTCTTGCCCTCTGCAAACACGTCCCTTCAGGTCCCTGCAGGACTGTGTTATCTGGAGGGTGTGGAGGGCGACACACACCCTTAGAAGTAAAAAGTGGCCAAAGGTGGTTGGGGTCTTGGGAATTCTGTCCATAAAAATTAACCCGAAACTGTGCTGGGCTTTATTCTGCTCTCTCTAATCTGCTGTGGGCCTGCCGCCGGCCGTCCTCCCTTGGGGCGGGGGGGGGGGGGGCGTCGCTGCCCCTGCCTCTGCCCACATCCTGCCTGTGCTGCTCACGGCTGTGATGACCCAGGCTGTGTGTGACCCACACTGGGGACAGCACAGCCCTGGCCGCTCGGCACGGACAGAACGGCACCATCGGTTTCTGGGGAGACTCCTTTGCAGCAGCCCGTGGGCCTAGACGGGGTCTCCCTGGGACGTTAGGATTCCCACAGCCTGTGTTCCCGCATGCACGCGAGGTCCCGTGTGGACAGCGGGAGCCGCAACGCTGGTCCCCAGTCTTGGCCCCGTCTGCTGGCATGCTGTGGGTCCTCCTGGAGCTCGGCTGCACCTGCTTTGTGGGGGGGGGGGGGGACGGTGCCACTTTAACCTTTCCCTGGGGCTCAGAGGCTGAGAGCGGGGGACAGACCGGCCTTACCAGGCCCTGCTCTTCAGCTCCGGGGACAGCCCCTCGGTCCTGTGTGCAGAGTGTCACTGAGGCCCAACCGGGAGGGTTGGGGTCCTTATGGCCACTGTAAGTAAGGGTCTTTGCAGGGGCTGTGCCCCTGCTTGTGGCCCGGGGTCGGAGCTCCTGCGCAGGGCGCTGGGTGCTGACGCCCTCGGTAAACCCCCAAATGTGAACATGCTCGCACACGCAGGCACGCTCACACACGCGGGCACCCACGCAAGCACGAGTCTGCCTGCACGTGTCCATCCTGATGGGCGGAAGGCCTCTTGGGGAAACCCCGGGGGAGAAACCAGTTGGAAGAAACAGGATGGCTCGGGAAATACCCCCGTCTTCCTGCCTTCCTCCCGCATGCTGTCTTCCCATTTCCAAAATGACGTCAGCTGGGGGGGCCCCGGGAGAATCTACATGTGGGCCAGTGGGACCTGCTCGCCGCTACTTGGCCCAAAAGCTTGTGAACGACGGTGACAGAGGTCCCCGGGCAGCATCCTTGCCTGCTGCCAGCCTCATGGGTGGGGGCACCCTCCGGGAGGGGGGACGAGGGGAGGGGGCCACCCTTCCCCAGAGACAGGCTGGAGCCTTCCTGGGTGCCACGCCGAGGGCCAGAAGGGGCTGCCTCCAGGTTCTGGCCCCGTCCGCTCCTGGTCCCCCCCTAGTCCTGCTGCCTCGTCAGCTCAAAGGCACAGGGACTTCTGCTCATTGGATCCACGGCTGGAGGGACGGCTCAGAGCTGCCTGGAGGAGAGGACGCCACAGGCCCCTCCCGTGGTCCCCCCGGCCGCTGGACTCAGGAAGGAGGCGTCGTGGGGGTCGGCGGAGAGGCCCCAGTTAAGCTTGAGCTTGGGACAAGCAGCAGTGTTCGTATCAGGACGTGTCCCGCAGTATCCAGGACATATTCATTCCCGGAATGTACCTGTGGTTTCGCTGAAGCTCATGTTTGACGGGACGGCCTGTGTTTTATCTGGCACCCCGGGGAGAAGTGTGGCCCCCGCACAGCCTGCTGGGGGGGTCCAGGCAGGGTCTGCCCCTCCCTGAACGGGTGGCTGGGGGGCCCTCGGGCCACCCGCCCCTCTGCCTACAGGGTGTAAGTGCGGGCTCCCTCCGCGCTGGTCAGGCCTCCAGAGGTGGGGGTGGGGAGGTGCCATGCCAGGGTCAGGCCTGCGCCCTGTGAGGCTCAGAGCGGCTGGGGCTCCGCGGGTGGGGCCAGCATCACCTGACTGTTCCGTCCCCCATAAGGGGACTTCTGGGGCTTCCCAGATGCCCCTCTGAGGCCAGTCCGATGGCGCCGGGGGTGGGGAGGCGAGAGGGCCACTTGCTGCCGGGCACATGGTCTATTTTGCTGGTTGCAGCTGCGCGTGTGAATGAAGCGTTCTGAATACTCCCCTTTAACCAGATGAGCAGGATTGGGGCTGCCAGGGCCTCGAACCAAGGGGTCTGGGGGTCCTCTCGGTGAGCTGCCTCGGCCCCCCATCCCCCAAGGTCAGCAACAGACACGTGGCATCCCCTCGGCACCCACTCGGTTTCCCAGATGGCAGCTCACCTGGGGAGGTAGTTGGGCCGGGCTGGGTGGTGACCCCTGGCCCCGTGAGTAACGAGCTGCTGCGGGAGGACGGGATGGCTTCCTCCCTCTTGACCGTGGGTGTGTGGGGCGGGGGGGTCGCCTGGCGTGGCCTGGCATGACCTCTGCCTGCCACCCCAGAGGGAGGCCCCCGGGCCACCTCCTCAGGATCCTGGGCGGCTTCAGTGTGGAGGCAGCCGGGTGGCTGGCGAGCCTTCTGCCCAGCGGCCTCTTTAACGCTCTCTCGCTTTCATCTTCAAAAGAATTTCCTTCCTATTCTTCCCCTCTTCCCTGTCTGCTCTGCCCTCCTCCCTTCCGCTAGGCCAGGCCGTGGGCTGCTTGCACTCTCCTTTCTGCCCGGCTCCCTGAGGGGATTCCCAGCACGGTGCTCCCTAGTCCCGCGTCACCCTGGGCCGGGGTCTCCTGGGCGCTTCTGGACTGTGGTGGGGCGGGGGCGGGGGGGGGGACAGCCCAGGAGCCCCCCTCCCGCACCCCCCCCACCCCCTGCCTGTGGCAGCAGTGTGCTGGGTTTTCCGCCGAGAGCAGAAGTCGATCGCATCCCATCTGCGTGTGCTCAACCTTCCAGCTCCAGGGGGTGTCGGACAGACGCCACCAGCCCCCCTGCAGCCGGGAGCAGAGGACCCGCTGAGAACCCAGAGGCGGTAAAAGGGTTCCATGCACCCCTTTTATTTCCACCCTTTAAAGTTTTTGCGCTTTCTACATTTCCCACGATGAACAAATAGGAGGCAGGTAAATAAATGCAAATGCGGAGCGCCAGGGTGGCTCACTCGGTTAAGCATCTGACTTGGCTCAGGTGAGTTCGAGCCCGGCTCGAACTGAACTCCCCTGACGGCTGGGAGCCTGGAGCCTGTTTCGGATTCTGTGTGTCCCTCTCTCTCTGCTCCTCCCCCATTCACGTTCTGTCTCTCAAAAATAAATAAACATTAAAAAAAAGCTTTATAAATGCAAATGCACTGGGGACAGGTAACAGTTGTCTGGTTTGGCTGAAGATGCTCCTGGGGTTCCAGGAACCCTGCGTGGGGGGGTGAGTGGAAGGGGCCTTGACCCGGGCGTGGCTCCAGCCTCTCGGTTCACAGGGAACCTCTTCCCGGAGAGGAGAGGAGGGGAGCCAAGGTGCCGTGGGGGACTGCCTGAGCACCCGGGTGTGGGGTGCCTTTCTGAGGACCTCGCTTGTTTTCTCCACAGGCCCCGGGCTCCGGGAGCGAGGGCACGGAGGGCCAAGCTCATGCGCGCTTCGGGCACACGTGCACACACACGCACGAGCGAACGTGCACACCCGCCTGTACGCCAGGTGTGTGGTGCACGTGGGTGGCTTGACGGTGAGGAAGTTTCTTCCGTTCCGGTTGGCCCCCCTCCCTGGGTTGGTCCCTGGTCCTCTGCGCCAGTCTGGCCGGGCGTTTCTCAGGCCGCGATGGCTGCGTCCGGAGCAGCCCTCGAACTGGTCACTCCTAGGTGGGCAGTTGGCAGGGACGCTGACCTCCAAGTTGACCACCTGGGCCCTGCAGCTCCCTGACGGGGCGCTTGGCGCGACCCCTGGGCCACAGAAGGACTGACTGCGGGTGTGGCTTTAGCAGAAGCCTCCTTCTTGGGAGGTACACGTTCTGTGCCCGCCCCCCCCCCCCAGTGCCCGGGAGCCAGCAGCCCGGCCGGCCCCTCGATGTTCGGGGGCCTCGTGCGGTACGTCAGCCGTGTCCCCTGCTCTGGGGGCTTCTGGAGCCAGCACAGCAGCAGAGCGTTAGCCTTCCCTGCTGGGGGGGGGGGGTGCAGGCCCTCTGGGAGGACGGACGGGAGCTGCTGTCTGCCCGTACCCCGGCAGCCTTGCCCGCGTGTGGCCGTGTTCGGGGGCCGCCGCAGGGCGAATTTCCATCTAGGACTTGGCCGTCACCTAGAAGGGGGTCGGGTCCAGCCCCGCTCCTAGGGCTCTGCGTCTGGGCTCCTCTTCCTGGAAGGGGGGCAGTCTTGTCTCGGGGTGAAGGTCCCGGGCTCGCCTCCTCCCACAGGCTGGGTCAGTGGACAGCCTCCTGGGGCAGCTCTGGGCCCTGGGAGGCCGGTCATCCAGGAATGGGGCTGCTCTGTCCCTGGCAGGTGGTGTGGTTTCCGAGCCTCGCTGCCCGGATCCGCAGTGGGGGTGTCGTTGGGAAGGAGAGCAGGGCCCCGGCACTGCCGTCTGCAAAGTCCCGGCTCCGGGTGGCAGGGCGGGAAGACCGCTCTCTGCCGTCCTGGCCTCCAAGGCCCAGAGGGAGGCCTCACGGGTCAGCGGTTCCCCGCTCGCCCCCAGTTCACGGGTCCAGTGCTGCCCAGAGCTCGCCGGGGAGGCGCCCAGCTCGTTCAGCTGTCTGGCTTCGGCCGCCGACCCCTCAGTTGGGAGAGCAGGTGAGCAGCGTGGTGGACGCCCCTCCAGGCTGACCCCAGGGCGGCCGCCCCCTCCGGCCCTGAATCCGCCCCGTCCCAGGCCGCGCCTGCCTCCGCTGCACCGCCCGGCGCTCGCCAGCCCTTTCCTCACGCGCCAAGAATTTCCCGAGCTGCCGAGGCCGCAGCTGGGACGTTTCTGCACATGGATCCTTGCGGAGAAAACCAGCGTCTCCTGTCTCCTGATGATGCAGACGCGTGCTGGCGTCCGGGGCCCCACAGTCCCCCTGCCCCCGCTCGGCGGCCTGTGGAGAGATAAGGGGCGGCTGGCATCTGTCTCGGGGCTGGGGGAGCCGCCCCTGCACGTTGGCAGGGAGGCGCCAGAGGCGGCCGCAGACCCCCGGGCAGCTCCTGCCGCCCCCTTCCCTCTGGGACTGCAGAAAGACCCCCCCCCCCGCCCCCGCCAAAGGCCACACATATACCGGGAGACCCACGGCAGCCAGCCCGGGGGCAAAGTGCTTGGAGGGGTCCCAGCACGTGGCTACACCCCTTCCTGGGGGGCCGCCGTCTCCTGGTCAGTCTGCTGGAGCCGGGCTGGCCCGGGGGAGCAACCAGGCCTGGGGACAGACTGGCGAGCCAGCAGGCGTGGCCCGGCCCCCTGAGCCCGAGAGCGGGGCGGCTGTGGAGAAGCCGGAGGAGGCGCAGGCGCTCAGGCCCCAGGGGGCCACTCGGAGCCCTGAGGAGGCTGAGGAGGGCCCGCCCCGCCCCTGGCACCACTGCGCACGGCTGTGCACCCTGCACGCGACTTCCTCCTGTCAGAGGTCCTTGAGGTTGGAGGCTTCCAACGGGCAGCCGTGTGGCCTCTGCTTTAAAAACGGGAACGACGTGTAAAAATCCAGACGTATTCTGCCCTGGTGAACAGAACCCCCCTGGGCGCGCCTGCCCCGGCTGGGGGTCTTCCTTCAGAACGGGGAGGGGGGGACACCCCCGGTGGCCGCAGACCCCACCGCTCTCTAGTGGCTTGGGCGGCCCCGCACGGCCCCTCTGTGGCCGAGTCCTGGTTCAGACCCCCCACAGGGCGGACGCTGTTTGCAGGAAGGTCACCCGGCCCGGCGACAGGACGCTCGTCACTGACGGGCCGGTCGGTCTGAGCCGGGCCTGGTACCGACCCCTGGTTCTTCATCCGTAAGTGGGGCCACGCCGGTATGGGGCGGGTGACACCTGCCGCCGGGAGTCCCGCAAGCCCTGCCCGCGTGCACTCATCTGCTGCTGAAGGTGCACGCGAAACGCACACCTGTGATTAGTTGTCACATTGGGTCTTCAGGCATTTTCTCAGTGAGCCTCTGCTGATCAGCCCTTTGGTGGCGGGGGGGGGGGGGGGGGGGGGAGAGGGGGGATGGTTCTTGATAGCTGTGACGGGAAGGCAGCCCCGAAGCCGGCAGGTCTCTGGGGATGGCCGTCGGACATGAGGGGGGACAGACCTGAGGGTCCCCTCTCTGAGCTTTAGGAGGTTTGGGTGAATGGAAGTCACAGAACAGGGTTCTGGAAACAAGCTCGTGGGGCTTCTGAGCCGGTCCTTGGAGAGGGCTCTGGGGTTCAAGAGTCAAAGTGAAATAGGCTTACAGAGATTACATCCGGGGGGCGCCAGGGGGCTCAGTCGGGTAAGTGTCCAACTTCGGCTCAGGTCACGATTTTGCAGTTGACGAGTTCGAGCCCCGTGTGGGGCTCTATGCTGACGGCTGGGAGCCCAGAGTCTGTTTTGGATTCTGTGTGTCTCTCTCTCTCTGTCCCTCCCCCACTCATGCTCTGTCTCTCTCTGTCTCTCAAAAAATAAATAAATGTAAATTAAAACAAAAAAGAGTCAAAGCAAAACAGGCTTACAGAGATTACATCCGGGGGGCGCTGGGGGGGCTCAGTCGGGTAAGCGTTCTCCTCTTGGTTTCGGCTCAGGTCATGATCTTGAGGTTTCTCGGGTTCGAGCCCCATGTCAGGCTCCGCACTGACAGTGTGGACAGAGCCTGCTTGGGATTCTCTTTCTTCCTCTCTCTGCCCCTCCCCCGCTCACACTATCTGTGTCTTTCAAAGTAATGGAATAAACTTAAAAAAAGATTGCATTTGAGAGGACTTTCTGCCTTAACCTTTCACGTGCTGAGGAGCTGGGGAGCACACGAACTCTAGGGCCTGACCAGGGAAGCCTCTTCAGAGGGAAGACATCACAGGACTCGAGGTCCCGGAACGTTCTGGGCAGTGCTGGGCTAAGCACCGCCACAGCACACGCTGTGGTCACGCATCTGTCTGTCCCACCCTCGCCCCGCTCCCCGCCGTCGGGGCCGTATCTTGCTTTCTCTGTGGGCCTGGCAGGTGAGGGGTGCACCCTCAGAGCTTATGGAGTAAGGAGCGGCCCCACAGGAACTTTCCGGGCCAAGGAGACTGTGGCTCGGAGCGGGAGGGAGGAAGGAGTGGGCTGCAGGACGACCTGGGCTCGCGAGCCTGTCCACGGAGTGGCCTCCTTTGAGCTCCTTCTGGTCCCTGCACAAAAGGCTGTCCCCGCTTTGTCCACTCTCGGGGCTGGTAGGCCACGCGGTGGCCGACAGCTGGTGCGTTGAGGCAGGGAGGTGACTTTCTCAAGGAGATAAGCCTGTGGAGTCGGGCTGGGTCCCCCGCGGGCACGGGGAGCAGTGGGGCGATGCGGGGGCCGGCGCGGGGTGTTGCCCAGCCCTGCTGTGGCATTTTCCTCTGTTGGTTTTGCCGTCTGATAAACGCGGCCGCTTTGGCCGGAGCCTCCTTGGAGGCTTCTCTGGCCGTGTGACCCTCTGGCCTTGACTGGAGAACATTACCACCTCCTTCCTGCCCCCATCCTGGCCCCTGTGGGTGGTTGGGGAGGTGGGGGTGACCCTCCCTCCTGTCACTTTCCTCCGCTGGACTCGGGGCCCAGGGGGGCCGTGAGGGGGTCCCTGCGGGCAGCGACATCTCACCTGGGGGCACGGGGCCCGTCTGTGGTGGCCTTCCGGCTTCCCGACGCCCCCACACGATAGCCTCATGCTGGGGACACCCCTGTGGCTAAGGAGCCTCATTTCCAGTGTCCTCAGGCTCCAGACTCGGACCGGGAGCTGTTGGGATTCTGGGAAGACGTCAGCCCCCCTGGGATCCACAGGAAGGTGAACTGGTACAGCCACTCGTGTCACAGGGAACGGACTCCGAGAGGAGCCGAACCAGCCCGAGTTCGCCCAGGGCGGTAAAGCCGTCTCCAGCCTCCTGACCCCCCGCTCCAAGCTCTGTCCCCCACACACCCGGGGCCTTGCCGGGGCGTCCCGGGGTTGGCACCAGCCTGGCCCTCCCTTCTGAGAGCCGAACACATCCTGGAAGAAGAAAACACCACTTTGGCCGCCTGTCCGGGTTTCGCCGCGCCTTCCTCCCGCCCCAGGCGGGGCACGGGCTGCGTCCTCTCACTGCCCGCTTCCCAGCCACGGCCCTGAGCTGCGCCACCCCTGTGGCCACCGATCGGTTGGCCAGGAGACCTGGGGGGTCACCGGGAAGTGACCTCAGCCCGCTGGTTTTGAGCATACGTGCGTTGTGTCCAGCCTCCAAAAGGGGCCACCTGGGTCGCGGCCCAGCACGCCCTTCTTGTTTCTTTAGAGCAAGTCAGGGCACCCGTGAGCCTTGGCGTCCTCATCCAAGAAGGGGGGTGATGAGCCCAAGCTCCCGGGGAGGCCAGGGGTAGACGAGCTCAGTCTGGCCTGGCTCCTGCTTCTTACACTCGTCGTCGTCACCAAACACCGAGAGCCCGACCGACGGGGACAGCTCCCTCCATCAGTCCTGGAAGCAGCCCCACCGGGGGGCCCTGCTGCCCCATGTCGCACCGGAGGCCAGGGCAGGGCTCCGCGAGGAAGAGCCACGAGGCCCCCAGGGCAGCGCGAGCCTGCATGGAGAGCTCATCCGCCACAGAGGCGTATCTGTTGGCCTCGAGCAGGAAAGGGCATCTGGGCAGGGCTTTGAGGTGTGAGTAGAAGTTTGCTGAATGAGGTGAGCAGAAAGGGTTTCAGGGCAGAGGGAACGGACGGAGTGCTCAGAAGGGTCTCGAGGCCCGTGGAGCGTGACCGCTACGCACACGAGGTTGGACCAGGAAGAGGTGGCGGGAACAACGGTGGGAAGAATGAGTTGTCATTTATTTATTTTCTTCTGGTCAAAGCACAGCTGTCCGTAGGATTTCCTTTTGGCCTTTTCTTCTGAGTTACACAAGGAGCCCAAGTCCCCATCAGCAGCGGGGACAATACAGTGTTTCTGAAAGAAAACCGAAGGCCTTTTACCCTCCTCCTCCCCGCAGGCTCCCAGAAACCCCAGGGCGGGCCCGCTCCCGCCCCTCTGCACAAAGCCCACGTCATCTGAGGAAAGGGCACCTGTCGGAGGTGTTTGGGGCCCACAGGAGCCCCTCGCTGGGCGTGTCGCTTCTTCCCTGACCGACACACGTGCTGCCCGGCCACACGACCGGGGTTTTGAGCAGCCGCGTGGTGTTTTGCGGCAACGCCTGTGATGCTGGGTTTGGGCCGTCACCGGAGTGTGTCCGCGTTTCGATTTTGGCCCACGTGAGCCGGGCTGCGAGGACTGGGGTGTCGATAAGCCCCCAGCCGGGCTTGCTGGACGGCTCCGAGCAGGTGTTATCACAGATGCCTCCAGAGCCCTTTCCGGAAGGCCTGCTCCCCACCCTCGCCACCCCGAGTTTTAAACTCCGGGCGCTTGCACAGGTGACGAGGAGTACTTGGGGGCCCCTCTACGTCTGATCCCCCCACCGTGAAGGAGGGGACTTGACATCCCTCACTGTCCTGACGTGGACCAAACGTTTGGGGTTCACTTAGGCCTTTGGACCCCGAGTCTTGGGCCCCGCCCCCGCCGGTGCCTCCAGCACAGATGTCCTGGCCCGGTGAGAAGGCAGCTGTGGACTTTGACCCCGGCCCACGGCGCCCCGGAGAGGGTGTTTCCCAGCACAGAGCGCCCTGACCTTTGGCTGTGCCCTACCTGCAGCGGCAGCGGGTGGGCGGAGGGCTTGCCTTGGCAGTTGGGGCGCCCAGGAGGCGTGCACGGCATGACCTGCAACCACAGTGACTTTGGGCTCACCCGGCCATAAAGCTGGGGTGACGGGTTCGCGGCCCGGCTGTGCTCCCTGGAGTCCTTACCCCGGTGGCGCCCCACTCCTGCCTGCAGCCTTTACCACTGGGGAAACTGAGGGTCCCTTGGTCATCTGCCCCCCATTTTACAGGGTGGAGGGAAGGAAAGGAGCCCAGTGTTGGGTGCCAGGCTCAGGGTCACAGACACCCAGCCTGCCAGCTGCTTCTCCTGGAGGAGGCAGCCTCTCTCTGCTCCTGCCGGGGCACGGGGTCCGCACCAGACCCCTGGGGCTCCTGGAGGGCTGCAGGGACATATCGGGAACATATCGGGAGTGAGAGACCGCTCAAACCATACTTCCTTCCTGCTGGGCTTGGGAGGTGCACTGAGCCTCGCCACGCCTCAGTTTCCCCATCTGCAGAGAGAGGTTTGCAGTAGCCCCTCCCCGCCCACTAGGATATTGGAGGTGGTGCAACGTGATTGGATCACCTGTTATCTGGAGCCTGTGTGTCCCCCCAGAAGAGGGGATGCCCTTTGGGACCCAGTCCTGGGCCAGGGCAGGAGGGACAACGTGACTGCCGGCCCCTGCCAGGGCCGGTGCCTCCAGATTCACAGGTCATCTGGTGTCTCAGGAGCCATGGACACGCCCACCTGCCTCCACCCCCCTGCTGGCCACTTCCAGCACAGCCCTCCACACCCCCCTCCTGAGGGGCAACTTGGGGTGAGGCCACGCTGATCTGCCTCCCCTTCTTTTCCTCCCTACCCCCTCCATTGAGTGTCACCCCCAATCTTTTCTGGGTGTCTTCAAGGCCTGTCTCCTCCTTTTCTCCTTGCTGTCCCTTCCGGGCATCTCCTCCTCCAGGAAGCTCTCCTGGGCTGCCCTCTCTCCCCTCGGAGCTCCATCCTTGGGCGCCTCTGCTCTGGCCCTGCCCAGGCATCAAGGAGGGTCTTGCTGAGGGTCAGGTGGGAGTTCGAGGCTGGAGTTCTGAGCTTGGCCAGTGTGGGTGTGGTGACCAGAGGGTCTTCCCAGGGCAGCGGGCTGGGCTGGGCCTCACGGGCCAGCAACAATATTCTGGAGGGACCACAGCAGCAGTGGGAGCCTAGAGGCCTGGACACAGAGAGGCCACAGCCGTGGGGGCCACAGCGCTCGCTCTAATGACCCAGCACTTGAGTCTCTGTCATCCTCCTCGATGAAGGCTCTGTTTCTTGACCTCGGGGAGGAGCCTTTCTGTTTCTTATTTCTAAAGGTGGAGAGGACCACCCCTCCCCCAGACCCCCTCTGCCTGGGCACCAACCCTGCTCCTGGGATGGGCATTCCTGGGGCTCCCGGGACCTGGGCTTGGTGTGGACCTTGGTGTGTGTGGGTGCAGGGGACGGAGTGGAGAGGGTGGTGGACAGGCCTCTGCCCCCACGGGCTCACAGGAGGAGAGAGACACAAAGGGAGAGAGCCCGTGGGGCACAGGGGTCCAGGCCATGCTGGAGGGCTCTGAGCCTCCACACGCTTTGGCAGGATGGTCGTGGGCTGTCTGGCCTGGGGCTGGGGTCCCAGGAGAGAGTCTGGCTCCTTAAGAAGAGGCTGAGGCACGGGCCTGATGACACTCCCTAAGCCACCGCCCTGGGGGCCTGGAGCGGGGACTAGAGGGACGGCTCCCCAGGCTCCCCAGACCCTAGAGACTCGTCACCACACCTGCCGGCTTCCCGCAGCCACTGGCTCGCACGTCCCTCCCGGTTCTGGGTTCCCTGTGCCTTCCCGACAAGGGTCTGTGGCCGAGCATCAGTGCCACACTGACCAGTGGGGTCCAGGCCCCCTCCCCCCGGGTGTGTGCAGTGGGTCACGCTTGGCCGGTCGCCCTCCGCCTTCCCCGGGGAAGGACCCCAGCCTGCGCCCGTGCCCCGCTCCCAGCAGAAGAACTGAGGGCACGCCAGGTCTGCAGGGTGAGGGCCCCACCCTGGGGCCCCGTCTCTGGCCTTCACGTGAGGGTACAGAGTCAGGGTGGGGCCTGGGTCTCCTTCCCAGCAGGTTCAGGGAGACGAGGCTGGCACGAAAACCACCGGGCTAAATATAGCCGTGGAACTTCCCGGAACACATTTTTCCAAGTGTCCAATAATTAATGCTCAACAACACGCAGCGTCTGCCAAGAAAGCTGAGCCCACCCTGCACGTCCCGGGGGGGTGCGGAGGGTCGCTGCCCGGCTGCCGAGAGCTCAGAGACACCCCCACCCAGGGGTGGCCTGGGAGCGTGTGGGGTACGCAGTCAGGTCCCCGGTGGGCGCTGGGAGTGGACAGCCGCCACCCCGTACGTCTGTAGCCCTGGGGTTGCCAGACCGTGGCTGAGGTTGGGGGTGGATGAAGGGACCCCCGTCCTCCGGAATCGTCTGTGCTTCCTGCGGGGAGTGCGGGGAGGCATGCCTGGGCCCCTTGGCGCTGCGGCCTCTCTGTGCGGGGGAGGGGTGGGGGTCCGCAGGTGTCCTCCGCAGAGCCCTCCTTGTGCGCTGGCCCCAGCAGACCCCTCACCATGACTGCGGGAGGCAGAGGAGGCGCTTAGGGAGGGCCTGGCCTGTGCGGGGTCCTTGGTCCTTCCATCCCCCCGAGGTTCAAGGCCAGGGAGTCATCGTCCCTTATCCCCCCCACACCCGGGTCTGTCTGGACTGGGGTGGGGGGCGGGGTGTGACCTGGAGCCCCGGCAGGCGGGTGGTGGGCTCCCCCTGGTGGCCGCGCGGGGCAGGGCGTCCTGGGGAGTCGCAGGGAGGCGGGAGCACGGGTCAGCCCCGCGCATCTCAGGCCCCCGGGGGCGCGGTGGGACTCCGTGGGCCTCCTCGCCCCGCTGGGCACCGGCAGCCAGAGCCCCCAAAGATGCAGTTAGTTGCCTTTAAAAGCGTGTTCTGAAAACGGACAGGCCCCGTGGTTCTCGCTTGATGAGGCCAGATGAAATCAGGCGGGACCGCAGCGCGTCTGGACACGAGCGCCCACTTCTGTCACACGCACCGAGGAGGAGACGCTGTGGAGGCGGCCACCGCCACCGTGGCTGAGGTGGGAGCAGGCTGCCCCCCACCCCCACCCTCCCGCCTGGCCCACCTGCAGGTGTGGCCTGGGGGGTACGGGTGGGGGCTCGGGGTTCGCTGTGGGGCCCACCAGCCCCGTGCTGGGTTCCCCAAGCCCTCCGCGGACTCCCCACCACCCCGAGGTGGCCGCCGGCTCAGGCCCCGGGCGACGAGCTATTGCCCTGGGTGGCCTGCGGCCCCCTGTTGGGGGTGGGGGCAAGGAGGAAGACCTCTAGGATTTGATGCTGAGGACTGGGCCGGCCAGACAATGCAGCCTAACGTCACGGTCACCGAGACGGTTTCGTGTGACGTCAGGGGCTCGACAGAGCGGAGAAGCCCCAGCCCCTCCTCTACCTGGCGAGAGCCATGGATGGGCTGGCTTCCCTGAGGGGGGCCTGCCGTGCTCCCCCCGCCCCAGGCACCTGCCGACCTCCCCCTGGAGGCCGTGGAGGCTGACACGGCCAGCCCCCCACGAAGAGGTTGTCAACACGTTGTCCGGAATTATGTCCACGAGTATGTATTTGAGATTGTGATTTGCAAATGACGGCGGACCACGGGAAGGTGCAGGGGGAGCACAGAGGGTCCCATGTGCCCCCTACCCGGCTTCCCCCAGGGGTTATAGCCTCTGTAGCTGTGGTGCGGAATCACCACCTGGGAGCCAGCACAGACACACCGTTGTCACGCATGTGGCTTTGTGTAGCCACGCGTGGGAGCCAGAACCGTCCGTGGCCACAGGGGTCTCCCTGGAGCCACGCCGTGTTGCCCTGCCTGGCTACCTCCCCCCATCCCACCCTGGGCTGCTCTCGCCTCCGCATCTAGGCCCCTCCAGGACCCCAGAGGCATCACCCACTGGCCTGGGCCTCACACACACGGCTCCCGCTGGATTCGGGGTCCTGCACTGGGTCCAGACCCCCGAGACTGAGCCAGGCACTGGGGGGCATGAGGCCGGGGGGCTCTGCCTGGAGGGCCAGGCTCGGGGCTCCTGGGCAGGTTCCTTCCAACAGCCCAACGTCAAGAAAAGCCACCGGCTGTCGCTCAGGGCTTCAGGGGCAGGTGCGGGTGGACCAGCCCTGCTCTGTTCGCCTGTGTGAGGCCGGGCTCTGTGGCAAAGCCACCGAGGACCATGGTGTCCCGTGCTGAGGGCCAGCTTGGCCAGGGGGCAGCGAGGCCCATTCCAGGGGTCCGCTCCCTGTGCCCCTCTGCCTGCCCGGTCAGCCTCACTCCCTGGGCTGGTCTCACCCCGAGGGTGACCCTCTGCCTCACTGTTAGGGTCGGCAGGGATCTCCGGGCACGGGCAGGCACAGGATCCCGAATCCAGTGGGAGCCATGTGTGTGAGCTGGGGGCTCGGGGCTGCCTTGACTTCTGCAAGCTTCTTCTTTGACCTCTCTTGACGGCCTGGGGCCTGGCCTCGGGCGAAGCCTCAGTTTTCTCATCCACAGAAGGAGGAGACAGTGGGGGGGGGGTGACGGTTCACGTGTGTGCCCCGCGCCCCGGGGCAAGGCGCCCGCTGGCACGGCCATCACGACGCTGATGGGGGGCCAATGCCAGGTTGATGACTATCGGGCAGGCGTGACGACATTAGTGAGAGAGCCTCACAGGTGCACGGCTGGCTCCCACCCCGATGAACCTGAAGGCAGGAGCTGGGGGCGGGGCATCTGGGCTGATGGAGGGGAGCTGAGCAGGAGTGAGCAGGGCAGAGCGAACAGCACGGGAGCGGCTCCGAGTGGCCAGCATGGGGCCCCGCGGAGAGTAGGGGTCCCAGCTTCGAGGGAAGCCACCGAGGGCCTTCCCCCACCGGCCTAGAGCTGGCCACAGCGGGAGCGTCCCCTCACTGCCCTGGCCGGGGAAGGCCACCGGTCACCTGCTTGGCCCAGAGTCCCCCACGTGCCAGCGCACGTCTGCCTCCAGCCATGACTCCCGCGGTCGGGGTCGCGGGAGGAGGGGGAATCACGTCTTGCGGCAAAACATTTTTGTGAAATAAGTGAATTATCTCAGGGCCAAAGCAGAGGGAAAACATGGCCTGAGAACACGTGGTGCGGTGGCCACCGGCCTCCCCGAGCCGGACGTAAGTGCCGTCGGTTGAATAAAAGCCGTCATCCAGCCCGCGCGGAGACTGGCAGCAGGAGGTGGGGGGACAGAGGCCATGTTTTTCAGGGAGCAGCTCGCCTCCCGGCCGTGTGTCCGGAAGCACAAATTAGCGCTGATCTCTGCTCCAGGAGCCAAAGGCAGTTACGGGTTATCAGTGACTGTGGCTCGGGCTGGCCCCGAGGCTGGGGCAGGGGCACGCGGGACAGGGACCCTGAGAGGGGCTGCGTGTTCTCAGTCACCTGGCCTTCCCTTCCCCGGACCAGGATTTGCTGGGCACAGGTCCATCCTGAGTCTTTCCTTCCACTTCTGCAGAAAGTTCTGGGCCGTGGCCCTGCTGCCAGTGCAAACCGGGCTGCGTGGGTTCAGGCCGGGCTGCCGGCCGGGTGGGGGCGGGGGGGGGGGTGCAGCATCTTGGAACACCGTCCGCACCTTCTCTGTGTGCAGGTGACGGTGGTTCCTGTCAGCTGATGCCTGTTGTCACGGTGTTGGGTGTGACGTCCCATGAGGCCCTGTGAGGCCCCTCGTGTGGATTTCGGGGTGGCGGGGAAGCCCCCAAGAGGGAGAGCAGCTCTGCTGACAGGAGGAGGGTCCTGGCCAGGCCCAGCCCCTGTAGAGGCCCTGGGAGGAGGAGCCGGGGGAGGGGGCGCACCGCTGGGGCACCTTGTGCCCCGTCCTCGTCCTCTGGGCGGGAGCCACTGCATTGCACCTTGAGGGTCCCATGTCCCGTGACTGGGGACAACCTCAATGGTCTCCATAGCCCTGCCTCCCCTCCCCCTGCCTCCACCTCCCTCTCTTCCTCCCCTTCCCTCCCCTTTCCTCTCTCCCCTTCCCTCTCCTCCTCTGCATCTTCCTGATGCCTGGAAGGATCTGAAACCTGCCTGCACCCTGGCCCCAGATCCCCCGGCCCCTGGGGTCACTGCTCTGGCATGCAGGCCTTGCTTGGGGGTGGACCCAGGGGGAGGGGCACAAGGCCGCCGGGTGCTGCTAGGGTGGGGGTCCCGGGAGAAGGCAAGGGTGGGTCGGCCCCCAACCCTGTGTCTTCTCAAAGTGGGGCCAGAGGGTTCCCTCAGAGCCTGATGCCGGGCAAGCTGCACGTGATCCTGCTGCCAAGGGCCAGGGGGCTACAGTGGGGGAGGGGCAGGAGTCTCTCCTTCAGGCTCAAGTGCAGTGATGCAGGCTGGTGTGAGACCCCCACCTTGACCTTGGCCACAGGGCGCTGACAAGGATTACACACGCCTCCACCTTCCCACCGAGGGGCCCCTGAGAATCACGGAGACCCATCCGCAGGCCGAGTGACCCCCGTCCCTGGGGACACAGCCCGGGAGGACCGCTCTCCTGGTGGGCAGTGAGTCTGGGTCCTCCGGCCAGACGTGGAAGGGAGAGGACATGGAGAGCCTTGGGAGCCCCCACCCCAGGAAGAGACCTCCAGACTGTCAAGGGGGAGTTTCCGGGGAGCCAGGGCATGGCTCTGCAACGTCGGCCCCCAGGGAGGGAGGCGGGGCCCTCGGCTGGGCCCCCGGGAGCTGCTGGGACATGGGTGGCCCGGAGCACGGCTCCCCGTGCACGTGAGACACAGACAGGTGGGCTCGGCCGGCTGGGGACCCCAGATGTTGCCTGGGGGAGGCACCAGGTGGCCCTGTTCAGTTACCGAGACGACCCGGCAGGTCAGAGGGCCCCTTGGCAGGCAGTGAAGGAGCTGGAAAGGTGGGCAGGGGTCTTGTAGCTTTGAGGCCTGCCCTGGGGGAGAGGGTCTCGTGTCCCCGGGTTGGGCCACATGCCAGCCTACGGCTCCACCCGGGGGCCGTGAGGACACCCTGAGCTGTGGGGCTGCACAGACTTGGTTTTCGGTCGCCCTGTATTGGGAGCAGGTGATAGTGGTCTATCTCTTGCAACTGTGATGTTAAGTTTCCTTTATTTTTTTGTATTTTTAAATGTTTTAAATATTTATTTATTTTTGGGAGAGAGAGAGAGAGCGATTGCGATTGAGGGACAGGCAGAGAGAGAGGGAACCACCGACTGAACCACCCAGGCGCCCCAAATAAATCTACTTCTAAAGGAAACTTAATATCGGGGTACCTGGGGGGCTTAGTCGGTTAAACATCCGACTTCGGCTCAGGTCATGATCTCGCGGTTCATGGGTTCGAGCCCCGCGTCGGGCTCTGTGCTGACAGCTCGGAGCCTGGAGCCTGGTTCCGATTCTGGGTCTCCCTCTCTCTCTGGCTCTCCCCTGCTTATGCTCTGTGTCTCAAAAATAATAAATAAACATTTTAAAAACTTACAAAATAGGGGCGCCTGGGTGGCTCGGTGGAGCGTCCGACTTCAGCTTAGGTCATGATCTCACGGTTCATGGGTTCGAGCCCCGCGTCGGGCTCTGTGCTGACAGCTCGGAGCCTGCTTCGGATTCTGGGTCTCCCTCTCTCTCTGCCCCTCCCCTGCTCGCACTCTCTGTCTCTCTGAAAAATAAACGTTAAAAAAATAATATATAAAAAATAAGACTAGATTTGTTTAAGGGTGTGGGAGAGACGGGCTGGTGGCTGCATCTGGGAGGGCGGAGTTGACCGATGCCTCTGTGGGCGTCCCAGGTTCGTGCTGTGTGAGCCGTCTGGCCGAGAGCAGAAACACAAAACACACAAACACTGATAGTGAGAGACGCACTCATCCGAGTGAAGATGTGGGTTGGTTTAGAGAAGATGCAGGGGTGCTCAGCTTGTCTGGGCCTCGGAGGTGGAAGGGACGTCAGGGACACGGGTGGGCTCCTTCCTTGGCGTGGACGCCCGCCCGCCTTCCCCATCCAGACCCAGACACTGAGGTTTGTAAAGTGTCCCCGCTCTACAGAAACATTCTTGGGAGAATAAATTGAAGCAGTTCTATTCTTCACCTATAAACATCATTTAAGAGTGTTTTATGGGAAAAGACATACTGTTTTATTCATGCAAACGATGTCTGGGGGAGGCAGGAGCTCTGGAAACAGGTCAAGTTCAGTGTCGGGTCACAGCCGTCCCCCCCCCCCCCCCAGTAAATAATCCAAATCTATGTTGGGGACTTGGCCACCAGGGGGCGCCCGAGGTCCTGTCTGCAAAGTGGGTGTGCGAGCGTGTGTCTGTGTGCATGAGTTTGTGTGTGCATGTGGGTGTGGATGTGTGAGTGTGCAAATGTGTCTGAGTTGACGTGTGCGTGGATGTGGGTGTGCGAGCGTGTGAGTGTTTGCGAGGGTGAGCGTGCATGTGTGTGTGGGCGTGTGTGAGTGTGAACGTGTGGGTGTGGGTGTGCGAGCGTGTGCATGTGTGAGGGGGTGGGGGGGTGTGCACACGTGTGAGTGTGCAGGTGGGTGTGGATGTGGGCCTGTGAGCGTGTGAGCGTGCACGTGGGTGGGCACGAGTGTGAGCGTGTGGGTGTGCGAGCGTGTGAATGTGAGTGTGGCTGGGTGTGAGCGTGCATGAGCGTGTGGGTCCGTGTGTCCAGCTGTGTGTGTTCGGAGGAGTGTCTTACCATATGAGCGAGTGCACACGTGAGCATCTGTGAGAGAACATGTGTGCCCGTGCGTGTGAGCAAGCGTGTGTCTGCGTGCGTGGCTCATGGTTTGGGAGCCATGACTCCCCCCAGGGCACCGACGCCTCGCTCTGCGAGCAGCTGCCCCCGCCCACCATGAACTTCCCGCCCAGCCTGGGTGGCAACCGCCTCGAGCGGCCGAGGAGCCCAGCCGCCTGTGGGCCGCTGGCCCCGGGACCGGACTCTTCTCTTGGACCGTGGGTGACCCTGGCACCACGCAGGTCCTCCCGGGGGCTGGTGAGCCACCAGCTGGTAGGCTGTGTGGCCGCGGGGCCTGGGACCGCGGGCTCTCGGGAGGGCTGTGTCCACGCTGAGGGGCTCGGAGAGGCGGGGGGGGGGAGAGTCCTGGGGGGGGGGTCCTGCGGGCGAGCGTGGCAGATTGGGCCACCCGACCACCCTTGACCCGGGGGATGTCTTGGGAGCAAAGGGCGGGCTGGGGGGCGCGTTGCGCGGGGCTGGGCGTGGGAGGGGCGGCCCGGCCAGGAGACCCTCAGGATCTGCTCTCCCAGGCTGGGGGCTCCGGGGCCTCCCGCTGGGTGCCAGCCTGTGGGGCCCTGTGGGTAGACAGGGCGGGGTCTGCCGGGGTGGCGGCCCCCACGCCCCTGAGAGCAGCTGGCCCTGGCCAACGGGACTCCGCTCAGGGCCGACCCGGGCTGTGACAGGAGCCCCCACCCCTCCCGGCTGCAGGCCCTTTGTTGGTGCACGCTACCGGCTCCTGCACCGTGCGGCGGGCGCCCCACACAAGCTGTGCCGCTCTTCTGCCCTTCCTGTTTGGAAAACCTAGTAGACGGGAAGGATCTGGAAGTTGCCACGTGGGGCGGGCGTGGGGTGGCCGGCTCACGTGCGGGGTCAAGCACAGGCCAGGGAGGGAAAGCACCCGAACGTGGACAGCCATCAGGGAAGGGTGGCACAGAGAGAGTCTGCCCCGCGGTGGGCACCTGCCCTTGCTCCTCTGGAGGCGGCATCGAGGGGAGACTGGTCCGACCCCCAGGAAACCCTCAGCCTGGTGCGCATGGGGCCTCCTGTCGGCGGTCGTGTGCTCAGGGCCCAGCACGCGGCGACTGCTCAATAAACGCATCTCGCATGGCTGCGTGGCCGGGGCCGAGCCCCTCCCGGTCACTCTCGGCCCCCTCCAGGCATTGTGGCCGTGTGGCTCGATGGGTAGGGGCCAGGGCATGGGGCCAGGTGCCGCTGGACATCACCTGGGCACCGCTGGGCACCACCTGCGGGCCACTGGCCACTGCCTCCAGATTCTGGTGTGTGGGATGGGGGTAGCGACGACTTGGGGAGGGAGGCCAGCCGGGGGGGCTCTCAGGAACCCCTGCGGCCCCTACCTCTGACCCCAACAGAGGTCTGTCCTCCCTCCCCAGCCTCAGTAGCTGCCCATCCCCCTGCCCACTCCCTGGTTCCCCGGAGCCATCGGATGATCCCAGGACAGGCCCTGGGTGGGCGAGGTACACGAGGCCACCCGTCACCGATACGTGTCTCTTCGAGGACTTTCTGGCGGGAATATTTTCAAGCCACAAATGCTCAAACCTATGGGGCTCTCCAGGCTGTGGAGACTGACCCGTGCACACACCTCCTGGTGAAGCTGAATTCCGTAGGACGCCCTGCCCGCCGTGGATGGGGCGCCCCGGCTTCTGACCGCCCAAAGGGCCCCCGAGCCTCGCTGGGTGACCCCTTCTCACCAGACACGGGAGAACCACATCCTTGGTGGCACCGAGGACAAGCCTCCATGACACCGTTAATGAGCATGTTCCTGCCTGAGGGACTTTGCACCTGGATCTGGAATGCTTGACCCCCCGACGGCCTGGCCCTCTCCCTCCACGACACCTCATCGGAGACCCTCCCCAGGTCTCGAGAGGGCTGTGACCTCAGGGCGCGGTGGGGGCAGCACGGCCTCGTCAGCCTCTGACCCCCTGATAACAAAGGTGTCAGGAAGGGGACACAGATGAGGGTTGGGCGTCCTCTCGGGGGAGATGGGCCTCCCTGCAGGGGAGGGGCTGTGGTCACCTCCCTCCCTCCCAGGAGAGCCGAGCTTGTGCCCACAGCACGCTCCTGGATGCCAGGTGGGGGCCAGCAGCTCCCTGGGCGTCTGGGAAAGAGGTTCCTTGCTGCCCGCTCAGGTTTGTGTCACACAGGTGGAGGGATCCTTCCCCGCCCCTCGAGACGCGCCGCTGGCCTCACACGGAGGGGGGAAGGGCCACCCGCGTGGCCTTTTGTGGGTGGCGTCTCACTCCTGTCCTTCAGGAGGTCTGGTCTCCTGCCCACCCGTGGCCCGGGACACATTCTCTGTCCTGGAGGCGGAGGACCCCGAGGTGGTCCAGTCCAGGTCCCTATGTATCAGACACAAGACAAGCTGGGGAGGAGGAGTCTGCCCTGGCCTCTCAAGGCCTCCTCCTAACGTGTGGCCGGGCAAACCCCGAATATCACCTCTGCCTGCTCCGCCCACCCGAGGCAGCGCTCAGGTCCCGGGACGGGGTCACAGGCGCGTCGGGGGTGCGTGCCCCTTGTTAGACTTGGGCCCCCGAGACCTCCCCTCGAACCCGGAGAGGGGGGCTGTGCCTCCCGGTACATCCTGGGCGAGGGGTGGGGGTCACGCCTCCCTCATCAGACACGCACCGTTCCCGCCCGGGTGGCGGTGCGGTCAGTACAGCCCTGTCTGCGGGCCCTGAGTTTGAATCCTGCTTCCCGGCTGTGAGGCCCTGGACGGTTCTGCAAAGCAGGTGCACGGTTGTGCCTCCTGCAGGGGTGGTTATGAAGCCTCGGCACGTGACCGTGTAAAACTTGGAATCCAACAGAGAAAGAAGCCGTGAGACCGTGTGGGTGGGCCACACCTTGTCCGCCACCCCCATCAGCATTATCTTAACATCGTCATCACGTAATCACCACCACCACCGTCACTGCCAGTATCTTAGTGCCCCTTCCTAGCGAAAGTGCCTTCGCCTCCTTTCCGTCCCGCACCGGCTCCGGCCCTTGGCCTTCTCACTGGTGAAAGGGCAGAAGCCAGAGACTGAGCGGTAACGGAACGGAATCCTCTTTAGACTCCGATCTGCTTCTCTCCAAAACCCCCCTGCCTGCCCCCTCAGAACGAGTCTCCCGTGCCCTACCTCCTCTGAGGTGTTAGGGACCCCCTGGGGCACCCTCACCCAAGTCCTGCCCGTCTGCCTGCCTGCCGGACGGCAGCCGGGGGCGCCGGGGTGCCCGCCTTTCCCGCCAGCTGGTGGCAGCCATTTCCTGCTCCTCCGGGCCCGCTGGGGCTCGGTCCCCTCCTCTGCAGCCTCCGTCCTCACGTCCACCGGGCACGTCTCAGGCGGGACAGGGCGGGCCCTCTGTTCCAGGCCAGCATGAGCTGCAGGCGGATGTTAACTGAGCGTCCGACGGGCGTGTGCAGTCACTGGCCACGGCCCGCGGTCTGGGGCACACGGGCCCGAGCTACTCTGGCAGAGGCAGCGCCTGGGGCTTGGGGTGGGCACACGTGGCCTCCAGGCTCGGGAGCACGCCTGTGGGGTGGGTGACACAGACCCACCCGGAGTGACCCCAGAGGCGGCGCCGGGCAGCCCCCCGCGGGGCAGCGTGGACGTGAACCCCGCACCGGGGCGGTCTGCTCTCGGCAGGTGGTTTCCAGGGTCCCCCGGTGGCGGCGGCCTGAGCGCTGCAGGGGTCCCCAAGGGGTGTGAGACGCCCTCAGGGGGCCGGGTCCCACGTGCCCCCCACTGCATCCTGAGGGGACACTCGGCCACGGAGCGAGCTGACAGCAACTTCGGACGCGGCCCTGCCAGGCTGCACAAAAACTTCTTGACACAGCGATTCCCAGGCCAAGCCTGCGTCCGCGTCCGTGGCTCCGCGCAGACGGGGCACAACTCCCGTCCTCAGCAGACTCCTCGGGCAATGCGGGAGCTGCCGGCCAAGGGTCACCTCTGCAGCGTCTGCCTCCTTCTGCCAGCCCCCGGGGTATTCGATTCGCCTGCAGGCGGGGGCTGGACTGCCCACGCTCTGCAGAAAAAAAAAAATTGTTTTTAAGAAAGAGAGAGAGAGTACGTGTAGGGGAGAGGGGCAGAGAGAGAGAGAGAGAGAGAGTCTCAAACAGGCTCACCACCAGCACAGAACCAGACACGGGGCTCAATCCCACAGCCCTGGGATCACGACCTGAGCTGAAACCACGAGTTGGATGATGAACCGACTGAGCCCCGCAGGCGCCCTTAGAAAATGGGTTTTAGGTGGACAGTCTGTGCAGGGGTCACCGTGAGCCCCACGGGCCCCGGACAGGCGTGGAGATGAGACCTGGAGCCATCCCAGGGGCAGCTGTAGGACAAGAGGACCAGGGGTGGGGGGGGGGGTGTGAGGCTGGGGGGGCAGAGCCGGCTCCCACCCGTCCCTCTCCTTGACCTGGTCTGGCGGGCCCGGACCCCTGCAGTATGCCATGTTCTGTGTGGATCGGGCCTCCGGTGAGGCTCACTGGGGACGCTGCCTCAGAGGCTCCCTAAGTAGCCCTCGTGGGGGTCCAGGCCCACGTGGCCTCCCAGACGCCCAGCTGCCCACAGTCGTGTGGGTGTCTGTGTTGGGCCCGCCGGCCAGCGTCCCCCGCCTGCCCACCTGAGGACGGGTCTGCAGTGGCCCCTGGGGTCAGAGCGATGGGGGCTGAGCCTGGGTCTGAGTTTCCGTGGCCCCCGCGTGCTGACCCTGCCCTCTGCCCCGGAGGGCACCCGTGGGCCAGGAGGGCACTTGCTCGGGGGCCCATGGTGCCGGGGAGAGGCCGGGAGCGGCCGAGGCTGGATTTAGGCTGGAGACGGGTCCCCTCTGCTCACAGGACAGGAGGGACACGTCACGTACATCTTTCTTCTCTTCATATGTATATACAAATATAGGTTTATGTATATATATGCATTTCTTTGTGAAAGAAATGTAGTCTAGCTGAAAACTTATGAGTGGTGATATTTAAAAGTTGGCAGGGGAGTGACATTCTTGCTGCTGGGGGGCGGGAGGGGACTTCCAGAATGAGCAGGTCTCATGTTCCCTGGGAGGAGGGTTGTGCCGAGTGCGATGTGGAGGGCTCTGGGGGTGCCCTCTGGCCCCGCCCTTCCTGCTCTGTCACCAGACTGCTGATGACGTCGGGGGAGTCCCTGTCCTCTCTTAGGCAGACCACAGCGGGTGGGGCAGGGGCCACGTGGGCTGGAAGGAGACCCCTGGGAACGCGGCCGCTGAGTGGTGGCTGACCCTCCTCCGGCCGCTTGACCGGTCCCTCAGGGTTTCAGGAGAGGCCAGAAACCCAGGTGTTCACGCTCGATCTCCTGATTTTTTAAATTGACAACACATCAAAATAACTTTAAAACACCAGGTCCGTTAAACAAAGCAGGTGAGAAGGGACTTCAACAGGTGGTTTTAAGTTAACATCTTACAGGGGCGCCTGGGGGGCTCGGTCGGTTGAGCGTCCGACTTCGGCTCAGGTCGTGATCTCACGGTTCGTGGGTTCGAGCCCCGCGTCGGGCTCTGTGCTGACGGCTCGGAGCCTGGAACCTGTGGGGATTCTGCGTCTCCCTCTCTCTCTCTCTGCCCCTCCCCTGCTCCTTCTCTGTCTTTTAAAAACAAATACACATTAAATAATTAAAAAAAAATTAACATCTTGCATCAGTGCCGTCCGTTTGTTACAATAAATGAAGCACCGTGGATAAATGATCGTTCACAAAAGCTCAAGGTTGGTTTCAGTTTCCTCAGTTTTTCCTCACACCCTGTTTCTGATCCCATCCAGGACCCCTCATGACATCTAGCATCGCCTTCTCCGTAGGACCCTCTGGGCTGGGCAGTGCCTCTGGCTCTCCTGGTCTCCGATGACCTTGATGGTTGTGAGGCGTTTGGGAGAGAGTCCCTTCTTTTGAGTTGGTCCGGGGACTTTCTCGTGGTCAGACTGGGTAAGGGGTCCTCGGGGGAGACCAAAGAGGGGGGCTGCCTTCTCGGCCCGGCACGCCGGGTCCCTGCTGTCAGCACAACACACGGCTGTGGGTGCTCGGCCTTGACTGGCTGAGGTCGACGTGGTCCGGTCCTCCATCATGGAGCTCACCCCCCGCAACCATGCTACACGCTGCTCTGCGTGGCTGACCTGTGGGTGCAGACGGTGGGTCACCTACAGCCTCGGAGTGAGTGCTCTCCAGTAGGGTCCCTGGGGCCATCTTTGAGCCCTGGGGAAGATGAGGTGAGTAGGACCGAGTGGGTGGGGTCCCGGCCCTCCCCTCCTTCAACACAGTCCACTCACTCTACCTGTTTTTGTTTGTGTGTTTGCTTTTGTAAAAAATGCCCAAAGAAGGCTCTGGGGCCGTGGAAGAAACGTCCAGCGTCTCGCTGCCCTGCCCTGGCGGGGGCCTCTGGGGCCAGGGTTGGATCAGGTCACCGTGTTGGCTCCAGCCTGGATGGCACGTTCTCTGGCCCTTCTCTTGGGGATGGCGGAGGCCTGGCGGTAGAAGGGGAGGGACAGCGTGGGGAGCGTTGAGTTGGGGGACTGGTTCTCCGCCAGTCCACGGGGAAGCGGGGAGGCAGTCCAGTGGGAGTATGCGGCCCCACGTGGAACAAAGTCCAGGGACGCTGTCCATCGGGGGAAGGGGACCTCTGTCCTCTGTGCTTAGACACCCGCTTGGCTGACAGCTGGACAGCAGTCCGGGGATGAAGTGCACTCCAGGCCCCGGTGGTCTCCTGTGCCCCTGCCAGACATCACCAATCAATCCCTGCTCTCTGCTGAACTCAGATGCAGCCTGAGTCCTTCCACACGCAGCAGCTGTCCAGCAAGCCGAAGGGGAGGTCAGAGAGGGCATGCCCAGTGAGCGCCCCCTGCACCAGCCCTCTGTCGGTGCCTCCCACACGGGTGTCCCCTGAGCAAAGTCTGGGGACAGTGAGGTGTGTCCTCGGCCGGGGACCTCCCACCGCTGAGCACCTTCCTGCCCCCGGTCCAGCAGGGAGGTCGTGTGGAGGCCTGGTAAGGACAGGGAGGCTGGCCCGAGACCAGAGCTGGCCCCCAGGGTCTGGCTGGGCTGTGGGCTCGCCTGGCCCGGCTCAGAGGCTGGACATACGAGTCCAGGGACCCGGCGCCTGTGAAGCAGCCCCTCCCTGGGCCTCAGGTCCCAGCTGGTGCCTTGGGAGGCCCTGACTCTTTCTTCCTAACTTCCTGCCTCGACTGGGCCCTCCTTTTGGGAGATGCCTCAGTTTCACCTTCCAAGGAGTCCCGTGGGATTTCCATCCTGGAAATCCGTTCCTTCCGGAAGGGTTGTGGGCTCGTCTCTGATTTACTGGGCTGTGCGCTGATCTGAAGGCCGAGCTCGGCGGGTTGTGGGGCTGGGGGAGGCAGGTGTCAGAGGAATCCCGCCGGCCCACACTTCTCTTCAGACTCCTGACTGCATTTCCTGCCTTAGCAGGGCCCCTGCGCTCACAGCCTGATTCCTGCCCTCTCCCCTGCCCTGCTGAGCCCCCACCCAGAGGTGAAGAGGGACGACTTCCTCAGTCTCCCCAGAGCACCTGTGCGGTGTGGTCCGTTTCTACCGCGGTTTGCGCGGATGAGCGCGGCTGACCTCTTAGGACGGCCGGGTGCTTGGTGTTCCTGGTGGCCCGTCCCTCACGGAAGAGCGCGCGGAGCGGGGCCCGCGGCTCGCACGACCCCGTGACGGGCCGAGAGCGTCCTCGTGGGTGCATGTGGCGCCGGGTCTGCTGGGCGAGGGGAGAGGGCCGCGTGAGCTGTTGGCTGTGCTGTGGTGGCCGGCCGAGGGGCTCGGTGAGACGGGCCAGAGAGCTGGCCTCGGCGTAGCCTCCTGCCCCGTTCCTCCCCAGCGGTGGGGCTCGTCGGGGTCCCACCTATCCATCCACCTGTCGGCCTTGGGCACGTCTTCGCCCTCCCTGGCCGGGCTGTGCCCCCTGCTAAATGTGGGGGCTCCCCTGCCCTACCCCAGCTGTCCTTAGGCTCTGCCCGGGCCCGGCCTGGTGGTCACCCCGGGCTCCAATCTTGGGGAGCGCGTGGTGGTGCGTGACCCTGTGCCCTGCTGATGCGGGGGGCAGGGCCCAGCTGCATGTGACCACCTGTGCCCACCTGTGCCCAGCCTGCAGCGCCTGTCACCCGAGACCGGGCATCTCCATCGCACTGTGGTGCAGTGGCCGGTCCTCACCCCGGCCTCTGGGGGAGCCAGCGCTCCCTGTCTCCGGCCCATTTCACGCACGCTCCCGGCCCCTTCGGCACTGGGTCCCCTGCCTTCGTTTCCACGCTCGCTTTCTCTTTCTCTTCCTTCTCTGACCGCCCCCCCACCGCTGCACGTCCCCCACACTGTGCCCTCCTTTCTTTGCTTTTTACCCCACCACCCCCCGCCTCCAAACGGGTCCTCTGAATCCCGTCCATGGAAACAGCTGGCCCCTCGCCTCCTTCAGGGGTCCCTGCTCCCGAGTGGATGAGCCTCTTTTACAGGGCGACCAGGTGGTTGCAGATGTTGAGCTCTTCGGGGCTCAGAGGTGACAGGGCAGGTGGCTTCCCAGGGCTCACGGGGGGCAGGGGGGCCCAGAGTCACCTGCCCACCCCCCACCCCGGCCAGCTGGCCTGCGGGTCCGGCGTCCCCCTTGCCGGGAGCCTTAGTGACGATAGCTGGCTGGGAGGCGGAGGCGCGGCTGAGCTGTGACGTGCTCAGGGCTCCTGACGGCACGAGGAGCAGGCAGCGTTCGCCCCCCGGCGACACCAGGACAGCTGGCCCAGACAGGCCGCCACAGGCAGCGGGCACATGGTGTGGAGGCGGGGGTGGGGGGCTGCCAGGACCCCCGCCCGCCCTCCTGGCCTGAGTGGGGAGCCTGGAAGTGGCTCAGTAGCCGGTAGTTTCTGAGGGTAGATGGGGGAGGCGGGGCCCACCTTTGGGGGGAGATGAGCCGCGGGGACGCCAACCCCCCCCCCCCCCCACGGGCGCTCGACGGGCTCCGTGGGCCTGCGGTCCCTGCGCTGAGTGAGCTCAGAAACACAGCCTCTCTCGCAGAGGAGCCGACAATTAACAAGCCCGTGTGGTTCCAGGCCGAGGCTGCGGGCTCGCCCCCCCCCGTCCCAGCTGCCTCTCCTGCTGTGGGGTGCCAGCCCATTAGCAGGTCCTGCTGTGAGCTCAGTCACCACCAGACGCGGAGCCCGGGCACTGAGCACCCTGGGGTGGGGTTCTGGGGTGAGGCCCTCAGTGTCTTCTTCTACACAGTCTGAGCAGGCCAGAGTCGGGGCTGGAGAGGGTCTGGGGAGCCGGATGGAGTTGGGGGCCAGGGTGAGGCCCACCAAGTTCGGGGAAAGTCGTCTCCCTAGTCTCTTCGTTCTCCCTCCAGAGTCCCCCCTCCCAGTGTTTTGCTCCCTCCCCAGCAGCTTATTCTGGAGAGTGGGGGGTGCTGGCAGTCATTTACACTTTAGTGCGACTTAGCCGGCCTGCTCTGTCTTTCCAGGGGCCTGCGGTGGCCACTGTGTACTGTGTGCCTGTCGGGTACTGGCTCTAGGCTGCACGCTGGATGCTACTGCTCCCCTGAGCCCAGCAGGGCTCCCACCTCCCCCCGTTTTGAAGGTGAGGAAACTGAGGCTCAGGTAAGCAAACTTGCCCGGAGTCCTCCGTCAAGCATGGCGGGGCCGTGAACTGACCCGGGAGCCACCAGCATGATGATGACGGTTATTTAGTGGAAAGGTTAAGATTCCCTTAGGAATGGCACCAAAGGCTCGGTTCCTGTATTTTCTGGGCTTTTCGCAGGCTCTGAAAACTGCCTCTGGGCATCTGGGCTGTCCTGGGCCTGACTCAGCTTCCTGTGCGGTCACTGACCCGGGAGGGGGTGGGCAGTCCTGGCTGCCACACCCCAGTCTGTCCCTGACCCAGTGCAGGGTGTTCTCAGGGCCAGGCCCCGAAGTCCCGCCTTTCCTGCCACCGAGCTCAGACCCTGCTGCCGGGCGTGTCGGGCTGTCCGGGAACCTCTGGGCTGCCTGCCGCCTCGGGCCAGGGAGCCTCGAATGCCACCCCCTCCCCTGTGTCCGGCTCAGATCCCCTCTCCCGTCCCTGCATCTGTCCATTCCCGACCTTTAAACAGCCATGACGAGGTGCCCTGCTTCGCCCTCCGCCGGGGCCCGCAGACCCGGCACAGACCCGGCCGCAGAGGCAGCCTTTCCCACTGCCCGTGGCAGGCTGACCAGCCCCGTGGCCCAGCGGGAGAATTGCCAGAGGGCGTTCTGGTGGCTGCAGGGCCGGGTGCCTGGCTGTGACCTCGGGGACGATGGGAGGGCAGGGTGTAGGGTGGCGGCTCCTGTAGCAGACGGTGGCCCGGCCCCCACCCCTCCCGGGCCCAGCGCCGTCTTTGCGCGAAGCCGTGGCCGTTTGAGCCCGTTCTGTGCAAGGCCCGTGGTGCCGTGGCCGCAGAGCCCTGGCAGGATGGGCCCTGGCGTCACCCCTGGCCCAGGTCTGATGAGGGTGTGGGTGCCGGTGTGCCGGCGGGGCTGGGCCGGGTCGGGCAGGAACATTCCCCCGCTTCTCCCTGAGCAGGAGCAGAGCTGCTGGGAGCTGCCTTCTGGCCGCGAGGCATCTTGGTGCTCTGGCTCGAGGCTATTTTTAACCCCAGGGTGGTAAGAGCATTTGTACAGGAACACCACTCTCCCGATCAAGCCCTGCGGCTGCCCAGTGTGGACGCCGAGCTCACGCATCGGCCGGGCCACTGAGGGCTGTAACCGGAACCCGTCAGCTGACCAGGGCAGGATCAGTCCGGCTCCTCCGACCACTGCGTCCTGCTGGGTTTCTCTGGAAGGACGCCATCCCCACCTTAATATAACTCCGAGACCACGCCTGGCACCCGGGGGCATGGGCGAGGCAGAGGGCTCGGGCCGGAGTGGGGAGCGGCCCTGACCCTGGCCCCACGGGGCTGCGAGGGGGGGTACGGGCTGGGGCCGGGGTCCCCTCAGGTCATCTGAGCACACGGGTGATTTGGGCAGCAGCTTCTCCGCAGGGACTCTCGAGATTAAGAGGCCCCGGTTAAGGGGCCGGGTCCCACTTCACAGGGTGTCCAGGCCGCCTGGCCCCCCTGCCGCTGGGGTCTGCCTGACCACCTTGTTTAGAACAACAGGACCCTGGGTGGGGGGAGTGGGGAGCCTGGGGGGACCCCTCGCATCCCTGGCGTGTGGGCTGGGGGGGCTCCATGGCTGCAGAGGGTCTGGGACCCCTGCCTCCTGGGGGAAGGGGCTCAGGTCCTCACAGATGTGAGTCTGTGTCCTCACGGGGTCCTCCCTGGGGCTGCCCGGAGGAGGCTGTGTCCTGCGGGTAAATTACTTCTGCGTGAGGCTGTGACACTCGATGACACTTGCTACGGCAGCTTTGGTGTCATCATTGCCCAGCGAGGAGGGACTTAGAGGCTCCGCGACCTCTGATCTCCTGCGGGAAGGACACGCCCACTTAGTGCCATCACTTTTTCAACCCACCTCCACCTACCCCGGTGGGTGCGGCTGGCGGGGTGGGGGGGACACAGGCGGGAGCTGCGGCTGGGGTGTGGCCGTGCACGCTGGTGTGTGCACGTGTGTGTGACACACCCACAGGCTCCGGGAGGGGCTGGTCAACGGCGGGGCCGCTGGGGAGGGGCCCAAGGCCTCAGTGGGGTGAACAGGAGGCTCACCGCGTGTGGTATAGCCTTTGGCACTTCTGGATCAAAAAAACACGTGTACACACTGTCCTTGAAGACTAAAAACCTAGTGGGGACAAGGGTGGCGTTAGTAACAGCTGCTGCCAGAGCCAGGCCCTCCTGCTGCCCTGTTGTGCCCAGGCCCCTCCCGTCTGGACACCAGCACCCCTCCCCTTCCCCACCAGGGTCTACCTCTTCGGGCACTGCGACCCACCCACCCGGCCGTGCCCCTCCCTGGGAGCAGGGAGGGCAGGGGCGGGTAGGGGCACCGCCCAGGGTCCTGCCCGCCTGGCGTGGGGGGCAGGCAGACATCCACCCCAACCTGGCAAAGCCCTGCTGGGTGGGCCCTTGAATGTGTCAGGCATCACGTGCTTCGTGTGTGGCAGACGTCTCTCTGCAGCCGGTGACCCAGCATCACGGTCCCCTCCCCGGGGGCTCCGGGAGGCTCAGCCGCGTGCCCACAGTCACCCCCACAGAGGTGCCGAGCTGATGCTGCTGACACTCACGCTGTATTCTCAGCCGCTGTCCTGGGCCTGTGTCCCCAGGGGAGGTGTTTGTCCAGAGGGGATCCCCTCCTTGCCCCACGGTCTCAGTCCCGTAGGGGATCCCGGGAGCACCGTGTGGGTCAGGGGAGGAAACAGATTAACGTGTGCCAGATGGAAATGCGCAAAAGTCCGCACGTCCACCGACAACACTCGCTTTCCCCGAGCCCGAGTGGCAGGGGCACAGGTGGGGCTGGGCCACTGGGAGCCGGCTGCCAGGCGAGTGTAAACGAGCAGGTGCCAGCCAGTGGCCAACGTGCCACCCTGGTGGGGACCCCCGGGGGCCTGGGGTCCTGGAGCCCCTGGTGCTGCCTCCACCAGCAGAGTCGGAGACCACGAAGGGCCCAGTTTGGGGGGACCTATGACACAGTAAACCCCATAAAAGCCAGTGTTTCTTATGCTACTGGCACAGCCGCTTACTTTAAAGGTGCTGCGTTGATGTCACATGTGGCGTCAGATTCTGAGCGGGCCTCGGGCCGACGATAGGATGAGGCCAAGTAAGGGTACACGGGCCCACATCCATGTCACTGCTGCAAGAGGAAACGGTCCGCAGGAGCCCGAGCCTGGAGTCAGGCCCCGCTGCTGACCCTCCGGCCCGGACGCCACGAAGACGCCACCACACCGGGCAGAGGTCAGGCGCGGACGCTGATGCCTGTAGCGACCGCTTCGACGGGAGGCCGGTGACCCCGGCACGCGTCCAGGCTGGCACCGGAGCTGGCTGTGCGGGGACGCGGCCAGCGAGCGGCCGGCGTGAGGCATCGGGGGGCGGCCGGGCTGGCGCGGGACCGGGAGCAGCCGCCCACTGGCACCTCGGCCTCTCAATTCCCCCACAATGGAGCCCGTCGGGAGGTTCTGGGGACTCAGCGCCGCTGAGCCTTGCAGGCCGGAGCTGCCATGTCTAAGGACGAGCTTCGGCCACGCGTTTCCGGTCTCCGAGCCTGTCATGCTGGGAGCTACAGGATCAGCCCACCAGCCTAGCACGGGCCGGGGGGCGGGTCCCAGCGCGCAGGGGCTGGTGGCGGGAGTGTGTCCCAATGCGCAGGGGCTGGGGGGCGGGTCCCATGGGGGGCAGGTCCCAGTGTACAGGGGCTGGTGGGGGGGCGGGTCCCACTGCGCAGGGGCTGGGGGGCGGTGGTGTGTTCTAGGGGAAGGAGAAAGATCACAGCAGGCCCCTCTTCCTACTTCCGGACTGTCTGCACAGCCAGGGCACAGACCATCTGAGGGGCCGCAGGAGCGCCCGGGGCACTCACCTGACCCTCACGCCCCCCCTCCCCCCCCACCTGTCCTCCACTGCTGGCTCCTGTTGCCCTGGGGGAGGGGCGGGTTCTGCCAGGGGCCTGGGACACGTGTGTCCCGTGGGCCTGACCCCACGCGGCACATCAAAGCTCGCGGACAGCTGCCGGCCCAGCTGTTGGGGGAGGGGGCGGGCAGGGGGTTGGGGAGCACCTTCCAGGAGGATGCTGTGGTCGGACCCGCAGGACCGAGGAGCTCCGTCCCTGTTCAGGAAGGAGGCCCACCCGCCCGAGTGGGGCCCCAGCAGCTGTGCTCAGGACTCCACGGACTCAGGTGACTCTGCTATACCCCGCCCCCGACACACTCACCCGGCTGTTCCCCACCCGCTCTCACACCCCACTCCTCACACCGCGCTGACCTTCCTAGGGGCCCCAGGGTGCGGGTGGGGGGCCTTGTGTTGCTGGGTTTGACCTCTGGGCCAGGAGGTGGTCAAGGCCCCAAGGGGGGCCGCCGGGGGCTGGGTCAGTGCCAGTGCCCTGCCCCTGCCCTGCCCCCCCAGCCGGGCACCAATGCGCTCCTGCCTCTGGTCAGTTACAGCTGCCCAGCCACGTTGTAGCTTCGGCTGAAAGTGCCCTGCGGTGGCCAGAGCCCCGGTGCCAGGCTGCAGCCGCCCCCCAAGAGGTGGAATTATGTGCCGTCCTCACAAGACCCCGCGAGGCGGGGACCCGACTTGAACGAGAACCCAGGCCCCTCCGGTACTCTCCCCCTTCAAGATAAAACTGCCATCTCAGGGGGACATTGTGCACACGCAGACACATGGGGGACTTTCATGGCTGGTCACTCTCCCGAAGAGACATAAGGAAGAAGTCCCCCGTTGCCACACTCCAAAGGGCCCCAACCCCTGTCTCAGCCTCCGGGCCCCCTTTGTGACTGCTTCACCAGGAAGGCCTCAGACGCTCCAGCCTGCATTTCAGTCTTAGGGTTTCACTGCCTTGGGGTGTAATTGTGTGTCCCCCGAGACTGTGAACCTCTAGGGGCACCGATGGGACACCCACGTCCTGCGTGTGCAAAGCGGGGCCCTCCGTGCTGTCCTTGGGTGTTGGTCAAATGCAGGAGCCACCAGAGAACGTGTCCCCTGTGTATACGTGGGAGGCTGTGCGTCCTGGCAGAGGTCAAGCACTCCAAAACTACTGTAGGGCAGGTGGATGCATGTGTGGATTGCCAGCAGGGCCCTTGGGGTGCGGTCAGAGAACCCGGGGAGACGGGCCTGAGCCACGTGGCCGCTGGGGCTTCCAGGGACTGAGTGGTTCCGTCTGAGGCCCTCTGAGGATCCCAAGATTCTAGTTGGGGCTGGGATTGAGCCCAGGGACTCACCAAGTCCACTCCAGAGGGCAGCAGGGGCCACCGGACATGCGAAACTGGGGGAGGGGCAGGGGTGACGCCGTGTAGCCAGGTGGCCCCCCTGGGGGTTGAACGTGCCCCCCCGCGTTCGGAACGAGATGCTGGGGCGCACGCGTGGGCTGTCAGCCCAAGAGGGCGAGTCGGACGCCTGCTGCAGGACAGGCCGGCCTGCGGGACAAAGGCGCCGCTCTGGGCCTGACCCGAGGAGCCTGCGCTGTGGGCCCACCAGCCACGGCAGCTCCAGCCCGGCCCAGGCCAACCTGCTTCTCAAGTTCACCTAAGTTCCAGAAGGTGCTAGGAGCCAGTGGAGTGTCACTGTCAGTAAATCCACAGAGAAGGAACATGCCTCTTGCTTGGAATACGGCAGGACTTCCTGTGAGCCTTTCACAGTTGAGAGAGGACTCGGTGGGAGCCACCTCCACACGTGAGCCTCCGCAAACCTGCATCCAGGAGTCTGAGGTCTCGACCGAGGTCCCCGGGTTTGAGAGCTCACCTGCCCCAGGTGGCGACAGAAGCAGTAAGTACCGCTCCAAAGATGGAAAGGGGCAGAGTGTGGGGCGCCTCGTAATCCCGGGGAGAGGACCCACCCGGAGACCGCGGCGGGGCTTCTCTGAGGCCGGCCGAGGCATCGCTGAGAGGCTTCTCTGCTTTACTGCATTTGGGCCCCATTTCCCGGACTTGGTTTTAAGGCTGGAACTTCCAGGGAGCGAAGGTTTTTGTTGGTTGGTTGGTTTCAATGTTTGTTTACTTCTATGGGGGGGGGGAGGGGCACAGAGAGAGGGAGACAGAGAATCCAAAGAAGGCTCTGGGCTCTCGGCACGGCTGCGGGGCTTGAACTCATGAACCATGAGATGGTGACTGGAGCCGAATTTGGACACTGAACCAACTGAGCCACCCAGGTGCCCACGGGAGCCAAGTTCTAAGAGGCGTATCCCCTGCGGGTCTCGGGGGAGTGGGCAGGCCCAGGGGGCTCCTGGGGTGTGTGTCACAAGACCTGTGGGCGGTGGTGGGAGGGTAGAGACCGCAGGCTGCGTGGTCTGGGTGGGTAGAGCTGGATGAATCGTTGCGCGTTCTGGATGGACAGCCCCGTGAAGTCCTGACTGAGGCTGCCCTTCAGGAGGTCAGTGCTAAATAGCTCTTTGTGACACCTGATCCCCTCCGTGTACTTGGCACAGGGATGAAAATGTTATTTTGCTTCCCACCCTTTATGGCTGCATTAATGAATATTTGCATATTGAAAACATCGGCGATAGCCCCAAAGGTTGTACACTAACCAGCACGTCCAATTAATTTTTTAAAAATATTTATTTATTTTTTAGAGAGAGAGGGAGAGAGAGAGAGGGAGAGAGAGAGTGTGAGCAGGGGCAGGAGAGGGGCAGAGAGAGAAGGAGACACAGACCTGAAGCAGCTCCAGGCTCCGAGCTGTCAGCACAGAGCCCGACACGGGGCTCGAAATCACCAACGGTGAAATCATGACCTGAGCCCAAATCAGACGCTTAACCGGCTGAGCCACCCAGGCACCCCGCGTCCAATTAATTTTTAAAGAAGTTTTATTTTTGATAACGCTGTTGGGGTCAAGGCTTCTGAGATGGGTGTCCTGGCCTGAGCCCCGGTGAGAGTGCCCACATGCCAGGCACGGGAAGGCTCCCGTCCCCCTCTAGGTATGGCCACACATGGGATCACGTGACCCACCAGTGGGAGTGAGGTGGGCCTGGCCTCTGCATCGGGCAGCTGGCTTAGCCTGGTAGGGCCCAGGGCATCTGCACAGGTGGCCTAGATGGCCCCTGACCTCAGGTCCCCTAGGCCGCTGGCCTTGGCTTCATTCATCTGTTTGTTCACTTGACAAGTGTTTAGTGACCACCTACTATGTGCCGGCCCTCCTAGGTGCTAGGGAGACAGCGCTGGGAAAACCTGACTGTGTCCGGGGCCCAGGGCAGGACACGTGACCACACAGGTAAATGGAGGTGCTCACGGACCCACAAACGGGGGAGGCGGCTGGGTGTGGGGTGGTGGAAGCTTCTGGGGGAGGAGTCATTTAACCCGGGGCTTGAAAGGGCTTTTCTGAGAGTGGGGAGGGACCTGTGGACTCTAGGCCTGGCCTCTCTGGAGCCGCTGCCCCCACACTGGTGTGTTCTCTCCCAGCCCTGCTCCCTGGCCCCCGGGCTCCCCTCACACGGGCCCTGGCTGCTCAGGGATGTTGGGGCTGGTGGGGGGCGGGAAGGGGTGAATGCATAGCACACAGACCCTCACCCGCCTGCTGGCCTGTCAGGTCACTCAGGCCTTGGCAAGAACCAGAGTGGGCGGCCAGGCCCAAGGCCGGAAGGACGGCTTTCCTAGAGGGGGCAAGACAGCACTGGGCCTCCCGACGGCTGTGAAGTTTTTCTCTGTCATACTTAAGTTCCTTTAAAAACAATTTTTTAAAACATTTATTTATTTTTGAGAGAGACAGAGACAGAGAGAGAGGGAGACGGCATGCGTGGGAGGGGCTGAGTTGTCAGCACAGAGCCCAACTCAGGGCTCAAACCCATGAACGGTGAGATCATGTCCTGAGACAAAGTTGGACACTTAACCGACTGAGCCACCCAGGTGCCCCGATTAACTTTATTTTTTTAATTTGTTAAATTTTTTTAAGTTTATTTATTTTGAGAGAGAGAGAGAGAGAGAGGGAGCAAGTGTGCTAGGGGCAGAGAGAGAGGGGAGAGAGCGAATTCCAAGCAGGCTCTGCACCATCAGCGCAGAGCCCAATGTGGGGCTTGAACTCACAAACCGTGAGATCATGACCTGAGCCGAAATCAAGAGTCGGACACTTAACCGACTGAGCCACCCAGGTGCCCCAATTATAACTTTATTTTTAAAGAAGTTTTAGGTTTATAGAAAAACTGAGTCTAAAATCCAGAAAGTTCGCATGTATCCCTCCCCTACAATTAGTATCTTGCGTTGACGTGGTGTATTTGTCACAACTGATGAGCCGATATTGACAGATTATTGACTGAAGTCCACGCGCGCCTTGGGGTCACTCTCGGTGTCGCGCGTTCTGCAGGTCTGGACAAACGTGCGGTGACGTGCACCTGCCTTCACAGCATCGCGCGCTCTAGTTCCACGGCCCCGAGACCCCCCGAGCTGCGCGTGTTCATCTCCCCGCTGCCCTCACCCCCACCTGCCGCCGCCCCGACGGCCACTGACCCTTTACGTGTCCACGGCTGTGCTTTTCCAGGAAGTCGTGTGGCTGGACTCACGTGTGGGGGCTCCTCAGATCGGCCTCCTGCCTTAGTGACGAGCGTCGGAGCCTCCTCCCTGCGTTTTCGCGGCCGAGAGCTCGTTTCTTGTGAGCACGGAGTCATGGTCCACGTTGTGGATCTGCCATAGTTTATCCGTCACCTTCTGAAGGACGCCGTGGTCGCTCCCAAGCTTTGGCAGCCGCGAGCACAGCCGCTGTAAAAATCCGTGGGCAGGTTTTCGTGTGGACACGAGTTTTCGACTCGTGTAGATAAATCGCAAGGAACACGATTGCCGGCTCGTCCGGTGAGACTATGATTCGTTTTGTAGCAAAACACCAGACTCGCCTCCAAAGCGGCCGCGCCGTCCTGCGTTCCCGCCGGCAACGGCCGAGCGCTCCTGCTGCTCTGCGCCCTCGCCAGCGTCTGGGGTCGTCAGGGTCGTGGGTTTGGGCCCTGGTGACAGGCGTGCGTGGTGCCTCGCTGTTGTGATTTGCGTCTCCCTGACGACCTGTGACGCGGAGCGTCTGTCCCCGCGCCCGTCTGCATCTGTGCGTCTTCTCCGGTGAGGGGCCTGCTCGGGTCTCCGGCCCATTTCTAACTGGGTTGTTTTCTTACTGTGGGGCCTACTCAGATTTATTTTTCGTGTAAGCCACAGCGCACTGCCCAGTCGCCGGGGGCACGAGCGGGCCAGTGTCACGCTGAACTGGGCGGGACACGTTGAGTAAAAATGAAGCTTCCGCCTGGCAACTTCCAGCCAAAATTGTCCTGGGACACGAGGGAGACTCCCGCAGCAGGATGTTCCCTGCCTCACGTCACTTGTCACTCGTGGTGCTGCGGGTCCACCGGCAGGGCTGGTGCCGCCCCCACGGAGCAGGTGCCCCAGAGGCCTGCAGCCTGGTAAGACCCGGTCTGACCAGGGCAGAGGGCACGCAGCCCGGGCAGGTGCATGAAGGGGTGGGGGGTGGGGTCCAGGCTTCCCTGCAGCGGCCCGAGGGGCTGCGGGCACCGGACAGATCGGCCCCCGTGCTTGCCGGAGGGGTCCCTTGCTACATTTCCTTGTCTGTCCAGTGGGCCGATCCCCTCAGCTCAAGGGGGCTGCACGTGTGCCCCCCCAAACTCCTTCCTATGCTGGAACCGTAACCCCAGTGTGATGGTGCTAGGAGGTGGAGCCCTCGGGAGGGGTCGGTCGTGAGGGTGGAACCCCCATGAGCGGGATGAGTGTCCCAACAGAGGGAACCCCGGCGAGCCCCCCGCCCCTTCCACCGCGAGAGGACACGAGAGAAAACAGCCGTCTGCAACCCCGAAGAGGCCTGCCTGGGACCCGACCATGTCCGCACCCCGGAGTTGGGCCACACCGGCCCGGCCAGCTTCCCTCTGGCCTGGGGAACACATGGAGGTCCTCTCGGTGACCTCGCAGGCAGGGGACAGCGCTCGTGTCTCGTCGGCACCAGCACCCGTGGCGGATGCGCAGGGCGCACCTGCTGCTGCCGCTGGGACAAACCGCCAGACCCAGCGGCTTCAACCGGAGATTTGTCATCGCACAGTTCGGAGGTCAGAAGTCCGACACGGCCACCCTCCCTCCCCCCTAGACTAAAATCAGGGCGCGTGCGGGCCGGGTGGCTCCTGCGGGCTCCGGGGGCGCATTTCCTCTCCTCTCCCTGCTGCTGGAGGCGCCCTTGGTCTTCAGAGCATCTCTGTGCTGCTCACGCTCCTTCTCTGACCATTTTAAGGACCTCCGTGGCCCTGAACGGGGCTCCCCTGGATACTCCAGGGTCATCTCCCCACGTCAGGGTCCCTAACCACGTCTGCAAAGTCCCTTCTGCCACGTGAGCTGACAGTCACAGGTTCTGAGGATCAGGACGTGGGGGCCGTGGCTGTGCCTCCCCCCTGGGGACGCGGTGACCCGTGACACACAGGTGGCTGGGCCAGGAGGCTCCCCTCCAAGCACTGTGCTAGCCGCACCCGGCCTCACACTGGTGTTTGCGTCGGCTCCCAGGAGGACTCGGTGTGGCAGCGGTGTCCCATCTGCAAGGCTTGTACTCAGATCACCTTGCCTGGGCCAAAGGTGATGGCTGGGCTGACCGTGGGCCTGATGGAGGTGCCACAGCCCGAACCAGACAGTGAGGGTCTGTGGGGGGCGAGGGGGCTGCCGGGGAGCCTGGGCCGGGTCCGCGCGCTCGCCTCCCTCCCCGGCACTCGGCTGCGGGAACAGGAGCTGGTGGCCGCAGGGCAGATGCCCGAGGCCTGAGTCCCCCTCACGTCCACCGGAGGCAGGGCCCTCGGCCCCGGACCTCCTGCCGCTTCCCTTCCCAGAGCTCCGGGCGAGGGGCATCGGCCCACCTCCCTCTCCTCGGGGCGACTGCTGAGCAAGCCTGTGTCCCAGGGCCCTCCTCACCTTGGCCAACCCGAGCTCCAAGCACAGCCCACGAGCACAGCCCCCCTGGTGGACGCCGGCCGGGCCTGCCCAGCATGGCCCTGGGGCCTCCGGGAGAGGCACTGCCATCCGATCTCAGGTCACGGGTGGGGACGGCGCCGTGAGAAGCATCCCTCTGCTGAACGCAGAGACAAATTAATAGGCTAGTTTTTAAAGCAGTTTTAGTGTCATGGAACCGTGCGGTGAGCCCAGAGATTCCCCGTACGCCCTGCCCCCCACGCCGCCACCCCACCGTCTGCACCCCCGCCAGCAGGCATGCCCATGACAGTCCATGCTCGTCATCACCCAAAGTCTGCGGTTCACCTTAGGCGCGTCTCGGGGCCGTGCGTTCCGTGGTCCTAGACAGACGCGTAGTGACCTGTATCCACTGCGATTGTGTCACACGGTATCTTCACGGCGCTGGAATCCTCTGCTCTGCTCGCCGTCTGTCCCCTCCCCCCCGCCGCCCCCAAGGCAAGCACTGGTCTTTTTACTGTGTCCACAGTTTTCCCTTTTCCGGAAGGTGGTCGACTTGGAGGAACCACGCAGTGTGGAGTCCCCACCGGCCGCGTTCGCTTAGTAACACGACGGGAGCCTCCTCCGCACCCTCATGGCCCGAGAGCCCGTTTCTTTCTGGCCTGAGGAATAGTCCGTTGACTGGTGCACCGCGGAGTGTTTCTTTGTCACCGGCTGCAGGACAGCTTGGTTGCCTCCGAGCTCCGTCAGTCGTGGACAAGGCGGCTGTGCTCAGCCCCACGCAGGGCTTTGTGGGGTGGGGGCTGCTCTGGACCTACGCGGCGCTCAGTCCCAGGGCTGTGGGGCGACTCGCGTCCCTGAAACGTCCTGCGTGCAACTCCTAACCCCCAGGACCTCAGAACGAGGCCTTATTTAGAAATGGGGCTGCGCGGACGGGAATTGGTTAAGGTGAGGCCGTTAGTGTTGTGGACGGGAATTAGTTAAGGTGAGGCCATTAGGGTGTCTCCATGACTGGTGTCCTTATAGGAAGGAGACATCGGGACCCAGACATGCACACGGGGAGGGTGCCGGGTGCCGATGGAGACGGAGAGCGTGCGGTGCCTCTGCCGGCAGGAGATGGCCTGCAGCCGCTGGACAGACGCCTTCCGAAGGCACCAGCCCTGTGACAGCTTGGGCTTGGGTTTGTGGCCCCGGAACCAGGAGACGATCCACCTCGAAGCCCCGCGTCTGCGGGATAGGTTACAGCGGCCCCGGGACACGCACGCCTGGCGAGCACACACGCTCTCACCGCGAGGTCGCCGCACTGTCGCGTCGTGCGCAGCGGAGGACACGGGCACGGGCGAGCCCCCCGGGGCCCCCTCCCCCAGCTGTGTGCCCACCGCACTCCCTGCAGGCGCCCAGCACCGGCCCCAAAGCTCCTGGAGAGCAGAAGTTTGTGCTGCGAGGGCAGGAGGCTGAGGCCCTGACAGTCACCCCTGCCACCGCCCGTCCGGGCCGTTAGCAGCTGACGAGCCGCGAGGACTGGTTTCTGCAAGGAAAGCAGCCTCAGCTCCCTGTGTGCTCCTCCAGTCGTGCAGCCAGGTCTGCGGAACCCCCTTCGTCAAAGCTGCAGCCCGAGGAGGGACCGCGGCGGACAGAGAGGCCGTGGCCAGCCCTGAAGTGACCTTGTCCGCGGGAAATGCCCTTCGTGATGTCACAGTCAATTACCGCCGGGGAAAGGCCAGCGGCCCAGAGAGTGAGCCGTGCAGGCAGACCCTGCTCCCGAGCGCCGGGCACACGGGGGGCTGGGGCGCCAGCGCTGTGCTGGGTTGGGAGGGTCTGGGGGCTTCTGGGGGGCTGCCTGGGGGGTTGAAGTTCCTTGTCCAGGCCTTGGTGGCTTTGGTGAGGAGCTGAGAAGCGGGACGCGGGAGGTCACCACTCTGCGAGGGGGCACGGGCCCAGAAGTGCAGCCCACCCCTCTTTCCTGGCCCAGCCAGGCCGGTGCCGCTTGTCCTATGGGGCCAGTGTCACCCTGGGGTGGGGCCCCCCACAGCCTTAGAACAAAGAGCTCTTAACCTGGTCTCCACCCCACGTGGCCCCCCGCCCCCGGCCGCCCCCCCCCCTCCATACTTTCTGCCTTGATGGTGGTGTTTGGAGGTCTTTGTGCCCCCAGGCCAGGACCTCGCCCTCCCCCCCAAGGCGCTGTCTCTGGGCCTAAAACGAGAAGCAAGTCTGGGCTTTGAGATGTGGTGCCCGGCATCCAGCACGTGCCCAGTGAGCGTTGGCTGCGCCTACGGGAGCCCCTGCTTCCCCCACGCCCGCCCGCGATCTGCCCGCCTCTGCTCCGAGTCCAGGCGCCCCGGTGACTCCGGGGCCCTCCCCAGAGCCATGCCGGGGTCAAGACGGGGCTCTCCTGCCACCCGACTCTGTCCCCTCGGCTCTGCTGAGTGGACTTGGCCTCCACTATTTTCCTCCTCTTCGTCCAGGAGACGCCCTCAAGGAGCTGAGGCCACGCGGACGCCGTCCCCACCCGAACCTGGGCCCCCGACCCCAGGACGAGTCACGACCTTTATTCTCCTTCCCTCCCAAGTCCCTGAGGGGAGCTGGGGGTGCAGGGCGGCCCTCGAGACCCAGCTGAGCCCCGCCAGCCGCGGCTCCCCGTTTCCTCAATGTCGCCGGGGAAGCTGGGTCCCCGGCCCCGGCCTCACGACGAGCGCCTAGACCCAGGCCCGGCAGGTCCCCGGCAGGGCCCTCTGTTACCAGGTAGTGTGGTTTGGCGTTAAAGTTTGAGGCAATGCTTTTTAAGCCCCTGTTTATTTTGTTACTCGACTCGGTCTTGGGAGACACATATATTTTCAAGGGGCGCTTGTGACACGTTTATTGGAGCAGCTAATTAAAAAGCCCGACCGGGGCTGGGCGAGGGCGTTGTCGCCATATTTAATTACACCTCCGGAAACCACCGCGGGTGATTGGAAGCTACTGGAGAAGTGGTGGCTTCCGGGGGGCGAGGGAGGGGCCGTCTCCTGGACGCACCCCGGTCCCCCGACCCACGGAGCAGCGGGCCCCCTCGCCCGGCCTTCAGTCTGAGGGAGGACTCCGTGGGCCTCCAGCCCTGGGAAGGCTCTGTCAGCTCTTCTCCAGGCCAGAGAGCGGCCCTCAGGGGAGCTGTGGGGTCAGGCCCCAGGGAGGGGGGGTCTGGGGGCGAAGGTGGGTGGAGGAGAGAAAAGCCCCTGGGCCCAGGGAGCTGGAGCCCGAGGCGTCACGGGTGGCTCTCCCACAGTGCATCGTGGGGCCTGCGAAGGCGTATTGCTGGGGTGGGTCTGTCCTGGGGCCCGTGGGTCCTCATGCGCCGGCGGTCAGGGGCGCCCCTGGAGGGACCGGAGGCCTGGGCCACTGTGATCCAGGCGGCCGAGGGCGTCTCAAGTCACTGACTTTCAAAGGGCCGTGTCCTGCTTGTGGGCCGGACCCTCCGTGCTGGGTCACCACCCCAGGACACTGGAAGGTGGGCAGGCGGAGGCCAGGGAGGGGCGGCAGCTGTAGGGTTGGGCACAGGGGGCAGGCACCCGCCTCCCTCGGCCTGAGGGCAAAGCGACTCCAGCGGCCCCCTCCCCCCACCCCCCAGAACCTCCCAACACCCGACTCGACTTGGCTTCTTGGAAGAGGCTATTCTTGGGTCTACCCAACAGGTGCCGAGCGTGGAGCTCGAGTCTGCGCTGATGTCAGCCTCCCAAAGTGTTCTGGTCCGATGCCAAGGCTGCCTCCGCCCCTGGCTGGACAGGTGCCCCCTGGGCCCGCGGAGGGCCGGCTTAGCCCTGGCCTGGCTCTGTGCGGAGGGCTCCCCGCTGCGGCTGGCGGCCAGCATCCTGACGCTCCCGACTCAGCCGGGACTAGGGAGGACCGGGGACCCGAACGTGGGGACGGGTATCACCTCCTCTGGGAAGCCCTCCGTGCCTCCACCTCGTCCTGTTCCCACGTCACTGCTGGTTCAAAGCCGGGCTCTCTGGAGGAGGCCTGGGCTGGGTCCGAGCTGGTGCTTGGGTCCGGTTCTGTGCTAGGCCCCTCCTCCGAGGGCCGGCATGGTGACCGCTGACTCACGGAGGAGAGTCAGAGCCCCCGAGAGGCTGGGTGCCCTATCCCAGCACCCCGCAGAGCAGGAGCTCAGGGCAGACTCCGCAAATGTCTCCCGAACGAGGGGACGAGTGAGTGTGCACTCCGCCTCTGTCTGCACGAAGGGAGCACGGGGGGGGGGGGGGCCTTCGAAGGGGGGCCGGTGCTGCTTCCGGGAGCCCCTGGTTCCCGGGGGGGGTCTGGATTCCGCCCCCAGCCTGCGCCCCCTCCTCTGGTTTCCCTGCCGAGGAAGGGGCCCTCGGGCCTGGAGGCAGCTGGCACAGGGGCGGGGTCTCGACAGTTCACGAAAGCACAGGGAAGGAACCAGAACGGAGGCCAGCATGGAGGCGGAGGGGTCATGACGGACAGAAGGAAATTTATATTTTTTGGCATTCGACTGCCTCCGCAGTGACATAATCAGAAGGTTTTTACTGACTGGGCAATAAAAAGAGCTCATAACCGAGAAGGCACGATGCTTCGGCAGAGCTGGCCGCAGGCTTCACAGCCTTGGCGAAGGTCACTCGCGGGGCTCAGAGAGGCTGCCGCGGGGCTGGCAGGGGCCCAGGAGGGAGGCTGGGGTCAGTCCCGGACGGTGGGCGCAGTCCCCCCTCCCACGTGGCCCCGCTCCTGGGCTGAGGCTGCCCACCCCCGGGGGGCTCCGCCAGCTCCTCCGTCCGTCAGGTGGTCACCCTGGCACCAGTCAGCTGGTTGCCAATGTCGCCTCCTCACATCCAGGCGGGGTCACTTCCCGGGGGAGGGGTCTTGTGAGGACGAGGGTCCCTGTTGAGCCGAGAGGCGGCGGCGGGGGGGGGGGGGTGCGACGAGCTGCACAGGCTTCCAGGAAGGGGTTGTGAGGCCGGTGGGCACAGAGGCGGGGAGGGGGCGGGGGTCCCGGCGCCCACCCTCGGATGGAACCGGCAGCGGCAGTCGCGACCCCTGGCTTCACCGTCCCGGGGGCAGGATCGCGCTGCCGCCCAGAGCGCGGAGCAAGGAGCGGGACGTGCGTTACCCCCGTCTGGGTGAGAAAGCCGGGAGCATGTCCGTCGCGGGGTTTCTGAGCACCGGGCCGGGAGACCCCCGGAGGGGGCGCGGCCACCGCCTGGGGTGGGAGGGCGGAGGAGGGGCACCGGCTGCCCTGGGTCGGGCAGAGGTGCCGGCCCCTGTGGCGTGAGCGGCACGCGCCCGCATTTTACAGTTTGGGGTTCACTTGGCCTCCGTCTTCGATGCCGTGTAACGAACCACCACACGCCCAGCGGCTTAAAGTGCCATCCGTTTATTATGTCGCAGTTTCTGTGGGGCAGGAGCGCCGCGCGGCGTGGCCGGCTCCTCTGCCCCACCTCGCCGGCTGGGGCTGGTTTCTTTCTGAGGCTCGGGGCCTCTTCCCGGCTCGTTCAGGGCGTCAGCAGCGTTCAGTTCCTTGTGCGTGTAGGACTGAGGCCCTTGTTGTCCGGCTGTGGCCAGGGGCCACCTGTAGGCCCTTGCCACGTGGCCCCCAAAGGTAGGTCACTACCTTGCCATTGGCTTCCTTCTCTGAGACCATCAGGATGGCATCTTTCCGATGCTGTTCCTTTTAAAGGCTTTGCCTGATTAGGCCAGACCCACCCAGGAGATTGCTCTCATTGATGAACTTGCAGTGGCCTGATCGGTGCCCTAATCTCAGAAGTGATTTCCCTGCGGGCCCTGCCTCTGCTCAAGGGGAGAGGATGACAAGGTGTGTACTCGAGCGGGGACGGGATTCTGCCACCAACAGGTGTGTGTGCAAAGGAAGTTGAGGACTCTGAGCCCTCGTTCCCCAGGAGGGAGGGCTGGCCAGGGAAACGAAACGACCTTGAGCTGATGGAGATGGAAGGGTCCCAGAGGCCGCCCTAGGGGACCTCTCAGGCTTTGCTGCCCTCTGACCCCAGAAGGGCTTCCCTGGGATGCTCGGATACTCAGCCTGAGTTCCCAGAAGAGTTTTCTGGTGGGAACCTTAAAGTGTAGCTGGCGGGTCCCCCACATCCAGGGGACATTCAGTGTCTCCGGTCTGCTGTGCCTGTTAAAGCTACTTGAGGACTCAGATTCAATAATTTATCAGGTCACATAATAAATTCAAGGAATATCTCCAAGGTTTTGAGAACCCGAATTTGACTTCCTCCGGAGTTTTACGATCAGGCAAAGGCATCCATCAGGACCGAGCCGAGATCCATTTGTTAAACGGGACAGCTCCCTTCAGGCAGGCTAGTTCTCGATGTCCGCAAACCCGGGATCAGGAAAATCTGTTGTCAAGAAGGCAAAACGTCCTCCAGACATTCCAGGGTGTGGCCACCCCCAGGCTTGGGGCTTCCATTTCTGGCTGCTTAGAAACCGGGGGCGGAGGCAAGCGGGGGTGCTCCAGGGGAAGGAGGGGTGGCAGCCCGGGCAAGAGGCAGCTGTCGGGGTGTGCTCAGGCTGGTGCGTGCAGGTGCACGTTCGGTAGGTTCTGTTCTGGGGACCCAGCCAGGGGGAGCCTTGAGCACGGGCAGCAGGAGGGGTTGCCCTAGGCCAGGCGCTGGGATACCTACCCCCGGGGGAATGTAGGGTCCGATCGTGAAGGTCAGCGGGGTCCTCACTTCCTAACAAGACCTGCCTGCCGGGCCGGGAGGTGCCCACCCAACTCATGTTAATGAGAGGCAGAGGCAGGAGCTGGACCTGGGGGGCAAGGCAGGGGCAGCCTCTCAGCAGGCAAGCAAAAGCCCGACACACCGTCACCGCCACCACCACCACCGCCGCCATCACCTGAGGTAGGGACTGAGGTGAATCGATGGGGTTCTGGGTGAGATGGAGATTTGTGGGTGGCTGAGGGTCCTGGGGCTGGGCCAGGACCCCTTTGGCCCCGTGGCCCCTGTGTGAGTGGGCAGGCCACTCTAACGCTCCTGAAAAAGTCAGGGATAATGAAAGAGAAGGAAACTACCCTTGGCTTCCGGGGATGGGCTCCTTGTGGAGGGAGCAACCTCTGAGGCTCAAAGGGCTCCATGAGGAAGGGGACATACACTGGCCACAGGCGCCACGGGGGCCCCGCCTGGAGGACTCCTGGGGGAGCCCGGCTGCCTGGCCCTGTGATGGCACCCCGATTTCCCGACCCCGTGTGCGTGACGTGGGTCCTGGGGCAGGGGTGTGGCCACGAGCCCCCTGTGTCTGACCCAGGCCCGGAGGTGGGGGTGTGGCCTGTGGGTGGCTGGCACACCTTTCCCGTGGCTGTGGGGCCCGGCCACCCCCTGCAGGGACACTGTCCCCATGCACAGCATTTCCGGAGCACACAGTGACATTTATAAAGGCTACATGCAGGGGACCGGAACCCCCACCCCAAATTGAACAGAACCCCAGAGAGCACCCACATTGGCCCTTGAGAAAAGCCGTCTGGGGCAGCATCTCCACGGTCTCTGCGGTGGGACTCACTTGGCAGCTGATTCCTTGCTCCAAACGGGTTTGGCCCTTTTTTTTTTTTTTTTTTAAAGCACCTTTATGACAATCTCAGAATGGATATTTATAGGGCAAGAATGAGGGAACAGGCTAATTGTGGCCGAGATCCTGTTGGATCAACACCCCTCGGCTTCTGGCGACAGCGTGCGAGAGAGATAAGCCTCGCCCTTCATCCCGAGGCTCCTGGCCGTGCTCCCAGCGCGGACACGAGGAGGAGACCCCCAGGAGACCTCAGCCAAGCAGGTGGCAGCCTGGTGCTGATGGTCAAAGGCAGTCAGGGGCTCTGGGGACGTTCTTAGGACCCTGCCCTCCGCGTCCTCTACTGCGCCTGCTCTGGGAGCCAGGGGCCTGCCTGCAGGATCCTGTGTGACCAGGAGCCGGGACCCCGGTGGCCCTCGGACATCCGGCAGGGCAGCTGGAACCGTGCACCCCAGGGGCGCCCGGGGTCCGCGTTGGAGAGGAGCGGTCCTCTGAGGTCTCCTCCACCTCCTCAGCTGAGTCCCAGCAAGGGGAGAGGGGCAGGGAACAGGTGCCCCTCAGGCACCACCAGAGTGGGGTGGGAAGGGCTGGGACGGCAGGGAGCAGCCGGACATCGGACCCGGGGAGTCCGCTTTGCCAAACGCGGGTGCCGCACCGCTTCCCAGGAGTCTGTGCACAGGAAAGCGAGGCTGGCTCTCCTGGACGGGGTCGCGGCCTCCTTTCCGATAGTGAGGGCGTTCGGAGCTAAGTGCTCCCAGACGTTTCTCCTGCAGGCGATTCTGTTGATGCATCTGGGAACTTCTGAGGGCCAAGCCGGGTCTCCTTTTGTGCAGAGAGTGGGGTGGGGGGGGAGGCCTCCGCCCAGCTCAGAAGAAGAGGAAGGTGTGAGGTGTGGCGAGAAGGTTTCCAGGCCACAGAACAGCCAGACCAAGGGCTTCCTGTCTATTCTCCGCATCCCTAAGAGCTGGGCCCTCTTCCCAGGTGCCGGGCAGAGTAAGGCTCGTGGATGTGCGGGCAGCCTGTGGAGCTGGGCATCGTGTCCCCCTGCTCGCAGTTGCCACCGGGTGATGGGTCATCCGGGCTTCTTCCCAGCCCAAGGGGCCCGCAGCCAGCCGAGCCGGCCCCCACCTGCCGCAGCCCCCTGGCCACCAAGGTGATGTCCATCCTGCTCTGGCCATCCCCAACGTCCCCAAGCTCCAGGGAGAGCAGATCAGGCCCCCGCCGGGTCTCCCACGGCCTCAGAGGTGTCTGAAGAGGGTCTGGGACCGCCAAGTAATGACCACGATGGGGTGGAGTCCGCGGAAGGGGAGAAATGTGTACAAGCAGGTGGCGGGCCCACCCTGGGGGGTTTCAGGCAGTCCCCCAGTTCTGCTGGGTGACGATGTCTGTCGGTGGAGATGGGCTCCTGTTTGAAAGCTCGTTCTGAGGGCTGCATCCCTGCTGTGGCTGAGTTTTCGCGTTTAAGGTTTTGTAAAATGCAGCCAGTCGGTTAAGTGTCCGACTTCAGCTCGGGTCGCGATCTCACAGTTCATGGGTTTGAGCCCCACATCAGGCTCTGTGCCGACAGCTTGGAGCCTGGAGCTGCTTCGGATTCCGTGTCTCCCTCTCTCTCTGCCCCTCCCTCGATCGCTTACTCTCTCTCTGTCTCTCACACAAAAGTAAATAAACGTTAAAAAAAGAAGAAAGAAATGGCCCCTGGGCCGTCCCCTCACCCCATCCCCTGCCCAGTCTCCAGGTCTTTGTGCTCAGGAGCCTCCTTCTCCCTAGAAATAGGAATCTGTTTCTTGATCCAGAAAATACTTCCCCGGGGCCTTCTGGGTGCATCTGTGGGGAAGGTCAAGGGTTGCAGGGGGCAGGCTCAGAGGGCCCCGTGCCAGCTAAGCTTCCTTCCCTTCTGAGAGGGGTCCATGGGAGTCCTGAAGAGCAGACAGGCTTCAAGGCCGGCACAGCCCTTGTCACCCCCAATGACAGCCTGAGGGGCCAGAGGAGACGGTGAGGGGGGAGAAGTCAGAGTGTTGATCCAGCAGGATCTCAGCCTCAGAGCCCCCGGGGAGGGCACCGGCCCGGACCCCGCAGCTCCCCTCCTGCCCTGCCTCACCCCTTGGGGCTGTCCTCCTCCTGCCCCGGAGCTCGGTGTTGGTGGGGCCGCATCACGGGGCAGGTCCCAGGCCACCCGGTGCGAGCCATCTCCCGAGGCCCCCGGTGCACCGCATGGGCCAGGCCCCCTGAAGTGAACCACGAACCACGAACCACGAACCACGCCTCTATGATGGTAAAGCTGTCACCATTCTGGATGCAACGTCTCTGGAAACAAATTGCTCTCTGCTGACATCATGGCAATGAAATATAACTTCTTTACGAGCTGTCAGGGAGGGTTTCCCACTGCCATTATGGCGATGTATGCACATTTGTTTTGCTGTGTGCACACGTGCGTGTGTGTGCGTGTGTCTGTGTGCACGTGTGCGTGTGAGTTGGAGCACCAAGGCCAGGCCCAGTCCGGGGACCATGGTCTCCGATGGCCATGCTGGCTTCGTGCAGACCCCACACTGGCCCAGGGCACAGGAAGCTGCTGGAAGCCGGGCAGGCTCTGGGTACCTCGCCTCCCTCAAGAGCCGGATGAGCCCTTCCCAGGCTCCCCCTGCTTGTGAGCAGTGCTGACCAATCACCCCTCCCCAGCCCGGTGGTCTTCCTGACCCACAGCAGCCGGTCCTGCTCTCCCAGAGCAGCATGTGGGCATCTCTGGGGTCACGGTACCCCTCGACTGCCCCTGGCTCGCTCGTCCTCCGTGCTCGCCCCCTCCCCGTCCAGCTAGGAGGGTCTCCTAGACCGAGGGGCACAGGCAGTGCTGTAACACAGGGCCGCGTGCGTTAACACAACACACATTTATTCCCTCACGGGAGGGGCGCTGGGAGAGCGGAAGTGCCCAGCGTGGGGCAGCCCCGACTCCAGGTGCTGGGGGACCATGGGGACACAGGGTGCGGCTTACCCTGGCCTCCACTTACCTTTGTTGTTTTTTTATTGAGGTGAAAATCACGAGACAAAACCCCAGACACTTTAGGGTGAATAGCCAAGCGGCAGTTAGCACACTCACAGTGCTGGGCAGCCTCCCCTCCTCGTTCCAGAACGTTCTCACCCTCTAGAGGAGGCCGGCATCCATTAAGCGGCCAGTCTGCGGGGCATCCCCGCCCCCAGCCCTCCCTGTGCTGTCTGTTCTGGACACTTCGCAGCCGAGGCGTCTCGTTTTCTCACCTCCCCCGTGTCGCAGTCCTTTCTGTGGTCGGATTTACCAACCAGCACACGACAGACGGACAGACAGACGGCAGTCGGGTGGTTTGGGCTCCTGCGCTCGGAGACGCGGTGGGGGTGGGGTGCATCTCAGTCCCTGCCTTCTTTCTTCCTGCCGAGCCCGGGGGGGGGGGGGGGTCGCAGGTTGCAGAAGCCACAGACCTCGCTCCGAGGTGGCCGCTGTTACTGTCCTACATCCTCACCTGCAACGTCTCCACGTCCAGTTTCGCCTCGTCTTCGCCGACCCTTGTTATTTTCTGGTTTTCGGCTTTTGTTGGTTTTGCAGCCGTCCCAGTGGGTGAGAGATGGTGTCTCGCCGTGGCTTTGACTTGCTTTTCGCCGATGACACTGAGCATCTCTTCGTGGGCTTGCTGGCCATCCGCACGTCCAGTCCTCCGCCCGTCGCTTTTGTTGGGGGAGCTCCGCTTACCTTAACAGAGGCCATGGCAGGGCGTGTTGGCCGCGGTCTGAAAGTACAACCAAATTGTAAAATAAAACCTGGGTTTCGTTTCATTTTACTTAAAGATTTGTGGACAAAATGACCAAAAGCCAAGTCTCCTCAGAGGGACATAGCTGGGGACAAGAGGCACCCAAGCAGGGGTCAGGGGAACCCCACATCTGACTGTGGCCTGATCCTCCCAGGGCACTGGCCCTGCCTTGCCCCTACCCCCTCTAGACACCCCAGCCTCACCTCTAACCCCAAAACTGAACACACAGTAACATGGTTCTAGCCATGCCTCCCCACCCACCCCCCACGTGCCTCCCCACCGACCCCCACGTGCCTCCCCACCGGCCCCCACGTGCCTCCCCACCCCCACGTGCCTCCCCACCCCCCACGTGCCTCCCCACCCCCCACGTGCCTCCCCACCGACCCCCACGTGCCTCCCCACCCCCACGTGCCTCCCCACCCCCCCACGTGCCTCCCCACCGACCCCCACAGTGCCTCCCCACCGACCCCCCATGTGCCTCCCCACCCCCACGTGCCTCCCCACCGACCCCCACGTGCCTCCCCACCGGCCCCCACGTGCCTCCCCACCCCCACGTGCCTCCCCACCCCCCACGTGCCTCCCCACCGGCCCCCACGTGCCTCCCCACCCCCCACGTGCCTCCCCACCGGCCCCCACGTGCCTCCCCACCCCCACGTGCCTCCCCACCGACCCCCACAGTGCCTCCCCACCGACCCCCACGTACCTCCCCACCCCCCACGTGCCTCCCCACCGACCCCCACAGTGCCTCCCCACCGACCCCCCACGTGCCTCCCCACCCCCACGTGCCTCCCCACCGGCCCCCACGTGCCTCCCCACCCCCCACGTGCCTCCCCACCGGCCCCCACGTGCCTCCCCACCCCCCACGTGCCTCCCCACCGACCCCCACGTGCCTCCCCACCGACCCCCACGTGCCTCCCCACCCCCCACGTGCCTCCCCACCGACCCCCACGTGCCTCCCCACCGACCCCCACGTGCCTCCCCACCCCCCACGTGCCTCCCCACCCCCCACGTGCCTCCCCACCCCCCACGTGCCTCCCCACCGACCCCCACGTGCCTCTCCACCCCCCACGTGCCTCCCCACCCCCCACGTGCCTCCCCACCGACCCCCACAGTGCCTCCCCACCCCCACGTGCCTCCCCACCCCTAAAGTGCCTCCCCACCAGCCCCCACTTGCCTCCCCACCGGCCCCCATGTGCCTCCCCACCGACCCCCACGTGCTTCCCCACCGGCCCCCACGTGCCTCCTCACTGCCCCAGTCTAGTAGCAGATGTATGGAGGACCTGTTGATGGAGTCATTCACTCGTTCACTCATTCATTCGTTCAGTAGATCCCTCTGAGTGCAGAAGATGGGAAGGTGAGGGATAGAACAGTCCTGTCTGGGGGGCTTTTCTTGAACTAACGCCGCAGCACTGACCCTGCCCCCCACCCCACTGAGGCTTCGTGCAGGGGCTCGGCCTCATCACGCCCACGGGCCATGGCCCCACTTGACCCATGGGGAAGCTGAGTCTCGGGGAGTCAGGGAGTGGCCTCTCCGGCCCCCCGTGGCGCCCTCCCGCACCTCACGGGGCCACCTGGCGGGGCCTTAGGGACGCCGCACCCCTCTGTCTCCCCAGGGCGGGCTGCACACCAGGGCCGCCCCCCCACCCCGGCCGGCGCCCCCAGGGATGGCGCTCCAGGAAAAGCTCTCAGTCAGAAGCCACTGCTCCCGGGGGCGCTCCCGGCTCCATTACTGTCGTCCGAGCTTCCAGGAAACGGCTCGTCTCCAGTGGCCCCTCCGCCCTCCACTCAGCTCGACGGGCCAGAGGCCCCGCGGCCCAGAAACCGCACGGCTTCCACCCGCCCGGATGCCAGAGGCCCCTCCCCGGGGACTCCTCACCCCCAGGCGGGCCCCTGGGGACCTCCTCTGGGGTCTGCAGCAGCCTCTGCGCAGGGGTGTCCTTCCTTGCGCCCGCTCAGGGCCTCCTGCTCCGGCGGGGACAGGCCATTTTCCAGGCCCTCCCGTCGGGGCTGAGCCCCGCGCCCACTCTCGCCTCCCCTCTGCGACACCCCCCTTCTCGCTCCCGGGAGATCGCCCCGTCCTCCTGGGGTCCACTTGCCTGACCGCCCTCCACGCCGCGACAGAGCTGGAGGGCAGGCTCTTCCAGAGCCGGCCAGAACCTCGGTGCCTCTCCCCGCTGCACGTGGCGCCGTGGGTCCAAGTGGCAGCCGTGGTGGCCTGGGGCTCCTGACGGCCCAGCCAGCCCCGCCGTCACCCCTGCGCCAGAGCAGCGCCACCATCGGCCCACCTGCCCACCCTTGCTGTCCTGGGCAGGCCAGGCTTGGGTGCCCCTCTGGGCCCCTGTTCAGCCTCCACAGGAGCCTCCCTGACCTCTCACCTACATGGCCACCCAGGCCCCACCCATCCCTCCCCCAAACCCTCCCTCCCAGAGCCCCTCAGCACGCAGCATCGTGAACAGGCTTATTTGACTCCACACCCCTGCCGTCCGTGCCCAGCACAGCTGTTCGGATGTGGCTACTGAAACCAAAATTAATTAAATCAAATCAAATCCAAGGTTGGGGTCGGTTGCACTAGCCCCGTTTCGAGACCTCAGCAGCCACAAGCGCCAGGTGGCCCCGTTTGGTGAGGGCAGTGCACCTGCCTGTGCTGGAACGTTCCCCTAGATGGTGCGTGGCCCGGCCCCCATGGCCCCGGCGGGTGCCAGGCAGGCCCCTGGGCTCTTGTTGATGAACGAAGGAGGAAGGCGGACTGTGGGGCTTGCTGGCCGCTGCTGGGTTCATCCGCACCCACCAAGAGGCAACACCTGCCACCTTCCACGTGTCTCCAACATGTGGCGGTCTCCCTGGGGTGGGGGTTCCATCAGCATCCGACGCAGAGGGCACCGGGTCTGTCTTGACCCTCCGGGCAAGGGGCTCTGGAGGACAGCAGGGGCCACTGCCCAGCGCCGCCCCCGCCCTGGGACCTCGGGCGAGTCTGCTCCCTCTGACCTGCTCCTACCTTCTCGCCAAGTGGGGATGACAGGAGGCCCGCCTCTTAGTGACGCTTTGAAGATCCACACGGAAGTTTCCGGAGTACCTGGAAATGCCAGTGTTGTGGATAAATGAATAAAGTGCCCTGTCATCTGGCTTTGTCCTTGAGACCTTGGGGACCCCTGGGCACCGGCCACCCAACCAGCCTTTCTTCCAGGGGGACACAGCCCTTGTCTGTGCGTGCCGGGCTGCCATCGGGAGGGTGACTATCTGGGTGATTTATGGTGGGGCCTCTTCCACGCACTCTCCCCCGCCCCCATCGCCTTGGACTGTCTTTGCTGTCATTTTCGCCACCCTCCCTCGCCCACCTAGGGCCCTGGCTGCCTTGACCTCCTTGGCCAAACTCTATGACGCCCTCCTGTCCCCACCCCTGCCCACCGAGGGGACAGGGGCATGTGCAGGGGCACTGCAGACACTCCCTCACTGTCGGGGGGCCAAACGGCTGGTTTCAGAAAAGCACTTCGACCAAAGCTTGAAACCTCTCAGGGTCCCCACCTCCCCTGGGTGCACGAACCCAGGCCCCCCGCAACTGGGGTTGCAGGCCTGTGAGCAGGGCCTGACTGCCCCCCCGCTGACGTCTCCACGTGGGGGCTCCCAGACGCTCAGAGCTTCTGGGAGCGCCGCACCCCCCCCCCCCGCCGCTGCCTGACACCCCCCACCCCATGCCGTTGCCCAATCTCCTGGGCCTGCGTGGCCACTGCTTGCCAGCATGTCCCTCCCTGCCCGCCCCTGTCCCTATGTGGGGGTCCTCGCAGACCCTCCCCGTGGCACCCCTGCCCCCAGGCTGGGACCCTGCAGCTCTGGGCCTATGGGAGTCTGCCCCGAGAAGTGTGGACACCCCTTCCCCACGCCCGCAGCTGGGCCAGGCCTTCAAGGCACAGGAGGCAGGGAGGTCTGTGACATGGCTTTTCTGGGACAATAGAACATCTTGCTGCCTGCACTCTAGTGGCCAGGACTCCACAGACAGTGAAGCTAGCAGCCCTCTGCACCCCGTGTGGGCCCTGCCCCCCACCTTCAGGGAAGTGGGGTCCGTCCTGCGTCCTGGGGGCCCCGGGGAGACAAGGAGGCCCACGCGGCTCACACGGCTGTGGGGGACAGGTGGCCTCCGCGTCCGGGCCCCGTGGGGACAGGCCCCTGCAGGCCGTGCCCAGCACATGCCCATTACATCATTGTGGCACGGACCCAGGATGGGGGTGCTCTGAGCGTAGCCAGAGTGTGCACGAGGATCTCCCACTAGCGCGTGCCCCCCGGTCGCGGGCCTGGGGTACCCGGCGGTGAGCTGGGTGGCCTGGCTTTCTGTCCAAGGTGACCTGTGGTCCTCATTACTCAGAGCTGGCTTGGGAGCCTCCGGAAACCCCGGTGGCTCTGTCATCACCTGACCTGGCCCCCAATTCTGGCCAGAAGGGCACCAAGTGAGACCCTGGGTGGCCTGGGTGGGGCCCCGTCCCCAGAGGCCAAGAGCGGGGTGGAGGCGGCCGGCCTCCCTGCCTGGGTCTCCCCCGGGCACCCCCGGAACGGGCTGTGTGGCCCGGGAGGCCACTGCTCCTGCTGCAAGAGGGCCCCTCTGTCCTGGGCTGGGCTAAAAATAGCAGGGGGGGACGGCAGGGCAGGGACAGCCGGTGGGAGGCCCGTGGGGAGGGGCCGGAGGGGGCCGAGGATGGCAGCTCGGGGCCCAGGACCGGCCGTCAATGGCGCTGGTGCTCCCACCCTGTTCCCGGTGGCCGGCCAGCCGAGGCCCAGCTGACAGGCTATTTTTTCCCCTGCTTGACTAAATATGGTCAGGGAGCACAGCCCGAGGGGGCCACTTGGCCGGGGCCGCGTGTTTGGGATGCTTGGCCGGGTATATAAGGACTGCAAAGGTGAGGCGGGCTCCTGACCCGAGGGGGGCCCCCATGCCCGCTCCGGCCCCTCGGGTCAGCCCTCTCCTCCCATCCCCTCCCCTCCCCCGCCTGCGGGAGGCTCGGCGGAGGGCTGTGTGCATGTGTGAGCCTGCACACCCACGGGACCGGTCCCCTTTTGTTCCGCCCTGACCTCTACCTGGCGCTGACCCCGGCTGGGGGTGCGGGAGCGTCTGCAGACACAGCCCAGCGCGGGGAGGGCTCAAGGCGCAGGGGCTCGAGGTGGCTCCTCCGTAACTCCGCATCGCCCGCCAGTCCTGCGCCTCCGGTCCCTCCCTCCCTCCCTCTCTCTCTCCCTCTCTCCTCTCAAGATCTCCCTTCCAGCTAAGTCTGCGCGGCTGCTGCGGGAGGGCTGGGGGAAGGGCCGGTGCGGAGGGGGGTGCGTGGTGTCTTCTTTCCCGGTGCCTGCCCCCCCCCCCGCCCCCCAAGTGCGGACGCATCGGGAGCTCTGGCCTCCCCCACCCCTGCATTCGCGATTGGCTCCGGGAGAAGGTGGATGGTGCCGCCACGGCTGCAGCATCTCCCTGGGAGCCACGCGGGCGCATCGTACCGGGAGCCGCGACCCTGCGCCCGCTGCCGCTGCCGCCAGCCCGGCCGGAGGGGCTCCGCGGTGAGTCCTGCCCCGCCGGTCCGGACGGCCCCACAAACTTGCCGGCCGCCGCGGTGGGGGTGTGCCTGCCGGTGGGTGGGAGCCGGGGCGGCGGGCCGCGTGGTTCCAGCGGGGGCGCTTTGGACTTTTCTCCTGGCTCGCGGCTCCGTCCGCATCTGGAAAACTGCAGAGCCAGCAGCCAGCAGGCCGGGAGGGCGCGTCCAACCGGGATGCACGAACTTTGACATGCGGGCATTTTGCAAGGAAGCAGCTGCCTCCAGATGCCCGGGGTGGACGGGGGTCCTGGTGCCGGGGTGGGGGGGGCCGGGGGGGGGCCAGAGGGGAGGCCGGGGGTGGGGGTGGGGAGGGCGCGATGAACCTGCCCCGAGGCACAAAGCTTGGCGCTGGGAGTGTGGTTAAACTTACCTTGGAACTTGCAGCGTTAACGGTGGAGATGCTGGGGCAGGGGGTCCCAGGCCGGCAGTGTGGCCGCCCCAGGCTGGGACACTAGACTTCTGTAGTTGTCACGGCCCCCATGGTGGGGGGGGGGGGTGGAGGGGCCCTATGCTAGGTGCGCCCCGCGGGGAGCATATGTGGCAGAGACTGGGGGCTGGATGGGGGATGGGGCGGGGGTGGGGAGCAGCTAGGGGTCTCTGCGAGGGATCATGACCTCCACGCGGCTGGGGGCGGGGCGGGGGGGGGTGGAATCGCGGCTGAGGAGTGCTAGGCGAGGCCGGGCAGGGTGCCAGCCCGCTGCTCCCCCCACCGTGGGGTCCCTTGGAGGTGGCTACTGCTCACTGTCCTCACAGGATGGGAAACTGTTTGAAAAGTGGCCGGGGTTCGTGTTGGAGCAGGGCGGAAGCTCGCGGGACTCTGGCCGGACCTAGTCTAACCCCTCCTGCCCTTTGGAGCCCCCCACTTTCCTCTGTGTCCCAGATGCAGCCTGTGTGAAGGCCTGGCGTGGGGAGGGCGGTGAGGGAGGGTCCCCGGCCTGAGCAGTGCCTCTGAGGCCTCACCTGTCAGAGGCTGGCAGGGAAATTTCTCGTGTGAGGGTCTCGAGGGCACATTCTGGGATGCGGGGGGGAGTGGGGGTGCCCCGGCCGCCCTTCTCATGCGGGCTGCGTGAAGGTGATAGACGAGAGCAGCAACACGAAGATGGGACGACGGGACGTCGCTTCTCGGTGTCTTTCTGTAGGGTGGCTCTCTCCTGTCGGCGGGGGGGGCCTCTTGGAGCCCAGATCACACAGCCCCACGGAAAACTCCAGCCTGGCTGTCCCCGGTGCAGCCACCACAGCCCAGGGACTGGAGAAATTGCTTACTTGCCTCTGCATGCTGCAGGCTCTGCTGAGACACAGCCCGGCCCTGGGGACGGCAGCGTCCGGACGACCCTCTCTGGGCCCGTCTGCACAGGACAGGTGGGCTGCCCGGTGGGCAGGGGCGCGCGGGGGCGCCCCAGGCCTTGTCTCACTGATAGAATTGAAGTGTGTTCAGGCCCGGGGCCTCGTCCGGCCACACCAGGACCCTGGGCCCAGCTCCTCTGTCTGTGCCCAGCCCGGCTCCTGCCCCCAGTGAGCCTGCCTGCCCCCGGCTCTCTCCCCCTGCAGGCACCTGACAGCCTCAGCGTGCCACTGCCCCATCCGCGGGCCTCACTCACCCTGGCGATGGCAAGACCCCCCCCCATGGACGCCTGACGCCCCTGGGCGCAGGCTGGCGGTGGGGGGGGATTAGTGCCCCTTCCTGTGGCGGGGACCTGACCCAGAGGTCACACTGCTCTCTGTCAGACTCTGCGGTTCTGACTCCTGGCTTCGGGGCGGTCGTAGAAGGCAGGCGATGGGGACGAGGGGCTGCTTCTATCACAGGGACATTCTGAGATGCAGTGACAACAATATCGATACAATTAAGTGTTCCAAAGTGCTTAGCTCGCCACTTGCTAAGTTTACTTAAACCCTCTTTAACGGGTTCATTAGAAGCTGGTGAGCACCGGGAAATTCATTAACGGGAAGGCAGCCCCTGCGTTTGACAGTAAATTGGTATTGATCAGGCCCGGTGGAGGCCGGGCACGGGCCACAGGAGCCAGGCGCCCCTGGGCCACATCGCCAAAACTGGTGGCAGTGCTCGGTGGCCCCGGCACCCGTGTGAGCTGCTCGCTGGGGCCAGCCTCTTCTTGGGGGCCGTGGCAGAGGGCGTGACGTGCCAGGAGGGGAGAGGGAGACAGAGGCGAGGAAGGGACACAGGAGCCACAGAGGGGAGCAGGAGTCGGCTCTGCCCCCCACTGGGCCGGCACCCCCCCACCCCCACCCCCCGGCACAAGGGCTGGCTGAGGCGAGGGCCGCCTCCCAGCGTCTCCCGGCAGCCGCCCTTGTCACACATGTCTTCAAAGACAGAGGCACCGACCGAGCCCTGCCCTTGAGGGCTCTGGTTCCTGGGAGGCAGAACCACCAGGGACCAGCCCAGCAAGCTGCCCTCCAGCTGCCCAGGTAAGGCCTGTCCACTTCTCGGGGGCTCCTGCTGCCCCCCTCTGGGCTCGAGGCCAGTGATGCCGGCGCCCCGTGGACTCTGGCCACCCGGTTCCCTGATCGCCCCTGGTGGGCTCCTTCTGAGCTGCGGTGTCTTCGCTCCGGCCTCCCCGTGCACTTGGCCGGGACAAGGTGCCCAGATGGAGGGGGGGGGGGGGGGTGCTGAGAGGAAATGGCGCATCCCTTCTCCGGGGTGAGGGTGGGAGGTGACAGCCTGGGTCCTTGCTTTTCTTGTTCCATTGACGCAAAACCAGATAACTGTGGGGCGAGGGAGGCATTCTCGAGACTTCGAGCGGGTTTCTGCCTCTGCCCTTCCTGACCATGTGTGTGCACGTTCCCGGGAGCCCCAGACAGAGGGGGAGCCCTGAGGGCAGGGGGCAGGGCAGAGCTGGAGGGCGTGGGGCCTCAGGCACAGGCGAGGCTCCAGGCAGACGCCCCGTGGCCTCCGTGGGGCTTCCCCTTCCCGGAGCCCACGTGACTGTACTCATTGAACTACCTGCTTGGGAAACATACTTCTTTATATGCCCATATGGACCTAAGCTATGGAATGTAAAGAAGTATGTATTTCAGGCGGGGACCTCTCACCTGCGGGGCCGCCCGGGGGACAGACGGACACACAGACAGCCGGGCAGGCGGCTGTGGCCGGGGCGAGGCCTCCGTGGCAGGCCGCCTGGGCGTCAGTGGACTGCCCTGTCCCCTGCCGGCATTGTTCTGTCACTTTGCCTGTGTCAGCAGGTGGAAGCGTTCATCAGACATTAAATATTCAACGTGCTGACTGCGGCAGAGGCAAGGGGGCCTTGTGGCAGGAGTGGGGTCCGGCGCGGGGGCTGGAGGGCTGGGGGTGGGGGCCTTGGCTTGGGAACGCAGGGTGCCTGGGGCTCCGGGCCATCGCTTCTGGGCACCCTGAAAGGGGTCACATGCCAGTAGAAAGGGCTGTTTGTGAGGTAGGGGCAGAAAGCTATTCACGGGCACTAGAAGCGCAGGGAGTCCCCTCAGGGTCAGGGAGTCACGCGGGGCAAGGAAAGGGAGGAGAGAAGGGGCTCCTGTGGCCACGTGGGGACCCTCCTTGGCTCCCAGGGGCCGTACTGTGAGGCGGGGACCCCGCAGCACAGTCCCCCGGGGACCAGCAAACAGGGTCAGAAGGCCCATGGTGCCAGGCCCCGCTCCTGCCTGAAAACACCCAAGCCCTGGACCCCGAGGGCCCCTCGGGAGCCCGTGGTGGTGAAGACAGAGACCGCAGGGGCGGAGCGTGGCCGGCCCTGAGCCCCTCTCCCCAGCTGGTCCTGCCCCACGCCGCTACACCAGCCTGAGCTGTTCTCCATGTCCGCGCGTGACCCCAGCCCCTGCCAGAAGAGCCCGGGGTGTCCTGTGGGCCCGGGGCGGGGTGGTAAGGGCCCAGGAGAGGAGAGCAGAGCCTCTGTAGAGGTGGTCTCCAGGGCGCTGGTCCTCCTCCGGGGAGGCTGAGGGCAGAGGGCCCCGGGGCGGGGGGGGCCAGGCGTCTCTGCCAGTCTCTGGCCCTCAGAGTGGGGTGAGGCCGGCGTGTCTGCCCAGGGCACGTCCTCCTCGGGCTCAGGGCTATTTTTCCAATGTGTGTGTCATCTCTGCTTTTCTGGGCATCCTTGGCATTGCTGCCTGGGGCCCACGGCAGGTGCCCCAGCCCCTCCCACACGCTGACCTTTGGCAGGAACGCGGCTCTTGCATGGGGGTGGGACAGGGAGGGGCAGGCCAGCAGGCCGCCTCCTCCAGCTGCTGGGAGCATTGGGTCTGGGGGCAGCTAGGTTCCCTGAGACACTAAGGTCCCACCAAGGAGCCGGGGGACGGGCAGACATGGGCGGCTCCAAGCTCGCACGTGGCTCCCAGCTGCCGGGCCGGCGGCAGGGGGGGGGGGGGGCGGCGGGGGGGACACCGTAGTCGAGGGCCACTCCGATGGCGTGCATGTCCAGGAGGCAGGCTTGTCCTTGGGAACTGCCTTCCTTCCGGCCACGGGGCCCAGAGGGGTCAGTGCCCAGCGTCCCCAGGAAGGTCATCTCTGCCCTATGCCTCCGGCTCCGGCCACAGGGAGGGAAGTAGCAGGGCGCATGGCCACCGGGGCTGGCCGCAGACACACGGCTCTTCCCCTCGATGCATCCCGCTGCACATTAGGGCTTTATTGCAGGATGTGGTGTTTAAATAAAAGCATTAGTGTTTTGGAATCAGGTTTGACTGAGCAAAGCCAGAGAGTTCACAGGGAGAGAGCTGTAAATTGCCACCCGTCTCTTGATTGGCCAAATTAAGAACGGGCACCACTTGGACGCCTCCCGATGGGAGTCTTGGGGGCGGCTGAAATTTTCTGTTCGGGAAGCCCTAGTTCTTGGCTTCCCGGGGAAGGAGCCAGGGAGGGAGCCCAGAGCAAGCGTGGCTTCTGAGTTGGGTCTTTGGGCCTTTCTGTGGGGGAAGGAGACAGCGGCAGGACAGGGTGTGTCCTCCGCCCAGAGCTCTTTTCCGGGATGGCCCGCCACCAGAGATGGGCTGCCGCGGGGGCCCTGGGGCCCTGGCAGGGGGAGAGGGCCTGGGGCGTTCCTGGGTGGGGTCAGAGCTCCACCTCTTAGGGCTTGCCTGCCACCTTGGGGACGTGGGCTTTGTGAGGTCGTGGGGAGAAACCCAGGTCGGGAGGGGGGGCCGGTGCCCCTTTCTCTGAGCTCTCAGAGTGAGGAGTGGGGGGGCTCCTGGGTTTCCGGGACACTTGGGTGGATTGCGGGCCGGTGGCAGGCCCCAGATTCTGAGGTAGAAACGGCAGCTCCGAGAATCGTGGCACTCATGTCAGGGTGTCATTGGTTCCGTTCTTCCAGGGGACGGCCCACCAAACCCACCTACGCTCCAAATGGACCTTCGCCGTGCGAGGGGGTCGGGAGGCTGGGGCAGCCCCGTCGCACCGCGTGCCCGCGCTCGTGCCGACCACAAATTGTCTGTAGCCAGGTGGCCACGTGGACTGTGGCACCTGCTTCCAAGGAGGGGTGCTTGTGGCTCTGGTGTGGTGGTGGTGCACTCGTCACGGGCGGGAAAGCCCTTCCCTGCGTGAGGTTTTCAAGGGGGGAGGGCTGGTGAAGGCATTTGTGAACAGGGCTCAGGAATCTCGTTGAAAACGGTCCATCTCACGTGAAAAACGCTGCGCTAAAGAACAAATGATCGGACTGCCCTGCAGGAGGATGGTCGAGCTGCCGCAGCCCCAGTCAATCAAAGTGGACATTGCTGGAACTGCAAACCCCTGTCCCCCCACGGCCTGAGTGAGAACCGGGAGGGCCCCAGCGCTCTTCAGGGCCAGCGCAGAGCGCGGGGCGTTGGAGCCTGGAGGCCGGAGGCCTTGTGGGGCAGAAAGTGGACGGGGCGGGTGCGGAAGTGGGCGGGGCCGGCGGGCGGGGGCGGGGCCGGCGCGATCGCATTAATTGTGCCACCTTAGCATAAAGGGTAGCCTCCGTGAGAGCAGCTTTGTGCTGACTCAGCCTCGCTCGCCGGCCGCACGTCCCACTGCAGAGGGCCTCCGCTCGCTGCCGCTCGGCTCCCTGCCTTTGACGCCCCCTGCTCCTCAGGGTGGCCAGGCCTGGGGACCGAGCTGCTGGAGAGGGGCCCCGGGGATGAGAGCGCGTGGCTTTCTGGGGGACCCTGGCCTGGCCCTACTGCCCTTGGCCCGCCAGCAGCCAGCCTCAGAGGGGAAGAGGCTGGCGTGACTTTGGGCAAGAGGAGGGGCCCCCAGCATAGCGCCGGTGGCCCCCCGGGAGCTCCTGCCGTCTCCCGCCTGCATCGTGCTTGGGGATTCTCTCACCCGGCCCCACAAGGCCCTGGACCTGGCTGGCCCCGGCTTGGGGCTGCTCCTGGGTGCCTTCCTGGCTCCCCGGTGGGGACTGCCTTCAGCGCTCCCAGTCGCAGGCTGGCTCTGACCCCGGGAAGGCCCAGCCCGCCCAGCGGGGAGGGGCCACCGGCGCGGTGGCCCGAGCAGTGCAGGCTGCTGCAGAGCTGTGCAGGCGGCATGCAGGGCTGCGCGTCTCAAGGGCAGGGACAAGAGGGCCGGCTCTGGCAGCCCGGCAGCTGCTCCTGAGGTAGAGACTCAGGGCGACCGGCCCTGAAACGTGGCAGGGCACTGGCCATCGGTGCCACCCACCGAGGTTTCCAGAGGCCCAGGTCTGCTTCTCGTGCTGGGCTGGGGGTGAGACCGGGTGCGTGGGACGGGGCCAGGGACACTGGGCACCGAGGCACCTCCCAGGCCCCTGGTGCCCAGCCCAGGAGAGAACGAAGGAAGGAAGTTTCCACTGCACGAGAGCCGGGTGGCCAGGTCTCTGGCTGTTCCCCATCCTGGGGAGTGGAGCCCCGAAGGACCTGGTGGTTGAGAGTCTGGAGTCGCCCCCACGGGTTCAGATGGCTAGCTTGGGGCACAGAGGACAGCCGCAGGACGGGAGGCTCAGTGACCAGAGTATTTTTAACAGTTGAGTGGTGGGGGTGGGGGAAGGCAGCTGTCGGGAACCTGTCACGGCTTGGGGGTGATACGGAGGAGGGGGGGGCGCTCAGTGGGGGACATCTGGAGGTTGAAGGACGCCCAGGACAGACACACTGTTTTGGGTCCTTGTCCCCCTGGCAGGCCTGTCTGCTGTCGGTCATGCCCACATATGGCTACTGGGCTATGTGTCTGTGCGGCCGCCTGCCCGCCTTGGCCGGTATAAATAGTCCACGTTCTCAGCTGTCCTGTTGGAGAGGCTGAACTCAGATGACTCCGGGCCAGGGGAGGCCCCAGGCGGCCTCCCTGCACCCTGCCCACCACCCCAGTGCCGGCTGCAGTGACAGGCTGGGGTGGGGTGGGGGGGCTCCGAGCCCTGTGCCCTCCTCACCTCTCCCCTTTGTGGGCCCCAAGTCCAGGCAGGACCTGGAGACTTCCTGTCATCCATTTCCAAGGGCACCGAGGGGTAAAGAGGGCCAGGACCCCAACTCTGGCCTGGGGGCTATGTGTGGTAGGGCGGGGAGCCACCTGGCCCGGCTCCCACGGGCTCTGTCCCGCAGCGTGGACGCTGTCGCCAGAGTCCCCTCTATACCTCCTCGTCTGTCCCTGGCCATGGCCTCCTGTGCTGCACACAGCAGCTTGCCCCAAGGCCCCATAGCTGGTAGGCCAGCAGCTTCCCAGGGGGACCTGCTTTCCTTCCACCTTTGGCCCAAGAAGTGAATCTCTAATGGTGGAATTTCAAACCGCTCTGCAGCCAGTGGAGCAGGTGACCTTGAGTGAGGGAATAAAAGGGCCTGCTTATACCCCGCAAAGCACGGGGTGCCACTCCCTGCCTGGAGACGGGTAGCTACACTTCACGCGTCTCCGCCGTTGGAAGACCTCGCCAAGCAGGCAGAATTTAGGGTTGGACGTGCGCGGTCTGTGTTGGCGCAGCTCAGGCCTCCCACGGTAGACTGCTGATCCCCCTGACCCGGTGAAGCACGCGTCCCTGCGCTCCGGGCTCTGGCGGCTGCCGGGATCCGTTTCTGCAGGTGGAGGGGATGTGACGGGGACTCCAGAGAGGGACCACGGAGCCTGGTGGCTTCTTCTTATCTCCGAGCACGTTGGCTGCTAATTTGCTCCCGAGCTGCCACTGTCCCCTGACCTCAGGGCTCTTGGATCCGGTTCTCAGCCAAGTGGCTTTCTTTCCTGAAATTATACCTGCTTCTACCCCGGCCCTATCTGTGAGCTAATAAGACACAAAAATCCACCTTACCACTTTTTGCAAAGAACAGCAAAACAATCGTGCCTCCCCCTTGGCCTGTCCCCATGCTCTTTGGGTCTATTTGAGGTGAAATTTATCTCTAGGAGGGGCCCCATCAATTTACCCTGCTCTTTTGTTGACAAGTTTATTAAAAACCCGGGCAACTCCGTATTAAACTTTTATCAGTGTTGAGAAAGAATACATATTTTTTTGAATAGACGGAAAAGTTACGGGACTGGGCCGAGCGGGTCTTGTGTGGCACCTGGCTGGGTCAGCGTCGCGAGAATGAGAAATGTCTGGGGGCGGGGTTTGCTTTTGCCTTTTCACCGCGGGTCTCCCCTGAGACTCTTTTGTAAGGACCCCGCAGCCCGAACAGAATCCCCGGGAAGGCTCCTTCAGCACAGCCCTGGCCGGGCTGCTCACATTCCTGGGGCCAACTGTCGTTCTTTGCTATTTATTTTAATAATTAACCAAAATTTGGAATTAAAAATTAATTTAGTGGTGAATCTGAGTGCTAATAGGTAATGTTGCTGCTGGAGATATATTAGGTTACTTATGTTTAAATTTTAAAAGCTTCGTAGTAAAAAACACCAGACGCATCCAGATGCGAGTTGTTGGTACCTCCTGGTGGAGGGAAGGGATCTGTTAGCTGTGTAAGGTATTGTCGTGGCCACAGGCTGCCTGCCCCCGAGTGGGTATGTGTTTGGGGGGCCGGGGGGCCGCCCCCGGGTGGGTATGTGCTTGCGGGGCTGGGGGGGTTTCGCGTCATCTCTGCTCTGTGACCTCCAAGGGCCGTGTCTTTAGCTGCAGGTCTGTCTGGGCTGTTGGTTGCCCTTGAGCAGAAGCTGGTGCCACCTGTTCCCCGGGACTCGGGCTGTAGTGCTCAGTGTGCCGGGCCACTGACACCTCCTTCTGGAGGAGTCTGTGTGGTTTCTGCCCAAAGTGAACGCTGTGCCCTGGGGTCCTGGGCCAGGGGCTGTGGGGCAGTGTGGAGAGACGCTGCTCGCTGCCCTTGAGGGACAATGGCCAGGGCCTTTCAGTGAGCTGGGACGGCGGTGACCGCCGTGACAGGGCTTGGGTTGACATCGGCTATGGGCAGGGCGTGGCTGGCCCTCTCACATGGGGCAACTGAGGCTCAGAGAGGCCGAGGAAGCCCGCCGAGAGCCCCCGACGGGTGGGTCAGACTTTGGGACAGCTTAGGGTACAGGGGCAGCCCGGTGCGGCCCAGGTTGTCTGGGGAGCTCAGCTGCTCACTGAGTCCTTGCTGAGTCCAGGGCCCTCACCAAATGCCGGAGAGCTTCCCAGAAGAGGTGCCAGCTGCCGCTTGGGCCCCGGGGGGCACTTGGGGACAGTGCCAGCAGCACCACAGGCCTCCGGCTCTCGCGTTGGTGGTGTCGCTGCCCCACTGGGACCTCTCGGGGTGACGCCAGCCACGCGTCTTGGCGAACACACCGCGCCTTCATCTACACGGTGGTTTGCTCCAATTATAACTAATTGGACACCTAGTGCATGTTCATAGCGTCTAATTTTCTATCGATTTTAACAGGGCCGTTGGTGTTTTCCGCAGTGATTCCCCACATCCAGTGTCAGCTGCTGCTTCAAAAATGCTGAGTGTACTTCCCCGTATGGGACAATTCCGTCAGCAGATGTTTTAAAACCTATTTAATTGTTTTGTTCATAAAATGCACAAAGTGTCTTAGCTGCAGCCTCGGTCTCTCGTGCCCTAGCGGAAGGAGAGGCAGAAGGGCCGGGGAGGGGTTCGGACAAAACCACTACCCGGCTCCAGCCACGGCCTGCCTTTCTGGCAGATGGTACAGTCACCGGAACTCGGGGCCCTGCAGCCCAGGCCTGGGGCGCAGTCCCTGCCCAGGACAAGCTTACCTTCTGGCGGGACGCATCGCGCACGTAAACGCAGACTCGGTGATACGTTTGCGAGTCATGGTGAAGGCCTGGCGCTAGCCTTGTCTGTTTTCTCTGGAGTCCTCTGGGCTCAGTCTCTTTGCGCCTCCTTCTGGCCCCAGGGTCAGAGTTCCAGAGAGCAGGCGGTTGGGGGTAAGGGGCTGCGGGGGCTCCGGAGGCTGTTTGGTGGAGGTGAGTGGCAGGGCCTGAGCTGGGCGGGGGGCTCCTGGGAGGGTGGGCTTGAGAGGCACCTGGGCTGAGCCATGGGTCGTTCAGGGGCTCGTGGGGAAGTCGGGAGCCCCAGACAGAGGCTGAGACCCCGGGATGCTGGGGTGGCGGAAGGCAGAAAATCTGCCAAATTGAGTTAACACGGTCACTGGGCAACTGAGTCAGAGAGACAGGGACCGCCTCCCCCTGGAGCCCCACTGCAGACACAGACCCAGCAAGCCCCCCCAAACCCGCCGTCACGTGTGGTGGTCACTCGTCCAGGAAAGAGCTGCCAGAACATTCCCCAGGCAAGGCCGTGCGGGGGTGCGAGAGTGGGTGGCTGGACATCCACTCCCCCGGGAGAATGGCCACAGGGAGGCGTCCCGAGCCCAGTGCACTCTAACGGGATGCCAGGATCCCGGTGCCTGGCACGCAGGGGTTCGGTCTGCGCTCGCCGAGATAGCCCAGCCAAGACCCCACGGCCAACCCCGTGCCTGGTGCTGGGGCTAAAACCCCTAGGCCACATTTGCTGTGCTCCCTGGCGAGTTCGAAGCTCCCACCTGCTCACGGACAAGGATCGGCGGCTCTGGACTCGAACCCCGGAGTGTTCCGGCCTCGAGCAGGGGCCTGGACAGGCCGGGGCTGGACTGACTCGGCCGAGGGCCGCGGTGGGACCAACCCCCCCAGGGGAAGCGTGCGGAAGCAGAAGGTCTGTGATTTGGGGGAGATTCCCTCAGATGTGGTGAACGTGGCAGTAGGGTGTCAAAGGGGCGGGGAAGGGCCGGGTGCCCCGATGGTGTTGGGCGCAGGGTCGACACGGGAGTGACGGTGTTGGCCCGGGGCAGCTTGTCACATCCCTGCTCTGTTTGGAACAGTGGCAGGCGGGTCAGAGCCGGGCCCGTCGCTCGGTCTACAGGGCCTTCTCTGGAGGGCAAGGGAGGGCCGGGCTCCGGGGGTCCTCGGGGCCCCCCCCGCTCCCCGTGCTCCGGAGCCAGAATAAAAGGGTGTTTACAGGGCTGGGACCTGGGGGCTCCTCGTCCTCCAGGGCCGTCCGCTGGTCGTGGAATGAGAGGCCGGAGGTTTGGGGCTCACCCCGGGCTCCCGGTGAACTTCGGGGCCTGGTCTTGAGGGAACGGCCAAGGCTGTCCCCAGAGGAAGGACCCTGTGGCACCGACCAGTTCACTTCTCTGCGGAGGGGCATGGGGGCTGAGGTGTGGAGGGGGGTGGTCTGCGGGTTCTGCTGCCCTCGGGCGGCCGGGTGTATGATGCTGAGCGGCCCAGCCCCACCCCCCGAGCATCGGTCCCGCGGTGTCGGGAGGGCAGGGCAGAGAGCGAGGGTTCTGGCGGGTCAGTGCGGTCACCCCTTGCTGTCAGGCTGGTCTGTGCTCAGAGGGAAGTCCACACACCCAGGACGCAGTGTCCCTGGCACTGAGGCTGCTGTCCTCCCTCGTCATCGATGCTGATGAATTGGGTGCTGGCAGGAAAACTAATTTTCTAAAAAGGAACTTGCTCCGTCAGAGTCACTGAGGGTGATGAGGTTTCTGCGGCCTCCGCTGGCCAGGTGCTGTCCTCACACTGAATGCGGGGCCCTTCCTGGGAGTCAAGGGGACCACCGTCACGTCCCCGACAGGTCGCGGGTTTGGGGGGGGGCAGGGCCCTGGGCACTGATGCGGTCAGCTCCGTGGGTGCCCCTGTCCTGCTTCACCTCCCACAGCCACACAAGGGGGTGCTGTCCCGGAATATTCCGGCCCCTCCCCCCTCAGAGCCCACCCACCCCTCCTGGGCCAGGCTGGGCCGAGGTCACCGCAGGCCAGGCTCATGGTCAGCCTGGCCCAGGTGGGACCCAGGGGCCTGTCCTGTGTCAGCTCCGGCTGGGAATGTGACCGGGACGGGGGTGGGGGTGGGGGTGGGCAAGTGGTCTCTCTCCCCAGGCTGTTAGCCCCATGAGGGCAGGGCCCTGATGTTTCTTGGCTGGGCCCCGGGGCTGAGACCAGTGGCAGGTGCCAGGGTCCCTGATGTACCAGTGGGGGGTCGGGGCGCCACTGCTCTGGATGGAGCCCCTCTGCCCAGGGGGCCCCGTGCACGTGTGTCCGGCGTGGGGCCTCCCACCCCCACCCTGGGCGCGTCCCTCTCACGTTCAGCCCCTGCAGGGCTCGAGGGCCCCTCCGCCATGGTGAGCCCTGCAGGCAAGGTGGGGGCAGAGGCTGGGCGCCCCCACCACGTCCGGACCTCACCCTGGGGCCGACTTTGTCATCCACGTCGCTGCTTCCCGTGGATCCCGGAGCCAAATGCTTTGCTAAAGCTGGTAAAATGGAACCAAATCAACTGTTCAATGGATTTGGTCCCCTTCAACCAGCTGTAGCTGCGCATTGATCGCACCGTCGGCCAGGCTGGAGGACACGGCGGCCACGCGGAGGCCACAGCGGAGGCCACACGGAGGCCCGGCGAGGTCTGCTCAGCTCCAAGTAAGCGAAACCCCTACCCTGCCCGGGCCCCTGACCGGCCTCGGGTGGGACTTCCGGCTGAACCCCCCGAGACCTACCCACCCTGCTCCGAGTGTGGGTCCCTCGGAGCTGTGCTCCCTGGGGCGGCCGGGACGGTGGCCAGCTGTGGCTGCCTGCCCCCCGCAGCCCTCAGCAGGGTACCGTGAAAACGTCCGTCCGTTTCCACACCGGCGCGCTGCCGGGAAGTCTATCCTGGAGCCCTGCATCCTGCCGGTCCCCGAGAGGCAGACCCCTCTCCACCTCTGCTCTCCTTTCTCCTTGAGGGTGACCTTGGCCCGAAGGCCCTTCACCATACAGGGCGCCCCTGTCACGCTGATGGCCTTAGGAACGGCTCTGGTGGTGGCTGGGGAGGCCCCGCACTGCATGTCCGGAAGTCACTTCAGGCCCTGGCACCACCGGCCGTGGGCAGTGGGATCCTGCACGCCCTGCCCGGTGGGGGGGGGGGGGGGCAGGACTCACACGAGAGGCAGGGCTCCGGCCCAAGGGGCCACTTTGGGAATCCAGCCCAAGCTAAGGACCTCACCTGCCCCGTCTGTCTCATTCCTGCCTGAGGCTGCTCTCGGTCCAGTGTGAAATGTGGCACCTCGCTGGGGACTCTGGGGCACACCCCATGGGTCCTCGGGAGAGGAAAATACCGGTCTTCACCGGTCTTCACCGCTGTCCACTGGCCCAGGAGCAGATCAGTTAGCTCTTCAATTGATTAGATACAGTTCGCGTCCCTCTCCCATCGCGGCAGGGCTGGAACCGGGTCCCGTCCTTACGGGAGGGAGGTTCTTGTGCAAATACTGTGCCAAGACCAGCGGCCAGCCCTGGCCAGACACCCACTCAGGAAACCCTGAAACTGGTGAAGGCCCCTGGGACACGAGCTACGGTTTGAGTCAGGACACGATCCCGGCCGTGGGTGAGGACACCTGTCCCCAGCCTGCCCCTTCCTTCCTGTCTTTGCAGCCTCACTCTGGGTCAGCGCCTGTGGTTCTGATTCTGACCTGTGTTGACACCTGTTGGTGCCAGGACCCGAGAACATTCTGTGATGCTTAGGATAGGAAGGGGGAGCCCAGGAGGAGGGTCACGGCAGGGTCCAGTCTAGCCTCGGGGCCCCCTGCCCCTGGCCTTAGCTTTCCCCTCTAAATGAAAGGATGGACCAACCAAAACCGGCTCCCATCTCCACCTGCACCATGGACACCAGCCCCTGAATTACTGGAAAGGGGGGAGCTGCTGGTTCCCACCCCCTCGCAGGCTGTCTTGGGTCAGGTCCCCCGTGAGACCCACTCTGTAGACCAGAGACCCCTCTGCTTCCTTTGCCACGGGTGACCGCACGGATGCTGTGGGTTAAGTGACTGCAGACCCCAAACCAGCCCAAAGTGTGCCCGGCGGGGCTGGCACACGGCCAGGCAGCCCCAGTAAGCAGCCACAGGCAATACGTGAGCAAATGGGCTTAGGTACATTCCAATAAATACTGCGGACGCTGATGTTTGAATTCCATGTAATTTTTACCGGTCATGGGTTTCTTCCCCCCTCAATCCTTTAAAAATATAAAAGCCATCTCGGCTCTCAGGCAGTGTGCATGCAGCCATCTGGGGTTTGGCCCTAGGGCCCCAGTTTGCCCCACCCAAAGGGACAGCAAAGACACGTGTTCGGCACAGTGTGCGTGGAAAGCGCCACAGAGGCCCCTGCTCTGTTCCTGGTATTAACTGCTTAGCGGACATTTGGTGAATGAACAGGGGGAGGCCTCCAGGGAAGCCCCTTGCCCACTCCCAGCTTTCCCAGAGCCGGGGGGGCACAGAGGCCTGGCCCACCCGGCAGGTGAGCGCATAAGCGGGAGCCCAGCAGCCGGGGGTGGGTCCATGTTCTCTGTAGCTGGAGACGCTCTGTCCTGAGCCCTGGCTGGGCTGTGGGTCCGGAGGTGGGGCTGTCTCTGCCCCTGGGCGGCCTGCCTGGCTCTCGGCTGGATGTGCCCACAAGCAAGGGCCAGTAGCTGCAGCAGGCATCCACCGGGTACCAGGGCCCAGCTCGGGGCCTAGGCAGGGGGCCAGGGCACAGGGACGTGGGTTCGTCCTGGGGACCACACTTCCTCCAGCCTCACACTCTGCTCGTCATGGCCCCAGAGTCTGTGTCCCCTTGGGGCTGGGCGTGGCCGCCAGAAGGGTGAGGGAAGCGCCCATGGTCACACGGCAGTCCCTGCCCAGTTCAGCTTGGGGTTGGCATGCAGGGCTGTGGGGCCTGGGCTCGTCCTCCCACCCAGGCCCTTGTCCGGGCCGAGCTCGGGCCACTAGGGTGGTCCCGCATGTGGTTTCCAGCCATGCTGAGCGTTCGGCTTTGCGGGGGCCTGAGTATCTCGCCCTGGGTGAGGCTCCAGGGGAGAGCGGGCAGGGGCTCCCTCGCCGGGGAGACGGTCTGAGGGGCCAGCGCTCACAGATGGTGCCTGTCACAGCCCACCGCAGCTGTGGCCCCGTCCCTGTGCTCGGAGGACGCATAGGGGCCAGCCTTCCCTGCTCCGTATCATTAGCTACTCCAATCACCGTCCGGGTCACTCACGGCGGCCCTGGTGCTGAGCCCTCTCGTCCGCGGTGGGTTCCTTCCAGCCACGATTTCCTACCTGGGCTGCCCCTGAGGCCACCTGGGGACTTGTCCCCTCCTGGAGACACGCCGACTTCCCCGGGAGTCCAGGGTGCAGGCCTCCCGGGCCTCCTGCAGCACCTCAGCCTGGCCTGGCCCCCTGTCTCCCTCCGGCCCCAGTGCCCCACCTCTCCTTAGGCCTCGCTGGCCAGGGTGCCCCCCATGCGTCCCCATGGTGCCTCTTGTCCCTAGCACCCGGCTGTGGGGTCCCTTGTGAGTTCAGGGTCCCTCGATGGGGTCCTCGCCTGGCCCTATGCTCCGGCCGAGACTGTCCTTGGACACTTTTGTCAAGGAAGCCGCGAAGGTTGGTGAAGGCGATGTGCCTCCCAGAACCTTCACGGGAGTCGGGGGTGGGCCCGGGGCGGGAACTCGGCTTTCCGGGTCTCCAGGAGGGACCTGTGGCCTCCGGAAGCTGTTGAAGAAGGAAATGGCGGTCACCAGTCCCTGCCGACAGCCACCCGGACCAAGGCCGTGTGCCTGACAGCTTTAGGCCTGGCTGCTTCCTGATCCTGGGCCTTGAGCTCCCAGAGAAAGAGACCCCCCCGCCCCCCCCCCCCCCGCCTCTCAGAGCCCCCGCTCCCCGACCTGTGCTCCTGCCCTGGACATTCTTTACTCCGAGGGGGCCCTGAAATGTCGCTACATTTCAGTAGAGAAAAGAATATGTGCCTTTGAAAGAGATTCTTCTTTCTTGGAAAATGTTAAGATGCTTTTCCAGTAAGTGACCCCAGATGCTTTGTACGTGGACAGTGAGTGACAGCAAGACGGAGTGTCCTTCCTCACGGGGACAGGGTGGGCGCGTGGCGGTGGGGGAGGCGGGTCCTCGAGCTGGAAAGCTCCCTCCCTGCTGTTTCCACGGCCTCTGAAGAGCTTTGTATCTGGAGCTCGTGTGGTTGTGTAATGAAGGCGGTGTGTGTTTTCAGCATCCAGCCTGGTCCGTCGTCCTCACCCCTGCCCCGCACCTCCTGGGACAGTGCTCCCGTCCTGGGGAAACACTGCCTCCATCAGACGTCCAAGTGCCAGCGCCACTCACACCCCGTGCGGCTGGCGCCCCAGTGCACTTGTCCTTGTCTGTTGCCCGTCTGTTTCTGTGCAAGTCCCAGCACTGACAGCTGGGGACACACACCCACACACACATACACACGCACAGGCACACCCAGGCAGGGGTGCACGCACACACACGCACAGAGACCCGATTCACGGTCACATCTGGGGAGGCAGGGGGATGGCGCGTGTGGGGTGAGGCTCAGACCGAGGCGGTCGGGCTGGGGACTGTGGGCTTTCCTTGGCAACCCCACTGAGGAGGACTCAGCCCCTGTCGCGCGCGCCCCTCCCTGGGCCCATGGCCCCTCCAGCCCTCTGCTCTGCCACCTTTATGGGCCTCCGTGCAGCCGCGAGGCATGGGGGTCCTGTCTGCACGCCCCCTCCATCCACCTTCTGTCGGCAGAGATCAGGTCTGCCTTTTCCAGAAATTTCAGTGCACACCTCAGTGTGTGGCCGGCTCTGCCTGGCATTGCCTGGGCTTTACTTGAGACTCGTGCGTGGTGGGACGCCTGTTCCCCTTCCCCTCTTTGCCGGGCAGCATCGCGTGTCCCGTCGTGGGAGGAGACAGGGGCTCGGGGAGGAGTGGGCACACAGTGGGCTGCAGTCTGCCGTCGCTCGGGAGTCCGGACGGGCTCAGTGTCAGCGGGGGAGAGAAACCCAACTCAGAAGGGAATTTAGGGGCTCGTGGCCGCGAGCTCTGAAGCTCGGGCTGGATCCAGAACCTCCGACTGTGTGATCGGAAATCTGTTTTGGCCTCCACCTCTTCACCACTTTCCCCTGGGCTGGCTTCATTCTGGGGCAGGGCCTGGGGCTGGGGGGGGCAAGGGACTCACTGAAGCAGCCCCAGCAAGCGTCCCAGGGGATGCTCGTGGCCGGGCCTGCGTCACTGGAGCCCTCGGGGTGGGGTGGGGGTGGGCGGGGGGGTAGTGCTCGCCAAGAGGGGCCGCCTGGGCGGAGGGGAGGTGGGTCTAGATTGACACGACTCATTTTGTCCTTTGTATTGACCTTTTCCGGAGGGTGCGCAGCCCTCATCTGGCCTCCGTTTGCTCCAGGGCAGCCCCTGGACGTCTGTCAGAGGGCGGCAGGACGGTGTGCAGGGCAAGCAGGAGACAGGTCCCCCCAGATGGCCAACCAGACAGCGGTCGTGGGTGGGGCCGGGGTCCCCCAGGGGTTGGAAGCTTCCTTCCTTCACAGTAGGCAGAGGGGCTCTGACCAGCACAGAGGGGAAGGGGGGCCCATTGAAGACTCCAGGTCCGGCCCCGGACCCCTCTTCCGGCCCCTCCATTCTCGGGACACACGGAAGACCCCAAGTGTGCCGACAGCCGCAGCAGCGGTGGGCAGGCCTTGCTGGTGTCTGCTTCGAAAAACAAGCACCAGGAACACCTGACCTTTGTCACAGGACAGAATGAGGGGCGCTGGGCCCCGGCTCAGTGCTTGTCAGAAACGAGAGGGTTTCTCGTGTCACTTGGTTGCACCACTGTCGTCCTCGGAGGGCGGGGATCGGTCTTCCTGCTGAGTCAGACAACGTGGAGCCTGACAGCCAGCAGCCGAAGCAAGTCCTATAGGGCTGGGGGCTCCGGCCCCCACCCACCTTGCCCACCTCGGTGGCCGTGGCGGATCCCTGTCCCTGAGGCCACTGTCCCCCAGGACGCACGGGGCTGGGGCTGTGCCTGCCGGGCCACCCGAAGAGGCCTCTTCCGTGAGTCTCAAGGCAGCCCTCGGGGGAGGCGTGTGCTGCCCTGAAGCGGCCCTGGGCCCTGCACAGGCCTCCGGAGAAGTCCTGGCCGGGGACCCTGGGAAGGTGTCCCCAGACCTGTTCTCCCCTGTAACTCGGGACTGCCCTGCACGGCTCCTCATGGGAGGCTCGAGGGGCCCGAGGCGCTGTTCCCCGGGGTGTGTGGGCCCCGTGGGCATCTCCATCCCGTGCCTCCCCCATTTCCCGCAGCCTGTCCGAAGGCAGAAGGATTTGGGGACCCCCTTGGGGTTCAGGACGTGCTTGCTTACACATTTAAATTTCCCCTCAGGATGGAAGTCCTTGGGGGATGGTTCTCTCACTCCCGGGACGGTGACCACGGTCTCCTGAGTTTGACGTGCTCCTCTCTGCCGGCCGCCCATGCTCTAAGTGCCCACGGCTGCGCCTCCTTCCAGGCCAGCAGAGACGCCTCCGAGAGACACTTCCTAGCAATTTGGCCATCCCCAGTGGGCCCTTCCCCGCCCATGGCACTGACCTTCCGGCCACTCTTGCTTTGGCGGTTTCTAATCAACCCCATCTGTGACAATAATAACGTAATGACACAATAATAAGAATAGCTCCATTTGTACATCTCGTGTGCTGTCAGCCCCGAATGGAAAGTCCCTGCACCTGACCAGGAGAGCAGGGGGACAGGACAGGACTCCAAGGAAGGCTCTTGGGGACGGGAAGGCTGGCGACCTGTTTCAGGACTGGCCAGTCCACTGGAGACCCTGGGTATGTGACTTGCCTTCTGCACGTGTTCCAAACCTGCCCAGGAAGGACTGCCCCCCGAGGAAAGACTGTTACCCCCCCAAGGAAGGACTGGCCCTCCCCAGGAAGGACTCCCCCCCAAGGAAGGACTGCCCCCCCAGGAAGGACTGGCCCCCCCAGGAAAGACTGGCCCTCCCAGGAAGGACTCCTCCTCCGCAGGAAGGACTGACCCCCCCCCCCAGGAAAGACTGCCTCCCAGGAAGGACTGCCCCCCCCAGGAAGGACTGCCCCCCCCAGGAAAGACTGCCCCCCCCAGGAAGGACTGCCCCCCCAGGAAGGACTCCCCCCGGGAAGGACTGATCCCCCCCAGGAAAGACAGCCCCCCAGGAAGGACTGGTCCCCCCAGGAAGGACTTCCCCCCAAGAAGGACTCCCCCCAGTAAGGACTGAGCCCCCCCCAGGAAAGACTGCCCCCCCCAGGAAGGACTGCCCCTTCCATGAAGGACTCCACCCCCAGGAAGGACTGGCCCCCCCAGGAAGGACTGCCTCCCCCCAGGAAAGACTGTTCCCCCAGGAAGGACTCCCCCCCCCCAGGAAGGACTGGTCCCCCCTCAGGAAGGACTGGCCCCCCCAGCAAGGACTGGACCTCCCCAGGAAGGACTGCCCCTCCCAGGAAGGACTCCACCCCCCCCAGGAAGGACTGGTTCCCCCAGGAAGGACTGGCTCCCCCAGGAAGGACTTTCCCCCCAGGAAAGACTGCCCCCCTCAGGTCAGGTGTGGGGGTGTAAGCACAGCGTTTGCTTAAACAGAACGGTGACAAGGCGGCCACAGCGAGTGCGTTTTCAGGACCCGATTGAGGACAGCTCCCGGCCAGTGCCTTGCCAGCGCCCCGGGCTGGTGGCAGGTGGGCGCGGAGTGCAGGGACTGCTCCCCGCCCCGTGTCCCCAGGCCAGGCGCTGAGCCTCCCGCCGGAGGTAGATAGGAGCCCTCGAGCTGGAAGGTGGGGACCCTTCATCTGAGTCTGTGCGAGTTAATTAAAATGCTTGCCTGCTAACGGTTCCCGGGCACAACTGGAAGGAGGGTGTTAACGCGGAGGCTCGTGGACCGGGGACTCCCTGATCCGAGAACCGGCCTAACACGCCCTCCGCCGCCCAGCAAGCTCGTGAATTATTCATGCGGCGCGGTATTAATTGCATCGATATATTAATAATTAATAACGACAACGCGAAGAGCCACCGCCGTGACCAGTCTGTGGCCGCGCGCTCACGCCCTCCCCGGGAGGTCCCGCCCTGGGACGAGGGAGTCACGGAATAGGGGCCCCCGCCCTGTGGGAGGAGTGCAGAGAAGGGGGCGCGTGGGGGGCGGGAGCACCAGGCCGGCCCCTGAAGCCCCGTGGTACCATCTGCAGAATGGGTACAGCGGCCGTGCCGCCCCGCGGGAGGCTCGGAGCCGCGAGAGCAGGCACTCGGAGCAGCCGTTACTCCCCCCTGAGGGTTTTGCCCAGTCTCCCTCCTTGGAGAGCTCTGGAGTAAATTCTGGAAACCACCGCGTCCGCAGCCCCACTTCCCCGCCGGGCCCGCCCGGAAAGGGGTCCAGGGTGGAGGCCTAGGCTTGGTCTAGGAGCGCGGATCTGGAGGGCTGGTGTTCGGAGCGACTGCCCGGCTGGAAACATCCAGGGGAACGACGGAGGCAGGGGTCCTAGGGCGCGGAGCCCTCCCGGGGCGTGTGACACGCGTGCGGACTCCGTCCACCTCCGAGGTGACACTTCTGCCCCGATCGCCCTCCTCGGCCCTGTTTTACGGGCTCGGAAATGAGACCCTGGCAAGTTAAGTGTCCCCTGGAGGAACCCAGCTGGGCTCCAAACACAGGCACGAGTTTCCAGACCGGGGTGGGTGTTCGTGCGGCCCCAGCTCCCCTCCCTCCCCTCCCCTGCCCCTCCCCCTCCTCGTCTGCCTCTGTGTGTCTCTGTCCCCCTCCCTCCTTCCCTCCCTGTCTCTCTCCCTCCTTCCTTCCCTGTGTCTCCCTCCTTCTCTGTCTCTCCCCCTTCTCTCTCTGTCCCTCTCCCTCCTTCCCTCCCTGTCTCTCCCTCTTTCTCGCTGTCTCTCCCTCCTCTCTGTCCCCCTCCCTCCTTCCTTCCCTGTCTCTCCCTCCTTCTCTCTCTGTCTCTCCCTCCTTCCCTCCCTGTCTCTCCCTCCTCCTCTCTCTGTCTCTCTCCCTCCTTCCCTCCCTGTCTCTCCCTCCTCCTCTCTCTGTCTCTCTCCCCCCTTCCTTCCCTGTCTCTCCCTCCTTCCCTCCCTGTCTCTCTCCCTCCTTCCTTCCCTGTGTCTCCCTCCTTCTCTGTCTCTCCCCCCTTCTCTCTCTGTCCCCCTCCCTCCTTCCCTCCCTGTCTCTCCCTCCTCCTCTCTCTGTCTCTCTCCCCCCTTCCTTCCCTGTCTCTCCCTCCTCCTCTCTCTGTCTCTCTCCCCCCTTCCCTCCCTGTCTCTCCCTCCTCCTCTCTCTGTCTCTCTCCCCCCTTCCCTCCCTGTCTCTCCCTCCTTCCCTCCCTGTCTCTCCCTCCTCCTCTCTCTGTCTCTCTCCCCCCTTCCTTCCCTGTCTCTCCCTCCTTCCCTCCCTGTCTCTCTCCCTCCTTCCTTCCCTGTGTCTCCCTCCTTCTCTGTCTCTCCCCCCTTCTCTCTCTGTCCCCCTCCCTCCTTCCCTCCCTGTCTCTCCCTCCTCCTCTCTCTGTCTCTCTCCCCCCTTCCTTCCCTGTCTCTCCCTCCTCCTCTCTCTGTCTCTCTCCCCCCTTCCCTCCCTGTCTCTCCCTCCTCCTCTCTCTGTCTCTCTCCCCCCTTCCCTCCCTGTCTCTCCCTCCTTCCCTCCCTGTCTCTCCCTCCTCCTCTCTCTGTCTCTCTCCCCCCTTCCTTCCCTGTCTCTCCCTCCTTCCCTCCCTGTCTCTCTCCCTCCTTCCTTCCCTGTGTCTCCCTCCTTCTCTGTCTCTCCCCCCTTCTCTCTCTGTCCCCCTCCCTCCTTCCCTCCCTGTCTCTCCCTCCTCCTCTCTCTGTCTCTCTCCCCCCTTCCTTCCCTGTCTCTCCCTCCTCCTCTCTCTGTCTCTCTCCCCCCTTCCCTCCCTGTCTCTCTCCCTGCTTCTCTCTCTGTCTCTCCCGCCTTCTCTCTCTGTCCCCCTCTCTCCTTCCCTCCCTGTCTCTCCCTCCTTCTCGCTGTCTCTCCCTCCTTCTCTCTGTCCCCCTCCCTCCTTCCTTCCCTGTCTCTCCCTCCTTCTCTCTCTGTCTCTCCCTCCTCTCTCTGTCTCTCCCTCCTCTCTGTCCCCCTCCCTCCTGCCCTCCCTGTCTCTCCCTCCTTCTCTCTCTGTCTCTCCCTCCTCTCTCTGTCTCTCCCTTCTCTCTGTGCCCCTCCCTTCTGCCCTCCCTGTCTCTCCTTCCTTCCCTCCCTCCCTGTCTCTCTCCCTCCTTCTCTCTCTGTCTCTCTCCCTGTCTCCGTCTTTTCCTTGTGAATTGGTGGCTCCTGGAGGGTTGCTGGAAGGGTCCCTTACTGGAGCTCTGCAGGCTGCACCCCCAGCATCCACAGAGACGCCCGGTGGCCCCCTCCCATGCTCCCGTCCACATGTGCTTGTGTCCTTGACCTTCAGGGACTGGTTCCTCTGGAGCAGCAGGACTTGGGCCAGAGCTTAGCACCAAGACAGAAGTCACACAACTTGCTTTATTCCCTTTGGGCAACTTATCTCTGAACAGGCCGCTCACCCCCAAGCAAAGGGTCCCCTGGGCAGGAGGGTGTGGGGCTTGGGCTCATTTGGAGAAGAATGATTTGTCCCTGGAGGCCGGCTCTTATCTCAACCAGGAAGCTGGCAGGGGCTTGACGCCCAGGAGCCCACAGCGGTCCCGGGAAGTGCCTGCCTTCTGCCTGTGCCCTGGGCAGCTGGCACCTGGGGGCCACAGGACAGGCGGGGCCCCTCTAGGGCGGCATTTCCCCGTGGGGCCCGACCCCGAAGGCCAAGCTGGCAGGTGGGGACGTCAGGAGGGGTTTGCTGGGGGAGGGAGGTGGGGAGACACGCAGGGTCCTGAACGGCCCGGGGAGGGGGGGCTTGGGGGCAGGAGGCCTTCCAGGAAAAGCAAAGTCGCAGAGGCCTGTGAGGGGACTGAGTGCAGCCTGGCCCTGAGCCCGAGGCCACTTGAGCAAGTGACGGCGCCCTCCTCTTCCACAGGCCAGCCCTGCGCCTGGGGCAGGGTGGGGGCGGGGGGAGGTTGTCAAGGGGTCCGAGGGCCCATCGGGCCTGTGGCTGGATCCAGCGGCCTGTGGGTGTCCACCTGCGGTCGGACTGGGCGGGGGAGCTCCCGGGCGAGGACCCTTGGGCACAAGTGAGGACAGCCGGGCTGGTGAACGCATCACAGCAGCAGCAGGCCCTCGGCGGCCACGCATCGCGGTGGGTTTGCGCTCAGGGATGAAAGTGCGTGGGGAGTCTGTGCGGTCGCGGGAGGGCGCGGGGTCGCGGGAGGGTATGTACCACTGTTGGCTGCATTGGGGTCGTTTGCTTTAACGCGTCTACACTTGCACAGGGTTGGAACACCGTGTGCTCCACAGGCTTTGGAGAAACCTCGGGCTGAGGCGGTTGGAGGAGGGCAAGGCTGTACAGGGCGGGGAGGGGTGGGGTGGGGGGTGACTGGTACCCTTCCCGAGTCTCAATGTTAAACCAGCAGCGAGGGCTGCTTTTATTTAAAAAGCAAAACTCGGGTGCGGATGGGAGGCACAGGTCCCAGGTCATGAGAAATCAGGCTTCGAGCGCCGCCCCCCCCATGCCCGCCCCAGGGCCCCCTTCCTTTGCCAGGCCTTCCCGGGGGACAGGAGCCCCAGCCCGTGTCCGCGCTGCCAGCGGCCCCCTCCCTGGAGACGACTTCACAAGGACGCTACAGACCTCTCACTTGACTTTCATTTGATCCGCTCGTCGGGGCTGGTGGACGGAAAGCACTTATACTTTGCCCAGACTTCGCAGGACAGCGTAGGTGCGACAAGGGAGTGTCCTGTGATTCGCACCCACGGACCCAGGCTGCCCGTAAAATATTTGTCCGGGAGCCAGGAGCCCCGGCACATGGGTGAACACAGAAGAGGCCGTCATGGGAGCCACACTCCGCGCCCCCCCCCCCCCCCCCCCCCCCGCTCCTGCCTTCCCTGCTGATGCTTGGACCCTCCGCTGGGCTGGAAGGACAGCTGTCCCACGACAGGCAGACAGGATCCAGGCTGGGAGAGCACAGGTGGTGGGGAAAGGAAGTGCAGTGGGGGCTCTGGGTCCTGGAGAAAGGGAGGCATGGACTTGGGGGACTGTTCGTTGTCTAAGCTGCTCGGACCTTGAACAAGACCATGTCCGTCGGGCTTCCGGACCCGTCTCCGAGGACAGGTGGGTCAGGCTTGGAAAGCTGGAGCCTCCCTGTGTCAGTCAAGCTTCGCTGGACAGACAGACGCGGTATGGGCACCTGTAGCCGGATCAGTCAACGTATGCACCCATCATCCATCCACCTACCTGCCTGGCTGTTTATCCGTCCAGAATGAGAGAGGGAGAGGGAGAGATTTATTTTAAGGAATTGGCTCAGGGGCAGCCCCGTAGGCTGGACACTCAGGCAGGGTCTCTGGGCCCAGAAGTCCTTCCAGAAACCTCAGTCTTTGTTCCTACGGCCTCAGCTGCTTGCGGGAGGCTCAACCACTTTTCGGAGGGTCCTTCCTCTACTTTGCTCAAAGTCGGCCCGCTTAACTGTGAATCACGTCTGAAAACACCTTCACAGCGGCCTCTACACTGGTGTTGGGTGATCTGACAGCCAGGCACCGAGGCCCGGCCTGTCGATGCGAAGTCACACGCCCACGGCTGCCACGACCTCGAAAACCCCGTGGCGCACACACGGGGGGCCAGTGCATCCACAGGAGTTAGGCCTTTCCATGGAGACCCCACACGCCGCACACACTGTCGCCCCACGCGGCCTCACCAACACACACACACGACTACAAATGTATACCACACAAGCTCCACTCACACACGTCCGCTGTAGGTGACGACGGGTCAGCCCCGCCGGCGAGGTGTCCGGCTGTCCGGTCAGAATTGGCTGTGGGCGGGTCTGGGGCAGTGTAGATGCAGGCAAGCCTGCAGGTGTCCAGAACGTTCCTGGCCCCTGCCCGGCGCCGTGTCTCCCAGCTGGCCACACTCGCCAGGGCAGCTCAGCCAGACCCTCAGATGCAGAACAGGAGGCCGGTCTGGGACTGAGGGTGTAGGGACGCAGACACCACTTGTCCTATGTGACCGGGACAAGTGGCTGCCTCTGTCTGGGCCTCGGTCTTCTGTCTGTAAAATGGGGGTGACAGAGAACCGGGGTGGCACCTTAGAGCACAGAGCACTGCTCAGCAACGGTGAGCTCTGTGGCAACAGACCTGGGGTGACAGATGGCCGGGGCGGGGCGCCACGCACCCTGCCCCTCCCGTGCCCGGTGAGGTCGGCAGGACCCAGCGACGCGCACAGTTCACCCTCGCGGCCGGCGCTCGGAGGGCGGCCGGGGGCCCCGCGCCACGGGCTCTGGAAACACGAACAGAGATGACGCATGCTTCCTGCTCCCAGGATTTCACAGACATGCGAACTACGTGCTCCTGAGGCCGAGTGTGGAGACGCAATGTGGTGACTTCACACTGCTTACACGCACTGAAGAGATCCACGTTCGGGAGCCGGTGCGATCAATGGCCCGGTGGGCCAAGCGCTCCTAGGAAATGCAGGCTGGCGGGTGAGTAGACGTAAGGGCTTCCTGGTGACCTCGTCCGGAGGGCCCGGCACCCAGGTCACACAAGCCCCCTGTGCCGGCCCCGCAGGCTTGTGCACGTGGCCCGCGCACCGGTGTCTCTGGGAAGCCTGTGCCGAGGCTCTGACCGCATAGCTCCTGGGCTGCCTGCTGGGACTGAGCCTGCCGGGGACACAGTCCAGAAACAGCTGGTTCCACCCGCCTTCCCCCCAGGGTAGGGCCCCGCTGGCAGCTCCAGCAGAGTGGGGGCTGTGAAGCCAGAGGGCAGATGAAGGGGGTCTCCTTCCAAAGCTCCGTGTGACACAACATGACGGCCCTGGTCTGAGCATCGAGGGTGCCCCCTAAGTGGGAGCACTGGTGTCCCGGCCCGGGGTCCCCAGAGCAGAGCCTGGGTCAGAGGTGGGGAGCCGGCGGCCGGGAGGCCGGGCGGGGAGGAGAGACAAGGAGCCGTGTTCCTGACAGGTGGTGCTGAGTACTCTCTGGCACGCTGGTGAGCGCACTGGGAGCTGGCCCCCCCTGGGGACACTGGGCGTCTGTCCACGGCTCCCGGCCGTCTCGGTGGGGGCCTCTCCTGCAGGCACGGATCGCCGGCGCTCTCAGCCTGCCCCCCCCCCACCCCCCCCCCCCGCGCCGTCCGCTCTTGGCCACAGATGCTCTCAGGCTGGCGGTTCCAGGACTGGGGTGGCCTCGGGCGGCGACGGGGGGCGGGGGGGGGGTGTGCAGATGTCCACCACGGCCGTCCGGCCCCCGCCGGCTTCCAGCACCTGGGAGAGCCCGGGTGCCACCCGTTCTGGGGTCTGTCTTCGTCTCCGAAGCCCGATGCCCGGGCGGGCCGCGGGCTGGCGCAGCTCCGGTTTGTAAATCACTTCGAAGACGGAGGTTTATGCTGCTGGCTTGCCAAGGCAGAAAGTGCTGCGGACACTGAGGGTGACGGCCTCTCAGGCAGTGACTCGTGTGGGGCCAAGATTTACTCTCTCATTTTGGGCACGAGTAACCAATTTCCTACAAATCTGCCGGGGCTTTCGAGTTGGGTTTGCCAGTCAGAATGACCAAATCGAATCTATCTTCTGAGGCCTTTTAAGGGGGACGCTCAGCTCCCATCAGCGATGCGGGGTTTATAGGCAGCAGGAGCCCAAGGAGCTGGGGGACGGAGGCCGCCAATGCCGGGAGCCCACCGTGCGGCCACCAGGCTGCTCCCCGGGCCCCGCGCAGGCAGCTCTGACACAAGCCCTCCCTGGCATGTCTCCGTGTCCCGGTGGGCCCGAGTCCCCGTCGCCACAAACAGGAGGGAAATGGGTCCCTGGAGGTCAGCGTGCTGCGGGTGTTGGAGGGACCAGGGGAGGATAGTCTCTGCTGTGCAGGCGGTAGGGGCTTGGGCTCCACCTGGCACCTGTGTTTTGGGGGCTGGGGGTCCCCCTACCTCCTGTAACACCCTTCCTGCCCCCAGCATCAAAATTGACTTCTTTTTCAAGGTCAAGCTCAAGGGCACCTTCTCTGCGAAGCCCTCCGTGCTGAATGGCAGCCCTTGGTCTCCAAAAGCCCTTTCTTTATGCCGCTAGTTTGGCGGGCAGCTCAGCCTGGCTCTCGGTGGCTGAGGACTCTGGCTCTGCTGCTGGAGAGGTGACCCCAGACGTAGCAGGTGCCAGTGGTCACCCCGCTTCATCCTCACTATGGCCCCAAGTGTGTGGGGTTCGCTTCCCCAAACCACAGATGGAACTGAAGCCTCAGAGAGACCAGGCAGCTTCCCAAAGCCACACAGCGCCTGGGGGCGGGGGGGGGGGGCTGAGGTTTGAACTGGGGTTTGTGATATCAGGAGCCCCAGGTGGGGGCCCTGGGCCTGCCGAGCTCGGAGGAAGCATCTGGGGGACTTAGGGGACCAGAGGTCGCATGCTTCCATCAGAGGCATCTGCTGGGCATTGCCTGGCCCTGTTCTCAGCTCCCCACACCCCTCACGTTAGCCCAGCACACGCCTCTGGACAGGCCCCATCTCACAGCTGAGGGGAGCGAGATGGGAGGCGGGGTGGGGGGGACCCGGGTTGGGTCACACAGCGAGTGAAGGGGGGGGATTCATGTGAATCAAGTCAGCCACCTCTGTCAGCACCCGGGGCTCAAAGGGCTTTGCCGGTCGGCGACCTGCCTCCTGGGTGACTGTCTGGGTTTTTACGGCTGGCGTCCCCCATCCACACCGGGAAAGGGGACCGCAGTGCAGATGGCCGGATTGCAGGGCGCTGCCTCCCTGGACGCCCACCTCAGACCGCCGGGATCAGAGCTGGGGGGCGGGGCAGCCAGGCAGAAAAGGGCCAGCGGCTGGGGGCCTCCTGAGGGGCTCTGCTACATATCATCCAGTGCCTGGGGTGGGGGTGGGGGCTGCTGGGGTGTGGACACGGCCAGAACTCAGGCCCTGTGGCGGCACCTGACTCCACCCGTGCAGGAGCCGTGGGGGCTCCGGACCCCATCCGGGACCCCTTCTGGGACCCCACCAGGGACCTCATCCGGGACCCCATCTGGGACCCCATCCGGACCCTGCCAGGGACCCCACCAGGGACCCTGACCGGCAGGCCAGGAGGGAGATTTCCCTGCAGAACTTTTAGCTCCCTGAGGGCATCGAACCAGGGTCAGGATACCAGGCTGAGCTGTGCGTGTTCCCCGGGGGGAGACGGCCCAAGGCTGGGGGTGAGGAGGGGCCAGGGCTGCTGACCCTGAAGCTGGACTCTCCCTCTGGGGGTGCTGTGGTTCCGACCCCATGGACTGGGCCTTCAGGGGCTTTTACACATCTGTCCAGAATCCCCTCCGCCGGGCTCCTGGCGGCCCAAGACATACCTGGAAGAGGCCGTCCTTCCCAGCACCCCCAGGAATGCTGCCTGTCCCGGGGTGGGGGGCCGGCTCTGCCCTGAGGGCCTCGAGCAGGGAATCCGAGGCCCTCTTGGCAGACAGACTCTCTCCTTGCTGAAGGACAGGGCTGGGCCTGGAGCTTCACGGGGGCCCAGCAGACCTGGTGCCAAAGGTTTACAGGGACCGGGATTTGGTCCCTGTATCCAGCGGGGATCCTGGATAAACCGGCAGGAAGTGGCAAGCCAGGATAAGCCGGCCCTACACCAAACGTGGGAGCACCGCGGCCGACCAGGCCTGCAACGGACCGGACCTGCTGGGTCAGCGTCCTCGCACACGTGCACACCGGTGTGCGCTCAGGGGAGGCCGAGGCGATGCAAGCCGTGTTGGGTGCGTTGGATGTGCACGCACACACCTCCCCCCTCAAAGCGAACCTACAGTCGGCCTTTCCACGCTCCCGGGAGACACTTTTTGGGAAAACAAGGCCGCCGCAGCCCTGGGGGTTCTGGAGCCCCAGTTCGGCCGGATTCCTTGCCTGGTGGACGGTGAGGTGCGCGGGTGAACGCGGCGACTGGCTGGAGCCTTGTTTGCAAACGCGGTGTCGACGTGCTGGACGGGTGACCGGGGCCCGGCCCCAGAGCCAGGAAGCCGCGGGAGGAGGGGCCGGCCTGGCTGCGGGGGAGCCGCCGCCGGGGCTGTGGTTCCATTAACAGGACGGAAGCTCGGAGCTGGAGCCAGAGATGAGTCAGACAGCACTGGAGGGGTGGGCCGCGGTCCAGGAGGACGCACCCCCCACCCCTGCCCGTCCCGCCAGGGCCTGCCCCGTGCCGAGTGAATTATTCAGCAAGCTGACCCAGACAGGAAGCAGGCACGGCGGGCTCCAGGCTGCCGGGCAAGGGCAGGCAGGACGCAGGTGGGAGGGGCGCACCTGCTCCGTGGGTCCAGGGATTATTTTAGAGCTGGGGAAACTGAGGCCTAGGGGGCCCCTGCATAGCTCCTGGGCTGAGGCCAGGATGCACCTCTCTCCGGAGAACAGCGGAGCCCCGGCCAGGACACAACGGGGGGTGTGCAACACAGCTCTCACATTTCGGTACAGACCGTCGCTTCCTCCGTCTCTGCCACTGGCCCCGGGCTGAGCCCCTGCGGGACACGCCACACCCCCGGGCACTGGGGTCCCCGGGCCAGAGGCTCCGCCCCCTGCTCAGAGTGGGCGGGCCCGCGGAGGGCGGCCTCTGGGGCCTGGCCCTGGGGGCGGGGCTTGGGTGCATCTGGGCCACCACTCAGCCCTGCTCCAACCCCTTTCCCGGGGGCGGGGGGCGGGGGGGGGGGGTGTGCCTTGCCCGGCCCATTAGGAGCCTGGGAGCCTCGCCAGACCCAGCAGCCGCCTGGAGGCTCCTTGGGCCCGGGCCCCACGGCAGCGGCCTCCCCTGCCAGCGCCGCTGTCCTAGCTGTGTTGTGGAGGCAGCGTGAGCACGTCCTCAGGCAGCCACCAGTACAGCCCCTCTCTGGCCCAGACAGGATGTGGCCACGGCCTCCCCACGACGGGGTTCAGGTCCTGCTCCAGCCCCAGTGCTGCCTGCTGGGCGCGCTCCCCCTCCTCCTGGTGCCTCAGTTTCTTCCTCAGCACAACGGGCAGCAGGACTCAGTGAACAAGACAGACAGAGGAGGTCACTGCTCCCAGGGGTCACGTCCTAGTGGGAGGGGCCAGGGAGCAGCTGAGATAATGTCAGAAGGGACTGAGGGGTGGGTCAAGGAAGACCCCTCCTGGGGAAGAAATGTCTGAAATGGTGCCTGAGCCCCGGGAAGGAGCAGCTACGGGGCCTCATGGGGGGGGAGAGGGGGGAGCACTGCAGAGGCAGGAGCAGCAGGCGCAAAGGACCTGGGGTGCGTGGGACGGGATGGTGGTCCTCGCCCAGGAGGGAGGCCCTCACGGCCGGTGACAGGTCTCAGGGCCCTCGTGGGTCCCGGTGTGGCGCTGGGTCCTCCGGGTGCTGTGGGGCGCCCAGGCGACAGGGCCTGGCCCCCGTGTTCATAAGACCCTCTGGCTGCTGTGGGGAGGGGCGGGTGTGCGGAGCCAGAGGGCAGTGAGGAGGCCGGGTTTCAAGACCGTCTCTCAGGAGACGCGGGGGGACGGGAGGGGAATTTCAGATGTATCTTGGGGGCGAAGCCGCGAGCTGCAGACGGACGGGTGTGCGGTGACGCTGAGTTGGGGGACACCGGGGCATCGACGGCAGAGCCTGGGACAGCTGGGCCCGGAGGGCTGGTGGACAGGGCCACCTGCCCTCACCCAACCTGGGCCGCCCGCCGGGCCTTCACATGGGTGAGCCGGTGACCGAGGACCCAGACGAGCTGGCTCGTGGGTGTGGACGGGGGTCATAGTGCACGGGTGATCTCTGAAGCGTCAGGACTGTCTGAGGCCATGGGGTGCGGACGGCTGGGAGAAGAGGCCGAGCCCTGTGGCCTCCAACCCCGTGACCCGAGGAGGGGGGCGGGTGTGGGGGGGGGTGCATGTGATGTCAGTAAGGTATCGTTACTTGGCTCAGAGTTTGCTGGTCAAGAGACGGTAGTCACCTGCCTCCGTCCAAAGCAGCAGCGGACTTGTTCCGGGGTCACCTGTGGAGACCCCCCCCCCGCCCATCATCTGCAAAGGGCAGCCGGGGCTCGCGTGAACACACTGGGCGACTTTGTGGGCTGGACCAGCGCCCAAGCGGACCTTTGCTCGCCTCTGGTGTTCTCTCCCTGTGAGGCCCGGGGGGCGACCCGGCTGGTTAACCTGACGGGGGGGGGGGGGGGGGGTCCAGCATCTCAGTTCCTGGTCCACAAACGAGCAGCCTGGATTCCTGAGATTTCCAGGCTCCGCCTGCCACGCAGGGCACCCAGCGTGCGGTTAGCAGAGTACACAGAGGGTCTCCGTGGCGAGGAGGTGGGAGGTGCACGGCCGGGCTACCCGTGTGCTGACGCCCGAAGCCCCCTGCACACCCCGCACCCCCTTCCCAGCCAGTCCGTTCGGCACATCTTTCTTCCGGGCCGGTGCCCTCAACCCCACAAAGGCCCCAGTGGGGTTCGAGTGAATCAGGGAGGCAGGACCACAGGGTGCCCTCCTGCCCGCAGAACGCTTCCCCCCGGAGTAGATGCTGTGACCGTTGACCGGGGACAGAAGGGGCCCTTGGCCTGTGGAGGCGCTGGGCTTGGCGGCCGCACTGCCCTGGAGAGGGACGCGGTTCCCCGGGGGGCAGTGGTTCTCAAACTCCCGCGAGGCGCATCCGGAGGACTGAGCTCGGCAGGTCTGGGGCGTTGAGGATGTGCCTTTCCATGATGCCGCTGGTCTGGGACCCCACTTTGAGGACCGCTGACTTGGGGGTTCCTGCCCTGCCTGCATACTAAATCACCCGCTGAGCTTTTAAAACAGAGCCCAGCCCCACCCCACACCCAGAGTTTGGGGACGGGAGGAGAGAAGGGGGCGGGTATTGAGGAATCTGTGAGGTTCGCCCCCACCATGGGCCCAGCGTGGGGGCAGGGGAGGAGCACAGGTGCAAGCCATGTGGTCGTGCGTGCCGTCTGGTCCCACGCAGCCTCTACGAGGGGGGGCCGGTCAGGGCTTCCCGAGTCGGGTGGACCCAGCAAGAGGGCTTGGTGAGAACGGATGCCCCGGCCAGCCGCCCAGAGTCCCCAGGGAGCACCGGGGGTGGGGCTGTGGAGCCGATTATTGGGGGATCCGTGGGATAAACTCAGACCCGGTGGGAAACACAGGTGGCCGGACAGTGCCTTCGCCTGCCAGCATTGCACGCGCACACACGGACACACACATGCACACACACACAGAAATACCTCCCACACACTGCTTGTTTCAAGCGTCACCCACCTACCTGTGCGCAGGTGAGGAGGCTCAGGGAGGCTGCTGGGCCCAGGAGAGGCAGTCTGCGGCCTGTGTGATTGGCAGTGTGCCAAGGACAGGGGCACCACTGGGCAGAGGGGGGTGATTCCTCGCCCCTTTCCTTAGAATCACCTGTCTGACTTTCACTTGGGTTTATTAATGTTTGTTGAAGCCCCCAAAGACAATGTTGCCTGTGCTGGGGTGACCGTACCCACCTCCCCTCGGCCCTGATATTAACGATCAATTAAAAGCCCAGCAGGAGAAGAGGAGAGGCTGGGGACATCTGTATCCCAGGCAGCTCCTGGGGCCCCTTTGGGTGGGAGGCTCGGGTCCCGAGTCAAAGCGGCCGGCAGCCCCTTTGGGCCCTGCTCATGCCGGGAGCGTGACCCGACCCGTCCATCGCCTGACGTCCGGCAGACAGCGAGTGCTTGAAAGCCGCCAGCACCCTGGGCCTTGGACACAAAGCTGTTGTTGGTGCCAAGCAAGGCAGAGGCTTGGCAAATGACCGGAGCCCGGGTGACGGGCACAACACGCTCTCACCCCGAATGAGCCTTTCCTGCGCCAGCTCTCAGCAGCGCGGGGGAGCCAGTCCCGGCCTCCGAGGGGCGCCGTGCAGGGTGGGGCTGGCGTGGGCGTTAGCGGGGGCCCCCGCCTCTCCTCCTCACCCCGTGGAGACACTGAGACAGACGGCAGAAGTGAGGGGTAGCCAGTGGGCCGCAGAGAGACAAGAACCCAGGGGGGCACCGGGCCCCTCGCACCCTGCCCTCACCTGCCCACGGCCACCAGGTCACCCACGGAGAGGTCCCTCGGGGCAGGTAGGTGCCAGGTCCCTGCCAATGCTGGTGGTGGGGCAAGAGAGGGCCTCCCGTGGGCGTCTGCCCTGTGCTGCCGTCACTGTGACCACGGGGTGGGCCTGTCGTCACACGAGGAGACGGGGCCTCCCGCAGGCCAGACAGCCCCAGCCAGGTGGAGGCAAGGACACGTAGCATGAGGACAGCGGTCTCGCCTGTTGTCCTCTGGGTGCAGCGCACATCAGGACAGGAGCCCAGCCCGGGCCCCGCTCCCAGCACTCACATCTGGTGCAGACGAGCAGTGACAGTGGCCCTTCAACAGCCAGGAGGGGAAATGGGGCTGGTGGGGTCCCCCTGCCCGCCCACCCCCACATCCTTGCTCTGGTTGGGCGTGGGTCCCGGAGAAAGAGTTGCGTTCAGCTGTGGTGTGCTGACGGGAAGGCCAGGCCGCATGCACGTCAGGGCTCTCTCGGCGAGCTCAGAAGGCCATAACTGGCAGCTTAAATGACAGAAACCCCTCCCCTCACGCTTCCAGAGGCTGGAAGTCTGAGACCACGGTGCCCGTGCCATCTGGTTCTTGGTGACGCCTCTTCCTGGCTTGAGACCGCATTCCGCTCCCTGTGTCCTCAGATGGCCCCTCCTTGGTGTGCATGCGGATAGAGTGACCCATCCTACAGGGCACAAATCCCACTGGGAGGGCCTGTCCTCACGACCTCGTCCTCCCCTAAACACCTCCTGAAAGCCCCACCTCCAAATACCATCACGGTGGAGTTGGGGTTTCAACATAGGCGCTTTGAGGGAACTTGGCCGGGGGCAGGAGGGTGGGGAGATAAACATTCGGCCCATAACAGATTCAAAAATCTTCAACAAATACTAGGCCATGAATCCAGCAAAAATAAAAATAAACCAACCTAACCAAGTGGAGTTGTCCCTATGGTGTGTGGCTCGTTCCAGACTCAATACTGTAGTCACCCTACCAACAGACCAAAGAAGAAAACCCATGAGAACATCTCAGTAGATGCCGTAAGAATATTTAACTTCTCTTCGCGATGAAAACCCTCAGCGCACTCGGAAAGGAAGGAAGCCCCCAACCTGATTAAAGGCATCTACAAAAATTAATAACGGTAGACAAGAAACCGTATGTCTCTAACGTCATTTTATTAAATGCTTATTTATTTATTTTGAGAGAGAGGGAGAGGGACAGAATCCCGAGCAGGCTCCGTACTGTTGGCGTGGAGCCCGACACGGCTCAATCCCCTGAACCATGAGGTCACGACCTGAGCTGAAATCAGGAGTCAGGATTTAACCGACTGAGCCCCCCGGGCACCCCGGTAGCTAACATCGCTTTTAATGGTGGAAGGGCTTAGACAGTGTAATGAGGCAATGACGAGCCGGGGGGACGCCACATTGGCCGGAGAAAAGACACACACCTGACTCTTCCCACGGGTGACGTGAATCCGTATCGAAAGTCCCCAAGAACCGACAAAAAGAACTAGTAAGTGAGCTTTGCAAGGTCCCCAGATACAAAGTGTCTGTACAAAAATCAGTCCTATGTCTGTATACCAGCAACGAGCAATTGCAAACTGAAACTTAAAAACAGGGACGCCTGGGTGGCTCAGTCGGTTAAGCGTCCGACTTCGGCTCAGGTCGCGATCTCATGGTTTGTGGGTTCGAGCCCCCCCGTCAGGCTCTGTGCTGACAGCTCAGAGCCTGGCGCCTGCTTCAGATTCCGTGTCTCCCTCTTTCTCTGCCCCTCCCCTGCTCACGCTCTGTCTCTCAAAAACAAACATGAAAGAAATTTTTTAACAAAAACAGTACCATTTACAACGGCACCAAACACAGATGAAATACTTAGACTTAATAAGTCTAATGAAATGAGTGTAGATTTTGTAAGTTGAGGACCACAAAACACTATTATCGAGGTCAGCTAAAATGCACATAAATGGAGAGATGAACCATGTTCATGGATCGTTACCATGTTCGTTTCCCCCAAACTGGCCTATAGATCCAATGGGAGGCCAAAAACTAAAAATAAAAGGGAAAGCACAGAATGTTTTTGTGTGGAAGTTGGAAACCCAATCTTAAAACTTACAGGGAAAGGGAAAGGAGCTACAATCACCGAAAGAAGGGTTTGAAAAGGAAGAACAAAGCTGGGAGATTCTAACCTGATTTCAAGTCTTACTGTAAGGCTATGGTCATTACGAGCCTGTGGTATTTATGACACGATAGACACGTGGACCCACAGACACGTGGTCAATTGATTTCAGTGAAGATTCGAAGACAATACAGCAGAGAAAAGATAGTCTTTTTAACAAATGGGGCTGGAACGATCAGATATTCATACGGAAAAAAAAAAAGAAAGAAAGAAAGAAAAGAAAAGAATCTTGACCGACACACTGCAGTGCATACAAAAATTAATTCAAATTGGTTCATTGACCTAAACAGAAAGTCTGCAACCATAAAACTCCTGGAAGACGGAAAAGGAAATTCTTGTGACCTTGGGTTAGGCAAAGATTTTAGATATGACACTTAAGAGCAGTGATCCATAAAAAAGCAAATTTGTAAATTGAACTTAATAAAAATTAAGAACTTAAGCCTTTTCTGTGGCAGTTGAGACAAGGAACAGAGGAGCTGACGGGGAGAAAACATTTGCCCTTCCCATTACCTGATAAGGAACTGGAATTCCGAATGTATAAAGGGGTCTCAAAACTCGGTCATAAACAGCCCAGCTTTTAAAATGAGCAAAAGGGGCGCCTGGGTGGCGCAGTCGGTTAAGTGTCCGACTTCAGCCAGGTCACGATCTCGCGGTCCATGAGTTCGAGCCCCGAGTCAGGCTCTGGGCTGATGGCTCAGAGCCTGGAGCCTGTTTCTGATTCTGTGTCTCCCTCTCTCTCTGCCCCTCCCCCGTTCATGCTCTGTCTCTCTCTGTCCCAAAAATAAATAAACGTTGAAAAAATAAAATAAAATAAAATGAGCAAAAGATTTGAGCAGATGCTTCCTCCAAGAAGGTATATGGGCGGCAAGTGAGCACCTGAAAATATGTTCAGGATCCTTAATTATCAGACAAACGCACGTTAATGCCGTAGTGGAGATGCCAGCACACGTGGGAAGGCTAACTTCGTGTTCGTTTTATTTTAGTTTTTAGTTTTTTTAAGTTTATTTATTTATTTTGAGAGAGAGAGAGAGAGAGAGAGCATGCGCGGAAGGGGCAGTGAGTGAGAGAGGGAGAGAGAATCCCAAGCAGGCTCGGCTCCCGCAGCTGACAGGCATGCAGAACACGTGAGACGCGGGCATCCCTGGTGGGAATAGCCCCTTTGGAAAATAGTTCGGCTTCTTACCCAGCCAGGCCCACACGTGCCGCGCTGCACGTGACAGCCCCCCTCCTCGTGACTCGAGAAGTGAAGGCATGCTCACCCACATACTCACAGGTGGGTGTTTGCAGGGGACCTATTTCGAATCACCCCGGGCTGTAAAGGACCCCAGTGTCCTGAGAGTGATTGGGTGAGCAGGCGGCCATGCGACCATGCGGCGACCTACTGACCCACCAGGAAGGAGCAGGCCACCGACGGGTGTGATCATGGCGATGAATCACAAAAGCGTCATGCTCGCTGCAAGAGGCCAGACCCACGATCCCGTCCAGCGCAGGTCCTCTTACACGACATTTTGGAAGAGACAGAACCACAGGGACGGACAACAAATCAGTGGATGCCGGGCCCCGGGAAGAAAGGGGATTAATCGTAAATTAGTTCAAGGGGGTTTCGGGTAATGGATCTGTTTCCTTTCCTTTTTTTTTTTTTAACCTTGTTTTATTTATTTTGAGAGGGAAAGTGCGAGCGGGGGAGGGGCAGAGAGAGAGGGAGAGAGAGAATCCCAAGCAGGGATTTGAGCCCCCAACCCGGGGCTCAGACTCACCAACCATGAGATCACGACCACGAGTCGGACCCTTAACCGGCTGAGCCACCAGGTGCCCCGGTCTCTGCCTTTTAATGGGAATGCTTAACACATTAACCCTTGATGTAATTACCCACTGGCTGAGTTTAGGTCTGTCGTCTTCTCCTTTGTTTTCTGCCTCTCTCCTCTGGGTTCGTTTATTTGTTGTAACGAATATGTTGCTTAGCATGGCACGGTCAGGCATGCGCCGGCGTTTCGGCTGTCTCTTCTGTCATTTTCACTGTCAGTACCCTGCGTCTTTACCCCCTCCCATAAAATAGAGCGGGCTTGCGGATCCCGGCGCGTCCCCCCAACCCCCGCCCCGGCCCCGCTGGCCTTCGCGGTTGCCGCCCGTGTGTCCTCGACGAGGGCTGACCATCTTGCCGCAGCGCGGCCATTTTTTCAAAGGGGGAGGGAAGCAGACTCCTGTGTTTACTCAGGGAACCACGTTTCTGTTGTGAAGGCGGCTCCCCCCGCCCCTCCCCTCCCCGGTGCTGCTCCCCACCAGCCTGGGGAGCCCCCGCGCCATTTCGGGAGCAGACGGTCTGCGGTGGGGGATTCTCTGGGGCTTCTTTCACCTGGGATGATCTTTACCTTCATTCCTGAAAGAGGTAGTCACCGGAAATGAAACTCGGCCAAAGTGCTTTTCTTTCCGCATTCCAGGCCCCGCTTCCCTGCGCCTCGTCCCCACGACGTGCGGCGACTGAATCACCGGACGGTGACTGCAACGTGTCGTTTCTCTCTAGCTGCCTCCAGGATGTTTTCTTTGGTTTTCAGGGATTATTATGTTTCTCAGTGTGGTTTTCTTTAAGTTCATCCTCTTTGGGATTCTCTGAGCTTCTTCAACGTTTTGACGCGTTTCTGTCACCAAATTGGGGATGTTTCCCGCCACTATTCCTTTGAATCCCTTCCCCACCTTTCTTCCCTCCGTCTGGACTTTCTGAGGTCGTGCCCGCTGGCCCCTGAACCTCCACTCAGCTGTCACTTCCTGTCTCTCTTCTTCGGATTGCGTCTTTTCTGTTTATCTTCAAGTTCACTGGCTTCCTCTTTCATCCCTGTTCTGCTCTCAACTCCATCAGGGGGTTTCAGACCTTGCATTTTTGGATTCGAAAATACTCATTTGTTTTTTATGTTTCCTACCCCTCTGCTGAGAATTCTTATTAATTTCTTATCATACAGTGTGTGTGTGTGTGTGAGAGAGAGAGAGAGAGAAAGAGAGAGAGAGACAGAAGTCTCACAAAACACAGTCAGGACGCCAGCTGTAAGTACCTGGTCATACCCAGGGCTGGCATCTGGCCATCCATCGTGCCTCCTCCTGAAGATTGATCTTTTTCCTGTTTGTTTGTTTTTTTTTTTACGTTTATTTATTTATTTTGAGAGAGAGGAGAGCGGAGGGGCAGAGAGAGAGGGAGAGAGAGAGAGAGAATCCCAAGCAGCCTGCATGCTGTCAGCACAGAGCCCGACACGGGGCTCGATCTTAAGAACTGTGAGATCACGACCTGAGCCGAAATCAAGAGAGTCAGACGCTTAACCGACCGAGTCGCCCGGGGGCCCCCATTTTCCTGGTTTCTGTCGAGCGATTTTGTTTCACATCGTGAGCACTGGAATGCCGTGCTGCATAGATGCCGGGTCCTGTTTTAATCCTCTGGAGATGCTGGCATTGGTGGCGTGGAGGCGGGTTCACCTCGCCTTCTGTGGGCCTCACACGTGCACCCTCCGGGGCTGTTCTGAGGTGGGTGCGGGGCCAGACACGGAACTAGGGGACCCTCTTGTCGGCTCCCTCCCTCCCCGGGTCCTCTCCCCCACCCCCCCCCCCCCCGGCCCGCAGGAGCCCCTCTCCCTGTTTCTCTCCCTGGAAAGGGGGGGTTTCTATCACAATCAGAGCCTCTCGCGTGGCCGCGCTGACCCGAGGCCGGGCCTCGCCTCCTGGGCAGAGCCACCGGGAAAACCCAGAAGTTCTGTGCACTTCACTGCGTCCTCGGCAGAAGTTTTCGTTTGCATTTTGCGTGGATTTCCGTTGTGATTAGTGGAGGGATGGGCTGTCGCCCAATCCGCACCTTGGCCGCGTGGGAGACGCCACCTCTGTGCTCCTTCGAGGGTTTCCTGCCCGTGACGCTTGCAGGAAGATCTTTCTGAGGCCCGAGGGCGAGTGAGCGTGGGCCCCCACTGGGTGCAGCCCCCCCCCCCCGGGCGGTGCTGGCAGCTCAGGCAGGTGGTGAGGACTTCCTGGCAGTTGGCCGGAGCTGACCCGCAACTGGCAGGGAGGCTGCGGCCAGAGGCCGGGTCAGGTGGAGTGGGGATCGGCCCCCTCGTGTCGACACGTCGGGCCGGCATCCTCAGACGCGGGCAGCCCGGAGCGGCACACCCACGGCCATGGGGACAGGAGGTGCAGGGCCGGACTCGGAACCTGAGCTGGGGCCTCCGGACCTCGTCCCCGCTCCGTCGTCACACGGAGGCACTGCCGCGGCCCCGCGTTCTCTGAGCTCCTCCAGCCGCTTGGGCCGGCTGAGTCCTTGCAGGGAGGACCCGGTCTCTTCGGCCCCACGCCGCCACTCCGGGGCGGCTCGCTGATGGCGGGGCCGGTGAGCTCAGAGCTGGGGGGCGGTCTGGCCGGACGGCGGTGACTCAGTGCAGAGGAGGAGACGGGAGGCAGAGGCGTTGCACGCACACGGGGCAGGAAGAAGGACGTGAGACATATGGAGCGTGACAGCTTAATGGCCTTTGGCTAAAGCGTCCCCTGAGTGTGCCAGCGCGGGCGAGGCTCTGTGCGGACGCGGACGACAATCCCCGTCACATGGCGGCCGGGCGGGGACGGTGTGGCAGCCACAGTGCGCACACACGTGCGGGCCGTGCCCCCCCTGTAGGACCTGCCCAGCCTCCGAGGGACGGTGGGCAGGCCGGGACGGAGGGCACATCCGGATGGGGGTGAACCTGGCCCCTCCCTGCCTGTTCACTACGATGCCCACCTCCCCTGCGGGCCCCTCCCTGGCCCCCACCAGCAGGAGCCGGGAAGAGGGGACAGCAAGGGCCCGCGGCCCCAAACCACACACTGGCCATCTGGAGGCTGCAACCTGGGCCACCCACACACTACAGTCCCTCCAGATCTGCTGTCCGTTTTTGGGGAGAATAGTGAGGTCAGGAAGGACCTGGGCATCCCCCCCCCCCCCGCCCCGAGTCTAGAATAAGGCCACGTCCCCCGGGCAGCGTTCCCTTGGGGCCAGGGCCGTCCTTCTCCACAGCTGCAGCCCCGTCAGCCCCCATCAGCACCAGCCGGCATCTGTCCCCCAGTTGTTGTCACCCTTACTCTTGCCTCCGAACTCAAGGCCTGAGCATCCAGCTCCCGCTGGCCCGTCCGCTAGCGATCTCAGGGGCACCCCTCAACCCGTGTCCCAGCCCACTCTGCCAGCTCCCGCACCCCCCGTCGGGGCTCCCCTGCCTGGGTCTCCTGCGGGCGAGAGCACCCCCAGGCAGCCCTGCCCCCCTTCCCTCCCCCCTTGTCACGGACACACACCATCCCACCCCGCATCTGGGTGGAACCCTCTGATCTGCTCTGATGAGATCACTGGCTGCCCTGGGGCCCCGCCAGTGCGTCTGGGCCCCTTCCCCACGCCACCCCCGAGCTCCCCTCTGCAGCCCCCGAGAATCCCGTGCCTCAGCCCCCCTGTCTCCTCTCTGGGGACCCTGGGCCGGGCCGGCTGCACGGTGTGGGTCTGCTCACGGGTAGTTACGTTCTCACCTTTGCAGTGACCGGTGACCAGGGAACTCCCCCGCCCCCCACAGAGCCCTTGGCACACCTGCTGGGGCCACACAGCCCGAGGGGACCCCTGTCCTGATCCAGTGTGACAAAGCACATTCCCTTCAGCGACCCACGTGTGCCGACTTGAAACCTTGAACGGTAGAGGGGCAAGTGCGTCCTAAAGGTCAGCTTTCCAGAGAGTGCTTCCAAATAAAAGAAGCCTATAAAACAGGCTCTTTGGGATTTTGGCAGGAAGCTCTCGTCCCAGGGGTTAGCTGTCTTAGGGGAGAGGGGAGAAGGCAGTGTCTTGAGAATTCTCAGGTTCAGGATCTCAACGAAGAGGTCAGCCGCGGACTGAGGACTCACAGCGTGGTGGGGGGAGGTCACATCCTGGCAGCGGAGAGCCTGGGGGGCCCAGCTCCTCTGGGCCGTGAGCTCTGGAGGCCAGGTGGGAGGGCGGGGCCCACGTTCAACCACAGACACGGAGGGACTGGGCGCTCGGGCCGCATAAATGTCACCCCATTCACTTTTTATTCACAAATACAAAGTAAGGTCCTATTATGTGCCAGATAATGTCCCCAGCAGGAAACAGTAGGCACAGACCTGATGGGAACAGGAAGAGTTTTGGGGTACAGGGGCAGTGGATAATGGAGGCCCTCACCCATGCGGGGTGAGGGGAGCTTTCCCCAAGGCCAGACCTACGTGTGCAAAGGCCCTGTGGCAGGAGACGCACCATGTACCCAGAGCACGTGTGGGCGAGGTTGGAGGGAGGTGAGCCCCCAAGGCCAATATTTGCTTCAACCAAAGGATGTCAGCTAGGCTGCTGCAGGAGATGCTTGTCTAGCAAATGCCACTGTAAGACCCCCAGGGCCTCCCCCGACAGCCCACCGGGATCAGCCCCCAGATGTCCCAGGGCCTGCCCCCAGACCTCAAACGTTGTTCCCATGACTACCACATCACAAGCACCGAGACTCAGGTTGTAAGATGACCTCGTGTGTTGCTCTCAGAGTCTGTGGGCCAGGGCTTGGACAAGGCACACAGGGACCTCCTTCCTGGGTGGGGGTGGGCGCTGAGCCACTAAAAGGGCCCAAGTTCCCCCACGGTCCCACCAACTGGCTGGGCTCTCTGTTCCTTCCATTTCCAAGGTCTGTGCTCAGCAGGAGCGTGATTCTTCAACCATGTGCCCTGGGGGTCAGGGGGACACCCAAGGGGACACCTGTAGGAACATGTGCCCCCCCCCGAGGTTGGCCCAGGACCAGATTGGGACCGGGGACCCCCAGCTCAGAGCCTGGACGCGGGAAGTGTGCGCACAGCAGGCTGAGCCAACACAGGTCAGACTCTCCTGCAGCCCCCCGCCAGGTGTCCCAGGTAAGCGCCCCTGCCCCACCAGCCCGGGCAGACCTGTAGGTCACAGCAGGTCACACACTGCCCATCCTGGCCCAGCAGTGAGGGAGGCGGAAGGAGGGCAGGGTCTCAGCCCAGGGTGGAGTCGGAGGGCAGGGCAGCGGAGAGCGCGGGGTGGGGGGAGGCGGGGCGGGTTGGGGGGGGCTAGGGGGAAAGCCCTGCTGGCCTTGATCCTGGAGGCACACGCCCTGAAGCGGTTTAGGACTCGGACTGCGCGGTGGCGGGGCCTCCAGGGCACTCCTGCCCCACCAGCCGCGCCCCCTGGTTTCCTTTCAGTGCCAGGCAATGCTCCGAGCCCCTCACTCCTCCCCCCGCAGCAGGCTCTATGCTCAGCGCCCCCTCCTGTCCTGGACGGTCCCCAGGGCTAGTCTCCTGCACCGACAGTGCTCAGTGTCCAGAGCAACCCCAGTGGAGCCAGCTCCAGGCACCGACTCACAACCCTGTCTGCAGACGGTAAGTTCCGGGAGAGGCTCAGGGGCGGGCAGGGGAGAGGCAGGGTGGGACGGACAGAGGTGGAGTGGGCGGGTGGAGAGGGAAGATGGAACTGACGGACCCTTCGGCCCCGGACCCCTGCCAGCTCCCGTCACGCCCCCACCTGGGACCCTGTTGGGGTCCGATGTCCCTCCCCAGCCACCCCTGCACTTCAGCATCTCTCGGAGATGGCCTGTCGTCCACTCCTGGGCTTGGCACTTGCCCAGGCTCTGGGCCAGGTTGCCCCGCAGGCCGGTCCTTGTCCTCGCGGGGCAGGGACATCAGGCCCAGCTCCATATCCGGCGGGCCGCAGGGGTGAGTGGTCAGGGAGCCCAGCGGGCGGCTGGGGGAGCCCACAGTGGCCCTTCTGAATGACATTTCTCGTACTTACCATCCGCACTTCTCTGAGGTCACGCTGTGGCCTCCTAATAGGCCGGTGTCCCAGGGAAATTCACACTTTTCCACTTTGGGGAAGTGCAGCGAAAGCGCCCTCTTCCAGAAGGTTCTTCCCCACACCTGTGGTAGCAGCCTTCTAAGACACTCGTGGAGGCTCGAGCCTCGCTGCCATGATTTCGTGAGCGAGGAACAGAGCACTTTCGGGTGACACCCTTTTCTAAACGTGACCACTCATTGTTTGGCCTTAATGCAAGTGCGAGACACCGTCTGCCATCCCGCCACTGGGGCAGACTCTCTGAGCCCTGCTCCGGCCAAGTCCCAGGTCATTTCCCGCTGAAGACCGGGAGGGCCGCCGTGTGTCCATTGGGCCGCACGTTTAGGTAATTTCACAAATTCATTTCCTCCTTAAATACCATTCAAGGGACCTAGCAACAGTCACCTCCCCGAAGGGTTCCTGATGGGTTACACGGGCCTCGTCCATCCTGCCCACGCCCCGTGTCACTCGGCCCCAAATGCAGGGCCAGCCACGGCCGCGTTTGAACATCCACTCGCTCCACGTCACTCACCTGGAGAATTGTCATGGGGGCGCGAACGCTGCGTCTCACACTGTGTAACGATCTGGGTCGGGGCTGCACATGTCCTACCCCTGCCTCCTCGTGGCCTCCTCAGCAGAGTTCTGGGCTGCAGGGAATCCCTTCCCCGCTGCAGAAGACCTTAGTGGAGGGGCCCCCCTCTTACGGTGGTGGACTGGTTTTGCCTTGGGGATCCACCGCTGCTCCTCCAGCCCACGTATTACAGGCTCGGCTGCCTGGCTGCCATCCAGGGTGGGCACGTGACCCGGGGGGGGGGGGGTTGATTCGGGGACTGCATCCATGTCAGTGAAATGGGTTCTTGAGGACAGAGCCGATGTGGGTGGGACAGAGAGAGGAGAAATCTCATCTTGGCAATACATTTTAAATCCTTTTTAAATAAAATGTTTATTTTTGAGAGAGAGACAGAGCATGAGCAGGGGAGGGGCACAGAGAGAGGGAGACACAGAATCCAAACAGGCTCCAGGCTCCGAGCTGTCAGCACAGAGCCCGACGCGGGGCTCGAACCCACAAGCTGGGAGATCATGACCTGAGATGAAGTCGGACGCTCCACCGACTGAGCCACCCAGGCACCACACCTTCTAAACCCTTGATCAAGCCGTACCTGAAATCAGCATGCCCTGACCTTCCGGGTTGTGTTTTCCGCCACCTGCAACCGAGGGAGGCCGGCCAGCCTGTGTTCAAGCTGAAGGGGCAGGATGGGGCGGCGTGGGCTCGCTGGGCCCACACCAGGCCGCGGAGAAGATGCCATGACCCCATCGTGAGACAAGCCTCTGACAAATCCAACTTGAGGGACGTTCTACAAAGAACCGGTCCAATCCTCCTTACAGCTGCCAAGGTCGCCAAAAACAAGGAAAGTCCAAGAGTGTCCCAGCCGAGAGGGGCCCGAGGAGACATGGTGACCAAGCGTCACGTGGTCCTGGCACAGAAGGAGGACAGTGGGACGTCAGCAAAGCCCATTTCCCATCACGGGTTCACACGCTCCTTCCCTGTGACAAATGTACCATCGTGACCCAAGACGGGAGCGGCAGGGCATCTGGCTGGGGGCACGTGGGGACTCGCCACCCTCTCTTTGCAGCATTTCTGTAAATTGAAACCCTTCTAAAATTTTCCATGTGTGTTTAAAACAGGAAGGAGAAAAATAAATCACAACTTGAAAATTTACTGAGGAGATACGGTTTCGCAGACACCAGTGAGCCTTCGGTTTGATGTTACACGTTTCAGCTCTAGAAGAAGGGAGGGGCTGGGAGGCGTGCGGCTGCCCCGAGTGGGTCTGGAACTTTGTTACGTGTGCAAGCAGTCCACGCAGCCACAAAATCCCACAGCGAGAAAAATACAGGTTCCCGGGCCGCCCGAGGATGAACGGGCAGGGGTTGTGTGGGCAGACACGCAGTCGGGCTTGAGAGCCCTCGGCCACGAAAAGGATGACGGTTTACCTTAACGGCTGTTGTACGGAGAACAGCCAGGGACAGGAGGTGGGTGAGGTCGGGACCCCCACCGACGCCGGGCTGGGGCAGGAGAAGCCACCTGAGAAGGCACCCCCCCCCCGCCTGGGGCCGGCAGGCTGCCGGTGGCCTCTCCAGGCCGGCATGCGGGTCCTGGCTCGGTGTCCCTGAGCGGCTGTGGAGACGGGCCCGTGTGGGTGAGGACCGGGTGGCAGCTGGCCGGTGTGGACTGCCCGCCTCGCTCAGGACACCGGAGGATCCGCGGGGTCGGCAGGAGTGTGGCATGAGGGGCCGTGAGGACCGTGGCCTCCGTCGGGGGCCCCGCCCGAAGGAAGACCCCGGCAGCCCCTCTGGCTTCCGCTGCACACGCGCAGGCGCCCGAGCCCCGGCCCCGCGACCGGGGACCACGGCCCAGCCGTTCCCCCGCAGCCCTTCGGCTGGGAGCGGAGGGCAGGCGGGATGCGGGTCGAGGGCAGGGGGCGGCCCGGTGCCGGAGTGCAGAGGGCAGCTCGCCAGTCGCTGTGGGGTCTGCTCCTCGGACCCGGAGGGGCTCCCTGCCACTCGGTTCGCGTCTCAGAGAAAGGAAGGGGGTGGGGAACGAGAGAAGCCCACGGACACCGAAGCCTTTAGGAGCCAAATCAACAGGCGGGCACCAGGAACCTGCCGGCCAAGCCGGGCAGCGTGTCAGTCACCCGGCGCCGGGTAACGAGCGTCCCCGTGGCGGGTGGGAGGAGCATCTCCTTCCCGTTCCCGTCCCCCTTAGTCTTCTGGGACCGGCGGGAGCCCAGGGCCCGTCCTCGTCAGGTGACGGCCAAGCACGAGCACACGGGCCAGACGCCCACACTCGGTCCGGGCCTTGGCTTCACGGTCACCAAAACTCCGCGGGCTGGTGGACGCGGGGGCCCCCCTCGAGGCCCCTGCTCACCGAAGCGGGTGATGACGCCGCACGACCTCTATCGGGGGCAGAAGGGAGCCTGGCACAAGGGTAGAGCGACTGGTCAGCTATTTTGAGGCCCCCGCCCCAGCGCAAACCCGGCCCAGCGATCTGACGTCAGTGGGAGCCCCCGCCCCCGTGGCAGGGAGATCCTGAGGCATCGGGCCAACACGCCTCAGCTTTTGCCCTACGGGTCCCCCCTGGCCAAGGTGCTCAGGAGCCGGGAGCTGTGCGAACCCCAGTCACCGAGCCCCCGCCTGCCAGGCCCGCGGCCACCACGGCATCACAGTAATTGCACCGACACTAAACGTGGAAAGATTGCTTTCCAGGAAAACGGCTGATACCCGGGACTCTGGCAGAGACAGCTTGAGGGAGACCGGCCTCCCGGATCCATACGACACGTGACAGCTCAGATTTTAATCAATTTTCAACCCTCGACACGAAAATCATCTTGATTTATGAAATCCCACGAGTCAGGTCTTTTCCGGACAGCCCGGCGTCGCGAGCAGGGGCGTCCTCCCAGGCGGCTCCGCCCGGTGCGAGGCGGCCTTCACTCCGGCCCACACCCTCCTGGGGGCCCGCCTGGCCCCCGGGGACTGATCTCCAGACGCAGCCACGCAGCCCAGGCCACACTCACACCCGGCGTGCGTGCGAGGACGCTGCTTCGGGCTCTTCCCTTCCGTCTGCGACCTCGTGTGTGTACGTGGGGGGCGGCAGTGGCCCTGAGACAGACCCCAACCTCAGGGGTCACTGCCCAGTAGCTGAAAGATCTCCGGTTGGGGGAAAATCATTGTCTCCAACCCCACGGACACGGACAAATGAGTTTATTCAGGGCTGTCGATGAAGATCTCTGGAAAACATTAGCCTCTATCCCTTTCAAACCGTATAATTACACGCGATCTGCAATCGTGGGTCACCAGTGCCAGACCCTCAGCTAATTATTTAAATGTGCAGTTGGAACCAAAGTTTAGAAGCCTCACGTCACCGTATACCCAAATCCGCCAGACAGATAAAATAACAGGGACACAGTGAGTTATTTTATTGCTCTGGGATGGTGAGTCCTTTCCAAGCACCACAAAAGGAAAGACTCATATATTTGACCACATAAAAACGTAAAACATCTGAATGGTTAAAGTTACCATAAACCAAAATTAGAAGCAAATGGCAAACCAGGAGAAAGTGTTTCAATATATGTCACAAATGGTTAGTAATAATCTTATAAAGCAATACATTTTTAAAAAAATTTTTTAAATGTTTCTTTTTGAGAGAGAGAGGGAGAGACAGAGCGTGAGCAGGGGAGGAGCAGAGAGAGAGGGAGACAAGACTCCGAAGCAGGCTCCAGGCTCTGAGCTATCAGACCAGAGCCAGACGAGGGACTTCAACTCATGAACTGCGAGATCATGACCTGAGTGGAAGTCAGATGCCTAACTGACTGAGCCACCCAGGCACCCTTAAAGCACTACATTTTTAAAGGACAAGTGCACCCACAAGAAATGGGCAAAAGACTTGAACAGGCATTTCACAAACTGCACTGTGGCCAGTGAGCTCATGACCAATGCTTCACTTCGCTGGAGTCAGAGAAATGCCACAAAAGCATCGATGGCGTTCAATTTATCTTCTGGTAAACAATGTTTTAAATCATAAAACCAATTCTGGCCAAAGAACAGAGAAAAGACCCCTTATGCCCTGCGGCACGGAGGCTGGGGTGGGGGCAAGGCAACGGGACGCATTTAGATACCAGGAACCGAAATCCTAATAAAATTCACAGAAATATGTCCGTAAAAAATGCATTCCCGCGGGAAGATTTGCATCCAGCACCGTCGCTCCACATAGCACCTGAAGCTGGAAACGGTCTCCGAGCATAAGCAGGTTGTGGGAGAATCGTACGCAGCCACTGAAATGCTGTAAAAGCACGCTCACTGACGAAGCATGTAACCCCGACCACGGCCGAGTGGGGTGAAGAGAGTTCCAGAAACAGTGGGCAGATGCGCACGCAGTTCTGTAAGAGTCGGACAGGCGGGCGGCCAAGGGCCCAGGGCCGTCCCCACCCGTGCCCGGGGTGAGCAGCGGGCCTTCCTAAACTTACTTGCGGCAAATCAGAAGAAATTACAAGACAGGCCGGTCAGTGTCCTGCTGATGACTCCTCTATCTGTTCCCACTGACTTTGTTCTATAAATCGCTTCCAACGGAGTTATTCAGGATCGTAGTGCAAGGAGGCACGCACCCGAATGGGGCTGCAAACACAGGGAAGACAGGCATCCGCTTAGCAAGCGGGTTATTGTCATAACAGAGGAGGAAAGAGCCGGGGCGCGGTGGAACAACCATTACCATAGTCCCCTTGCAATTAAAACCGATTTTTTACAAGGCAATGCGAGTGATGGAGAGGTAAACGATGGGAACGAAGACTGTTCACCTCAGCACCAGCGCCCAGCGGGTGGGATTCAGGCTCCGCGCTCACTAGCGATGGACTCAGGGCCAGCCACCTGACTTCTCACTTTATCCTCATCTGTGACACCACAGAAGTGATCGTGTCTGCCCCCTCGATGCACCTCACAGAGTTGGGATCCGCTTTGGAAGGACTTGATAAACACCCATGCTACGGCTAACCTGGGTATTGCTGCTGTATGTATTCGAGAAGAACACAGCCTCTTTCCAAGGGAACGTTGCTTGGCACAGATCACACAGATCCAGGCGAGGCACGTGCGTATCCTGGAGCCACAACGCCGCGGCACCCGCTTCCATCAGAAGTGCACACGCGAGTGTGGCCGCTCCGCAGGCATGGCGGTGCCGTTCGGAACAGCCCCAAAGTGGTAGGAGCCCAAGTGCCCGCGAACAACTCAATGGGTAAACTGTGCGTGTTTGGACAATGGCCTACAGCAAAGCGAATGAATGAGCGGGGCCCCTCCCTCTGGGCGGCAGGCGTGTGCAGCATATGCCTGGAGAGAGCCCGGCGCTGGGGGGACCCGGCTGAGCATTTGCCTTCCCTTCTACTCTTTCTCAAACTGTCAGAAAGGTAGCGTTTATATGTAGAGAAGACCCCTAACCATGCCCAAGTTGCACGCACAGCCTGTGAGAGCCAGCAGAGAGGGGGTCCGGCCACGGGGGGGGGGGGGGGGGGAGGGAAGGTGCCAGAAGGAGGGCCTGCAGGCCCCACGGGCCCCTGGGCCAGACCTCGATGCCACGCCTCCCCGAGCCAGGATGGCAGCTCCGCAGGGCCGGGTGGTGGCAAGCCCTCGGAAAGGCCCGACTGGGCACCGGGAAGGGTGACGGCAGCCATTGTCCACACCCGTCCTGCCGCTGCGTCGAGACGCACACCTTCGAGACGGTGATGAAAACAGCAGCACAGCCCAGGCTTTCTTTTTGAAAAATGTTTGGTTTGGTTTGGTTTTTAAGGCAAGACTGAGGCATTTGTGCTGCCTTTGCTGTAGGGACTGTGGGGTCCGGGAGTGTCTGCGCCTGGGGTGGGTGGGGTCAGCTGGAGCACCTGCTTTTCCCCCTGCTTTGCTGTGTGTTCTCCCCAGAGAAGGGCGGGCGCGGGATTCCAGAAGGGCCCGCCCCGCCTCCTGCGCGCAGCGATCTTGCGGTGTGGGCGGTGGAAGCCACGCGTAGGGAACCACCGGTGACCGAAACCCCCGCAGCGTGCAGCCAGGCTGCCGTCCCCCGGGGTCCCTGCCCGCGATCCGGGAGGGAGGCGCGGGGAAAGCCAGCTGCCTGGAATCCGCGGCGGCGTGGAGAGGCTGCCGGTGCCTCCCGGGGGCGTCCCCAGGCTCGCCGGCCTCCAGGGGGCAGAGGAGGGCGCGGCGCCTCGGCGCACCCGGGACGCCGGAACTTTCCAGGGGCTCCTCGGCCCCGCTGGACGCCCGTCCCGTTGCAGCCCGCGGGCTCGGAGCCCGTTTCCGGACAGCGGGCGCGGCCCCTCGGTTTCCCCGCCCGCCCCCGGGCACCCGGGGCCGCACGCGAACGCGGCACAGGCCGGAGCCTGGCGGCTCGGCCCCCCGCGAAGCCCGGGGAGTTTCCCAGGAAGGATTTACGGCTCCTCAAACGTTTCCACTCCAGCTCCGGGTCACAGTCACGGTGGTTTCACTGTGACCCTGCGTCACCTGCCGTTTCCTGAGCGCGGAGGACTGGGCTGAGTCATGCGGGGTCACGGTGCGCCCGGAAGTGGCCTTGATGGGAGGGTGACGAAGCCAAGCCGGGACCTTCCCCGAGGGGGCGGGAACCGCACCCCCACCCCCCCACCCCCGACGCAGGGCTGCGAGCCCCGCAGGGGGATGGCCTCCTGCCCAAGCCCCACGCAGGCACTGGCCTCCCGCTCGGTGGGCTGGGGCGGCACAGGTGGGGTCGGCTGGCACGAGGTGCCCCGTTCGCGTGCGGCTCCGGGTGGCCGGGGGCGGGTGGGGAGACGGAGGCGCGGTGCCCGCGGTCCCCGGCTCAGAAAGGGCTCCGAGCCCACAGGCTGCAACAGGACGCGGAGGGCAGCGGGGCCGCTGGAAGGTTCTGGTGCCGGACCTGGTGCCCGCGTCCCGGGCGCCCTGAGGCCCAGGCCACTGCACGCGGCTGGTCCCCGCTGCGCCAGCCTTGCTGTTTGCAGTTGTCTTCGGGGTTTGGAGGAAAGGCCTCCAGCCCCTGCGGCGACGGTGGCCGGACTCCCGCTCGGGCGCGGGGACGGAGCCCTGCTCACCCCACCCCGCCCCCCCGCCCCCCCGCCGCCCCCGGGGGTCGCACTCCGGCACCCACGCGCCCGCTCTCCAGAGAACGCACTCTCTCCGCGGTTCCACTAGGTGGCGCCGCAAAACCGCCGGGGTTTGCTTGGGTTTTTTACACTTGGCGCACCCGGAATGAAACAGTCCAATAAAAATATAATGGAGCCACGTGGGTAATTTTTACATGAAATGGGCGAAGTTAACTGTAATAATACGTTTTATTTACCTGGGCTGAGCAAGATCTGTCTTAAGGGAAAAAGAGAAAGAATATCTTATTTAATCCAACAGAGCCAAAACTTACCACTTACACATGTGATCAATATAAGGAATTATTGGTGGGATACTTTCCTTTTTTTCTATAAGTCCTCAAAGTCCAGTGTCTTTGTTACACTTACAGCACTTTTCAGTTTACTCGCTAAACTTGTTATCAGATATGATTGATTGTACTTACATTTCATAAGATTTATAGTCCAAAAGGGACATTCATTTACCTAAGTTGTTCCAAACATACAGAAAAGTTTTCAGTAACTGAACTGTCATTAAAACCTAAAAAAAAAAATTTTTTTTATTAATGTTTATTCACTTTTGAGAGAGAGGCAGAGACAGAGCAGGAGCAGGGGAGGTGCAGAGAGAGAGGGAGACACAGAATTCGAAGCAGGCTCCAGGCTCCGAGCTGTCAGCACAGAGCCTGATGCGGGGCTCGAGCCCCCAAACCGTGAGATCATGACCTGAGCCAAAGTCGATGCTTAACCGACTGAGCCCCCCAGGCACCCCCTGTCATTAAAATTTTTAAATCTGACCTAATTAAAGTCAGATTAAAGCACTCTGTGGTTGCCGGATGGGACTGGGGTTTCAAAACCCATGTTGCCAGCCCCCCGCCTGCAGGCAGCCCACCTGGGTTAACGGCCATAAGGTGACACTCGGTGTTCTGAGGGATGAGCAAGGACTCCAAGGCCGCGTGAGCTGGCGCACCAGGCCGACCCGGCCGCTCTCGGAGACCCACTCTGATGGGGAGCGGAGGACGCGACAAGTCCTACAGCGAGGGCCCCAGGAGCCCAGAGCTCGACTCTTCTCTATTCACCGTGCTTCTGTGGAGACTCCATGCCCCCCACCCCAGGCCTCTGCCCCCAGGAGCCGGAACAGACAAGGACCCGGATTCTTTCCTGGAGCCTCCAGAAGGAGTTCCATCCTGTGGACACCTGCAGCCCGGTGAGGCCGGGTTGGACTTCGGCCCTGGGACCGTGTGTCGTTTTCAGCCCTGGGCTCGCGGTGATTTGTCACAGCAGCAACAGGAGACTCACGTGGCCTTTGAGGGAAGGAGCGTGGGTGCTGAGTGAGGGGAGGTTCCCGGGAGCGTGGAGGGTTTGAAGCAGGAAGAGATACTGTCTAAGTCTGTGTTTCTTAACTGTGAGCACCTGCTGGGAGGGTGGCCCCAGGACCCTTGCGGACGGCTCACGTGGCCCCTGCCCCTGGTGGCACAGCCTCCTTTGCTCTCCCTGCAGCGCGGCTGGGTCCCCATCTTACAGATGGGCAAACTGAGGCCTGCCTGCGTACTGGCCCTCCCCGTGGGTGCTGGACGGCAGAGCAGCTCAGACGGGTGGATGTCACCCTGCAGGCATCCTCGGGTGCCACGTGTGCCTCTGTCAGCCGGCTTTCTCTTTCAGTATCAAACTTGGCCTCGAAGCCCCTTGCTCAGGGGCCCCCATCAGGTTGCTGGGGTTGTCCACAGCTCTGCTCATCAGGTTCGCGTGCTGCGTCCAGGGCTGAGCTGTGCATAACTCCTCAGTGGAGCTCCTCAGGAGGGTTCGGGAGCCTTCCCCGGAACTGTGCGCCATGCGACACCCACGTGGGCGCGACAAACATGCGGGCCAGCAGCAGAGAGACAGAGGGGGGAGGCGGGTGTCCAGATCAGTGGTTCCTACAGAAGCGAACCACCTGTGCCGGGCGGCGAGCTCAGTCAGTGCTGGGCCTTCCCCTCCCGGAACCCGCAGCCTCTCTGGGCTGCTCGGCAGCTGTATTTTCGGTTCTAATAGTTCAACTCGTATTTAACCTGCTACCGGTATTTACCTGACTCTCAGGTGCATTGAACACAAAGTTTGCCTAGGGAGGGCTGGGGCAGGGATGTGCCTCCTGGCCGTGTTTTAGTCACTTCAGGCCGTCACTGGGGGTTCCCGTGCTTTCTGGAAGGAGTCCGCTTAGAGTCTCCACCTCTCACAAAGGACCGAGTTTCTCTTGAACAGACTGGCTTGGGTCCACGAGCGCAGTCTGGGACACAGCCTTCCCAGCTGCCCCAGAATCAGGAAATTGGTTCTAATAAAGGCTACTGGGTGGGGCTCCTGGCTGGCTCAGTCGGTGGAGCATGCCACTTTTGACATCGAGGTCGTGAGTTCAAGCCCCACACTGGGCGTTGAGCCTACTTAAATTAAAGGGAAAAAAAAATTATAAAGGTTGCCAGGAGTCAGTATTTCTCCTCGCAGGCTGGGACCAACCTGGGAAATTCCTCTGTCAGCCTCCCCAGGGCAGAAACTTCCCTTGCTTCCTGGCCTGGTAATTTTCCAGAGCTGCAACTTTCCTGTCAAGGGGCAGGAAGGACATTCAGCTGCTGACAACCCAGCCAGAAGTCGCAGCTGCCCAGAGTGGGATCCGGGACGTGACTCAGCAGCATAAGGGAAGCCGGCAGAGCAGGGGCAGAGGCGGCTCTTGATGGGAGGCGGGGGCCGCCGGCTGTGGGGGCGGGGTGCCGTCCCAGGACGCATGCAGAGCCATGGCAGGTGGGGCGCTGGGAGGTCTGGCTGTCCCCCCCTCCCCCCCCCCCGCCACCTTCAGACCACGTGCATCTCTGGCCACACATGAGCATCACTTCCCAGGTACAGAACATTCCAGGGGGCAGGCCCAGGTGGCCAAGGACTCAGGACCCTGGCCGCAGGCGGGAGAGAGGCCAGCAAGACGTGACTCCTTCCCAGCTCCCACTGGCGGGAGAGCGCAAGGAAACGGGTATCAGATGCTGCCACCCTTCTCAGCCCCGAGGTCTCAGGACTCCCACCCACCGCGGGCAGGCGGCAGGGGCTCCGTGGCCGAGCTCTGCCCCCGTTCCCCCAGAATGAACCTTGAACCGGACCCAAACCACGCCGCACCAAGCGAGGGGCCCTCCTCCAGCTTCAGGCACAAGGCAGGAGGTCACCTCCGCCCACCAGGGGCCCACGTGGAGAGCGACAGGATGTGGCAGTCTGCAGTTTGGACGGGAGACCTCAGGACTCGTGTGCGGCTCCCCAGCTCCTCCTCCCCTGCCCTGGCTGCACGGCACCCAGAGGGGCTCCCGGGGCCGAAGCCCGGGTCCGGGGACCTGTTCGTGTGGGCCCGTGCCGACCGCCCCCCTCAGAAGCGGATGCTGCCCCTACGCACCCCTGAGCGAGCCTCGTCTTCTACAAAACCTCCCGGCAACTGTGCATTTGGATATTTTTAAGGGCAGTTCTTTATTATTATCCAAGTGTGTGACTATCAAAAAAGGGAAACGCCGTCCACACCACACTCCTTCCGGTTTCTCCAGAAAGAGCGGACTGTGCTGCAGCCGGTGCCCCCAAGGGCATGGCGAGCCCCCCACCCGCACCCCCGCCCCGCCTGCCGGGACAGGTCAGGCTCTGGCCCCACAGCCCCTCGTCCCTGCGTCCCTCCCAGCCACCGAGAGTGACACAGCATTGCACGGGGCACACACGGGCCAGCAGTTTGGAGTCACCCACGTAGACGCCCCAGCTCTTACTTCCTCCCCAGAAACGAGGTCAAAGAACGCTTCATGCAAATCCCCACCTTATGAGCTCAGTTTTTGTCATGAACCATCCTCCCATTTCCAGGTAACCGCCTGTGGTGCAGAAAGGAAACACGGAGCGGGTGCGTTAGCCGCGCACAGCATGGTCCACGTGCGGAGCGCAGCCAGGCCACAGTCTGGGCCCAGCGAGGGACGGCGGGCCGGTCACTGTCTGGGCCCAGTGAGCATTCTCTGCTCCACCGGGCACGACGGAATCCTGCGGTTCTGAGTCTCTGGTTTAGAGCTTACTGTTGCTTCATGTTGCCCTAAACGAAGACAGAACAACACACGGTCCTGGGCGGGCCACCTTCCCGCCCACCCAGCCGCAGCGCCCAGGACGAAAGCTGCCGGAATGCACTTCCTCGTGGGGCTGGTCCTGCCGAGGGTGCGGTCGGGACGGGGAGCGGTGCCGAGGGAGGAGGAGGCCGGCCACCCTGCCGTCCCCAGGCATGCGTGCGGCCAAGGGCCACCCGGGCTCGAGACACATGATCGTGAGGTGGGATGTCAGAAGAGACTGGAAAGGCAGGTCCCTCCGCTCTCCGTGTCCCAGACACCCGTCCTTCCCAGTCTCCTCCCTGCAAACCCCACACAGAGGGCCCTGGCCTTGGGCTGAGATAAATACCACGTAAGTGTCACAGACAACATCCCATTTTTGCCCTCCAGCCTGACTGTTCTCAAAACCCAGAGCTGTATGCCCAGCCGCTGACCCACCATCACCACCATCGCCGTTATCTCCACTCTCACCATCACCACCATCATTTTCCTAGTTTGCCTAGAAAGGGAGGGAGCCTCTCCCTACATGGGGGACCCAGGAGGCAGAGACACCCCCAGACAGTGTTTCTGTCACTATGAGTGAGACCTGGACACAAGGAAATTAGCATCTCCCGGGCCATGTAGAGACATCGTTAACGAAGGTTGTAAGGAAAATACTTATTCACATTCTTGGGGTTTTTCCACCTCCCTGATCTAAGGGAACTGGCTGTGAGTTAAGCAGGCCTGGCAGCCCCAACCTCACTCAGCCAACTGTGAAGCCTGCCATCTGGAACCCCACCCCGCGCAACTGCCCCATGTCGGCCCCGTTAAGCCCGAATACCCCGCTGTATGGACACACACAGCTTGTTCGCCTGCTCCTCCGTTGACGGACATTCGGGTCGCTTCCACCTGTCGGCTGTTGCGAATAAGGCTGCTGTGAACGTGGGTGCGCACAGATGCCCCCGAGTCCCTGCTCTCGGGGGGATACGCCGAGAGGTGGGGTCGCCGGCTCGCACGGCAATTCCGTTCCGAATTTTCCGAGGAACCGCTGCGCCATTTTCCCCAGCAGCTACACCACGTCCCATCCTCACCAACGGCGCTTGGCCCGTGTGTTTTTCAGAAGCCCCCGGAAGGAGAGGAGCAGTGGGTGTGCTCCAGAGAGATGCCGCCACATGGCCTGAGAAACCACGTCTGGGCCAAGGCAGCCCAGAGACAGCTCTGGCCCCTGCGGGCGCCAGGCTCCGCGCCACCTGCCCACATGGAGAGAGCATCCCACACGCGCCGAGCCCAGGCGTAAACCGGGAGTCCACCGTGGTGGGGGAGGGGCTTCCGGCCAGGGGCTGACTTCGGGCCCACGGGGAGCAGCGGGGAGAAGGGGGCTTGCCCGCCGAGAGCGCCGGGCCCGGGGCGCCTGGTGGGCGGGCACCTGCGCCTCCGCCGTCTCCGCACGAAAGCTGTGGCTCCCGGCACATCAGCCGATTTCCTACCTGAAGGCACGCTCTGTGCCAAGGGGGTTCGCTTGCCCACCTGGGGTGGCCCCTTTCCCCGGGACTGGGGCCTCTACCCAACCAGAAGCTGCCGGGGGCCCCCCCTGTGGAGCGTGGGGTAGAGTGGGCACCTTCTCTGGGGGTCCTCGGCCTGGGGTCCGGGGAGGAGGGAGCACCCTCCTGAGGGTGCGGACGGGGACAGAGGGCGGCCCGTGTCGGAGCGGAGGTGGCAGGACCGTGTTGGAGGCTGTGCTCATAGATGAGGAGGACAGCCTAGGACACGAAGGTGGGGTGGGAGGGGCAGGGCCCAGGTGACCCGGGTGAGGAGCCAGGTGGAGGGAGGGAGAGAGGACGGAGGACGAGGGAGGGAGGAGGGGGGGGGAGGGGGAGGGGGAGGGGTGGAGGAGACCCAAGGGAGGGGGAGGGAGAAGGGAGGGGGGAGGATTCGAGGAGGGGGACAGGAGGAGGGAGCCGGCCCCCCGCCCGCGTGGGCAGCGTCTTGCCCGAGGACCGTGGCTGGCCTGGCTCTGGACGGAGACACGTGGGAGGTGACTGAGGTGGTAATTGCCCCATGCGGGAGGCCACCCAGGGAGCTGGCGCCAAGGTGGAGGACGGAGCCCATCCTCAGGAGCACGGCGTCCTGGCCCCGGCCGTTCACCGAGTTCCCTTCCCCCGGCTGCTCCCAGGGGGCCACACTGGGGGCATCTGGCCTCTGCGGTGCCCGGGCCCTCGTGTGTTTCTTAAGACAAGGGAACATGAGCTCCACGGACCCAGCCGGGGCGTCCAGGAGAAGTCACGCTGCCCCCCTCCCTCCGCCTGCGGCCCCAGTGCTGACAGCGGTCACCCTTCCCCACCTTCCGCTAAAACAGGTGCGCGCTGGAGGGACCCACCGCGCACGAGCGTAGTGCGGACCCGCCTCCGGCGACACCAGCCTGGCTCCCGCGTGGTGGCTGCAGGGGGAGGTCCCCGGCATCTGTGGGTGTGGGTTCCGTGCCTTCCAGGCCCCAGCAAGGAGGCTCTGCCGGGCTGTTCCCCGAAGGCCGTGGTGGGGACCCACCACCCGTGCCGACGTCCCCCGGGCCACATGTCCACGCAGGCACGTGGCCATCGGCAGGAGGACGGTGCCGACACCGGTCAGGGGACGTGTCCGCGTGGACGCGGTGTTGAGGAGAGGCTGCCTCTGGAGCTGTACCTCACCCACCACGTCGCTGGCCGAGGCCAAGAGAAAACAAGAAAAATAGGGAAGACCAGCCACTGTGCTCTCGTCCCGGGGCCGGGAGCAAACTTCTGTCCTTTAAACGTTCCCTGTGACACTGTTGCAATGTCGCTTTGGCAATAAATAATTTCCTGAGACAAAGGAGGAGGCAGAGAGCTAGACACAAATGAGACAGAGACACAGGGACAGAGACGGAGAGACAGAGAGAGACAGTGACAGAGATGGAGACGGAGAGACGCATAGATGGAGACAGAGGCAGAGACAGAAAGACAGAGACACAGAGAGAGACAGTGACACAGAGATGGAGAGATAGAGACAGAGAGAGAGAGAGACAGAGATGGAGACAGAGAGACAGAGACGCAGAGGCAGAGACAGAGAGAGACAGAGAGGCAGAGACAGAGACAGAGAGAGACAGAGAGGCAGAGACAGAGGTGGAGGGCGAGTCATGGAGGGTGGGGAGAAGAAAGCCTGGCAGGGAGGAAGGGAGGCAAGACCCGGGTGGGATAAGCGGGGCCGAACGGAGGGTGTGGGACGTCCTGGCCGAGGGCTCTGGGGTCTCCGGGAGCCCTGGAGGTGGGGCCCTGGGGAGGGGCACGGATGTGACCGTGAACAAGGTGGGGACAAGGTGGCTGAAACGCCGAGGTGTGCAGGGGGCTGTCTGCACTGGAGCCCAGCACGGCCCCCGGACGACGGCAGGGAGGCTGGCGTTTTCCGAATACACGATGATCCACGGGGGGGCTGGCAGGGACAGTGGCAAGCAGCGGTGACGGGAGGCTGGAGAACCCGAACGGTCTGGACAGGTCCCTGGGCAAGACGAGCACACCGGGAGGGAGCCAGTCGAGGCCCAAGGAGGAGGCCCTGGGCCATGCCTGTGGCCGGGGGTCAGCCGGAGAGACCCACACGGACCCCTCCCGGGGGGACACGGGGGAGGCCAGCCATGGGTCTCAGAAGGCAGAGCTCAGAGGACGCCGGCTGCGGGCACAGGTTTGGGGCCTGGGCCACGGCGAGCCTGCCTCACGGGTGAGAGGACGGAGGGAGCAGAGAAGGACGTCAGGCGTGTAAGGCCTTGGCGGGCAGGGGGGATGCGTTCCCGGGAGGGGCAGTGACCAGCGAGGGGGGAGAAGTGAGGAGTGGGCGCTGAGGTCGTCTTAGGAGGCGGGGGTGGGGTCTGCACGGGAGGATGTGGGGCCGGGTTCGGAGGTGACCTCAGAAGGGTCCCCCGGCCCAGCCAGGAGCCTGTGGGAGGGTTTTCAGGAAGCATTTCTGGGAAGCCTCCGGTGTAACTGCAGGGAGGGGTCCCGCAGGCCTGGAGGCAGGAGGGGGGAGGCACCACCAGGGGAGGGGCGGGGTGAGGGAGGCAGGGGGCCTCGGAGGGCCTTGCCGAGCCACCCACTTCCTGTGTCGGGGCAAGCCATCTGGGATCCGGAAATTAAGCCAGCTCTCCAAATCCCCTCTGGGTCTCCGTGTTCCTGAGGTTGATAGAACATTCAGGCCTCTGGGCGAGCCGGAGAATCGCGTTTCAACCCCGGGATGGGGAAGGTGCCCACCGGTCCCGCAGGATGCTGGCCACAGGCCACCGAACCGTGGAGACTTTGGGAAAGATCTCACCATTGAGCAGGCTCGGGCGTTGGGAGAACTCACCTGAGCTCACCCAGCCCCCTGGTCCCCCGTCCCGGGGCAGGGTGGGCCAGCAAGCTGTCGGGGTCCTGGTGGCCACCAGGGCTCCGGAGAAGGAAGCTGGGGGACCAGAGGGCTCGCTCCTGGCCTCCCCCCAGTGGTCCTTCCAGGGGCCTCTGCGGGCAGCTCTCTGCTCACAGCCGGGGAGCCTGGAGAGGGCCTGGTCCCTTGGCCCCCCAAGCCAGGCTCTGCAGGGACATACCCCCCCTCAGGCGAAGTCCCAAGGTCTCAGTCCTCCCGCGAGGGTCTCCCTGGGCCCCAGGACCCCCCTCAGGGCGGTCTCCCTGCCTGCAGTGACGGCTCCACCTGACTCGTGCCCGGCAGGCTCCAGACTCAGCGTCCTGTCTCCTTGCAAATCTCGGCCCCTCCTCTGTGACTACAGCCGTCTGTCCCTCCCGCACCAGGCCCACCCGATGCCAGTGCACAGTGCCCGAGGTCAGCTGCCTGCGGACAGCCTGGCTCTCCGCTGCACCTGCCAGCTTTGCCCTCCCCAGCCGCCCCAGAGCCGTTTCACACTGGCCGGTAGGCCTCCCGACGTGGCCTCTCCCTCCTAGCAGCCCCCCCGGTGCTTACTGAGAGCTGCCGTGCAGCTGGTCTCCACCTTGTTGCTGTCCCATCACTAAGCTAGAAGCCCCTGGAGGTCTGTTTCTCAGTTGGGAATCTGTCCCTTATTTCCAGGACAGGGGTTGGTGGGGGGGAGGTCTGGCAGCTGACTCCGGGGAAGGGGGCCCTCAGGCCCTGCAGCTTGTCTGCTGGGAAGGAGCCGTGTTGTCCTGGATGGAGGTTGAGAAGGTCAAAACCACCGGGCTTGAAGGGGTCAGCCCAGGTAGCAGTTCTGGGACCATGATGAAGCCATGCCAAGCAGAGGGGACCCTGGGGCCGGCACTAGGCTGTGGATGTCCAGGATGCCTCCCACAGCTGGGGAAACTGAGGCAGCCCCCTTGCGATCATGTCTCATGAACATGTGTCCCCCCTTCCTCACACCATCAGTGCCTCACTGGCAGCCTGAGTGTCGATGCTGGATGGCCAGATTTCTGGAAGGTTCTGCAGGGAGCATGCAGCCTGGCAGGTACCAGGGTGAGGCCTACACCCACGAACAAAGACCTACAGAGCCCGGAGATCTGGCTTCCAGGAGTGTGGAGAGAGACATGGTCCTTGAGGACCTGGAGGAGGTGGGATAGAGGTGTCCACAGTCAGCGAGGAAGGAAACTTCCAGAAACAAGAACGCTGCAAGAGTAAGGCACGGAGACGGGACGACCCATGAGGTGTTTGTGGTGCAGGAGGGTCCTGGCTGGAGTGAGAGGGCAGGCGGCAGGTCGGCCTGGGCTGTGGGGTGTGAGCTGCGGCCCAGGCGGGCGGGAGACAGGACAAGGACACTGGACAAGGGAGGGCTGGGGCCGGAAGGGCACGGGGCAGACCACCCAGCCCCACGGAGAAGCAGAGGCCCCGGCCCCCTGCATCCTGTGTCGTCCCTTCCTGTGGCCGTAGGGGCAGAGATGCCCCGGGCAGTGCCTCGGTGGCGGGAAAGGTCCTGCCCACTCCATTTGCTGAGGTTTCCAACAAAATCAAACATGAAGAAATGCCCAAGCAGGCCTACACATAACTGTTGATAATTTGAATGTTTGCTTTAAGTGTTTCCGACACAAAAACACCCTCGATGCAATACCGTCTTCCTAGTCAGGCCAATTAAAGGATTCACAAATGACGCGCGTTACCTGGGTGGGCACGACGGCGAGCGGGAAGGCTGGACTCCCCAAGGCCTCGTCGGGAGGCCCCGCGTGCGGATCGGTGAGGCTGAAATAACAACTCACCTACCATGAGGTCATTCTGGAATGTGAGGTCTCTGCCAAACAGACCTTCTGACCCCACCTCCACCCCAGTCCGACAGGGCAGGCCCTGGGCAGGCCTGGGCAGTCCCAGAAGCCCTCCCGCTGGCAGACATTTGCCTCTGTGGAAGCGAACGGAGAGGGACCACACAAGTGGATCCCGATGAAAGTCAAGCGATCCTTCCAGGGAAGTCCCGGGCGGCCGAGGCCCTGGGTCTCGACAAGGGCTGGACCCCACGGGTCGCGGGAGCCTGGCACCTGCCATTCGGCAGGTCCCCGAGGACCCGTGCCGTGGAGCTGCAGAGAGAGGGGCCTTCCCCCGTCTCTGCTGAGTCGGGCTTTCCTGGAACTTTGGTGCCCTGGGTGTCCTCAAGTGACGTCCTCAGATCACACGGCCGTCTAGTCGGGCAGGAAAGCCTGGACTCCTTCTTTCTCCACCAGAAACTAAAGTGTCACAGCAGCTCCTCTGAGCAGTGACCTGTTCAGTTAGGAGCGGCTCCTAAAAAGAACACGACGCCCCATCTGCTGCCTGTGGAGCGTCAGGGGCACTTCTGGTTTGACCGTTGACTTGTCTTGAGACGCGGGGAACGCTTTTCCCTCCCTCTTTGCTTCTGATCGTACGAGGAGATGTGAGATGTGCGTAGATCCAGCGGGCGAACACGGAGAGAGGGTGTGCCGGTCGGCAGGAGCTTACACGTCTCGGTTTCCTGGGGTGCCTCCGGAGGTGACACCAGATGGTGGTGATCGACCGTAAAAATGTAACATGCCTGTTGTGAGTCTCCTAGAGAGGCTCTGACAGGCGGTGGCACGGCTTCCATGGGACCACAGGGGGGCCGGTGCAACTTGGGCACTTTTTTCTTTTCCTTCTAATTACTTCCTCTCCAGACAAACCTCCCTGCCACCCCCCCCCCCCCCAAGAATAGAACTGAGTTCAGAATGTTCCAGGGCACTTTATCAGGTTGGCTTATTCTTGAAGGCTGCTGTGCTCTGTGAGTGACCTCTCGAAGGCCTCGTCCCTGCTCTCCTAATCCGTCCCCCACACGCTGAAGGGCAGGGGTGGCTTGTGGAGAGCAGGCCGCCGCCCAGTCCCACGGCACCAGTGGCCCGGAGCGTGGGCCGGCACTTTCGGCCCCGTGACACCTGCCCCGAGGCACCTGGCTGCCCCCTTGGGCAGGCCACATAGGGCGTGGTCTCGGGCACACAGGTGCTCCCAGGGGCCTCCCGAGGTACCAAGGCACCGGCTTAACATTGGAGAACCAAAGGCCCGAGTTTTGCATTAATGTGCCTGAAACGTTCCTTCCTGATTTACCTTTCAAATTGCACCTGTGGATGAGTCCTGGAGGAGGGTCCCCGGTGAGGAGACTGTCCTATGTGACCCTGGGTTTGGTGGGGCCCACGCGGAGGGCCAGGAGCCCAGGCTCCCCGGGGGGCCTCGGGGACAGTGTTTCCCTGGGGTGGGTGATGGAGACAGTGCCTGAACAAGCACGGGGACAACAGTGAGTCACAGCGGGAGCCGGCTTCTCTCCCCTTCCTTGTCCCACCCGCCGATCGTCCCACACGTCCCACACGTCCCACACGTCCAGGAGACGGGCTCCCCTCGTCAGCGACAGCCCTTCGGACGCCTGACACCAGCCCTTTTTCAGGCAAGAGGGTCTGTGGCCGGAGCACTCGGCAGACAGTAGCATCTGTCTAGAACGTAACCCCACTTTCCGTGTTCTCTTATCTGCGTCCATGCTCTCCGATAAAGATACGGATTGGCCTTTTTAAAAGGAAACTCACTCTTTCAGTGAAATACATGAGTCGTCCAAAGGAAGATCATGTGTATGTAACAGTTTCAAGGCGTAGAATCCAAAATGAACTTGGAAAGAGTGAGTCCCATGCTGCTTCTGCCATCTGAGGTGCGTTCACGGCATCACTCTCACAGCATCGGCCAGCCCTGTTCACACACTCCCAGGATGGGGAGCTCACGATCTCCCAAAGGCATCTCCGGTCAGCTCCCAGCAGGCTCCGCACGGAGGCCGGGTCTGCAGACCAGCTCGCCGTCCTTTCCTCGGGCGGGGATCTTGGCAGAGACCGTGCTCCCACTTTCTCCCAACAGCCTCCTCTTCCAGGCAGGCCAGCGAGGTTGCCTCACACTCTCAGAGAGACCGTCTCCAGCTGGGAGCACAGGTGCTGGGGTTTCCTCTTAAAGGGCCGTGCGGGCAGTGGAGGCTAATGCTCCCGGAGCAGCGAGACTTTGCCCCAGCTTGCAGGCGTGGGGACAAAGGCAAAACCGGGGACCCTGGGGGCGGCCCTCTGAAGGCAGAGCATTTCATAAATAACGAGCAAATGTGGACATGACCGTAAGGCCCAGCAACCACCCCCGCTCCGCTGCGGCTCTCCTCCCCTCCCCCTGCACACACAGGAAGAGGCCAGCCTCCCTCCCTCCGGGGTGGTTGCACCCACCTCGAGCTCTGGGTGCTCCCCCTCACCGGCCTAAGGTCATGCTTTGGCCATTTCTCCCTTACCTCAACCTACCTCAGGATTTAAACACACACGGTTGACTTTTGTAGATTTCTGTTAAAATACATTCATTTTGTGGCAACCAGAAAGCAAAAAGTCTTGTGGTCCTGATGTGCTGTTACTCTAGGAGTTTGGCAACCCCCAGGGCGCTTCCCTTTCATCCCGCTCAGGGTTTTCAGGGACCTTTGAGGAGCTGTTGTCATCCGCCCCCTCCCCCCCCCCCCCCCCAGGGAGGCTCGGAGAGATTAAGCCTCGTGTTCAAGGTCAGGCCAAAGAGAGCTGGGGCAGGGATTCAGACGGAACCTCCTTTCCACGGGGATGTGTCTCGTGCCCCTCACCCCCCCCCTCCCCACCCCCCCCCCCCCCGCAAGGGCTGCCATCTAAGGAAGGGTCGTTTTACCGAGAAGGCTGCAGGCAGGGAACGCTGGATTCGCCGGGCAAGGGTGCTGGCCTCACCATGCGCCGCCGGGGCGAGCCCCCCCGAGCGGCACCCCCCCAACTCCCTCGGCCCCCGGCGGCCTTTCCGAAGGGTTGGGCGGGAAACTTCATTTCCTCCACCACGGCCTCCACCACCGCCCGGGTCCCACACGCGCGGGTTCAGGTCTGAGTCACGCCCGGCCTGGGGACTTCACCGCTGGGCTCCAGGTTTCCGACCCGCGGCGGCGGAGGCTGGGCTGTCGCGGTTGGGGAGGGGTCGGTGAGCGGCCGGGGGCGACGGAGACCCGGGGGCCGGAGAGGCACGCCCCGCCCCGCCCCGCCCCGCCGCTCCCCACCGCTGGGGGCGGGCCCGGGGCGCGGCGCGGCCATTGGCCCGGGTAGGTGGGGCCAGCGCCGGGCGGCCGGGCGGGGGCGCGGACGCGGATGAATGGAGCGGGAGGCGGCTGCGAGCGGCCGCCAGAGCGCGGAGCGCGGCGCGGCGGCCGGACCTCGGGACGGTGAGCGCTCCGGCGGGCGCGGGGCTCGGGGCGCCTTCGTGGGGCGCCGCCCGGGCGCGCCGGCCCCGGCCTGCTGACGTCAGGAGCGCGGCAGGTGCCCGCTGACGCCGGGCTGGGGCCAGCGGGCTCGAGGTGGCGCCGGCGCGGGCGGGGCGGGACGCAGGGCACGGGCGGTGCGCCCGGCGGCCCGGCCGCCTCTGGGAAATCCGAGGCAAATGCACCCCGGTCGCCGCCGGCAGCCCGGGCGGGAAGCCTTGGGGGGGAGGGGGTGGGGAGGGCGGGAGCGGCCGGGCTGGTGGCCGGGCAGGTGGCTGGGCGCGCTCGCAGGCGCAGGCCCCGCGGGTCAGCTCAGGGACGGACGCGCCTCCCCGGGGTGCAGAGTGGTGGCGGGCCGGGTCCGGGAGGAAATCGCCAGGCGCAGAAGTTTCTCGCGGGCGGCCGGGCTTTGTTCGCGCGCCGGCTGCGCTAAAGACACCCCGCGGCGGGGGCGCGGGCGGAGCGCTGGGCTTTGGGGCGGGCACGCGGGGCTGGTCCCCAGCCCGGGCGTCGCCGGCCGGCCCCTCTCCCGCCCCACCACGCCAGGCGCGGGTACCCCGGCGCGAGGCGCGAGGCGCGGCGGGGAGCGCCCGGGTGCCAGCAGAGGGCGGGGTGGGGGGATGGAAACGAGGGTGCGGACCCGCCTGAGGCGCCGCGGGGCACCCTTGGCCCCGGACCTGGAGACCCGAGGCAGGACGAGCCGGCCGGCCGTGCGGACCCGAGCGGGGCTCCGCGGGGTCAGCGCCACGAGGGTAGAGACCGGCCGCGTGCGTGCGCTCCCTCGTGGGCGGCGGACTGGGTGGAGGGGCCTGTTCCTCTCCGCAGCCGCGGGGGAGCGCAGTAGTTTTCCACCTGAAGGAACCAGCTTAGTCGCCGCTTCCCGCTGTGCTGTTTGGAACCTGGGTTCCTGCCGTCAGACCAGACCCTGGCTCTGGGGAGCCGGGCTGGGACCCCGCGACCTGGGAAGATTTCATTCCCTGTGTGGCACCGGACGTGCCAGAGAAAGTGTCTGGTTTGAGCCGCTGTGTGTTCGAATCTGACAATATCAGTAATGCTCACGGGGGAGAAGCTGTTTGCTGAGCAGTCGAACGTGCCAGGCCCGGTGCTAAGTGCTTTGAGCGTTATCTCATGTAAGCCCCACAACAACCCTGTGGAGTGGGCTACTACCACTCCCATTTCACAGATGAATAAACCAAGGCACTGAGGAGTTAGGTGGCTCGAGCACGGTCACACCGCTAGCATGTGATGGAGAGGTTATCATCCAGACTTGGGTGCCTCCGGAGCCCTCACAGCTCTCATGGTGGTGGGGAGAAGGCAACCCGGGTGACCCGGCCTGACGCAGAGCAGTGTCCCAAAAGGTGGGCCCGTGGCTAAGGGGACTGGAGCATCCGGCCAATGCCCACGGATGCAGGGAGAGGAGGGAAGGGCCCCTCTGGCTGGACCCCGGGCTGCCCTGCCTCAGTACTGCCTTCCTGCTGGACAGGCCTGGTGGACACTACCTGGAAAGTTTTTATGGGGCTGCTTACCTCCTGGGTGGCTGTGACCCTAGTCCGCCCTGGGTGTGGCCCCTCAGGCAGGTGCCTGGGCAGGTCCCGACCGAGTCCCTCCCGACACCATGGTGAGGTGGCCGGGGCCTGGAGGCGGGGCTTGATGGTGGCCGAGTGAATGGAAGTCTCAGGGCTGATGTTTTCTGTCTGCTGAACACCTGTTCTGAGGGATTCAGCTCAGAGAGTCTGGCTGTCCCCAGTCTGCAGTGGACCCTCGCCTTGACAAACCGCTGCTGCAGTCCGGGCTCTGGGTCCACTTCTGGGTCCGGCTTCTAAACGATGTAGAAGTCTCCGCGAGCGGTGATCCATTTCCTGGGCCGGCACTGCTGAGCCGGTGTCAGTGCTGAAGCTCGCTGGGGTGGTTTTGGTCCGGGAGGCCTCCCCGGGTTTCCGGCGGGTAGCAGAGCGGCGCCCGGTGCTCGCGGTCAGGAGGGGGCTCAACAGCTGGCCCGGCGCGAACCCAGAAGACCCGCCCGGCCCCATTTCTGCTTCCTCTGTTGTGGACAGAAACCACGAAAATATTCCCTCCTGAGCCACGTGGCCTCCTGTTCTCAGGCATGGCAAAGAGCCCATTGTCTGCTTTTGGAAGGGGATAGACAATAATCCTCAGAAACCCAGCTGCTTTTGTTCTGGAACATTGAGCTGCTTGTCTGGCCTGGGCCTGGTCGTGGTGAGCCCACTTCAGGGCAGGCCCGGGGCTCCACCACGGCAGGTAATCGACAGGCCCACCAGGCCCCTGCCCGTGGGTGGGAAGGAGGCACCAGCTCAGGTCTCTGGGGACCAGAGCTCGTGTGTGTCCGTGGAGCCCGGGGCCTGCTAGCAGGGGAGGAAACCGGCCTTCTGGGCCCCGGGTCATATCCCCTCCTCGGCTGGTCATGGGGACTCTTCCTGCTGTGGGCCCTCAGCCTGCTTTTCTCAGATACCCCTCATTTCCCCTTTGTGGCCATGGTGCACCCCCTCCCACCAGCATTACACAGAATTAGCCTCTTGAACCACATTTCTTGGGGCTGGTGGACATTTTGCACAACATCATGCCTTTTGCAGACGGCACTCACAGCGTGGCCAGGTGTGGCCCACGGAGGACCAGGCACAGGGCGGGGCTTGCTCGCCAGGGCCTGGCCACTCCGCTTATGGCTGCCCGGAGAGTCATAGGCTCCTGGGCTGGGGAACTTCAAACACATCCTCTCCTCCCACGGGGCCCCCTTTCCTCATTGGCTTTTTATCCAGCAAGCCTTGGGGGTACCCGAGGCCACGTCCCTCGGCTCAGTGCCCTTTAGGGCTTGGGACCAGCTGAGCTGAGGGTGGTGCCCACTGGGCTGGTGGTCTGCCTCTCAGCAGGTGCTCTCAGCCTGGTACTTGGAGCCCCAGGCCTCAGAGGCCACCCGGACACGGCCCAGCCCAACCTGTGCCCCACCCAGCACCTCCAAACCCTATGAGGGCCCTTCTGCCAGTCTCTGTTTCTCACGAGCCCCAAGTGGTGCCCAGACCCACCTGCGAAGAGGCTCACTCCCTCCTCCCCATGAGGCCACGCTTATGTTTAAGTGGAGAAACTGAGGCACAGAGAGTGCAGAGAAATCCACCACTGCCCAAGGTGGGAACGCTTGCGTGGCTGCAACACATCCTATCTTCATCCCTCCAGGGATCAAACGTGGAGAACTGGAAAGACCGGTAAACTTGGACTCCCCTCTCTCTGGCTCATCCGGCCCTCCCCACACTCCTGCCCGCTGGTGGGGACAAGGTGGGTGCAGGGACGTCCGTGCAGGACAGCCCCAAGGGACAGGTCCTTGGCTCTCTCCCAGCCTTCGTTGTTGACCTCCATGCAAAGTGGCCGGCTTCCTGCTCACCCTGGTATGCAAATTGGGATGACCAGCCCAGATCTGTCTGCCACCCGCAGTCTGCCCTCTGAATAGCTTTGGCCTCGTTTTCAACAAGTGAAAGTCCCCTCCTCTCCCTCAGTCAGAGGATAAGACACCAAGATGGATGTAGTAGACCAGAAAAGAGAGCTGCCTGAAGACCTCCACAAGTCAAGGGGCGAGGGCCCAGGGCCACAGGGGCGAGGGCCCAGGGTCATGGGGACAAGGCCCAGGGCCCTAGGGGCGAGGGCCCAGGGTCACAGGGGCAAGGGTCCAGGGTCATGGGGACAAGGCCCAGGGCCCTAGGGGCGAGGGCCCAGGGTCACAGGGGCAAGGGCCACAGGGGCAAGGGTCCAGGGTCATGGGGACAAGGCCCAGGGCCCTAGGGGCGAGGGCCCAGGGTCACAGGGCAAAGACCCAGGATGCAGGGGGTTAGGAGGGAGAAGGGGAGGGGACAGGGAGGGGACCCACGTGCAGGAGCTCAGGCAGAGGCCACCATGTGGTGTGGCCATGTCACAGTGGCGTGGGCTGTGGCTGTCAACCTCAGAGCCATCGGTGCAGAGAAGAGGACCTACCGGCTGGAGCGCAGAGAGGAAGCAGAAGTGACAGCAGCGTGTGTGTGTCCCCGGCTGCCACGTCCCCGGCGAACGGGGTTCAGGACGGAGCCTGGGAGCGCCCCGGCCCCTAACAGGAAAGGCCCCCCTGGGGCGCTGGCTGGGCCAGAGCCAGACTGAGCCGCCAGGCGAGGACCAGTAGCGCCGGGGGCGACCTGCGTCCTTCCCGCCCGCTGGGTTTGCGGGCAGCCTCCGCGTGGGGCGTGGGTGAGCGCACAAGGCCTGAGCCGGCAGAGGGGCTTGTGGGTACTAGGGCTGCTGCAGCCCTGGGTTGAGACCAGGACCCCGAGCCTCCCACACAGGGGCCCCCGGTGCTCACGCTGCGGCCGCTGGGGCCGGCGGGGCGGGGAGGAGATGCACCTGGAGTTCCTGGAGCCGAGTGGCTCGGACTCGGAGAACTGTGGCTGTTGGCTGGGCCGGTGGAAGAGATCTGTGTTGTCCTCCTGAGCGAGCTCACCCTCCCCCCCCCCCCACACACACACACACACGTGTGCGTGCGCAGCCACGCCCTTGCCCCTCCCACCGGAGCCCCAGGTGCAGAGCCTCTGGCTGGAGGCTCCAGGGACCCCGTTGTCCTCGCCGCTAATCCTGGGCACCTAATCCCACAGGGCGTGTCTCCTATGGGAGCAGGGGGAGGGCCTCTGGCAGTAGGGGGAGGCTCCCAGGGACCCGGCACAAGCCTGGAGGACGGGGTAAGGCCCCGTACGGTGGCTCCCTGTGAAGGAGCTGCCTCCTCCCTGCACAGCTGGAGGACGGGGATGCTTTGTCTCTCCTCTCGGGTCTTGGGAAGCCCTCCCAGCGTCCTGCGGAGCATCTGGAGGCCCCAGATGCACCTCCACAAGGCTGAAGGCAGCAGAGCAGCAGGGAGGGACGGCCCAGCGTGTGAACAGGTGCTACAGGGGGTGGAGGGCACCAGACGGAGCCCCCCAGTCCGCTCCAGTCACGGGGGCTCCTTCCTGCTGCCGCCACTGTTTGGGGGTCACGTGGCTGGGGCTCCCGTGGAGGCCTTTTCCCTCGTCCTGGGCAACGCGCACGGCTCCGTGGTAAAAGGACCCCCCTTCTGAGACCGGGGATCTCAGAGGTTATGTGTGCGTGGGAGAGGCCTCAGCCGGCACCAGGCCGCAGAATGCTCATGACCTGCGACAGTGGCGGGCGTCCTGCCAGATCCCACTGCCCTGAAGCCCTCCTCTCGGGGCCTCTGCTGGCCGCCTGCCTCCTGCCTCTGCTGGCTCTCGCAGCCTGTGCTGTTGTGATTGGTAGTGGGCAGTTTGCGGCTGGCTCTTAAATGGCTCCCGGGTGTAGGGGGGCTGTGAGCTCCTGGTGGATGGGACAGTGCCCCGGGGGTCCCCAAGCCCCGCTGCCCAGCACAGCCTCACGTACAGCAGGTGTCAGTGTAGAACCACCGCCGCGGCGGCCCGAATTCTCCAGAGAAACACAGTCAATAGGAGATATTTATATATAAAGAGATTTATTATTAGAAACTTGGGCTGCACAACTGTGGAGATTGACAATTCTCTAAACGGGCAGTCGGCAAGCTGGAGACCCGGGACACATAAAGGTGCACTTCTGGCCTGAGGGCCGGCAGGGTGGGCTTGAGACCTGAGAAGAACAACGTGCTAGTTCGAGTCTAAAGTCAGGAAAAAGCCAATTCCCAGTTCAAAGGTAGCCAGGCAGAGAAATTCAGAGAAGGGTGAGCCTGCCGCCCTATCCCGCCATTCGACTGGCTGGACGAGGCCCACACACCTGCATTGGGTTCGCCAGTTCAGCCGCTAATCTCTCCCAGAGACACCCCTGCCCACACACCTCGTGGCCCACCAGGTTGACAGGTGGAATCCACCATCATGCTGCCCTTGGCTCTGAGGCCGTGGCCGTGGCTCTGGGCCAGACTCTGAGCGGTGGTCTGGGTGGAGGAGGGGGAGGAGTCGTCAGGAGTGAGATGCCCTGGGGTCCTTTTGCGTGGGGGTACCCGCGGGCTGTGCCTGGAGCCCCCGGGGGGGTGAGGGCGGCCTCGCGGCCCGTCCCTCCCGCTGTGGGGTCTGTCTGCCCCTCGGCTCCCGCGGCCGGCCTCCTGCGTCCACACGCTCCCTCCTCCACCGTCCGGCTACCTTGCCCAGCCCCTCTGCACCAGCGCCAGTGAGCACCTTGGCACTGGCTGGACCCGGCTCAGCAATCCAGTGAGGCCCGATCGGCAGGTGGGAAGCCGACACACGTTCTGTACAAACGGTTCCCAGCGGACAGAAACTAGGCACCTGTCACATGCTCACAGGGCCTCGGGAGCAAGGCTTCTCCGAGCGCAGCCGTGCTGTCCGGCCCTCGCCTCCACGTCCGCACCACCAGGCTCGGCCAGTGCGGCTGACTGCTGTCGTGCAGGACCCCGTTCTCTAGCAGGCCTCTGCGGTGACATGTCGGGCCTCGGGCACACACAGCAAGCTTCGGCATGGCCGTCTGTGCATCCACCCCCAGGCTTTGGCACACGATAGTGTCCAGGCAGGGCCGTGTGAGATCCTGGCATGAGCACCCTCTCCTCGCTCACGCCGCAGTGCCGGGAGCGCCGGGGCCACCGGGAGGGCCGGCCTCCTCATTCCCCATCCAGAGCGTCCGTCCGGAAGGGTGAGAGCCGGACAGACAAAGAACTCCAGCCTCCAGGAGGCACAGGAAACCTGGGGCGGAGCTGCAGGCGTAAGGTTGCAAAGGCTTTTCCACAGCGCGCTGACCTGGCCGCGGACAGCAAGGAGAGGCGGCCGTGCCCGCCGCAGTCAGCCTCCTGGCGGAACCCCTGGAGGAGGCGCCAGGGCCGGCGGCCCTGAACGCTGCTGATAATTCTTACCGTGTGCGGGTGGCAGCCACAAGTCGGTCGCCGGCCAGCACCCCGACTGGCGGTTCAATTTGCTAATTTAAATAATGGGACGCATAGGATTTGGCCTGAGCCTTATACACTCACGTCCGAGGTCCGTCCACAGTGTTGGTGCAGGTGGGATTTTCCCACTGACTTGGGGCTGCTCGTGGGTGCTCGCTTGTGGCTTTTGATTTCAGATCTTGTGCCTGGCCCCAGTCACAACAGCTGGCTGTCCCGCCGCCTCCTGAACCCTGCTGTGGGCCTGATCTTTCCGGGTCACCTGCCCTGCGTCTCTCCTGCAGGGGCGGGGCGTGTGAGGCGAGCCCAGAGCTGGGGCAGCAGGCGTCTGCCCGCGGCTGGTGTCTCCGCCACTTACTGGAAACGCCGACCCACGAATAATTCCCAAGGCCCCATCCCGGCCTGTCATCCACGCAGGCTGCTGGTGGCCTCCCTGAGCTGCCCGTGGCCCCTGCTGGCCTTCACCTGGTTGAGGTTCCTCTGCTTCCGGGCCTGCCCCAGACGATGTGTGCATTGTGCGTGCAAAGGTGCAGATGGCTCTGTGTGTACGCGTGGACCCGCACGCACGCGTGTGTTGGTGCATCTAGAGGAAACCACGCCACGGCGACAGCACGGGCTGGCCTCTGGGCCTTGGCATTTCTGGGAACGTCCAGCCTTCGTGGTATCTCTCCGTGTGTCTGTTTCGGCGGCCCGCCCGTGCCGGGGCTCGCACTGGCTGCTCTCTTCTTCGAGGCTCTGCCGTGGTCCGGGCGCCTGTGCTGCGTGGGCTGGAGGTGGCCCCGCGGCCATCAGCTGCAGCACCCGCTCCGCCTGTCCTGCAGGGTCCCCAGGAGTTGCCCCCTCCCCACTCTGCTCACAGCAGAGCCAGGCCTACAAGGCTGGGAGGCGCTACAAGTAACTAGCAAGGCACCTGGAACACTAGTGGCCGCCGTGGGACGACGTCGCTGTCCCTGCACGGCCTCGGGACTCGGCGTGGATGGCCTGGCGGCGCCCCCTTCACGGGGAGCAGCCAGCCCCGTGCGCGAACGCCACCATCAGTCGGGGTTCTTTCAGCACGGTGTTGGCGAGGACGGCCGTGTCGCATGCACGCGGCTCCCGGGTGTCTGTCAAGCTCGGCCGCCCCACCCCCTCAGGCCTGCGGCCTCCTCGATGCCGGGCCACACGCGACAGCTTGTGGCGTCCTCGGCGGCTGCCTTCGCCAAGCTTCCCAAACCAGGGGCTTAAAGCCACAGGACTTCAGCCTCTCCCGGCTCTGCGGGCCAGAGCCTGAGGTCAGCGGGCCTCGCGCCGTCTGGAGGCTCCAGGAGAGGGTCTTCGTGCCCTGGGAGCCCCTGGCCTCCTGGTGACTGTGTCTCTCCGCTCTTGGCTCCCGTTGTCATGTGACTTCTCTGTGTCTTCTCTTCTAAGGACCCTTGTCACTGGATTGGGGCCCACCCCAATCCAGATGACCTCATCTCAAACCATTAACGACGTCTGCAAAGGCTTTTTCCAAATAAGGTCGCACTCAGTGTCTGGGTGGACACTGGCTGTTTTGGGGAGACCCCCGTTCGCCCAGCGCAGGGCCCGACGAGGCAGCTCCCCGTAACCGGGTCCCTGAAGGAGTCTCAGCCGGCGAAAGTGGACGGGAGGCAGCTCTGGACACCCTCGTCTCTGTGCCTGGTGGGGGCGTGGGTGGGAATGAACCCCTGTGGCCTGATGCTCTGGGTCTGAGGACACGTCGGGGTCCTGAGTCACCAGCCACGGGGCCCCAGCCCTGGGGGAGGCCAGCAGGCGGCTCCAGGCCTCCGAGCACAACCCCGTGATGTTTCCCGTGCCTCCCACGGCGTGAGGCTCCCCAGGATGGCTGGGCCTCAGAAACACTCTGCATACAAAGTGGCCCGGCCCCAAAGGTGAAGGGCGTGGCGGTGTCCTGGGGCTGCCGGACGGCAGACCGCAGACCGGACGCTGACACAGCAGGTGTTGAGGGTCTTAGTCCTGGGAGCAGGATGCCTGGGACGGAGGTGCGGCCGCGAGGAAGCACCTGCCCGCGGGACAGTGTTCTGTGCGCACGTGGTGTTCGCTCTGCGTGTGCCTGAGTCCGAACGCCAGTCACAGTGAACTGGGGCCCGCACTGACCCCCGAATCTGACCTCAGTCACCTCTTCGAAGGCCCTGGCCCAAACACGCCCCCGTTCTGAGGGGCCGGCGGTCGGGGCTCCAGCACGCCTTCCTTGGGGAGGACCGTCAGCCCCGAGAAGCAGAGACTATGTGGGGTTTGCCAGAAGCAGCTGGGCTACGGGGAGGGTCCGGCGTCTTCTCCCGCAGGGAGCGCCAGCGGGAGGACAGTTTAGTTCTGGCGGGAGCGCCGGCCGCGCAGGGGGGGCGCCCAGAAGCCACCGTGTACCCGGCAGGATGTGCTGCCCTTTCTAACGGTGGGCGGGCTGGGGGTGTGGGGGCCGGGAGGGAACGGGGCTGGGCTGGGGCCTCGGCGGAGAGGAGTGTCTGCCTTTCTCCTAACCCGTCCGCGTGGCCGCACACGTGCTTTGCGGCGACATCCCGAAAAACGTGCCGTGGGCAGCAAGCACCGCGGCCGCAGAACAAGCCGGGCCAGCTGTGGCGCCCTTTTCCCCTCCCGAGTGGCCCGCGCCCTCCAAGTGCTGGACTGCAATGATGTCCCCTTCGTGCTGAGGGCACGGAAAGCTAGCGGGGTGTGAGTCTCCTGCGGAAGTGAGGCAGGACGGTCAGTGCGGAGACCGCGTCCACACGGGGCAGCCCTCCCAGCAGCAAAGCGCACGGCTCACGCCGGCTGGGCACAGGCCGGGGGGGGGGGGGGGGGGGGGGAGGGGGGCCATCCGGCTCGGTCCCGCTGGGCCTCAGCCCCGCTCCCCGACTGTGGCTTGCTCACATGTGTGGGTCTGGGAGGTCCAGCCCCGGCTTCAGAAGGGGGCTGGCCAGGGAAGGTCAAACCCCATCAGACTGGGTAGCGGACAGCAGAGCCATCAGCTGCCCCGAGGGACCGGGCACGGGGTGGGGGGTGGGGAGGGGGACACCTCCCCGCGATATCCGTGCATCCGAGGGCAGATGTAAGCTTTCTGACCCGGAAACTCTTCTCACAGGACGAACCGGCCCCCGGAATACCGTTCGGCGGCTTCCGTGGCCGCCCCCGGGACCCCCCCCTGGCGGAGATGCCTCAGCACTCGACGGGGGACAAGCCCCCGACGTCGGTGCCACAGCTGGTCCTCCCGAGCCCGCCCTCGGCCGCGGACGGCGGGAGTGGCCACAGCACCCCCAGCAGGCGGGCGTCCCTCGGCTCGCCCCCCAGCCACGACGCCCTGGGCTCCTGCAGCCAGCCGCTGTGCCAGCCGCCGGCCGGGAAGCGTGACCCCCTGGCGGCCCCCGAGACGCGCCGCGTGGCTGCGGGGCCGCAGAGCACAGTGTGTGGCTGGCGGGCCTTCGCGCCCGAGTGCCTGCGGGCCTTCAACACGCCCAGGGCCTTCCTGCTCTTCCTGTGTGCGGCCGCCTTCCTGCAGGGCATGACCGTGAACGGCTTCATCAACACGGTCATCACCTCCATCGAGCGCCGCTACGACCTGCGCAGCTACCAGAGCGGCCTCATCGCCAGCTCCTACGACGTGGCCGCCTGCCTGTGCCTCACCTTCGTCAGCTACTTTGGGGGCACCGGCCACAAGCCGCGCTGGCTGGGCCGGGGCGTGCTGGTCATGGGCGCCGGCTCGCTGGTGTTCGCGCTGCCCCACTTCGCCGCGGGCGCCTACGAGGCGGAGGGCGCCGAGGGCCTGGGCGCGTGCCGGGCCAACCGCAGCCTGGCCTGCGGGGACCGCGCCTCCGGCCTGTCCGCCTACCGCCTGGTCTTCATGCTGGGCCAGTTCCTGCACGGTGCGGGCGCCACGCCGCTCTACACGCTGGGCGTCACCTACCTGGACGAGAACGTCAAGTCCAGCCACTCGCCCGTCTACATCGGTGAGTGGGGTCGCAGGCGAGGCAGCGGGCGAGCGCAGGGGCTGGCGGTGGTCCTGGCCGACCTCAGCCTGGCCCCCAGCATGTCTTGGGAGTCCGGGGGGCGCGCGCAGAGTAAGTGGGCCCAGGGCTGGCTCGTGCCCCGGGTCAGCCAGGCGCTGCCCTGCTGCCCCTGGGACTGGGCTCGAGCCTCACGCTCCCGCTGAGACACCCTCGTTTGTGGGGGGGGAGGGGGGTGTCAGAATTCGGGGTTTTCAACCTCGTGGCACCACGTCCCCGCGTCCCTCCTGCCAGGCCAGGCTTTCCCAGGGAGAGGTGCTCGGGGACGCGCGCGAGGGACCGGCCGGCACTCCAAGGCCTGCCCTGACCCCGTCAGCTGGCTGCAGCCTGCTCGTTCCCACCTCAGACTCTGTCCCCCTAGTCACCTAGCGGTGCCGACCCAGGGACGTTGGGGTCTCCTTAGTCCAGCGACGCCCTGGTGGGCCTGTGATGCTGCGTGGAGATAGCCGTGGCCTGGAACACGGGCTCTGGGGGTCTTTGCTCTTCCGGGAGAAAGGGTCCAAATAATGTCTGCGGTCGGCTTGGCCAGGAAAGCTGTAAAATTTTTTTAAATGTTTACTTATTTGAGAGAGAGAGAGAGAGAGAGAGAGAGCGAGAGCGCGCGCGCGCAAGCAGGGGAGGGACAGAGAGAGGAAGAGGGACAGAGAATCCCAAGCAGGCTCCATGCCATCAGCAGAGAGCCAGACGCAGAGCTCGAACTCACGAGTCATGAGATCGTGACCTGAGCCAAACTCAGATGCCCACCCGACTGAGCCCCCAGGCGCCCCCAGAAAAATCTTAAAAGCAGCCAGATTTCAGACTCCGTGAAGGCCTCCCCTACGTAAACCCTGGCCCAAAGGGTCCGTGTGACGGGGACAGATAGGTGCAGACACACGGAGTGGGGGGCTCCTCGCAGGTGGGCTTCTGAGTGTCAGTGGCTCGCGAGCCCTGGGGCAGTGGACGTGGCCGGCCTCAACCTCTCTGCTTCTCCCCAGCCATCTTCTACACGGCGGCCATCCTCGGCCCCGCCGCTGGCTACCTGATCGGAGGCACCCTGCTCAACATTTACACAGAAGTAGGCCGACAGTGAGTGGCCCCAGCTGAATCTGCCCCACGCGGACGGCACCTCACCTGGGCGGTGGCTCCCTCAGAGCAGGACACACAGCAGGAAGAAGCTGGGCTGGCCCTGCTCTGGTGGCCCCGGGGTCTGGGGTCTGGGTGGGGGGGCGGCCCTGGGGTCTGGGGGGGGCTGGCCCTGCTCTGGCAGCCCCGGGGTCTGGGGGGTGGTCCCCAGGGTCTTGGGGGGGCTGGCCCTGCTCTGGCAGCCCCGGGGTCTGGGGGTCCCTGAGTGCAGGCCCTGAGGACGGAGACCTGGAACCAGGCGAGACCAGGTCACCAGTTCTCTGATACCCTTTGCAGAACTGAGAGCAGATTTCGTGCTGCCAATGTGAGCTTCTGTGTGGGGTTTTCCACACCAGGCAGGTCTCTTCGGACACCCATTGGGGGTCCTAAATTCAGCTCAGGTCTGACAGACTTCCCAGGGTCAGCACAGACCCCACAGGTGAAGGCTCAGCCTTAGGAGACCACCCCCTGCAGACGCCAGCCTCAGGCACTGGGTCCCCACGACTTCCGTCCCACCTGGCTACAAATCGGGGTTCCCACTGCCCCGTCCTTGGGTTTCGTGAGCGGCTAGGACAGCTCCCAGACCTCAGGAATGTGCTTTACGCACCAGATTACCGGTTTATTAAGCAGATTACGACCCAGGAGCCGCCAGATGGAGGAGGTGGAGAGTCCAGGTGTGGGAGGGGGTGCGGGCTTCCGTGATGTGCAGTGCGCCACCCCAGCACCCCCCCCCCCCCCGGAGCCCTCCGATCCCCTGGGCTAAGGTCTTTCTGGAGCAGCGTGCGGATGCCCGGCATGGGCGCCCTGAGTGCACGTGGGCAGGACGCTGACCCCAAGTGTCTCCCCCCACAGGACGGAGCTGACCACCGAGAGCCCCCTGTGGGTCGGCGCCTGGTGGGTGGGCTTCCTGGGCGCGGGAGCCGCCGCCTTCCTCATCGCCATCCCCATCCTCGGCTACCCCCGGCAGCTGCCAGGTGGGTGCATCGCTCCTCTGTCCTCCTGGGGGGGCACCCCTGGGGAGTCCGGGCCCTTCGCCTTCGGGGCGAGGCCACCGTCCTGCAGGGCCAGCCCGGCCACGTGCAGCTGACCCTCAGGCGCCCCCAGGCCTGGGAGGGGGGAGCCTCAGGTAGAGACCTTGGTCCCTGCCACTCGCCGACGTCTGTGTCCTTCCAGGCTCCCGACACTACGTGGTCATGAGAGCGTCGGAGACATGCCGGCTGAAGGACAGAGGCCACAAGGCAGCCAGCAACCCCGACTTTGGGAAAACCATCAGAGACCTGCCTCTGTAAGGACCTTGTGGGCAATGGGGGGGGGGGGGGGCGCTCCTGCCCGTGCCCATGTATCCTGCAGACCCTTGGGGGGCCCACACATGCCGGACCTTGACCCCAAGCTAGGAGAGTCCGCGTGGCCCCTCCAGGGCCGCGGTGAGCACACAGCTTCTGAACCTACTTTGTGGCCCCACGGACTCGAGGTCTCAGCCCCGAAATCCGGGCTGGGAGATTCAGAGCTGCACACAGAGCCGGTGAGGGACAGTCCCGATGGAGGGCCCTCACTCTGCTGTGTCCTCTGTCCTCTGACCTTTTCATTAAGGTCACCTGCACGTGCCAGGGTTCCAGGCTCACGCCCTCTCTCTGACTTGAGGCCTCTGACGACCCAGGAAGGGACGGGACTGTCTCCGGCCCCCTGCCCTCACTGCCCTGCAGCAGCCCCCACTCCTCGTGTGCTCCCCTCCCTTGTGTGAGACCTGGTCTTGTTTTGTGGGCTTCAAGGACCCCTGGCTTGCTCTGGTCTCAGGGAGACTCGGGGCCCTGGGAGGGGGGGGGGCTCCTGGCCGCCCACACCCTCTTCACGGGACCAGGCATCGCACAGGGGGCTCTTGAGGGAATGGGGAAGGAGCCCCCGGACGGCCTCCAGCCTGATTCCTCGGCCTCGCTGAGTACCCCCTGCCCCCCGGTAGTCTGGAGCCGGAGCCCAGGAACGGCCATGTCTAACTGGCCTCGTGGGGCCAGGGGCTGTTGGTGGCAGGAATGAGCCCTCGTTGCCTACCTTCGCCGTGGGAAGGGTGGAGGGGCGTCGGGGCCGAAGGTGGCCTCCGGGGAAGCCCCGGGGCTGTCTGCTGTCCGGTGGAGAGGAGGCAGGGCTGGCGTGCTAGGGGTGGAAGGTGGACGGGCCTGCCTCGCTTCGGGCTTTGTTCTCCTGCGTCCTGCTTCCTGTGGGGCCACCCAAGAGCTGCCCGCTCAGCAGGGTGCCCCAAGGCAGGTAAGCCGCCAGGGGCCGCACTGGGCAGGGGCGCAAGAGCGTCTGTGTGAAGGCTGGGTCGCCCCGTCTCCCAGCAGCCACGGGGAGGCGCTCTGAGCTGGAGCAGGGCCACCAGTGCCCCACATGCAGGGCTAGGGACCCAGCACGTCAGCAGCGCTGGGGACAGAGGGCCGAGAAGAGGTCTGTGTCCAGGCTTAGTTCCCTAGCCAGTTGCCGGTAATAAAACAAATCCTGGAACGTGTGCCCTCTGTTAACATCACGACTAGTTAACCGAGCAAATTCAACACCAGATTTTAGCAGAGCCACCTAGAGCCTGGGACGGTCTGCACACCCTGGGGAGGGTCGCCTGCCCCCCCCCCCCCAAGCCTAGCCGAGAGCCCCGAAGCCTGGGCCGATCTGAATAAGACCCAGGGAAGGGGCCAGCCAGACACAGGGCGTCCCCTATACAAGGCAGGACCTTCGAGCCCCAACAGAGGAGGTCCCGGGGAGGGGCCGGTGCCCTGGGCCCCCCCCGAGCCCCCACCCACCAGCACCCCTCTTCTTCCCTTCATGGACATGGGACCCAAATAATTAACCAAAAAGCATTGTTTTCAGTCTTCCGGCTTGAAAGTCAGTTTTGCATGTGTGTCGCTCTGGGGCAGGTCAGGTGCCACGAGCCGCGTGGAACGTCTTTCCTTCGCCTCCTCCCTGCCGCCTGCTCGTGTGTCCCGGTGCAAAGCCTAGTCACGGCTGCACAGCACGTCCCTACTTTCCAAGATCCAATTGGCGGCATGTGGCAGGTGCCCCGAGATGTGAGCAGGGACTCTGGGCTCCCTCCCGGTGTGAGCACGACCAGCAGCGGGGTCTCCGGGCCGGGGCTCACGAGGACGGGCTTCACGTGTGGCACAGCCCTGAGCTGCAGACCCGGAGAGCGTAAGCCCCGAGGGCCATTTCAGAGCCGGCCCCCACGGCGGGCTGAGGGTAGTCATTTAGTTCCAGGGTTTGCTTTCTCGTAGGTGCGGGAGAGGGAGGCGCTGCCCTGCGGTGACCCGGGGCTCCAGAGAAAACCCTGCCCCCAGCCCACATCACTCCCCGGGGGCCAGGGACAGAAGCGTACCGGTCGGCACCTCGGTGCCCAGGTCCAGGCACCTGCCGCCTGGCGGCTCCGGGAATCGGAAAAGCAGGCAGTAGAGCCTCAAGTGCGGGCGGCTGGCTGCCCCCCGAGGCCGAGCTTCCGAACTTGCGGACCCCCCGCGGCTGTAATTTCGTTCCCACTCCAAGCGTCGTGCCTCCACTGCCCCGTAAGGACGGTGTGCTGTGTTCTATGCTGCGTGTGTGGTCGGCACACCCGGGTGCCAGCCCTGCTCGGCCCGAATCCCCAACAAGGTGCAGAGCAGTCGGGCCAGAGCCAGCGGCCCTCGGAGAAACGTGCTCACGCGAGGGCAGGCAGTGTGGGGCAGGGCCTGGTGCCCAGCCCGTCGCTCGGGGCAGGGACACAGGCGGGCAGCAGTCAGAGCCCGAGTCGGGCACTCACAGAGGTCTCTCCGCTTCTCGGTGAGACCTGAGGCCGAGAGCGCCACGGGGCCGTGCAGGGCTCCCCGCCCTGATCCCCAAAGGGAAGCAAGGCCGGCCTCACTAGGGAACAGGCAGGTCAGGTCCGAGGGGCCAGGGCCAAGGTCCTTCCTCAGGATCCCTACGACACCACCCCCAAAGTACACACCAGCCCGGTCCACCCAGAGGCTCCTTGGAGGGCCCCCTGTGCCCCGTTCTCGAGAGCTGGTGGCTGAGAAAGGACCCCAGCCTTCAGTGCCGGTCCCCATCCGTGGGGACCTGGCCAGTCCTGGACTTGGGGACAGCCGCCTCCCCCGGCCCCCGGCTCCTGACTCCCCCCAGTGCCAAGTGATTCCATGGTTTTGTGGTTGCTCGGGGTCTCTCCCCATGCCAGAGCTGAACTGTGGCGGAGGCGGTGAGGAGGTTGATTTGGCGGCTTGCTTTCCTGGAGCTGGTTCTCCGCCAGCCTCACACCCCGTCCTGACCGCTCTGGGGGAGACATGGAGGGCCCCCCACTCCCCAGCCCCCTGCGCTCCCCTCTGGAAGGGCACTTCCTCCCTGCTCTGGCCTGCTCTGACCCTCTGTCTCTTCTCTCTCGTCTCCCCATCCAGCTCCATCTGGCTCCTGCTGAAAAACCCCACGTTCATCTTGCTGTGCCTGGCGGGAGCCACCGAGGCCACACTCATCGCAGGCATGTCCACGTTTGGCCCCAAGTTCCTGGAGTCCCAGTTCAGCCTGAGCGCCTCGGAAGCTGCCACCTTGTTCGGTGAGAAAACTCGCTGAATCCTCGGGGTCCTCTGACTTTTCGTGAGTTCTCGGACGAGTGAGGGGTCTCCCGAGTCTCTTTTACAAGCGCACGCGGCTCCTGTACGCGCGAGGACACGCGGGCGCGTGGTCCTGCAGGGGAGGCCCCCGGAGCGGGTGCTGGGCCGTGTGCAGTGTTGCTTCGTGGGTCTGATGGTCCTTCCCGGGAGGTGGGGAGCACGGACAACAACGTGCTGACCTCCTGGGGGGTCCGCTCTGGCTGGGAGGGTCCGGGGCGAGCTCATCGCCTGTGACGCCCGCTCACCCCCTCCAGCGTCCCTGGCTTGTTGCAGAAAGGGTTTGGCTAGAGGCATCCAGACCCTCAGGCCCGGTCGCACCCAGGAGCCAGGTGGCCGGCGTCCCAGGATTTCACGGGAACGTGAGGTCGGAGCCCCGGGACCCGCCCGGCCAGAGACATTCTGTGGCCAGAGCCAGGCTGGCCCCCCCAGGAGAACAAGGGCCCTGCTTAGACCCCCTCCTGCTGCTGCGCAGAGGGCACCTGCTGCCTCACGGAGAACACACCAGGCGGGACGCGTTACCAGACAAGGGGTCGATGCCGGGCCGTGCCAGACGTGGCGTGGATCCTGGCTGGGGGGGTCAACACACCATGTGGAATGTGGGGACTTCTGGGCAGCACATGGGCCAGTGCAGGCCGCCCCCCAGCCCTCGGGGTTCTGTTCCGGCACGGGGCTTGGGCATTCAGTTAGGGACCCCCTCCCCCTAATGCCCCCAGACACCCCTCCTTGCCTGGCCTCTCGGCCCCATCCACAAGTGCCTCCCCTTTCCCAAAGCGGCCCCCTCCCTGTGCTCACATTGTCCCAGAACGGCCACCTGCTCTGGGGTCCCCCGGGCTGCAGCCCAGAGCTGGAAGGGGTCCATGTCAGAGCCGGCTTTGGTCCTTGCTGGAGAGGCAGGCCCACCGAGCCCCACACCCGTCCGCACCCCATCCCTGGGACGGCCTGGGAGCCGCACGCCAACTAATCCCAGCTTCCCGTGAAATGGCACAGGCCACGGATTTCTCGAAGGTGGCCCACGGCTGGACTCGCAGAAGCTGTGGTTTTCTGGGGAGCACAGTCCCTGGGCGGCCTCCCGGTCAGGCGGGCAGCGGGCTATTGGCCTCTCCCCCTCCCAGTCCTGCCCCGCCCCTGCGGCCCCGCAGGCCCTCACCGAGCACGTCCCCTCTGCCGCAGGGTACCTGGTGGTGCCGGCCGGGGGTGGCGGCACCTTCCTGGGTGGCTTCTTCGTGAACAAGTTCAAGCTCCGTGGTGCAGGCATCATCAAGCTGTGCCTTTTCTGTGCCCTGACCAGCCTGCTGGCCATCTTCGTGTTCTTCATGCACTGTCCCAACGTGCCCGTGGCGGGTGTGACCGCCAGCTACCACGGCGGGTAAGGACCGAGAGGTGCCCGGGAGAAGGGGAGAGCCCAGCGCACCTGTCGGAGGCACCGGTGGCCCCGGGGGATGGCAGCGGTGGGGTGGGGACTCGGTCACTGTTTGGAGAGGATCAGGGCTAACGGTCACTGAAAGCCCGGCATCGGCCCTTTGGAAGCCCCGGGCTCCGTCCCAGCCCCAAGCCCGGGGTTCCCATCTGGAAAACGAGACTCCGCTCACCCAGCCGCTCTCCACGTGTGGACGTGGAAGGTGGCCCAGGGTCGGCTCCCGTGTGTGACCGAGTCACGGGAATGTGAGAGCGACAGCCGGTCAGGCTAATATCTGGAGCAGGCTACGACGGTGGCCGCTGGGACGGGCGGCCCCTCTCAAGGACTCCTGGTGCCGCTGGCGGGTCAGGACCACAGACCTCAAAGTGGCCGTGGGAGCACTGTCCCCCGACAGGACCGCCACGGTCCCCCCACGAGGACCGTGCTGCCACGGGAGGGAGGCAAGCGGGTCCCGGGCCAGCTCCCAGGGAGGGTGGTGAGGGAGGCGGGAAGGGTCCGGATGGGCATGGGGTCTTCCATCTGAGTGGAAAGAGAAAGAAGCCCGCGCATCCGTGATGGCCACCGTGTGCACGCGCCCCTGAGCCGTGCAGGTACACAGCTGTCACCTGAGGGGCTGGCGCCTCTGGGGGGGGGCTTTGTCCCCGGGCGCTCTGAACCACCTGCCCGTCCAACCACCAAGTCGGGGGAAGTGCGCCGCGCACACGGAGAGCAGAGCGAGCGCGGTTTGCGTGGCGTGAGAACGCCCAGCGGGTCTACGGGCAGGAGGCAGGGAGGGGAGCACCGGGAACCTCGGGAACCGGAGGCCGTGGCTGGGGGTTGGGGGGCGCGAGGCCCCAGGCTGGGCTCCCCACCCGGCCTGGCCCCACCGCCCCCTCCTCTCCCGCCCGCAGCCTCCTGCCCCAGGGCCGCCTGGAGCTGACCGCCACCTGCAACGCGGCCTGCGGCTGCCGGCCCGAGCTCTACAGCCCCGTGTGCGGCTCCGACGGCCTCACCTACTTCTCGCCCTGCTACGCGGGCTGCCCGGAGGCGGCCGAACCCGGCCCCGGCGGCCAGAAGGTGAGCGTGGCCGCCGCCCCCCGTGCCGTCCGCGCCCCGGGAGGGCCCCTGCCCCTTCCTCCGGTAATCCGCGCTGTTTGCGCCCCTCAGGTGTACCGAGACTGTAGCTGTGTCCCTCAGAATTTTTCCTCTGGTTTTGGCCATGCCACTGCAGGGAAATGCACCTCAACTTGTCAAAGAAAGCCCCTCCTTCTGGTTTTCATATTCGTTGTAATCATATTTACATTCCTCAGCAGCATTCCTGCGCTCACGGCAACGTTACGGTAAGCCCGGGCCTGGGTTTCGCTCAGGCCCAGAACCTTCCCTTGCAGCACGCTGCGGTGGAGCTCTGCAGATCCCGCGGGGTACGTGCCGGGCCCCCCAAACACCGCGGCAGGAGAGAGCCAACTGCCTCTGTGAGGTGCTTGCCACCTGGGGAGGTGGCCACTGCAGCCTGGGGCGTGGCCAGGACTTGGCTGCTAGCGTGGGGGGTGTGACTTGGCAGACGGCCCCACCCCCCCGGGCGCTGACGCGGCTGTCTCACGTTTCAGGTGTGTCTGTGACCGGCAGAGATCGTTTGCGCTGGGAATCCAGTGGATTGTGGTTAGAACTCTAGGTACTGTGCCCCGTGAGGAAGCCACGTACAGTTGCGTAGTGCGTTCGCTGCACAAGGGCACCCGGCCTGTGTCCCCTCACGCGGCGGGTGTGCATTCGGGAACAGCTAGTGCCCGCTTTGGAGAAGGACGCCATCCCCTCGCCGTCCACTAGGGGGACCCATGGTCATTTATTTGCCTTTTCCTGATTAGCACAAAGGCTCCAGGGGAGTCGCGGGTAATTCGGCACCTCCCCCCCTGGTGCCAAGTCCCCAGAAAGGAACATTTACGTCCAGTCCGCACCGACACCCCCCCCCCCCCCCGCGAACACCAGTGGCTGACTGACGTCACCCTTCTGGGTCTCGTCGCTGCCCACCCACCCCCTCTGGCCCCCCGCACAGGTTGGGTCCTGAGTGAGCCTCTTTCTGCAGGGGGCATCCCAGGGCCCATCGCCTTCGGCTGGGTGATCGACAAGGCGTGCCTGCTCTGGCAGGACCAGTGTGGCCAGCAGGGCTCCTGCTTCGTGTACCAGAACTCGGCCATGAGCCGCTACATGCTCATCGCAGGGCTGGTGTACAAGGTGAGTGCGGGGGCGCGCTGGAGGGGGGTGGTCCCTGGTCGGCTCCAGAGGCCCGGGGTCTCCTCCTGCTGGCCCAGGGGCCCAGGCTTTCCACCGGGGCCTTCCAGCCGCTCGAACCCGGGGCCCCGGTTCCCAGAAGCGGCTTCCTTCCCAAGTGAGAGCCCGTTGTGGGGCCCCAGCCCCACGAAGCCCCTGCCTGCCGGGGCCTCCCCCCTGCCGCTGGCCCCGGACTCTGGTCCCCTAGGGCTTTGCAGGGATAAGACCCCGCTCCGTCCTGCGAGGGCAGATTCTGGCGGGCCTGTAGGTGTCTGGGGGCTGTCGGGGCGGGGCTTATGGACCCCTGAGCAATTCCGCTTCCTGACCTTGAGGTGCCTGGGGCGCTGGCCCACCCTCCGCCCGACCCTGGGAAGAGAAACTGCCTGCTTTATCACGTGTTTCGTGTCGTGTGGGGAGAAGCACGGTATTTATAGTTTGAATTTTCCCCGATGGGAGGAAGGGACACGGAACCTTCACAATAAAGTGAAATCCTGGGGCCAGCCTGTAGGAGTGTCTCGATTTTCTTCTCTGGGTGGGGGGGCTGCTCAGGGGTCCCCCCCCCCTTGCCTCACGTTTGTCTGGAAGCATCTCGGGGATGGCGAATCCTCAGCCCCCTGGGCTTATCTCCACACGGATTAGCATAATAATAGCCACGTGTGAGAAAGGATTTGCGTGACCCCAGCAGAAGGCAAGGGGTCAGTCGGAGGGGGACATGGCTTCCTGGGAGCTGCCCCCGGCTTTTCCTCTGTGCCCCTGTGCCCGGAGCAACAGGCTGGTACCCGGGCCGTCTGTCCACCCAGACGATGAGCCCTCTGCGTCAGCACAGCGGTTACGGTGACTTCTCAGGTCAGTGTTAGTTTCAGCAGGAGTAGCAGACAGGTTCCCAATGCACCCCCTCCGATCCCTGCGCCAGAGTGGACACGGGTGCCAGGCTTCTCAGGCTGGTGATGCTCCCAGAAACGCTAAAACCCAGCATCTGCATGTTAAAACACACACGTGTACAGAGGCGCCTGGGGGGCTCAGTCAGTTACGTGTCCAACTCAGGGTCAGGTCATGATCTCACAGTTCGTGGGTTCGAGCCCCGCTTCGGGCTCTGTGCTGACAGCTCGGACCCTGGAGCTGCTTCGGATCCTGTGTCTCCCTCTCTCTCTGCCCTTCCCTCCCCCCCCCCAAAATAAACTTTTTTTTAATTACAAAAAACCCTGAAGATCTTTATTCCTCAGTTCTGGGGGCCAGAGGTCCGAAATCCGCACGTCAGTTCCTTCTGGGGGCTCTGACGGAGGGTCTGCTCCAGCCCCGTCTCTGCCCCTGTGTTGCGTGGCCTTCCCCTGGGTGTCTCTGTAAAGCCACTGTCTCCTTGGTCCCACGAGGACACCTGTCACTGCAGGCAGGCCCACCCGACACCCAGGATGATTTCATCTCAACCTTCTGAACTTAATTACACCTGCCAAGACACCGCTCCCACGATAGGCTCTGGGGGTCGACACGGGGGGGCACTGTTCAGCCCAGGACGAGCCCCCCCACCCCATCCAGGGCCAGTATGTCGTCAAATGCTGGTTTTCATTCCCTCACTGACAGTATGGGTGTCCACGCAGGGGCGGGTTATGCAGGAAAGATGGGTCTTCTCTCCGGAAGCGGGGTCCTCGGGACCTCGGGAGCAACCGGGCCGCCTGGCCTCTTCCTCTCTCCCAGGTGCTGGGCTTGTTGTTCTTTGCCGCCGCCTGCCTCCTGTACAAGCATCCGTTGGAGGCTCCCAATGGCCTAGAAGCTTCTCTGCCCAGCCAGTCCTCGGCCTCCGACACCCCCATGGACCTCCAGGACGCCCCCTCGGCCCTCCAGCTCCAGAGTGACGTCTGACCGCCCACCCGTCCGCCCAGGGACACGAGCCAGCAAGCACTGTCTGATTTCTCCCCAGAAGGGCTGACCCCTCGCCGATTGATACCCCAGGGCTGAGGACGGGTATCCAAAAATCTCTCCTAGGATCCTGAGGGTACTAAGCTGGTGGGGGCCGCACGTCCAAGTCTCAGAGACGCCGAAGAGGAAGAACGCAAGGCATGGGGGGACACGGCGCGCCTCCCCGCTAGCCCCGGGGGAGAGTGTGACGGTCCCTCTGGCTCAGGAAGACCGAGGCCCCGCAGCCCAGCCCTTCTCACAGTCCATGAACGGACAGAGCCGCGAGGCACTGGATTTTGCCCGGGGGCCTCGAGAACCCCGGACGCGTCGACAGCTGTGATTTTCAGCCTCTCTATGCGATCTGAGCTGCACTGTTACAGAAAGTCCAGGACCACCTGCCGGCCGGTGTGAAGCTGGCAGCCGCTGGGGGGTTCGGAAGTCACCATTCTGTCCTGGAGACTGGAGAAGCACCCGTCACTGCCTGTGGCGCGCACACGGGGCTCGTGCCGCTCCTGTTCATCGTGACACCATCGACACCGCGGGGTGGGAATTACAAAGCCCTGACCCCCGCCGGGGCGTGTCACCGGCCGTGCTCCCGAACGGGCCTCATTCGGCGCATCTGGGGACCAGCCTGGCCCCGACTTCCTGTGTCTCTTCTGATGCGGGGCAGCTGGGCGGGCAGCCGTCCCCAGGGGCACGGTCCCTGCTGCCCCCTCCCGTCCTCAGAGCTGCAGCGGGACGGGACGCGTCGCAAAAGCAGATATTTATGGACCAATATTTTGCAGAACCTTATTTATAGAATTTGTCTTTTACCTGCTCGTGTGGTGGGCATAGCGGCCGGCTCAGCGGACATTCGTGAACTCTTCCTGGAGGACACTGGGACTCCCATGGAATGTTCGCGGGTGTCCTCAGTCAAAATTATGTGTAAATAAATATATTTTGATATTTAAAGCAAGCTTCTCTGGCCAATGTGTTTTCTTTCTACGAAGGTGCAGAGTTTGATGTTTGTACACCCCCTTCGTGTGGGTTTTTGTGAGTTCACGCCCCAAAGCCAGTGTTGGGCTGCCCCAGGGACAAGCGCTCCGTTGGCCCTGCGCCCTCCCGGTTGGCCTCTCGCCACCCGCCTCGCCAGTGACCCCCGTTGTGCCCCAAGAGTCCCCTCCCTCGGGGGCCCAGCGCCAGCTGGGTGGGCCTGAGCCCTCCACCCAGGGTCCCACTTTCCTGAGTGACCCGCAGCACCAGGATTCAGATGGGGACGGCCGGATTCAGCAGGTAGCTCGGGAAGGGTGTGCATGTGTGTGAGAGGGGACACAAAGGGAGACACCCCCCCCCCCCCCCACTGGGCTTTCTCCCTGGGTATCCAGATCTGATGCAGTCCCTCCCAGGTGGAGCCCAGAGAGTCCACAACTACGGCCCGGGGGGGCCCTGGGGGCAGCTCACAGGTGTCCTGGACACCAGTCTCACCAGCCGGCCCACGTGGGCCCACGTCCCGGATGGGCCTTTCCTTCCACTCCCCACGCTTGAATCCTGACCCGGCTGCTTCCGTTGGCCAAGGTTTACGTGGTGAGCAGGAAACGGCCTCCCTGGCCTTCTGGACCACGTTCGAGAATTGACGGGGCACCTACTGTATGCCAGGCCCTGTGCTGAGTGGCGGGGAATGGGGGAGACACTGCCTGAGAGGTCCCCACGGCAAACCCAGGCCGGGCGGGAGGGCAGCGGGCCCGGGGACACACAGCCTGGCAGGGGCGCTGGGACCCTCTTAGGTGCGCCAATGCCCTCTCCCCGGAGGAGGAGGCCCTCAAACCCCCTTCATCCTGGCGGACGCTGGTACCTCTGGATTCCCTCCACCCTGTCTTTGCCCTTGAAGAGGGTCCAAGCTGGGGTGGCGCTCACTTAAGCTCATGCCTTTTTCTAAGCAGCTTTATTGAAATGCGAATCACCCACTTAAAGTAAACTAGGGGCGCCCGGGTGGCTCAGTAGGTTAAGCGTCCAACTCTTGATTTCGGCTCAGGTCACGATCCCAGGGTCATGGGATCGAGCCCCTTGTCGGGCTCTGCACTGAGCACGGAGTCTGCTGGGGGTTCTCTCTCTGTCTCTCTGACCCTCCCTCTCTTCCTCTCTCTGAAAATAAATAAATAAACGTAAAAAAATAAAGGAAAACTCAGTGGGTCTTGGTCTGTTCACAGGATTGGACCAGCATCGCCAAGGCCGGCTGGAACGTTCTCCTCGCGGAGACCCCCCTTGGCCTGCGCCCCCCAGCTCCCCCCCCCACCCCTGCAGCCACGAATCCACTCTCCTCCCTGTTTGCCTCCTCGGAGCATTTGCTGTGGGCGGGACCGCACCGATGGCGTCTTCCACGCCTGCTGTGCTCGCCAGGTGCCGTCCAGGCCGTATCCCGAATCCTGTCTAAGGTCAAATGACAGTCCGCCGTGTGGACGGGCCCCGCTGCGTCGGTCACATTCCTTACAGAAGAAACAAAGGTCCCTGGCTTCTCCCCGCCCTTTCCAGGCTGAACTACAGTTTTGCTCACTTCGATGCTGGGATCGGGGTAATGGCCTCCAGCAGGGCTCTGACCGCGAGCCGTGCTGTGGCCGTCGCGGGGACACAGCATCCTCCGCGCACACGCGCACCCCATAAGCACGTCTTGACAGCCGCATCCACACCGGTCTGCCCTGCTGCGCCCCCGGCCCGTGGGGTCCCCAGGATGCGGTCCGCCAGGCTCACCCGGATGACCTCTGGCCCAGGCCGGCCGGGCAAGGGCATCCGGGGACACGGAGTGTCAAGCAGTCAACTAGCAGAGGCAGGTCTGGGGGGCAGAGTGCCCGGGGCCGAGCAGGCCCCTCCCACCAAACAGGAGACGGGCCTTCGGGCTGGAGGTGAGGCTGGTGGAATCACACTGGAGATCCCGCGGTGGTCCGGCCTGTGGGCCAGGTGGTGACGAGAGGCTGGAGGGGCAGGTCCCGGGTGAGCCCCAGGAAGAGGTCTCACTGCCCGCGAGGGACAGCAGCTTCCATCAGAGAGGAGCACGGTTCCTCTGTGCAGGCTCCTGGGCGAGGGGCTGCCAGGGCCTGACTTTGTGGCCCACCACCCTCCCACCCCCTTACCACCCCTTCCCACCACCCCCTCCCAACCCTCCCACGCCCACCTCCCACCCCACCTCCCTCCACCCCCTCACCACACCCTTCCCACCCCCTCCCCACCCCTCCCACCCCCTCCCACCCCCCTCCCACCCCCTCTCACCCCTTCCCACCCTTTCCATCCCTTCTCACTCTTCCCACCCCTTCCATCCCTTCTCACCCCCTCCCACCCCCTCCCACCTGCTCTCACCCCTTCCCACCCCTTCCAACCCTTCTCACCCCCTCCCACCTCCTCCCACCCCCTCCCACCCCCTCCCACCCCCTCCCACCTCCTCCCACCCCCTCCCACCCCCTCCCACCCCCTCCCACCCCTTCCCACCCCCTCCCACACTTTCCATCCCTTCTCACCCCCCTCCCACCCCCTCCCACCCCCTCCCACCCCCTTCTCACCCCCTCCCACCCCCCTCTCACCCCTTCCCACCCTTTCCATCCCTTCTCACTCTTCCCACCCCTTCCATCCCTTCTCACCCCCTCCCACCCCTTCCCACCCCAGTGTTCCAAGATGGCAGCCTGGCTTCGGCATCTGGACCAAGAACCCAAAGAAGGAATTGGGGCAGAGTGTGTCAGGGGGTCAGTTGAGTCCACACGCTCACACCCCACAGCATGAACCGTGTCTCCTGGACCCACTGCATCCTGCCGGAGCCGTGTGGCCTCAAAGCTCCCAGTGGACATGGAGGCGAGGGAAGATGGGGGGACCGTGGGGAGGGTGGCCCCTGTGCCCAGAGCCGCGTCTCCCCATCTGCAGGGGGGTGGAATTGCCCATTTTACAGATGGGAAGACTGAGGATCCGACCGGCCCCACGGCGGCACACTGGCAGAGACAAGTGTCATGAATTGAATGTTCTCATGCTGAGGGCCTGGCCCCCGTGGAGTGGCGGGGGGCTCATCACGGGATTACTGTCCTCATGAGAGGGGACCCCGGAGCCCCCACCCTGCCCAGCACGTGAGGGCGTGACAAGAGGGAGGTCTGCTAACGAAGCGGGTCCTTACTGGGACGGCCACACGGCCCCCAGAGCTGGGGGCGAAGTCTGTCACTCTGGCAGGATTTCAGCCCTGGGCCCTGAGGGGGGTCCTGGTCCAGGGCACGCCCCCGCCCCCGTGCAGGGAGGGCCGGGCACAATTATCAGATGTCGGTTCCGAGACGCCCCCGATGGAAGCGGCCACACGCAGCACTGGGAATGCGGAAGCCGCCTGGTGTCCTGCCACGCGGGCCGTCCGAGTCCCGATGGAAACTTCTACGGTTAACACGAGGTAACTGTGTGGACACGAGGTAAGTGTGTGGACACAAGATGGGAGAGAAAAGGCAGGACAGAGGCCCCAGGGGAACGGGGCCACCGTGGCCGGGGCTGGATCCCCGGGGGACGCCCCCACCGTCAGCCGCATTGGCCAGAGGCCTGGGCCGGGGACAGGCCGCCCGCAGCACCAGTGCGAGGACCTCCCACGGGACACCTCCCTCCGAAGTGGGGGGGCTGCTGGGTCCTGAGCACCACGCCCACCCAGCCCTCCCCAAATTCCCGACGTGCAGCCTGGGGAGGGCCACCCCTTGGGGGAGGGTGGGAAGCAACCAAGGGTATGGACTCAAATCGGGGGCATACGTGTGCTCACATGTCCGTGTGCACGCATGGCCGTGCCCCTGCACGCACATACACACGTTCACTTCTAAAGTGCTGACCCTGGGGCGGGGTTCTGATCCCTGCTCTGGCACTCACAGGTGGTTTGACCTTGAGCGAGGAATGTTGGCCCCTCTGCCTCAGTGTTCCCATCTGCAAATGGGGCCCGGATGGGGACCCGCCTCCCGGGGTGAGGCGAGGAAGAGCTGATCCGTCTGGGTGGAGCTCCAAAGATGCCCGGTCACCCCTGGTGGCTCCAGGACCCCAGGTGGCCCCTTTCTGATCTGGTCGGAGGCCAGTGGCCGTGCTGGCCGCTCCCTGGGGCACAGAGACGAGGTATAGAGAGCAATTACTCTGGTCATTTATGCTCAGATTTATCTTAATCGGCAGCACGTTAGAAACGCACATCGGATGACCGTGTGACGCCTGTTCTGTGTATGATCCTCTGTCCTCTAAGGGCTGCTCCGCGGTAATTACGTTCTGTGTTTAATTCACAGCGTGATCGGTAATGCACGTCGTGCGGGGCCGTCCCCAGGACCCCCCAGGACCTCCCCCCCAGGAGTCACTCACGTGCACGGGAGCAACGCGGGGGCCATCGCCGCCCCCGGAAGTCACTCATCCGGAGCCTGGAGGTCCCCAGTCCCGTCCTCTGCTGGCCCCGTCTGGGCCCTGGCACCGTCACAACACCCACAGTAATGAAGACTGGTCTGTGTCTGTGTCTGTATTTGCCACCTTCCCGGGGAGGCTCAGAGCAGCACATGTGAGCCACTGCGGGCCCCGCAGCCCCGTCCGGAGCCAGCGGGCAGTCAGGCTAGGGCACATGGGCCGGTGGCTCCCCTCTTCTGTCCTAGCAACACGGATAGTGATGATGGAGGGACGGGAGGGGCGGGTGGAGCCGGTGGGACCGGAAGGGGGGAGGACCCGGCCGCTCTGCCCCTCCGCCCCCCCCCCAGCTACCCTGGCTCCCCAGAGACGGCTCGTGGGGGCACCTCCGCACACTGTCCCTTTGCGCTGCCCGCGGTGGCCTCACCCGTGGGGCGTCTCTCGTTTGGTCTGAAGGGGAGAGAGCGTGAACTCAGGGGCAGTGGACCTGGGAGCACCTTGCGGGTGCCGTCCACCCTCGAGCAACACGGATGTGAACCGCGTGGGTCCACGGCACGCAGGACCTTACAGGGCGGCCCTGTGGGCGAATTCTGTCTTCTTTCTTTTCTTAGCGCATCCCTCCGTCTAGCTCACTTGGTGGGGAGAGTCCGACAACACACACGGCACGCCCAGCGTGAATCCAGGGTCGCTGCTGCTGTGCACACGCTCCCGCCAGTGGAGGCCAGCGGCTGTTGGCGGGAGGGGGGGGGGGGGGTGTCAAAGCTGCACTTGGAGCGGCGGGCGGGCGGGCGCCCCGGCCAGGACGTGTTCAAGGGCAGACCGTGGGTTCCTGCTGCCTGGGCCTGCACCCGGCCCACCAGGGCGAGTGGCCGGCTCGCTGACCATCCAGCACCCGGCCCGGCCGAACGGTCCGCCCCTCAGGAAATAAACGCGTTCTTGCAGCGCCCCGGGCCCAGAAGGGCCAGATAAGGATGGTCATGGCCGCGGACGGCGGAGTCCTTGTCCTGAGAAGCACCAGGGGCGTCGTTTAAAATGAAGGTTAGGCTGGGGCGCCTGGGTGGCGCAGTCGGTTAAGCGTCCGACTTCAGCCAGGTCGCGATCTCGCGGTCCGTGGGTTCGAGCCCCGCGTCAGGCTCTGGGCTGATGGCTCAGACCTGGAGCCTGTTTCCGATTCTGTGTCTCCCTCTCTCTCTGCCCCTCCCCCGTTCATGCTCTGTCTCTCTCTGTCCCAAAAATAAATAAACGTTGAAAAAAGAATTTAAAAAAAAATAAATAAAATAAAATAACATAAAATAAAATAAAATAAAATAAAAATGAAGGTTAGAGGCGCTGGGGGGCTCAGTCGGTTAAACGTCTGACTCCCGATCTCAGCTCAGGTCTCGGGCTCAGTTTGTGAATTTGAGCCCCGTGTTGGGCTCTGCGTGGGCAGTGGGGGGCCCGCTGGGGATTCTCTCCCTCCCTCTCTCTCTGCCCCTCCCCTGCTTGCGCTGTCTCTCTCTCTCTCTCTCTCTCTCTCCCCCCACCCCAAATAAACATTTAAATACATATGTATATAAAATTAGGGTTGTATAATGAAGCTTGGGGGACGCCTGTCTGATCACAAGGAAATACCGCATGGAGTGTATATCTTGGTGAGGAGGGTCTTCCGGGCTTCTTCCTCCAAGATGCCCCTCCCCTCCACCCCTCCTCCTCCTCCTTCCTCTCCTCCACCCCTCCCCCACCCTCCCCTTCCCCTCTTCCTCGTCCTCCTCCCTCCTCCCCCTTCTCTCCACCCCTCCCCCGCCTCCCCTCCTCCCTCCCCCCTCCCGTCCTCCTCTTCTCCCTTCTTCCCCCGCTCCTTCCCCTGCCCCACTTGTCCCAGCTCCTTTCCTCTGCCCCAGGCTGCAGTTGCAGGGCTCATAAGCAGGCAGCTGAGTTGTCCCCTTCCTGGCCACCTCTGATCTCTGACAACAGTACACACGCCATGAGCAACAACTACTGAATTAAGACCAGAGCTGCGTAGGGGATGGGGCCCTTCAGGGTGGGGTGGGCGCCTCGGTTCGGAGAGCCCCCCGGGGCCATATGCCCAGGTGTCTTGGCCACACGCATCTGGCAGAGCCACCTTTGTGTTTGGGGACAGGGGCTACTTCTGGAAAATGCCGAGTGTCTCCGTGTGAATCCAGCCCCAAGAGGAGCCTCCCGGGCTCAGGATGACAGGTGACGTCTAAATAGCTCTCGACTTGTTATCTCCAAGCACCAGATTAAACAAGCCTTTTCTCTCCTCGCAGCTGAGAAATGCGGCAGACGCCTCCCTGTTTACCAAGGACAACAGTCGACTGAGAGACGCACGGTTTGTCACTCTTCTGATGTCCCCAGTTGTGACTGAACGTCCTGTTCCACGGCTTCAGAATGAGGATCTCAGCTGGAGGTGGGGAGGGAGGTGGAAGATGTGTCCACCACCTGGGGAGCGGCTCCCACTGCTGAGCCCCAGGCAGCTCTGACCCGGGCCCACCTCCCAACACCCAGGCAGGACCGGCCACAGACCCGGGATTTCTTGGCGTAAAGTCCACGGGTGGCTCAGTCGGTTGAGCGTCTGGCTCTTCTCGTTTTTAATTTTGTTTTTAACGTTTTATTTATTTTTGACAGACAGAGAAAGAGCATAAGCAGGGGAGGAGCAGAGAGAGAGGGAGACGCAGAATCCGAAGCAGGCTCCAGGCCCCGAACTGTCAGCACAGAGCCCGACGCAGGGCTCGAACCCACAAACTGCAACATCATGACCTGAGCTGAAGCCGGACGCTCCACCGACGGAGCCCCCCGCAGGCCCCCTGAGCGTCTGACTCTTGATTTTGGCTCAGGTCACGATCGCGGCAACGATCATGGGGTTGAGCCCCAAGCTGGGCTGCACGCTGAGCCTGTTTAAGGTTCTCTCTCCCCCTCCCCCTCCCCCCCAAATTAAAAAATAATATTATTATAAAAAATAAATAAACCTGAAAATCCTATTCTAAGATATAAAGGAAAGGGCCACCAAAAGACTTAGCAGTCATTTACCTTTCAGTCTGAATTAGTATCGGCTATTTCACCAGCAGATTTGGATGACGTGGGGGAGGGCAGAGGGTGGCAGGGTACATGCGGCCACAGAGGAGGGGCAGGTGGAAAGGGTGCCAGCTGTAAGAAAAGCCCCCAAAGCGAGCTAGGAACCTCTGAAGACAAAAGTCTTCATTCTCCCCCCTAATTGGGGCCGGCCTCGGGCTCAGCCTCCCGGTGCTCAGAAGGATGGCTGAGGGCCAGGCTGCCGCTGAGCACAGAGCCGCGGGCAACGCAGCGAGGCCCCCGCCACACCGGGTACGTGCTGACGCCTACCGAGGGGGGGGGCTGCGGAGGGGGCCACCGTGGGCGTCGGGGGGCCCGTGGAGAACGTGAGTTTGAGCCGACACCTGGGGAGGAGGCGGCAGGCGGGGGCGGAGGGGGGTGTGTGGAGACGGCCCAGGGCCCAGACTGGAGACGGCGGCCCTCCACCACCCACACTGTGAGCCAGGCGCGGGCGGGCGGGGGGCGGCCCCGGACCCACGGGCAGACCCTCCCTCGGGACCCAGGGTAGGGGCAACCTCTCTAGGCAGACTCCACGCCCCAGGGGCAGGGCCGGGCCTCAGCCACCTGCCCCCGGAGGACCTGCAAGCCAGAGTGCCCAGCGGAGCGGAGAAGCCTCCGGCGTCTCGGGGTGCCGGGCTGGCGGAGCAGGCGGGTTATCGTTTCCTGAGAAAGCCCCGTGGGCACACATCTCAGCATGAAACCCATCTGTCCAGAAGTTTGGAAAATCAGAATCACCGAAGTTTGTTTCCCATTCAGACCCCGCTGTCCTTCCCTCTTGCAAGACAGTCCTCGAGGTCCAGTCCGGGCAGGCTGGAGGCCCCCGCCCTTCCCGCAGGGACAGAGCCTGGTCGTCAAAGAATCAACTGTCACCTCTCCCTCCCGGAACCGTGGACTGGCCTTGACTCGCGCCTGCCGAAGGGACGTGTGGGGGCAGCCGGGGCCCGAAGGGACGTGTGGGGACGGGCGGGACGCACACACGGTGTCTTCCTTTTCCTTTCATTGTCACGTCACAGGAGGGTTCATGGAGAAGCCGGAACAGGGCAGACGCCATCCTGGGCACAGAGGACACCAGCCACGCGGACAGACAGGCAGACGCTCAGGGCCTCCTGAGGTGGACAGCAGACGGTCAGGGAGGGACCCTAACCCTCCCCCACCTGAGCTCAGCGGTCACTCTCGAAAGTGTCTCCATCCCACACCTTCCCCTCCTATGGGGCCCAGTCCTTTCCAAAGACTTCCTGCTGGTCTTAGACCCCCCAGGACTTTCCAGAAAGTCCTAGAAAACCTTGGAAAGTCTCAGGCTGATGAAGGGGAGTGGACGCTGGCCCGGCTCGGGAACCCCTATTGTGTTCCAAACAGAGGTGGCCCGCACATTGATGCCCCCACACCTGTGTCCACCGCTCTGGCCCTCGCTGCTCAGGTGATGGCACCGTGCATGCCAGGCGGGGGGACCCTGTGGCCAAGGGAGGGGTGGAGCTGAAGGAAGGCCCCTGGTGACCGTGGAGCCGACGCCTCACCGGTGTGGGGCTCAGGGGACGTTTCCACGGGCGCCCTGGGCAAAGCAGGTGTCACGTGTGCCTCACCTGCCCCATCTGCCCCCAGCCCTGCTTCCTGGTGTCCTGCCCCCATACTCCCTGCGTGTGCTCCCGCCTCATGTCTGTCTCGGGGGGGGGGGGACCCAGGCATCTCCCCGGCACCCTCAGATCTCATCAGTTCCCCCCACGTCCCGCTCTGTTTTCCCACAGGGTGACACGGAGCTCAGGAGAGGCTGCGACCTGCGGGCAAGGCAGGAATGGCCCCCAGGCCACCTGACTCTGTCCCCTCCTCTGCCTGGGGAAGGCTTTGCAGGAGCAGCAGGAACCCCGACGAGAAGGGAGCAGGGGCAGCGGGTCCGCTGCAAACGTGCCCCGGCTCGCGGCCCAGAGGCCCCTGCGCTGCCTCCCTGCCCCTGTGACTCCGCGTCATTACTCGGGGCTCACCTCTCCTTCCACAGCCTTCGTTCAGGCAGGAGACGCCTCCGTGGACTCCTGAGCGGAAAGGAGGCGCCCGCCCAGCTCCCGGCTCCACGACTCAACAGCGGGCAGAGAGGACTGCCCTTCAATAGTTTTATTCGACCCCAGACGTGGTTCTGCTAAGTGTGTAGAAACGCGAGGACGGTGCCCCTCGCCGGCCTCCCTGACCTGCAACGCGCTTCGTGCCCTGGCTTGCCCTCTTCCCCCAAATTCCTTTATTAGCATTTTCCGACAAAGTCAGATATTCCTTGTCAGTGTGCGGGCGGGTCAGGAAGGGGGTGGACTGTTGGCCTCGGGGTGACTCCCCTTAGCTTACTGAGGGGAGACCGCGGGGGGTGGGGGGGCTGGCCGCCCGGTGCCACCAGGTCGCAGAGGATGGGCCCCGGGAGGACGGCGCCCCGCAGGCCTGGGGAGGACAGGGCCCCGCGGGGAGGACGGCTCCCTGTGGCCCCGGGAGAGACCGGGACCGGGCTGCTCGGGGGCTCAGGTGGACGCCGAGGGCAGAGCTGCTGGTGAACTGGGGAGGACATAGCACTGGGAGCCTCCAACTGTATTTTCTCAGAAGTGTGTTTTTCTCGAGTGACCCGGCTGTGCAGGCAAGTCAGTCGGAGACGGTGACGTGCTGCTATGAAGCTAATCGTCAGCTGTCACAGGAAGAAGCAAATTATCCCCACTCCGCTCCCGGCAGACCGAAGTGTCTCGGGAGCTAATGTCTTCATCATCAAGCCTTGAAATTTCCAGAGAAGGCGGGAGTCCGTTGGTGCGTGCCTCTGTCCTCATTTCCCGACCGGGTGCGTGAAACCGCGGGCCTGCCTGGCGGCCGCCCTGCCCTCCCCCCACTTCACGCAGAAAGGGCTGGGGGGTCGAGGGGCACCAGAACCCGCAAGTGACATCTGAAGTGCTCGACTGCAGGTGCCGGAAAGCCCAGTGGAACCAGACTGAGAGCAGACTGGGGGGGCAGGGGGTGGGGGGGTTAGGGGGTGGGCAGGCTCCAGGCGCCCCGGGACTCAAGGCTCAGAGCAGCGTCCCCGGAAGCAGTTTGGCGACCGCAACCAAGAGTGACTGCCTTTCCCAGCAAGTGGGGAGGGGTCTGAGGGTCCACCTTGCGCCCCCGGGGCCGTGGGAATGGGGTCTCTGGTTTCCTGGGGGCGGGAGAGGGCAGGGCCAGCCTGGGGGAGCCAGGGGTCTGGGCGAGCCAGGCCAGCACATGTCCCCCGTGGGGTCGGCGCCAGCTGTCCACGGCAGAGCAGCGCTGTTTGGCCCGTTGTGAGGGCTAACAAAGGAGCAACAGATTTCCCATCCAGAGGCCCAGGCTGCCACGCAGGAGCGCTGTTTGGAACAAGATGACAGAAGCCAGACTCGGAGCTTCTGGGCCGCGAAGGATGTCACTGGCCAGACGATTTGCTCAGCACCATCGAGCGGCCTTGGAAGGCGAGTAAGCCACCGCGCCTCGCAGTCGTCACGCTCACTGTGCATGGGAGCCCGCGTGCGACGCGGCCGTGTGTGCCGGGAGCGAGCAGGTTCAGGCGGGAAAAGCACTGGGAACAGCAGGCACAGAGAATCCTGCAGAGTCGTGCTGTCGTGACGAAAGCAGTGCCGTGCGTGTGCGCACACGTCCGAGTGTGTGTGAGCGCGTGTGCACACGTGTGCGTGCAGGGCTGCGTGAGCGTGCGGTTCATAGGAGTGTGAGCGTGTACTTACGATCTCAGCAGATCCTGTCCGTCTGTGAGGCACGCATGATCGGAGCGTGTTTTCGTTGATCATTTCCCCGGGAACGCGTTTCGTCCCGCGTGCTAATGCTCCCCTCCCCCAGCGAGGTGGGAGGGGGTCTCATGGACGGAGGGGGGCGGGGAGATCCCAGGGAGGGGGGGGTCGCAAGGAAGAGGGGTTCCAGCACCCTCTCTCTTGCTACTGGGCATCTCCCCCACAGCTTCCAACCTGGGGTCCCACAGCCACGAGCGCGTGCCAGGACCTAGAAGCCAGAAGAGGCCTTACCTGGAGTGGGCCTTTCTCTGCACGCCCGCGGCCAGAGCGCATGCCCACGGCATGTCTGCCTGCAGAGCCGGGAGACTCAGGGTGGAGGGCAGAGGGACGCAGGGATACCTGCCGATGACCCGGTGGCCGCGGCTGTCTGGGGTCCCCAACTTGCCGTGGGGGCCGCACCGGAACCCACGGGCTGCCCGGCCTGCTGTGAGCTTCTGTGGGACCCCTCCTCCACCCTAGGCTCTAGGCTCTGGAGTTCACTTGCCTGCCCCCCCCCCCCCCCCCCGGGGCACCTGGCTGCATTTGGAAAGGGTGTTGCCTTGAACGGGCCATCGGAGCTTCGAGGCAGGAATGACAAAGAAGGCTCCCGTTCAGGTTTTATTTCTGGAACTTGTATGAAGTCACTGGAAGATGAGAGAGTGTTCTATTTAAATATTTCTAGGCAACTAGAATTCCTGATTACAGACAAAGGGAGCGTGTGCTTCGGATCCGCAGAGAAAGCTGGAAGCGGGAGCATCATGTTTATGCAAAACTCCATCCTCCCCGCCAAGGAGGAGGGAAGACAGGAAGGCGGAGGAAAGAGAGGTGGGAACCTAGCTGCCCAGCCCGGCCTGGTGCCGCCTGCCTGGCAAAGCCGAGGGAGGTGCCTGGGGCCGGGGGGGGGGGGGGGCACAGGGAGGGGTCCCCGCACCCCGCCGTCAGAGAGCCAGTGCACTATGGAATCTACGAATCCCCGTCCCCCTTCCTCCCAACAATAAATGGAAGCCTCACATTAGCCGAAAGGGATCCTTTCGGCTTTAAATTGCCTGCTACGTTCCCAGGCGTGCCTGGGAAATTCAACCGCAAATCAGCAAATTTATAAGAGGCATAAAAACCCAGGCTCCTGGGATGAGGTGACAGCACCCCGCCTCTCTGCACACTGAGCAGGTGGAAGTTGGTCCTTCTGTGTCAGATGTGCTGTGTGTGTGCACGTGCGTGTGCATGCACGTGTGTGTGTGTGTGTGTGTGTGTGTGTGTCTTTGCCCAGAGCAAATTAGGGACCCTCCTTCCAGCATGACCTGGAGGGGGAGGGGAGGGCGGCAGCGACCTCCGGTGGGAGTGTCACCCCATCAGCTCCAAACCTGGGCCAGAGACGCTGGACTGCAGCTTCCAAGGCAAGTGTAACCAGCACCCTCTGGGGCCCGCGGTGAAGCCATGGGGAGCCCCCCGGGACACTCGTAGACAACCGCGCGGCACTGACAGGCCTTGGAAGTCAGACTTTCTCATCTCCTAGGAGGTGAGCCAACGGGCCCCTTCCTGCAAATCACCAGCTTCCTTGCGCGTCTCCTTGGAGAAGCCTTCAGTGTCCCAAACGGGGCTCCCGCTGGCTGGCGCAGGGCCTCCGGGGCTCCCCACCTGCCCTTCTCGGCGGTGGCTCTGCTTGACGAATCTCCGGTTAGGCTGGCTGCTGTGCGGGGTGACGCCTGTGAAGATGTGGGGCGACAGTCCTGAGGGAACCAACCCCTGACCTGCAGCCACGAGCTCAGCCGTCTGTGCATATCTCTGCACGGAGCCTGCAGCGCACGGGGAATAAACCCCCATACCTACACCCGCTGCGCCCCTGCGGCCTCGCCTCTCCTTCCTCACCTCTGGCCGCGGAGCTCTTTCCAGACCACCCGTGTCCCCCCGCCAGCCAGGCCCCCCGGCCCTCCTCCCGTTACTCCCATCACCCTCCACCGGAAAACACTTGTGCACTTGGCGCTGTGCACACAGTGTGCCGTGAGCTCTGGGAAAGTGGCCTCCTGTCGTCGGGCGCTGACCACACTCAGTAAGTGCTGGACAGGTGGCAAACTGGACGGTGAATGCAGGGGAAGCCCTACGGAGAGGGCCTCCGGTCGGTGGGAACGAAGTCTCTTTGCAGCATTTGTCCCCAGGGAGCCCAGGGGCGGGGGGGGGGGGGGGCGGCCAGAGCCCACGCAGCACCCTTTTGTGAAGGCGTCCTCAGTGGCTCTAATGCACGTTCACCAGAAAGGTGCAGCCCAGTCACGAGCCCAAGCAGTGGCTTCCGGGAAGGGGTCACCTGGACGCACACAGCCCCCTCCGGGGCCCTCCTGGCTCTTGCTCTGGGCTCCGCTGTCTCTACGACCACACGCCCAGCCCAGGGGGCCTCAGGGCAGGGGCAGAAGGTGGGCTGGCCGGTGGAGACCCTCTGAGCCCCCGTGCCCGGGTGCCCGACACACGTGGGCATGTGCACGCGCACACACGTGCACACAGACCCCGTGAGGGGTGGGTGAGTCACCAGGAGGACGGGAGGGGCGAGGGCCAGGCGGTGAAGCTCCAGGGGCCAGGGGCCGGACGGCCAGGACGCGCCCGCAGCCGGGATGTGCCGTGAGCACACGGGCGCCCGGGCGGAGGGAGGCTCCCCGGCCCCTCCGCCGGATCGCGCTCACACCTCGCTCACACTTGCACGTGTGTTGCCCTATTTTTACAATTTTCCTTGGAATGCTGTACGTTCTGGAACATATGCAATTTCCATGCCGCGGATGAGAAGATCTACAGTGAACACTCACACACGCACATTACGTTTCCTCGGTGTCTCCAAAGGAACGTTCTCCCCCCGCCCCCCGCAGGAAACATCATGATATACCGACACGGTACTGCTGTTAACTTTTAAAAAAAAAAATTTTTTTTTAAACGTTTATTTTATTTTTGAGACAGAGAGAGACAGAGCATGAACGGGGAGGGGCAGAGAGAGAGGGAGACACAGAATCGGAAGCAGGCTCCAGGCTCCAAGCCATCAGCCCAGAGCCCGACGCGGGCCTCGAACTGACAGACCATGAGATCGCGACCTGAGCTGAAGTCGGACACTTAACCGACTGAGCCACCCAGGCGCCCCAACTTTTTTTATTTTTAATTTAGCCCCAGCTCTTGCCACCAAGAGCTGTCCAACGGCAGACGGGGCCCAGGGGAGAGAGAGGCACACCTGCAAAGCAGAAGGGGCCCCACGGCGCCGGTGACCCAGGGACCAAATTCCTGTAGCCAGAAAAAACACTCCTATTCCCCAACCAGGACCTTCACTCCTGAGATGGGTGAGTAGCCCCCACTTCCCCCACAGCTGTGGGGCGGGTGGCTCAGGGGCCTCAGTGCACAGGGGACAGCCGATTCCCGCCCCCCCCCGACACGCAGCATCTGGGGCATGGGGGCAGGGCAACAGGCCCCCGCTCCCCCAAAGCCAGCCAAGTACCAGGCTTCAGCCTGTCAGCCTGGGGGCCGGGCACCTGCCAAGGGCACGGCCAGGTCACCCACAGACACAGCCGGACCCAGGATCGGCCCTCCCCGCACCTTGCCAACGCTTTCTTTAAAGGGTCCCAGCTGTTTAGGAAGTGTTCACGTCAGGGGAAGTCAGAGAGAATGGGCCGAACCAGTTGGAAGGTTCCGGCCTCCGTGCCGTCCGGGCTGTCAGTACGCAGAAGAGTGGTTCCAAGCCGGCCGCCAGGGAGCCCCCCCAGGAGGGCCTGCCGCCCTCTTTGTAGAACGAGGCCTTCCGAGTGACATTTCCTCCACGGTTTTAAGCAAATCCCTTGTCCTAATATTTGTGCTAAGTTGACTTTTATGATTTTTTAAGCTCCTAGGCTGGCTCGGAAAGAAATCTTTGAAAAGAAGGCCAGCTTAACGGAAAGGTCAGGGGTTTAAAAACCAAACAGTGAGCTTAAGCAGCTGGGCCAGGGCGCATCTCCACCAGCAACGTCCTGAGCAGCTTTGGCTCCTGGCCGGCAAAGGGACAGGCCCCCGCAGTCACTGGCTGGTCCCTTCCCCTTGGGAGGCTCCTGGGAGAGGCGGCCACACCGCACGGGCCATGGTAGGGCCCCGTGTTACCTGTGTGCCGAGATGGCAGCGAGCCCCTGGCACGGCAGCGTGGTCTGGCGGGATCACCTCCTTTTGTGCCCCAACCCCCAGACCCGTTTACTTCGTTGGTGGGCTTGTCTTCCAGAGAACAAGCTCAGCTAACCCGGAGGGGTTTTCCTGCAACCTTTTTTGGCCTGGGCCCCTCACACCCTCCGAAGCCACCGCACCACCCTCAGCAACTCCCACCACGCAGGCGTTTGCTGAGTGTCCACGGCAGGCCAGCGCAGCCCGCGTGCGTGACAGCCCCCGCCCCAGACGCCCCAGGGAGCATCTGTGCAACCGCCATTCCCATGTTACAGATGACAAATTGAGGCACAGAGAAGCTAAAGACGATGCCCAGGCACCACGTGGCAGGGCCAAGATTAAGCCTCCTATGCTGGCTTCCCGCGAAGAGACGCTTGTGGTGTCTTTGAACGCTACATTTTGAAGCGCGTTTTTTTCTGTGCTGGCACCCCGGACGAGACCATCAGGTTCCGCGGACCAGGCCGGCCCACAGCCAGTTCACAGAGGAACAAACACAGACCCAATGCGCTCGCCGTGGGCAGGTGTGGGCCAGGGTCTGGGGTCTGGGCGAGCTTCTTAGGTCTCGCTCCCTTCCTTCAACCCCCTAGGCCTACGGAGGGTTGCTATTAGCACGGCGGGGTCCACACACGGACAAGGCCAGGCCTTGACTGTGACCCCCAGGGCCACCCTTCCCAACCCCCCTGGGCCTGGGCCGGGACCATGACCTGTGATGATCAAATCCAGGCGGCCATAAGGGGGGGGGGGGGGTGTGCCCACCCGCCCCCGCCCCCGGGTGCCAGGTGCAGGAACCCAGCCGGCAGGGCGAGGGTGCTCTCTGCCCCCCTCACTCACCACTCCCACCCAGCTGTGCTGGAGGCCGCCTGGGCGCCCACGAGGGAAGGGCAGCGCCCCAGCCGCGCCAACGGGGCTCACCTCCCTCACCCCTCCTTGAACCAGCTACAAACGACCAGGGGGCAGTTCCCTCCCTGGGGCGGGTGGGGGGCCCGAGAAGTTGGGAAGGCGGGGAAGGAGGGGCGTGCCCCGGGAGAGGTGCCTGGAGAGAACCGCTGTCCCCTCCCCGGCCCCCGGGAGCCGGGCGGGAGCGGCACTCGGGCGGGGCGGGGCGGGGCCGAGGCCGGGGCCGCCCCCGCCCCCACCCCGCCCCGCCCCCCGCCGCCGGGCGCGCTGCGCCGTCGCCCGCTGAGCCGAGGCGCGGAGCCCGGGAGGGCGCGGGCGCGGCAGGCGGTGTGCGCGGAGAGCGCGCGGGAGGCGAGCGCAGGCGAGGGAGTGAGCGCGCCGGGGCGGCCGTGCGTGCGCTCCGCTCGGCGCCACAGGCTCTCCGCGCGCCCGGGACCCGCGGGGTCCGGAGGTCGGGGGAGGAAGCCCGGGCCGGCGGGGAGCGGGAGGGCGGCCCGGCCCCCGCCCCCTGCGGCCGGCGCCCCTCGGGCGCTCCGGGAGGCGCTTCCGGCTGGACGGCGCGCCCGCTCTCGGTCTCGCGCCCACCCCGCCGGCTTCCTCCGCTCGGTCCCCGCCGGCGCCGCGCCCACCATGCGCCTCAACGGCTCGGCGCCGGGTCCGCGGGGCGCGCCGGGCGCCAAGCCCTTCCCGCTGCCACCCTCGGGGCTGGAGGCGGCGCTCCTGGTCCCCGGCTTCGGTAACGGCTCAGTCAATGAGTCCGAGCGCCTCCGAGCGACGCCCAGCAGCGACCTGGATGTGAACACGGACATCTACTCCAAGGTGCTGGTGACCGCCGTGTACCTGGCGCTCTTCGCGGTGGGCACCGTGGGCAACTCGGTGACGGCGTTCACGCTGGCGCGCAAGAAGTCGCTCCAGAGCCTGCAGAGCACGGTGCATTACCACCTGGGCAGCCTGGCGCTCTCCGACCTGCTCATTCTGATGCTGGCCATGCCCGTGGAGCTGTACAACTTCATCTGGGTGCACCACCCCTGGGCCTTCGGCGACGCCGGCTGCCGGGGCTACTACTTCCTGCGCGATGCCTGCACCTACGCCACCGCCCTCAACGTGGCCAGCCTCAGCGTGGAGCGCTACCTGGCCATCTGCCACCCCTTCAAGGCCAAGACCCTCATGTCTCGCAGCCGCACCAAGAAGTTCATCAGTGCCATCTGGCTGGCCTCGGGCCTGCTGGCCCTGCCCATGCCCTTCACCATGGGCCAGCAGAACCGCAGCGCCGACGGCCATCACCCCGGCGGCCTGGTGTGCACCCCCATAGTGGGCACCGCCACGATCAAGGTCGTCATCCAGGTGAGCGGCTGCTTCGCGCGGGAGGGAGGGCTGGGAAGAAACAGGGGTCTCGCGGGGGGGGGGCCAGGGTCGGCAGGCTCTCCCTCAGGGAAGCTGCGGGCTTCTCTTTCCCCCACCCCAAAAGTAGTTTCCAGTCTGTGTCCCCCTCTGGGACAGCGCGCTAGAGAACGTCACCGGGAAGTTTTACTCGGAAGCTGGGAAGGAGATGGGGGGGGCAGGGGGTCCTCAGGATCAGCCCGCCCTCCTCTTCCCACCTTGCACTCCAGCGCGGCCAGACCTTGCTCCCCCATCTCATCCCCTCCTTCTATCTAAGGGGGCTGGGCCCTCAGATCAGCGAGGTCTCTGAGGGTCCACGGATGGGCCTCAGCCATCTCTCCAGACCCCGGTGTGCATGCCGGAGGCCATTCCTTTCATCGGCTTCTCAAAAGGCTGTGTGACCCCAAGAGGCCGGGTCCCTCTCCTCTGCAGCAGAGCCCCCGGGGGTCAGCACTGCTTCCCCCCCCCTCACCGGGCCTCCTGGCTGCTCTGCCCCCTGCTCACAACTTGGGAGGTGGAGGCGAGCCTGATGCCCTGTGGGGCCGGTTCCTTAGGTAAGCCTCGGTTTTCCCGCCTGTGAACCAGGGTGATCACAGCCGTGGCCTCAAGTGACAGAGGATCGAGGAGGAAGCGTGTGGGAAGGGCTTGCACGCGGCATGTTCAGTAGCACTGTCTTGGTGGTGCTGGTGAAAAGTTGCTTCTGCTGGGAAGGGCTTCCGGCATTTGGGCGTGGTGGCGGGTGGGGGGCCCGCGTGAAGCGGGTAACGCCAGAGCCCGAGGGTCCGAACAAGGTGTCTCGAGAGCCCAGGCAGGAGCCCTCCGCCGGGAATCGGCTCCCCGGGAATCGGCTCCGACAAGGCCTCCTGGCAGGTGGGGGGTTCTGGCCCTGGAGACAAGGTTTCTCAGGCCAGGACAGAAATGCCACCGTGGACTGCGTCACGGCCCCGGGACCGGGTAGCCACGGAGGTGCAGGTGGGGTGGGGACGGTGGGCGGGGCCGGGGGGCCACTGTCCCCATGGGGCTGTCCTTCCACACGGCCCAGCAGGACTCATGCTGGGAGTGGGGTAGGAACTGTCATCTGTACGTCACTCCCTGGGCTCTGGCTGATCCACCACGAGTGGCCCCCCCCACACCTGCACTGAGAACTTGTGGCCACGGGGTCCCCTGCGTGGAGAGGCACCCCCACCCCAGCCACACGTAGCAGGGAAATGAGTAGAGCCCAGCCGCCTATCTGCACAGGAGGCAAGGGCACGCAGGGCCGCATGCAGTGAACGGTGGGAAGTTGTCCCCGCTCCTCCCGAGGCCCGAGTCTTCTTCTCCCTTGCTCCTGTCTCGCTCGGCTGGGTCCCGGGGCCACTGCCACCTGCCTTTGAAGGTATGATGCGGCCGTTCAGGTCAGCAAGTCGAGTCAGTAGCACTCGCTGCCCCCACCCCAGGAGACGCCTCCACTCGGACCCCCGCCCCTTTGGCTCTCGGGGGCCTTGGCCGGGAGCGGTCGGGTTTGGATCATCAAAAACAAACCACAGCAGAGCAGACTGGGCACGCCCCCCCCCCCCCAAAGCGTCCTCTCCATTGGCCCCACGCGATCAGACGCCTCAGTGACACTGCTTCACCTCTTAAAGGGCCGTCTCTCCCAGTCCCTGTGCTCAGAGGGTGCCACACCCACACTGCCCAGGGCGTGTCATTCGTCCAGGATGTCTGCTGAGCACTGACTATGGACAGGCCCCACTTCTGCACCCACAGACATAGTGCTGCCCCAGCATTGACCAAACGCTCGCTGGCTTCCTGACGCCCCCCAGATCGGCCGCAGCCTTGTGCTGGGAAGGACCGATAGGGCTCCCTCCAGGCGCCCTTCCCTCCGTGCTGACAGCCGAGGGCGGACGGCAGGAGTGTGGCCGGGCCCTTCTACACGACCCCTCCCTCTCAGGAGAGGTGCCCCCGGTTGACGTTCCCCCCTCGGGCCTCCGGGCCGCTTGGCAGGACGGGGGGCAAACGTCCGCTGTCTTTTAAGCAGCGACGTCTGCCGGCAGGGAGGGGCTGGGTGCTTGTGTCCATCCGTACGTCGCCCTTTCACCGGCCACGGTGGAAGCGTGCAGCCGTTGGCCGATCGAATGGTCCCTCTTTCCAAAGCGGGGGCCTCTTCCAGCCTGTGTGTCCCCCAGGAGGCCACCAGCGTCCCCCCCCCGCCGCCCCTCCCCACCATCCGCACGAGCACATGCTGGGCACTTACATGCAAACTAGTGCTTAGAAATGAGGTGGTTCAGTCAGATATCTGAGCAGCTTAGAATGGTCATTGCCGAACACATCTTGAGCAGGTATCTCATTATCTGAGCAGGTAGCCTGGAGCTGGGCCAAGGGGAGCTTGTACAGAGGGCAGGGCCACGCCCGGGCCAGCGGAGACCCCAGGCCCTGGGCCCCCAGTTGACAAGGGCGTCTGGCAGGAGGAGCCCACGGAGCCTGCCACGTTCCCTAATCCGGTCCCTCCTCTGGCCCTAGGAGGGAACTGGACTCAGGCTTTCCAACGCACTGTTGGTTCCAGTGCAGCCGTCCTGAGTGAAAGACGTGCGTGCACCAGCCACCGAGGGGCCCTCCCCTTAGAAAGTTCCTCTGAGAAGCTTCGCCTCCACCGTTCATGCAGGTGTCTGCCCAGGGTTGGGCAGCGGGCCGCACCGGTGGCCCTGCTCCTGTGGATCTGCCCCGGGCTGGGTCGTGTTTGGTCCCACGCAGCCCTGCCGGGTCCCTGCTCTGACCTCAGCCACGCTCTCTGTTGCTGCTCGGGTGGGATGCCCATCCCTCCGGCGAATGCGACCTGAGCACTTACTGAGTGCGGCGAGTTCCAAAGGCAGTGAGCCGAGGGGACCGGTGACCGGGGTGGCAGACGCCTGGGGGGGTTGTGCATCTGGTTCAGATCGGACCTGGCCGGGGGCTTGTCCAGCCTCATAATCCCGGCGGCCCCCAGCCTGACCCAGAACTCAGCAGCAAATATGCCGCCTGCCCCAAGGCGGTCGCTAACCTGGTCACCAGCTCTGCCTGGTGCCAGCCCCAGCTCCCTAGACTCATGTTGTCCCCATGTGTTCTCCCAGTTAGAGAAGGGGGGAGGGGAGGCGCTGACGTCCGGACCAGTGTTCTCAAGCCTGGGGGCTGTGGCCACGCGTATGCAAACACATACAGGTGCACACACAGAGACACATGCACAGACATACATGCACGAACATGGAGATACCCAGAGGCACACGGACGTGCACACGCGTGCACGTCGACATGCAAAGAGGAACACGCAGACACGTATGTGCTCGTATTACACATCAACACACGTGTGTGCTTCGACACAGACACACGTGCACAGACGCTTGCACACATACATGAGCACACGTGTGCACACAGGTTGCACATGCACACACGCACACACACAGACGCATGCACACATACACGAGCACACGCAGCTGTACTTGACCGTGTGCCCGTGCAGCATCCTGTCCACACGGCAGGCTGTCTGTGCAGCTCAGTTAACAGCGGGTGGTCTGGGAGGCCCCATCTTTTCCGTCAAAAGTAGGGAGGCCTCTGTGCTGCTCCGGGCACAGGATCTGGGGGACCGGCGTGTGCAGCAGGCTGGTGAGGGAAGCTCAGGACCCATCCTTCTCTAACAGGTGCCGTGCGCATCGGCCCCCAGGATCAGGGTCACCCCAGCCCTCGGTGCTGAGGGGCATGACTGGGCAGAATCCCAGGGACCCAAGCGAGCGCTCACGTGGTGCCCCGAGGCGGTCTTGCCCTGTCCCTGGCGAATGTCCTGGGGGCGGTAGGGCCTTTTCTCCGGGGAGACCTGGTTCTGCTGTTTTTTGGTAAATGTATGGTCTCTGTGATGCTCAAACCAGCGGCAAAGTGTGTCCGCCCTCGGAGAAATCTGCTCCGTGGGCAGGGCCGGAGGGAGCCCGGAAGCCTCCTGGGGCAGAGCGACCCCGCGCGCACCGCGGTGCCTGGGCGAGGGCAGGGGCGGGGGAGCTGAGTCGGGGACAGCCCCCCCTCCGAGCGCAGGGCAGGAGCCGGGGAGCCTGGTGGGCACCAGCGAGGGCTCTGGAGCTGTCACTTCATTGTTGCTGTTTCCAGCCCCCGCGGGCCTCGTAGCAGCTGCGTGGACGAAGGATCCTGCTCCTGGGGGCTCCCTGCTCCTTTGTTCACCTTCCTAGACAGGCGTGTCCCCGGCAGGGATACACCGTCTTTCCGGAGGAGCAGGGGCGTGGGGGAGGAGCTGGCGCCCCTCACCCCCCTGCCCAGAGCCGAGGCAGCTCCATCACAGGCCCTCAAGGGCTGACGTGGCTCCGCGGGGGCAGAGGCAGCCAGGACCTGCCTCCACAAAGTGGGAGAAAATTGGATCCAATAAAATTAGACCAGGAGGCATTTTCTCAGGGCCTCTGCCCTGTGGCACCTCGATTCTCCGTTCCTGCCCCTGCCTGTGAGCCACAGGCCCGGTGGTCGCAGCCGGCCGGCCTCAGTGATGCTGGCACTCTCGTGGGTAAAGGGTAGCGAGCCGCAGGGTCCCCACCAACGTGACAGGGCAGTGGGGGACGCGGAGGATGCCAGAGTGCCCAGCTCCCAGCTGGTACCATCACATCCCCCCACCCTGGGCACTGAGGGCGCAGCGGCCCCTCCAGAGCATGGGTCCCCCTCCGCCTCCTAAGTGAGGGACCTCCTGAAATCAGCGCCAGTGCCCTGGGATTAAAGAGACAGGGCTGGTAAGCCCAACGCGGGGTTTCCAGTTAGACGCTGGGCCGGAAAGGGCAATCGCCGTGGAGGCTGCGAGCCAGCTGTCAAAGCCGGGCACTGCCCAAGGGCAGAGTGTCCACCGAGGGAGGACAGGCTTGCAGGATGGGCGGTCCCGGGGGGGGTGTGTGCCTGGCAGCGGAGGGGAGGGTATCCCACCTGCTCATGACGTCGGGGCTTGGGGGGGGGGGGTGGGGCTTTGTTTCCCTCCAGCACAGAAGGAACAGCCACACACCCCATCTGGTCTCCCAGCGGCTTGTGTTACGAGGAGAAAAGGCATCTGAAGCCTTTCTTGTTTTCCATTGTGGTGACGCACACACAGCAGATTACCGGTTCAGCCGTCCCCACCGCCAGCACTCGGCCGTCAGTCGGGAAGGGCTCTGCGTCCCCATTAAGCCTCGCCCACTCCCACTTCCTGGGTCCAGGTTTGACTGCTGTCCGCCCTCGTCTGCGGGGTCTCGGGCCTTTCCTCACCCGTGAAGCGTCGGGGTCCCCGAAGGAACGCGCTGAGCGAAAGCAGCACCGTCAGAAAACCACCGACATTCCGGAAAAGGGACAGCACTGGGGACAGATTAGTGGCTGACGGGCTGGGGGCGGGGTCGACTTTGGGCCATCAGTGTCCTGCCTCCTGACTGGTGTCCCTTACGTGGCAGGGCTTTTATCAGAGCTCGTGGAGCTGTGGACTGAGGGGTAATTTCATGACTGAATTACGTGTCAGTGAGCGCGTCAGGAACCAAGCTGAGGGCGCTCGGAGACCTCACCCCGTGAAGGCCCTGGGGAGCACCAGGTCCCCTCTCATGGTCCTCCTGAAGGCCCAATGGCCCGGAAGGACCCGAGGGGTCCTGGGAACATTCGCGGGGAGCTCAAAGCCCGGCAGCCCCGTCTCCCCTCCGCTCGCACCGAGAGCCAGGCAGGTGCTGGGGGCCCAGGAGGCACAGGGGACGAGGGCCTGACTCCCACACCCAGAGGAGCACAGTGTTGCCGAGCTCACGGCCCTGGGCTCCGCCTGGGCCCCGGAGACCCCTGCCGTCCCCAGCAGCCACCGGCAAAGGTGCAGCCACTAGGGGCCGTGTGGCCGGCCCGGCCTGGTGCCGTCCGGTGAGGGCCGGGCTCCTCGGGTCCAGCCAGGAGGCTGCTCCCCTGCAGCCTGCGAGACCGCACCCCTGCGTCATCACCCTGGGCTGGTGTGGGGGCAGGGCGGGGGCAGGGGGGCAGTAGGGCCCCTCGGGGGCACGCAGCACGGAGGCCTCACCGCTGGCCAGCCGTAGGACCCTGGCCAAGCGACATGACCTGCACCTCATTTCTTTGTCCACCAGCTGCGGGTGGCGGCTCGCAGCCCACTGGGTCAGGGCACTTGGCGTGCTTGGGACGGCCCCGGGCGCCGCGCGAGGGCTCCGCGACACGCACACCACAGAACAGCGGCGTTCGTGGGGAGACCAGGACCTGCGATCTGTGGTTTGAAGGCAACAAGAGCTGCTCTCCTCCCAGGAGGGTCCTCGTCCCGGGGCTGGGAGCTATTTCTGTCATCCGTGTGCGTCCACACTCTGGGGGTCCTCGTGCACCCCCCGGGTCCTGCCAGAAACCTTTTATTTTAAAGTTTACCCCTAGAGGGGCTCCTGGGGGCTCAGTCGGTTAAGTGTCCAACTCTTGATCTCAGCTCAGGTCATGATCTCGCGGTTTCTGAGTTCGAGCCCCGCATCAGCCTCTGTGCTGACAGCTCAGAGCCTGGAGCCGGCTTGGGATTCTCTCTCCTTCTCTCTCTCTGCCCCTCTCCCGCACGCACACACGCCCGCTCTCTCAAATAAATAAACTTAAAACAAGATTTAAGGTCTACGCCTAGTAAAAATCACTTTCCTTTTGCTTCCTTCTGAGTTCTGGCAAACGCACACAGCCCCGTAACTGCAGCTCAGAGCAGCGCGGCCGGTCTTGTTGCCCCAAAGCTTTGTCTTGTCCTGTTGCTTTGGGGCAGGCATGCCCCGCCTTTTCCAGAATGTCACGTAAACGGAGCCTCACGGGGCGTCACCTACCGAGTCTGGCTTCTGTCACTTAGCACGGTGCTCGCTGTTGTCTGAGTCAAGAGCTCTTCCTCCTTTTATGGAGGATTCCGTTGAAGCTTGGACCACGTCTGTGTATCCGTTTGCCGGGTGAGGGGCACTGGCTCGTTTCCAGTTTTGAGCAGCAGCTCGTCCTTGGTTCAGGCTTCAGTGTGAACGTGCGTTCTCATTTCCTCCAGAGTGAATCCTGAGGAGGGAGCCGGGTTGCCGGGTCATACGGGAGGGTGTTCGACCTTTTAGGAAACGGCCAAGCTTTTCCCAAATGGAGGTGCCGTACGGAACGTCCGGGCGCTCTGCGGCTGCCCGCACCTGCTGTCGTAGGCGCAACCCTTGTTTTCCTCTAGCCCCCAGGGGCGTGCCGTGGGACCTTGAGGTTTGGTTTGCGTTTCCCTAATGATCGGTGCCGTGGAGCGGCTCGCCACGCTCTGTCCGCGCCTGTGCGCCTTCTCTGACAACATGTCGGTTTCGGTACCTTGCCCAGTTTTTATTTATGTATTTTTTTTCATTTTTAGTGTTTATTTATTTTTGAGAGAGAGAGAGACAGAGCACAAGCAGGGGAGGGGCAGAGAGAGAGAGGGAGACACAAGATCCGAAACGGGCTCCAGGCTCCGAGCTGTCAGCGCAGAGCTCAGCGTGGGGCTCGAACCCACGAACCGCGAGATTCTGACCTGAGCCGCAGTCGGAGGCTTAACCGACGGAGCCCCCCAGAGGTTTTAAACTGACTTGTTTTCTTACTGAATTTTGAGAGTTTTGAAAACTGCATACGAGTCGTCTGTGCAGATATGTGCTTCACAAGCATTTTCTCCCCTGTGGTTTATCTGTGCATTTTCCTGACCTTGTTTGTCACAGAAAACAGCTGTCGTTTTGACAGACTCCAACTTATCAGACGTTTTAACGAATCACACTCTTGGTGTTGTGTCTAGGAATTCACGAAGATCCCCTTCCCCAGTTCCTTCCATCATCTTCGTCATTTATGTTTCACATGCAGGTTTATGATCTGTTTTCAGTTAATTTTTCCACAGGGTGAGCTATGGATGCTTGTCTTTTCTTTTTACATATCCACATCCAAGCGGTCAGTGCCGCTCGAGAAAAGACGATCTTCTCTGCGCTGAAGTTTTTTGACACCTCCATCAAAAGTCACCTGACCTCCCGTGCGGGGCTCTGCCCAGACCTTCCTCCGTCTGCGTGTCTGTGCCGTCCCTGCCCCCAGACTGCCTCCAGCACCACAGGCTTGTGGGGGGTGTTCCAGACGGCGGGCTCCTCGGTCCTCCTGTTCTTTTCCAGAAGCCCTGTGCTACTCTCGTTCCTTTGTTTTCTATGTAAATGTTAGAATCCGCTTCTCAGCGTCCACAGAAGCGCCCGCAGGGGTTTTGATTTAAACTGGGACAGTGTGTGGCTCAGTGGGGGGAGACTTGGCATCTTAACCCTGAGACATCTGGTCCCCAAGCACAACGCAGCCCTCTGTTCGGTTAGGTCCCCTTTGCCGCGGTTACTGTGCCTCTGCCGGCACACAGATCCTGATGGGCTCAGTTAGGTTACACCTAAGTATTCATGTTTGGGGTTATTGCACACGGGCTCTTAAAATTTTTTCTCTTTCCCGTCGTTGACGGCCAGCATAGAGAAACGTGAGTGGGTTTGTGGGTTGATGTGTGTCTTGTGACCATGGTAAGCACACGTATGAATTCTGCAAATAATTTTGTAGGTTCCCTGGGGTTTTCTGTGCAGGCAGTCCTGTCGTCTGTGAATAGAGAAAGTTTCACTTCATCCTGTCCAATCTGTATGCCTGTAATTTCCTTTTATTGTCTCATCGCGCCGGCTGTGACTTCTGATACGTAATCTGGGCAGAAGAGAAAATCTCCCGGCCTCGTTCCTGATCTTGGAGAGAAAATATTTGTGCTTTATAATTAATATGAGGTTTTTTGTTAAGTTTTTAGTAGATGATCTTTATCAGATTAAGAAATTTCCCTTCTATTCCTAGTTTGCTGAGGGTGTTTATCATGAACGGATGCTGAATTTTGTCCAATGCTTTTTCTCCATTATTGGTGTGATCGTATGATTTTTCTTCCTTAGTTAATACAGTGAATTACATTGATTAGTGTTTTGTTGTGGTCAAGCGTATATAATATAAAATTCACCATTTTAGCCATTTTTAAGTGTCTGTTTCAATGACACTGAGCACACCCACATTTCAGTGTGACTGTCCCCACGACCTGCCCTCAGGACTCCTTCATCTTCCCAGACGAGAACTTGAGAACTTGGTCCTCACACTGCCCGCCCCTGCTCCCCCTGCCCTGCCCCTGCCCCACCCACTGCCCCCTCACCTGCCCTGCCCTCTACTTCTGCCTCTGTGGACACAACTACTCTGGGCGCCTTGTATCAGTGGAAAATGTTGACTGATTTTTAATGTTGAACCAGACTCACATTTCTTTTTTTTTTTTTTTTTTTTTTCAAATTTTTACTTAAATTCTAGTTCATTAAGTCGATATTGGTTTCAGGAGCAGAACCCAGTGACTCATCACTCACATACAACACCCCGTGCTCATCCCAACACGTGCCCTCCTTTGTGCCCATCCCCCATCTAGCCCGTCCCCCACGCCCCTCCCTCCATCAACCTCAGTTTGTTCTCTGTATCTAAGTCTCTTATGGTTTGTTTTCCTCTCTTCTCTTCCCCCCCTTCCCATATGTTCATCTGTTTTATTTCTTAAATTCCATATGTGAGTGAAATCATATGGTATTTGTCTTTCTCTGACTTACTTTGCTTGACATAATACTACGTTCTAGCTCCATCCACGTCGTTGCAAATGGCAGGATTTCATTCTTTGTGATGCTGAGTAGTACTCCGCTGTATATAAACACCACATCTTCCTCATCCATCATCCGTCGATGGACAGGCAGGCTGTGTCCATAGTCTGGCTGTTGTCGAGGGTGCTGCTGTGAACATCGTGGTGTGTGTGCCCCTTCAAGTCTGTATTTCTGTGTCCTTTGCCCAAATACCTCGTCCTGCAATCGCTGCGTCGTGGGTCGACCCCAGCCTCATGTTTCTGGTACAAACTCCACCTGGTCATGTCACGTATCGTCCCGTTTGTATGTTGCCGGATTTGGTTTGTTAATACTTGGTTGAGAATCTTTGTGTGTTTGCTCCTGAGACACATTGGTCTGCAGCTTTGGCTTCTTGTATGTCTTTGTCTGGTTTTGGTGTCCGGATAATGCTGGTTTCATAAAATGGTCTGAAAAGTATCTGCTCCTCTCCTATTTTCTGAAAGAGATTGTGTGGAATTGGTAGTATTTCTTCTTCAAAGGTTTGGTGGCATCTTTCGGTGAACCCGTCTGGGCCTGGAGTTTCGTGGGACGGGTTCTGGCCGTGAATTCAAGACCCTTCCTAGGTACGGAGAGGGTCCGGGGTGCGTTTCTTCCCAAGTTCGGGCAACTTGTGTCTTTCAGGGAATTGGTGCATTTTCTCTAAGTTGTCAAATTTGGCGGCTTGCAGTTCGTGGCTTGGCTTTGTCACCGGGTCCTACCTGTGGGGTCTGTAACCATCCCTTGTTTTTTCCACTCCTGATATCAGTGGTCTGTGCATTCTCTTTTCTCCCCTGCTCAGTACGGCCTGTTTACCCGTATTGTTACTCTTTTTTCGATTAACCAGCTTCACTGATTTTTTCTGGTGTCTTTCTGCTTTGGTCGTATTTATTTTATGTTCCTGTCTTCGTCTCCTTTCTGTGCCTGGTCTGGATTTAGTCTGTTTTGAGCTCCTAGACTTCTTAAGGTAGAAGCTTAGACTCATGATTCAAGGCCTTATTCTTTTGCAGTTTAAACATTTAATGCTACAGACTCCCTCCCAAATGCTGCCTTAGTAGCATTTCAAAATTTGCAAAATGGGTTCTAATTCAGTCCAACAGGTTTTCTCATTTCTCCTGAGATTTAATTCCCTCTGCTCTTTGGACTGTTTAGAATCGTGTTGTTTAATTTGCAAACGTTTGGGGATTTTCCAGACGACGCTTTGTCATTGATTTGTAATGCCATATGTTTGGAGAACATGCTTGCGCGATTTCACTTCCCCAAAGGGGTTCACGTTCGTCCGACGGCCCCGAGTCCCTGTCTGAGCTGGCGAGCGACGCGTGCGCCCTCGCAGGGCATGCGCTTCTGTGGGGCGTATCACTCTCTGAGGGCTGATTTGGCTGGCCACGCTGTATTGTTTAGTTCCAAAATTCCCACTGGTTCTCTCCATCCATTTCGAGAGAGTTGGCTTACCTCGAGGAGCATGGTTCCAACACCTGCCGTAACACCCTTGTCTGGGAACACCTTCTGCGTCCTCCTGAGGGCGATCTGTGTCGTCTTTTGCGGAAGACTTAGGTTTTCCCGGTTCCTTCAACATCAAGTAATTTTGGATTGCTTTCTGGACACTTAGAATATTGCCGTGGCATCTGGGGTGATTTAGAACCCTCTGGAAGACGTTGAGGTTTTTGGTTGAGTCTCGTCTTTGGTCAGGGAGCCTGTGAGGGCTGTCTGGTGGCGGTGGCTGTGGCGTCCGTCCCTCCCACGTGCCCTCCCCCGTGCGCCCACCGTTCAGGGTGTAGTCCTGGTTCTTGGAGGTGGTTTATGTCACAGTGCAGTTTTCAGGCTCTTTACTCCAGCTCGCTAGGTGCGTCCCATACATGTGCAGGTCAAGGGTAACCCCAGGACTGCTGTCGATTCATGCAAGAATTGGGGGGCCCCTTTTCCCACTGTCTCCTTGCCGACACTTCCTCCCACGCTCTGTGGTTTCCAGAGATCCCTTTCTTAGTCCTCTGACTGGGGCGCCAGAGAATTCTGTGTTATTTCCCCCACTGACTTTTTTAGGCGCACCTGTCTCTATTCCTGTAACAGCTGCTCCGGGGCCATAAACGTGCATCCTTAAGTTATCGGCGTCTGATAGAAATTCACATTATACCCGTTCACACCTGACACTTCCCACTTCCCATCGCTCACCTGGAGGTCTGTTTTAGCCAATTGCTTTTTTTTCTTTTTTCTTTTTTTTTTTTTTTCAACGTTTATTTTTGGGACAGAGAGAGACAGAGCATGAACGGGGGAGGGGCACAGAGAGAGGGAGACACAGAATTGGAAACAGGCTCCAGGCTCTGAGCCATCAGCCCAGAGCCCGACGCGGGGCTCGAACTCACGGACCGCGAGATCGTGACCTGGCTGAAGTCGGACGCTTAACCGACTGCGCCACCCAGGTGCCCCTAATTGCTTTTTTTTCTTAGCAGTGGGTCACATTTTCCTGCTTCTTTGCATATCTCGTAATTTTTTATTTCTACTGGGCGTTGCAGATGACGCGTCGAAGAGACTCTGTTGTGTTATCTTCTTCTGAAGAGTGTCAGTTCTTGCTTTAGTGGGGCTCTCAGTTGCAAACTGATCATCTTGGTCTACACCTTGTCCGTGCAGCTCTGCAGAAAGCCCAAGCCCTTCTAACTGGGGAGGACCCCGCCCTCAGCCACCACAGTCTTGCACTGTGGATTGTCCAGTGTGTGAGAACAATAGCCCGATGCTCTGTGGACAACTTCATGGCTGTTTATGACAGCGGATTTAGTCCAGCGCCCCACGCGGGACGCATCCCTGGAGTTGAAACGCTGCCTACTTTCAAAAATATCCCAGGCAGCTTATGATAGAAGACTTGGGTTCAAAGGAATTATTAAAACAACGTTGCAAAAGAATGGCTAACAAAGAAACATAGTTATCCCAGGAACACGAAGTTGAAGACGGCCTCTGTGTTCCAGTGAGTCTTCTACAGAAGCTTATGAAAGAGTGACATTATTTGGACTTGAACGTTTTTAGCTCCTTGTCTGCTAAAAGGTGATTTTATCGTAAAGTTCAGTAACTCTCCCTTGACATGTTTAAAGGTTAAGAGCATTCTTCGGCGACTTTTGTGCTCTCATAACTCAAAAAAACACTTCCTCTATTTAAAAAAACACACACCATTTTCAATCTCCTGAAGTTCAGAGAGTCCTGGGGCGGTAATCATCCCTGCTCGGGAGTGATTAAGTTGTAACCGCTCACGGCAGGGCGGGGGCTGCGTAACTTCCCCGCGGTTTGTCAGGACTGCGGAGCCGTAGCCCCCGCGGCTCGGGCCCAAGTGGAAGCGCGTCTGGGTCATGTCACTTGGGAACCCCGAGCGTCGGGACGTCCAGGACTCGCCGATGGGGCCAAAATCAAAGATGAGCTCATTTGTAGCTCGTCAGGCGCTGTGCCCAACAGGATGTGCGCGGCTGGAAGCTGTCGAGGGCCACTATTTATTGCCTGGGGATGAGGGAGACGCGATCGCATCTGTCCTCACCCCACTCCCAGGATCCCTGGCTCCGGGCTCTCCCGAGCTCCCAGCGGCACCCCCGCCCCGGGAACCCTTAAAGGAAAGGAGCACCAAGTGGGGGCGGGAAGCTTTCCAGCCGGTTTGGACTTGCAGCCTGGAGACCCCCTTCTGGACTGTCCTCAGGGTGGGGACTCCTGCACAGCACCACTGAATCCTCCCTGCTCCCCACTCCCCCACCGCCGGGGGGCGGGGAGACAGGGCCAAGCCCCGGAAAAGCGCTTAGACTTCTTCGAAACCAGCTTCTGGTGAACCTCACCCCCGGTGGCCCCCAGGCGGTCCGCCCGTCTTCCCCTGACAGCGGGCCAGGAGCACAGGCACCAGGGTCCGGGGCGAGAGGAGGATAATGCAGACAGGAGCACCCTGTGAGGAAGGCGTCAAGCAGCTGGGTCCCTGGCAGTCCTGTGTGGCACTTGCAGCGATGCCCCCGTGAGGCGGGAAGGGACGTGACCAGCCCACAGGCCCCTCTGCACCCCCACGGGCTGGCACGATGCCTGGGCCCTAGACTCTGCCCGGCCCTGAGGCCCATTTTGCTGAGGCCAGCCGTCCTCCCGGGAGACTTGGGCCCAGCTGGGTGCTGGGCAGAGTTAGAGGAGGACAGGGCACTTGCCACGCCCGGGCCTGGGCTTGAGGGGCAGTGGTCTTCCGGGGGCCCTTTTGGCCTCCGAGGCTCGGCAGATTGGGAAAAAGTCCGAGCCGGCCACGCAGGCTGCCACGCAGACGCTTGAGCGGTGACCTGGGGTCGGGACGCGCACCCCGGCTGAAGAAGCTTTTCTGGAACGGTGAGGCGCCTCTGAGGCTCCCCGTCACACGCGCCCGCCGACGAGGCGCAGATAATTGCAGGGCATTTAGGCAAAGCAAGCACCCGTAAAACCTCTGCAATTCATCTTCCTAACAGCTTGTTTAAGAGACGCCGTCTAATGTATTAAAAATACCTACATTTGTGTCGGATCTGAGATCAGCTAGAAGACGCTCAGAAAGCCCCAGTGGAAACCACGGGGGGTGGGGGGGCGGCAGAGATTCCTGTTTGGAAAAGGCTCTAACCCCAAACACCTCTTCTGCTTCTGCCTATCGTGAGGGCCACGGAAAGTGCCGTGGGTCTCGGGAGCCGTGTGCGCGGACCCTGGGGCCACGGTAGCACGGGACCATGGACCATGCTGCTCAAACTGTCCTGTCCTGTCCTGTTGCAACTGTGGAGGCCAGAAGTCTGAAACCGAGGTGTGGACAGGCCCTAGAGGAAGGTCCCTCCCGCCCCTTGCAGCCTCGGGTGGCCCCAGGCGTCCCTTGACCCGTGGCTGCGCCCCTCCAGTCTCTGCCTGTGTCTTCACGTGGTGTCTCCTCTGTGTCTGTGGCTCTCCTCTCCTGTCACAGGGACACTTGTCATTGGACTCGGGGCCACCCTAAGGCAACGTGATCTCATCTCAATGTCCTTAACTACATCTGCAAAGACCCTTTTTCCAAGTACGGTTCCACCCACAGGTTCTGGGCATCGGGGCCTGGACCTACATTCAGTGTCCGCCGGTAGCCCCACTGGGCCACAGTTCGTGGCCAGAGGCAGAAGCCGGGCCAGGGCTGCCTGTCCCAGCGGGGGCTCACTCCCCGCGCACTGCCCGCCGGGCCGTCTTGCTCCCGGGTGCAGACGCAGCGCTCTGTCCCCTGAGCCCTTGACCGGCCCCCAGCTCCAGGCCCGGGGCCCCCTGATAGATGCACGGGGAGGAACAGGGAGGAGCGGGTGCAGAGCTCACGGCCCTCCGATGAGATGGTCCCGATCGTCCCAGCGCGACGGGGCTGTGCTCTGAGTGTCTTCAGCTGAGGAAGTGCCTCTGGCCCCCCTGCAAGGACTCGACCCCTGGTGGGGGTGGGGGTGGGGCATAGGGAGGGAGGGGACTGCAGCTCGGGCATGCCAAGGGCCCCCTTTCATCCGTAATCTCACGAAATGCTGGTAGTGACCCTGGGGGGCTGGCGCCACAAATCCGTCTTCCCACCAACGCAGTGGCACGTGATGTGGCATCCGTGTGCCCCTCACCCCAGAACCCCCACCTTCTCCGTCGCGCCTGCCCCGAGTGCCTCTTTCCCTTCTACTGGCCCTGCCCCCCACCAGGCAGGGCCCACGGGAGACCCGGGAGGAGGCAGAGGTGCACTGGGGCACGTGTGGCCTGTCTGCCCCTGCCGCGTCTCGGGCGCTGTCTCCACGTGCACCTGCTGGGCTGTCGCTGCCCGTTCCCCTGACCCTCCGGGCTGCAGTGGAACGGGCTTCCCCGGCACAAGCCTCAGAATCCTGCGCCAGCCCCGGCCAGTTGCCCTGCCTGCCCACACCTTGTCCTGTCGTCCCGTCGCAGGAAGCTCTCCCACGTGCCAGCCCCAGTGCGCTGACTGGTTCTTGTCTGACTCTGTGCCGGGCCACAAGCTCAGATGGCTTTCACGGCCACACAGGGGACAGGCACCTCTGACGGTCGGGCTGGCCACGGCGAGGGGGTGTTATGTCTGTGGTTCTGGGGCCCAGCCTTCCGGCCCCAAGCCCATGACATTTCGCACAGGTGCAGGTCACTGAGTTTGGGTCAGGGTCCGTGAAGGTGCCTCCACGCAGCCACCGTGAAGGCCACAGGGACGTGCGTGCAGAGCAGGTCTGGGCTTAATTCTGGGACCGGCACCAGGGCGGCTCTGATGTGCTGGGTGGGCCGGAGGGCAGGCGTGGATGCTGGGAGCGTGGTCAGGGGGTTGCTCTGGCCCAAAGGCAAGCTGGAAACGTGGGGGGCTAGGCAGTGAGGCCAGGGTGTGGTCAGGGCCCCTGGCTCCCTTCAGCCCGGGGCACGGGTGCCCTTGCCACCCACAAGAGCTCCCCGCCCCGGAACAGGAGGGCTCCAAGCCCCTGTTCCAACCACTGCCTGTGCCTCACTGGTTCCCACAAGGGCCCAGGGATCTTCTGCTCTGTCCCAGCCCCCAGGGCTTGACCACACAGGAGCCACATTTCACCAAGACTCAGCCGGGTCATCAGCACGTGGTCACTGGCCACCTCCTCCCAGCCCCCAGGCCGGATGCTTTGGTTGGCGTTTAAAGCGTTTAAAGCGTTTAGCACCAATTTCAGCCCTTTCTGGGGGGCCTCCTGCTGACGTTCAGTGGAATCCTTCCCTGACCTTTGTAACTAATTCACAAGGTAGGTGGAGCGTTGGGTCGACACTTGCCCTGACCTCGTGAGCTGGGGGCAGCACAGTTGGAGCCCCAGCACAGGCCAGGACGCAAACAGGATGGCTCTCCAGGCCCCCCCAGCCCCCCTCCCCCGCAGCTTGGGCCCCCACTTGCGAGGATTTTCGCTTCCGTCGGCAATAAATTAAACGTGTTTTCATTCCTCCTGTCCTGGAGAAACAGCCGCTGTTGGAGAGGGGAGCCCAGAAGGACGGGCTCTTTATGAAGAGAACCACAGAGGCACCTGGCCTGGGGGGTGGGAGGCGACAGGCCCCCGGCTGCCCCTCCCTCTACATCCCGTGTCCCCCCCAGAAGGTAGAGCTGACGCCCCCTGCCCCCTGCACGCCGGTCCCCAGAGAATCCAGCTGTCCCATGCGGGGCAGGCCGGTAGAGCCCAGGCGTGTTCGCAGGCGTCGAGGGCTTTCTTCATTATTTGGCTGAGTTGGGGGCCAGTGGTGCTATCTCTACGGATAATGGGGCCACCTACAGCCCGGCCAGAACTCCAGCTTGTCCCCTACGGCTGAGCAAAGCTACAGACACTGTCCGATGCTCAAGCCGGCACGGCCATCCGCACGCAGGTGGCCTGCAAACCAGCTGCCGCGTGTGGGTCGGTCCCCTGGGTCCTGAGTCCAGTCGGGAAACCGGCTGGAGGGCGGGGCTCTGGTGCTCCTAAGGAGCGCGTGGCGGGAACGAGACGCCTTCCCTGTGTTCACTGGTCCAGAGAGACCTTCCGGTCCGGTTGGGGAACCGGGCCCAGTCCCATCCTCCCCCCTGGGGACCCGTGCACAAAGGCCGCCGTGGCCCCCCACGGCCCCTCAGACTTGTGGAGGGGGGTGGGGACAGCCCCCAGCTCCCCTTGCCTTCTCCCCACCGGCACAGCGCCTGAGCTCATCGGCACCGTCCTGAGACGTCCACACGTCAGGGAGCAGCCCGGGTGCGATCACAGCCCGTCTCAGCCCGGACGCCCCTCCAACAGGTGGGTCCAAGTGCTGCGGCGCGCAAGGCGCGAACAGCTTACCACGGCCACCAAAAATGAGCGAGGGCGTCACCGCCTGGCACCACGGCCCAGCCAGCACGCAGGTCCGGAGTGCTCTGTGAGGCCACCGGTGCTCAGCGGAAGGACACCGATGAGCGTCGCTGTGCGTGGCCAGCGGGCGGTGGCTCGGAGCCCTGGGCCGGCCGTGGAGTGACTGTCACAGGCAGCGGGGACCTGGGTTCCCACGAGGACGCGTGTCCCGGGTGGCTGGAGGGAGGGGCTCAGGCTGGAAGTAGAGGACCCTGAAAGCCTCTACAGCGAAGGGCCCAGGCCCAGGCAGCCAGGGGCGGGGCCTCCGTCTACAGGAGCCTCCCGAGGGCCAACTTGGGGGGTGGGGCCCGGCAGGCGCGGGTGTCCAAGAAGCTGCCGGAGTCAATTCGAAAGGGGCCTGGGTCCTCCTGAGGGGCCCAAGGAGAGATGTTGTCCCAGACCAGCCGGGTCTGGGTCCTGGGCAAGGCCAGCAAATGGGCCAGGGGACAGAGCAGCCTTTTCTGTGTCCTGGGCCCCTGGTTCTGTGACCAGTGCAGAGCCGAGCCAGCGCCCGCCCCCCTGTGGTGCTCACTCTGCTGTGAACGTGCCGGGCCCAGCACAGCCCTGGGATTTCCCAAAGCCGCAGCACGTAAGGGCCCAACGGGACCCGTGTGGCTCTTTGCCCCCCTCCCAGGGCTCCCTACGAGGACAAGGGAGAGCAACGTTGACTGATGGGCAGGCTGGGCTAGAGCATGGGGAGAGCTTCCTGGAGGAGGGTCGAGCGGCTTCCACGTCTGGGAACGTGGGTGGATTGCCATGCCCCGTGTGCTCCCCACACCCAGTGTTGGATGCAGCAGAAGGCAGGTTTGGGCTCCTCGTGTCCCCCCCCCCCCAATAGATGCCACGTCCCCCCACCTGCTCAGCTGGGCCCGGGGTTGCCACCTCCACAAAGCCCTCCCCCCTCCCCCTCACCATCCTCGTGCTCTGCTTCCTCAGTGACACAGCCCTGAGCCCCGGCGTGGGGCCAGCAGGCGACCAGAGCTCATCTCGGGGATGGACGGCCGGACGCCCCACCCGGGAGTGAGTGAAGCTGGCGTTTTCAACAGTCCGCTCTTGCGGATTCTGACTGTCAGGTTTCTAAAAAATGGCAGAGAGCTCATTTCTCAGCATCCTCTCTGCAAAGCTGTTTCTATTTCAGTAAAAATTGAAGCCGTTTGTGGCTTTAGCTGCCCGCCAGCCCTCAGACCCCCTGCCACACGGGGCCGGCCGGGCGCTCAGTGGAGTGCACGTGGGTCTCTGTGTGTGAGTCTTGCTCAGAGAAAGGGGAAGAAAGAATGTCCGTGCAGGACGAGCTGGCTCTGAGCCGTGCTTTCTCTGCCGAGCGGATGGCAAGGAGTCCCCTCCGGCGGTCACAGACCGGCCATGTGCTCACCCGGCCCTGAACTGCCTCTGCAGGGCGCTAACACAGCGGTCGCCTGCCCTGGGGTCAGGACGGAGGCGCCTCGGGGCAGGAAAAGGTCTCGGGGTGGTGCTGAGGCGGAGGGGCCCCCAGGGCCATCCACCGACCCCACCCCACCCCTCCCAACAGCAGTCAGGTAAGCCAGTTGCAAGAGCCAAGGGACAGATGTCCGACCCTCGGCCCGTCCACACGGGGACAGCTCTTGGGGCTCAACGCTGAGACGCGACCGTGTCCAAATGTACACTCAATGCCCCTTCCTCAGCCCAAGTCGGCTGTCTGCGCAGCCCCAGGAGGGGGCGTTGCAGGGGGCAGGGGACCGGGCTGGGGTGGGGACAGCACTCCCTGGAGCCCCAGGGCTGACCCATCGGGGAAGGCTCTGTGGTTCCCAGCCCCTTGGAAGGGGGTGACACGAAGGGAGAGCTGAAGGAGGCCCACCCCTCCTGCTCTGGGGCAGGGGGGCTGTGGCGAGGGGCTCTCAGGATCGCAGGGTGGGGCGGGGAGGGACCCTCAGCCCGATCCCAGGGGGGCCTGGACCAGAGGCTGTTCCACTCTCACGCCAGACCCTCATGGCCAGGAGTGGCTCAGGTCAGACAGGGCGGTGCCTGCAGAAGGCCAGGCCTGAGCCCTCAGCATGGGGAGGCCTCCGTGCCCCCATGGACACCTCTGTCCAGGTCCCCGCCCAGGCCCAGCCCAGAGGTCAGGCCCTGCCCAAGCCCAGCCTCAGGTAGCAGCACTCAGCGCTCAGAGGGTCTGTAACGCCTGCCAGCAGCCGGGGCAGAGCTCAGGGTGACCAGCAGCCAGGTGGCCGTGTGGCCCGGGGGCAGGGGGAGGGCTGTGGTGACATCTGAGGGAGGGAGAGCACCCCTCGGGTGGGCCTGGACATTCTGAGTCCCTGCCTGTGGGCCTCAAACGTACAGCCTCCCTGCCCTGGTCCCAGAGGTACGAGGGCAAGAGTGGCACCTGTGTTCCATCGGGCTGCCGTGCAAGGCCCGGGACCCTCAGCCCCGACCCGGGCCTGAGCCTGAGAAGCTCAGACAGGCATCAGCCCTCGGCCTCGGCCAGGCAGTTGAGCTCTCGCCTTCCGCATCTCCAGGCCAGGGGCAGTGGCTGGGGTGGGGGTGGGGTGGCAGTGGCTGGGGTGGGGGTGGGGTGGCTGGGGTGGGGGTGGGGGTGGGGTGGTGGGCGGCAGTGGCCGGGGGCAGTTCTCACCCCACCTGCAGGGGCTCCAGGCCTCGATGTGGGGCTGGGAGGTTGTGCAGGAGAAGCCACGGCCGGCTGGGCACCTGACTCGATGCAGGGGACATCCCCGACCCCTCTGTGGGATCTGAGCTCGGCCCAGCTGGCCATGGGTGGGGAAGGGGCAGCAGGAGCTGCGCCCCAGGGGCCCTGTCCCCTGTGCCCGGGACTGAGGGCTTCCTGCACGTGAGGCTTCAGCACTAAAGCCGGTATCTCGGGCAAACAGGGCCGGGTGCCCCCGCCAAGGGCCAGGGAGGGGGTGCCCACGCTGGAGCTCGTTGGGCAGAGAAGGTTTGAGGTTTAGGTCTTAGCTGTTTTGGGAACACGGCCCTGGCAGGCCGTGGAGCTTGGTGACGAATGCTGAGACCCCCCCTGAACTGGCCCCAACGTCAGGCCCCACCCTGGGCTCTTGGTGATGCTGGTGCAGGTGTGAGGGCACTGTCCCACCCCCACATCACAGCGCTGTCCCCCCCCTAGGACCTGGGGGGGGGCAGATTCTCCCCCAGCAATGTGCATTTTTGCGGGAGGGCCCTATCCTCGGATCGGGGGTGGTGGGGTCTTGCGGACAGAGGGCAGCGGCAGGCCGGATGCAGTTGGCGGGGCCCCGGATATGGTGAAGGGAGAGAGAGGAGAGTGACCCTCCTGTGCTCAGGAAGCTGGCCAGGGGCTGTGGGGGGACAGGTGGGGTCTCTGCCTCGACTCTGCCAGACGCCTTTGGTCCCTTCAGGGGCCTCTGGAGCCATCGGCCCAGACACATCTGATGCCACGCCCCGGGGCCGGGGGCCTGGGGCGGGGGACGGACTGCACCCCTCCCCAGTCAGGCGGACGTGATGGGCCGGGCTGTTGGGCATCATCGGAGAGACGGAGCCCAGACGGCGGGGCTGGGGAGAGGCGCCCATGCCCACTGCAGGGGAATGGCTCCGGTGTCTGGTCGGGGCTGGGCGGGCTCACCTGTTCGCACAGAGGCACCTGGCAGGTCCTGGCTTGGCTTTTGATGCTCTGATGCTGTGCCCGTTTTAAATGAAATTGGATGTGTCCCGAGGAAGGTGACCACATGGGTGGGGGCACCTAGGACAGCAGTGGGAACTAGGGGACCCAGTAACTTTCCAAACATCTGAAGGGTGTGATGGAGTTCCACCCGGAAGCCAACTCACTTTGTCCCCAGGTCCACGGTTGTGCCTTTTGCAGAATGTCGTAGAGTTGGAGTCACACGGTGTGGAGCCTTCTGAGTGGCTTCTGTCACTCAGGGATTCGCGGTTAAGCTTCCTCCGTGTGCCTCCAGGGCCTGGGAGCTCATTTCTTTTTAGCCCTGAATGATCTGCTGCTGTCTGGGTGGTCCCCACCCACCAGGGCATCTTGGTGGCTTCGAGTCTTGGTGATTACGGACAGAGCTGCCGTAAACATCCGTGTGTGGGTTTTTGTGGGGACGGAAGCTTTCAGCTCCTTTGGGTGAATAGAGGGGTGTTGCTGGGTCGTACGGTAGGAGTCTGGTTCGTTTTGTAAGAAATCACCACGCCGCCTCCCAGAGCCACCAAACCTGCTGCGTTCCTGCCAGCCGCCAGCCGCGTGTGCACCTGCCGTCCCGCAGCCTGGTCCCTTTCTACTCAGCCGTGCGGATCGTCTCCTCGCCTCCCCTGGGAACCCCTCCGCACCTGACGCCGGGCCCCTGTCACAGGCTCCTCTTGTCGTCTGTGGATCTTCTCTGATGACGTTTCTGTCGTCTGTGCAGGTCCGTTTTCTTGCTGAGTTCTTTGCACATTTTGGCGTTTCCTTCCAACGTGTGTGGTTAAGTTCCTGTAAAACCCACCATCTTGGCCATTTCTAAGAGTACGGGTCCCCAGGACCAAGCACATCCACTCGCCTGTGCAGCCGTCACCACCAGGACCCTTTCCGCTTTGCAAAACTGACACTGTCCCCCTCAGCCTCCCCCCAGTGCCTGGGGAGCCCCTCACTCTCTGTGTCTGTGAGTTTGGCTCCTCCAGGGACCTCCTATAAATAGCACCCGAGTTCTGTCTTTTCGTGACTGGCTTATTTCGCTCAGTGAGACGTCCTCAGGGTTCACCCACGTGGTGGCAGGTGTCAGAATCCCCTTCCTCGTAAGGCTGAATCATTCTGCTGTGTGCGTGGACCACGTTGCGTTCACCCGTGCGTGGGCGCTTGGGCGGCTTCCACCTGTCGCTGTTGTGAACGTGGGTGTGCAAGGATCTCTCTGACCCTGTTTTCAGCTCTTTAGGGGATGGACCCAGAGTGGAATTACTGGGCCGTATGGCAATTCTTTCTTGTTTTTGTTTCGGAGGACCTGCCAACCGTTTTGCACGGAGGCTACACACGCCTGCTTTACTTGCAAGCGGGCCGGGCTGGGCCGGGCCGTCGTCGTGCCGGTCAGCCACGTGGCGGCTGGGTCGTGCAGCCTCCGCAGGTCAGGTGTTCCTCAAAGGCGTGGACCCCTGGCTCCCTCCAGCCGTCCAGGCTCAGAGACAGCACCGTGGCCCTTTGTCAGTGCCCGTGGCCACTGGGGGCGCATCCCCGATGCTGTCGGCTCCGTGTTTGGTGGACGGGAGGGGGGCGGCCGGCATGTCCTGGGGGGCCCGGCCACGGCCAAGGTCAGCGTCTGTACCAGAGCCCCTCACAGCCCCCTCTGGTTTAAGAAAAGTAGGTCAAACAGGAGGCCTGAGCATGCAGCTCCTGTACTCCCTCCAGCCCTCCTGCCCTTGCTTGGCTCTGTGTCTGGCCTGGTGGGGTCACGGGGGGGGGGGGGGGTGGCCTACAGCCCTGACGGCTTGGTGAAAGGGACCTCTGGTGGCTTTCAGGTTCCGGAACGTTCTCTGGCGAGAAGCCACCACAGGCGTCAGTAGGACTTGTCACTTCACTGCAGAGGCGTGGCCCCCCAGGCAGCTGCGTCCTGGGAGCCACGGAAAAGAGAACAAGCTTGGGTAACACACAGCCATGAATATTCACGCCAGCATGGGACTTGCAAATTCCAAGCAATTTAAATGTCATAAACAGCGTGTGAATATCTTCCGGGGAGAAGATGTGTCAGAGAAAATGAATCTCGATCACCAGGCATAACGGGGAAGCGGCCGGAGGCTCCTTCAGAGTCTTGGCTCCGGGGGGACGTCGTCGTTGGCGCTGGGTGGGGGAGGGGAGCAGCTGGTTTCCGAGGGAGGCGTTGGCTGACGCTCGTACCCCCACCCCCGTCTGCAGGGACGGCGGCCTCCCGGGGTGTGGACCCCGTCCCTGGTCCTTTCCGGCATCCCAGATTGGGAAGCTCAGGGCCACCTCCCCGAGGACACAAGTGGGCAGCTTCGGGGAGGGGGGACACTGCCCTGGGACGGCCACTCTCGACTTGGGGAAGTTCTGAGCTGGGTGAGCAGGCGTTACTGTGATAAATGTGTCATTCGCGTGTTATCTCAGCGAAGCCCTGGGACAGACACCCCCATACGTGATGGTTCACACCACTAATTACACTTTTAAGAGATAACTCTGGGGGTCCCTGGGTGGCTCAGTCGGTGGAGCGTCCGACTTCGGCTCAGGTCATCACCTCGCGGTTTGTGGGTTCGAGCCCCACGTCGGGCTCTGTGCTGACAGCTCGGAGCCTGCTTGGGATCCTCTGGCCCCCTCTCTCTGCCCCTCCCCCACTCGCGCTTGCTCTCCCTCAAAAATAAATAAGCATTTTTAATAAGAGCTGACTCTGGGCCACCTTCTGGGCTGGGGGCTCCTAGGACTGTCCCCATTTACAGATCAGGAGACTCAGGCTGCGGATGGGGAAGCCATCTGGTCAGACACACAGCCAGGATGGCCCCGGAACAGGTCTGTCCCAGGTCAGGTCTGTGCCGCTGACCCCTGGTGCCCCCCGTCCCCACCCCAGCATCCTGCCCTCGGGGCTCAACTACTTGGAGTAAGAAAGGAGGGTGCCTTCCCTGGCTCGCGCGCGCCCTGTGGGCCCCCCGCCCGTAAGACCTCTGGCGCCCTCAGCATCTGGTGCAGCTGGTGATTCGTGGGGGACACAGAAGTCGGGCGCGGATTCCAGAAGGCCTGGCTGCAAACACGGGCCGTCCAGAGACCCCCGACGTGCCTTCCACGTCTTATAAGCGGGTTTCCTGCCCCTTTGTTCTTACGGGACAGCTTCCATTCTCAGCGCAACTTTTTCACGCGTCGTTTTAAGTGACCTCGTGCGGATTCTGACTCGTCCTGTTTGGGGGTGATCTGGGGGTCGTTGAGGGGGCTGCACTCTATCTCCTCCTCCTCTGACCGGAGACGGGGCCAGGGGAGGGCAGTGGCTGGTGCCACCTCGTGGGGTGGGGGTGGACGCCGCCTTCAGGGCTTCTCATAAGGACCCAGAGCTGCCCCGTCCAGCACGCTGGCTGGTGTGGGTCACGAGGAGCCTCCCGAGGGTGAAACGCACACCCGCGATCCCGACAGCTGGTGTGCAGGGAAGAAGTCGATGTTTTCTGGATATTTTTATGCCGGCTACGTGCTGAAACGATAGTATTTTGGACGTGCTGAGTTGTAAGTTATTTTACTGAAGTTACTTTCACCCGTTGCGGCTCGTACTGTAGCTCCTGGGAATCTTTAAGTCCCAGGGGCTGGTGTTCTCCGGTGGGGCCGCCTGTCTGTGCACACCCAGCTTGTCCCGTGTGCCTTTCCAGAGCCCGTCCACGCTGCCCCAGGTCAGGGCGCTCCCACTTCGGGTTAGCTTGGCCCTCCCTTTGCCAGCTGTCGTGGACTGAATGTTTTTGTCCCTCGCCCCCAAATTCATATGTTGAAACTCTGACCCCTGGGGGATGGTGTCAGAAGGTGGGGCCCCCAGGACGGGGTCAGCGCCCCTGTACGAAGAGGCCAGAGGCCCCCCTCGCCCCCTTTCCACACCAGCGCCCTCAGTCCCGGACCCCCGCCTCCAGGGCTGCGAGAAACAGATTTCTGCTGTCTGTCGGCCACTCGGGCCGTGGCCATGGTCACAGGAGCCTGAGGGCACTGAGACAGTGCCCTTCTGCCTGCCGTTCACCCTGGAAGTGCTTCGGTGGCTGGTGGAGCGCCAGGCTGTGTCCCCACGCAGCCGACTGGTGGAGACAGCACAAACACGTGTCCCATCACAAACGACCATGCGCCGGCCAAACGGAAGGTAAGCTGTCCCTCCAGCCCGCCGCATGCTTACCTGGTGCTCAGGTGACACCTGGCCTCCGTCTGTGCCAGAGAGGTCGGCCTGTCCCCTCCCGGAGCTCCGGACAGCCCTGCGCCCTGGCCAGCCCCCTTCAGTTATGCAAATCGCCGCAAGCGTGGCGGCAGGAGAGGTGGGCACCCTGGCAGGGGACAGACGGAATGCCTCGTTTGCTTTCCGCAGAGGCTGCTGGTGGTCCAGCCAGAGCCCCCCTCCCCGACAAAGACCCAGATCCGATTAGAAACACTCCACGTGTAACAAGCGAGCCGATTCTGTGTCTGTGACGAGCACCTTACTAGGAAGGAGATGAAATTCTTTTCGCGGGTGGAGGGGTGGCGCCCAGCGGGTGGCCCCACCCTGCACTGAGGCCAGTGGCCCCCGGGCCCAGGTGTGGCCCAGGCCTCGGGCCCAGAGACCTGCCCCATTGCTTCTGGAAGATTCACAACCGATGAGAGCTGTCTCGTCCGCTCTGGCTGCTCTGACGGGGACTGGGGGCTTCCAAACAGCGGCCACGTGTGCCTCTCAACTGTGGGGGCCGCAGGTCCGAGCCGAGGACACCGGCAGATCCCGCGTCCGACGAGAGCCCGAGTCCCGGGTCACGACGGCTGCGGTGTCTTCACATGGAGGAAGCAGGGGCAGGAGCTCTCTGGGGTCTCTGTTATCAGGGCGCCCACGCGACCTCATCACCCCAAAGGCCTCACCCCCTAACACCATATCCTTGGGAGCCAGAATCCTGCCTATGAATTTGGGGGGACACGCTCTTCAGTCTGTGGCAGAATCTCCGTCCTCTGGGCAGCGTGAGGCGGGCGCGCCCGGGGCTGGCATCAGAGGTGCGGGAGGAAGGGGGCGGAGCCCAGCTGTGGGGTTTGCTGGTTCCCTCCGTCCCTGTGAGGCCGTGAGGGGAGGAGGGCAGCCCCCCCAGGAGGGCAAGTGGCCAAGGGGTCGCCCGAGAACTGGGGTTCCAACCGAACCCTGTTTCCTGGGGGTCTGGTCTGCCCACCAGAGTCGGAGCCCGTGTTCCGGTACCGTCCTCGCCGCTGAGCCCAGTTGCCAGGGCCGCGCACTGCCCAGAGCTGCAGTCGCCGTCTGCAGAAGCGTGAACGTGAGGGCCCGCGTGTTAGCTGAGCGGACACCCTGTCCTGAAACGTGTCCCCTCCGGTTCAGGGGGCAGGGGGTCTGCTCAGAATCTGGGGGCAACGGGATGAAGGCAGGAGGCTGAGGTCCCCAAGCCCCTCACCGTCACGAGGCATTTCCTTGTCAAAGTGACTTCCCGGGTTCTGTGCCAGCCGATAGCAAAAGAGGGGCACACGGGGAAGCCAGGTGCACCCACACTCACGCCCAGAAACACGTGTGCACACATGCACACACACCCGGAAACACATGAGCACACGTGCACATGCACACATTCACAGCACGTGCACACACACAGAAACGCTCCTATACCCGTGCGCAGACAGGCACACAAATGCACGTGACCGTAAGCTGCACGAGGCACGAACCGGCGTTTGCTGATAGTGGGGATTGAGGGAGGATCCCACGTCGACATCATCACACCGCAGAGCTCTCGAAGGACCCAGGCCCACCCGTCCCACTCCGGGCTCAGCTGCCCAGGGCCCACACCCGTTTGCACACTTGAGTTTCACCCACCAGCCAGGAGCCGGCTCTCCTCCTGCAAGGCTTCGTTACACGCTGCTCCTTTCCCAAGAAGTGGGACCCGTAGGTGACACTGATGAGCCTCTGTGCGGGAAACACAAATGAAAGAAAACTGTCCTCCGCCCTCCTCACACCCCTGACCCCGACTCTGCACACGGCAGGTGCCACCTCAGCTGTCTTTATAAGACCAGCCCCCAGTTTCTGGGGTGGGACAGCCCCGTCAGCTGCACCACGACCCCCCTGCCTTCTTGGACTTCCTGTCAGCGCCTGGGATGGGTTGCATGTTACTTACATGAGGGGTGTTTCTCTCCAAAGGGAAAGTGTCGTGGGGCGGGGGGGGGGGGGGGCAGAGAAATTTAAAAACCCTGGGGCGCCTGGCAGGCTCTGTCGGCGAAGTGTCCAACTCTTGATTTTGGCTCGAGTCATGATCTCGTGGTTGTGAGATCGAGCCCCACATCAGCCTCTACACTGAGCGTGGAGCCTGCTTAAGGTTCTCTCTCTTCCTCTCTCTGACTCTCTCTCCCTCCCTCTCTCTCCCTCTCTCTTCCTCTCTCTCCCTCCCTCTCTCTCTCTCTTCCTCCCTCTCTCTCTCTCCCTCTCTCTCTCTCCCTCTCTCTGACTCTCTCTCTCTGATTATCTCTCTCTGCCTCTCTCTCTCTCTCCCTCCCTCCCTCTCTCTCTCTCTCCCCTGTCAGCTGGCCTCTGTTGCACAACAAAACAGTCCAAAACTTGTTGCCTCAAACAGTAACATTGCTTGTGATTCTTTGGATGGGACTTGGGCTGGCTCAGCTGGTCTCAGCTGGGGCCACTTATGTGGCTTCCGTCATCTGGTGGCCCCACAGGCCTGGATGAGTCTGAGACGGCCTCATTCGCCGTCTGCAGGTTGGTGCTGGCTCTTGCCTAGGCCTTGCTGTCCAGGAGGCAAGTCGGGGTTTTCTCACGTTGTGGCAGCCACGTTCTGGGAGCAGAAAGCACGAAGCCGGCTTGGAAGGCAGGACTGCGCTGCGTGTCACAGGTCAGAGCCAGGACAGGCAAGGGCTGGGTCGCAGGCCCCACGTCTCTGTGGGAGCAACGGCCAGCCACATGGCGAAAGGCGAGCGCGTCCAGGGGCGCGGGAAGCCATCAGCAGTCTTTGAGGACCCTCCTCCACGGGCAGGGAGCTGAGAGTCCGTGGCGCGGTCCTGTTAGCGGAGGGACCCGTGACAGTTGCCTCTTGGCCTAGGGTGAAGGCCCCAAGGTGACACCTCAGTGCCAAGGCTGCCCGCGACGATTAGGAAGGCGGGCTCTCAGGTCTCCGGGAGGTCTTGGGGATCGCGAAGGTGTGGGCCACTGAGGGGGGTGTGGGGCAGCCGGTCGGGGGACAGAGCAGGTGCAGAGAGCCAGAACCAGGCGTGGGGCTCGAGGGACAGCAGCCCATCGGTCAGACGTCTCCCAGCCCAGAGGGCGGCCTCGAAGTTGTTTACCCGGTTGTAGGAAGGCTCTGTGTCCACTCCGCCCCCAGCTGGGCTGCGGGTTTCGCCTCGCAGCCTCTGTGTTGGTGGGACTTTGTCTCGTGGCGGCCGAGCTCACTGGAATGACAGCAGACCAACCGTGGGAAGCGGAGACCTCATGCGCTGACTGCCGCACAGTGGCCAGGTCGGCGCCTTCCGGTGCCGCTTTGCCCACCAGGAGCGGGAAGCGTCCACGCCAGGAGAGCGAGGCCTCCGAGCGCCTCTGAGTGGCCGTTGCAAAGCCGTCGGGGGGAAAACCCAGCTGGGCGTGGAGGGGCCGGCGTGGACAGGGCAGCGGATGACGGCCCTGAAGGAGCCGGACCCCCCCGAGGCTGCACTCTTCACCTGGGTCGGCAGCACCGGGCCCGCCGGCCTGCGGTGGCCCCAGCCTGTCGGGGCGTCCCGCGTGCTCCCAGGGGCAGACGGACGGTTCTCGCCCTCTGCCTGCCTCTGCCCACATCCCCCACCTGCCCGGGCCCGGCCAGGAGGGCAGCCCGAGAGCCCCACACTGCGGCTTCCTCTGATCCTACTGAAGCGGAGCCAGTCGCGTGTCACAAATGCCTGGCATGTGCCTCAGGGGGTCGCCGTGGGCGGGGGGGGGGGGGGGGGGGGATGTCCCGGCTCCCGAGGAAAGGCGTCTTCCCAGACGGGCTGATGATGATGAGAAAGCATCTCTGCTGAGACATTTGCACGAGAAGGAGACTCAGGTTGTTGGAGGAAAAAGCAAGGGGGACCCTCTAACCGGTGTGTGTGTGGGGGGGGACATTAGCAGCCAAGATGTCCGCGTGGGGGGGTGTTAAAGCAGGAGACACGCCTCTGAGGTGCAGCCCCCGGGTCCACCAGAGAGGCCGAGTCTCATGGGCCCCCCCTTGGCTTCTCCCTGACTCCTTCTGCCTGACACTGCTGGGTCCTCCCTTGGTGGCCCACCGTGTCCATCCCCGTGAGCACCGCCCTAACGCAGGCCACCATGGCATCTCTCCGGGCCTGGGCCCCTCCTGGCTCCCAGGCCCTACCCATCTTGTCCCCCCACCAGCCTGTGTCTCGTGCCCACCGTGAGTCGTGTGTGTTTACCTGTCCTCCACACTCACCTCAGTCTGTGCAGAGCACCCCGCGTACATCAGATGCTCAATAAATGCTTCTGAAGGTCAGATGGTGAGCCCAGGTGCCGGTACATTCAGAGGACAGAGGACGACGGGCTGGTGAACCCAGGAGGGCGTGGCTAGACAGAAGGGAGGGTGCAGCCAGGAGGCGCCAGAATATTCCAACAGGAGACGCCAGGGCAGAACATGTCCCTGCTCAAGCCTGCGGTTCCCAAGCTGGGAAGAAGCTGCTGCCCGGGGCCCGTGTCCAGGTGACAGCCCAAATCATGGGGAGGACTGAGTCACACAGCCCAGTCCCCTTAAGCTGCCCCAGCTGCCACTGAGCTCCCGCAAGAGAAAAGAAAAGCTGATGGTCCATGAGTGGAACGCTGGGGAAATCGTGGCCCTCCGGACAGCGAGGCTTCCCTACAGCCAGTCAGCCCTCTGCCCTCGTGGGCTCGGAACACCAACAGCGCCAGGCGTCCACGGCCGCGGGCAGTGGAGTCCCTCCAGCAAGCTGCCATCTGCCGGAGAACAGGAGCTGAAGGCCAGGGGTATGTTGCGTGGTCCTCGAGCAGTGCCCGGCCTGGGCCGCCCTCATTCCTGAGGACCGGGGTCTTCAAGATGGACCAGCCCACCTCCCTCTTTATAGGCGGGAGACAGGCCCAGCCTGGGAACGGACGCACTCAAGTCGTCTGGCGAGACCCCAATCCGGGCCCGCCTTGCTCTGCGCTCCAGTATCTAGAAACAGGAAGCTCGGCCCTTCGCCCCCACCGCGACCCTCTCTCGCTCACTCATGCACAGAGAACCGCGAGTCTCGAATCCACTGGCCAGGGCTATCTGCTGTGGCAGAGTCTGCGGCTGGAGAGGAGAAAAGCAGAGTGGAGCCCCACTCGTCACGCGCCGTGTCCTCGGGATGGAAGGAAGAAGTTCTCGGCTGCTCCCGGCATCGGGGGCCCGCTTTGGGGTAACTGGGCGGCACGCCGGCTGGCCTTCCCGCTTTGCTGAGAGCTACAGCCAGGGCCCTCGCTGGGTGGGGCTGGGCGGGAGCAGGGGCAGAGGACCCCACCACCGTTTCTGAGGTCACAGCCGTCCGGGGACAGGAGGCCCGGAGGAAGCCTGGCCGAGGGAGCGTGTGGTGTCACCGCTGGGAATTAAGCCAGGGCACAGACTCCTGTCCGGGCCCAGGAGCTGGTCAGCGTGGGAAGAAACCAGAGCCACGTTCGGGCCGAGTTGGGCTTGGGGTGTGAGTGGCCGCCCTCAGCCCTCCTCCTTCACACCGGCCACTCGGCTCTGGGTCCACCATAATCAGATTCACCTAAAGCAGGGAAAGGGCACTAATTCTATTGGGAGGAGTGGAGATGATGAGTACAGAGCAGATGTCCTCCGGAGCACAGTGGCCAAGGGGACAGTAATTCGAAATTGGGAAGGAACAGGATATTTGCTAAACTGCGCACACAATTACATGGCAAGGAAACACAATTGTGGGGCCACACGTCCATCTGCCTGTGATGCCGGGAACACGGGGAACAGGGCGGGCGATGGCACCGAGGTGGGGACAGCCCCCAGGCCGAGCCCTGGTCCTGCACCGCTCTCCTGACCGCGTTGCCAACAGGCAGTCGGTGCTCCTGCTCGCGCTCTCGGCCCCTCGGTGTGTGAGCTCCCCGCCTCTCCGAACCCCACCCCCAGGCACAGCCGGGGGATCTGCTAAACTCCCTGGAAACCCACCCCCACATCCGTGTGTGCCCCCCCCTCACCCTGGGGTCTTGATCAAGACCGGGTCCCCAGGTTTTCCTGGCATGGAGCAGAGCCCCGACACCTCGAACTCTGTCAAAGGCTCACGCAAAACCTCCAGAATGCTCTGTGCTGCGTGACTTGGTCGTAATCCCTCAGGGTAGAATTAATTCCCTGCACGTTAGGAAAATGCACACAAAGGGCTTAGCAAACCTGGTCAGATCGGCTCGAACCTGCGTGGTGGGGTTGGCAGGAGCCGGTTCTTACACACCGGGAGCCATCCTGCAAGAAGGACTTTGTCACCGCAAGAAAAGGGTCACCATCACAGCGTGAGGGGCAGGTAGGGACAAGAGCCGGGCATACGCCACATGGGCCATGGTTTCTATGCGTTAGGTGACCACTAAGGTTCCTGCCCTCCTTCCGCCGGGCACAAAAGTGGGGGCCGTGCCCCAGGGTCAGACTGCCACACACCCGCTCGCTGCTCTGCCGCGGGTCCTTGTCAAGGATTTTTAAAGCCCGTTTGTTGCCACTTAACAGATGTCCCACTGATTTGAACATTCTCACGGGCTTGTTAGCCAACAGATATTTGACAACACAGCAAAGAGGCCCTCGGCCCACGCCCCCCGACAGCTTGCTGCACCGTACAGATGGCTTCCGTGTGGTTTTGAAAGGTGCCGGCATAACCACGAGGCAGCTCGCCACCCCAGCTGCCACGGGGGCTCGTGAGTCCCCCAACTCTCAGCCAAGGCCAGGCCCCTGGTGCGCCTCCAGCCTGCGACCCAGGGGAGCGGCCATCCTGCTCCTTCTGGAGGATGCCTCCCCAGTCCTCAGGAAGGGGCCGGCGTCCTGGGAAGGCGATTTTCCTAATCCGATTGAGGGTCTCCCAGCAGCCCAGCTGGTGCCAGCCCTGCAGCACCGCCAGGAACAGACAGGATGTGGCTCCAGAGGGGCTCCTGTTTCTCAAGTTCACTCTCAGACTGTGGCCTCTGTGGCTCCCGCACTACAGGAGGGAGACTCCCTCCCCAGTGCAGGGCTGCCGGCAGCAGGAGCAGCGGGCGGGGCCGTGGGGAAGTGCCTCCTACACAGGTTACGGGTGCTCGCCCCCTTCTCATCAAGATAGGAAGGGTCTAGAGACCGGTGGAGTGTTCCTGATGGCCCCTGCTCCTAGCTGGCTTGGGGTCCCTACCTCAGGTCTCCCCGACTCCAGCCCACCTCCCCCACACCAGCCCCTCACCCCTGCCCCCCCCCCCCCACTCCTTGACCCCCACCCCAGGTCTTCCCCACCCCAGGCCCCCAGTGGCACCATGGGCTTTGGTGGCACTGTCCATGGTGCTGAACACCCAGCCTCCTGGGCTGGAGCATCGTCTCTCACCAAGTCCCCAGTGACTTGCCCAGCCTCTTCCAGAAGTTTCAAGCCAGAGAGGAGCATGGGGACCAGAGTGGAGCTGAAGGGAGATCAAAGGAAAGAAATGCAGAGGTTCAGCTCTGGGAGATCACCAAGGAGTCATGGTCTTTGAACTAGAAGTTGTTCTCAAAATTTTGCACTCGGGGCACCTGGGGGGCTCAGTCACTTAAGCGTCTGACTTTAGCTCAGGTCACGATCTCACAGTTTGTGAGTTTGAGCCCCGCGTGGGGCTCTGTGCTGACAGCTCAGAGCCTGGCGCCTGCTTCGGATTCTGTGTCTCCCTCTCTCTCTACCCCTCCCCTGCTCACTCTCTGTCTCCAAAATAAAATTTAAAAAAAAAAATTCTTTAATTTGCACTTACCCAAAAACAGCATCCTCTCTGGGCAGTTGAGGGCAAGCCACATGCCCAGAGAAGCTTCCCGTGTGAGGATGAGGTCCCGCACCCTGGTGTGGCTCTTGCCCATACAAATGGATGCTTCATCTTCCTTTCATCTGCTCCCTGCCTATACGACGTCCCGTGACATGGGAGGTGGGCACTCCAGCTGTGAGTCAGACTGGGTCCGGGCTCACAGCTGGGTCTGGGTTGCTTCTTCGATTAGGTGTGAATACTGACAGCTTCTGCCTTGTTAATTTGACATGTGTATTCAGTGAAGTGCAGGCAGGGCTCCGAGCATGCTCTCTGGCTCATGGAAAGCATCCCGCTCATGCTTAGCTAAAGTCTATGTATCGTGAAAGGGGAAGTTAGAGGCCCTCAAAATGTCCTTTCTACGTTGAGCCAGAGTCTGCCTATTAGGGCCGTCGTGGCGGGATGGGCTGTGTCGGATAGGCCGACACCTGCAGCCGGAAGCAGGCGAGCTAAGCCCCAGGCGGCACCCAGTGCCTGGGGCCCTCCTCCCCGTGCTGGCCTTTCAAACACTAACCATGACTCGCATGGCCCCTCCAGGTCACGTGCCGTGTCCTCTGCCCTGGTCCTCCACCTGTCCCACCAAAACCCAGGCCTGTGGCCAGCACTGACCCACAGAGCGGTGTGCAGCTCCGTGGTGCCCTGTCTTGTTTTCTAGACACTGGTCCGTGTCTGCGTGTCCCTGCTGGGTGGCAGATATTTGAACTCCAGGTCCCAGCAGCATCTAGAGTGCCGGGGTGCTTGTCAGACGAGGGATGGGAAACCCTGGGCTGTGTCACCTTGCAAGCCCCTCTTCTTACCTTTGCCCCCCCCCCCCCGGAATGGGGACATAGCTGCTGAGATCTGGTCCCTTAGGCCCCTCACGCTTCCCAGTCCTGGGGAGGCGGGGTGACACGTGTGATTTTCATGCAACCAAGAGGGCAAGGGACACACACGCAGGAGAAGCAGACCAAGTGTGCCCTTATTCCATCCCTGTGCCCTCGATCCAGGAGGACATGACAGGAGCCTCCCAGCTCCCCAGGCCCTCCCCGCCCATGTCGGCCTCTGCTGGGTTTCCCTCCTGGGGATGCCAGCATGGAGCTGTCTCCTTACTTCACCTGGCCGCTCTGTGCTTGCTTTTTTCACCTGTCACCCTGGAGCATCCAGTCCGCCTCATTCCCAATGTCAACAGGGTGCCCCGTGGTGTGGACGCGTCGTAACTTACCAACCAGCCCAGATGGTGTTGTTCCTGGATTTTTGCTTTTCGAGCGAGGCTGTGCTGAGGGACGGTGGCACACCAGGGCTCTGGATGACCCACTTGGCCGTCCCCGCCCTCAGCAGCCATGGCTGTCCCAGTGGAGAGTCGTGGGCCACACTTGCTGGGTCTGAGGGACGTTCCTTTCCACTGGAGTCTGACCTGGAAGTTGGCAGGGGCCACCCCTGTGAGCCTGGGCCGGGCTGGGGCTGCTCATCTGCTGGGGAGGGGGTCCTCTTTCCAGGCACCGAGGAGGCCCCAGCGGTCTCTACAGTGGAGAGTTTGGGCGAGAAGCCGAACCTCTGGGTTTTGTGAATGACCTGACCCTGCTTTGTGCCTTTCCGCTCACCGGAGGCTGCTAGTTGAGCCTTGAAGCAGTGTGAGCCCGGGGGCCATCTCTCTCTCTAAACACGTGGGATTAAGTAGAGAGGCTTGGGCCCCAGTGCAGAACAAAAGAAGGGAGGAGTGAGACGAGGCCCTTTGAAAGGGGAAGGAGAGGGGTCTCAGTGGAGAACCTTCCTGGCTGACCGAGGGCCTGGAGGTGGGCCGGGCTGCCCGCATCCACGGTGGTGCCCCTCAGAGGCTGGCAGGCCTGCCGTGTGCACCCCCCCGGGACTGGGGGCCGGCCCTGCCTCCCAGGGAGACCTCTGTCCCTAGATGCACACCTCCTTTTTATTGCTTAACGTTCCGCTCCACCTCCCTCACGAGATTATAAGTGCTGGAGGGCAGACACCAGCCCCGAGTCCTCGGACAGGACTGGCGGTGACAGCGCCTCAGAGCATCCTGGCTCCGTCCCCAAGCGGGTCCCCCAGTAACATCCTGGGCGCCACTGAGTATGGACCGTGCTCTCAGCCCTGAGCTGAGTACTCTTACTGTCCCCCTTTCAGAAGTGAGAAAGCTAAGGCTGAGAGGCCATTCTGGAACCGCCCAAAGCCGTAGCCAGCCAGCCAGCGCACCACCAGGGGTGTCTGAGGCCAAGATCAAACCCCCCACTCCCTCCCTTTTCCCCTCCCCACCCCCAACCCTTGCTTCCTGGAGGCCCTGCCTGCCTCAGGGGTTTCCAGCTCCGGCCAGGGCTGCGGAGCCCAGAGGCAGGGGACGGAGGGAGGCGGGGAGGCAGCTCAACTTGTGGCCTGGAGCTCAGAAGACCTGACCTCCCCGAAGCAGGCTGACCGCTGTGGCCAGACCTTGCCCAGCGGTCAGTCAGGGCCACGGGGGAGGGCGCTCAACCACCGCGTCAGGGACGGAGGACAGGCTCTGGGAGGGAGGTGCTGGGCTGACAAAGCCAGGACCTGGGCCTCTGGAGGCTCCTGCTGGGCAGTCTGCTTCCTGCCTTTTGGGTCCAGCTCGAAACCGCCACAGTCCACGGGGAGACTGAGGCAGGATGGCCAGGGCTGGAGTTACGGGAATGTCTGGAGGCGAGTCAGGACAGAATTTCTCTGACGGCTGAGAGAATTGATTTTTTTCCATCATTCTTTTTTTTTTTTTTAATAGCAGTGCCTGAACTTTATTTTTGAAATTCCCTCAGTTTCGTACTGTTTTGTGGCTCTCCTTTCTAGGTTTTAATCTTTGCTCCATCTGGCTTTGTCTTTTTGGTGTGGGATCTCCGAGAGTTAGGGTACAAGTTTCGGGAACCAATTCAGATTGTCCTAAGGAGAATAAGGAAATATTTATTTTGCTGAAGAAAAACTGAGAGGCTGGGAGCAGCGGCTGCAGACGGCGGCTGTAGGAGCTCCAGCGAGGCCGGGCGGCGCCCCCCCACATCTTCCCCCACCCCTGCCCCAGGTCCCTCCTGAACAAGAGGCCTGGGGTCGGCTCTCACCAGATACGTGTAAACGGTGCAGGGCTGCAGAAACGGCCTGCATTTGTCCAGGGAGGGCCCACCTAGAGCTTTAGGGATGCGCCGACTGGACAGACCTGGAGGGTGGGCAGTTGCAGGGAGGCAGAGGGGAGGGGCCCGGGGAAGGGGGCGGAGACAGCAGGCCCTGAGGGTCCAGTCTCCTGGCTTTGCAGGCGGCCACCCTTCTGCCCCCTCTCCCTGACATGCTGCCCTCTTTACCCAGCACCACGCTTTGCCTCACTGGGCGCCATTTCTGGCCCGTCTCCACTGCACTGGTCTCCGTGTCCACCCTTCCCCCTGTGCCAGGGTGTTCGCACCAAGTCTCTCTCGTGGGTCAGTATTTGCTAAGTGGGTGGTAGGCTGCCGCCTCCCTGCCCGGTACTGACCCATCACTCTTCCTTTCTAGAGCTTTCCTGGCCATTCTTAGATGACGTGTTTCGATTTGCATTTTAGCATCAGCCTCTGTTCCCAAGTCTTGTGTCTTGTTGGGACAAATGCCTAGACCAGGCACGGCGTCCACACCTGCACCTACCTGTCTGGGGAGGCCCTGGCTTCCCTCGCCTGGCCTCCTTGCCTTCCTGGGATGGCATTTACAGTGTTCCCGGAGACTCTGCACCAGGCTTAATAGAGGTGCTTCTGTTCACTCGTTGTCAGCGGGTAGGCCGCCTCGGGCCCCCGTCCGTGCTGTGAGCTTTGACAAGGGAAGGCAAGCCCCCAGAGCCAGGCGTGCCCCCCAGTGCCTCCGCAATCCAGATCTATGCCCACCTCCAGGCTGCAGGGGTGGGGGATGCCGAGGAGAGGCATTCCGGCCCCTGGAAGTCAGGCCTGGCCCAAGCCTCTGACCGGGGCGGGCCTGCAGGGTGAGGCCCCCTCTCCTCGCTGCAGACCTCAGGATCAAGGGGAACCACAGCGGGCCTCACACCAGACCTCCTAACCCACCAGGCAGGGCCCTGGCCCCTGCCCGTGGCCCCCACCTGGCCCTCCGAGGCAGCGGTCCCTACTGCCTGTGCTCAGCGAGGTATGGTATCTTAAATGTTTTGACATTTAAAATCTGTGTTGGATACGTTTGTTCTGTTTAAATAATACCGGGCTGCGATGACTCACAGGGAATTAGTTTGCCTCCTGGGCCCAGACACAGCGTCCCCCTGCACCCCTGCCCAGCCCGCAGCCCAGCAGGAGCCTCAGAAGCCTTCCCGGAGCTGCCCCGCCGCACGCCAGCAGCGTCCTCACCAAGGGAGTTGGGATGGGGCCCCATCTCGGGCCTCCCGAGCTCTGAGGACGTGGGGGAGAAGGGTGCCTGGTGGAGGGGCTGTCAGGAGCCCTGGGCCGGCAGTGAGTGATGGGCACTGGGGCCAGCACGTGGGAGAGGCCCTCCCGAGGGCCTGTTCACCCTAGTCTAGCAGAGCTTTGTTCAGATGGCACTGAGGTCTCCTCCGGCCACCGCCTCCTGGAGGCCCTCTCCATCTCCCAGGTGGGTTCTGGAACACTGTGTGGGTGGGCAGGGCCTCTGGAGGCCTCAGCCAGCGCCCTCAAGAGAGCAGGCGTGTGAGCCTGCCCCGCTCTGGACAGACGCCTGACCGCCAAGAGGGCCGCGGAGCAAACCTGCCAACGTCCCCATCTGGGAACCTCTGGCACTTCTTGGCGGCCACTGGTCCCCCCGTCCCCTGCTTGTATGAGCAGGACAGAGGTGCAGACACCATGTCTGCGTATCGTGGAGGACCCTTAGCTCTGCTCTCAAGGGCTGCGGGCAAACTGAGTTAGGAGGTAGCAGGGGTACAGCCCGGGGCCCAGGGAACCCTGGGCGCAGACGCCCTGGAACTCCCCAGAGGGATTGCAGCTGCCTGGCAGAGCCAGGCACAACCAAAAGCTTTTCTGAACATGAAGTTCAAAACGAACATTCGGAGCAGCCGACCACGGACAGACCCGCTGTGGCACCTTGAGGGCGAGGCCACGTGGAGGAGCAAGGGACGTCAGACAACAGGAGCGCTCAGGAAGAATAAAAAGCCACACGTGGATTTATACCGCTCGAGGCTGCTGCCCTGGGAGGCGGTGGCCGCGTTAGGTCCAGCTCCATGGGAGACCCGTTCCCCGCCGCCCACCAGGGCCACCCCTGCGAGGTGGCTGCGAATGTCCATCTCAGCCTGGTGTCCCGGCAAGGCCAGACTCGGGCTTGTACAGGTCCAGCCCCAGTCTGTGGCTCAATTTCCCCAAGTGCAAAGGACACGGAAGTTAGAGGGGCCAGTAAGAAGCACTTTTCATGCGTGGAGAGGCGGGGGGGGGGGGGGGGGGCGGGCAGGGGAAGGGCGTTCCATTTCTGTCCAGACGTGAGCTGTCTGCATCCAGGGTGACAGGCTGGGCTCAGCCTTCCTGGAGGGGCAGTGCCATGCTCAGGGATATACCCATGACATGTCGTGTCCAGAGCTGGAAACAGAGAGCCCCAGCCTTTCACCGCGGCCAGGGCACACCACACTGTCTACAGGCTGAACCCCATGCAGAGTGGCTCCCTGAGATGGCAAAGACTCCGTGACCGCTCTCTGAGCCAGGAGTGGGTGGGAAACGGGCAGGAAGCGGGGGGTATGTCTACAAGTCTGACGCAAAAGACCAAGCACCTTCCATACTCCGGGCCTCAGACCCCCAGCCGGAGGGACAGGCACCAGGGCAGCGTCCCCTGCACGCCAGCCTGATGGCTGTCCTGCTCTGTCCCTGCAGGTTAACACCTTCATGTCCTTCGTGTTCCCCATGGTGGTCATCTCCGTCCTGAATACCATCATCGCCAACAAGCTGACCATCATGGTCAGCCAGGCATCTGAGCAGGGCCAGGTGTGCGCAGTTGGGGACCAACAGAGCTCATTCAACATGTCCATCGAGCCTGGCAGGGTCCAGGCCCTGCGGCACGGCGTTCGGGTCTTACGTACGTAACTGCCGGGCCCTCTGGGGGGTGGGCCGGGTGGCGGCAAGGGGCTGGCAGAGCTGTGAGCCTCACACTGCCAGACAGGGCAAAGTTTAAGACCCGGGAAACGGAGCAGTCCGAGCTGAGACTCAAGGGTCAGCCCCAGCCAGGGGTTGGTGCTCTTAACTCCACTCCTCTACCTATTCATCTGTCCGTCCACCCATCCCTCCAGCCATCCACACATCCATCCACACATCCATCCATCCCTCCATCCGTCTACCCATCCGTTCACCCATCCATCCCTCCATCCATCCACACATTCATCCATCCATCCATTCTTCCATCCATTAATCCATCCATCCCCCCACCCATCCATCCCCCCACTCACCCATCCATCCACCCATCCATCCACCCATCCATCCCTCCAGCCATCCACACGTTCATCCGTCCATCTGTCCACCCACCCACCCATCCATCCCTCCATCCATCCACACATCCGTCCATCCACCCATCCATCCATCCATCCATCCATCCCCCCACCCATCCGTCCCTCCAGCCATCCACACGTTCATCCGTCCATCCATTCACCCACCCACGCATCCATCCCTCCATCCATCTATCCATCCCTCCATCCATCTATCCATCCATCCATCCATCTATCCATCCCCCCACCCATCCATCCCCCCACCCACCCATCTACCCACCCATCCATCCCTCCAGTCATCCACACGTTCATCCGTCCGTCCATCCACCCACCCATCCATCCTTCCATCCATCCATCCTCCCACCCACCCATCCCTCCAGCCATCCACACATTCATCCGTCCATCCGTTCACCCACCCACCCATTCATCCCTCCATCCATCCACACATCCGTCCATCTGTCCATCCATCCATCCATCCATCCATCCATCCATCCATCCATCCACACATCCATCCACACATCCATCCATCCATCCATCCATCCATCCATCCATCCATCCCCCCACCCACCCATCCATCCACCCATCCATCCCTCCAGCCATCCACACGTTCATCCGTCCATCCATCCACCCACCATCCATCCCTCCATCCATCTACACATCCATCCATCCATCCATCCATCCACCCACCCACCCACCTACGTGTCCACCCACCCACCCACCCATCCGTCCACCCATCCCTCCAGCCATCCACACATCCATCCATCCCCCCACCCACCCATCCATCCACCCATCCATCCCTCCAGCCATCCACATGTTCATCCGTCCATCCATCCACCCACCCATCCATCCCTCCATCCATCTACACATCCATCCATCCATCCACCCACCCACCCGTCCACCCAGCTGTCCACCCATCTGTCCACCCACCCACCCACCCATCCGTCCACCTGTCCCTCCAGCCATCCACACATCCATCCCTCCATCTGTCCACCCATCTGTCTGATCACTCATCCACTCGCCAATTCAATTCACTCAGTCCCTGAGCATGTCTCTGGGTCAGGCAGCTCGCTCACACAGTCATCGAGCAGCAGAGGTGGGGTTATCACGTGCCGTCAGGTGCCAGGCAAAGAGGCCTGAAGAGCAGCCCCCCTGCACAGTGACCCACATTCCAATAAGGAATCCTGAAGACCAACCCCTACAAAGGTCCCAAGCCAGCCCCCATCACAGGAGAGCCCTGGGTGGAGCTTATGCTCATGTGGGTGTGGGGCTCCGTGTGTGGGACGCCATGAGGGTGTCTCCTGTGCCCAGAGGTGGCCTCCTTGCGGAGAGTTCTTTCTTCAAACACCCGCCTCCCCCGCCCTGCTCTGCTGAAGGCAGCCCCACCCGACCCAGCCCCCCACCCTGACCACCTACCTGTGCCTCCCCCCAGCCCAGCAGCCTTCCCAATTGCTGTCACCCTCACCCCAGCAGACAGGCCTCTGGGCCTCTGTCCCTCAGCAGCCCCTGGTTCTTAGAAGAAAGAGGTCCAGAGTGTCATAATATATGACGGTTAAATGTTAAACGGTCTAGTGACCACTGAGATGCGGCAACATGTTTAAAAAGCAAAAAGACACAGATGAAATTAATGTTAGTAATTGATTAGGTTTAGTATTTCCAGAGTATTGCCCTTTCAGCACTGATCATCACAATATTATCGATGAGAGAGTTACTCAGCTCACAGTCGCCTCGCGTCCAGTGAGCAGCACGCTGTGTCCAGTGGTCAGGGTCCCAGCATTTGCTTCCGCCCTGTCGGGGTCGGGCTTCCCGGAATAGCCCCTGCCACCAACGCTTTTCCTACTGCTGCCAGCAGGACAGCCCTCCCCTCGGGGGGCCTCCCCCAGGCCCGGGTCTCCGGGGCCCCAAACCGAGCACCTCCTGAAGTTGCGCCCAAGTCCCAGGATGGGGATGTGCTGTCTCGGGGACCGCGCTCCTCTCTGCACCGGGCCAGCCAGCCCCGGGTTTGCCCTAGAGGTTGGCTTTTCTGTCGCTCCCTTTTTAATTACAGTAAAACACACATAGCATACGATTTACCGTCCCGACCATTTCTAAGTGTCCGCTCGGTGATATTTCGTACATCCATGATGCTGTGTGGCCATCACCACCATCCATCTCCAGAATGTGTCCATCTTACAAACCGAGACTCTGCCCCCACCCACCCCCTTCCCCCAGCCCCTGACAACTGCCACCTCCTCTCTGTCTCTGAATTTGACTACTCTCGGGGCCCCATGGGAGTGGAATCATTGTGTTTTGGTGTCTGACTTACTGCCCTGAGCACAACGTCCTTAAGGCTCAGGCTGTGGCACCAGGTGGACTTCCCTCTTCTTAAGGCGGAGTAATGTTCCATCATCTGTTGGTGGACCCTCGGGTTGCCCCACCTTGTGGCCATTGTAAGTGGTGCTGCTGGTGTACAAACGTCTGCTCGGGGCCCTGATTTCGGTTCTTTGGGGAACACCCTCAGGAGTAGAATTGCTGGGTCCTGGGGTACTTCTGTTTTTAATGTCTTGAAGAATTGCCATGCTGTGTCCCAAAGTAGGCATGCCATTTGACGTTCCCGCCAACAGCGCAGACGGGTTCTAATTTCTCCACATCCTCACCAAAAATCACTATTTTCTGAGGGCTTTTTTCTTTAATAGTAGCCATCCTGGGCATGCTGGGATCTGACTATAGTTTGGGACTGCGTTTCCCTCATGATGAGTGATGTTGAGCAGTTTTTCATGTGCCGATTAACCATCTGTGTGTCTTCTTTGGAGAAATGTCTACTGAAGCCCTTTGCCCATTTTTAAATGTTTAATCAGGTGGTTTGATTTTTGCTGTTGAAGTTTAGCTCTCTGAGTATGCTGGATATTAATCCGTGAGCAGATATGCTAGGTAAATACCTTCTCCCATTCTGTGTGTTACCTTTTCATCCTGTTGACTGTGTCCTTTGATCCCATATCCAAGAAATCCCTGCCAGATTAAACATCGTCATGTTTGCGCCCTCCGCTTCTCCTAAGATCTTGGGACTCATCGTTCTTACTACCTTCAGGTCTTTGATCCACTTTCAGCTAACCGTGTATAGGGTGTGAGGTAGGGGTCTTCTGCGTGTGGCTGCCCGTTTCCCTGACACCGTTTGTTGGAGAGACCATCCCCTCAACGGTCCTGTCCTGGCAGCCCCATAGGGAGTCATTTGACCACATCCGTGAGGCTGGTTTCTGGCTCTTTCTATCCCATGGTCTCCATGTGTGTCTTTAAGCCAGTGTCACACTGTTTTCATTACTGTGGGTTCATGGTAGGTTTTGAAGTCAGGACGCGAAAGCCCCCCATCTTTGTTCTTCCCCAAGACCGTTTCTGGGGTCCCTCGAGACTCCACGTGAATCTTAAGATGGGTTTTCCTGTTTCTCCAAAACAAAATGTCGTCAGGATGCCGAGACAGCTTGCCCTGAGTCTGCACTTTTACAAGTGTTAGGTCTCCTGCACACATAACAGGACACGGCCCTTCACCCCACGGAGACCCACGTCTCTCTGTGTCTCAGGGGCAGTGGTCATCGCCTTCGTGGTCTGCTGGCTGCCCTACCACGTCCGGCGTCTCATGTTCTGCTACATTTCAGACACGCAGTGGACCCCGTGAGTACCAGGAGGGGGTGGGGCTCTGGCTGGGAGAAGCTCCCACAGCAGGTGGGCATGGGGGGGGAGGGCGCTGAGCAGAGCAGCTCAGGGCAAGGGTGCGGGTCACGTCCCCACACGTCCTTGGTGTGCCTGTGACCGGGCCGGAGGAAGGACAAAGCTCACAGAGGGACAGGTGCCCAGGAGCAGGTAGCCGCAGAGAAGGAAAGCCGACCCTGAGCGAGCGGGCACGAGACAAGTTGAGAGATCTAGGCAGAGACAAGGAAGGGCCGGCCCTGCTGGATGTGGGAGGGGGCTGGGCCACCGCAGGCCGGCGGAGCTGCCAAGAGCACCCCTGGGACTCAGGGGGAGCCACACCCACGGGACGCACGGCAAAACCAGCAGAAGGAAGATCTGGTGGAGGAGTCCCGGGGGGCCGTGTAGAAGCTTCCAGAACGCCTTCCCCTGAGGGCGAGGTACACTGCCGCCCAGGAGGCCGGGAAGGGGTTCCCTCCCTGGCTGTTGGGTTGAGGCCAGGGCGCGGCCGAGCCCCGCAGCCCAGCTGTGCTGGGACCCCGCCAGCCAGCGGAAGGGCAGGTGTGTCGCGGGGAGCGCTGGAGGCGGGTCGGGCGCACCCCCCAGGGGGGACGGCCCCAGCCCAGCTCAGTGGGGGGTGTGGCCACGACGTCCGGCTTCTCGAGACAAGCCGGAGTCCTGGAACTTACCACGGAATGTCCCGGGTCAAAAATTTACAAGGCGTTTCCTAAACGTTTGTCCCAAGCCACCGCCCGAGCCCGCGCTCCTGCCGGCCGGGGGGGGGGGGGGGGGGGGGGGGGGGCTGCCAGGCCCCACCCCCGCGTGGGGGCCGCGGGGTCTGAGCGCCTGGCCCTCGCCCCTCCCTTCCAGGTTCCTCTACGACTTTTACCACTATTTCTACATGCTGACCAACGCCCTCTTCTACATCAGCTCCGCCATCAACCCCATCCTGTACAACCTGGTCTCCGCCAACTTCCGCCAGGCCTTCCTGTCCACCCTGGCCTGCCTCTGTCCCCTGTGGGGGCGCAGGAGGAAGAGGCCAGCCTTCTCCAGGAGGACCAACAGTGTGTCCAGCAACCACACGTTCTCCAGCAACGTCACCCGGGAAACACTGTACTAGGCGGGTGGGGCCCCGCCGCTCGGCAGCCCCCCCCACCCCCACCCCTGGGGCGGCGGAGGGGTCCGGCGAGGCCCGGGGCCCCACTTCTTTCAGCTTCTCCCCCAGCCCGCCCCACCCCTCCCTCCTCTCCTCTTTGAACGCCACGGAGAGATTGTTCCTCTCCCGGATCCAGAAAGGGCCTTTAATGAGGACAAATTAGTGCTGGGTGAAAGGCAGACTTCTTTGTTCCCAGACGGCTGTGTGTTGAGGGTGGACAGAAATGAAAGGCAGGGTCGGGCCAGGCGGGCGTTGGGGGCGGCAGTGCCTCTGGGGGGGTGGGGGGGTGGGAAGAGGCCGGCCGAGGTCCTGGCGCCCCAGGGGAGCGAGGAGAGGACCCCTACCCTCCTCTGGTACAGCAGGCAGCCAGACGGCCCCCCTCCAAGGGCGACTCCCGGGAAGCTTCCCTGTGTCCCCACAGACCACCCGGGGGTCGGGGTGCCGGGCATCGGCCGGACCCGGGCCTCCCCCTCCTCTCCCGCCTCCTCGCCAAAGCAGCGGGCTCCACAGGGATGCCAGCTGCTGGGGGGCTGCCCTGGAAGTCCTCTTGGCTTGGCGGAGTCTTGTCTCCACACCCCCCGCCCCAGGCCAGGCCAGGGACGTCCCCGCGGGCTCTTGTCCGCTGTGCGGGTCAGCTCCCGCTGCCCAGCTCTGAGCTGCTTCGGGGTCAGCTCCCTGGAGTGGAGGGCAGCTGGCCGGGTCCCAGAGAGACGCCAGTTCTGGGGACTCGGCCACAGGTGAGGACGGGGAGTCGTGAGTACAGCCAGACCGCCGGCCAGCGTCATCCGTCACAGCCAGCCGGCAGCAGCCCCGGCTCCGGGGACCCAGAGGGGCAGGCGCCTCCTTGGTCTGGAAGAGCCGGTCTCCAGGCAGGGTGGCCTGGTCCCGGCCTTGGCCCTAGAAGGTCCCCCGAGCCAAAGGAGACAGTGGCAGAAGGGCCTGGAAAGAGAGGTACGGGCTTTTTAAAAGCCCAGGTTCTCCCTGGGCTCAGGAGCATATTTGGCCTGAAGGGAGACCGTCGGGCCGGCCGACGGCTGGGAACAGCCCTGACTCGGGACTCAGGAGGCCTGGTCCCTGTCCTGGGTGACCAGGGCTCGATGTCCCACCCACGAAAATGACAAGGTGGATGGGAGGATGTCGATGGGTGCCCCACTACGAACCGTGTCCTGCTTAAACCCCACGGGGTCCTTCTCCGTTCACCAGGGACAGCTCCAGGGGGGCAGGGGGAGGAGGTCAGCCCACAGCCAGCCCCGTGACCCAGGGGCCACCCACGCAGGGGCCAAGGCCAGCCCAGACCTGGCACACAGCGTCTGCTCTGGGCGGGTGAGCAGGGCGGCTGGGCCCTGGCGGTGGGCATCAGGACAAGGGCCTGGACCCTCGCTGGCGCTCCGCGCCTCGGGCACGGGTCCTCGCGCCCGGGCTCAGCCGCCTGACAAATGGGTGGGGCCGTTCCTCCCTCTCGCCGGGACTCACGCGACCGTCTCGGCGGGTCCAGCCCAGGATGGACAGAAGGGACGGTTCCCCGGGGTGGGGGCGGAGTCAACGCAGGTGGGCCCCCCCCCCACCACCACCCCGCAGCCTCCGAGTCGCAGCGGGGGCGGGGTCCGTGCGCAGCCCCAAGTCTGTCCGACTCTCATGGGCCCCGCCTTCCCGTGTGCGCACTTCGTGCAGGTAGAGACGCAGCCGCGCAGCCAGGCCCCCCTCCCCGTGCCGTCCAGCCCCGTGGAGTCAGCTCCTGGCCACGTCACACTGGAGCTCCCGAAGCTGGTCTCAGAGAACAGTGTCCGGTGTGACTGGTCAGCAGTGATGCAAAACCCCGCCGACGGCTCAAGCGCCCCCCACCCCGCCCCCGCCCCCGTGATGTAATCGGCAAGAACAAAGCCCCCGAGCCTCTCAATAAAGGAGACCGTGGCCCCCGTGGCTGGGACTCTTATGTCCAGGGGCCTGTGGGCCCACATCTGTTCATCCCCTCATTCGTTTGTTCACCGGGCGTTTCCTGACTCGGGGGACAACCCTCCACTGGGGCCCTCTGACCAAAACCGTGTGGGCTCTGGTGGTGTCTCCCAAAGGCTGGGGGCACTGGGGGCCGGGATCCCCCAGCTCGGGTCCTGCTGCCACCAGAGCAAGGAACAGCAGCAGGAGGAGCTTGCGCAGAAGACCCCATAAGCCACGGGGCTGCCTTGAGGCCTGGAGTCGGGGAGACCTGGGTCCACCTGGGGGTGCGGCCAGCACGCTGCCCTCCGTGTGTCCGTTTTCCTCGTCCGCGGGCTGAGCACAGAGGCGGCCTCGTGACAGGGGTGCAGGGTCAGTGAGTGTCAGACTCGGGTCTCCGCGGCCCCTGGGGCCGGCCTAGAAAACGGGGAAGCCAGTGAGCTTCTCCCCAGGGGTCGGCAGGTGAGGGACGCCTGGGGATGGGGACAAGCACTGACCCTGACCTCTGGCACAGCCGACCCCTCGTCGTCTTTCGGCTTCTCCTGCTACACCTTCGTCCCTCATGGGCAGCGTCCCCGAGGTGTCCAGCCTGGGGGCGGGAGGGACAGCGTCTTTCCCGGCTGCAGGGAAACACCACAAGCCCATAGATGCCAGCCTCCCAGGCCCCAGCCTGCCCCGTGTGCTTGAGCGGAAGCTCCTGGAAAGGTGGGGGCGCGGGGAGGGGGACCTGCCCCTTCAACAGCCTGTGCAGAAGCGCCAGAATCCGGGCCACGTGCCCTCCCTGCAGTCCTTTGTTCACCTGCTGCCTCCAGCTGACTCGCGGCTCCCTTCTGATTGGCACAGGGGTGAGGGGTGAGGCTCCAAACACTCCCTTGCCTCTCCTCATGAGTGTCCCACCCTCCCGGCAGGGATGGCTCAGGACACCCCTTCACTCCCAGATGTGAGAGACTCACTGGCAAGCTCCAATAGGTGCACTGACATTTTACGAGAATATCCAAAGGAATAAAACTCTAATGGTGGAATTTCAGGCCAGTCAAGGAGACAAAACTTTGGGGTCAGTGGGAAGGCAGTCTGGAACCCTAACCACACTTCAGTGCCACTGCCCTGGGAGGCCAGCGCTCTGGACAAGCCCCTCCTGCAAGTTCCTGAGCCTGGATCCCTATTCCAGCACATGCATAGGGAGGAATCCTCCCTCCAGGTTCTACTAGAGGCATCTCTGGTCGCACCGCCAGGCAATGGGAGGAGGGCTTGGGAGAGAATTCCATACATTTTAAAATACCCTTGAAGGAAGGAGGAAAAAAACCACAGGCCCAGGCCTGCTCCTGGATCCCGAGTGCAGGGAAAGCTCCCGGCCCCGCCCTCCCCCTCCTGCTGCCCGTGACGACGATTTGAATCCCGGTTTGAATTTGAATCCATGTCAGAACTCCATGGAAACCACGTCCAGGCTGAACGTCTAAAAGAAATGGCCGTGTGGAGACACGAGGACAAGGGGAGGCCAGCCCCAACGCATGCACGCTCATGTACACACACGTGCAAGCACACACACGCGAGGGCACCGGCCCCTGGCCCCACGGGGGCTCCTCCTGCAGCTCAGAGAGGTCACCGGTCTCAGCCCAGCTCAGGAGGCACAGACCACTGGCCGCCTGGGCCTCCGGGCCCCTACCTTCCCCGCCCCCTTGGGGATGAAGAGATATGGGGGGGGGGCTTGTCCTGCTCTCTGTAGCCCCCCAGGGCATGGCCAGCCATGGCCAGGGCCAGAGCCTCCACTCAGCCCCTGCCCACCCTGGTGGGGCCCCTCGGGGAGCTGCGGTGGGACAGGGCCCGGGCCTCACTCTCCCTGCTGGCTCAGGGTTGGGGGGGGCCGGTGGAGTCTGGTGCTCATCCCCCCGCAGGGTTCTTGCCCTCTTGTTCCCGGTGGGTGTTGAACCAGAGACCCTGGGGCTGTCACTTGTGATGGAATGACAAATTCAAACTCCAGCTGCTGGATTTGAGAGCCATTCGGCCAGCCAGCCCTCTGCCGTAATTCGCTCATCTTTGCCCACGGACGCTGGGACTTATCACCCAGAAAATCGATGGGCACCTGGGGGCTCAGTCAGTTAAGCATCGACTTCGGCTCAGGTCATGATCTCACGGTTCATGGGTTTGAGCCCCGCGTCGGGCTCTGTGCTGACAGCTCGGAGCCTGGAGCCTGCATCAGATTCTCTGTTTCCGTCTCTCTCTCTGCCCCTCCCCTGCTCATGCTCTGTCTCTCTCAAAAATGAACATTAAAGAAAATCTAATGAACGAATAAGCAAACGTCCGCCTTCCTCACCAGGTGTGGGGGCAGGACCCCTGCGGAGAGGAGACAGGGGCCAGGGGCAGGAACTTCACAGACACACAAGGTGGACCCCCAGAATGACAGACCTCCCAGATCTGTGCCACCCCCACCCCCGCACGGCTCAGCAAACCCCCGCTGAGCAGAAGGGGGAGCAGACGGAAACACACACACACACACACACACACACACACACGGCAGGCCTGGAGCCAGGTGAACGCACCCAGGACGGTCTGTGAGCCTTCCTGTGACGACACGATCCTGCAGCGTTTGATGGGGGGGTACCCACCGGGGAGGCAGGTGTGGGTGCTCCTCAGAACGAGCGCTCAGGGTGGGGCATGAGGGCACAAGTCCCCCACCCCCGGTGTCCCCTCGGGGAGCCCAGGGGCCCCTGCAAGCTGGCTGGAGACCTGAGGCGCTCCCGGGCTCCCCGGGCTCTCGGGAAGCAAGACTTTCCCCAGGGCTCTGCCTCCTGTTGTCCAGTCTGAACAAGCCTCCGGAAGGGCCGTCTGGCTTGCGGCCTCGTGCCAGCCGAGCCCAGCAGCTTCAGGGCTCAGCGCTCCGCTCGTCTGCCTCCCGAGACCCACAGATACTCTACACCGGGGGCCCGGACACCCCAAGCAGGGGGCTGGGACGGAGGTGCCGGGGCTCCGCCTGCCTTCGCCATCCCCCTCCCGGCTTCTGAGAGTGGACGATCGGTCCCCACCACAGTCTGGGCCACACGGTCTGTGCACTTCTAACCGCTAGAGCCAACGCCTCCCGCAGAGCTGGTGGAGCACACCCCTACCAGTGCCGAGTGTCGGAATGAAACCCTTCAGGTCCTTCGAAAGAAGGTTCTGGCTGAATATTCCATGACATTCTCTCCCTGCCACATTAGTCACCGGGAGTTCGGAGGGAAACGTCAGCCTCATCGATCCTTCAGGATGAGCGGTTTCCTGTGATCTGAGCAGTCCCGACGCTCAGGGCCACGGCTCGGAGGGCTCGTGGCCACTGCTGGAGTGCTGCGGCCACTGGCTTCTCCGCTCGGGGGTTTCCGGTGGGCAGATCTGCTTTGGGAACGAAAGGGGGTCCGATTGAGCGTGTGGCGTATTTGCAGGGGTGAGGGGAACGGCGGCCCCAACCAAAGCATTCGGGCTCCCCTGGGAATGATCCTCTGCCTTGCCCCTTCCAAGCGCCCCCCGCCCCCGTGCCTCCCAGGCAGTGATTCACTTTCTCGGACCCTACAGGCTCCCCAGGAGGGGCCTTGGGAGACCTCGCGGCTCCCCTCTGAGCGTTCGTGCCTCGTCTACACGGGATGTGCCCGCTCTAAAATGCAAACCGCGGGCCGAATCCTGAACCGCTGGAGTCGCCAGAGACCTGGCGCCCCAAGGGCAGCAGTGGGCATCGCGGGAGCCCCCGGCTGGCGCCCCGGCCCGCGCCCGCCTTCCAGCTGGGCAGACGACTCCCGTGGTGTTGTCCCGTCACTTCGCTGCTTGGGTGACAAAGAGCTTCTTGCCAGGCGCCGCCCCACACGCCCACCTGTCTGCCTCTTTACCGTCCGCGGAGCGTGGGCTCGGGCTCTTGTCGGGACAAGACTCGGCACGAGCGAGCGGAACCGGGGAGAGAGGCCCGAGGTGTGGAAGACGCTCCTGGATCGGGCCGCAGCCTCCCCGCCTGCCTGGCTGGCCGTGTGCGCGCTGACTTTCAGGATGCAAAGCCTTTCCCCTTCGGTAGAAGGTGGTCCACTCTCCGAGGGAAAATTTGAAAGGAGTATACGGTACCGAGTGAAGTCCCCGCTTAGTCCCCCCGGGGGGTGGCCGCCGCTGGCAGGGGGGAGCGCGCTGCCCCGCGCTGTGGCAGGGCCGGCGGTGGCGAGACACAGACACCAGCCCCCGGACGCGTGCACGCGCTCGCTCTCATGCACGCGCACGCGCACACGCGCGGCGCACCCACGCCGGCCGAACCGTGCTCGGCCCTTCCTGCGCACACTTGCACGCGAAGTTAAAATAAATCTTTGACATTCAGATGTTCCTGAAGGTAAAACGGGCTGTCTTGTGCAGAAGTGAGGTCCCTGTCCCCAGAGCGCCCAAGCAGAGGACTTGCTGTGTCTCCACAGGCCTCGGCTGACCCTGTGGGAGCTCAGGCGTCAGAACGGCCCTGCAGGTGTCCTGGGGGGTGGGACGGGGGGCTGGGCCTGCATACCCACCCTTCCTCGTGCAGCCACCTCTGAGGCAGTGCAGGTGAGGCCAGTGACCATCAGGGAAGGCACAGGCACAGTGAGGAGGGGACAGTGGGGGGGGGGGGCAGCAGAAGGGGGCCGGGACAGCAGAGAAGGGACACGAAAACCCGTGCTATGCTCAGTCAGTTGTGGGACCTCGCAGTGGTCACTAAGCAGGAAGGGGACAGTTCCTTTTACTGATGAGGGTGTGGGTCTGAGAGGGAGACCTTGTGGGACCCCTCAGGGCCAGCAGCAAAGCAGAGGACGCTCTGGTCCCCCAACACCAGCCCAAGGACTGGGCTTCCTTCCCCTAGGGACCCTCCCCAGCCCCCACTCCAGCCGCACTCAGCCAGGGGTCTCTTTACTGTCCTTTCTCCTTCCCACGGTCCTTCTCCTCGATGGCCAACAAGCACACAGCTTATGGCCTCTCTGGCCCCAAGTCATCTGAGGACCTGATGGAGACATGAAAACCCCATTTCAAATCATCTGTGTCACTTTGGGTGACTCAGCGGCACCCAAGAAAATATCAAATTCCCACCCAAACCCCGGCCTCCCGGGGTCCTCCAGGGACTCCTGCCCAGACTGGGCCACCCATGGGGGATAGAACCTCAGGCTCAGCAAGGAAGCAGAGTCCCCTCCCCCAGGCAGGCTGGTGGCTCTAATCCAGGGAGGCTGCTTGGAGGAGGCAGTGGAGGGGGCAGCCTGGGCCGTGCTCCCCCGGCGTCCACGTGGAGATTCCCATGGATGGATTTACCAGAGCCCCCCTTGGCTGCCGGCCCAGGCTGTGTGGGGACACTGCGTTGAGCAGCGTGGGCCGTGGGGCTCCCATGGGGGGGGGCGGATGGGAGCCCGGAAAACAGAAAGGAGGTGGTTGGGGTGAGCAGTCAGGAGCAGACAGAGAGGGTGGCTGGGAGGGGCACGCTCCCCCGGTGGGGACAGTGACCCGCTATCGCGGGAAGGACAGCCGAGGGCAGCAGGGGGGACAGGTGGGCAGGGCGGCACCGTGCGGCTGTGGGGCTCATGTTGAGCTTCCTGGGGACGTGTGGTGGGCTCATTACGGCCCCCCAGGAGCGGGCCCCCCACCGCGGGAGCTGGCCCAGCCCTGCAGATGGGGCCCTGGCGTCTGACGGGGTGTCGGCCCCACTGGCCCTGTCTCTCCACATCAGTCACTTCTCTTGGGCCCAAATTACTCTAATCATGTTCCCCCTCGGCAGGCAGGCTCCTCTGAGCGTCCCTGTCATTCGTTTACATTAGAAAGTGACACTTCAGTGGGGCACGGGGAGGGAGAGGCTCTGACCAGCACGGCCACACCCGGCCTCCCCAGCACAGCAGAGCCCTGCTCCCGCTCCCGGCTACGGCCCTGCCGTCCCGTGAGGTGGACCCACCCTGGTCTGACCTCGGGGCCCCTGAGGGCAGGCCCCTTGGGCCCCGGGCACCGCGGGCTCCCCCACACCCGCTGCGGTCCCCCTGCGGCCCCCACCTGCCCCCTTAGCCCAGTCTGGGCTTCTTTGTTTCCACCACCCAGCACACTTAGTGAGCGCCTACTGTATGTACCAAGCCAGGCAAGGAGCAGAAAGTCAGGGGTCTGTGGTGGGAGGCCTTGGCAGCCCAGAACACCAGGCTGTGCCTGTTTGCCGTCCCCGTGTCAGGGCTCCAGGAGGGAGCTGGCAAGTCTTGTGTGGACCGGCCCCCTCTGAGGCTCCCCACGGCCCCAGGACACTTGCCCCTCCTCAGTGTCCAGTTTACAGAGGGGGAGGGGCCGAGAGGGAGCCCTAGGCAGTCTGTCGCCCCATCCCCTGCTGCCGTGGGATCCAGCCTGGGTGGAGGTGGGCGGGAAATGAACTTTAAGGGCCTCTTTCCGCCCTGGGTCTTGACCCCTCGCCCCCTACTCCACCCCCAACCTGGCCTCACCCAATCGGAGCACTAAGAAGCTTGAGATTCTTGCACGATGAGGTGTCTGTGATCAGGAGGTCTCTGTCCCTCACAACGGTGACCATGAACGTCCCTGAATCCTGGCGGGGGGGGGGGGGGTGGGGTGGTTCCTAGCTGGGCCTAGGATGCCCTGTCCCTGCTGCTCCCCATCTCCCATCCCCTCCTCCTCAGAGGGCGCTCTCTGCCCCCCCCCCACCGCCGCACTGCCCCATAAGCATGTGCTAGCTTTTGGCCCCCCCATCCGGCCACCAACCGTGGGCATAGTGACAACAGCAGCATTTGTCCCGCGGGACCTCTGTGCGTACCAACCGCCTGCAATTTTGTGCTTGCCGCCCCCCAAGAAGGAGCCGTTAGCACAGCGGCATCACGGGGCCACTGAGGCTCCCGGGTGCCGGGCAGTCTGCACGGGACCCTGTGCCACCGGCACCCGCCGCCCGCCGGCCCCCGTGCTCAGCCCCAGCTCCTCCCCCCAGGTCCTCCGTGCTGCAGGCTCCACACGTAGAAACTGAGAAATCCCCCCCCCCCCCCCAGTGCTAACAGGAGAGACTCCCTCCGTTTCCTTCCAGCGTCGACTAGAAAACTGGGAGTTGCAAATTCTCTCTCAAAGGAGGTGTGCATTCCTTTGAGAGGTATATAAATCTTTCTAAAAGCTAAATAAACCTCCCTCCAGCTTACAACCCAGGACTGTCTTTCTCAAGGACCTGGAAGCCGTCTCTCTGAAATTAATCCCCAGGGAAGGGAGCACCCCTTGCCCCAGCCCCCGAGAGGCAGGAGCCCGGCGTCCGTGGGTGCCTCACACCCAAACTCTGTCCTGTTGTGAGGGTGCGGGAGTTTATTTTTCCTCCGATAAAGCCGGCGAGCTAACACAGATGGTCACCGCAGTTAGAGGTGGAGGGGGACGGGCCGTACGTGACGGCAGGTGCTGTCAGGCCCTACCTGAGAAGTGTCTACGCGAGCTGAAGAACGTGGTGATGGGGGTGTTTCCTCGGCTCCGGAAAAGGGTGCATTTTCTTCTGTCTTTGGCAGCCCTTGGCGGATGGCCCGTGACGCAAGCTGCACACTCATTTGATAATAAAACTGTTCTCTTTCTCTTCCACCTTCGTGGAGAGGTGTGCCCGGCTAGCAGATTGTGTTTCTGGTTGTATTTCGCCAACATGCCGTGAGTGACACCGGCTCCGCGTGCCTGGCGCCCGGTCCCTCCCCACGGTCCCTGGCCGGTTTCCGGTTGAAGCTACTGAGTGGTTGATTCTCGACTTCCTCCCACACCCGCGGACGCGGCATCTTCTCAGCGAAGAGCCCACGTGCCCCTGGGGGGGGGAGTGATATGTGCTGCACCCCAAGATGCGGACGCCCCCAAAATTAACGGGGAGCCCGGCACAGCCCCCCCCTGCCCCAGGCACGCTCCAGCACACCTCCCCAGGCGGCAGGAGAGGCGAGCCGGCACGTAATGGCTTTTCACGCACCCAGAAAGCCACGCCATGCGGAACCGGAGGGACGGTGACGATGGCCTCACGGCTGGCCGCCCCGAACACCAGGCTGAGTTCCCGTTCTTCAAAGGCAAGTGGCTGTAGGTGACTTTAAATGACTTTCCGTTATGACGTGCCAGGGAGCCCAGCGTAGCTTCCCAATCGGTGGGTCTGCGTGTGAGCCCTAACCCGTACTGACGGCACCAAAGAGGGGCAGAGCTGGTGCGGAGAGATGCCCTTGCTGCCCCTCGGGGCCTCCCCCAAAGGGCCCCGGGGCGGGGGCGCCGCTGCTCTGTGGGCGGGATAAGCCAGGAGCACGGGAACTCGGGCCAGCGGGTCCCCCTTCTGTCAGCACGCGGTCCTCCGCCTCCACCCGCAGCAGCGGGCCCTCTGTCATCACCCCGCAGACGTGCTCATTCTGGGGACGGCTGCTTGGTGCCTGTGGGAGGCGGCACGTCCACTCCCCTACCTCCAGAACCTGTGAGCGTGTGTCCGCGGCATGTGGCAGGGCGCGGGACTTTGCAGATGTGTTTAAGGCCGTAAACGTCAAGGTGGGGAGACTATCCTGGATTTCCAGGGAGGCCCCAAATAGTCACACGACCTTTTAAAAGCAGAGTGGTTTCTGCTTTCCGCTCTCTCGGGCATTTCCAGAGGCAGGCTGGGAAGTCATAGAGGCTCGTGTGTGGGAAAGACCCAGCCGCTTTTGCTGGCTCCCAAGATGGAAACAGAGGCCCCCAGCCAGCGATGCTGGGGGCAACCCCCGACCACGGCCAGCGAGGAAAGGACACTCGGCCCTACAGCCGCCAGGACCTGGACCCTGAGCACAGCCTGGACGAGCAGGCAGCGCCTTCTTCCCGGAACCTCCGGGGACAAGCCCAGCTGGGGACACCGCAGCTTCAGCACGTGGGACCCCGAGCGGAGGGCCCGGCCGGGCCCACAGAACACGGGGTGCGAGTGGGTGCTACCGGACGATGTGCTGAGGCAGGAAAGCGTGGAGTGCCCTGCCGTGCGGCTTTGCAGTACGTCCTTAGTGCCCTGGCCGTCCAGATGCAAGTTATTGTCAGTCTTTCGCTTTGTCCCAGCACGTCTGTCTGTGTGCACGTGTGGCAGAGGGTAGCCCTGCTCAGGGATCCTGAGTCAAGCACGCCCCGCCCCGGCCGGGCACAGAGGCTGTGTCTGCACGCAGTCCTCTCCCTTGGTGCTGCAGGACCTGGCTCGGCCAGGAATGCCCAGGGCCCTCCCGGCAGGCGCGCTCCAGTCCCGGGAGTTCTGCAGCCGTCACCAGCCTGGTCCTGAGCAACTACATCCTGGACCTGAGTTGCGGGCCGTGGGTCACATGGGGCAGGGGTCTTGGATCCCTGTCGCCAAGGCACGGACAGGTCTGAGCTCCCAAACCAAAAGGCCTTGCTCTCCATGGCATTCTGAGCACTGCTCTTAGGAAGAAGGCCATAGGGCGAGATGGGCCAGCATAGCGTGGTCACTGGTGAGTGGACAGAGAAGGCACGGGGCAGATATGGGAGGACATGCACTCTAGCCTGGCTGGAGACCCCAGCGGGGGCCCCTGCCTTGCCAGCCCCTTCCTTCTGCTGCTTCATACCGTGGCTGCTGGCTCACCAGTGCCCACCTGTTCTGGTGGCCGCCCCCGTGGAGCCTTCGGCTTCCCTGGAAGGGACCACCGTGACCCCAGGGTCCGGCTCTGACACAGGCTCGGGCCTGGGGTCACCGGAAGGATTGTGTATAGATGAGCTGAACGTCCTGGGTCTTTCTTACTCAAGTCCGGTAGGAAGGGTTTGCTTTGCGGAAAAACACTCCAGGTGATTTCTCATCAACACGGAGGGAGACTCCTCTGGTGAATACGCCAGGTCTCCGAGTCTTGGAACTGAGAGGTTAGGTCAAAAATGTTAAGGAAACCATTCAGTCCAACGTCCTGGCGTGGCCTGTGCCCACCACGCCGTGAGGTTGGATTCCTTCCCTCCTTTGCTCAGGGTCTCCTGGACGCAGCACATGAAGATGCTGGGCTGTCTGATTTAGACAAGGGTATGGCCCCAGACTCCACAGAGGAACAATCCCCAACTCTGCAAGCAGACGGAAGAAAGAGAAGGCTTCAGGAGACGTCAAGCGTTGATTTCTATGGGAAACAGAATTCTCGGTGGCTGAGAGGGTGGTTGGGAAACAACGGCACGCAGAAAAATATTAACATCACTCACCATGCTGCTGCCCTGAGGCAGGCGAGCTGGGTCGTCCTGGACAGTACAGTCCCGACCGGAAGAAATAGCCGCCAGAGGTGCAGAACAGCGACACCGAAGAAGGACCCCACGGGAGTCCTGTATGGCCTCAGGGCAATGGGCCTCCTACTGTTGCTAACACACCTGCCTCAACAAGAAAAGTCTTGTTAGGCTTCTCTTCATTACCAATGTATTATGTTCTCTGATCACCTGTCTCTCTTCTCTCTGGTGTGAGTTGTGTTCACTCCTCGGGGCCTGGTACATAGAGAGCAGGCACCCCGTAAATGTTCATGGGATGGATGATGGGTGGGTGGATGGTGGATGGATGGATGGACAGATGGATGGATGGATGGATGGATGGGGGGATGGATGAATCGCTGGGTGGCTGGGTGGCTGGGTGGATGTGTGAATGGATGGGTGAGTTGATGGGCAGGTGGGTGGGTGGGTGGATGACGGATGGTGGATGGACGAATCGAGGGATGGATGGATGGTGGATGGATGGATGGGTGGATGGATGGATAGATGGATGAATCACTGAGTGGCTGGGTGGTGGGTGGATGTGTGAATGGATGGGTGAGTTGATGGGCAGGTGGGTGGGTGGATGGATGACAGATGGTGGATGGACGAATCGAGGGATGGATGGATGGTGGATGGATGAATGGTGGATGGATGGACGAATGGAGGGATGGATGGTGGATGGACAGATGGACGGATGGATGGATGGTGAATGGATGGACAGATGGATGGATGGATGGGTGGATGGATGGACGGATGGATGGATGGTGGATGGATGGATGAATAGAGGGATGGATGGTGGATGGACAGATGGATGGATGGATGAATGGATGGATGGGGGGATGGATGAATGGAGGGATGGGTGGTGGATGGACACATGGATGGATGGATGGATGGATGGGTGAATGGTGGATGGACGGATGGTGGATGGGTGGTGGATGGACAGATGGATGGACAGATGGATGGATGGATGGATGGATGGTGGATGGGGGGATGGATGAGTCGATGGGTGGCTGGGTGGGTGGGTGGATGTGTGAATGGATGGGTGAGTTGATGGGCAGGTGGGTGGGTGGGTGGATGATGGATGGTGGATGGATAGATGGACGAATGGATGGATGGATGGTGGATGGACAGATGGATGGACAGATAGATGGATGGATGGATGGACAGATGGATGGATGGATGGATGGACAGATGGATGGATGGATGGACGGTGGTGGATGGAGGATGGACAGATGGATGGTGGATGTATGGATGGATGGTGGATGGACGGTGGATGGATGGGTGGCGGATGGATGGTGAAGGAGATGTGCAGCACACTTCAGGAAGAAAACGCTGCTCTTCTCATTGATCATCCTGTCCCTCTATGTGCAGAGAGCCAACCTGAGGAAACTTCCTGCCTGTAGAGCCACACAAGCAGCTAACAGCAAGGTCAGTGCCTGCCAAACTGCCAAGGAGATTTCCATTTGGAAATGAGGCTTCTGCTCAGTTTGGCGGCCGCATCATGGAAATGGATCGAACAGCTGCGCCACGGAGAACGCTGACAGGATCCGGTACTTGAGGGCACACGCACAACCAGACTTCCTGCCGGCAGCCTCAAGTGAGGGTGGGACCGTGATATGGCCACGGAACGTGAGGGTGGAAAATCAGCCACGGGCCGAGCCCCAGACTCCATGCGGTCCGCCATGACAGGGAGCCCCGGACAGGCCCAGCCCAGAGGCTGGAGGTCCGAGCCCTTCCCACCACCCCGTCTGCCTGCTGCTTCTAAATGGTTCCTCCCCCACTTAGAGGCTTCGCACGGGAGGGACCTCCCTCCCACAGGCCACCCAAGTGTGGAGAGACTACGCACCTCGGGACCATGTCGGGCAAGGAACGGGCATGAGCTCAGAGGACAAGCACGTATCCCTCAGCACTTGCGGAAGGAGGGAGTTGCGGGGAAGGGGAGGGGAGGGGAGGGGAGGGGAGGGGTGGGGGAGGAGGTTGGCAGCAGCCCCGGCACCCCAACCCAGGACCAGGTGAGGAAGCAAGCAGCCCGCGCCCAGCTCTGGGCAGCACTGTCCTCACTTCCTCTGGGGAAGCTCCTGAACTAGAAAATGAAGGACACCCCCCCCCCCAACTGAAGCCCAGGGGTGACCATGTGTCTGTCGATGACTTCGTGGGGCCGTGTGATGTGTCAAGGTCCTGTGCTTATAATGTCTCCCTGACACGGAGGAGGGAAAGGGCCCCGTGTCCCACACCGGGAATTTCGGGATTGGGAGGCCCTGCGAGTAACCAAGCGAAGCCCGTGAGGGCAGCGGCCGGGAGTAGGCTACCCCGAATCCTCCCCTCTGGCCCAGACGGAGGCCCAGAGGCCCAGCACGCTGCAGGGGAGGTTATCGGCAATCAAGTTCTGGCCCAGGGACATCCGCCACGCTCAGACCGCGGAGGCTCCATGGGAGAGGCCGGCGCCGAGCCCCGGAGGAAGCACTTTCCAGACTTCCTGTCCACCTGCCCGGCCCCCTAGAGCAAAGCCAGGCCGCTTTACCAAAGCCAGAGGCATCAGCAACGCCGGCGAGGCTCCCCAGGCTGAATTACCGGGAGACGGACCCGGCTCAGGTACCTGGCCGTGGACACGCAGTGCCTTCCCGCAGCTCCGCAGAAAGCAGATTGGCGCGGGGCTCGCGGGGCCTGTGCACCGCAGCTCGCGGCCCCAGGACAACCGCGGGGCTCTGGGAACCAGCTCGCCGGGCAGCGGCGGGCTGGGCCCCGACTGGCATTTCTGGGCTTGGGGTTGAACAGCCTGCTGTTCTGCTCCAGCTCGCAGCCCTCCACCCTGCCTGGAGCTCTGCTGGCTGAGGACAGCTCTTGGCTTTGGCCACCGGCTCTTCAGAGCCACAAGAGGCGCTGGGCTTGGAGCCCCGCTTGCCTCGCTCGCTGCACGGCTGGATTTGTCTCGGGAAGGGCCAGCGTGAGCATGAGCTGGCCCCACTGGCCCCGGGGACCCAGCCAGACCCACCAGCCCCAGCGATTAGCTAACCAGGGGCACTTGGCCCGGGCCCACGTGGGCGCCTTCCAACCCAGGACCCGGTGCACAGACTTCAGGACAGGAAGCCCAGGTGGGAGGGCTCTCAGAGACGCCTGCTTCACGTGGGGACTATAGGGCCCTCCTGGGCTCCCCGGAGTGGTCCTGCTTCCCCTGCCCTTCAAGCCCACGTGAGGGCGGTGGGGAGACTCCTTCTCATGTGACCCGGGGTCATGTGGGTGCAGCGGGGCCCTTGGCCTCTCTCCCAACACTTCAGTTTTCCTTGAGGAAAGAACTTCTTCCCACCAAGACCCAAGCAGCTGGGTGCTCATTCGCCCCCTTCTGAGGGACCAGAAGCCCCATCTCTGGGTCTATGTGGTCCCGGCAGAGACCAGAGGGACAGAGTCAGAGAACGGGGACCTCACCTATCCCAGGGTACCCCCGCTTGCCATCAACATTGTGGGCGCCAGGGCCCTCCAGTCATTCTCCACCCCCTAAGCCAGCCAGGGTCCCCTCCGCTGCTTGCCCCCCAGACCCTGCCCGTACGGAAACCAAGGGAGAACGATTGGAAAGAGGGGCACATCCTTCCAGCCAGGGACAGGACAGGAGCCCGGTGCACACACGGGGGATTTTCAGAGCGGTGACGGCCATCAAAGAGGACTCTGGTCAGAACCTGTCCTGCCGGGGCCTCCCCTGCCTCTCCCGGCCCGTCTTGGGCAAGAGCAGCCCCACGGATGCCAGTGGGGGCTGAGTGCCCAGAGCTGGACAAGAGTGACGGCCAGGTCTCCTGACGTGGCGGAAAGCGTGTCACCGTTTGGGGACAGCTCTCTGCAAATGCTCCCTCCTGGGACAGACCGCAGTAGCGGCCAGGACGGAGGTGGCCCCAGGGGAGGACCTTCTGCCACTGCCAGAAGCTGTAGGGGTCCTCAGCTGCCCCTGTAACGGGGCGACGGGGTCTTTCCCCTCCTGCTGGCTCTCTGTGAGTGCCTTCCTTCCAACCAGTGCGGAGCTTTTCTCTGCACGAGTCCCCAGGAACCCAGAGCCACGCCCTGCCCCCAAAGGCCCCCAAGCCCCATCTCTGGGTCTATGTGGTCCCGGCAGAGACACCACGTCGCTCGGAGAAGAGCTCGGAGGCGCACGTGCACCCTGACCACCACCTCCGTCTACCGGCTCTGCGGACCTCAAGTGAGATGAGGCTGATTTCATTTTCAGAAGAAGGTTTGGGAATTCGTTTAATCGGAAATGCTTGCTCTGGAGCAGCGAGAGAGGCCAGGACCCGGGAATTAATCCTATATGAAATTACGCAAGTGCTGCTGGGAAAAAGCCACCGCTGTGGTGGGTTCCCTGACGCACCTGTCTTCCTCTGCAGTCTTTATATATGTCTTTACATTTTTACTTTTAAATAATTTGTGGTAGGACTTATACAGGACCCCCGCGTACCATCAGGCCTATCTCTTGCTCACCTTACTTGCTTTCCAATCCCTCCCTCCACGAATACTTCCTCTGGATCCCTGGAGATAATCCCCTTCCTGTATTTTCAGGGAGTTTTTTGTTTTGTTTTTTCTCTTAACGTTTATTTATTTTTGAGAGAGAGAGAGAGAAAGCAGGAGCAAGGGAGGGGCAGAGACAGAGAGGGAGACACAGAATCCGAAGCAGCTCCAGGGTCCAAGCGGTCAGCACAGAGCCCGAAGCGGGGCTCGAACCCATGGGCCGTGAGATCATGACCTGAGCTGAAGTCAGATGCTTTACCGACTGAGCTACCCAGGTGCCCCTGTATTTTCCTCTTCTTCTTCTTTTTTTTTTTAATAAAAGTAAAAGTGTCGGGAAGGGTTAGAGGGGGAGAAGGCACAGGGTAATGGTCTCCTGGCCGTGCACCGGGCTGCATCCTGAACCTCGTGTTCCATTCATGCCGGTGCCCTCGCAGCACCTGGTCCCCACACTGGATGAGGCTGTGGCCTGGCCGGGGGCTCTGGGCCCAGCACTGCTTTCCTTGTGACCTTTGCCGGTCCGCGCCCGCCATCATTCTGGCCCTGAGTTGTCCTGGGGCCACTCCACTGTTTCTCCCGGAAGTTCGTGCCTTTTCTCCTTATCTCCGGGGCCTGAGACATCACCCGCAGGTGCACCCTCCCGCTTCAGTGCCGCTAGGTACACGGGGAGCCCAGGGGCTCACTTCCTGGTCCCCTCTCTGGTTCGTCCCCTCCAGGGTTCCAGCTGACAAGCCCCGCGTCTAACCTCCCCATGGGGGACAGAAACACACCGAGGCCAGAATGCGGCAGAGCCTGGCTCAGGGGAAGTGTGGGCCATGGAGGGTTTCTTTCAGGATGACTTTTCCCTGGGGCGCCCAGGGGGCTCAGTTGGTGAAGCATCCGACTGTTGATTTCGGCTCAGGTCATGATCTCATGAATCATGAACTTGATGCCCTCGTCGGGCTCTGTGCTGGCAGCGTGGAGACTGCTTGGGATTCTCAATCTCTTTCTCTCTCTCTCTGCCCTTCCCCCACACGTGCTCTCTCTCTGTCTCTCTCTCTCTCTCACACACACACACGCGCGCGCGCGCACGCGATAAGTAAATAAACTTTTTTAAAAAAAGAATTGTTCCCTTTTACAAAGAGAACGTTCTCCACATTGACCCGATGAATCATTTCCTTCTGTTGTTGCACAAGGAAGCCATGCTGGCCACTGGGAGCTGAACTGATGGGGAAAGATTCTATCTTTTAAAAATAAACTCAGCCCCTCGTGGGTCCCCTTGAAACTGGCTCGAGGGCTGCCACAACCAACAGCCCAGGCGCAGCCTTCGTGGTACTCGGCGACTGCCACGGCACGGTCCTCCGTCTTGAAAAGTGCGGGGGTTGGGGCTGCAGGGGGCAGGAGCCGTGCTGGGTCGGCCCAGAGCCTTCTCGGGGGTGGGAGTCTGCTACCAGCCTCGGGAGCCAAGGGTCTGCTCCTTGTCCCCTGGGGCTGGGCCACGTCTAGCCAAGAAGCTGAGAATAAACCCAGAACGTCCTGCCTGCGGTAGGGCCCCCTTCCCTGCGCCCCTGCCCACACTCCCCACTGCCCTCAGTGGTGACGCCGTCCTGGGCTGGGGGAGGTTCCTGCAAACTGGTCCTCAGGCTCCCTCGGGGCCGTGGGAAGAGGAGGCGGGGCAGACCGGTCAGCACCCGAAGGGGGAGAAAGAAATGAGTGTCCTCCCCCGGGACCCCCGCTCTCAGGGAAGGTGAGGACACAGGCAGATCACTTACCCGGCGCTCCTGTGCCTCAGTTTCCGCGCCCACAAGGGGGATGATGATAACCAGGGTATTTCCTGACTGTTTGGTCCCTGCAGTCACAGGTGAAGCCATCGGTTGTCACAGCCATGCTCAGGGCCTGGCTCTGATCCCCAAGGGCTGGGAAGGCCTCTTGTCCCCTGACAGGCAGTAAACTTGAGGCTCCTCTCCCCCAGGAAATCAGAACAAGAAAACACAACAGGGAGCAGCTCGGCCTGACCCCACCCCTCGTCAAGGCCACTTGAAAACTTGGAGAGAGGCTGCTGGGCGGAACCCCTCTGTGGTCCTCACCTGAACACCCTGGAGGGCTGCCCCCCACCCCCCGCTGACTCGGCAGAGCTAGCTGGGTGTCATGGACGTGTGCGTGGGCCCACCCTGCGGAATCTGCCGTTCTGACGAGCCTCCGTGTGACAGGAGCTGCTGGGAGGGGCCGCGCCCTGCCAGGGCACCAGGCCGCCAGAGCTGACCCCTCCTCTTTGTGGTCCAGCCCCGATAGCAGGGACATGAAGTGCACACACGCACAAGGGGCCTATCTCTCAAGGCAGAGGTGGTGAAATCGATTGTCGTGTGCTCTTACCTGGGGGCCCTCTGCACCCACAAAATCAGCGCCTGGGAAGCCAGGGCCTGGGGTCTGCCCTTGGCCATCACAGCCCAAATGGCTCACTCCGCCTACAAATCCTAATGAGCTCCCAGCGGTGACAGGACCTCCCTGTCTCGAATTCACAAGGCTCACTCCGGGGAGAGACGGACAGAACACTATGGCTCCAGCAGTCTCCATATGTCAAGACAAATCAAGCTGCCCACCAGGCGCGCCTGGGTGGCTCAGTCGGCTGGGCGTCTGACTTCGGCTCAGGTCATGATCTCACGGCTCGTGGGTTTGAGCCCGGCATCGGGCTCTGTGCTGACAGCTCAGAGCCCGGAGCCCGCTTCGGGTTCTGTGTCTCCCTCTCTCTCTGTCCCTCCCCTGAGCACACTCTCTCCTCCTTAAAAATAAACAAACATTAAAAAAAAAAAAAAATCTCCGGACCAGAAAGTAATTCGGGCAAAAGGAACGCGATCATCAGATACAATACAGAACATCCAGTTAAATTTGTGCTTTAAATAAACAAAGAGTAACTTTGAATGTAAGTACATCCCACACAATATTTGACACATACCTTCACTGCAAAATGACTCATTATTTATCTGAAATTCAAATGTAACTGAGCATCATCCTTTATTTTTTTATTTTAGGGAGAGAGCACGTGCGAGTAGGGGGGAGGGGCAGAAAGAATCTTCTTTTTTTTAAGTATATTTATTTATTTTGAGAGACAGAGAGGGAGAGTGGGAGAGGGGCAGAGAGAGGGGAGAGACAGAATCCTAAGCAGGCTCCTGACTGTCAGCACAGCCCCGATGCGGCGCTCGATCACAAACCATGAGACCATGACCTGAGACGAAATCAAGAGGCAGACACTCAACCGACTGAGTCACCCAGGTGCCCCTAGTTTTATATGTCAAATCTGGCAACCCGACAGAGAAGGCAACACCCCCCTGACCAATCAGGAGTGACTGGCAGCTGAGCCTGGCACCCCACGGCTCCCCTCCTCCCCTGGACCAGGCTTAGCCATGCAGGTGACATGATGGGGACGGTAATGGTACCAGGACAGGATCTGTGAGGATCCACGGAGCTGACCACAGAGCCATGCGCCGTGGGCAGGATAAACGTCCTTGGGGTCATCACGGCGATGATGCCCATCGGAAGAATTAGACTTGCTTTTCAAAAGGCCGTGACCGGCCCTCTGGGCCAGCTGCCAAGGGAAGACGAAGTGGGTCCGTGTGGTTCCTGCCTGCAGGGTTCTGAGACAGGAGCCCCGGTCTGAGTCCAAACAATGGGTGGGAGACGCCCTCTAGAGGTGTGATGTGGGGCTGCAAGCCACAGCTGACCCTGAAGGAGAAGTCTCAGCCACCCTGGCTGGCAGCCACTGGGTCCCTTGGGCACCTCACACCTCGGAGGTCCCTCAGCCCAGGAACAGGGATGATGTTGCTGTCCTTGATGTCCAGAGGTCAGGACGAGGCGCGAGGAGGCCCATGGTAGAGCAGGCAGATATGAGCGAGTGGGGGCTGTGCTTCCTACATGAGCGTATCCCTCCACTTCCTCGGGTGTGAGCTCCAGTGTGAGAGCACCAGAGGGGGGCCAGTGCCAGCCATGCTGGGGCGGAATTCTATTTCTGTCCCAGAGACTCAGTCGGAGGGGAGGACAGTGCACCCAAGGGAAGGTGGACACACAAGGGGATGTTTGACCAAAGCCTTCCAAACACTCCTTCCTCTGAACCCAGCTCTCACAACTAAGAGCCCGGTGTCCCCTTAGGAGTGAAAGATAGGTACCCTTTTATAAGTGATGGTCACTGCTTTCCAGAGATGACATCAGTTCCCGGGCAAGAAACTCCACTTGGGCAGAACCCAGACCTGGTCTTGGGAATAATTCACAGTAGCCAAACTCATACAAGACTGATGTATAAACCAGATGGCTCATGGAGAAATCCCTTTCCAGGCCCTAGGTGTTTCCCATCTGGGGGTCCAAGCCCCCCCATTGCTGGGACTCAGAGGCTTGGGAGGCCAAATGCATCTTTTTAAGATGTGGACATCACAAGTGTCAGTGGGCAGTAGGGGGGGATCATTTAGCCCTAGTGATCAAGAAAGTGAGTTGGTCAGTTGGTCCTTGGGTCCACGAACGGTCACTGTCCACCTGCTCTGTGCCAGGTCAGCCCTGGTCCCCTGGATCTGACTGACAATCTGGCAGGGAAGACCGACGCTGTCACCAATGGTTTGCAATGACAAGTAGGCAGGGAGCACGGCAGAACACCTGCTGAGGGGTATGAACATGAGGGAACAAGTGGGATCCTCTCGTCTGGGGGTCAGGGTGAGACACCTCGCCACGGTCCCTGGTCAAGGACTGAGTGAGGAGGAACTGACCTCTAGAAGCCACCACCCATGACCCACCCTAGCCCGCCAGGCCAGGCCCGCTGTGTTTCCAGCCCAGGGCCACACATGCCTCTCCTTCCGTCCCTTTGCCTGTCCCCCATGTCCAAGGTTGCCACCCCAGGGGCGTCTCCCGACCTCCCGGACAAGAAGGCCACAGCTCCTATGTGCCACTGAGGGGACCGGTATCATCAGCAGCCCCCTTCACAGGCAGGACTCAGGCCCCAGGCAACTGAGCCTGGACTCCTGCGGGCTGTCCCCGGGGGTGTGGCTGACCGGAGCCTGCGCCGGCCAAGGGGCAGCGCTCAGCAATGTGACACCAGCAGTTAACTGTGAAGCCTGGGCGTGCGTCCGCGTCAGGCCCAGGTCTGGGGCACCAGAGCAGACAGCGGGAAGGGCCCCCAGCCTTCACCAGGACCCCTGAGGAATGCGCCGTTGTTGCTTCCATTGCACGGAGGCGGAAACTGAGGCCTAGAGACGCTCGGCGCCTTGCCCGGAAGGGGTCCCGGCAGCGGGACCGAGAGTCCACAACCCGGCGGGAGGGGAGGCGCGCAGGCCGCAGCGGGTCCGGCGCCTTGACAGCGCGGTGGGCGGGGCCTGGGGAGGGGCGGGGCGCGGTCCGCGGGACGGGGCGGAGTCGGCGGCCCTGATTGGGTGATGTCGGCTGCCCCGCCTTGGCCCTGCCCCCTCCGTGGCTGGCGGTGGGGCGGGGGGGGGTGGCCCCCACCGAAGCCCGCGGTCAAGGCCAGGTCCGGTCGGGGCAGCGGCGGTCGCAGGGAGCCCACGCCCGCAGGCGCTGTCAGTGGCCCGTTCTTCTTCCTAAGCTCCTCAGACGGGGACGTGCTGCTGGCAGCCCCGCCTCGAAGAGCGCACAGCTCAGAGGAGCCTCACCCGGAGCCGCGCCGCAGGCGCCGCAACCTCTCCCCCGCGCTTCCGCAGCCCGCCCGCGCCGACCGCGCTGCGCCGCGGGGCCGGGCCGCCAGGGGGAGCCGCGGGGCCCAACCCTCCGCTGCGCCTGCGCCGGCGCCGCGCGCGAACCCGAGCGCGCGCCCGCCGCGCGCGCGCGCCCGCCCGCCCCGCAAGTGCGCCTGCGCCGAGGCCGTGGCCGCGCCCGCTCCCGCCGGGGGCTCGTCGCTGGGCGGCCGGGCCATGGGGGAGGCTGAGGTGGGCGGCGGCGGCGCGCCGGGAGACAAGGGGCCGGGGGAGGCGGCCACCAGCCCGGCCGAGGAGACGGTGGTGTGGAGCCCCGAGGTGGAGGTGTGCCTCTTCCACGCCATGCTGGGCCACAAGCCCGTCGGTGAGCGGAGCGCCGCCGAGGCCGCGGACCCGCGTGGGGGCGGGGCGGGCCGGGCAACGGCCGGGGCGCGGGGCGGGGCCTCCCACGCCCGCCCACCCACCTGCGCCTCCTGCGACCCCTGCGCCCACCCACCCCACCTCCGCTGACGCTTCCCCCTCCTGCACCCCTCCCCTGCGCCCCTCCGCCTTCCCGTACCCTCCCTATGGCCCTTCCTGCATCCCTCTGCCCTCCCTCTGGCCCCTTCTGCCCGTCCTGTACCCTCCCTCTGGCCCCTGCTGCTCCCCCTGTACTCTGCCCCTGGCCCCTGATGCTCCCCCTGTACCCTGCCTCTGGCCCCTGCTGCGCCCCTGCACCCTCCCTCTGGTCCCTGCTGCCCCCCTGCACCTTCCCTCTGGCCCCTGATGCTCCCCCTACACCCTCCCCCTGGCCCCTGCTGTGCCCCTCCTGCACCCACTCGCCCTCCTCCACCCTGCCCCCCAATACCCTCCTTTTGCACCTCCTACACCCACCCTCCTGCCCCCATCTTTACTTCTCCCCTGCTGACCCCTGCTTCCAGCTCCCTCACTGCCTTCCACCTCCCCCCTCCTCACAGGTGACCCCCTCTTCCCACAGGTGTTAATCGACACTTCCACATGATCTGTATCCGGGACAAGTTCAGCCAGAACATTGGTCGGCAGGTCCCATCCAAGGTCATCTGGGACCACCTGAGCACCATGTATGACATGCAGGCACTGGTGAGCTGGATCCCACCCTCCCTGGTCCTCAGGCCAGGGCCCCCCTAACCCCAGACAGAGCTGCTCCTCAGGGAGCCCTGTGGCCTGTGGACCTCCCCGGGGGGGGGGGGCACCAGTAACTAAACAAGGCACCTCAAGTAGTTCACAAACGCAGCGGGGGTAGCTGGTTGCTCTCCAGGAGCCTTCTTTATGTGGGGTGGTTAGCAAAAGTCTCTCCGGGGAGATAAGGGCGGAGCTGAGGACCGTGGAGGAGGCGTGAGGCCCCGGCAGTCACACGGGAGGCCCCACGGCGCGCCAGGCAGAAAGGTGACTGGATCCGAGTCACATTCAGGTGAATATGGTGGCTTCTGTGGGCACCAGGCAGGCCGGGGCCCTGTCGCCACAGAACCCCCGGGCAGTTTCATCGAAAGGCAGGCAGGTCAACTGGGAAGCCAGGATGGCCAGAGGAGACAGTAGACATTCCCCGCAGAGGAACAGCAGGCGTCAGGGCTCTGTGGCAGCAGGCGATGGGGGGTCGAGGAGCTCAGAGGAGGTGTGGACCCCTGGGGCTGGGGGGCAGCGGGAGCTACAGGCAAGCAAAGGGGTAGGCACTTGTGCCGGGGCAGGGGTGAGTCTCTGCCCCCCCGGCTGACTTAGGGCCACGCCAGCCCTCCCAGCTGAGGCCTTCCTTGCCCAAACGTGGTGCCACCCTTGCTTCCTGTGGGTTTGGGCAGGTGGTTCGCAGCTCTTTGTCTTACTCTTGGAAGGAGATGAGGGTGACAGCCGTGCCCTGGGGACTGACTGCCCGGCCTGGAGGAAGCACCCTGGAAAGTGAAGTCCCTGTTGCTGGGACCAGCTCATCACGGACAAGCCGTCATCCTGAAGGGGCCTCACCCCACACCTGTCACCTTGTGGGGTCACCTGGTCCCCAGACTTCCATGCCGTGACTCTAGGCCAGTGGGGACCCCAAGCAAGACACAGACATCAGGGTGGCAGGGTCCCTGGCCCAGTGCAGCCAGGGACACAGACACAGCTGGCACCAGGCCCTCGCTGCACTTGGGAGCTGCAGGGCGCCTCTCAGAGGTTGTAGTCCAGGGCAAGCAGCTGGTCCCCCCTCTCTGCCGGAACTTCAGTCTGGCCTATTACTTGTGCGGGACCAGGCACGACCTCGAGGCTGTCGCTCCGGACCCCAGTGCCCCTCTGGAGCTGATGCCAGAGTCACCCGGGACCCTGGCAATGTGCATCTGTGGCCCCCACCACGGAGATACCAGCAGCCCCAAGAGCCACAGGGTTTCCAAAGCTCCAGGAGACGCAAGCACGTCTGCGGGCTAAGCACTGAGCTTTACCACGAGCTGCGGAGAGGAGGCCCTTCCCGCTGAGCCCCTCCCTGTCTAGACCCCTTCCGCCAGCGCACCTTCCTTTCCTCTGGTGGTCCTGTGCCTCCAGGGTCTCGTCCCTTCTGGCACATGGGGCCTGTGTGACGTGTAGGACAAGTGGGACTCTGATAAGCAGTGTCCCTGACACCACTGTGTAGTCCTTACCTGGTTTCCGAGGCAGTAGCTTTCCCGTCCGGCACCCTCCGTGTCTGCGGGCTTCACTGTCACTGTCATCTTCTGGGGAGGGAGTAGGACAGGTCAGCAGGACAGCCGTAGCCTGCTTTTGCCCTGGGGGTAGGGACGGCATGCTGGGAAGTGGGGCTGCCCCAGCCTCGGGTCAGGTGACGACTCCTGGTGGCTGGACTCCTGGTGGCTAGAGCCATAGCCTTGCTTCTGCGGCCTGTTGGAGAAGCCCAGCTCCTGGTAGACTGCCGGCAGAAAGAAGGAAGTGTCCTCACCCCGCTGGTGCCCTCCCCCTCGGCTCTCGGGGACCGGCCGTGTGCTTGCTCCTCAGGTGCTCCTAAGTTGGCTCTTACACGTTTTTGGTGACTTACTAAAATCACATTTTTTTCTTTGTTTCTTTAAAAAATCGCCCTACTTGCCGTCAGCACGAATCTGAGATTCTTCCATTCCCAAATCCAGAGAGGAACTTCGTCCTTCCGGAAGAAATAATTCACGAAGTCCGAGAAGGTGAGACTCGGGCGGGTCAGGTTCGGGAATTAAGGAGGACGTGGGCCGAGGGCGGTGGCGTCGGGCGAAGGTCACGAGCCTCGGGGAGGAGTGAGGGCTGCTGGCGGGGTGCTTCTTGGCCCAGGTGGACTGGGAGGTCTGGGGAGTCTTGGGGACTGGCGGGAACTTGTTCAAGAACAATGGGCTCTCTTTAAAAGCGGCCTGGCGGCAGCTGAGAAGCACACACACAGCCGTCCCCGGCCTGAGCCGTCCGCAGCGCTGGGCAGGGCCGCGTCTCCCACCGTTTTGGTAAACGTCAGCTGTCGCCCCACAGGAAAAGTGGTCATTGAAGAAGAGATGAAGGAGGAAATGAAGGAAGATGTGGACCCCCACAACGGGGCGGACGATGGTGAGTGGGGAGCGCCCCCCGACCCTGCCCTGGGCCCCAGGAGCAAGCCGGGCGGCTGCGCACCCCCAGCCCGCGCGTTGAGTCCACCTGGGGCCGGAGCTGTGCCGTCTGGTTCCACCTGCCTGGGCGCGAGCTGCTGGGCAGACCTGGCCTGGTGCACGGCCCACACTGCGAGCGAGCCCCGCGGCGGCCCGGGGCACTGGCACCCGGGCCGCGGCACGTAAAGCGCGTGGTGCAGGGGGTGCGGGTGCAGGGGACACACTCCACGCGGCAGAGACGGCGGGTCCTGGACACACGCCACGCGGCAGGGACGGCGGGTCCTCAGGAGGACCCAGCTGCCCGCGGGCCACACGGCAGCCCAGCTCGGAGCGTCGTGTGTGTGTGTGTAGATGCGGCTTTTTATCACTGAGTGGGAAGATGAAGTAAAATTCTGGATATTCTGTTTTCAGCCAAATGATTTTGTCTCCCAGTTTTTTCGTCTTCAGGAAGCTTGGGCAAAGCAACGGAAAAGGCCAGCAAAGACAAGAACCCCTCGGACTTGGGCTCCAAGGAGGGGGTGGACAAGCGGAAGCGCAGCCGCGTCACCGACAAAGTCCTGACGGCAAACAGCAACCCCTCCAGCCCCAGCGCCGCCAAGCGGCGCCGAACGTAGACGCCGCTCAGCCAGGGCACAGGGCAGGGGGCCGGACGCGCCGCCCCTGTGGCTCCCACAGGGCCCAACCGCGACCACCTCCCGCGGGGGCGGAGAGCTGGGAGGCAGGCGTCCTCCTCGTCCTCCCGTGACGCCGGGTCAGCTCCAGCCGTGCTAGTTCTCCGGCCGGGCTGCGGTCCAGGCCCCGCGGAGCAGGGCGAGGGGCACGGGCAAGGAGACCTGGGCCAGCGAGCAGGAAGTCCGTTCTTGCTGTGTCCTTGAGGAGCGCTGGTCTTGCCGGGCAGCTCGGTGCTGCCCGTTGTCCGTCTGTGCGTCTGTTGGCCGTTCTTCCTAACCGGCTGCCCCGTCGGGAGAGAGACTCAGGCCACCCCGTGGCGGACCGTCGCCCCACCTGAGAAACTGAGAACTGGACGTTTTGCCTCATTCGCTTGTACTGTAACGATGTATATAATTTGGCGGTATTTCACTATTTAATTTTTAAGAAGCCTATTTTACTAGTGTTTTATATGACAACAACACTGCAGAAGTGAAACCTGTGTTGTATTTTTCCTGAGATGTTTTGTGTTAAGGTCATGACTGCTGAGACACTTTTCGCTCAGTTTTTATATGCCAGAAACAGGATTTGTAGCGGCTATTTTTGTATCCTCCGGTAACTTGCAAACAGACCAAATGAGTGAGTGGAGGGAAGGGGCGCCGGGGCCCAGGGTTGCCTGAAATACTTTCGTTTGAGTGCGGAATATTAAAGCACAAAAGCAGCAGCCTGGAGTCGTGTGATTTTGATACCAAAGTAAGTTCCCTTTTCTTACGGTAGGAAGTGTTTATTTTTCCAAGGGTTATAACCGCAGCCTACACTCAGTGGGCTTCGTAGCATTCCCTCGATACAATGTATTGACGACCGACAGGAAGTCGGGCCAGAGTGGAAATGTGGTCGAGTGTGACAAGTCCTTCAGATACGAAATGCCAGGACAGCGGACAAGGCAGCGCCGGTGGCTGGCTGAGCCCGGACGTCCGGGAGCTCATCCTCTGGCAACGCGAGTCTCGGGGCCCAGTCTGCTCTCCGCACAGGAGGGTCCGGGCAGAGCAAGAAGGGTGCGCCCTCAGTCCCGGCTGACCTCCGTGCCCTGGGTCCTTCATCTGGACAAGTCACCAGGAAGCTGAATCCCCCCACCGTCTCGGAGCAGGAGGCCGGGCCTCGGCCCACCAGGCGAGGGCAGGAACCCGGTGCCCCACGCCCCATGCAGGCTGGCCTGCTCTACCCGGCCCGCCGTCTCTCACGGGGCCTGGAGCGCATCGCCGGCAGCCCTCCTTCAAGGCCCACTCTGCACCGGCTTCTGTCGCTGGGACCCTGCTGCCCGAGAGGAGCCTGGTCCCTGGGGAGTCAGAACCGGCAGAGCCGTGGGGCAAACGTTGTCTATGAAGACGGGGGTCTTTCCCTTAACAGACGTAGACCCTGGTCTGGAGCAGGATCTTCAGGGACCTCAGAACATGCTGGAAAAGCCTAGTCAATAAGTCAAACCTGTTTCCTAATGACTGAACATTCGCTGCCCTTCCAGGAGATGTGGGGGGAGGGGCGCGCAAGGCCGCCCAGCAAGGTAGATGGCCCCCCACCCCAGGTGCCGGTTTGGGGCCACTCCCCACGCCCTTAGGCCTGCGGAGGCCGGAGTCCTCAGCCGGAGTGAGGCTCACACAGGGGGTCCGGTTCGTGTGCTGCGTGTGGCCTGTGCAGGTCAAGTTCACATCCCTCTCCTGGCCTAGGGGTCCACTCTGTGACGTGGGGTACAGCTGTGCCCCCACCACGTAGGTAGACGGAGTGTGACAGAGGAGAGGCGCTGGGGAGAAACCAGTGTGAGCGGCTGCAGGACACTGGGAGACACAGGCGCCACTGACGTGAGACCAGAAACCTCCGGGAGGTGCTTCGTGCCGAGGACGCCGGGCCAGGTCGTCGACAACGGGACGGCGCAGCCTCCCTGGGCGGGGACAGGTGGATGCGGCCTCAGCCCTCCCTGCTCTGGCCCAGCCCAGGGCCCCCAGGGCTGATGCAGGAGGAGAGTGTGCTCCCAAGTGCTTACCGATAGGGCAGCAACGGGACGCAGCGGGGCTCCCTCGGGGCGGGGCGGGGCGGGAGGGCGTGGGGCTTTGGCCAAACAACGAGGCTGCAACTGGTTTCGCCTGAGGAAAACGTTAAGGCAGGTCTAACCTGAACCTGCCCCTGCCCAGCTCCTGCAAGACTCCTCCACCAGGGGCAGGGCCACCCTGGGGCGCGCCACCTACTGCCGGTGCTCCGAGGAGGAACCGGAGCGAGCGCGCCGCCGTCGCTCCTCTGGGCCCCGCCCCGGCCCCCCTGGCCCGCCCCCCAGTCCTGCCCCCCACCCCTGCTCAGCCCCGCCCCAGCCTGGGCGGCCCACTGTCCAGAGCCCTGAGCCCACAGCGGGCGTCCCCAGGCTGCAGAGGGGAGGAAACAGCACAAGACTTCTTCTGCAGCAGAAATCTGGGCTCCCGGGTTAACGCGCCCTGCGGAGCCCCAGGCAAACTGCACAAAAGCAGCCGGAGGTGCGGTTCGGGGTGACTCTTCCTTGTCGAGCGGAAGTCGGGCAGCGTCTGGGAGGGTCCGTCGTCCCCGCCCTGGTGGGAGGCAGCGGCGGGGAGGCTTGCCGCTCGGCCCGTGGAAAGGCACAGCCTCCCCACCGCCGTGCCCCTCAGAGCAGCCAAACCCCTGCATTCCGCCCCGGACACGCGGACACCTGCGTCAGGGCCTCCCGGTGTCATCTGCCCGGTGTCCTGGCCGGGGCCTCGCGGGGCCACCTGCAAGTCAGGCAAGCGGGAGGTGAGGCCCAGGGGGTGGGGGAGGTAATCCGCCCCCGCGGCCCCCGCCAGAGGCGCGGCGGCTGCCCGCTGCCCAGGAAACCTAGCCTAGCCTGCCCACCGGTGGCACACCTTTTACAGAAATGCCCAGATGTCCGTTCCGGGGGGGGGGGGGGGGGCACCTCCGTCCTCTTAGAGAGTGAGGTCGTGTGTACACAGGCTCCAGCCAGGTGAGACTGTACCCGGAGAATGGATGAGGACAGCCCGCATCAAGAAGGGCCCTCAGCTGTGCCCACAGCCAAGGTCGGAAGTTTGTGCTCCCTCTCAGCTGTCACAGGCAGCCCTGAGGCCCAGGGGCCGCTGGCGGGGCTGGGAGAGGTCAGCGACCCCAGGGGCCTGGGTTTGGCCTTCACCCTCTACCCCGTCGACCCCGGGAGTTACCCTCCTGGCTAGATCTGTCAGAAGGCCAGACTTTGGTTTTAGCGAAAATGCTGTGAAACACTGAAGGTGCACGGTGGTCACAGAGTCCAAATACTACCTGGGCGGGCCACTCCCAAGTTGCATGTTGAGGGGCGGGTCTCCAACTTTGCTGGAACTCCCGCGGCCACCAGCAGATGTGAGGGCACAGATTAAGGGAATCTGTGGGAGGTCACTGGGGAATTTGCAAATGCAGGTGATTTTCAGCTGTCTGACACACGCCAATGTATGCGGAGAGGGCGGCCACCGCCGGCTGCCCCCAGCGCCCCGAGAGGCCCCCGAGGGGATGTTTAACCAGGGCCACCTGTGTTGAGCAGCGTCAGGATGACCCCAGTCACCCAGTCATTCATGTGTCCCCTCCCTGTAGGCAGCACCTTACCGCTGATAGGATGTGGCAAAGGGGCAGAGGCCAGGCCCACGGTGACGGTGCAGACGACTCCCGGCACACTGGAAAGAGACCCTCCTGCTGGCCTTATGGAAGCAAACTGCCCAGTTGTGAACCGTCTGTGAAGGGACACGAGGATCCGTGTCCCACCGCCCGAGAATGACTTCTGCCCACAGTCTGGGGGACCGTGGAAGCAGACTGCTCTCCAAAGGAACCTCTCATGAGACCACAGCCCCAGCCTACACCTGGAGGGCATCCCACGTGGGAGCATCCTGGGGGGGCCTCCCTTCTGGGGAGGACAGCTCCCAGGAGTTATGCTCCTGGGGTCAGCCCTGTGGAGGGACATCCTCCTGTGGGCATCCTCCAGGGGGTGGGTAGACTTCCTCCAGGAGAACATCCTCTGGGAAGAGGGATATTCTGGAGGAGGGGGTTTCCAGCAGGTAGGCGTCTTCCTCTGGGGGGAGGTTGTCCTCAGGGGCATTCTGGGGTGATTCTCTGGGATGAGCATCCTCCAGGGACATACCTGTAGAGCCGGTATACTCCAGAGGGCATCCTGGGGGAGGTGTCTTCTCCCAAAGGGAAGGGATATCGTGTAGGGGGGGGTCCTGGGGGGACACCCTGGGGGCAATCCCAGCGAGAAAGGGGGCGGGCGTCCTCCGGAGTGACGTTCTCCGGGAGGGGCTGTGCTCGGAGCGTGGGGGGCCGTCTCGGGGCGGACGGCGCCGGCGGCCCCGCCCCCGGCCCCGCCCCTATCCCGCCCCGGCCCCGCCCCCGGCCCTCCCCCGCGCTTCCTCCTTCGCTCACTTTCGCTTCCGCCGGAGCGCGGGGTCCCGCCGCCGCCCGAGCATGGACGACCCGGACTGCGACTCGACCTGGGAGGAGGACGAGGACGAGGACGGCGAGGGCGCGAGCGCTGGGGGCGACGAGGACGGCGAGGCCGGCGCCCCAGGGGACGCGGACGCGGAGGACGAGGACGAGGACGAAGAGGACGCGCCGGCGGCGCGGCCCGGCGCGCTCCAGGTGCAGCCTCGACGCGCGCCGGGGACCCAGCGCCCAGCCCCGGGGGGCGCCCGCCCGGCCGCCGCGAGGTGGGGGTGAGGCCCCGCTCCGGGAAGGCCGCCCCTCCTCCCGGCCCCCGGACACCCGGCTCGGGGCCTGGCTCTCCCTCTCCAGCTGTTGCCCTCTCCCCGACCCAGGCCCCCTGGTGCCCCCCTCAGGATCGCTGGACACCCTGAGACCCGCCCCGTCCCGCGCCTCCCAGCTCCGGCCCCCCGGGGGGGGGGGAACCTCGCAGGGAGATCCAGGGCCACCCTCAGATCCGTGCGGTGTGATGATACTTCCTCAAGCGGATGCCCTGGGCACATTCTGGACTCGCCTCTGTCACTTCCCGCCTCCGGGCCCTTGGCTCTGTCCTCTGAATAGATCCCAGCTCTCCGTGCCGGCCGCCTGCTTCTGCCTGCCTTTCTGCCTCTGGGTGCCCCCTTGCTTCTGCCCCGCCCTGCTCCCTCCCACCCCCGGCCCGCCTCACCCCCACCGCTCCTCGCTGGGTGCAGCGCCCACCCGTGGGACCTCTCACCCTCTCGAAAGTGGCCTTGGAGGCCACATTTACGTGACCTGCCTGAGCCAGGGCTGCTCGCACCAGCTCCTAGCAGTTATGGGTGCTGGTTTGTCATTATCAGCCGTTACTTTTGTTACTACTGATTACCTAGGTGACCAGCAGTTACTTTTGTCTTCACTGGTGATACTCCTTGTTACCATCGGTTACTTTTGTTGCCACGTATTTCTTTTCTTCTCATCACCACTGGTTACTTTTGTTACTAGGGTCACTCAATACCAGGAGCCGGTGCTCCCTGAGCCTCACATTCTGTCCCAGGGCAGGGTGGTCCCAGCTGGGGTTCTAGGTGTTATTGGGACTTAGGTGACAGCTGTCATTTTTGGAGGATGATGTAGTGGCATCGTGTCTATGGGGTCTTGAATTCCATCCCGTGTGATCTCTGGGTTGCGTTCTCCCCCAGACAGATGAGAGCTCTGGTTTGGGGTTTAGCTGGCTGTGTGGTGAAGTCTTGGTCAGGGAGAGGGACCCGGACGGGCTCCTGGGCCTGCCAGGGAGGCCAGAAGGCGGAGCACATCTATGGTGTTTGGGGCAGGCATGAGTTTCTGGAGGCAGCAGGCTGGGCAGTGGCCAGGGGTCACGGGGCAGGGATCTGGCTCTTCCGTGGCAGATGCCCGCCGGCTGGGGCACGTATTGAGAGAGGATGCTGTCCTTGCTGTAGCTCCGTGAGCCCCACTCCCACAGCAGTGCGCTGGCCCCTCGGCCACTGAGAGGCGCCACAGTCCTTGACTTCTACACGGGGCCCAGCTGTCTGGTATTTGTCCTGGGCTGTGTCTTCTGTGCACCCGTGGGGCTGACCTGGGGATGGTGAGTGGGGCCAGCTCCTGCTGAGTTTCGGTGTCTCCTCGGGCCCTTGGCTGGTAGGCAAGAACATCACCAGCAGGCCCTGGTCTATAAATTGGGCAGAGAGGCACCCCCAGGCCCCTGCTGGAGCTCAGAACCATTTGGAGCATCTTGGGGAGTGGGGAGGGGGTCAGAGCCAAGGGACACAGTGACAGGCCTGGCCTCCTGACTCCCCTTGTAGTGCTTCTTCCAGGATCCTGGACCCAGGTGTTTCCCTGGGACGAGCGGTGGGTCTCCTGTGGAGTCACGCCCAGGAGCCGTACCTGCCTGGGCCCTCTCTCCTGTCCCGGCTTCTGTCGGACCTCAGGCCAGGCTCAGCCTTGCTCATGCCTCCCACCCTATAAGAGGGTGGGTGAAGCCGCCTTTACCCAGCATCCTAGCCGCAAAGTTACCTTCTATCCCTCCCAGGACCCCGGGAGCTTGGCCTGCAGAGATAGGGGCTGCAGGTGTTGGGGGGCAGCGAGGAGCCCCTGTGTCTCCCTGCGCAGGTTCTCCCATAGGGCCGGAGGCCCGGAGACACGGGGTCTGGTCGACGAGCATTGGACGGGGACCAGGCTGGTTCCCTGGGCCTTGGTCATTCATTTCTTCGTCAGGCAAGTGTTTGGGGCCCCTCCTGGGGCTGTAGGCTAGGAGGCCACGGCCCTTCGAGACACAAGCCTTGTGACAACTTAGAGCACCGTACAAAGAGAAAGCATTGGCGAAGGCAGGGGGACCAGGGGCAAGTCCCGGGGCTGCGGTCCAAATGGAGTTAGCCGGCAAGTACCGGAGGAGGCAGTGAAGCCAGGGCCCGGGGGCGGTGATGCGCCCCAAGAACGTGCCGGTCAGCCTGGGATCCTGGGAGCGGGGGCGGCGGCAGGGGCTGAGCAGGGGGCAGGGCTTGTTCCTCCCATTCTGGTCCCTTCCAGTTTTGTTGCTAGCGGACCCCGTCCTTGCTGCCCTTACTGGGACAGGGGCTGGCTTGGGGTGGGCCTCCCCTAGGGGTCTCACCCATCTCCTCTCTCCCCAGGCCAGGACAACGGGGTCCCGAAACTGGCGAGCCGCGCGCGACACACGCAGGTACCGGCACCACTACCCGGTACGTAGCCGCCTCGGCGCCCGCACACCTCGGCAGCCCGCCCGGGACGAGTCTCCCGCCCTCCGCCGGGAGAAGGCCATCGGGACAAGACGTCCCGTCACCCCCCTCCTCAGACGAGGTCCCATGGCCCACCTGGGACTGCGGCTCCTTCCCCCCGGGGGAGGGGGGTGAGGAGGACCGCCTCTGTCTCGGAGCCTTTAGAGCAGGGGAGCAGCGCCAGCTAGTGGCGGAGCCACATGTGGCCCCGTGTGTCGGTCCGCGGGTCGGGGCCCATGTCGGTGGCGTTCCCGTGGCCCTCGCCCCTGCCCTCTGCACTGTGAGTGTCAGCCAACCCCTAGGCTACTTTAGGGGTACAGATGGAGGGGACCTGCCGCCCGGCCCGCGCTGGTGAGGAGGGAAGGTGGCGGTCAGAGGGAGCTGCTGTCCTCCCAGTGCGGAGGCTGGTCCTCGCCTGCAGGGCGAGGGGCCCCGGCTGGGGACTCGGGTCTTCGCCAGCCTTCAGGATGTCGAGGCTCACGGGCCCAAGAGCGGACGCCCGCTCCCCGAACGTTCTAGTGTGAGGGGCCCTCGGAGGCAGCCTATTTCTGGAGATGTCTCCACCGGCAACTTTCTCTGGCTCTTCAGGATTTGATAGAACGGGATGGCAACGGTGACATGCCAAACCTGAGTTTCTACAGAAACGAGATCCGGTTCCTGCCCAACGGTGCGCGTCTGCTGGGCCGCCTGCGCCCTGTCCCGGGGGGCGTCTGTGGCCCCACTAGGACCCTGTTGGGGACGGCTTCCTGTTGGGCCCGCGGTTTTCGGCTTGCCCCGCAGCGCCCCCTGCAGGCTGCTGCGGGGACGCCCTGGGAAGGGCCGTGTCGCTCACTACTGCTGCCTTGGTGGGAAAGCCGCACTACACGTGTAAACTGGCGAGTAAGAGTGATTGTTCCATTTCCAAGTGGTTGGAAACAACTCAAGGTGGAAAATGTTCTGTGATGTGAAAGTGACACGAAATTCAACTGTGAGCGTCCATAAGGGAGAGTCCGTGGGAAGCCACCCACGCGCATTCGTTCAGGCGTGGCCGCCTTCCCACTACAACGCAGCACAATTGCAGCAGAGGACACGTGGCCTCAGAGAGTCACTGGCCCTTGGAAACAGTGGCCGCCCTACAGGAGGCCAGGCCATGGGGGGTGGGGCTCCGCTGGAGGTTCTGTCTGAGGTCGGGTTCCAGCGAACCAGCTGTGGTTTGGAGGGGGCAGTGAGGCCCCCTTTCTGCAAAGGCAGGTGGGGGTCTGGGACCCCATGTCCTCCTGGGCCCTCCGGCCCGACGAGCCCAGCGTGGCCCTTCTCACTCGGGTCTGTGCTCAGGCAGCAACGGAGAGCCCGTGTCGGACAGCAAAGAAACCGAGGGCTTCGGTTGGGGGGTTACGGTCACATGACACAGACACAAGCTTCAGAGCCCCGAGGTCCTCAACAGAGGAGGGGAGGGATAGTGGGGGGACTTCTAGCAGCTCCTCACTGACTTATCCCCGTGGGGCCCCCAGGCTGTTTCATTGAAGACATTCTTCAGAACTGGAGGGAGGACTACGACGTCCTGGAAGAGAATCACTCCTACATCCAGTGGTGAGTGGGCGGGGCTTACCGAGCAGGCGCCCTCGGCGGGGCGGGGCTTACTGAGCAGGCGCCCTCGGCGGGGCGGGGCTTACTGAGCAGGCCCCCCTCGGTGGGGCGGGGCTTACTGAGCAGGTGCCCTCAGTGGGGTGGGGCTTACCGAGCAGGCGCCCTTGGCGGGGCGGGGCAGGGCTTACTGAGCAGGCGCTCTCGGTGGGGCGGGGCTTACCGAGCAGGCGCCCTTGGCGGGGCGGGGCTTACTGAGCGGGGGCCCTCGGCGGGGTGGGGCTTGTGAGCAGGCACTGTCGGTGGGGTGGGCTTACTGAGCAGGCCCCCTCGGCGGGGCGGGGCTTACAGAGCAGGCCCCCTCGGTAGGGCGGGGCTTACTGAGGAGGTGCCCTCAGTGGGGCGGGGCTTACCGAGCAGGCGCCCTTGGCGGGGCGGGGCGGAGCAGGGCTTACTGAGCAGGCACCGTTGGCAGGGCGGGGCTTACTGAGCAGGCGCCCTCGATGGGGCGGGGCTTACTGAGCAGGTACCGTCGGCGGGGCGGGGTTTACTGAGCAGGCGGCCCCGGCGGCTCAGGGCAGCGGTGGTGCGCGGCCTCTGAGGCTGTAGGTGGGCGTGGGGCGCAGGAAGAGCCTTAGGCCGGCTTCCTGGGACAGGACGAGCCCCGGTGCCAAGAGGCCTCGTGGGCCCACAGAGCCCCTTGGACACTGACAGTGACAGGCCTCGAACAGTGGCCTGAGGTGATCCTTGCCGGCATGGCTGCCTTGGAGAGCCTTGACGTTGCCCCACAAACACAGTGTGCGTTTGAAAATGGCACGTCGGGGGCCTTTTCCTGGGCACAGCGCATCGTGGGGGATAGTTGTGCAGCACTGACGACTAGACGCAAGGAGAACATAAGAATTAGGAGGACTGCCTGGAACGCCCTGGGCAGCACTGGCAGACCGGCTCGCTGCCGAGCACGCGCACGACTCCTCTAGTCGCGTGTGCACGCATCTGGTGCCCTGGCCCGTAACAGGTTCCCTGCAGCCTTCCCCGCCTCACGCCTCGGCTTTGCCTTGTGAGAGCGCACACACATGTTCATCCAGCCAGGCCCTCCTAGAGTTGAGCCGTGAACCCAGAGAGGCTGGTGAGCCTCCCGGGACTGCGGGTGTGCGCCTTGGCTGGGAGCCCGTGCCTGCCGCCGACGGACCTGTAACCGTGCCTCCTACAGGCTGTTTCCTCTGCGTGAACCTGGAGTGAACTGGCATGCCAAGCCCCTCACGCTGCGGGAGGTTGAGGTGAGCTCTGATCGCTGGGAAGCCGTCCCGGGGAGCCCCTCCCCTCCGCGCTGGCCCTTGCCTCTGCCCCTGGTGCTCTCACAGGCTTCTAGAGAAATCTGGCTCTCTCCGGCAGTTTGCCTCCAATCGGGGAGCCCAGAGCCAGGGCTGTGAGCAGAATCATGGTGACGGGAGTTTCATCACACCTGGTTGGGGCTGGAGCAGACGCTCCTGGAGGGACAAGAGGGTCTGGGGGGGGGGGGGGGGGAACAGGACGTGTTTCGTGCCACGTGCTCAGCCCTGGGGTGGGGGGTGGGGGTGCATGATTCCCAGGAGCTAGATTCCCCTGGGGGTGAAGCCGGCGCCTCAGGCCCCAGTGAGACTCTGAGGCAGCTTAGAGAGGTTCATCATTCACTCCTGTCCGGGCTCCTGCGCCCTGGCGTTTTACCCTGAAAGTCTGAGTCCAGCCCTTTAGAAGAATCAGGGCCCGAGGGGGGCGCTGGCCAGCCGGATGTATGGGTGACGACCCCTGGGCTCCCCACTGGCCTCGGGGGTGTGTTCCAGGCATTTAAAAGCTGCAAGGAGGTCAGGGAGCGGTTTGTGCAGGCCTACGAGCTCATGCTGGGGTTCTACGGGATCCAGCTAGAAGACAGGAGCTCGGGTCAGGTGCGCCGAGCACAGAACTACCAGAAGCGCTTCCAGAACCTCAACTGGTGAGGACCGCCCCTCCCCCACCACAACCTAGGAGGATGGGGCCGCTAGGTTTCAGGCAGGTGTGGGGGGAGCACTCCGGCGGAGGAGGGACTCCAGGGCCACTGGGGCAAGTGACTAAAGGCTCTCTGAACACCCTCCGTGTTTGCAGGGTTGGGGTGGTGCCACTGATAGGGGCGTGAGAGCCGGTCAGTTTCACTGCTAGCGGCGCTGCGTCCGCCTGGGTGTGGGCCAGGATGCCCATAGCACCCTCACCTTGGCAGGCACGGCCCTCCTCCTCCCTGGTGAGAGGCACCGGATGGGGAGGAGGTAAAGGGGGTGGGTCTGCTGATAACACCAGTGCCCCTGCACGTGGGTAACAGGTCCCGTGCTCTGGGGGGGGGGGAGGGTCCCCGGGGGGGGGTCCCCCCTCCGGCTCTTCTCCAGCCATGCAGGAGGGTGGGGGGAGATCTTCGGGGCCCAGGGGGCAGCCCCCTTCTAAAAGATGCATCAGGATCCCCACCTGCAGGGTCCAGCACACAGGTCTTTTTCTCCAGGACTGGGGTGGGGCACAGGGAGGGGGAGGGGGAGGGCGCCAGGGGGACGAGAGGGTGGGACGGAGCCTGGCGGAGGGAGGGGGAGGGAGGAGGCAAGGGGAGGGGGGGGAGGAGAGTATGGAGGAGGGGAAAAGGAGGAGGAGGGGAGGGGGGAGGGGGAGGAGGAGGGAGGGCCCTGGCGGGGCGCCCCGCCCCCCACGCCAGCGCCCCTCCGCTTCCTGGCCCCAGGCACAGCCACAACAACCTCCGCATCACGCGCATCCTCAAGTCCCTGGGCGAGCTGGGCCTGGAGCGCTACCAGGCGCCGCTGGCGCGCTTCTTCCTGGAGGAGACGCTGGTGCGCCAGGAGCTGCCGGCCGTGCGCCAGAGCGCCCTGGACTACTTCGTGTTCACCGTGCGCTGCCCGCGCCAGCGCCGCAAGCTGCTGCGCTTCGCCTGGGAGCACTTCCGGCCGCGCCGCAAGTTCGTGTGGGGGCCGCACGACAAGCTGCGGAGGCTGCGGCCGCCCCTGCCCGTGGGGGAGGGAGAGGGGGAGGGGAGCCCCGGGGCCCCGGACCCCCTCCCCGGGGCCGGCGCCTCGGGGGACCAGACCGGCGCGCCGGGGCGGGCCGGGGGCCAGGAAGGGGAGGCGGGGGGCCGTGGGGAGGGGGGCCCGGAGCCCCCGAGCCCCAAGGAGAACAAGAAGAGGAAGCTGGACGCCAGCCGGCGGGAGCGGGCCCCGGGGGAACGGGGCGGCCAGAGCGCCTCGGACGTGGAGAAGATCGCCCTGAACCTGGAGGGCTGCGCCCTCAGCCAGGGCGGCCTGAGCGGGGGGACCCAGGAATCGGGCAGCCGGGCCCCGGGGGAGGCCGAGCAGCCCTGCCCCCAGCCCCCCCCGGCGGCCAAGGTGGTGGAGGAGGTGAGGAAGAGAAGGAAGGTGGACCAGGGCCCCGGGAGCGGCGACTCGGTGGGTGCCGGTGGTGGGGCCGAGCCCCCAGCCCCCGCCCGGCGCTGCGCCCTGCCAGGGTGCCCCGAGGCCAGTAATGGGGTGGAGGAGGCCGGTGGCCGGGCAGAGCTAGAGCAGGGTGCCCCTGGGAGCTCAGCCCCCGCGGGACCCTCGGTAGCTAGGGAAGCAGAGGCGGGGCCTGAGGCCAAACCCAGAAAGCCTTAAGGGAAAGGGCCGCCTGGGCATCCTGCCCTCCGTCCTGCCGCGGGTCTGGGGAGCCACGTGGTCAGCTGTTGTCAGCACGGAGCAGTACTGGTCTGTCCCTCCTGGTCACCGCAGCCGTGGAAGGAGCAGATCCCCGCTCTGGGAAGGCCAGGGACTTGGGGATCCTTACCTCCAGCTCACTTCCTGCCTCCCTCCTCCAAGCCACCACCCCCCCCATCTTTGTAAATTGGCCCTCAAGGGTCTGGGGGGGGGGGTGGGAATGGGGGCTCATTTTCTTAGTCTGGTGCCGAAACCTTTTCTGAATAAACTCATTTGACTTTGAGTGTTTGGACATGGACAGAAGTCCCGTGAGTGGGCAGGGGAGGGGCACTGCTCTTCGGGAATCCGGGGGTGGTGTCCCCTGGGCGCCCCCCAACACACGAGCACCCTGACCACGCAGCCTCCCGGGGCTTCTGGAGCCGGGCGCTCTGTCCCTTGGCTGCCTTTTGTCACTAGTTTAAGTCTGGGGACCCACGTGCCGCCCCCTTGGGTGGGTTGAGCGGGAGGAGCAGGGGTGTGGCGTGGCCCGGGTCCAGACAGGACCTGTGCCCACGCTGATATGGGGCACAGTGTCGTGCCTCGGGGAGCAAGGTCAGCGGCGTTCTCTGGCTCCGTGCCCTCTGTCCCTACCCTGGTAGCCCTCCGCATCAAGACACAGCCTCCCCGGGGCCTCCGGACCCTCTGCCCTGGCGTGGGCACAGCACACCTCCCGCTCCTTGAGGATCCCCTTTCCTGACACGCTGGCTCCTCTGCGCCGACACCAGTGGGGTGAGGAGACTGCCGAGGGCCACGCGCTTGCCTTTGAACAAGCGAAGTGACAAATGTCACAGTTCTCCTGGGGACGGGAGAAGGGAGCACGGTTCACCCCAAGAGTTACCAGCTGCGACTTGGGCTCCATTCTCACAAAAAGCGCCGACGGTCCGCTCCCGTCCTGGGGGGAGGGCTGCACAAACTGGAAGTCATTGGGAGGGAGGGCCCCTGAGTTGATGTTCCCTAGAGCTGGAGTTGGGGAGGCGTATGTCCTGGGCTACTGGCTCCCCTCCCCGCCCCACCCCCACCCCTGATCTGCTGGGAGGGGTAGGACCCCAGGTGCCTGAACTCCGGTTTGGTCGGTGATGCCGTTTCCACCACAGAGGGGAGAAACTAAGGCACCAAGATGAGTGTCAGCCCGTGGCGGTCAGGGTCCTCAGTGTAGACCAGTATGGAGCAAGGTTCGGTGGGGAAGCTGGAACCGCAGAGAGGAAGGAAAATCCCATCGGAGGAACTCCGGGGGGGGCGTGGGTCCGTGCTTGGCTCTGACCCGCCAAGCATCACGGAGAGTGATGGCCCGAAACACGGGTGATGCTTTGGTTCTGCCTGGTGATACCAGATGTGAGGCACCCCCTGCCCGGCCTCCTCCAGCCCTCGCGCACTGCGGCTGTTCAAGCTTCAAGGCAGGAACAGTTGGGGGGCGGGGGGCTGAGTGGAGCTAAGGATGGGTTGGGGGTGAAGGGTGGAGCAGGGTTTCATTCCCTTGACCTGGGTGAAGGCCAGCTGGGCTGCCTCTGAGTCTGGTCCAGCAGGGGCCGGGGTTGGGGGGGGGGGCTGGCCCCAAGCCCCACCCTGCTGTCTGAGGGGGTCCTAGGATGACCCAGACTCTGCTGGGGGGGCAAGAACTCTTGTGAGCGTCTCTCGGCCCTTCTGGATGGAATTCACACACACCCTCGCACCTGAGGGGCGGCCGGTCCACCCCAGCGGTGAGCAGTCATCTTGCCTCGCTGCTCTATCCTTTTCGCTTCCCACCTGCTGCTCCCGGGTAAACCGACAGCCCCCTGCAAGCCCTGAGCTCCCACCCACAGAAATGAAGCTCCTACAGGCTGGGCCGGAGGTTGTGAGTTTTCCCCCTTGTCCACGGTCAGTTACAGATGGAATTCTGCATGCCACTCTTTCCCCACCGCTCGCATTGACTAGTATAGGAAAGAAAGGAAGGGAGGGAGGAAGAAGGAAAGGGACGGCACAAAAACAGACACAGATCAATGGGACAGAATAGAGAACCCAGAAATGGACCCACAAACGTATGGCCAACTGGTCTTTGACAAAGCAGGAAAGAATATCCCATGGAATAAAGACAGTCTCTTCAGCAAGTGGGGCTGGGAAAACTGGACAGCGACATGCAGAAGAATGAACCTGGACCACTTTCTTACACCAGACACAAAACTAAACTCAAAATGGATGAAGGACCTAAACGTAAGACAGGAAGCCATCAGAATCCTCGAGGACAAAGCAGGAAAAAACCTCTTTGATCTTGGCCGCAGCAACTTCTTACTCAACACGTCTCCGGAGTGAAGGGAAACGAAAGCAAAAATGAACTACTGGGACCTCATTAAAATAAAAAGCTTCTGCACAGCGAAGGAAACAATCAGCAAAGCTAAAAGGCAACCGACAGAATGGGAGAAGATATTTGCAAACGACATATCAGATAAAGGGCTGGTATCCAAAATCCATAAAGAACTCCTCAAACTCAACACCCGGAAAACAAATAATCCATTGGAGAAATGGGCAAAGACATGAACAGACACTTCTCCAAAGAAGACATCCAGATGGCCAACAGACACATAGAAAGATGCTCAACATATTCATCACCAGGGAAATACAAATCAAAACCGCAATGAGATACCACCTCACCCCTGTCAGAATGACTGACGTTAACAACTCAGGCAACAACAGATGTTGGTGAGGATGCAGAGAGAGAGAGGATCTCTTTTGCATTGTCGGTGGCAATGCAAGCTCGTGCAGCCACTCTGGAAAACAGGATGGAGGGTCCTCAAAAAACTAAAAATAGAACTACCCGACGACCCAGCAATTGCACTAGTAGGCATTTATCCAAGGGATACAGGGGTGCCGTTTCGAAGGGACACATGCACCCCCATGTTTATAGCAGCACCATCAACAATAGCCAAAGTATGGAAAGAGCCCAAATGTCCATCGATGGATGAACGGATAAAGAAGATGTGGTGTATATATATATATATATATATATATATATACACACACACAATGGAGTATTACTTGGCAATCAAAAAGAATGAAATCTTGCCATTTGCAACTACGTGGGTGGAACTGGAGGGTATTATGCTAAGTGAAATTAGTCAGAGAAAGACAAAAATCCTATGACTTCACTCACATGAGGACTTTAAGAGAAAACAGATGAACATAAAGGAAGGGAAACAAAAATCATATAGAAACAGGGAGGGGGACAAAACAGAAGAGACTCACAAATACGGAGAACAAACTGAGGGTTCCTGGGGGGGGGTGTGGGAGGGGGGGGCTAAATGGGGAAGGGGCACTAAGGGATCTACTCCTGAAATCATTGTTGCACTAGATGCTAACTAATTTCGATGTAAATTAAAAAAATAAAATAAAATAAAATAAAAAGAAGGAAAGGGAAAACGGGAGGAGAAGGGAGGGGAGAGGAGGGGAGAGGAGGGAAGGGAAAAAGAAAAGAGAGAAGCCGAGCTCACACAGCACACCCTAAACCCTAAAGCAGCATTTCCTAGGGGATTCTAAACATTCAGACACCTGGGGGGGTGGGGGGGTGGTGAGATCCTGCAAATGCAGTGGGCCTGTAGGTGACCTGGAGTTTTGAGAGTCCCCTAGGGTGGCCATGGAGGCCCCTGGCCCCGGGTGCTGCCCCCTGCCTTGCTGTTCCTGTGCCTTAGGGGAAAGCAGAGTTTGCCTAAATCTGGCGAGCCCTGAGCTGCCCAAATCTTGTGAAACACGGGAACGGCCAACACCAGCCTCAGGGGCCCGTCCACCACTCGTGCTCAGGCCCAGGCTCATGGTGGGGCTTTCTTCTCGGCCGAGGCCGCCACTTTGCCCTCTCTTGGGGTGCGGAGCGCTGGGTAAGAGTCTGCCCTTTGCCAGTGATGGGCAACATGGATGGGCCACTCAGGATTGCTAAAGTTTGGGGTGAGGCCCCCGGGCATGGGCCATGTCCCCGGCCGAGCAGGCATGGCCCTAGACTTCTGCCCATGGCAGGACACGGCGCGGGAGCCAGAGGCGTGGCTTGGTCTGGCCCCTGGCACAGGGATGCTCGCCCTCGCTGGGGGTCTCGCTGGGCCTTGGGCAGCCTCGGTCGCCCTCAGGGTCCCGAGGAGGTCGCCCTGTGCTGGGGCTGGGGCTGGGGCTGCCCCTTCTCGGAAGGAGCCCTTCAATGCGGGACTGTTCCCTCTCTACGCCCTGCTCCGGGCTCAAGTGGTGAAAAGAACTTCTTTCTTTTTTGCTAAAAGGTGTATGTGTGTAACTCATCAGTCTCGGGGATAATTTTAACTCCGAGGCTGGCCAAAAAATGCCACTGGGTCTCTTTTCTTCCCCCTGGCCGGCTCGGCGGGGAGGCGTGGGGCGGCGCGGAAGCCCCAGGTGGGCCCTGCTGAATGGGGGGCTTGTGCTCAGCCGGCGGGGCGGGAACTGGCGTCCAGCCCGCCGCCCGCCCCGCCCGCCGCCGTCCGCCCCGAGCCCAGGCCGCCGGCGCTGCCGCTGCTCAGAGCGCGAGTGCAGCCATGGCCGGAGCCCCCACCCTGGCCCTGCTCCTGCTCGGGCAGCTCCTGGCCGCGACCGTGACCGAGGCGCAGGTGAGCGCGGGCCGGAGAGTGGCGGCCAGGGTGGGAGTCCGGGGGCTCTGAGACGGGGCGTCGAGCAGCACAGCCGGGGGACCGACCTGCCCCCTCCCCGGCCACCCTGGGCCAGTGAGTGAGCCCGGAACCCGGGACGCTTGGGGACCGCCTGCACAGCCTCGAGGCCCATCGCCCACCTCGCCGTGGAGCACAGAGACCGGTCGCCCCACAGAGCCCTCGTGGATGGCGCGACCCTTCGTGGATGAGCCCAGGAGTCGCCCTGTCCTTGCCCGGCCTGGTCGGCTGCTGCCACCAGACGGGCACAATGTCGCCTTTGTTCCCTGAGGCTCCCTGCGGTGCAGCCCCTCCTGGAGGATCCAGGCAGCAGACGCTGCCAGCCCTGGGGCTTTGGGGGATCTCTGAGGCAGGCCTGGGCGGGGTGGGGGTGGGGGGCCCGGGGCCAGGCCCCCGGTGCCGCTCCCGACCCAGGAACAGGGGACGCTCTGTTGGGCTGACCCGCGGGAGAGGGTGGGAGGGATCAACTCCATGATGACACTTCTCCGTTTCAGAAAGTGGGACCCCAAGGCCCCCCGGGCCCCCAAGGGCCACCTGGGAAACCGGGCAAGGACGGCATTGATGTGAGTTTGCGGGTGGGGAGGGCTCCGTGGGGTTCTAGTCTGGCTGCAACCTCCCTGAGCCTCTAGACCTGATGGAGACAAAACTAAGTCCCACTCGTCGGGGCTGGGGCGAAGCGGGGTGTGGGGTGTGAAGAGGGACAAAGACGGTCCTTGTTCCTGTTCAGGGTTCAGCCCGCAGGGATCCCGTCCCCAGAGCAGGTGGGGGGTGCACGGTAGTCTTTGGCCTGGGAATGTGGGCACTGATGTGCGTGTCTCCGGGTCCCCGAGGGGCCCTTGCTCCTGTATCCTGAGGCCCTGGGGGTGGAGGTGCAGGGCTGTCCCCTGAGGGTCTCGGGCTGGAGCCAGCTTTGGTGGGGCTCTGGAGCTGGCTCCGCCCCAGAGATGCTGTCTTTAGGGGTGCCCCAGGTCAAGTGTGGCCCAATCCAAGCAGCTGAAATCCCCCGGCCAGCCTCCCCCAGGACCGTCTTGGGTGAACCCCCCCCCCCCATCCAGCCACCTCCATGTAAAGCAGAGACCTGTCCCAGGACCTCCTCGCCTGCGAGAGCCCCCCTTGACCAGTCCTCAGTCTCTCTCTGAGCCCCCAAGGCCCTAGATGGCCCTGAGTCTCATATCCACACCAACCTTGGTTGATCTCGACCCGCAGGGTGCTCTGCGACAGCCCCGCAGGGTCGGGGCGGGGCGGGTCATGGTGGCCACATTGGGCCCTGGACCCAGGGCCCCCACACCCCTCCCGCTGGGGCTGGGCTCCCGGCCCCCCAGGAGCCCCAGGCTGACGGGAGTCATGCCGTTCCTTCTTGGGAGGGTTCTACTTAAAAGCCTGGAAGCCTCACGCCAAGGGTCTCGGGCCTAGTGGTCACGGGGGTGGCGTTCCCCCTGGGCCTCTGCAAGTCTGAGGGGCTGTGGCCCACCTTCCGAGGCTTCTCAGGCTGGTGGAGGGGTGAGGGGTGTGTCCCTGTGCCTGGCCCCAGAGAGGAGGGGGCCCCTTAGATGTGGATGAGGTCGCATGTTGGGGGGGCGGGGTCCCGTGTCGCCTCTCGGGTCTCTGCTCCCCTGGGCCGGGGTCTTCAGGGGACGCTTGGTCACATGTGGGTGTCTTCCCCTCTACAGGGAGAAGTTGGGCCTCCGGGTCTGCCGGGGTCCCCGGTGAGTGTCCAGCTACGGCGAGGGGAGGGGTGGACCTAGAGCCGAGGGGTCAGGACGCCCCCTTGCCACCACACTGGGCCCTGGGTTGCCCGCCAGGCAGGAGGCCTCAGAGGCAGGAAGGGGGCGGGAGGGGAGCGTGTGGGATTCAGCGTGTCCCTGGGTGGCGGCTGGCTTTGAGACGGTCTTTGGGCCGGTGCCAGGCAGGCCAGGTTGCTACAGCCGGCGAGGGGGCCCTGGGCTTTCACAGAGCTGTTCGGGCCCAGGAATTGAGGGTTCTAGGGCACCCCGGGGGTCCCACAGAGGGACGCACGGGCCCTTAGCCCGGGCGGCTGACGAAGCATCCAGGTGAACTTCCTACAGAGGTGACTAAGCGGGGGGAGGCGCCCGGAGAGGGCGGCCAGCTGGGGCCAGTGAGGGTGGGCGCCGGGCCCAGCTGGGTGGGGGTCTGCAGGAGAGCCGGCAGCTGGGCCTCCGGTGGAGAAGAGCCAATCTCTAATTGCTGGGCGGTGCCGCAGCTGGAAAACACAAGCCTTATTGGTGAAGGCCAAGGCTCTGGGCTGGACCTGCCCTCACGCCTCTGCCCTCCCCCTCCTCCCTCCAGGGACCAAAAGGGGCCCCAGGGAAGCCAGGGAAACCAGGGGAGGCTGGGCTCCCAGGACTGCCCGGTGTGGACGTGAGTGTGCCCGCCCCTCCCTCCCCCTCCCCCCTTCCCCTCCTGAGAGCCCCCTCCCCTCCCCTCCCCTGAGCCGGGACGGAGGGGTCAAGTTTAATTGCAGTTCTCCCGCTGGGGCTGGGCCTGCGCTGGGCCTGCTCGGTCCCAAGAGTCTCCGGATGTCCCCCAGCGGGGGTCCCTTGGCCTGCATCCCAGACCCCTCAGCCCAGGCAGAGGACGCAGCCAGCTCGCGGCAGGGGTGAAAATGCTCCTAGCTCTCGTTTCTCTGGCTACCTGGGCCCCTCTGAGCCCCAGGCTGGCTGCGTTTGTCCTCGGGGCTCAAGGCCTTGGCCGCAGGACCCTGGGGGCCGCGGCAGGGCTCTGAGAAGGGACTTCTCCCACCTGCTGGGCTTATCAGCTCCTCACCTCCCCCAGAGGCTCTGGGAGAGGAAGGGGCCGCATGCAAGGTTCTTCCCCTTGTCCGACCCATTTTAGTTAGGAGAGTGCCCTCTGGGGGGAGGCGGACCGTCCTCCCAGCGTGACCCCTCGCGTCCCCCCTCCCCTGCCTCTCTCCCCAGGGTCTGACAGGACAGGACGGACCACCGGGCCCCAAGGGCGCACCTGGAGAACGGGTCAGTGCCTGCCCCAAGTTGAATGGGTTCCACTCGGGAGTGAGGTCCCCACCCCACCCCCAGTGCTGAGCACTGTCCACAAGGCTGGTGGCCCTGAGGGCAGCTGGGACGTCCTACCGCGTGTGCGGTGAGGTGGAGGCCACAGAAGGGCAGGTGGGCTCAGGGGGACGACACACGGGCCCCTGCTCGCAGCCGTCCTAGCGTTCAGACCTGGCGGGGGCGACTGGCCTTACGGGCCAGGGCGGCTGGCTCCGGGCTTTCTGTAGGGAGTCTCTTGTCGGGGGGCCCCCCGGGCCGAGCCTGCGTCTTTGGGGTACAGGGGAGCGGCAGAAAGGGCAGGGGCCAAAGCTCTCGTGACCTTTGGGGGGGGGGCTACCTGGAAGGCTTCTTGGAGAGGTGGGCACAGGGCCCTTCTGTGTGGCTCAGGTCAGCCCTAGCGCCGGGCCTTCCTGGGGGGCGTGTCCTGCCTGCTCTGGGCTGCTTCCTGCATTCGTTTCCAACAGTCTGGATGGATTTTCCTCAGCGGGATTATTGGCAAAGACCTGTCCGGGCCGCTGGGCCTCAGAGGTCCCCCCGGGGCCTCGATCTTCTGTAAAACGGAGAGCTCCCACTTCAGGGCGGGGGCGGGTGGGACAGGTTGGCTCACAGAGTTCTGGGCGCCTGGGCTCAGCTCACTCCTGACTCTCTTTCCTTCTGCAGGGAAGTCTGGGCCCCCCGGGGCCCCCCGGGCTAGGGGTGAGTGTCATTTCCCCCTCCCGTGGGACTTTGAGGAGCCAGAGGGTCTGACCAGGGTGGGGTGCCCTCGGGAGCCCTGAGAGGCAGCGTCCAGCCCTCTTGCCTGCTGTCCCTCCGGGGCCGAGCCAGCCTGGGCCGGGGTCCTGGGACACCATCTGGGCTGTGTCCTCTCTCCCCCAGGGAGGGCCCCCTGCACCAGGAGTCTGGGGGTCCCCCTCGTACAGCCCGCCTGTCTCAGGGGAGGGGGGGTGGGCTGTCCCCAGCACCTTCTGACCCCGTGCTTGTCACTGCAGGGCAAAGGCCTCCCCGGACCCTCGGTGAGTACTGACCACCCTCGCGGCCCCACCCAAGCACGCCCACCACACTCCGGGCCAGGCGGGCTGCCAGGTCCCAAACCGGGGCTGGGGCCAGCCGCCCCCCACCGGACTTCCTGTCCCTCCAGAGAGGGCAGACCAGCCCTGTGTGGGTCTGTGGGTGCAGACCCCTGTTTCTCACGTCCTTCCCCCCCCCAGGGAGAGGCAGGAGTGAGCGGCATCCCTGGTGGAGCTGGCCTCCGGGGCCCCCCGGTGAGTGGCTGGCCCTGACCCTCCCCCCTGCTCAGAGCAAGGGCCCTGCCCGCCGGGACACCCCCAATTCAACCCCCAGGGCTTCCTCCCACCTCTGCTCCTTCCCTTCCCTTCCCTCCCTCTTCCCCTCACCCCTTCTACCCTCCTCCTCCTCCTCCCCCATTTCCTTTCTCATGGCCCTTGATGGAAACCCCAAGTGACATTCAGGGACAAGGACAGGCTAGGCCTTGAGATGCGCTGTGGGCACATGCACAGGCCAGGCTGGGGGAGGCGGGCAGGTGGCAACGTCCCCGTGAGGGCACAGGGAGGGAGACCGCTGGTCACCCTCACCTAACGTCATAACCCACCCCCCAGGGACCCTCTGGACTACCGGGCCTCCCTGGCCCCCCGGGACCTCCTGGACCCCCTGTAAGTACCAGGCAGGGGACCCCAGGGCTTCGCTGGGGTAGTGCCAGGCAGCGATGACGTGGCTCTCCTGTCCCCGGGGCCCCCAGCCGCACCCACGTGGACTCCCATCCCCTTTTCAGACACGGGCGGAGTCCGGGGCCAAAGTGGCAGCCGGGTCAGCTGACCTGGGGACAGGCAGGGCTCAGGCCCAGTGGCTCAGGACAGGTGGTTTCTGTCCTTGTTAATGCCCAGCACTGGCCACGTGAGGGATGAAGGGACTGAGTCCGGAGTGGCGGGTGACAGGGAGGGCGGGGGATGGGAGCGTCCAAGTCAGCTGTCTTTGTGTCCCAGGGTCACCCAGGGGTCCTCCCTGAAGGCGCCACTGACCTGCAGGTAGGCCCTTGCAGCCATCTGTGAAGGCTGCCCGTCTTGGGGGGAGGGGGCACGAGCCCAGCCCACCGCCTCGGGGACCCCGTGGCTCGTTCCCCACCCCCCGGGTCCGTGTGGGTGGCACCAGCTCTGGGCGCGGCCTCGCCACGCCAACTCTGCCCACTGGCTATGAGCCGCTCCCTCCCGCGCTCCTGCCCCCGGGTCCCCTCACCCCCACCCCTACCCCCACCCCCATCCCCACCCCCTGCTCACAGGAGTGTGAATGTGAATCGAAGTGAAACAATCCAGTTGTAGCCTAGCACAGCCGGGCGCTGACCGTTCAGCCACACTCGGCGGGTGTCGGCTACAACGGGTGGCACAGAGGGTTTCCCCAGCAGAGAAGGCTCTGGACTAGCGTCTGGGACTCACTCTTATCTGTGAGCTTTGTCGCTCCCGTGAAAACGAAGACCGCGTCTGGGGCGGCCCCAGGTCCTTCTCCGCTGTGTGTGCGGAGGGGTCAGCGTCCGGTGCTCCTGAAGGATGTGACCTGCCTGCTGCCAGCGCCCTTGGCTCCACCCCTGTGTCCGGAGTGTTTGACCAGGGCATGTCCCAGAGGGAGGGTTTAGGGACCTTCCAGAACCTTCCAGAACCTTCCAGAATCGGGAGAATGGCTGGGCCCCTGGCGATGGGCCAGGCAGGGGCAGAGATGAGCTGCAGAATGATCTAGGAAACCCAGCGCCATCCCTTGGGGTTACGGTGCCCTGGGCGCGGAGTGCCCCATCCGTGTCTGCAGGACACCTGTCCGTTCCTAGAGCACATTTGTGCACTGACAGGAGCCCCGGCCTGAGGTTTGCTGCGGGAACACGGGATGAGGGCCCCTTTGTGAAGCCGCTGCGCTGAGTATGGAGAAAGGGGAGCTTGGCTCCCAGCGCGAGCCCACGAGGGGTCAGGCAGCCACCATCCTGCTCCGGGCAGTGCCTTTCTGCACCCCCCACCCCACCCCGGGCGGCCACACTGAGCGAGGGCCCGTCTGGGCTCCCTGGGAGGCCCTGGTGTGGCCTGAGGTCCCTTCACTCGTCTGGAATGGCCCGTCTCAGGGCCCCTGGGTGTTGACCTGAGAGGCAGGTCCCGCTCTGACCACTCTGCTTTCCAACAGTGCCCGGCCATCTGCCCCCCAGGCCCTCCCGGGCCCCCAGGAATGCCAGGGTTCAAGGTGAGCGGCGGCCACAGGGTGACTCAGACCCGAGCCTCAAGATCCGGAGGGGACTCGGGGGGAGGTGGGCTTCCACAAAGCCTGCCCTGGTTGTTCCAGGAAGAAGGGAGAGCTGGCCTCCGACCCAGCCTGGGGGCCTTGCTCTGTCCCCACCCCCCTGTTCAGCACTGTTAACGGGCTGGGCACCGGTATGGCCACTGGGACCGGGCGGCATGGCGACAGCTGCAGCCAGGGAAGCTGGTGTCAGGCCACCAACTCCCTTCCCTGGCCCGGCCTTGTCCCCTCTTGACCGGACCTCAGTTTCCCCACCTGATCTGGCGGCCACGCAGGCCTCTGTTCAGGGCTGCTGGGGGTGGGCTGTGACTCCTCGCCCCCACTGGCTTTCAGGGGCCCACCGGCTACAAAGGGGAGCAAGGAGAGGTCGGCAAGGATGGCGAGAAGGTGAATGTGGGCCGCGGCAGGGCCGTCGGCCTGGGCGGGGGTGGGAGGGAGGGAGGGAGGGAGGGGCGCCTGGTGGGGTGGGGGCCAGGGCCCCGCTGGCGGTGGGTCAGGGAGGGGGTGCCGGCCGCCTCTGGGGCATGCTATGCACGCCTCCTCTGTGGGGCCTGGCCAGTCGGAGCCAAGTGATTTGGGGCAGGGTCCCTGGACGAACCCCCCACCTGCCTGGTCTCACGTGGAAGTTCCCTGAGCTCAGGCGGGCCCCGCTGGTGGCTGGAGAGGTCTCCTGGAGGCCCCTGCCACCCCCCCCCCCCCATGGCCCCTGGCCGCGGAAGATTTTGGTTTGCCCTTACCCACAGGCACCAGGTGAGGCTGGGTACATGTCCGGCACGGTGAGGTCGCCGCTCGGGCAGTAGACGTGCCCACGCCAGCCAGGCAGAGGCGTCTGGGAAAGGCTGGGGGCCTTGCAGGAGCAGAAGCCACAGGGACCTTGCCCTCCAGAGGAAGGCCAGAACCCCCCTAACCTCAGAGGCTCAGCTGTGAATGGGGCCACGGCCCCCGCTGCACGGGCTCATCTGGGGGGACCAGTGGGCTTGGACAGGTGCTGGGAGGGCTCAGGCCTGACCCAGCTCACGGCACCTCATCTCCATTGCAGGGTGATCCTGGCCCCCCCGGGCCCGCTGGCATCCCAGGCACTGTAGGGCTGCAGGTGAGCAGGGGAAGGGGCCAGACGTGGGTGGGGATGTGGGGCCAGAGCCCCTCGACTACTTAGGGCTGCAGGGGACGGTCCACCGACACCCGAAAGAGGGACCGGGCCAGGGTCCTGCCTCTGCCAGGCTGCAGATCCTAGGAATTGTGGCCCTGCCCCCTCCAGGACCTGGCCCGAGGTCAGGTGCTTCTAGGGAAGACCCTAGGGCCCTCCGTGGCTCCCGGGGGGCGTGCGGTCCTGGGGGTGCTGCTGGCCCAGGCCCTGCCTTTCCAGCTTTCCTCTTACAGGGGCCTCGGGGACTTCGAGGTCTGCCGGGGCCGGCCGGGCCCCCCGGGGATCGGGTAAGTCAGCCCCGCATCAGGTGGAGAGGGGCCCTAGGCAAGCGGAGTGGAGGCCTTGGAAAAGGGGGGTGGGGGATGGTTTGGGACCCCTGGGCGGCTGACCGGGGAGGGGCCCGCTGGGGGTGTCTGTTGGGGGTGCTGGAGGCAGGGTCTCTCTGGCTGGAGCCACGTCCTCCAAGGGATGCTGGCCAGGCTCCAGATGAGAGGCCCCAGATGGCCCCCCGCCTCCTTTACAGGGTCCCATCGGATTCCGAGGGCCGCTGGGGATCCCAGGAGCCCCTGGGAAAGTGGTATGTGTGTGTCTGGGGGTGGAGGGTGGCACCCCGCAGGCCTGGGCTCTCTGTACCCTTCCTCTTCCTCACTCAGACGCCTCCCTCAGTCCCCTGGTCTGCGCCGGGCTGGCCCTTCCGGGAGCGGAGTCCTCTTATGGGCACGCACCCCTGGGCACACCTGGGGGCAGGAGTGGGTATACCTTGGGGGGGGGTTGAGTTTACGGCGGGGGCCTGTTCTCGCTGGGACTTTGGTATTCTTCCCTCTGGACGTGTGTGAGGTGTGGTCAACGTCCCTCTGGCCCCTGTGACCCTCCATCCAGCCCTCCCACCTTCTGCAGTTAACTTTTTGTTTCCATACCTCCCCCCCCCCGTCATTTTAGGGTGACAGAGGCGAGAGGGGCCCAGACGGATTCCGTGGCCCCAAGGGTGACCTTGTAAGTAAAGTGACCTTGATTCTCTGGGTCCTTCCTCCAGACATGCCGACCTCTGGGGAGGGAGGGTGGGGTGGCCCCTGGCCAGCAGCTGGGTCACCGGCAGTTCTGGTGGCTCTGACGAGCTCGTGCCGGGAGCAGCGGGGCGGAGGCTGTAGGACCAGACTCCTGGGGGCGCATTCCGGCCGCTACACTCATCCCGCCAGAGGCCCTGGGCCCTGCGCCAACGTTGCCCAACTGTGAAATGGAATAACAGAGAAAATGACTCTCAGGTTGAGCGAGTGACCGTGAGTAAAGCTGAGAGATGATCGAGCAATGAGGGGACAGCCCCAAGCTGGCGTCTGCCTGCGGACGCCTTCAACCTCGTCGTCCCCCAGGCTGAGTCCCGTGGCCAGAGGCCCAGGAGGGGGCCGCGTGATGCTGAGACGGGTCCCGAGTCCACAAGCCCTTCCCCCCGTGGTTGGGCATCCCCCAGCCCTGAGCACAGCCCCTGGTGCCCGGGAGTCATGGGCACGGGGCGCATGCAGGGCTCCTGGCCTGAGCCTGCCTGGGGACCAGGGACACAGTCTGGGGGGGGAGCATTCCTCTTCCTCAAGGTCCCAAATGCAGTGGCTTATGTGTCTTTTAGGGCAGACCTGGTCCCAAAGGAGCCCCTGGAGTGGCCGGGCCGGGCGGAGAGCCGGTGAGTGCCCGCGGCTGCCGCGGCGTCGGACAACGGCCGGTGTCCCTGGTGTCCCTGCACAGAGCAGGCCCCTGCTGGCCTCCCATCTTCTGCAAGTGTCTCCCCCCGGGAGAACCCTTCTCCTTCAGCCGCCCGGGGCTGTTTGCGGCCGGCGTGTGGCCCTCACTTGGCCGAACGCTGCTGTCGCCGTCCGGAGCCTCCTAGCCGTGGCTGAGCAGGGCACGGGGCCACGTGTTCCGGACGGCCCCGACCGGGCGGAGGAGGCAGAGCGTCTGCCGCAGGGGACAGAAGGGTGGGCTGGGTAGACCGGTGGGCACAGGTGTGGGGCATTCTGAGGGTCCTGGGGCACCCGCACTGCCCGGTCCCCTGCTCAGCCCCTCCCAGCCCCAACCCACGGGGACGAGGACGGGCCCCTGGGGGCCTCCTCTGAAAGCTTGCCCTCCCGCTGGTTTCCCAACACTGGGCTGTGCTCTCTGTTTCCACACCGGTCCAGAGTGTGGGATCGGGAAGGCCCACATCCCAGCCCCCAAGCCTCTGTCTTCTCATCTGCAAAACGGGCCGCAAGGGAACTTGGCTGTGGGCCTGGTGAAAACCCCGGGCAGACGCGGAGGGCGGTGTTCTCCGCACGCCCCCTGCGGGGACTGACATACCAGCCTGGGGAGGGAGGGTGGGGTGACGGGAGACGCCGCACCCCAGGCCTCACACCACCCCCATCCCCAGGGTATGCCGGGCGAGGACGGGCGGGACGGCGTGCCCGGACTCGATGGCGAGAAGGTTGGTATCTGGCCTACAGGGGAGAAGGGGTCTGAGGGGGTTGGGCCTCCCGGGCCTCAGCACCCTGTCCCCCGACCTCCCGCAGGGAGAGGCCGGTCGCAACGGTGCCCCAGGAGAGAAGGGTCCCAACGGGCTGCCGGTGAGCGCGTGGGCTTCCCTCGGTGGTGCCGGGGCTACGCCGGTGGGGCCTCGGGGACGGGGGTCTTCTCCTGTGCGTCCCCGAGCGGGAGTTTGTGCAGGGGGAGCCCCGCTTTGGGGGTGCTCTGCCACGGGCTCACAGCCCGGACCTCTGACGTGCGCAGGGCCTCCCCGGACGAGCAGGGTCCAAGGGCGAGAAGGGAGAACTGGTAGGTGGCTTCTCCGTCTTGCTGGGGGTGGGGGTGGGGCCCGGGCCCCGGAGGGAGGGACGAGCGCACACTCGGGGCTCTCTCGTGCAGGGCCGAGCCGGGGAGCTGGGTGAGGCTGGACCCTCGGGAGAGCCTGGCATCCCGGTAAGTGTCCCCCCTCCCCTCCCCCGTACCCCCTCCCCCCTCCCCCCTCCCTGCCCTAAGTCCACGGACCCTGCTGACCCCTGTCCCCCTCCCCCCCACCTCGTGCAGGGAGACGTTGGCGTGCCTGGGGAGCGTGGTGAGGCTGGCCACAGGGGCTCGGCGGTGAGTGAGGCGGGTGTAGCCTGGCGGGGGGGGGGGGGGGGGGAAGGGCAGGGAGGCACCGCCATGTCGCCGTGCGGGCTGGGGAGGCATCTGGGACACGTCAGTGAGCTGAGCCCACGAAAGCCAAAAGACACCGAGGGCCAGGCCCAGCTGTCCCATCCTTGCTGAGGGAGGAAGTCACAGCACCCGCCGCAGGCTCCGTGAGGTGCAGTGGGCGCTTCCCACCCCTCATGTCCGAGTAGGTGGATAGATGGGATCGTGGGGACACTGGCCACAGGGCCCTGGGCAGCCCTGGGTGTGGGTGCCTGGCTCCCAAGGCTGACGGGCGCGTGGGGTCTGAGGGCACGCCTCACCCCCACAACCCCCGGCCGCCCCCCATCTCTGTCCCCGGCGAGCGGGCCAGCTCCCGTGTCTGCCCGGCGTCCCTGGGGGCAGGCGAGCTGGACCCACACCTTCCTTTTGTCTTTCAGGGGGCTCTGGGCCCGCAAGGCCCTCCTGGAGCCCCTGGCGTCCGAGGCTTCCAGGTGGGTGAGATCTGGGGTGGGTTTACGCCCAGGGGGGCCAGCTGAGCAGGGGGAGGGGTCCCCGCTGGGCTCCTTTGTGGGTGCTGACGAGCTGGATCCTTGTCTGCAGGGCCGGAAGGGCGACACAGGAGACCCCGGCCTGCCGGGCCCCCAGGGCCTCCGAGGTGTCACGGGTGACCGGGTAAGTGGCTGTCCCGGCAGGGGGTGCCCTACCCCGCCCCGCCCCACCCCGCCCTTGCTCACAGTCCCCGGGACCCACAGGGGAGGACCACATGCTGCCGGTGGCTGGCAGGCCGGTGCTCCTGGCTCCGTGGGGGCCCGTCGGGTTTCAGCTGAGGGTCGGACAAAGGGTTACGTTGCTTTAAGACAAGTGTGAAAACCCCAGCTGTTGTTATCCATGACTGCTTCTAACTTTCCTAGCGGTCTTGTGATGGTGGGTTCAGTGTGGGTCCCTGTGGTCCCGGGACGGTCGGGCCAGAGCGCCCAGGCGCCCGGCGGGGCAGGACCAGGCCCCACTTGGACGCGCGCCCCAGGCCCTGCCAAGGCCGCGCTTACCTCTGCCATCACCCCTGCAGACAGGAAGGCCCAGGAGCTGCCGTCCAGACCTCGCTTCATTCTGGGGAGGCGGGCAGGGCAGGGCGGGGGCCACGGAAACCACTGGCCGAGAAAGCGGTCCTCCGTTAGCCTCCAGGCGGGCGGGAAACCCCAGGGGCCAGGGCCTCTGGGGGGGGGGGGGCGCCAGGGGCTGTGCTCACACAGGGTCCTCGCCTTCCCCCCACCTTGCCCACCCGGCCTCCTCCATCACCTCCCAGGGCAGCTCTGGCTCCTGCTGCTGTTTGAGCAGACGGACAATTGTTACTTTAATGTTCTCTGTTCTCGGGGTGACCCCAGCCTGCACCTCCCCAGACACGTCCGGTCCCACTCGGGACGCCACCCGAGGGTTACAGGTGCCAGCTGCCCGCACGGTCACTGGTGGTACAAGCAACACCCAACCCAAAGAGGCCCGTTAAACGCCCACGGCACCCCGCGTGCTGCGATGCTCTGGCATCCCTAAGACACTTGGGGGACGCGCCCGGGGCCCCTGTGCTCCACCCCCCCGGGGGCCCTGGGCTTCCTCTAAGGCTGAGCCTTCTCTCTGCCAGGGCCCCGGAGGAGCCGCAGGTCCGAAGGGAGACCAGGTGAGTGGGTACCCGCTGGTCCCGTCCATGCAGGCTGGAGCTCCTCTCTCCCTCCCGCTGTCTTCATGACTGGCTTCTCTTTGCTCCCTCTAAGTGGAGGTGACCGCTCTGGACACCCAGCCCAACTCCCCGGCTCGGCTCCTAGGGCCCCCGGGGGAGGGGGTGTTCCTGCGGACCTTGTGGGAATGTGAGCTCGTCAAGGGCAGCATCTGGGCTCCAGGCCTGTTTGTAGGTCAAAAATTTGTCCTCTCTGGAAAGGCTAGGGTGCTGGGCCTGTGACCTCCAGGTGGCCCCAGGTCCTCTTTATATTGGTTGAGGATTCTGCTTGGCAAAAAAGCCTCGTGTCAGGTCAATAAGGGACGTCAGCCTGCGTCCCCCTCGTCCGGGGTCTCGCGAACCAGCTCCCGAGGCTTGAGAACGTGGTTTAACGTTGGGGCGTGTCGTTCCCAGGGCATTGCAGGTTCTGACGGCCTTCCTGGGGACAAAGGAGAGCTGGTGAGTGTGACCGAGTCGGCCTCACTTGTGTTAACAGCTGAGTGTGAACTAGCCACGTCCGGGGGAGGCCAGTCTCTGCTGGTCCTGGGAGTGGGGGAAGCCGCGTGGAGGCCAGGGGCTGGGCCCATGTGTCCCTGTGGGTCCCGTGGGCTCCTGTCCACGTGATACTGCCTGCAGTCACGTCACCGGTGACTTTCGGCGGGAACTGGGGCACGGTTCAGATAAAACTCAAGAAAACTCTGCCTCCACAGAGCTAAAAATCAAGTTATGTTTAGAGTAAAATCCTTGACTGAGCTCATGGACAGGTGGACCTTTTCCTGGAGGCTGGGGCACGACGGTCGTGGGGTTTCGGGGGAAGGGTCTTTGCCACGTGGCCAGGGTTTCAGTTCAGTGACTAAGGCTGTCGAGGTGTCTGGGGGAGATGGCGACGACCCGGCCCCGGGGACCCTCGTCTCTGGCACAGCCCACAGCCCTGTGACTGTAGCCAGGACATGGTCAGGGCTGCGTGTGTGTGTGTGCACGCACTCGAGGTTTATTTTGGGGAATTCCCGGATGACCTTGACCCAGCAGGACCCTGGGAACCCGTCCCTGATAATCTGATGGGGGTGGCAGTTCCTGCCGGCTGCGGAGCCCAGAGGCGTCTGCTCTCGCCGATGGCGGCATGGCAGAATGGGTCCTGGGCCATCTGCTGTCTGGTTGGGACCACGTGCCTGTTCACAGGCAGCCAGGAAGCTTCCTGAGGAGGACACAGCTGGGGAAAGGGAACCTTAGGGACAGACTGTCAGCTTAGCGTCATTTATTATAATGATAATGACGGCCAGGAGCAAAGTCAACACGTGTGAGAAAAAGTACGAAGCAGCTACTGAAAACACCCTTTAGGAAAACTAAGTCACAAAAACATCAGTGGTCATAACACAACCCCAGTGAGATAAAAACGTACTTACGAGAGATCCTGAGAGGTCAAGCTGTAGTTTCCCGGCTGTTCGAGGCCATCCCTGACCAGTAACGTGCTGGCCTGGTTCTCTGGAAGCAAATGCCCGCCTGCCTAGCAGCACACGCAACGGCTCCTCTCTCGCAGGGTCCCGGTGGTCCCGTTGGTCCCAAAGGAGAGGTAAGTGGCTGGCAGCCGTCCCGACAGTAAAGCCCAAAGGAGACACGGGCCTGCAGGTCGCGAAGCTGGCTCTGCCCGGAAGTGGGGCAAGAGGGAGGAGCGTGCGTGGCGGGGCTGCTGGGCACTGGTCCCGTTCTCCCCTAGTCCGGCAGTCGAGGGGAGCTGGGCCCAAAGGGCATCCCGGGTCCCAACGGCACCAGCGGCGTGGATGGCGTCCCAGGCCCGCCCGGCCCCGTGGGTTTCCAGGGCGTCCAAGGCGTGCCTGGCATCACTGGGAAGCCCGGAGTCCCGGTACGTGCTTCTTTCCCTGTGTTGAGGTCGGCGTCCAGGGGCGGGGGTCACCTTCCCGAGAGTGATGGCGAGGTGCCTCTGGAGGTGTCGGCCTGCCCCCGTCCGCTGACCAGCTTACGGGGTGCGTTTCAGGGGCGAGAGGCCAGCGAGCAGCACATCCGGGAGCTGTGTGGGGCGATGCTCAGCGGTGAGTGCCCTCCCACCCCCTTCCCTGCCCAGCTGCCTAGGGTCCTTGGGGGGTCCGCTCTGTCCATCTGCACCAGGTGGGGGCTCCCTCCCCCGGGATTTAATACTGGGCCAGGAGCTCTAAACGTCTGCTCAAAGAACCAGTCATGAGGGACAGGGACTGTGCCCTTTCAGCCCTTCCAAACTAAGTGGCATCTTTTGGCCACTTTGATTCACAGGGCTTTTAAGGAGCTCGCGCAAAGGGAGCGCCTCCTTCTGGGCCTTGACTCACTGCTCGGTACTCTGACAGCACTAGAGTTTCGTGCCCTCACACCAAGTTCGGGCCACTTTCAATCTGTGAAACTTCCTTCTGGAAGGCGGGCAGCCCTGACGTTTTAGCCGCGGCATAGAACACTTCCGCTAATCCGCTTTGAATAAACGCGTGCCCCTTTGTTTTTCAAAAGAACAAATTGCACAGTTAGCAGCTCACCTGAGGAAGCCTTTAGCGCCAGGATCCGCGGGCCGGCCTGGTCCAGCCGGACCCCCAGGTCCCCCGGGGCCCCCCGGCTCCATCGGCCACCCCGGTGCGCGAGGGCCCCCTGGATATCGTGGTCCCACCGGAGAGCTGGGAGACCCTGGGCCCAGAGGTGAGTGGCCCCCGCATTCCGTCTCCCACGAGCACTGCAACGTTTTTTTAATGTGATGTTTTTCTCAAATACCGTGAGAACATCTGGGGGAAAGGACAGACAAACGTGAGAAGCACACAGAAGCCCCTTTATACACCATAGGATGTGCCTTCGTAAAAACCGACATGTGAACGTTTCTGTGGCAAAAGGCAAAAACTGTACGGAACTCCCTTTTAAAGGTCGACGATGCACTAGATGTAATTTAGGAACCAGCTCAAGTCACAGACACGCCCCCCATGGGCCCCGGGGCTGGCCTGTGCTGGCGGCGGGGTGCTCGGTGCCCATGATCGGAGCCTCACGTGTGTGTGTGAGTGGGCGGGCACTAACCTTTTCCAAAACGGCCTCGAACACTCACCCCATTTCCAAACTCTAAGCTGCGCCACCACGGCCGGCTGGCCCCGCCAGCGAGCCTCACGGCCCAAACGAGGGAGATCACGCTCGTGATTCCAGTCCATTCCAACTTACTGATCCAATAATTTTGTTTCTGAAAAGTAGCCTAAGAAAAATACTTCCAAGGGAAACTTAAATCTGTAAATCCCTTCCTTTGTGAAGCGTAAAGTATTCCAAAATTAGTGGTGCCATTTCCCACATCCTCACGCCGAACCACCTGAGTCCCGGAGACGGACGCGCACACCTCCTTCCCACTCCCAGACGCCGTGCCGTCCATCCGCACCGATGGAACCCCCGAGGTTCCCTGTGGGCGGCCCGGAGTCCTGCCCTGCCCCGTGCCAGTGCCCGTGGTCCCCAAACCGAGATGCATTGAAGCATCAACCACCTTGACTGGTTGTGATGCTTGGGCTGTTTTCCTGAGCGTGTCACTTTGGGGAAAAGCCTGCAAAGTGGGTGTCAGAAGGTGGGTCACACACCTGGGGCTCACATCTGCTGCTTTCCCACAGGGACCCAGGGAGACCGAGGAGACAAAGGCTCGGCGGGCGCGGGTCTGGACGGGCCTGACGGAGACCAGGGGCTCCAAGGTACGTGTGCCAGCCGCTGTCGGCTTTGCTTCCAACTCTGCGTGGGGCGTGCTTGGGCGACGAACGGCCTTCTAAAGGAACGAGTTCTCTCTTGGCAAACACTCTTAGAAGGTCAGGAACTGTCTGAATCACTTTGTAGAACAGTTTGCTCGAGAACCCATTCAGGAGACTCTATTTAGTGCAGGCCACCCACCATCTATTTCAGCTAAATTCTTTTTTTTTTTTAATTTTTTTTTCAACATTTATTTATTTTTGGGATAGAGAGAGACAGAGCATGAACAGGGGAGGGGCAGAGAGAGAGGGAGACACAGAATCGGAAACAGGCTCCAGGCTCTGAGCCATCAGCCCAGAGCCTAACGCGGGGCTCGAACTCACGGACCGCAAGATCGTGACCTGGCTGAAGTCGGACGCTTAACCGACTGCGCCACCCAGGCGCCCCATATTTCAGCTAAATTCTAACAGAATCCCTTCACTGGCCCGTATGTATCCTGGACGTTTGAATTAACATCAACATACATGCTTTGTGGAGAGACAGGGGCCTCCCAGGAGGCTTTCCGGGCCTGGTCTCACCTGCACCCACGCCCTAGGGGCCGGGGGCCCGAGGCCTGCCGGCCCACACACCTGGGGCTGCCCGCGAGGCAGCGGCCACTCTGCCTCCACCTGCTCGGGGGCCCGGTCACCTCCGTCCCTGCTCACCAGACAACTCCGCACCCCCCCCCTCCCCCCCCCCGCGGCTCACCACAGACCGAGCTCAGCTCCAGTCCGAGCCGCCACCCCTGGGACATATCCCGGACCTCCACGCACCTCTCACTGCACCTCACCTCCTCCCCGCACCCCCTCCCCTCCCCTGGGCCCTTCCAGAGTGGGGAATAAGCTCTAAGACCAAAGTGGGGGGGGGCAGGTGGAATGGCTGTCCATTCCCGCTGTCCACACTCACCTTCCTGCTCCGACTCATCTCCAGGACCGCAGGGTGTGCCCGGCGTGAGCAAGGACGGCCGAGACGGGGCCCAAGGCGAGCCCGGGCCTCCGGGAGATCCCGGCCTCCCTGGTGCTGTTGGTGCTCAGGGGACCCCCGGCATCTGTGACACCTCTGCCTGCCAAGGAGCCGTGATGGCAGGGGGCGGGGAAAAATCCGGTTCTAGAAGCTCCTAAAACGCAACTGAAGGAAGTGAGGGAGATGATGAGGCTGCTGCAAGCAGGGAGCTCCGGAAGGTCCCAGAAGAGACCTCGGGCCGTGCTGTGACGTCCCCCGAGGCCCTCCCGGCCTGGGCCTCGTGTCCTCGACAGCAGCGACTAGACAGTGGGTCCCTGAGAGCGTCCTCCAATGCCCTGTCCTCGTGTTCTGTCTCCCATGTATTTACAGCTGAAACGTCGTACCTCAGCCCAGGCCCTACGTGACGTGGCATCTGGGGGTACAGGCCGCACACGCAGTTCTGTACGATTCCACAGAGAGAAAATATTCAGCTTGTTTACACAGCATTTGCGGAAGGACGAAGACATGGTCCCGGTGAGACGATCTATGAAATCTAACGACCACAGTGTAACAAATAAAGAAGTTCACGTACGGCATCCCCCCCACACATGGTCTAGTCTGATTTTCCCGCTTTTCTTGTGTACAGACTTTTACCGTCTCCAATTAACAGTATTTATTGAAGGTGACTTTGTACTGCACGCAAGTCTACTGCTATTACCTGTTGTGATAAATAAAGCCACTCATTCGAAAAACTCAGTTCCAAACACTAGAGTTTATTACACAGAAAGTAGGGACTCTCAATATGGAAATCAGGGTGTGAAGTAACCCACTGTGACGATATTTCATTTGCGGACAAAAATGGCTTCAAAGGGAGTCTGGAAAATGTCCAGCGGGAAGGCTGGAATGGACCACATCTCACAACATGGTCCTGTGTGAATGGAGTCGGTACAAGGGGAGGGAGAAACAAAAGAGTGAAATTTCCAAACTACTTCTAATTAAGAAAAGTTTAACTTGTTCCAGTTGCTAAGCGGGCACATTTAAAATGCAGATAAAGTAAGTAAAAAGCAATATACCTTTTAAGACTAAGGAAATTACAAAAGATGGTAATTTTCAAAGTTATCATGTTAAGAAACATGATGGAATCAGGCAGGTAATTGAGAAGTTTCTTGTCAATTGGCAACGTCTTCATCCCCAAATGGTCTAAGAGGACACGAATGACTAGTAAGTATTTTGTTCTAGACAAACATCTTTACACAACGTGCTTTAACGTCCCCACTGGAGGCCCATCAACTTGACCTGCGTCCCCCTAGAGTCAAACCGCCGGGGCTCCTGGGTTGCACAGACGCTTGGGGGCCCCGGGCAGCAGCCGCCACTGCCAGGAACTCGCGGTCGGTGCCGGTCACTTGACGTCCATGGCTGGGCTGCTCTGTAGGCTCTCCTGTGCGGGACGTGTCACCAAGGAGTCCGGTCTGGTCAACTTGAGCCTTCTGCCAGTCTTACCGCAAAACACACTCTCAAATTCCTGAAGTTGAGAAATGACCGTTAATGCACTGAATTTACAGACACGGAAACTATCTCCACAGCACAAAAGGTTGTGTGTTGGGGGGAGCATTTGGCCGGCTCAGTCGGTGCAATGTGCACGGCTCTTGATCTCAGGGTCGTGAGTTTGAGCCCCGTGGTGGGGCGGAGAGAGTACTTACAATGAAAAAAACCTTTAAAAAATTAAAGAAGGTTGAAATTATGAGCTAAATTACTTCAAGATATATAGGCGTCATCTACAAATTCATGTCGCATCTCGTAAGGGGGTGTACAGGATAAAAGGGATTCAAACATTTTTCTCCGTTACATTTACATGTATTTTTAACTTTCTAATAGAGTCTCATAATGCCTGAATATATTATAAAGCCTTCTTTATTTAAAAGCAGCAGCCATACTTACAGATTTTCTATCGTAGCATAATATAACACTTTACCCCTTTATGTGTCAGTGTTCAATCAGCCGCATTAAGGACATCAGTGTTTCAGAGCCATCACTACCATCCATCTCCAGAACTTTCCACCACCCCACACAGACACCGTACCCATGACCTACCCCACACACACCAGCAAGTGTTCCAGGGCAGGCCTGGGGTCAGGGGTTACCTCCGCACCCATAAGACTAAAATCTGGCTCCCGTGGTACCGTCGGCACGGCCCTTGCTCACGCTGTCCTGCCTCCAGGAACTTTTCAAGGCCTCAGCTTTCGTGGCTGGGGCAGGCTGGCTGTCCCGAGCACAGGGTCAGCCCCAAGCTCACAAAAGAAGGCAAGTGCAGACAGCCAGATCTTTGTCAGCCTCTGGGAAACGGGATCGTGGGTCTGCACAACGCGGAAGGCAGACGTCCTATGGACAAAGTGTTCCGTCTCTTCGGGAAATAAAGAACAAGGAGCAAATGTCCATCGAGGGATGAATGGCTCAAGATGCGGTATACATACAGTGGAGCATCACACGGCAATCACAGAGAAGGAAATCTTGCCATTCGCAACTACGTGGGTGGAACTGGAGGGTATCATGCTAAGCGAAACTGGTCGGAGAAAGACAAAAATCATACGACCTTCACTCATAGGAGGACTTTAAGAGACAAAACAGACGAACATAAAGGAAGGGCAACAAAAATCATATAGAAACAGGGAGGGGGACAAAACAGAAGAGACTCACAAATATGGAGAACAAACTGAGGGTTACTGGAGGGGGTGTGGGAGGGGGGATGGGCTAAATGGGGAAGGGGCACTAAGGAACCTACTCCTGAAATCCTTGTTGCACTACACGCTAACTAACTTGAATGTAAATTAAAAAATTAAATTAAAACGTTAGGTCTGCAACTGCTTCAAAATAAAAGAGTCCCACAAGGGAGGCAGGACAGGAGCACAGACAGGCGATCTTGGCCCTGAAGCAGAGTTACAGGAACACAGGAGCTCGGTATTCTGTTCTCTGCACGTTTGTGCACGGACACACTTCCACGAGTTTTTTAAGCATAGCAGTCTTATGCCGCTGAGTCTAGGCTTAAAGGTTCTGTTACAGTAAAAAATATATAACGTGACATTTTGTTTTAACCGCTGTATGTGGTTTTATCCGGCGCACGAACTGCCTTCACGGTGTCGCGTGATCACCACCACTTTTCATCTTTCCACACGGACACTCTGTCCCCCGTCAAACATGACTCTCGCCCTCCCGCAGCCCCTGCCCACCATCCCACTTTCTGTCCCTACGAATGGAACAGCTCCAGGGGCCACACGGAAGTGGACCCACGGGGCGTCTGTCCTCCTGTGACTGGTTCACGTCACTCAGAGCGGCGACGAGGCGCACCCGTGCTGCAGCAAGGTGTCACGCCCTCTCTGCCTACGGCTGAGTAAGCGCCCTCCGGACGCACGCTGCCAGGCACGGGGGCCACCTCCAACATTCTGGCCTCTGAGACCAGAGCTGCTGTGAACACTGACATACAGGCGTCCATCCGGGTCCCTGCTTTTAAGTCTCTCGGGTGCATAACCCCCAAGAGGGATTGCCGGATCGCCCGGTAATTCTAGGGCTAACTTCTTGAGACACCGTCAGACAACTTGCTACAGCAGCCGCACCATCTGACATTCTCACCAGCAGCCCCGAGTTCCAATTCTGCACCTCCTGAGCACCTAGTGTGTCTGTAACAGCCACACGTCACGGTGAGAAGTGGTACTTGCACGTGGTTTTGATCTGCATTTCCCTGATGGTCAGAGATGGCGAGCATCTTCTCATGTACTTGCTGGCCATGTGTTCACCTTCTTTGGAAAAAGGTGCTCGAATCCTTTGTTTTTGTATTGTGTTGCTTTTGTTGCTGGGCTGTAGTGGGTTTATATTTAGTTCACGTCCTGAAAGGGAAGAAGTACTCTGCTGAACGAGTTTAACTTCGGAACCATCTGGAATGGCTGGGGCACGCCACCTGTCCACCTTCAAAGTGGCATCTGATCAAGGCCACCTGTCATTTCTAACGACTATCCCACTCAGCCGCTACATCTGCACATATCTCTAATTTTCTTCCCGAGCTTTCAAAGGTTTTAGGGTCTCAACACAATTTAAGATGAACCATATTTTGACAGTTTCCTATATCCTGACACCCAAAGCCCAAACAGAAAATATCTGCCCGTACTGAGAAGGCAGAATTTCCCTTTGGGAATAATTAAAGCCACAAAGAAGGAAACAATCATTTCCGATGTAAGAAAGCACTCCAGAGATTTCCTGACCAGTGTCCACGCTGCGAGACTAGTGCTGGGCCTCCGCCTTTGTGCCAGGCATCTGTGCGGGCAGCGGGTAAGCTGGTGTGGCCTGGATGCCCGCCCACGGGGTCCCAGCTCTCAATCACGAGGCACTGGGGTGGCTGCGATCGCCAGGCCTCCTTGTAGGCCAGAAGTCAGCGGGCGACTGCCACTCTCCCCTCTCAGTCGGCATCTACTTCAACAAAACCTAAGTGAAACGGCAGAGTTTCAAGGGAGTCTTACAGCTCATCAAGACACCTTGATGACTCCTGGCCAGAGTGTGCAAATACAAGAGAAGCCAAACACAAGAAGTGCATTTCTCAGGGCGCCCGGCTGGCTCAGTAAGGAACAGCCAGTGACTCCTGACCTTGGGGCTGTGAGTTCGAGCCCCATGTTGGGTGTAGAGATTATAGAAACAAAAATAACCTTACAAAAACAAAGCGTGTTTCTTAAGAGGAAGGAGGGCGATGGTTCCGAGCACCCATCAGGAAGCTGCACCAGGAAGTCGGGAAGGGAAAGTACCAGCCACCTGTCTGGGGCAGGGACAGGCGTGCCACACAGCAGAGCAGGAGGGGAAAGTCTGAATCGCCACGAATAGTCTCAACCTAACAAACACAGAATTCACCGAATGGAGTATACACATTCTTTCCAAATAAATCCAAAACTTTTAAAAACTGACGAAGAGGTCACGATGGAAGTCTCAACCAACTTTCAAAAATGGTTTCTTTGTACAGACCATCTTCATTGATGACAATGTAATACGAAAACGTGAAAAACAGGGGCGCCTGGGTGGCTCAGTTGGTTGAGCATTTGACTCTTGGTTTCGGCTGAGGTCACGATCTCACGTTTTGTGGGTTCAAGCCCTGAATCAGGCTCTGCGCTGGTAGCATGGAGTCTGCTTGGGATTCTCTGTCTCCTTCTCTCTCTGCACCACCCCCACTCTGCCTCTCTCAAAATAAAGAAAACTTATAAAAAATTTTAAAAAATAAAATAAAATAAAATACAAAGTAGCCAGAGACCTCTGCTTTAAAAACAGAAAAAGTAAAAAGCCAAATGCTTTTTACCTCAGTGTGACAGAAAAAAATAAAACCTTAAAAAAACGACAGAATAGGTAACGCTTTGAAATAACGGACATAAAAGCAAATTATGATAGAAGAAAACATGATCAGGTGCCTGGGTGGCTCAGTCGGTTGTGTCTGACTTTGGCTCAGGTCATGATCTTGCGGTTCATGAGTTAGGGTCCCGAACTGGGTGAGCCCCGCTTCTCTCTTGCTCACTTGTGCCCCCTTTCTCAAAAAAGAAAAAACGAGAAAATACTACCACTGACTCTGCCCGCCCCCCAAATGCCGACAGAGCAGCAAGAGCAGAATCTGGGACACCCAAGGCTCGCGGAGACTCGGGCGCAGGCACCCAGGTTCAGAGTGACAAAGGAGCAGAGGGGGGACAGAGCTGCAACGGGGCCACCAGGGCCCGGCCACCAGGGCCCACCCACCAGGCCAGGTGACTGTCCTCGCCTTCAGAGCCAAAGAGGGGGTATGTTCCTGTCTGGAAGGTTGAAGGAGGGGTCTGTGTGCAAGGGGAAGGGGACACCAGTCAATAGGGGACCGGGGGATGCTGCGCACCAACTGGGGAGACCGTCAGCCTGTCAGCCGTCACCCCCAGGGCCACGGACTAACTCAGGGTGCCCGTCACTGGTGAAACAGGAACCAACCAGTCAGAGGCTGGCGGACGTGGGGGCAGGAATTCCCGCAGCACCAAGTGCTGGTGCTGCCGGGAGAGTGGGCAGTGGTGGGGGTGGGGGGGGAGGGGGCGGGAGGTGCAGAGGGAGGGGCCGCCCGCGGCTGGGCTGAGATTCCCGATCCTCTCTCTCGGCAGCTCCTCATAACCAGTGGGGAAGCTGCAGAAGACATTATCAGGAGAACAGGCAAATCCAGGCAAATCCAAAGGTTACCCCTGAGCCGGACAACAGTTTTGTACGGAAGTTCCATTTCCTGAGTCTGAGCACCGTATCCCGGTTCCGTAAGACGAGGCTTTTGTTCTTCAGAAATACACAAGTCCTGAGGTATCTACGAGTCGTTATTAAATGGTTCGGGAAAGTATATAATGAGAGATGAAGCATGACAGAGCGAATGGGCTATGACGTTAGCAACTGGTGACTCTGAGTGAGGCTGGTGGGCACCCGCCGAGTTCGGTACAAATCTTGGAAGTTTTCTCGAAGTTTGAAATTCTATCGAAATTCCCCATATAAAGTGAGTCATCTAAATTCAGAGTTCTACAGACGCCCGACCTCATCTCCCCCAAACCTCAACGTCATCATAAGCAAACGTGAGGTGGGGCAGAGTGGTTGCAGCTTAAGGAGACTCAAAGCGTAATTAAACGCAATACAGAATCCACGGGTGGGTGCGGGTTTGGAGGAAAAAAGAAAAGCCGCTACGAAAGTCATTTGAAACATTCCGGGGAAACGCCAATATGGACCATTAGATGACAGCATGGTGATCAACCTCGTGAGGCACAGTAATGGCACGGGGGGTGCGCGGGAGCATTTTCCAGGAGACGCGTCCAGAAATATCTAGAGGCGAGGAGACATGACGCCTGGAAGCGTCTCTGAAACTGCGCGGCCGACACGTGAGTGTGTGATGTAAACACGGTAAACGCTGACCCTGGGTGACGGGTGCGGATGTGTTCGTTGTACTGCGTGTATGTTTGTTAGAAAAACAACACAAACTGGCCTGGAACCAACACAACACTGTATGGTAACTACGCCGGAAGTGAAATAAATTTACAAAGAAACAAGAAAGGGCGCCGAGGGAACCAGGTGTCTGCTGACGGAGCCCCAGACTCCTCTCCCCGTTGCCCTCTGGACGGGGCTCGGTGCCTCCTGGGCGCTGAAAGCCTCGCACGTCTGCACCAGATGCCGGAGGCTGCCCCGGCCGCCCCGGCCAGAGCACCCTCATCTGGCCACACAAACCAGAGCCCCCCCGCCCCCACCGGCCCATGGCGGGCCCCACGCGAAACATCGATCAGATGGCGTCCGTGGGGACGGGCACAGGAGACCCCCCCGAGACAGAGCCAGGCGCCTTGGCGGGGGCTCGGGCGCCACAGCCGCCCGGCGAGACCAGCCTCGGCAAGGGAGGCCTCGGTGCCCCCCCCACCCGCCCCGGCCACTGCCTGCCGGAGCCAGAAACCACCCCAAACCCTGACTCCCCCTCCTCTCCAGCACACTGCCGCCCCAAACGACCCACCCCGATCTCCCCCTAAAACCTAAGAGAGCGGGCCTTCCCTGTGTTCCCCGCAGCTTGCGTGTCCTGCATGGCGGTTCCTCGTTCCCCAGAGACTCACTTTGCCAGTAAAACCACCGGCTGTTTTGTTTTTAAGGCTGACATGCCACTGCTGCCTACGACCCTCCAGACCCCCCGCCGCCCCTGCTGCAGGCAGGGCCCACAGAGCAGCTCTCCTCGTGACAGGACCGACACGCCCCTGCATCGTCCGCTCGGCCAGCAGGCTCTTGGTCTCATTCGAAGGGTGACCCCCCGGCATCCTGAACAAGCCTGGGTGCAGGGACCTGCGGAACGAAACGTGTACTAAAACAACTCGGGAAAATCACTTAAGACTCTCGTGTATTTTATCTGTCAGAACAAAAATAAGTGAAAAAGGGAGACCGGTTACTGAGGAAACAGCCATAGACCCTGCTTGGCGAGCTGTGTGCTAACCCAACAAAGTGCTCCCCGACGTCCCTGCAGCCCCTTTCCTGACCGGCCCTGGAATCTGACCCAGAAGCAAGCCACACATTCAACGTAACTAAGTGCAGAAACACCAGGAAGCATAATGTATATGAAATGTGAAATATAACACCTGTAAGTTTTAACCTATTGAATCTTTGGGTATAGACAAAGACAGTTAACGAATTTTTATCGTTGTCGTAAGCACCTTCAATACGTTTGAATAAATTACATGAATAATTCATTACTAACAGGTACCCAGAGGCAAACATTAAAATCATTTTCAAAAATGTAAAAGCTTGGGGCGCATGGGTGGCGCAGCAGGCTAAATGTCTGACTCTTGATTTTGGCTCAGGCCACGACCTTGTGCTTCATGAGATCGAGCCCCACATCAGGCTCTGCACTGACTGCGGAGCCTGCTTGGGATTCTCCCGTCCTCTCTCTCTCTCTCTGTCTCTCTCCCTGTCTCCCTCCCTCCCTCCCTAGCTTGTAAATGTGTGTGTACTCTCTAAATAAACAAATATCAATTTTTAAACACACATATATACACATATGTATATATGAACGTACGTAAGCTTTTTCCAAAAACGACACACAAGTGGCCAACAGACACGTGAGGCCCGACATCACTCCTCATCAGGGAAAATACAGATCAAAACGACACTGAGATACCACCACCTCACAGCTGTCCGAGCGGCTAAGATTCACAACTCAGGAAACAACAGGTGCTGGTGAGGATGCGGAGAAAGAGGAACCCTTTTGCACTGCAAACCGGTGGGATGCAAACCGGTGTAGCCACTCTGGAAAACAGTGTGGAGGTTCCTCAAGAAGTTAAAAATAGAAGTACCCTACGACCCAGCCATCACACTACCCTGTGTTTGCCCAAAGGCTACAAGACTGCTGATTCAAAGAGGCAAATTCACCCCAATGTTTATAGCAACACTATCGACAATAGCCAAACTATGGAAAGAGCCCAAACGTCCATTGACTGGCGAGTGGATAAAGATGTGGTGGATATATATACACACACACACACACACACACACAATGGAGTAGTACTCAGCCATCAAAGAGAGTAAGATCTTGCCACTGGCAACAATGTGGATAGAACTAAAGTATGATACTGAGTGAAACATGTCATTCAGAGAAAAACAAATACTGTATGAGATCACTCATCTGTGGAATTTAAGAAACAAAACAAATGGGCAAAGGAATAAAGAGACTAACCAAGAACCAGACTCTCAACTACAGAGATCACATCACACCGACGGTCGCCAGAGGGGAGGGGGGTCGGAGGACGGGGGAAATAAGTGACGGGGATGAAGGAGCGCACCTGTCGTGATGAGCACCGGGGGACGTGTGGGAGTGCCGAATCCCTACGTTGTACACCTGAAACTGATATCACGCTGTGTGTTCGCTAACTGGAATTAAATAATAAAAAAAAATACATAAAAGCTTTATTTCATCAAAGTTAACAGTCTATCTCCAACACATAATGTCAAAGAGTAAGTGCATTATAAACAACTGTAAGTGACCCAGTTAGAAGAAACGGGACATAAACGCTGCTCTACAACGCAGCCAACGTACAACGGAAGGACGGAGCCTTGCCGTGCGGAGACACAAGGGAAACGGAAAACCGCCTGCGGTTCCCGGCCCTTCCAGGATCTAGACACGAGAGGCTCTTTCTAAAAGGCTCCGACGTTTCTGCGCCAACCTCAGCTCAGCGCCTAACGGATGCTGAGCCCACAGCAGCAACCACACGACGGCTTCGACAAGGAGCAGGGCCGGGGCGCTGGGCTTGCTTCGCCGAGGCCTCGCCACCACTCCCCCTGACCACCAGCATTCTGAGGCCAGTACCTGCAGCCGAGGTCCCCCCGAGGCAGAGCACTGAAGCCAAAGCCGCAAACGCCTCCGTTCTTCCATCTGAACCACCAGGGAAGGGGCGGCTGGACTCCCATTCACACCATGCGTTCGGTCCTACCTGGAGCCACGCTCGCTCGCTACAATTGCCCCTGGGACTGAACAGACAGGGTCAAGGCAGTGCTGGCTGCAACAAGGAGCCAGATGCTTGGGCTCCAAAGCCCCCAAGTCGTCCCCAGTCACGCAGCCCACCAAAGAGGCTCGCTTCTCCGCCTTCTGAGCGCATGTGAATTCCAGACTATTTAACACGTATCTGTCTCTGTCTCTCCCTCAACTATTCTTGCTTCATCCCATCACAAAGTTTTCAGAGGGTAACAAAAGACCACATCTCCCAGGTCTCTGATACCCCTTCAAGCCCCATACAATCCACTGCACACAGCAGGCGCTCGATCTATGATCTGACAACCGATACTCAGTCACTTACACCGTGCATGTCAGTGAACGGACCCCAGCCGTGCTTCTTATTTCGATACACGAAGAGCTACATCATTAATGGGCGGAGTTCTGTTCTCAGTGAACTCAGTACCTGACCCTGGATTCCAGCAAGAACAACAGTCCAGGATATCTCAGGGAAAAAAGGATAAGTAAGCTCTCTGGTAAGTTTATAAAATTCTAAAAATCTACCTGCTCCGAATACTGACCTTCTTAAGAGAATCTCCGTGTCTCTCCTGAATGTACTTCAGGAACGCTGTGGTCCACTGGAGCGTGGTTGCCTTATCTGTCTCGGCATTGCAGAACGGGACTAGAAGATTCAACTCATCGCAACAAATGCGGATTCTGCGCCTACAGTCAAAATCCAAAGTGATCACCCAGAGAAGCAGAAGCAACACCAAGCAGTAAGGCAAATGTCTGAATGTGTCGCTTGTGGCCCGGCCACCAAGTGCGTGCTCAGGACCACGCTCCGCCACAACCATGTGGCCCTCCTCCACAAGGCCGACCTGCTGCAGGGGTTTCCACGGACTTCTCATGGGTCAGGAGCAAGGGCCAGTTTCCAGTCTCCAGACCAAGCATGGACCCAAGCCCCGGAAACGCGAAGCAAAATTTTGTGGGGGGTTTTCTGGGTGGACAGCTCTCCTTGGGCCAAGGAGCTCACCCACAGCTCAGGGTTGCAGCTATGATCGGCAAGGGACCCCGGGTCAAAAGGATCACACACGACCAGTCTGTTAATGCCCCGAATCCCAGTCATTTGAGAGATCATTCATTTTTTAGAGATCGTTTACATCCCAAGTGGTCTCATGATTTACACCATTTTTTAGCTCTTCCCGATTACCAGCTTATACAACCCTCGTTGCCCATCTTCCCAAGCATACACTCAGAATCTGTCGTAGCGATCTCATGAGGTCAATGTGACAGCTGGCATTTACGAGATGCTAACTTCTACACAGAGGCAGACACGTGTGACGTACACACGTGTTTCATCCTGTCTCCAATCCGTGTGGTAGCCAGCTCTGCTTTGTAGATAAGAAACTCAGATGAGAGGTGATCCCTCTGCAGGCTGTTAAACTACGAAAAGGCAGAGTAAAAATCTAAGTTCTCGCTGTCAGCATACGGTAGAAGGGTTTTCACATAGTAGGTGTTAAATAAATGTTTATGTGATAAATATCAGAGTAGGAAAAATGTCCTTTCTGGTTCACAAGTCCTTGCTGACACAGCGCTTCAAGTAGAGTGTGTGAGTGTGTGTGTGTGCCAGTGGGTGTGAGCGCACCTGTGTAAGAAGATCTAGCTGGCCAGCTAGCTCTAATATATCCTTTTAAAAGGAAAGAAGTCGCCTTGGGTCAACATTTGCCCTTCGTAGCTGAACGTCTGCCTTGTCGCATGCTATAAAAAGGAAACTGGTACAAAGTTCTCAATGAATGACTATGTTAATTATGTTAGGGAAACATCAGGTAAAAATCCAACTGTAATAGAGAAAAACTAGCCACCTTTTGATTCTACATAAAATTGCAGATTCAGGGCGCCTAGGTGGCTCAGTCACTTAAGCATCTGACTTCAGCTCAGGTCATGATCTCATGGTTCGTGGGTTTGAGCCCCGCGTCAGGCTCTGTGCTGACAGCTCAGAGCCTGGAATCTGCTTCGGATTCTGTGTCTCCCTCTTTCTGCCCCTCCCCTGCTCATGCTCTGTCAATCTCTCTCTCTCTCAAAAATAAATATTCAAAAAAATATTGCAGATTCTAAATAAAACCTACAGATAAAACGACAGTTTTAACCCCTTTCTTTCCCAACATTCTTAAAAGAACCAGCCAAAGCTAAGTGCCCCATGGTGCACCCTGGCCATCTCCCAGCAGCCTACTCACAAGGTGGGCCCCTGATGGCATCCGGACACTCAGATTCCAGGGGTTCCCAGCACCATTAGTTAGGAGGGGCTCTCTGCACCCACAACATGTGCGTAAACACGGTTTATGCTGTGCACTGGCTCTTCTCCTGGGGTCCTGGGATTGGCTGCTTGCCAGGTAGGAATGCCTCCGTGACATGCCCACCAAGAAAATCTCGGGGCCCGGAGTCCCTCAGGAGCTTCCCAGCTGGCCACAGCTGGTGCTGGGGTTGCTGAGTGCATCTGGGAGTCCCCTGGGAGGGGACACCTGGGAGCCTGCACCTAGCTCACTGGACGCCCATCCCCCACCCAGCACCTTTGGTAATTTTGCAGGTTCCTTTCTCTGTAATAAATCAAAGCCCTAAGTCCTAAAGAACCATCAAACCTGGGGGGTGGTCCTGGGGACCCCGATCCCCCTAGCAAAACAAAGTCAATATTCACTCTGGCCAACCTCTCTCCACTTTGAACACATTAGGAATCAACTAAACCGCTGGCTCATCAATAACTTGCCCATTACTGCTAATAACTGGAATAAACTTGCGTGTTGATGAACAACCACACGAGTTACCTTCTATCTCTTTCCATGCGGTTATGCCTCTCCCTGCGCTGCGACCTTCCTCCCTGCGGCCCGCTCTGGCTCTGCTCCCCGAGGTTTGCCTGCGAGGACTCCGCGGGCGGCCAAGCGCCCTGTGCGGCGGTGGAAGCTTCACCCACGTTCTGAATCTCTCCAAGGGCTCTTCGCTCTACGTTTGTGTCCAGCTGACGAGTTCTACTCCGATTCCTCTTATTTATTGCTTGCTTACATAGCGCTTCTTCTTTGCAAAAGAAGAAAAAAGTGTATTTTAATGTTTTATTTTACTTGACTTCTTCCCATTAGTGCTGAGTACCTTTGGTGCCATTTTCAACTCCAGACACACATTCACGAGCAAGGGACACACAGGACTCAACAGGAAAAGCTGCACCTACTCCAGGAACTTGTACACAAAGCTCCAAGGTTCAAACCACAAACCTGAACATAAATCTGTAACCAAACGAGAACACTCTGAGTATTATGTAATCGATACAACCTTGTCAAAGGTCCCCTGTTAATCAGCAGATGTTAACTACCACCTATCAACGGAGAAACCAAGAAGTTACTGAACTTCTCTGATGTTCAGAATGAAAAAAGATTTTTTTTCTCCAGAAGATTTTCTTTTATGCGATTATTCTAACGTGACAGCGGATACTCTAACCGCAGTGCCCAGAAGACAAAACGTAGGTGGCCTACGGTTAAATGTGCCCTCACCTCACAAGTGATTCTGCCCACACGAGGAGGGACCACCTCCTAGCTTTGCCTTCTGCTGGAGGAACGCGGCAAATTTCATCACACGCAGAGCGGGAGGCCCCCAGCTAACACGTGCGGGGTGTGCGTTCCCAGGATGCCAAACAAAAGCCAAATAAATCTGTGGCACAGGAGTCACCACCACATCTTTCAGAGCGGGGGACCCGGTGGGGAGCTCAGTGCTGGGAACGCTTTGTTCCTGAAGCTGAGAACTTAGCACACGGTCTGATTAGCAACCTTTAACTCTGCAAACGGTAACACGCGCTTCTGCACGGAGACGCCGAACCACGAGAAGTGCCCGCTGCCTCGGAGGCTCTGTCGCTCCTGTCCTCGCCGGCTCTGGAAAACCTTGGGGTTATCTCGTCCAGTGAGTCAAAAAATAGTTGGCTCCCAGGGAGAAAGGGATTGCGAGCTCACTCTCAAGATGAGCAAGGTTTGCCTTCAGCAGTTTATTTCTAAACCCTTCTGAATCACCTTATGGCCTCTTGTTCCCAACTCAATCCTCTGCTCATCTGCAGATTGTCTCCTAAAGCTTTTATCAGGTTTCAGACTCCTGGCTCACTCGTGAAATATAAAATAAGAAAAAAACATAAACAACACTATTAAGTGCTTTCAGCAACTTGCAGGAAACGGTAAGTTTACGGAAGTCCGTCATTCTTCCGTTCACGGAGATCACTAGCAAGAAAGAGGAGCCTCCAAACTCAATGTTTCCACACTAAGTATAAATATGTTTGGAATTCGAAAGAAAGTTCAAAGTGAAGAAAAGTCCCCCATGTGGAAGTACACTTCCAAGACCATCTCATGTTTACAAACCTCCTCCCCACCCCCCACCCCCCCGTCCCCCTCCCTTCCCCCCCACCAGAATGACATCAGGGCAGCGCCCGCTCCCCTTTGTGGCTTACCTCCTACTTTAATCCAAACCTGCTCAGGCAAAGCTTTGTTTCTACCGCCCAAAGTCTGTTTAGTGGATTCAACTTCCTGCTGGTAACAGAAAGAAAATGCTCTAGGCAATCCAAAATCCTGATGCTTGGCAGCTTCGAGTATAGAACATGGGTTACTAGAGCTCTGGAAAAACGAAGCCACAGGAACTTTATCAGCATGAGACCCAGTCGGTCCCCTCGATTCCACACAAAGCACATGCACTTGCACAGAAATCACGTCAAAGACACCACGCGCTACACGGAGGATTTTAAGACATTCCCCGACCGCATAAACACTCTCGACGTTAAGGATTATTAAGCTTGGCGAAAGAGAAATCCTTCAGATCGAATGAACTCAACTCAAATCCATTTGCTACAAAACAAAAGAGCAAAGCGGGACCAACTGTCCCCTTACCTGCACCTGCGACGGGTTCGAGCCGGCGTTGGCCGTGAACACAGGGTACGTGAACTGCAGGGCCGTGGCCGCGGTGGCGGTTTTATTTTTCACTAACGTCGTGCATTTGTTTTGTTGCTGATGAAGAGGGACGTTCATTAATTCGGAAGGATGTCGGATAAGAGTGACCAAACTGCCGAGACAAAAAAAACGTGTGAAGAGTGTGTTGCGGGAAATGTCCCAAAGCGGTACAATCGCCTTTTCTAGAACGCGCAAGTCTGTTAGGGTGAACGAATGCCCCTCATCACGGAAACCTCTGGCGAACAATCACCGACTGGTGCTGCGGCGCACAAGCTCAAGCTTCTTCCTCACGGAGGATCGGGAGGCTGTGTGTCACTGACAATCTCTCTTGCTCTGTTTTTTTGGCCATTCTCCAAACTCTGATGACTGAGGGCGAAGTGGGGACCGCCACTGGCTAGGGACGGACAGAAAGCCGAGGAGCCGCCGCAGCACACGGGCCGCTCCTCTCCAGGAGTCGCCCCTGGGGCAGGACTGACGGGCTGGCTGCAGGAGAAGCCTCAGGGTCAAAGCCTCAGGACAAGACGCTTTCCTTCCACAAAGCTGCGTCCGTGCGCGCAGTGAAGACACCGCTAACCTGGGTCAACATGGGGGAAACACACCTCTCCTGACACGCAGGCGGATAATTCGGTGCTCAGAAGCATTGGCACACCGATCTCAACTGGAACTTAGCCCTTCCGCGTGCAGACACTGCTGACCACAGAAGCCCACGCTCTGGGGTGTGTACTCAGTACTCCCAAGTGCTTGCTCACCGGCACCTGCACAGGGCACAGAACCTTGCAAGTCGGCCTCAGGCCCGCGGAAGCCGGCCCCCTGTTACGATGCCAGCCGGGAGGAAGCTGGGGGCTTTCTAGCGGCTGACTTTACCTGCGCCCTGACCCAGCTGGGCCCAATCCCTATTAAAACGCAAGCTGCGGTGGCGCTGGCTTTGCACCAGATCACCTAGTCTCTACCCAGACCCGGCCACGCAGATACCAGTCAGAGCCAGGCTGGCGGCCTCCTCACCAGGGGTCCGCATGTGCACCCAGACTGACTTTGGCCTCTGCACGGGACCTTCCGGTCCGCACCCTGACGGAGGCTGGCGGCCTCCTGTGCGCGCAGACCCGGCGCGGCCCGCCCCCCGCGCCCTCCCCGCGCCCGGCCGCCCTGGGGTGGACACCCACTTGTTGAGCGCCACGCCGGGCTCGGGGGGCTCGGCGCCGCGCGGGGCGGAAGGCGGCTCAGCGGGGATGCTGTTGAAGCGGTCCTCCAGGCGGACGCGCACGGCCGACTTGGCCCGCGCCTCGGGCGCGCCCTCCGCGTTCTCCTTGCCGCCGCCGCCGTCGGGCGCCTTGGGCCGCGGCGCGCCCGGGCCGGGGCCGTCGGCGCCCGGCGTCTTCTCGGCGGCGGCGGGGGCGCCCGCCTCGCTGAGCAGCATCATGCGCAGCTCCTGGAAGTCGACGTGGCCCAGGCAGGGCGCGGCGCCCGCGAAGCCGCCGTCGGCCAGCGCGGGCGGGCACAACACCGGGTACACGGACGCCGCGCCCCCGGCCGCCGCCGCCGCCGCCGCCGCGCCCCCCGCCGCCGCGAAGCCGCCCGCCGCCGTCGCCGCGCCCGGCGCCGTGGCCGCCAGAAAGGCCGAGCTGAGGCGTGCGTCGAGCTCGCCGTCGGCCGCCGCCGCCTCCATGTGCGAGTAGAGGATGTGCTGCAGCTGCGTGTACTCCACCTCCGTCATCTCCACCAGACTCAGGTCGGTGGTCGTGAAGCTCAGCCCCGCCTCGCCCGGCGCCGCGTCCGCGCCCTCGGGGCCCGCCGGCCCGCCCGCCTGCGGCGGCTCCCGCGGCCCGGGGCCCGACATGCCGGCGCCAACGGCGGGGCGCGCGGCGGGGCCGGCGGGCACCGGGCCGGCGCGGCGTCGCCGGGCGACGTTGGGGGGGGCGGGAAACCGCTGGGCCTACAGCGCGCCTGCGCCGCGCCGCGCCGCCCCGCAACGGAAACCCCACCCCCTGTGCCGAGGCCCCGCCCCCTGGGCCCCACCCTCGCCAACCGCCTGGCCGGCTGCCCGCCGCGCCGCGCCGCGCCCCGCCCCCGACGGCGGAGAGGGCGGTGGCGGTGCAACGGGAGTTGCGCGCGCAGGTGTGTGGGTGGGTGGGGAGCCGCGGTGGTGGGCTGCGTGCGCAGGTCGGGGGCGGGGCGATGCGGGGGATGCGCGCGCAGGGCGAGGGCGAGGGCGGGGCCGGGGCCGGGGCCGGGGCCGGGGCCGGACGGGCGCGTGCGCTTTAGCCGTTCACAGGTACTACACCTACCCCGGGTACCTGTGCGAGGTACCTGTGCGGGGAGGAGGCGGTCTGCAGCCTGGTGACGTGTCGGTCATACCGCCGCATCCCGGCGCACACCGCAGTCGTGCTCCCCGAGTGCGCAGCGCCCCTCTGCCGCGTCGTTTCTGTGAACATATGCGAGATCGTACCGTGCACGTGGTTTTAAGGCTTTTCTCCCGCTTAAAACGTCCTCGGGAGGGAAGTGGTGGGCTCCTCAATAAACGATATCAGGACAGCGGATTCATCCTTTGGAAAAAGAAAAAGCAAACCAAGCTAGAGCACTTATTTCCACACCAGACACAGAGATTAGCTAGAGGTGATTGAAATATGGAAGTTTAAAAAGCGAAATTACAAAGCCGCTAAATACACAGAGGGGCGTGGGTAAAACCTTTGAGAAGATTCCAAGCGCGGCACCAACACAGACCACAATGCGCACAGAGTCACCAGGACCTTGTTAAAAAGCAGATTCTAATTCAGGCCTGGGTGGGACCCGGAAGCCACTTTCTCAGGAGCCCCATCTGATGCGTGTGCTGCTGCTGAAAGGACCTCGCTGAACAGCAAAATCACAGAGTGCTGTGTCACTGAGAAAGTAAACTCAAGATTATATCTGATTTAGTTTTTCACTTACTGGAATTAAAGACCGTCGGCACCTACCACGTGTGTTTGTTTCTCATTTGGGTGGGGTTCCTGCAGACAGTTTTCGAGGCCTCTTTTGTTTAGAGGTGGAATGCGAGAATGATGTGGCTTCACTGGAACTGGCATTGGAAGTAAAACGTGAAGAGAATACCAAACGTGCTTTTCTAAAGTCTAAGTGCAGCTCCCAGGGGTGCCGCCCACCCCCCGGGAGGCAGCCCCCCAGAGCTGTGAACCCCACCGAGAATCCCGGCGCAGCCCGGCGTGCATGCGGGGAGTGAGGTCTCCAGCCGTGGCTCCTGTGAGCGAATAGCAGCCTCTGCCCCAAACAGGCAAGAAAATCGAATTTGAGAGGGGCCGGGAGAAGGGACTGGGCCGAATCAGCACGGCACATGCGGTCCTCATCTGGGGGAAGACCCACGGTGGGTCACAGAGTCAGCTTAGCGGCTGTGGACCCACCATTGAAAACCGAAAGCACACCCTCGGTGTGAGCCGAGCTTCATGAGGGTAAGTGCCGCATGTGAAACCATCATAGAAACATACATTCTGTGAAACCGGTGTGACCTGATATCAAAACCGGATAAAGACGTTACAGGAATATAAAACCACAGAGCAATGTCTGATGAACAAACGTGCAAAAATCCTTAATAGAATCTTAGCAAATTGAATGCAACAAGATCTTTAAAGAAGAGTGATACATCACAACCAAGTGGGGATTACTCCAGTGACACAAGTTTCGTTCACATTCGAAAATCAACCAACATAATGTACTGTGTTAACGGCCAAAAAAGGGGCGCCTGGGTGGCTCGGTCAGTGAAGTATCTGACTCTTGGTTTCAGCTTGGGTCGTGATCTCACGGTTCATGGATTCGAGCCTCCCCCTTCGCTGTGCTGACAGCAGGGAGCCTGCTTGGGATCCTCTGTCTCTGCCCCAACCCTGCTTGCACGAGTGTGTGCGCGTGCGCACGCGCTCTCTCTCTCTCTCTCTCTCTCTCTCTCAAAATAAACAAACTTTAAAAAGACCACAAAGAAAAAAAAAAGTATGATAAACTCAAAATTGCCACAAGAAAAAAGAACGTGTTTGACAAATCTAACATCCATTTCTGAGAAAAACTGCAAAGCACGAATGGAAGGGAACTTCCTCAACCCGATAAAGGGCATCTGGGAAGTAACCACAGCGAGCATCATACTTAACAGCACAAGACTGAATGTTTTCCACAGGTTAGGAAAAGGGCAAAGATCTCCACCATCACCACGTCTGTCTGACATCACACCGGAGTCTATGCAATACGACGAGCAGGAGAAAAGAATTCGTAAGGAGACAAAAGTGCAGACAGTATGATCTATGTAGAAAATCCTACGGAACCTGGAAAAAAGCTAACAAGTGACTTCGGCAAGGTCACAGAAAAGAACAGCACACGCATACCGCTGTCTTCCCATACACCGGCAGTGGACGTGTATATGCTGCCGTTAAAATACGATACGTTTACCACCACTCAAAATACGCCGAGGTCTGAACTTAACAAAACGTGCATCTGACACGTATGTCGGGTATCATACTGAACATCTTCCCTGAAAATCCTCGGTGCTCCGCCTGTCCCTCCCCTCCCCGCCCCTCAGGAAGCCACTGACTTCTCCGTTTCCATGATTTTGCTTTTCCCAGAGTGTCATACGGTTGGAATCACACAGTGTGTAGCCTTTTCTGACTGGCTTCTTTCTCTTGGTAATATGCGATTAAGCTTCCCGCATGTGTCCCCAGGGCCTTGGGAGCTCATTTCTTTTTAGCCCTGAATAATAGTCTGCTGTCTGGGTGGTCCACACCCACCGAGGGCATCTTGGCTGCTTCGAGTCTGGGCGATTGTGAATAAAGCTGCCATAAACATCCGTGTGCGGGTTCTTGTGTGGACGGAAGTTTTCTACTTCTTTGGGTAACTGTCAAGGACATGGCTGTGGATCGTGCGGTAAGAGTATGTTTACTTTTGTAAGAAACCACCACGCTGCCTTCACGAGCGGCCTCGCCGTTCCGCACTCCCGCCGGCCAGGGTGAGCGCTCCTGCCGCCCACGCCCTCGCCAGCGTCTGGGGTCAGAGTTCTGGGTTTGGGCCCTTCTGAGAGAGGTACGTGGCGGCCTTTGGAAGACTCCGTCACGGCGCCAGCCGGGTGGCGGGAGAAGCTTGCAGGGCTGGGGCGCTGCCTCTCAGGACGCACGCTCGGGGTCAGCACCAATTTATGATGCTCTTTCTCCACCGCCGGGATTCGTGGGTCTGGGAACCAAGGGCTGGAAATGGGGTGGCGCCTCTCGCTGTTCCCTCTGCTGATCCACTAGCTGGATCTTTGCTGCCCGTTCCTGCCACTTCTGGTTCTAGAAGGGTCCGTTCAAAGGGAAGAGAGCTTCCTCTAGAGGACGCAGTGATGGTCTCGCGGGGCTGTCGGCGGGGACGGCCACCTGGCCACTTCGGCCCCTCCATGCCAGTGAACGAACGGGCAAAGGAGGGAGACTGCCCTGGCCGGGGTGACCCGGCCTCCTAGCAAGGGCAGTGAGGCTGCTACTTGTCAGTGAGGGTCAGGAGAACACGCCTGAGATGCTGGAGCGTTCCTGGGGCCACCTCTTGGTAACCCCCAAGTCCTGTGATTGAATCAGTGAAGCCACCACGAGGCAATTCAGGCGGGATCGCCGATAGTTCGGGCCCGAAGGAAGGACGCTCTGGGGCACCCACCAGGCAGGGAGTCTAGACCGGCTGAGGAGCTCCAGGACCAAGGGAGCGTGGACTGAATGGCGAGGAAGCCAAGAGACCCTGGTTACGGCCACATGGCCCACTGCAGAGGCGACCACCCCAGGAGTGTCCCTTCCTGCTTCGGAGATAACATACATGTGTGTGCTTATTAACCGCATACTCTTGTTTTCTTCTGCCCTCTTGACCCTCTTGTCTGACATCGGGCGTGTTGAGAGTGGCTGACCTCATCCCGAGCTCCAGGTGGGAGTGTGGGCCGGTGGAGAACACCGAACTTGAACTTCGCCAGGGCAAGGAGGGACTGTCTCCTCCTGGGAGTGGGCGTATTTCCGGGATAGCTGCACCCAGTTAGGTGGGAGCGCCACTCTGCCATTGTGTTTGTTTAGAGTGTATGGTTTATTTGTTTTTATTAAAAAAATTTTTTTAATGATTATTTACTTTTCAGAGAGAGAGGGAAAGATGGAGTATGACTGGGGGAGGGGCAGAGAGAGAGGGAGACCCAGAATCCGAAGCGGGCTCCAGGCTCCGAGCTGTCAGCACAGCACCCAATGCGGGGCCCGAACTCACGAACCGTGAGATCATGACCTGAGCCAAAGTTGGATGCGTAACCGACTGAGCCACCCAGGCACCCTTGGAACTTAAGGTTTAAAAGGTGGCTTTGAGCAGGCTTGGGGGCCAGTCTGGGGGCTGTGCTGGGGGCCGGGCTGGCGGAGCAGGAGGCCCTCTCCTGCATATTCCCAGTTCAGGGGGTCACCAGAGGCACTTGTATGTGAGATCCAGACACCGGAAGAGAAGCCCCCGCCGGCTGCTTTGCAGCACCGAGGGGTCTTGTGCGTGGCGGCTCACGTGGCTGGCATGGGCTGTGGCTGGGCTACGTGAGCCACGAGAACGCACCAGCACACGTGTCTCTCTCACTCCTCCCACCTTGGAGGCGAGGGCATCCTGCCGGAGAAGCCGGAACGACAGACGACCCCCTGCCCCGGCCTGACCTTGCTTCCCCTTGCCTCTGCCTGTCTCGCAGACTTGGAGCTCTGGCCTGCGGGGCGCGGACCACGGGCTGCCCACAGCATCACCCTGCGGCCACAGCGGGCAGGGTAGGTGCTATGAGGAGCCTCCCTGATGCCTGTCTGTCTGTCCATCCTGTATCCCTGTCTTCAGGGTCCTCTGTGCCCGGGATGACCCACGCAAGAAGAGATCATGAAGAAGCGAGTTGCGCCCACGGCACTCGCAGTCAGGAAGCTGTTTGCCGAGCGTCGCGTTGTCGCTGTGGTTTGTGAGCTTTGTTCACTCCTCAAGGTGGACGAGGACTGAGGGAATCTGATAAACCTTTGTTACAGGTGTGAGTTTCATTAGCCACTTAGGAGGCTTTTATTAAGTATCTTTGTAATTGATATCTAAGTATTTGGAAATTTACTCTTTTAAGTTTCTTTGTTTTGACGTACATATACAGAGGGAGTACGTGGACAGGGGCGGGGCAGAGAGAGAATCCCAAGCAGGCTCCACGCTGTCAGCCTAGAGCCCCACGCAAGGCTGGATCTCACGAACCTCGAGATGGTGACCCGGGCTGAAATCAAGAGTCGGATGCTCAACCAAGTGGGGCGTTCTGCTGACGGAGCCATCCAGGTGCCCCTGGAAATTTAATTATTATTAAATACTGATTATAAGGACGTTAAACATTTAATTTCGAGTTTAAATATTTATTTAAGAAACATCATTCCCTAGATTTGTAAGACAAAGAAATGGGACGGGGAACAAAATGTGAGTTTCCCTCTGCTTGCCCAAAGATTTCTCAGCTATCAAAGTATTGATTAGTCAGACACATGTGCGCGCACACACGCAGAAGGAAAGACAAACCAGGGGAAAGTTCTAGGCAACCGCTTCGAACTTGCGAGAAATGAGAGTGAGCATGGGCTGGCAGAAGCCAGAGCTTCATGCTGCCCTGGTCGGGGGCAAGGTGACAGGCATCAGGAGCGGTAGCGGGGACAGACGGTCTCCAGTGACAGCCTGCAAAATCCCAACACGGCGAAAGCAGCCAGGGGTAGACCAAGTCCCTTCCGGAGAAATTCGGGGGGGGGAGTTCCAGGAAAAGGGGCAGGACAAGGAGGCAGGATCCGCAGGGCAGGACAGACAAGGGGTCATCCAGCCGCGTGGCAGAGACAGAACGAAGGAAGTGGCAGAGGAAAGACCCCAGGCCCAGGTCAGAGGGCGCCACCCACCCCCGGTCTGTTTTTTTAAAGAAGAAGAGATGTTCACTTATTGCTGTGTAATTACAGATACGTGGGGGGGTCTTTTCTGAAATCAAAGGCGAGTCACTGCCGGAATAAGGCTTTGCCGAATTCCGGGCGAACAAAGCCGGACTGCTGCAGAATCACCTCCAGAGTTGAGCTCCTTTCTTTTTGTCCCTGATGTGTGCGCACATGCATGGGTGTGAGTGTGCGTGAGTGTGCATGTGCACACGTGTGTGTGTGTTTGTGTATGTGTACAAGTGCAGCTGCGGGGGGTAGGACTCACCTCTGGTTGCTGCCAACGCGACGCCTGGCCTCCACTCTTCGTCTGGGCGACACGGCGTCACTTCCAGTAACCGTCACTCGCTTGGGCATCTTCTGTGAGTTTTGGCACTTGCAAACAGCCACGCAGCCAACACCCCACCCCCGTGACTCCCTGGTGCCGCTCCCCATCGGCGTGCTCCCCTCACCCCAGCCCCATCTATCCCCGCTGTCATGTGATGGGCTGGTGGCCTCCGGTCTGGCTTCTCCCCCTCGCTCGACACAGCAGAGGCCCCCGCACCGCGGCCCGTGCCCGCTCGTGCTCACTTTCACAGCTGGGCTGCGGCTGAGCCCCGGCTGGGACATGCGTGGACAGAGGGGACTTCGGGTGGTCTCCCGGTTTGGGCAGTTATGAGTAAATCACTGTAGATGTTTGCTTACAGATTTTCGTGTGTGCAGAAGTCTTCCTCCGTGTAGGGCAGCTTCCCACCCTTTGAAAAACGGCGGCTCCCCAAGAAGCCCCTCCAGACTTTTCTCGGCGCTGGGCCCTTCGGAGGGCCACAGACCGTTGCAGTAGCTAAGACCTGTACCCCCAGAACCAGCCTTGGCCCCCACGGGGGTGACACTGCCCTGCGGATAACGCATGCTTTGGGGGCATGTGTCCAGCAGGGCGCCTGCTGGGTGGTGTGGAAGGTGACGGAGAAGTCACTGATAGGAACCGGGCACTGCCTGCCTGGCTGTGGCTCCGGCTGCCCTTCCTCGCCGCGGTGCTGACCCCTCCTCTGGTTTTCTGGCAGGCCCGGACTCGTTCCTGTGCAGCAAGGGGTGGCCGTGTGACACAGCGTGGCGACAAGATATAAGCAAAAGTTTCAACCAGGACGGCAGATGGGGCAGGGCTGTCCTGCTACGGCTCTGTCTCTCGGGCTGGCTTCCTCCCAGAACACTGAGATGATGATGTCACGCCTGCAGGGGCAGCCTTCTTGCAACCATGAGGACAAAGTCACAAGCTGAGGACGGGGCTGTCAGGGACACGGAGGCCGCTCTACCCACTGGGACTGCCTGCCTCTAGGTGCGTGTGAAGCACGCAGACATACGCTAGGTGGTCTCTGTTCATTGGGCTTTTCCTAAATGCGTGTCCTTGGTGATGCACCCGAACATCAGCAACACGTGCACATAAGAAAGGGGCTGGAAATACCGCTAGGAAGGCTTGTGTCTGGATGTTTCTGGATGACCACATTCACGGGGAGGGGACGGCAGATCTTCATTTTCTTCATATGCTCCTTTCATTTCCTACATGCTCCGCGGTTGATGCTTAGGACCTCACGGATCTATAGGGAGCATTCATTCTCTTGAAAGGAGAAGATACAAACCTTGTCAACAATGGGAAAAATACAAAATGACTTAAAAATTTTTTTTTAACGTTTATTCATTTTTGAGAGACAGAGCATGAGCAGGGGAGGGGCAGGGAGAGAGGGAGACACAGAATCGGAAGCAGGCTCCGGGCTCCGAGCTGTCGGCACAGAGCCCGACGCGGGGCTAGAACCCACGAGCCGTGAGATCATGACCCGAGCCGAAGTCGGACGCTCAACCGAACCGACTGAGCCACCCAGGTGCCTCCAAAATGTCTTTTGATGAATATTTGATGCCTTTGGGAATTTCCCAGGACAAAGCAAATTAAAAAAAAAAGATACAAGAACGTATAGAATCCCAGTTTTGTAAACAAAAGAAAACAGAGGGGAAAAAGATTCAGGGAAGGAGGGCCGCATCCTCAAGCCAGACTCCTCGCTATTCGGGTTTCTGGAGACCCACGTGCAGCTCAGGGGTCCCGTTGGCTAAATGGGGTCACAGGCTGGAGGGGTGACGGGGGTGGCAGGCGGCAGGGTGAGGACAGAGCATCCTGGTGCCGTGGAGCGTGGGAGACACAGGCTCTGGGGTGAACACAACTGAAGGCAAACATCTGAGCAGTGAGCGTACGAAGGACTGAGAACTTGAAAACGGGGCCCAGTTTCCCGACGTTCCGGGGACACCCCTCTGACAGCACTGTGCAGGCCTGGGCGCCGTGCCCAGCCTCTTCGGTGTCCCCGGTCAGCTCTGGGTACGGCGGCCCTGCACCCGGCCAGGCCTGGCCCCTCGCGGTTCCCCGTAAACAGGCCGCCCGCCTCCGTGCGCCTTTGTGGGCCGTCTCGGCTCAGCACACCCTTCTGAGGCAACAGCGGCCTGGGGGGCCGGGTGCTGCCCCCTGCGGAACCCTCCTTGGTTGCTCTGTGTCCAGGGGCCCTCCCTGGTTTGCCCTGTGCTGGGCTGGGACACCTGCCAACCACTGGTGACAGGACACCCAACAGGACGGGAGCGTCCTCAGGAAGGATGTTCTCTCTGCCTCTGCTCACAGCGGGGCTGGGGACGCGCCTGCTGAGAGAGTGAGCTTCTGGGACACGGTCATCGGACTGAGGTCAATTGGGGGGGCAGCTGGGCGCTGAAGTTCCAGGGCAACGCCCACGCCGTGTCCTTTGCCCCGGCAGTGGCCGCGTGTAGGTTTGGGAGCCGTTCCCCTCGCCCTGAAGGCACCGCGTCAGCCTGCCGGCTCGGCCACGGCCACCCACTCCACCCGCGGCACCGGAGCCTGGGCCACGAGCTCCACCACACCTCTAGGCCACGGCGGCCACGGCACCAGGCACCGCTCGAGGAGGCAGAGTGGTAGGGTGGGTCACCCGACTCAAAGTCGGGGGGTGGGGGTTGTCGGCACAGGGCAGGGGTGGGCGTGTGCGAGCTCGCCGAGGGGCCCCCCAGCCCCAGACTCCCGACAGGGGAAGTGACACAGGCGCGCCAGAAAACCTTCTGTAGATGTTTATTCTACTTCAAGTAACAAAACCTATGCAGTTCCGTGTTTTAATGTACAGTGATATAATACTTTGTAATATAAAATACAATTTACAGAAATTTCTATCAAGTAAACCTAAAGAAACACACTTGATTTTTACATTTGTGTATTTAAATTAGAAAAATGTGTTTTACATGTAAAAAACCCTTCGCATCGTAGGAGACGTTGGAACTTTCAGCACTCGGCTGCGGTGTCACCTGACGTTTGCTCTGGAATCCCAGTCCCTCCAAATCACTAAGTCCTCCGTGTTCTTACCATTTGTACGTTTGTGCTAGAAAGTGAAAAATCTGTAGTGATGTACGATGGAACAGACTCCAAAGAATGAATGAAATTCTCTCATTTTACACTTGCAAAAGTAAGTTTATGAAAATATAAAAAATTATCAAAGTGTATTTGTACAGTCAAATAAATTAGCAAGGTTTCCTCCCTCTCACGCTCCGGAAGTACCTGCAAATACGCCACAGAAGGCAGGCCGCCGTTTCAGCCAACAGCTTCCTGAGTTGTAGCTCTCTAACTACGATCACTGGTTTCCGTCCCAGACTTCACACAAGTACTGTTCTGCTTTCAATGACAAACTCTAAAATGCATCACCGGACAGTGTAACAGTCTGGAGCTGGTGCCCTTTCCCTGGGACACAGGAAGGACTGCTCAGAGGGTCGGGTTTCACAAACAAAATGTTCCTGATCGTTCAAGTCCAAGTAACCCCCCTCCCCCCACCCCCTTTTTAAAGTACACTTAATTGGCTTATCTTCTCACTTTCTTTAGGCTGGTAAAGGTTACACCTTTTTCAATAGATTGCTATTTAAAATGCAACAATTTCTACTTGGACAGATGTTGCTTTCAATCACGTTTTTGAAAAAAAATGTATAAAGTGATATATAAAAACTGAGCAAAACTAAGAAATGTTTTGTTTCCTGGTTGAAATTTGCAATTCAAATTTCTTTAGGACAAAAGGAAAATGCATTTGTGGGCTTTTGTGCATCTGACACCCCAGGGAGCGAGGAGAAAGCAGGCCACCCGCCCCCGAGCACTACACCTCCTGTGACACCTGTGACAACAGCTTCTGGAAACAGAAATACAGGTGAGAGGTCAGCGAAGGTATGGCTCTAGGGTCCACTGAAATTCCCTTAAAAGTTACGAGACTCAAGTTATTGGAAAAGATAACTTTATAATTTGAAAAAGCAATATGCTTCTGTAGACGCTTTCCCATTTCAGTGATTTTAAATGGAAATATTCAGTTCTTAGTTTTTTTTTTTTTAAAAGCAACAGAATTGTAAAGATGTGAAATTTTGTAAGAAACCACTATACACAAAATTACAGCAATCGTCGAAGTCCAGAACGTTCTATTCTGCATCGCAGTTCGTAGCTCTCTGCACACCCAGGCGCTCACCACGACCCGGCGCCGGCCCCGCGGGAGCGTTGCGCGGCCGGCGCTAGGTCTGGGTGGCGGGGGTGGCGGCCCGAGGCGCCTCGGCTTTGGGGTCCCGGGCGCCCTCCTTGCTTTTGCTGCGGTCCTTGCGCTCCCGGCCGTGCTCGCGGGTGCGGTCCCGGCCGCGCTCCCTGCTGCGAGACCTCTCCCGCTCCCGCCGGCGCTCCCGGTCCCGGTTCCGGCTGCGCTCCCGGCTCCGGCCCCATTCGGCCGCCCGCTCCGGCTCCCGCCCTCGGTCCCTGTCGGCGCCGCGCTCCCGACTCCGGTCCCACTCGCGGCCCGGGTCCTTGTCGCGGTGACGGCCCCGCTCGTGGCCCCGGTCCCAGTCCCGCTCCCGGCTCCAGCGCCGCCCCCGCTCCCGCCGACGCTCCTCCAGGGCCCTGCCCGGCCGGCTCTCCGGCGGCGCGGCCTCGGGCTCCTCCAGCGGCTTCTCTTTGGGCCCGGCTTCGAACCGCTCCCTCTGCCGCCCTTCAAAGGCCTGGCTTCTGTACTCGTGGCCCTTGCCCTCGCGGAAGTCGGCCTCGGGGCCCTGCACCGGCGCCTCGTCCCAGCGCTCCGGCCGGTGCGGCGGCGGGTGGCTGGGCAGCTCCAGCAGCGGCCTGGGGGCCGGCTTCAGCCCCGGGGCCGGCGGGCCCTGGAAGTGGAAGCGGGGCGGTGCGGGCTCGCTCTTCTCGGGGAAGGGCGCCGACCCCCTCGGCCCGCCGAACGGCAGGGGCGCTGGCGCCCGGGGGCCGGCGAATCTCGGGGGCGAGCTCACCCTCTGCTCCTCGAACTGCTGAGGCTGGATCCCCCTGGGCCCCGGCATGAAGTTTGGTGCCTGGGCTCTGGGTCCTTCAAACTGACCGGGATGCGGCCCCCTCGGGCCCACGAAGTGGCCGGGCGGGGGCCCTCTCTGACCTCCAAACTGAGAGGGAGGGGGACCTCCTCTGGGGCCCTTAAACTGTGACAGCAGAGGCCTCCTCTGGCCTCCGAACTGGAAAGGCGCCGTGCCTCTGCCCGCCATGAAGGGGGCTTGTTCTGGTCCCTCGAACTGAGAGGGGGGGCCGGCCATCTCGTCGTACGGGCCGTCCTGGAACTCCCTCTTCTCCCCGTGGGGGTCCTTTCGGTCTTCGAATTGGGGTGCTGCTCCCCTGGGCCCCCCAAGGTGGGAGGGGGAGGGGCCCCTGCTGTCCCCGTAGGGAGGGGGCCCGTGTGGCCCTGACAACAAGGAAGGAATGGGCCCCTTCTGAGCCCCGAACCTGGCTGGCGGAGGCCCCCGTGGCCCATCGCTATTGGAAACCATACTCTCCTCTGAGAAAGGAGGAACGGACCCCCTCGGTCCTGGGAAACTGGGGCCATGAAGCCCAGACGTTCCGAAAGCACGTGGTGCCGGTTCCCGCTGGCCCTGGGGCGCGGGCGGAGGGCCCCCCACCCTCTGTCCAGGTGCCGGGAGAGTGGCGGCCCCCTCGCCAGGTCTGCACTGCGGCTCCCTGTCTCCTTCAGGCTCGACGGTCGGGTGGTCACTTTTCTCGGCAAACTGAGCGTTCCTTGGATCCTCGTACTGGGACGAGCCGAGCGCTTTGTCCTGAGAGGCACCAGAGAAAGGGTCCCTCCCGCCGGCAGAGGGGAAGCTCTGGGCGTCGCCGTGCAAAGGGAAGCCGGGCTGAAAGGCGGCTGCGCCGGGGGGCGTGGGCAGCAGCACCTTGCGGGCAGGTCTGGAGCCCGCCGAGGGGGCGCCACCGTCCACGGGCGGCGGGACCGGGCTCGCGGGGGGGTGTTCGCGCTTGGGGCCGTCTGGCTTGGCCTGGGGGGCCGCCTCTGCACCCTCCTCCCGGGCCGCGGGCGGCCTGGAGCCGGCCTCACCCTCGCCGTGCTCTGTGGCCAGCCGCCGGGCCTGCCGGGGGTCCCGGTTCTGCCGCGGGTCGCAGCCGGGGCCGGGGCCCGCCCCCGCGGGGGCGCCGGGGAGTGCGGGCGGGCGGCACGCGACCTGCTGCTCCGGCGGGAACAGCTCGGCCTGGGGCAGGGACTTCGGGGGCGGCGACAGCAGCGCGTCGGCCACGGAGAAGTGCGCCATGGAGGCCCCCACGGCGGCCCTCTGCTGCCGGAGCGCGGCTTCCTGCTCCTCCACCTGCCTCCTCTGCTCCTCAATCTGCTTGTTGAGCTCTTCGATCATCTGCTGCTGCTCGACCAGGGAGGGGGCCGCTCCGGCGGCCGTGGGCTCGCCGGGCCTCTCGGCGGAGCCGCCCTTCCCGTCCGCACACATCCTGTTGGGCAGGTCGTCGATGGCCACCTTGGCCTCTTCCAAGATGGTCTCATCCTCCGGGTCATAGGCCACCTCCTCCCGCTCGGCCATCTCTGGGGCCTTGTCCCCATCGGGGCGCCTCCCGCGCTCGAGCTGAGCGTCACAGGCTCTGTCGGGCCCGTACTCCTCTTCGGGGTCATACGGTCTGTCATCTTCCTCGTCCTCCAGAGCTCTGTCTCTTGAGAACTGACCGAACTGCTGGACGATCGGGTCCAGTAAAGGCGCCGCGGGCAGCCCGCTGTCGGCCGTGGCTTTGGGGTCTTGGTGGGAGGCCGGTGTGGACCCCACGGGCTCTCTGGCAGGGGGGTCAAAGGACTTCTTCTTCCCAAAGAGCGTCTGCAGGATGTGTTCCAGGGGTGAGGCTGTCTTCGAGGTGGAGGGGTTGGCGGAGGGAGAGGCCACGGTGACGGCCGCAGTGGCGGGTGAGGACGCCGTGGTAGTGCTCGTGGCTCCTGGTTTGAGCGACGACAGGATTTTCAACACGGACGACGCCGCCGGGGCACTGGGTGGCTCGGGCAGAGGGGGCGGCGGGGGAGGAGTCCCTGGGGGTGTGGTGCTGCCGGCCACGTCCCCGGAGCAGACCTGGAGCTTGGGGGGTTTCCTCTCAGACTGCGGAGCTGCAGGCACTTTGGGATAGACAGAAACCTCGGTTTCTTCTTGGGTCTGAAGTCGGGTCCGCTTCTCCTCTACCTTATCTAATTCTCCAGCACTTGAAGGGCGTTTTATTCTCTGACAGATCACCAACCCGAGGATGATGTTGGGGCGCGGTGACTCAAGACCTGAAAAACAAAACATTCGTGCAGAGTTCAGAATTTAACGTCGGCCTTTATTCTCCAGACGTAAACCCTGTCAAGGGCAGTGATGGGGCACGTTTCAATAGGAAGGAGGAAGAAACTCGCTGGCAAAACACAATCGAGTGTTTGAACAGCTTATTGCAAACAAAAGACCCCGGGGCACACCGTCACCTCCGCCGTCCAGCCCCCACGTCACAGCCACAGAACCCAGGGCCCAGTTCATGAGTCAAGTCATCCCAATGAGCAGAGCCTACGTTACAGATTTAAAGATCAGATGTAATTAAAGCAATGGCATGACGGAGGAGGCCGGAGACGCCAGCGTGCAAACATCAGCATCTGCTGACCTATAAGAGATGAAGCATGTACGCACCAGAACTTTTTTTTTTTTTTTTAAACAAAATCTTAGCTTTGTTCTTTTACTTGCCTCTCACTACACATCAGAAAGGTAACAGCCCTTCCTGGAACTCACGCACTGCGCTACATAATTCAAGCTACACGTACGAGTACCGAAGGTTCCATCAGGGAGCAGTTCCACGGCTTGTTTGCAACGATCCCCTCAGCACGTGCCATTAGGGAAGGTCACCCAGCTGCTGGCGTCACAGTTACAGTTAATGGGAAAGACCAAGCTGAATGAAAGGGCTATGATAAACACCCTTGTAGGTTTTATTAGGGAATTCCGTTAACATCAACAAGGGCCAAGTCCTGCTCAGTCTCTGTGAACACGGGACAGGGTGCTTAAAGACAAGGGCGGGGTGTTCCGTGAAGAGCAGGCCGCATGGAAAAGTTCCTGGGCACAGGATGGTTCTTAAAAATACCCATTTCTTAAATAAAAAAGGCTTACTCCGTCCTAAACTGTGCGTTTTATCAAGGGTGTTAATAGTTCGGTAACCACACTCACAATAAGTCCAGAATACCAAAAGAGGGACGACAACAACAAAACCCTGCCACCCCAAGTCACAAAGCAGTAATTTTAGGGACAAATGACATACAAAGAACAAAAACTTATGTCACTAGCATATTTAAAATCAGATCGTATAAACTCAACTGATAACATCACCGTAGAATGTGGATGTTTATGCACGTGGTACGTATACGTTCTCGACTTACTAAAAATCAGTAGTTTCCCTATTCCTTTTGGTTTTAAAGATGATCACAAGTCACTTGAAATAGTTCTCTGTGGGTGCCATCATACAATTCTCAAACGTCTGTTAACCTCCCTAAATTCCGACAGAGATGGGTTGATAGGTTGAGCACTCGAGGGTTGGTGGATGGCCCGTCCAGCCTCTGAGGAAGAGTATCGGGGCGCCAGAGAGCTGGGGAACCCCAGCATCTGCGCAGACAGCATACTGAGACCCTCCTTCCCTCCCAGGTTGGGCCTCCTGCCTCATAGCTGATGTGCGAGAGCACAGATGTCCATTGAAGACATCCGCTCGTAACACACCAGGACCTCGCCATCACCTCAAGAGACATGGCTTCTAGAACGTCCTCTCCCTGCCCCCCCCCCCCCCAGCCCTCCAACAAAAGCTGTGTATCCAGGAAAGGGAAGAGCCAGGCAAAGGAGGGAACAGACTGGAAAATCAGGCAGCCCACACTGTGCCACATGGCAAACGTTTCTGCTCAGCAGACCTGAGGGTTAATCTATCAAGTTCATTTCCTAATTAACACGAGTTAAGGATAGCTTACAAGGGCACTCCTCTCACCGTAGCAGTTTACTGGACATCTGACTGCTTACTCAGACCCAGCCTGGGGTTTGGTCAATTGCTAACATGGCTATCTGGCCCTTCTGGACCGTGGGTCGGCTGCCAGCGGCCCCAGAGCCTGCAGACCTGCTCTGCGAGCCTGGCTCTCCCTGAAGAACCTGACACGAGAGCCACGGTGAAGGAATGCGCTCAGCCACGTGGGTGGGTGGGTGCGAGCCAGGGCCGGGGAGCCTTGGTGAGGGGGAAGTCCCCGGGACCTGTACTCCACGCAGGGAAAGCCCAACTGGGGCTTGTGGCTCGGGGTCAGGCCCCAGAGGTCAGTAAGCTGTGCATGGCAGGGAAGTCATGGTGTTAAATCCGGGGAGACTTGGGTCTCAGTCCCGGTGAAGCGTGCCTTCACAAGGGAAACTTACAACGGGTGAATATGCAGACTAGAGGGCGATCACTACACCCCTAACCTCGGCAGCCCTCTGCAGATTCCAGCCTCTGCTGTCCTATTCATCACGGGGGAAGACGGTTAAATCACTCAGCATTTACATTTGTTTTGAGAACAGCAAGCTCGCCAGGCACTGGCATCTAATTAAGTAGCTTTCAACTCTCGACCGGACTGCATCTGCACCTATCTGTAAACAGTCTAACGAGGATCGGTGTTAAGTTTTGAATTTCACCGAGACTTTATGCCTACGTCTGTTCTGAAGCAGTCGGATCTCATCACCCGATGCGTGTGTTCGTGTCATGGCTGCATTAGTATCTGAAGTGTAACTGGCACAGTATCTGAAGTGTAAACGGCAGTAACTGACGTTTGTGGAACAAACAGTAAAATTTGCTAATTTAGGGGCCTCGGAATCGACCTTTAGATCTTTACTGACGTGAGGGTGCGCCCCAGGTTCACCCAGGCTCCTGCTGCCACAAGGGGGGTGGCAGGCGAGGCAACAGGGGGCAAGATCAAACGGGTGCCCCCATCTGGGAGGCAGTAGGGGGCCGGCTCTCCTCCAGAATGCCCGTCGCCCAGCCAGGGCCCTCTGCAGGCCTGCCCGCTGCCGAGTGCTCCTCGGGAGAGGAGAGGGTGCGGTGGTGGTGACCACACTGGCTGCAGCCCAGGGCACAGGGCTGCTTCTCCGGTTTTGCCAAATTCCTCCCTTCATCCATCATTAGAAGCAGAGATGCCTACTTACCCCACCGCCCTTTGGAGGGTTGTTGTTAGGTTTGTAACTCGCAAAGCAGATGGAAACAGGCAACTAGGTGGGTGGGCGGGTGGGGTGTGCCGTCCCACCTCCAGAGGGGTGTCGATCGGGCTCAGCAGGGGCGTCGGCACCCACGCCCTCTAAAGTGCCAGGGCAATGGGTCTCCGGGGTGTGTTGCACGGAAAACAAGCCTGGTTGGCTTTATGCGGGCATCCCTGAGTGCTCTTGGTGGGTCTCTAGCCTCAGCCTCTGTGGCTAGACTCAGACCACCCGTACAGAAACAGTGGACCAACCCAGGGACAGGGGCATCTGCAAGGTCGTGTGCCAGCAGGTTTCTGACATGAGACCAAAACCAGGGCTTGTATCCAGGTGTGTCAGCAGCAGGGATGCCGGGGAAGGTGAAGGTGTGGGAAGCACATGCCTGTCCCCCCCGCCCCCCCCCCCCCCCCCGGACACATCATGGGACAAAACTTAGTTTTAATAAGCCATCTGAAAGCTCACTCCTTAACCCCGGAACTACGAAAGTAGTGCTTTTACTCCTAAATCTGGTACCCTACACCATTCGTTTTTTTTAAATGAAGACTCTCTTATGGTCTGAATCCATCAAGACAGAATTTTCACTCCTGCTAAGCAGAAACTACGTGGGAGTTAACAGGCCATGGTTCTTAAGTAGGACTGGTCCAGAAAGAGACTTGGCAAATACAGGGCAAGAGTATGTACCACCCCCAGCCCACTGCCACCACCACCACGCACACGCGCGCGCGCACACACACACACACACACACGCCTCCGTCTAAGTCTGACTCCCTGAGACCCGTACGAAGCCACGGGGCTTAGCACACGTTTCAGGTGAAAGGAGAGTGCTGTCCGTCTTCGTCCAGGCGCTCAGAGCAGCACGGCCCTGCACACCCTCAGCCGGGCTGCGCTCCCACGGCTGGGTGGCGTCGGCGCGTCCTCCGTCACGGCGGACCTGCGACAAGAGCTACAAACGGTTCAAATTCAAACAAACAGTGACCAGTTTCTACAAAATACTTTTATTGATTTCGAAGGAGAAAGAGCGATACATGGACTCAAGATCACGCTTGACTTTGAGGACAGTGTGAGCACAGCCACCGATTCACACCACACACACAGGAAAACCGAGGAATGCTTACCTGACAATCCTTCACCCCAGAGTTCCCAGCTAATTTAGAGAGCAGTGAAAATGAATACAGAAGCCGGCACCACGGCTTTACTCCAGGCAGACAGCCCTCGCCACTCAGCACCCGGGCAGGCGGTGTCCCTGCCGTCTATGGTGTGCGCCTCTTAGAAGCCCAAGGTCACCCAACAGGCGTCCCAGGCGCGAACCCGTGCCCTGGTTTCACTCGGGAGTGACGGGGCGCCCTGGCCTGGGTCCAGTCCTGTCGGGGTCACAGGGCACACACAAGACGCATGTCCAGCGTGTCCAGTCTTCCTTCCGTGTACAAGGCCTTGAGACGTGGAGAGCATCTGAGACCCACGTCCCCAGGGGAGAAGAGCCCTGTCAGCTCAGCTCGAGGCCACTTACATTAACGTCCCAAGTGGGAGACAGTCTGCTGGCTGAGGGAGACTCAGGCTTCCCAGGTGTCTTCTGAGATCACACTGTCAGGTGGTTAGAATGACACCGTGTGACAGAACGTGACAACCTGGCATTTCTGGGGGACGAGTCACACAAATATGCACGGACAGAAACGTCCTCAGGAGCCGAGCGCGCTCTGGCTGTGCTCTGAAATGCCGCGTGGACACTCGGTGTGTGGGCTGAGGACGGACCGCGTGTGGACACGCTTTCCGTGGGTCCGGTCAGGAGCGTGGAGCTGCGAAAACACGCAGCACTGGCCAAGGGACAGGCTCACATAGAGTCCCTGGGTCAGGACGTGGTTTAAGCACCCTCTGGTGCGAACAGCCAGAGTCTGGGGAGAATCCCACGTCACCGAAACCTACTGGGCTCCCGAGTGCGGGAGGCGAGGGCACCTGTGATTTTCTACAGGAATAAAAGGACTTTCCACAAATGGAGCTCCGGGAAGAGCGCTGGTCGCTCCTGTGGCACCCTCCCTACCTCCACCCTAAGCTCCTCTTCACACCCTCCCCCTGCTCACACAGCAGGCCCCTCACCCAGACTGGTGGCTCCCCCGAGCCGCGGCCCTGCGTCCCGCCGAGGCCTGCGCTTTGTGCCCTGCTCCCTAGCGGGAGCATTTACTGGGTATGTGACCTCAGGCCAGGGACAGCCGTGGGCAGGGCCGCGGCGGGAGTCAAGGGCGCCCCCGCCAGGCTGGGGGCAGTGCTGGCCGGACGGCAGGCTGTTCCGCTGAGGGACATCACTGCCGCCCTCCGACCAGCCTGTGCCGCGGAGGCCACTTCTGTGACCCAGGAGAAACGTTCCCGCGCCCAGCCCTGCAGATGCGTGCACACGGGACACACACACCAGGACCCACACCCAGGCTTCCAAGCACATGCGCACACACACGCACACACCCACCACGAGGCCGGGACACACGAGCATCCGCACCCAGAGAGTGCCAAGTCATGTTACGAACACACGAGGCAGGTCAGGTAGATGACCCGGCCTGGGGCCAAGGCTGTTTCGCTGCGGAAGCGGATCACATACGCACAGATATCAATGGTAGGCAATGGCATCAGGAGAATAAAAAACATATGCTGAATTAGGTCAGGTTGAGAAGCCCTTAAAACACAGCTCTTTCAGGGGGCTCTTCGGGTGGTGCTGTAGTTTTGGGAGGGCGGGTGGCCGATCCCCAAGTGTGTCGGGGTGCTCAGCGGGTCGGGCGAGAGGCCCCACCCAGCCTGCCCCACTTGTGCCCGTGCTGCCCCGGAATGTCCCGTGGGGCCCCGGCCTCTCCACCAGCTGGGTTGCACCCACTGCGACTCCAATGGAGGGTCTCCTCTCCCATCCGCTGCAAGGAACCCGTGCTCGCCTAGCCACGGAGCCCAGCTCCCCACACCCCTGCCCAGGCAGAGCCCCCACACAGGCCCCGTCCTGCTCATCCCACAGCAGAGTCTCAGGGAGGCTCATGCTCTGCGGACCCTGCAGCGGGGACAGCTTACTCTTGTTCAGAGGGAGGCTGGGCATCCTCCCCCCCCCCCCCCCCGCCCCCGCCCGCCCAGCTCTGCGGACACCTGTGTCTGTGTCAGCCAGGATCCCTACGCTTCCGCCACATTCTCCACACGAGCTCCTACACTGGCGACTGACCGGAGGTTCTCCACGGGGCCTGAGAGATCAGTTTCTTCGTCTTCGCCTCCAGGAGCACAGGACGGCGATCCAGGGAGCAGGCCAGCACACTTCACACAGCCGCTCGCCGAGAACCTCCACCAAGGTTCTTGCCGCCACCCGTCGTCGGGTGGCGTCTCTTCCCCCCACAGAGTGTGGGAGGGGACACCCTAAAGTACTTGGTTTTCATGTATTTGGCAGTGAGGTGACTCAATGGAGCGTGCCAGCAGACACGTGGCCCCGCGGTCACAGACACCCACCGCTACCGTCTGGGGCCTGCTTCTGACACGTAGGGACCTGGGCCGTGCGTGTGGCGTGGGAGGCACACTCTGGCCGAAGCAGCCCCGCGGGGCCCCGCTACGGTTTAGGTGGGGAGGGTCCGGCGCGTGGCTGTGGCGGGAGCGCCTGCCAGGACCGGTGACGGGGCCAAGGGTACGGAGGTGCCAGGTCCGGGCGGCGCCAGCAATGGCCCGGTGCTCGGCCGCTGCCTCCGGAACAAAGCACCTCAAAAAGAGCCCACCGTGCGTCAGGTACGGAGCCCTGCGGGCGTTCTCAATCCTTTGGGGACTTCATGGCCAAGGAGACACTTCAATGTGGGCGCCTTCTGCCAAGTGTGCGGCTAGTCACGTGCCCCTCCCAGACCGGGTGCCCCTTGGAATCGCCCTCAACCCCTTGACAAGTCTGAATCGTTGGGTGTTTTGCTTAAGACTAATTTGCAAGTAATCCTCCAAAAGCAGAACTTTGTAAGGAACGGACAGACAGAGCTGCTCTCCTGCGTCTCCTGGGAGGCAGGAGAGGAACCTGCCTGGCGCGTGCGCAGCTCTGAGCTGTCGGTAAAGCGCAAGCACCCGCGAGCCCACGTCAACGGTTACCTTCCTCTGCGGCTCTTCTGCGTTTCCATGGACCCGAGGCCACGACAGGGGTTTTCCCCTCTGCGAGCCACTTGCTAAGACAGTTCATGCCAACGGTGAGGGTATTTCCGGTGCACCCCACCATCCCCAGGACCCCAGAGGCCGAGTCCTATAGCTCAGCACGGCTTCACCTACATTCAGCGCTCTTGCTGCTACAAAGCCTGTGAGCAGCTCGGGAGGACGTGGCGTTGGCGGGAAAGGGACGTGTGGGATCAGGTGTCACCACTCAGAAAACTGGCGCTTACCTGGTCCCTCAAAGGGCAAGAGTTTGGATGGAATAGGGTCCTTGGCGCTCAGCGGGATCAGGTAGAGGTCCTTGACGTGCCTGCTGTTATTAGCTACGACACCGAAGCGGCCGCGGCTGCTAAAATAGGAGTAGAGAGAGATATAGGCCACCTCCTCCTCCTCGGTCGCGGGGTGGAAGCGGATGAGACACAGCTCCTGCGGCACAAACAGGACGAGAGCACGTTGGCCTGCGGTTACCGGAGAAGGCGTCCGCGCTCAGCCTGCACCTGAACCTCACCAGCAGTCTCACAGGAGAGGGACAAGAGCTCCCCGGACTTGGTTCCCACGGCCCTGCCGGCCCGCACGTTGGGACAAGTGCTAGGGACGACACGGTGTCCAGTATCAGGCTGCTGGACTCCAACCCTGGTCTCGGCAGGAATCTCAAGATCACGCCTATTCGTAGCCCCACGTCCTCGAAACAGCCCCTCTCGTGGTGTTCTCGCACCGACACATCATGTGCTGTGAGGACAGTGGTCCCGATCACCCGGCCGTGTGATCTACACGAGAGCCAGGAAGGCTCAAGGAGCCCAGAAGGTCTGGGCCCCGTGTGGAGCCTGAGGAGGAAGGCAGCCCTTTCCCCTGCACGCAGCCCAGCAGCAGCCGCGTCTCAGGGGCTCACGGCACCCAGGCCCCCCCCCCCCCCCCAGAGTCCAGGCCTCGAGCCCCAGCAGGGTCACCATAAAGCACCCGCTGGCTTCCTTGGTCACAGAAACAATGAGGAGACACGGCGCCTGTATTTCTAACACCGACCAGCACGCATTATTAAAATTACTTGTAGTAAGACTGCCATCACTGTATCACCCAAACACACTGTTATCCAGCTACAAACACAATTTTAAACGTTTACCTGGCAACGCTTAATAACTTATAGGCTGACATTTCAAGTACTGACCCATCAAGATAAAAAGCGAAAGAGAAAGTTGCATTTGAACACACACCTTCCTCCACAGGTGCAGAGATTAGACTAAAACAGGTACCTTAGACACAGAAGATTTGAGCTTGCCGACATAATCCCAGACCGTCCTGGGCGCGATCCTTCCACCAATGTGAATCGTGTCTGGCAGGTCCTAGACAAAACATACTTGGAGTAAATGACCGGTAAACCCACGGCATCCGGAGACACTGATGCAGTAATTTCGAGGCATCCAACTACCCGAGACTCAGGGGAACAACCATTCCAAAGGAAACGGTCATAACAGTGTTAGATGGTGCTTGGTTATCATCCAGGATTATGAGTCACCAAACATAAACGTGCTATGATGGCCTCCAGCCAAACAGGATTACGTTTTGCAAAACTCTTAGGTCATCTTTCGGGAACGTATGCGTACGGCAACGAGATACGATCCAGAACGACTTACTAGGCTACTTGCGGAGGTCGCACACCCTAGCGCTGTTCGCACTAAGTCTGTAAAAGCAGAGCTGTTGTGCGTGTTACTGCACAGCAACACTCACACGTGCCCGACCTCGCCTTCAGCTGGGAGCGCACGCCCTGGGTAAACGCCCTC